>NC_072793.1:156035680-157285680 GCF_028583425.1 Eublepharis macularius | reverse complement strand
GCCCTCTGAAACAGGAACGGGCACAACTGAACCAAGCACTAGTTCCTCTGACACCACTTCCTCAGTTTCCACTGCAACAACAATGAGCACGACTGAGACGAGCACCTCTTCCGCTGAAACCACTTCCACAGGGCCCTCTGAAACAGGAACGGGCACAACTGAACCAAGCACCAGTTCCTCTGACATCACTTCCTCAGTTTCCACTGCAACAACAATGAGCACAACTGAGACGAGCACCTCTTCCACTGAAACCACTTCCACAGGGCCCTCTGAAACAGGAACGGGCACAACTGAACCAAGCACCAGTTCCTCTGACACCACTTCCTCAGTTTCCACTGCAACAACAATGAGCACGACTGAGACGAGCACCTCTTCCGCTGAAACCACTTCCACAGGGCCCTCTGAAACAGGAACGGGCACAACTGAACCAAGCACTAGTTCCTCTGACATCACTTCCTCAGTTTCCACTGCAACAACAATGAGCACGACTGAGACGAGCACCCCTTCCTCTGAAACCACTTCCACAGGGCCCTCTGAAACAGGAACAGGCACAACTGAACCAAGCACCAGTTCCTCTGACATCACTTCCTCAGTTTCCACTGCAACAACAATGAGCACGACTGAGCTGAGCACGTCTTCCGCTGAAACCACTTCCACAGGGCCCTCTGAAACAGGAACGGGCACAACTGAACCAAGCACCAGTTCCTCTGACATCACTTCCTCAGTTTCCACTACAACAACAATGAGCACGACTGAGACGAGCACCTCTTCCGCTGAAACCACTTCCACAGGGCCCTCTGAAACAGGAACGGGCACAACTGAACCAAGCGCCAGTTCCTCTGACATCACTTCCTCAGATTCCACTGCAACAACTATGAGCATGACTGAGCTGAGCACGTCTTCTGCTGAAACCACTTCCACAGGGCCCTCTGAAACAGGAACGGGCACAACTGAACCAAGCACCAGTTCCTCTGACATCACTTCCTCAGTTTCCACTGCAACAACAATGAGCACAACTGAGACGAGCACCTCTTCCACTGAAACCACTTCCACAGGGCCCTCTGAAACAGGAACGGGCACAACTGAACCAAGCACCAGTTCCTCTGACACCACTTCCTCAGTTTCCACTGCAACAACAATGAGCACGACTGAGACGAGCACCTCTTCCGCTGAAACCACTTCCACAGGGCCCTCTGAAACAGGAACGGGCACAACTGAACCAAGCACTAGTTCCTCTGACATCACTTCCTCAGTTTCCACTGCAACAACAATGAGCACGACTGAGACGAGCACCCCTTCCTCTGAAACCACTTCCACAGGGCCCTCTGAAACAGGAACGGGCACAACTGAACCAAGCACTAGTTCCTCTGACATCACTTCCTCAGTTTCCACTGCAACAACAATGAGCACGACTGAGACGAGCACCCCTTCCTCTGAAACCACTTCCACAGGGCCCTCTGAAACAGGAACGGGCACAACTGATCCAAGCACCAGTTCCTCTGACATCACTTCCTCAGTTTCCACTGCAACAACAATGAGCACGACTGAGACGAGCACCCCTTCCTCTGAAACCACTTCCACAGGGCCCTCTGAAACAGGAACGGGCACAACTGATCCAAGCACCAGTTCCTCTGACATCACTTCCTCAGTTTCCACTGCAACAACAATGAGCACGACTGAGACGAGCACCTCTTCCGCTGAAACCACTTCCACAGGGCCCTCTGAAACAGGAACGGGCACAACTGAACCAAGCACTAGTTCCTCTGACATCACTTCCTCAGTTTCCACTGCAACAACAATGAGCACGACTGAGACGAGCACCTCTTCCACTGAAACCACTTCCACAGGGCCCTCTGAAACAGGAACGGGCACAACTGAACCAAGCGCCAGTTCCTCTGACATCACTTCCTCAGTTTCCACTGCAACAACAATGAGCATGACTGAGCTGAGCACCTCTTCCGCTGAAACCACTTCCACAGGGCCCTCTGAAACAGGAACGGGCACAACTGAACCAAGCACTAGTTCCTCTGACACCACTTCCTCAGTTTCCACTGCAACAACAATGAGCACGACTGAGACGAGCACCTCTTCCGCTGAAACCACTTCCACAGGGCCCTCTGAAACAGGAACGGGCACAACTGAACCAAGCACCAGTTCCTCTGACATCACTTCCTCAGTTTCCACTGCAACAACAATGAGCACAACTGAGACGAGCACCTCTTCCACTGAAACCACTTCCACAGGGCCCTCTGAAACAGGAACGGGCACAACTGAACCAAGCACCAGTTCCTCTGACACCACTTCCTCAGTTTCCACTGCAACAACAATGAGCACGACTGAGACGAGCACCTCTTCCGCTGAAACCACTTCCACAGGGCCCTCTGAAACAGGAACGGGCACAACTGAACCAAGCACTAGTTCCTCTGACATCACTTCCTCAGTTTCCACTGCAACAACAATGAGCACGACTGAGACGAGCACCCCTTCCTCTGAAACCACTTCCACAGGGCCCTCTGAAACAGGAACGGGCACAACTGAACCAAGCACTATTTCCTCTGACATCACTTCCTCAGTTTCCACTGCAACAACAATGAGCACGACTGAGACGAGCACCCCTTCCTCTGAAACCACTTCCACAGGGCCCTCTGAAACAGGAACGGGCACAACTGATCCAAGCACCAGTTCCTCTGACATCACTTCCTCAGTTTCCACTGCAACAACAATGAGCATGACTGAGCTGAGCACCTCTTCCGCTGAAACCACTTCCACAGGGCCCTCTGAAACAGGAACGGGCACAACTGAACCAAGCACTAGTTCCTCTGACACCACTTCCTCAGTTTCCACTGCAACAACAATGAGCACGACTGAGACGAGCACCTCTTCCGCTGAAACCACTTCCACAGGGCCCTCTGAAACAGGAATGGGCACAACTGAACCAAGCACCAGTTCCTCTGACATCACTTCCTCAGTTTCCACTGCAACAACAATGAGCACGACTGAGACGAGCACCTCTTCCGCTGAAACCACTTCCACAGGGCCCTCTGAAACAGGAACAGGCACAACTGAACCAAGCACCAGTTCCTCTGACATCACTTCCTCCGTTTCCACTGCCACAACAATGAGCACGACTGAGACGAGCACCTCTTCTGCTGAAACCACTTCCACAGGGCCCTCTGAAACAGGAACGGGCACAACGGATCCAAGCACCAGTTCCTCTGACATCACTTCCTCAGTTTCCACTGCCACAACAATGAGCACGACTGAGACGAGCACCTCTTCCGCTGAAACCACTTCCACAGGGCCCTCTGAAACAGGAACGGGCACAACTGAACCAAGCACCAGTTCCTCTGACATCACTTCCTCAGTTTCCACTGCAACAGCAATGAGCACTTCTGAGATGAGCACCTCTTCCACTGAAACCACTTCCACAGGTCACAGTGCGACAACAGTGAGCACAATTGAACTGAGCACCAGTTCCACTGACACCACTTCCACAGGTTCCATTGCAACAGCACAGGACACAACTGAAACAAGCACCACTTCCAATGTAACCACTTCCACAGGTCCCACTGCAACAGCAACAAATACAACTGAGAGGAGTACCACTTCCAATGAAACTACTTACACAGGTTCCATTGCAACAGCAGTGAGCATAACTGAGCCGAGCACGAGTTCCAGTCATACCAATTCTATACATCCCACTGAAACAGGAATGAATATCACTGAGGCAAGGACCACTTCCACTGAAACCGGTTCAACAGGTCCCTCTGCAACAGGAATTAGCATAACTGAGATAAGCACCACTTTTACTGAAACCACTTCCAAAAGTCCCACTGCAACAACAATGAAAACAACTGAAACAAGCACCACTTCCAGTGAAGCCACCTCTAGAGGTACCCCTGCAACAGCAGAGAGCACAACTGAGGCAAGCACCACTTCCACTGAAACCACTTCCATAGGTCCTGGTGCAACAGGTTCGATCACAAGTGCAACATCGATCTCTTTAGGTCCCATGTCAGAACAAACAATATCTGACAATATTACGATTCCTATCACAAGCACTCCAAGTAAGTTTTACTTCTATTTCTTTCAAATCAGCTTTCATTCTGGATCTGACTCACTTAACTGTTGTCTAAGAGCTTCTGAGCTGTCCATTATATAGAATTCATTTCCCCCAAACCTGGAAAGCATCAGAGCTTCAGAGTTCTAAAAACAAAGATCTCTTTCAAGAACCTGCATCTCAATACAAATTATCTGTATTCTTATTGTTTAACTCTTTCCCTTCCATGTATACAGACTTCTTTTAGGGTTTACATCTGTATTCTTCATTGAAATAATTCCTAATCTGTTAAATTAAGCAAGATACAAAAATATAAATGCATATTAAACTAAATCCAACTTGATTTCAGCAAATGCATTCTATTATTATACATTCAATTATTAAACCTTTTCTCAATCATAACTATGAATGATTTAAACTATATAGTTACGCTATTGTGAAATGCACAGGCATTCCATAAAAACACATCTCTCCTAAATTTTTCAGTGTGAGATCTCAGTAAAAACTCTAGTTTCTTGACATTATTTTATACTGAATGAGATTTTCTATCTATAGGGTCATCTCTAAGATCTTTTTACATGTGACAAAAATAAATTGTGATTGATTTTAAATTTAGCTTATTCTTCATATTTTTAATAATGCAACATTTTGCAAAAGCCATTGCACACCTGTACAGATAAGATTTTATAAAACTTTGAAGATATATAAAAAAGTATTACAAACTAGATTGACAGAATATACTTAAAGATCAAGGTGGGTAGCTGCATTAGTCTACTTGTAGCTGTAGAAAAGAGCAAGAGTCCAGTCGCACCTATAAGACTAACAAAATATACTTAGATTATACTTAGTTTTTTTTAGCAATTAAAATCATTACCTATTCTTTTCAATTATTTGTCAAAGCTAAATGAACGTTTGTATTTTCCCACAATAATAGCTTCCAATGCAGAACTAAAGATGGAGTGGGTAGGGGTTTCTGGAGATTGTGTGGACCAGGGACCTATTTTGAGGCTCTGAGCTTCGGGAGGAGGAGTGGGTTATTCTTGCCACAGTGAACTGTCGCTTTCAGTGCAAAAATAGTGAGGACAGGAGGTCTTCTTGAGATAACCTGGGCCAGGATGGGAGTTGCTGTTTCGATACAGCAACTCCCATCATCATCCTAAAACTGGAGGTCTGTTTGGAGACTCCTAGCTTTAGGTTTGGGTGAGTTATGCGTGCCACAGACAATCATAGCCTCCCATACAAAAACGGGGGGTGGGGGCAGGGTTTCTGTGGACTGAGTGGGCCAGGATGTACTGCTTCCTTTAATGTTTGAAGCTGTAATTCCCATGATCATTCTCAAGCCACAACCTTTTTAAAAAAACTGTCTTGGATTAGAGCTGAGAATCAGCACCCAGTTATGGAGTTAATGAAAAGCTAGGACATAGCAGGTCTTAGATACAACCATAGCTTTTGTTGGGCACTGTGAAAACAAGGAAGTTGCTCCTCGAGGAGGGTGTGTGTGTGTCAATTTCCTCACAAGTTGTAACTGTCTCTAATTACTAGAGAGATTCTCAGTTTTCTGGTACCTGTCCCAGGTAACTCACTATTATTTCCTCCATATTTTTGCCTATTGGAGATGCCCTATTAAATGTATGTTTCATGTACATTTTTAGAGTTGTGATTCTTCAGGGCTGAGCTCCCTGCCCAGGACTATGTCTTGTGGTAAAAATTGGACACATCTCATCTCCAGCACACCATTCATGGAAATACATAGGTATTAACAATGAAGCACCATGCAGTGCACAACCTACCATTTCACAACCTGTAGCTCCTGAGATACAGTTAGAATGGCTGATAACACATCACAGCGAAATCGTTTGTCTTCTACTGAAAGAACAAATGTCTTCTTCACTTTTAAGTCAGTAGAGGAAAGGATATTACAAAGTAAATTAATATAGTAGGCAGTGAAGAACCTTCAGGACTCAGGAATAATGAGGTGGAGCTCCAAATCCTTGCTACTGCAACTGAGATGTGGCAAAACATGTCCATAATTTCATCTGTGTCATGTTGACATACATGCTTTATGCAGTGCATAAAGTGGGTTTCATACTGTGCATAAAGTGCATTTCATACTGTTACCAGTTACGGCCTCTATGCCCTGTTTGCTGGCACTCCAGGGCAAAAGGCTGGCTACTAAGCAAAAGAGGATGCTAGATTAGATGGGCCAATGGCCTGATTTAGCAGGTATCTTCTTAGAAACATCCACAGCAACTAGAATAAATGGGACAAACTTAACAGACAATAAATATCTAAGAACCCATCTTATGCCAATAATTATAGCTCCAGAATCAAACCAATGCAGACAAAGCCTGGCAGCCCTGATCAGTGGAGGAATCAATGGTTTATTTTAGGTGCTACCCTATCGTGGAAAGCATTACGTCCTATTCATTTCTCATGTCCATATCACACTAATCACAGCTTTCCTCCAAGGAGCTGAGAAAATTCCATTTTTCCTTACCTGTGAGATTGGTTAGCTAATCCACTTGAAATGGACTGATTTATTCATACTTCATTGAAGCTTCTAGTTCAGAGATTTATCTCTCAAACTGTAGATAAACTTTTAACTTCAGATAACGTCGGAAAACAGAAATCTCTCTTTTAGAGAAACTGCTTCTCCCAAAAAAGATAAAAGAAAGATCGTCTTTTTCACAACTTTGCCAACAAACATTAAAAGTTATACAAAGTTCATTAGAATATATGGGTATAACTAAAGTATATGTGATTAAAATCATATGTCTATGACAGTTTAACCGCCACATCATACTGAACTTTCTCAAATCAGGTTGGAGTTTGAAGACAGGTGAAGCAAATGAAATGGAAATCATTCTCACATGGAAAGAATAAAAATTAGAAGTCACGATCAAGAGAGGTCTCCAAATACGAGCTTGTCATGGGAATTGTCGTTATTGATGAGATGTTGGGTTTTTTTGGAACGAGATGTTTCTGTTCAGAACCATTGCTACCTGTGCAATCCTAAACACAGTTATACTTTTCTAAATTCATTGAAGTTAATGAGCTAAGAAGGGTGTTTAGGATTGCTAAGCTGTTTAGGATTGCACTGTAAATCATGGAGTTAGATATTTGATCACTATTAAAAAAACAGGGCTCTGTCTCTAAGATTTCCAAGAAGTTCTGTCACCTATCCTGGACTTAAGCAGTGAGCAGATCGTTGAAATAAGAACTAGCTTCATATTCATCAGTGCCCCAAGTCTGAGAAGAACTATTAGCCCCTTCAAAGATGCATTTATTCTGTATTTTCTTTAACCCTGCAGAAAATAAATTCGAATACTCAACTGTTATGCTCCTCAGCCTCGCCTCTGTGCTTGGTTTCCTTGTCCTGACTTTCCTCGGCGGTTTGGTAAGAAATAAAGACTACCATCAAGAGATGGTGAAGGGTGGGCATACTGGGATACAAGTGAGGGATATATTGTGTAGTAAGCTTCTGAGAGCTCCAATGACATGGAGATAGTTAGCAGAGCATGTTTCCCAATCATAGTGTTTCAGTGGCCTGTCACCTTCCTCCTATACAACTCAATATAAGGGAGACAGAATTCTCTCTGATGCCTGCCTTACCATATCCTTCTTCCTTTCCTGACTTCCTTTCTTCTCAAACTTCTGTTACTGGGTATTTCAATAGTGAGGTCATCAAAGTTCCCATTACCAGAATTAGAATATGAACTTTGGTGGCTCTTAATGCTTGACTTCAACCTGAGGTAAATGTTCCACCCCAAGATTTGTTCTTATGCTTGACTTTTAATCCAAATGTGAGAAGAGCACCTCCCTCATTCACCTGTCTGTTGGTGGGGCAGAAGGAAAGTGTCGCTGAAGGCCTCTAGCTTAACCCTCAGTTGCCCTGGAAAACCTACATTTCCCAGTTCATTGCAGTGTGCATGTTGCCAAGAAGGGAACAAGGGAGGAAGGGCGGAGGCACAAAGAAGCCTCCAGAGAGATCTCACCACCACTGTCTAAGAGCTAAGCTACAAGTGACGCCTGACACAGGTTGGACACTTGTCAGCTTCCGTCAAGTTTTGATGGGAAATGTAGGCATCCTGGTCTTGCAGCTGTAATGGAGAGCCAAGCTGTAAAACCAGGGCACCTACATTTCCCATCAAAACTTGAGGGAAGCTGACAAGCGTCCAACCTGTGTAAGGCGTCACTTGTAGCTTGGCTTTCAGTGGGAAAGGGAAGGGGACAGTGAGGTGAGGCAGGGTTAACGGACTTTCAGGACTGTTGGAGGGAGGGGTTTGAACTGTGTCATACTTCTGATGATGTCACTGAGGTCACAATGGGATGCAAATTTTAGAACTTATCTCAGAAAAAAAACTAAATAGTTTTCCAGTTTTTAGAGGGGAGAAGGAATAGTTTGGTTCGACAAGCATACTTGGAACTGAGCAACAGGAAAATATGCCCATCTCTAGCTTACAACATTCATGCTTATGATCTCTTGATTCCCCTGCCTGTTTCTCTCTACTTCCTTTGATAGAATACTTTGCTCCTTTTCTACAACTCACTGCTTTAGTTAAGCCCTTGATCTAGAGCTGTTTGCTCTACAGGTGGCCAACTCTAGTTGGAGGTTTGAGGTTGGAGCCTGGGGAGAATTAAGAGTTGGGGAGAGAAGAGAGACGAGCAGGCAACCCTAGTATTTTCCCCAACTTCTCCCCTGATTTCACTGTTAAACCATCATGAAGTGTTGCTGGGCAACAGCACAGTGTGAAATGAAAAGAAAGTACTCTTCTGTGGGCTAAACAACAGGGGGATATAATCCCTTTCTCCTGCCCTTGACCAAACATCACCCAGATTAAATGATCCCCCCCACCAAGCTTCAATGAAAAGACACTCCAACTTTTCAGCCTGCAAATGAGACCACAAAATAAAGGGATGTTTTGGCTCAATCTTAGTTACAAGATTTTCAAGATCCAGTTTTCCCTCTGCCTCACTTTTTCTTCCTTGCATTGCCGTCTCTTGCAGCTCATCTACTTTTTGAAGTCTTCCCTATCTGGCCCTACATCTTACAGCGTTTACGACAGTCACTTTATGCTCAGGAATTTCAACTTGGAAGGAAATGATGGCACATGGATGCCCCATAACTTGCCAGATTCCAGCCACACAGGGAACAACAGTAACCATATGTCCCAGTCCTTCCCGGATTCCAGCCATGCACGGAAGAATGACAACCGTATGTTCCAGGACCAAACCCAGGAAAGGAACAAGATCAATCACAAAAAAAGCAATTATGCCTTCTTATAATAACATTTAGGATATTTTCTTTGTTGGTTTTCTTTATGTTAAGACTTTGCCTTCAGTATTGAATTGTCATATGTTGAGCTATTGCCAGGGTCGCAAAGTTTTCCTCCCCTCTGGATGGGCTCTTGTGCATATAACAGCTACCTCTGTGATGCCTGGGAGCATGCCCACTGTCAGGTGCAATGATGTCACTTAAGGAAGTGATGTCATTGCGCCCTCCGTGAGTGTATGCAGGAGAAGAGATCATGCCCAGATAAGTGCCAGGTTCTCCCTCCCACCAGGAGGGTAAGGGGACCCAGCAACCTCATCACAGGCCAAAGTTGTGAGAACTAACTGCTACAACTTTCCCTAGGTGGCAGCACTGAGAAACATGTAAGACCATCCTAGATTGTACCAAAAAGACTATGGTTCTAAACCCAATAGATCAGCCACTGTTATGGCTCAGGAATGCCTGGTTCAGTTGGTCCTTGAGTAACATTCAGTTCTAAGCAGAGTTACACCCTTCTAAGTCCATTAAAGTCAATGGGCTTAGAAGTGTGTAACTTCATTTAGAAGACATTTCCATGAGGCTGAGAAGCAAACAATACAAACTGAACCACCCCAATGAGCCATGCAAGTTTATAATCCATCTACCCTCTAGGGTTCAGTCTTCAGTGGAGGAGTGGGGAATCAAACCTTGCTCTCCAGTTTAGAGTCCTGCTGCTCTTAACCACCACACCAAGCTGGCTTTCTTTAATGGGATAGAGAGGGCTAAAGTAAGGAGAGAATTCTAGAGCCGAAATTTCGTTTCATAGTTGTGATCATTCCATCAAAGCTTTTTAAAAAGAATCATTTGAAAATGCTCAAATTTTTCAGTTTGGAATGAAATATTTTTTCTGTACTCCTATAGCCAGCATTTCCATACCAAGAATCCAGATGTTACAATGAGGAAATTTGGTCCACCTTTTGTTCTCCACACTGGAAGCTTGAAATTTTATTCTGTTTTCTTTACTCATGTTTTATTCATGTAATATTTATTGATCTGTACATTTGCACTACGGCATTATAGCCCAGTTCTGCAGTGTTTCTATGAATGTATGTAAAAAAATTCAGACTATTATTTCATTAAAAGCAGTGATTGCACAGAAAAATAGGAAACGAATCCCCATAGTGGTTTCTTGGA
Organism: Eublepharis macularius; assembly: GCF_028583425.1. Lineage (NCBI taxonomy): Eukaryota > Metazoa > Chordata > Lepidosauria > Squamata > Eublepharidae > Eublepharis > Eublepharis macularius. Next base: position 157,275,175 of record NC_072793.1, on the reverse strand, counting down.
TACCTAAGGGAGGGGATATTGTGCACAGATTCACTCAGCAGTAACACTTTGTACTGTAATGAATTCTAGGTTCTGTCAGGGAATTGTGTAATTTTTTTTATAATCCTTGTAGCAGTCCTGCAAGGTAGATCAGTATTATTTCCCTTATTCTACAGAAAGGGGGTGAGGGCTAAGGCTGACAAAATGCTGCTGTATGTGTTTGTGGCTGAGATAAGCTGTGACCCAGGATTTTGTGGCTCAAAAGGGATGCTCACCAATTCAGTTCATGTCTTGTTCACTGGTCACAAATGGGAGCTGAATTTTCAATGACCAGTTCAACTGTTTGTTGATCTGTTTATGGCTTTTTGGCAGGTTGCTTCACTGTATTCCCAACCATGCAGTGCAACCCAATTAGATTTTTGTGTTTGTGCTTTCTCACACAGGCCAATTTTCTGCCCGCCCCTGCCCCCTGTCCTTACTGCATAACTGTTCCACTCATCAAGCAACTGTAAACTTACTGTAAACTGTAAACTGTAAACTTACATAGATAATTAAATCGTCCACAAATCATATAAACCAGTCATCAATAATTGCTGTATTGTGATGACATCCTACCCTTTGGTATTCGTCTAAGTAGCCCCTGGTGATGCTAATGGTTGCCAATTGGCAACATCTTTACACATGTGCCGTTAAGCAAAAACCTGATGCAAACCTGTTCTGCAGTTGTTCACAGTTGTTCAGCACTAACAGAACAGGGAGGGTGATTGGCCTCATGTCCGAGATTTGAACACATGGTTAAACACATTTGGAGCATCTCCAGTCAGAAAGCACATACTATGCCCCTTCACTCAACCAGACCCTACACAACTGGGGACACAACTCAACCAGCAGGCAGTTTTCTATTCTTCATGCCCTTAACTGGTTCAAACTTTTTGAAGTAGCAAGATAGAGACAGTGGGATCCATAACCATAATAATTATCTCCTGTGGCACAGAGATTTGCTTTTTATGGCTGAACAGGGAACTACACTAGACAGTTTCAAAGATTGTCCGATTATTCCCCCCCCCCATGTGAGTTGTAATTGTTTGATGTTTCCATTGGCTTTTCCCTCATTAAAATCTTGAAAAATAAAAAAAGGTTTTAAAGTGTTGCTTCCTTATGTGTAATGTTTTACAGTGTAATATTCTCTGAGATTACAACAACAAGATGGCACTGTTATTAATACATATGATGACTGTATAAGAGCAAGAAAGCTTAGGAGTCAAGATGAGAAGATGGGGTTCAGACCTTCTGAGTTTGAGGTGACAACAAAACACCCAAGCCACAGGCAATTTGAAAAGTGGGACCAGATGGAGGAGGAAAGTTCAGAGGTAGAGAGAGAAAGAACTGGATGTCATCAGTGTATATGTAGTACTGAAATTCATGGGATCTGATGAGGTCACTCAGGAAGAGGGGATATAGAGAAAAACAGAGGGCCAAAAACAGAGATCTGTGAGACACCCCAAGAAAGAAAATGGAAAGCAGAAGAAATTACATCCAGTGTGAATCAGCACTAAAACAAAATCTAGAGCGTTCCACTTGAGTCTGTTTGTCCTTTTCGATCCAAGACCCTTCTTTAAGGGAACACAGGTGGGACAAAACTAAACCTGACAAAACTGAAGTTTACTTGAGTGGCTGCCTAAGTAAGCATTACAGTCAAGGAAAAGCTGTTGCAGAAATCATAAATTGCTTGCCATGTGAGCAGCAGGTGGCAATAAAGAGCCAAGCTTGAATGTCTTATTCCAAGGATTTCAGATGCACACACCCACCATGCCTTTAACTAACTAGATGGGTGGAGGAAATTCAGTAGTTAAGCCTTTCCCCACTCCCACATCTGCATGCTGGGAAAATCTTCCCCAGATGGTTTTCTGCCTCTGACATTTCTGTCAAAAGCAGATGGACCTTACCAGGAAAAAAGGCAGCAGCACTAATTCTTTGGATAATGTGTTCCTTGGTAATTTCCACCGGCTTCAAGAGATGGACAGCCCATCCAGACCTGGAATGAGGTGATACACCAGTACCAATGTGCTAGTGTCCTCTCTCCTGGCATGAGCTGTGGTGAGAGCAAAGAAGAAGAGCAGGGAGTGGATAAGACCTCCCATACAGAGGCTGCACAGAGGAGGTGAAAAAGAAGTGAAGCAGCACCATCTTCCAAAGGGGATGCTCACTGGTTTGGCCTTGACTTGGCAGTTCTGTATATGCTGTAGTCACTAGCTGGCTGCACTTCCTCCTCAGGAACAAACTGGCAGCAACAACAAGTAGAATTGATGTATTGTCGAAGGCTTTCACGGCCGGAGAACGATGGTTGTTGGGGGTTTTCCGGGCTGTATTGCCGTGGTCTTGGCATTGTAGTTCCTGACGTTTCGCCAGCAGCTGTGGCTGGCATCTTCAGAGGTGTAGCACCAAAAGACAGAGATCTCTCAGTGTCACAGTGTGGAAAAGATGTAGGTCATTTGTATCTACTCAGGAGGGGTGGGGTTGAGCTGAGTCATTCTGTAAGAGTTTCCCAGGGTGTGGAATGCTAATGGCGGGAGGCTTCACTGTAACCTGAGGAGGTTCTTTTGCATATGGATTGGTGCTTGATGTGCTAATCTTCTCTGCAGGGCTATTGTCGGGTGTGGAGTGTTTTGTTGGCCTGGTGTTTTTCAGAACTGGAGCCCATGCTCTGTTCATTCTTAAGGTTTCTTCTTTCCTGTTGAAGTTTTTCTTATGCTTGTGAATTTCAATGGCTTCCCTGTGCAGTCTGACAAAGTAGTTGGAAGTGTTGTCCAGTATTTTGGTGTCCTGGAATAAGATACTGTGCCCTGTTTGAGTTAGGCTATGTTCAGCCACTGCTGATTTTTCAGGCTGTCCAAGTCTGCAGTGTCTTTCATGTTCTTTTATTCTTGTCTGGTGTCATAGTACAGCCTGAGCTTGACGAGTCCTCTGAGGAGGAGGAACTGGAACAGCTGACGCTTGCTGACAGCCTTGCTCCTCCTGGGGAGGAGCAACCTGTCTCCCAGCAGCCGACCACAGCTGAACAGTCAGAGGCTGAATCCCAGCCAGAAGTTCCCCTTCCCCACCTAGAGCCACTGGCCCAGATGCAGCCAGCTTCCTTATCCCCTCCAACATCTCCAGACTACCGAGAGCAACGTCGGCGTAGCAGGGACAGAAGAGACTTACAGACCCGACGTCAATCTGCACGCCTCCGGGCTCTGAACAGGCCAGCCTTCTCAGAGGAAGGAGGGGCTTCAGAGGAGGAGACTTGAAGCAGCTGTGCGAGCTGACCGAATGCCCTTAGATTATAAAAGCCAGAGGGAGGGCTCCCTTCAGCGTGGCTTCAACGAGTTCTCTAAGCTGCTCCTATACTGCCTGTGTTTGCTCCTTGGAACTGTCTCTCTGACCTCCGACCCGGCCTGTCCTCGACTACTCCCTTGATTTACGGACTTTGCACATTCCTCGCCTTGCCAGCTGGACCTCGTTACCTGTCAGCAGCACTCTTAAGACTCGGCAACCTCTGGAAGCAGGACAGTTTGAAGCCACCCTCAAAATTCTCCAGCACAATGGAGGAAGGCACTGCTGTTGCTACTGACCTTGCTGCCCAGACCCAGTGGCTGCAGACACAGGTGCAGCAATTAACCCAGACCATAGCCTTGTTGCAGCAGCAGGTAACCCTGAGGCCAGGTCCTGCACCTCCCCGGAAATGCCCAGTGCAGCCTCCAGAGAAGTTTGCAGGGAATGTTGAAGAGTTCCCTGTATTCCTGGCACAGTGTCAGCTCTACATGGAGCTGCGGGCTCAAGATTTTCCTGATGACAAGACCAAGGTCGGTTTTGTATTAAGCCTCTTAAAGGGGAACGCTGCCAAATGGGTGACACCTTTACTGCTCATGAATTCACCACTGCTGAGTAGTTTTGCTGATTTTGTGGCACACTTGAAGGCTATCTTTGCAGACCCTCTGAAGGCAGAGCGGGCCAACCGCCACATTCGGCGGCTGCGGCAGGGGCCAGGTACTCTGAGGGACTATACCACTGACTTCCAGCTATTGGCACAGGACCTGGGCTGGAATGAGGCCGCACTCATGGACCAGTACCTGGAGGGCTTGTCTGAGGAGGTGCTAGATGAAGTGGCCCGAGTTGAGCGCCCTCCAAATCTCCCAGCCCTGATCTTACTCTGCCTGCGTATCGACGGTCGCCTGGAGAGTCGACGGCAGGGCCGCAAGGAAGTACGTTGCCACTCCGAAAGCCAACCACCTGCTGTGGGATCCAACCCCTGCTCCTACTTGTCCCGAAGCCTGACCCCAGAGCCCAGGGAAGTGGAAGCCTCGGCTGTCAGCATTACACCCCAGGGTTTAAGGGGAGGCCACCCCTATCATTCTGGACCCCCCATAGAACACCAAAAGCCTCCTGACATTGGGCCCCAGCATCTTCTGATCCCCGTGAAGCTGCAGCTACCAGAGGGGCGCTGGTTGTTGGTGTACGCCATGGTGGATTCTGGAGCTGCCCAGTCCTATATGGATGCCCAATTTGTCAGGCAACACCAAGTGCCGACACGCACCAAAAAGACGCCAGTTTTAGTGGAAGCCATCGATGGTCGGCCTCTACGCTCGGGTCCAGTTACTCAGGAAACCCACCTTCTAGGTCTGCACATAGGGAACCATCAGGAGCAGCTCAGCTTTGACATCGCTGCCATGCCTCGCTTCCCGGTAGTGCTGGGGATGTCCTGGTTGAAGAAGCATGACCCCTTGATTGAGTGGAGCAAGCAGAACCTGCGCTTCCAGACCCCATGTCCCCATGAGGCGCCCTCTGTGCTCCTGGGAGGGAGCACCAGTTCAGATCTGTCTGCACTCCCAGCCAAATATGCAGAGTTCCAGGATGTCTTCCAAGAGAAAGGCGCCGACCGGTTGCCCCCACACCGGCCATATGATTGCGCCATCCACCTTATTCCTGATGCCCCCTTGCCCACTGGGCGGTTGTATTCCCTATCAGAACCTGAGCGAGGAGCCCTACAAGAGTTTTTGGCCAAGAATTTGCAAAGAGGATTCATCCGTCCATCCACTTCCCCTACCTCAGCCCCTGTCTTGTTTGTAAAAAAGAAATCCGGAGAGTTGCGCCTATGTAATGATTACCGGGCCCTCAATCGCATCACCATAAGGGACCGCTACCCACTGCCACTGATCCCAGAACTACTGGACCGATTACGGGGGGCCCAAAGGTACACCAAGCTCGATCTGCGAGGCGCCTACAATTTGGTGCGTATACGCCCTGGAGATGAGTGGAAGACTGCGTTTGGTACCCGGTATGGCCAGTATGAGTACTTAGTCATGCCCTTTGGCCTCTGTAATGCCCCAGCTGTGTTCCAGCGCTTCATGAATGATGTCTTCCGGGACTTGCTGGATCACTTTGTGATAATTTACCTTGATGATATCCTGATCTTCTCCCAGGACCCCGCTGAACACACCAAACATATTCGGGCTGTCCTCCAACGCCTGAGGCAACATGGCCTGTATGCTAAGTTGGAGAAGTGTGCATTTGACTTAGACACTGTAGAATTTCTAGGGCATCTCATCACCCCACAGGGCATAAGGATGGACCCCCAAAAGGTGGAGGCGGTGCTGTCTTGGCAGGCACCTCGAAATCGGAAAGACATTCAGAGGTTCCTTGGCTTCGCCAACTACTATCGGCAATTCATCCCAAACTTTGCCCTCCTAACAGTGCCCCTCACCAAGTTGCTACGGCCCCGAGAACCCTTCCGCTGGACAGTAGAAGCGCAACAGGCCTTCCAGCAGCTAAAAACCCGGTTTGCAACGGAACCGCTCCTACGTTACCCAGACCCAAGCATACCCTTTGTGGTCGAGACTGATGCCTCCAGTGTCGCACTTGGCGCTGTGTTATCCCAGCAAGACACTGCCGCGGGCCCCCTACGACCCTGCGCCTACTACTCCCGGCAACTCAACGCAGCCGAAAAAAACTACACCATCTGGGAGAGGGAGCTCCTGGCGATTAAATCAGCGTTTGAGGTCTGGCGGCACCACCTAGAGGGTGCCCGGCACCCCGTGCAAGTTCGCACAGACCACCGGAATCTTGAGTATCTACAGACTGCTCGTAGATTGAACCAGAGGTAGATTCGATGGTCCCTGTTTTTCTCCCGCTTTAACTTTACCATTACCTACATTCCCAGCTCCCAGAACAAGCGGGCAGATGCCCTCTCTCGAAAACCTGAGTTCGCTTCCCCGTCCCTTAAGGAGCCGCTTCTATCCACAGTTCTACCGCCGGAAGTGTTTGCTGCCGTGCCCCCTACTGCCTCGCTCCAGGAACGGATCCAGGAACAACAGCTACGTGACCCCTTCGCCATGAAGATGCTCCAGTGTCTTCGTGATCCTACGCAGAATCCCCCCAGGGGTTACCGAGAGCAGGCGGGGATGCTCACCCACCAAGACCGGGTCTATGTGCCACCGGGGCCACTACGGACCGAAGTCCTGCAACTAGCGCATGACACCAAACCCGCTGGACACTTCGGTCGGTATAAGACAGCACATCTGCTGACCCGGGAGTTTTGGTGGCCCCATGTACAGACCGATGTAGCCCAGTACGTAGCCTCCTGCAGCACCTGCAGGCGAGCCAAAGATCCCCCTGGCAGGCCTACAGGACTATTGCTCCCCCTGCCCACTCCTAATGGCCCCTGGAAAGCTGTGTCCATGGACTTCGTCACGGACCTCCCTACTTCTGCAGGGAACACAAGCATCCTAGTGGTGGTGGACCTCCTGACTAAGATGGCTCACTTTGTTCCTTGTTCCGGACTCCCAACTGCCCGCGAAACTGCCCGGCTGCACTTACACCATGTTTTCCGCCTCCACGGATTGCCAGAACACCTGATCTCTGATCGGGGGACCCAGTTCACCTCCCGCTTCTGGCGCACCCTACACACCCTACTGGGCACCCAAGTACACTTATCTTCCGCTTATCACCCCCAATCTGATGGCCAGACGGAACGCACCAATGCCACACTGGAACAGTATCTCAGGTGCTATGTAAACCACCAGCAGGATGACTGGGCCCCACTGCTCCCCCTGGCGGAGTTTGCATACAACAACTCAGTGCATACCTCAATCCGTCAGACCCCGTTCATGGCCAATTATGGGTTCCATCCCCGGTTTTTCCCGCCGGTCATGCCCACTGCACCAGTACCAGCTGTCAATGACTTTGTGGAGGAATTGCAGGCACTGCATAAGGTCCTGCAGGACCAACTACACCAGGCCAAAGAGGCATACAAAGAGGCTGCTGATCGTAGGCGTCAGCCAGGAGAGACTCTCAAGGTTGGGGACAAGGTGTGGCTCTCAACTCGACACCTCCGCAGTCAGAGGCCCTCCCGAAAGTTGGATGCCCGCTTTATTGGCCCATTCCTAGTTACTGCCCAAATCAACCCCGTGGCCTACCGGTTACAGCTACCCTCTATGCTCCGTATTCATCCTGTGTTTCATCGGTCCCTCCTTGTTCCCGTTGCCCCCCCACATCCTCTCCGAGATCCAGAGGCGCCACCACTACCTGTCATGATAGAGGCCCAGGAGGAATATGAAGTAGCGCAAATATTGGACTCCAGACGACGACGTGGCCAACTCCAGTATCTGGTGGACTGGAAGGGGTACGGACCCGAGGACCGCTCTTGGGAACCTGCGGAGAATCTTCATGCCCCCGACTTGGTGCGCCGCTTCCACCGGGCCTATCCACGGAAACCGGCCCCATCCAGTGTGGGGGGCCCTGGGGGAGGGGATGGTGTCATAGTACAGCCTGAGCTTGACGAGTCCTCTGAGGAGGAGGAACTGGAACAGCTGACGCTTGCTGACAGCCTTGCTCCTCCTGGGGAGGAGCAGCCTGTCTCCCAGCAGCCGACCACAGCTGAACAGTCAGAGGCTGAATCCCAGCCAGAAGTTCCCCTTCCCCACCTAGAGCCACCGGCCCAGATGCAGCCAGCTTCCTTATCCCCTCCAACATCTCCAGACTACCGAGAGCAACGTCGGCGTAGCAGGGACAGAAGAGACTTACAGACCCGACGTCAATCTGCACGCCTCCGGGCTCTGAACAGGCCAGCCTTCTCAGAGGAAGGAGGGGCTTCAGAGGAGGAGACTTGAAGCAGCTGTGCGAGCTGACCGAATGCCCTTAGATTATAAAAGCCAGAGGGAGGGCTCCCTTCAGCGTGGCTTCAACAAGTTCTCTAAGCTGCTCCTATACTGCCTGTGTTTGCTCCTTGGAACTGTCTCTCTGACCTCCGACCCGGCCTGTCCTCGACTACTCCCTTGATTTACGGACTTTGCACATTCCTCGCCTTGCCAGCTGGACCTCGTTACCTGTCAGCAGCACTCTTAAGACTCGGCAACCTCTGGAAGCAGGACATCTGGATGCTACGCTTTGTGGTCCCGATGTAAACTTGTCCACAGCTGCAGGGTATACGGTATACTCCTGCAGAGGTGAGGGGGTCTCTGCTGTCTTTTGCTGATCGTAGCATCTGTTGTATTTTTTACAGCACCCCACAAACCCAGTGTATGGTTCCGGTTTGTGGATGATACATTCATCATTTGGAGCCATGGGGAGGAAGAATTGAGGGAGTTTTTGAATCATCTCAACAACATCCACCTGAACATACAATTCACAATGGAGAAAGAAAGTGAGGGAAAACTCTCATTCCTGGATACCTTGGTCATCCGCAAAGCAAACTTTCAGTTAGGTCACAAGGTCTACAGGAAACCAACTCACACTGATCGGTACTTACACAAAAACTCCAATCACCACCCCCGACAGAAAAGAGGCATAATGAAAACATTAGTGGATCGTGCAAGACGGATATGTGAGCCGCGCTTTCTCAATGAGGAAATTAATCATCTAAACCACGCACTTCAGGCAAATGGCTACTCCAGAAATGAAATCCGAAGAGCAATCAAACCCAGGATGAATCAAACAACCAAGGAAAAACAGTCACCTACAGGAAAAGTGTTTTTGCCATATATCAAAGGAATTACTGATCAGATGGGAAAGCTTATGGAAAAGCATAACCTTCAAGCAGTATTCAGACCCACCCGAAAAATACAACAGATGCTACGATCAGCAAAAGACAGCAGAGACCCCCTCACCTCTGCAGGAGTATACCGTATACCCTGCAGCTGTGGACAAGTTTACATCGGGACCACAAAGCGTAGCATCCAGACAAGAATAAAAGAACATGAAAGACACTGCAGACTTGGACAGCCTGAAAAATCAGCAGTGGCTGAACATAGCCTAACTCAAACAGGGCACAGTATCTTATTCCAGGACACCAAAATACTGGACAACACTTCCAACTACTTTGTCAGACTGCACAGGGAAGCCATTGAAATTCACAAGCATAAGCAAAACTTCAACAGGAAAGAAGAAACCTTAAGAATGAACAGAGCATGGGCTCCAGTTCTGAAAAACACCAGGCCAACAAAACACTTCACACCCGACAATAGCCCTGCAGAGAAGATTAGCACATCAAGCACCAATCCATATGCAAAAGAACCTCCTCAGGTTACAGTGAAGCCTCCCGCCATTAGCATTCCACACCCTGGGAAACTCTTACAGAATGACTCAGCTCAACCCCACCCCTCCTGAGTAGATACAAATGACCTACATCTTTTCCACACTGTGACACTGAGAGATCTCTGTCTTTTGGTGCTACACATCTGAAGATGCCAGCCACAGCTGCTGGCGAAACGTCAGGAACTACAATGCCAAGACCACGGCAATACAGCCCGGAAAACCCCCAACAACCAACAAGTAGAATTGCCAGCCTCCAGGTGCAGCCTGGAGTCCTTCTGGAATTACAAGATATTTCCAGACAACAGAGACCAGTCTTCTAGAGGAACCATAGAGTTCAGTAGAAAGGGAATTCTTAGAATTCTTTGATGTAGATGTGCCAGAATATGCCATCTAGGATGTAACCTGTACCCTGAGCTCCCTCCCTAAATTCTACCCTTCTCAAATCACCACTAGACATGGGCACGAACGGAAAAAAAACCCTAAACAAGTAATGAACATGATCCTGTTCACAAACATATTTGTTGTTCATTGTTCGTGGCCCTTTAAAGATCCCTTTAAACTATCAGCTGGCAGGTGGCATGGGGGGGATTCCCCCCTGATGCCTGCCAGCTGATAGTTTAAAGGGCCCTATCCTGCCACGTGCAAGGGGCAGGGCCCTTTAAACACCTCACAAACTAACCTTCCCAATATTCAATACCCACCAAATTTGCAGGGGACATAGTCCTCACTGTCCTCCAAAGACCCCCCAAGTTTCAGAGAGATTGCACCCCAGGAAAGGCATGATGCATGGGTCTCCCCCTTGTTGTCATTTTCTCTTCACAGTGGCAACAACGGGACCCTCTGCAGGAAGTACTTTGAAGGGTTAAAGCCAGAAGGAAAGCCAGAAGGAGTTCAGACAGAGTTCAGTCTCTGCCTCTGTTGCCAGGGGAATTGATTGAAAGGGGCCAGACTGTCTGGCTTGATGAATGGCTGACAAAAGCAACAAACAAGGCTTGCAACGACCACTTGTTCGTGTAGAATGGGGCCTCATGAACGGCTTGTTTGCGAACAGATGAACCCAGAACAGGTTCGTGGGGTTATTTCATTTGTAATGCTGTTCGTGCCCATGTCATTCACCACTCCCAAATTTCTAGGCATTTATTTTATTTATTTATTTATATTTCAATTTATATACCACCCATCCCCAGAGGCTCTGGGCAGTGAACAGTTAAAATCGATAAAAACAAGAACTAAAATCAATATACAAACAATAAAACAAATTAACAAAGTGCAGTGGTGGGGAGAACCCTCCCCCACCCCAAAGGTGGGAGGCCGACATGGCACCGCCCCCTTCAATCACCGAACGCCTGGTGGAACAGCTCTGTCTTACAGGCCCGGTGGAACGATAATATGTCCCGCTGGGCCTGAGTTTCCATTGACAGAGCGTTCCACCAGGCTGGAGCCAGGACTGAAAAGGCCCTGTCCCTGGTTGAAGCGAGGCGGGCTTCCTTAGGGCTGGGGACCACAAGTAAATATTTATTTGCTGATCGAAGCAATCTCTGGGGAACGTACAGGGAGAGGCGGTCCCGAAGATATGCCAGTCCCAACCCGCTCAGGGCTTTAAAGGTAAGAACCAACACTTTGAATCTGATTCGGAATTCAACCGGAAGCCAGTGCAGCTGGTGCAGGACAGGTGTGATGTGTGACTGGTAAGGTATACCAGTCAGGACCCGCACCGCCGCATTCTGGACCAGTTGTAGTTTCCGGATCAGGCCCAGGGGTAGCCCAGAGTAGAGTGAGTTACAGTAATCTAGCCTGGAGGTGACCGTTGCATGGATCACTGTAGCCAGGTCCTGGGGCGTCAGGGAGGGGGCAAGTTGCCTGATCTGACGAAAATGGAAAAATGCAGACTTGGCAACCGCTGTGACCTGGGCCTCCATCGATAGGGAGACATCCAGGAGCACACCCAGACTCTTTACCACTGTCAAAGTTGCCAGTGGTGTCCCATCCAGAGCAGGGAGCTGGATCCCAACATCTGGCAGCCCCCATCCCAGCTGCAAGCCAGAGCTGACAATAAAAAGTCATGACAGGCCAGGAGAGCAAATAGGGAAAGAAAGGGCAGGACAGAAGGCTTTCTCTTTCCCCATCTATTCACCTGCTGTCTCCTCCTATTTTTGCTGCTAAAAGTTCAGTATGAAGATGGAATAGTAGGGTTGGAGGTCTCCCTCACTCCCAGCCTCCTCCTGCTGCCACCACTCACCTGGCTGGGGGGAGAAAAGGCACAGCAACAGGTCTTCTGGGGCAGGTTCCTGGCATGATGATATCACTTCCAGGAGTGACATCATTGCGCAGGCCCCAAAAGCACTCCCTCACTTCACACCAGACCAATTTGGGTGGGAGAGCTCCCAGGGCCTGTGTGATGATCTTACTCCTAGGAGTGACATTGCCACACTAGGAGCGTGCCCCGGGAGATCTGTCCCCCTGCCGTCCAAGTGAGTGGTGACAGGGGTCAGAGGGTGGGAGGGGGATCCTAATTAGAGACACAGCCAGAAAGGAATCAACTAGGATGACTTTGGAAATAGATCCGATGGATCCGATGGAAGTGTCCTTGCAGGATAATATCACCATTGAGGCATACCAAAAGCGTCTGGATGAGATTGAGGCACAGCTTAAGGACTTTGAAAACAAAATAAGGGAAACAAAAATTAAAAAGTATCATCGGGATTGTAAAGACTATTCCCTTGGTAGGATTTATTACTGGAAATCTAAGTCCTTTAGCAGGAAGGGGAAAAACCCAGGTTCAAACCAGATTGATTCATCCTCTGAATTAGAGACTACTGAGGAATCCTCCCTTGAGGAGGAGAATAGGGGCGGGTCTAGCCGACAACTTAACACACGCTCTACAGGACAATGTAATATTGCCAACAGCAATAATTTTTTTCGGAGAGGTCAAGGACGGAGGGGAAAATGAACCTAGTTGTAAATTTATATCCTAAGACATTTACAGATGTGGAGTTGAGGACTTTAAATAAAGGACTTGGGTTTGTTCCAACGCCCCGGTACAATGGTTTTCAAACTCGCACTGATATCTTTAAATTAATAAGACAGCTGAAACTAAGGAAGTATTTTGGGGATTCTACCTCTAATAATGTTGCACCCCCTGTACAGGCTCGCTCCACTTTTGTCCCACATGTTAATTGTCCTAGTATAACTGCTTTTGAGTGTGTCCTGGAAAAAGAGATTAAAAAACTGGCACTAGCAAAAAATATGTGGTTGGCATAACTTGACCCTTCAGGAAAAGACAACTTTACAATCACTTGCTAGAGACCCTACTATCATCTTTAAAGAGGCTGATAAGGGGGGGGCAATAGTGGCTCAGGATGTGGTCGATTATAAGAGAGAAGCTTTAAGATAACTAGCGGATACAAATAGCTATACTCTTCAGGAGGACACTACTGGGCATATAGCCTCCCTTATTAAGACAATGGCAGATGAGGGTCTTGTGTTGGGGTATATTACTGATCAGATTCACAAGGCTCTGATATATACACACCCCAGAATACTGGTGTTGTATTTGTTACCTAAAATTCACAGAACATCAACCAGAGGCAACCAGCCTCAGAACCCAAAACAACACTACATGGTGTCCATATACATCCACTTTTTGTTTCAATAAAGCCTGTATTTACAATGAATCAATATATATACAATAAATCACAATATATCCAATAAATATATATCAAAGTCCCATTAATCGTCCATTTGTTCAATAACAATACAGTATCCACTCCTCATAAGCAATCCTTGAGCAAATATCGATGTTTCCGTTCAGAATTTGAATGGTGGCTGGATAATCCCCCGAGGGTTGGCCGGGAGATTGGTGGTTGGCCAGGAGATTGGCAACGAGCCTGCCAGCTTATTCCTCTACTCGTTTCGGAATTCCTTCTTCACAGCCAATTACCAACAGTGCCAAAATCAATGCTGAAAATACAAACGTATTACATAGCCACTTTCCCACATACATAATGTATTGCAAGACCAATGTGTAAAAAATACATACCCACATATCATAACCATAATAGGATGCCACAAATCTTTCAACCGTTGACTGCAAATGATCTCAATGTAGGTGCTCGCTAGTGGAAGATAGCTTGTTTAAATGCTGTACTATCCAATTAACGCTAGATCTTTTCATTTCACCTTAAAGGAACACTACCCAATTGATATCGCTGTTAAGACCATACGGAACTAAGCTATTCATTCGGTAAATCCAACGGGCTTCTGCCCTCAACAATTCTGTCTTATTACAGTGTTTAGATTTCATTGTCTCTACCACTGAGTATACCAATTCCCTCTCACCAGCATGGCAAGAACAAAAATGCTCGACCAGTGGAGCTGACATATTCCTTGTCCGAATTCTGGACAAATGCTCTTGTATCCGTGTGCGGATCGGTCGAGTGGTGCTCCCTATGTAGATTAAGTCACAAGTGCACTTAATGATGTAAATCACATTAACAGAAGAGCAAGTGGAATACATATTGGAATAAAGTGGTCGTTTGGTAGTTGGGTGCGTGAACGCTGACACAGGTACGCACAATTCGCACACGTTACAATGACCGCACGCAAAATGTCCTATAGGCAGATCGCTTCGAGTTTCATTACCTCCGTAGTCGGAGTGGACAAGAATGTCTCTCAAATTACTCGTACGCCTATAACCTATCTTTAAAGGGGGTCTCACACCCTGGTATTTCTTTTATGAGGTGCCAGTTCTTTTTGATCACATTAGTTATACCTCTAGAGTGTTGTGAATAATCCAAAGCCCATGTAATCCTAGATCCTTCGACCACCCTTTCTTGCTGAGTTTGCAAAAGCGATTCCCGAGTAACTCCATTGGCTCTAATTAAAGCCTGTCTAACCACCCTACTTGGATAACCTCGGGTAATGAAAGCACTGCTCAAACTTTTAGCTTCCCTCCTGAACTCTTCCTCCTGAGATGAATTACGCTTGAGGCGTAAAAATTGACCATAGGGAATGGCACACTTCAATTGTGTTCTATGAAACGAACTATAAGACAAATAAGCCGCTCTGTCCGTGGGTTTACGGTAGGGCATGACCCCCAACCGATCCTCAGTGAGTTTATATACAATAACATCCAAAAATGGGATGCTACTTGCATTGCCATGCATGGTGAACTGGATATTGGGCTCCACTCCATTCAGCCAATTAACAAAATTATCCACCATGTCAGCCCCCTTCACCACGAGAAAAAGGTCATCAATAAATCTTTTTAATATTACAATTTGGTCAAAGAAAGGATTGTATGCACTGTTCAGTATTATTATTGTATATAAACTCACTGGTAGAGACAATGAAATCTAAACACTGTAATAAGACAGAATTGTTGAGGGCAGAAGCCCGTTGGATTTACCGAATGAATAGCTTAGTTCCATATGGTCTTAACAGCGATATCAATTGGGTAGTGTTCCTTTAAGGTGAAATGAAAAGATCTAGCGTTAATTGGATAGTACAGCATTTAAACAAGCTATCTTCCACTAGCGAGCACCTACATTGAGATCATTTGCAGTCAACGGTTGAAAGATTTGTGGCATCCTATTATGGTTATGATATGTGGGTATGTATTTTTTACACATTGGCCTTGCAATACATTATGTATGTGGGAAAGTGGCTATGTAATACGTTTGTATTTTCAGCATTGATTTTGGCACTGTTGGTAATTGGCTGTGAAGAAGGAATTCCGAAACGAGTAGAGGAATAAGCTGGCAGGCTCGTTGCCAATCTCCTGGCCAACCACCAATCTCCCGGCCAACCCTCGGGGGATTATCCAGCCACCATTCAAATTCTGAACGGAAACATCGATATTTGCTCAAGGATTGCTTATGAGGAGTGGATACTGTATTGTTATTGAACAAATGGACGATTAATGGGACTTTGATATATATTTATTGGATATATTGTGATTTATTGTATATATATTGATTCATTGTACATACAGGCTTTATTGAAACAAAAAGTGGATGTATATGGACACCGTGTAGTGTTGTTTTGGGTTCTGAGGCTGGTTGCCTCTGGTTGATGTTCGGTTGGTTCTGGAACCCTACCGCTTGCTTTTGTTTTAGGCATACCTAAAATTCACAAGCAAGGCTCACCACCACCGGGTCGCCCTATAGTGTCTGGGAAGAACTCATTGTTGGAACCACTTTCTAAATATATTGATAATTTCCTCTGCCCTTTTGTGAAGCTCATGCCTACATATATCCAGGTTACTAAGGATATTATCAACAGAATAGAAGGTTTTTGCCCCCTTCCCCCGCACGAGGCTGCCCTAATTACCATGGATGTTTCCTCATTGTACACCGATATACCACATGAAGAGGCACGTGGTGTAGTGGTAGAAACTTTAGAATTACGACCTGAAAAGAATCCCCCTACCCATTTTCTAGTGTCTGTACTGGAAATTATTCTTGAAAAGAATTACTTCAGATTCAATGGGAAGTTCTGTATGCAGGTTAGAGGAGTGGCTATGGGCTGCACTGTTGCACCCTTTATAGCCAATTTATTCATGGACAGACTGGAACAGGACACCTTCTGTAACTCCAGGACCAATCCTTTTTTTCAACATATACTTAAATTCTATCGCTATATTGATGATTTGGTAATTATTTATGATGACATCAATACAGCAAAGGAATTTTGCCAGTGGATAGACCACGTCCACCCTAATATTAGGTTCAGCTGGCAAATTAGTAGACATGAAATTAATTTTTTGGATCTCGTCATCTTTCGTGAGCAAAATGAGCCCTTGTCGGTGTGGCCCTTTAAAAAGGGTACAGATAGGAACTGGTACTTACACTACCAGTCCTTCCACCCACCGCATATTAGAAACAACATTCCCTTTGGCCAGTTTCTGCAGTTAAAGAGAAACTCCACTAGGCAGACTGATTTTAAAACTCAGGGCAGGCTTTTGGGAGAGGAATTGATTGAAAGAAGCTACCCAGCACATGTTGTAGATAGGGCATGGCAAACGGCAGAATTATATCCCAGGGAACAACTATTAAGCACTGTACAAAAAAATGCACAACCTAGATTGGTGTGTGCCCTGGATTACACACCTCTTGCCCCAGCAATTAAAAAGGTAATTCTAAGGTACTGGAACCAGTTGGAGGGCATACCTGGCTGTGACAGTCCACTAATTGTAGCTTTTCACAGAACAAAAAATATTAAGAACATGTTGATACATTCCGAATTTATTGAGAGTCCAAAAGTATCTCTGAACACCTTACCTGTTGGACAATTCTCCTGCGGTAAATGCAGATTGTGTTTACTTGACATGAAACCGCAGGGTTGAATGGCAGGACTTGCACTTGTTGACAGTTTCATTAATTGCAATACCCCTAATGTGGTTTACCTGATTCAGTGCCCATGTTCAATGTTGTACGTGGGGAAAACAAATAGGGCCATAAAATTGCGTATTTTAGAACATCTCTCTTGCTTAAAAAATAAGGTTACAGAAGCCCCAATGGTAAGCCACTACTTAGATGCTGGGTATAGGAAGTTGGATCTTAAATACACGGTTCTACATGTATCAAAAGAACGTTTCCCAGATGCTATAAATATAGATTTACTCAGGAGGGAGACCTTCTGGATTTATAAATTGAACACTGTATCACCTAAGGGTTTGAATATTGCCACTGACTTTTCATGTTTCCTGTAGTGGTATGCATTCCGGCAGTATATTCCTTTAAGACTTAGTTCTAGTATACTATTGCCAGCTGTGATTGATTATATAGTGGTTAATGGGAGCTATGTTGTTATGCAGCCTTCACTTGAAACAGCACCTGATGTTGGGATAATGGTGATTTAAATGGAAGTAAGTGACTATAGGATTTTGTGCATTAAGGGTTATTGTGCATTGTGTATGTGTAGTGTATAAACTGTTTGTGTTTTGCACAGGGTCTATAATTTTTTTAAGTAATGTCGGAACAGTCTACATCTTCCATCTTTGAAAAAGGGAATCCAGAAATGGGACCTTCAACCGGTCATCCCGTCAGATGCATGTTTCTATCTTTGTGCTATTGGACCTATAATGGACTTGTGACCATTTGGACCATTATACAAATAATTGAACTACTGGACAAAACAAAAAATAGTATGAAGTGGAATGGTCATTACCTATAATAATATCTGTGATATGCACTAAGCACTTTATAGGTCTGGTGAGGGAGACTGTATAATGATTGTGAATGAATGGCAATTAATAACAATTAATGTATGATTAATACTTTGTATGAAATTGACTTGGAGTAGCTTTATTTCGTTAGGTGGTCTTGAATTCTGTAACCATTAGAAATTGTCAGGACCCTCCCTGTTTTTGTTACCACTGGAGGACCTGGCAGCCCTAATCAGAGCTTTTATTTCATGGCCTGCTCTGTGGGATAGGTTCCATGAAAAAGTGAGGGAAGACCCCCTGTTAGATATCTTCAGGAGGTACCTCAAGGCTTATTTGTTTGCTGGGGCTTTTTAGGTGGAATGAGATTTTTGAATTATTTTTATTTATTTGGTTTTAATGTTGTATGTTTTAATTATTACCCATAAGGTTCCTTGAGCCAAGAGGAAAGATAAATATAAATGTTTTAATTAATTAACTAATTGAGAAAACGCTACACATTGAGGTTGCTTATTAGAGAAACTAAGGAAGTCTAACACAGACTGGAGGCTCTTATATATTAGAAGAGGAAACAGATTGAATCTATGGAGCGCTGAGTAATAGAACAAATAAAAGGATGTGTATCTTCACATTACTCGTAATAAGTTTTAACTTTTTATACATCTTTTAAGTCTTTATTATGGTTAGGGGGTCTGAAAATTTGGAAATGGCTTGGGCCTTTCAGAACCACTGAGAAGCCCTGCATTCAAGTACCAGTATGTTTCTCCTCAGGGGTAAGTGGCACCTCCACTAAAGGTGGGAGTATAATTTAAATCAAGAAAATGACATGGGAGGAAAGGATTCACCACCACCTGTGACCTGGTTTCAATACAACTTGGGTCACCCCACTGCTTTTATTAATCTTGAAAAAAAATCTGTGGCAGATTTATTTATGAATCTTCCAACCTCATGTTTAATGCGGCCCATTGTTTCGCTCCTCTCTGCTATTGGGCTCTTTGACTTGGTTTGATCTAGTTTCAATGTAGTGTCAAATGCTTTACCCCCCAAACATCCGCTTTACCATATCCTCCCCAGGTGCTGCTATTCCTGCTGATCTGGTAGAAGATCAGGATGAGCCTGTACAAATCACATTACAGTCAGAAAAAATGTCTCGCTAGGATATCATTAAGGCAAAAAAGTGGACGAGCAAGACAGTATTTCAGTTACAAGGAAGAAAAACTTCAATATATTTCTTAGATGTCAACTTTAAATTTGCTGTGACTTCATCTCTGGATTTTTGTCAGCGTTTCCTGCTTTCTGGTTTAAGTAGATTGCCTATTCATTGTCCTGTGGAAGGCTTGTGGTGGTGGTGGTATTCTTTGTATATATATGAACTAGTAACAAAGCCTGTTGTAGGGAAACAATACAACGGGCTCTAGAAAGAGCAGGGTAGGCAGGCCAGGCATTTCTGTCTCTGCTCTGCCCCATCGGGAGGTGAGATGGCAGGGCAGCCGGGCTAGGCATTGCCCCCTCCACAACACCCTGATCGAGATGGGGGGGGCAGGGAGGTCTCACCTCTCATCTCCACTAGGGACGTACAATAGCACGCCTGCACTGTGAAATCCATGCGAGTCGTCGGAAACCCGCTAACTGAATTATGTTATAGGATTAAGTTATCACATAAGAAACCCTCCTCCCTCCCTCCCTTATCTGAAAGTTGCTCTGAATTCCATAAGTAATTGCATTAATTATCATATTTAATTTACTCACAGATACAATAGCAGTACATAAACCTGGAGTCTAAAACAGGCCCCTGCAAGAACAGAAACTTGATGCATAGTCCTAGTGTTGGCTTACATTAACTTTAAGAAGGCAGAAGAATCAGCAGCAATAAAATAGTTAAAAGACAATTCTATGTGGAGCCACTCTAGTCAAATACCATTTAAATTAATTTGGGTAACTCTACAAGAGATTGAACTGTAAAAAGACTGGCCTAGGTGTGGATTTGATCACATCTAATTTTTCTTAAGAAGGGGTGGTGTTCTTTTGCTAATTTCCCTGTAATAAAATTTCAGGGGGCGAAGTGGGCTGTAGTGAGAGGGAGGAGGCAGCAAGTTTTGCCCCCCTTTCTTAAAAAACAAGGGATCTTTTCTTAGATGCATGGCTGGATCCAGGCCATGATCAGCAGAAGACAATAAAACCAAGTGTCAAAAATAATTTAAGCTTACTATCAATAAGGACAATGGGAGGGGGATGGATCCACCAATCTACCAAATCTAAACCTTGGTCTCAAATCATTTGGTTTGCCCTTAGTATTGGACCCAGAAGCAAAATGGCAGTTAGTGTAACTCTTTGAAACTGGTGAGACGTGATCCTAGTAGTCTGTCTATGAGCCCAAGTATCAGTTTCTGCTTGCTGTTTCATCCCTTTAAGAGCATGTGATTCTCCTCTGCACAAACTGGAGCTTTTTAGTTGTGATTTCTCCCAAATTTGGGAGAAGTACCTAGGGAAGGGGGCGGATGAACTCAGTAGGGTGCTCTATAGTCTATTGTCCCTGTCCAGTAGCATCCATCTAATCTAATCCATCTAATCAGTTTTCCTTTTCGATAATAACCAGTTTCTCTCATAAGAACATAAGAGGCCTGCTGAATCAGATGAATGGCCCATCTAGTCTAGGGATCCCATTCCCTCGGTGAGGATGGAGGATTACCCACTCCCGCCTTCCCCTCCACACCACTTACCTGGCTGGGAGGGGGAAGTTACAGAACAGGCCTCCTTGGGTGTGCCCCTGGGGCCAGCGTGATGTCATCATGCCACTCCAAGAGTGCCCCCATGCTTCACAGCTGGCCCAAATCAGCCCACTGTGAAGCATGTGTGCCTTCCCCCCTTGCACAATATCACTTCCTGGAAGTGACATCATCGTGCCAGCTGTCTTTACTTGTGGCCATCACTACATCTTCTGGCAGTGAATTCCATAGCCTAATCATTCACTGCATAAAGAAGTATTCCGTTTTGTCTGTCCTGATTATCTACTGCCCATCAGCTTCATTGGATGTACTCGATTTCTAGTATTTGGGGTGAGGGAGAAAAAGTTCTCTTTGCCTACTCTTTCTACCCTATGCATAATTTTATAAACCTCTTTCATGTTCCCTCTTAATCATCTCTTTTCTAAACTGAAAAGTGCCCGATTCTTCAACCTTTCCTCATAGGAAAGGTATTCTCTTTCTGTTGAATGTGTCATTCTGGTATGGAGCCAGTATCAAGAGTTTTTGAGATATTTGATTTGTTATTCCATACTCATTAATCTTATATTTGAAACTGAACATCTCATACTGGATCTCAAAGGATTGAAAGAACCACATAAACTCTTCTATTTCTTTTGTCAAAAAGGAGTATCTTGCTGCTTGCGTCATGAAACCTACAGAGGAAGATTAATCACGTGCATTCTTCCGATCACTCATGTTCAGCCCTACCCGCTGACAGACATATCAAAATAACATGAATAAGGAGAGCCACACCTGCTGAACCAAAAGTGGCATACATTTGATCTTACCCACCTTTATAAAGTGGCAGTTTGGGAATGAGACCCATTTTGTGACAAGTTGTGTCAGTAGGAACAGTGTTTCCAGAGCACTGCACTTCACTGAAGTCTTCCATCGCTGCAATGGACAGCCAACGAAGACCGCCCAAGTATGCTTTATGGATTATTTTGCCTTTGTGTCTCAACTTGATAGGTAAGAAAGGTTTTTTTAATGTTGCTATGGCAACATATTTCTAGGTTTCAATTGCTGGATATGAGGATGGAGATTATAACGGAGAATACAGTGTTTCTATAAGGCAAATGGGGGAGGGCTTTGCAAGGGAAAATCAAATGAAAGGGCATGCTTAATCCTCCTCCGACCTGCTGATCCCCCCCTTACCTGCATCACTGTGTGGAGAAGTTGCAGCAAACTAACTGAGCACCTACTTTGTGCAGACAGACTTAAGTCCCAAGTTCTGGCATCTCCTGTTAAAGGATTTCAGATAGCTGGCGCTAAGAAAGACCTTTATCTGCCTGAGACTCTACCAGTCAGAGATACCAATAGTTAATTAGGTGGACCAGTGCTTTGACCAAGTATAAGGCAACACTAAAGTTTCATCTATGTTGTTGTTATTATTTATTCACTTCATTTATCTGAGAAAATATGTCTTGTAATATGAGTTTTCTCAGACAAAATGCCTTCTTCTCCTAAGATACAGGCCCAGTTCTCAGTTAGATTCTAATTTTTAATTCTGAGGCAAACAGCTTCAGAAGCAGTGGTGAGAGGGACTCACATGACAATGCTTCCCCCTTACAAAAAAAATTCCTGTCAGGTGCAAAGCCAGCTATCCAGGGGAAGATTACGCTGAAAGAATTAATGTCATGGCATTCTAGCGTTCCGTATGGAGGCTTTTTTTTTCTTCATGCAGAACCATTCCACATTCTATGCAATTTCGCAAGTGATCTGAACTGGCTCTGTGCAGAAACAGGTTTATAACTTGTACTTAACAATATTAACTTAACAATTTGGCCTTAGTGGGCAATTTGTGAGAATGATAGTAAGTAAGAGCAGCCATGTTTGCCAGAGATACAACCAGTGCTCCCTCTGTCTTCCCGCTGCAAACATATAGAGCCAAACAAATAGAGCCAAAACAGGCCCGTTGGGGGCCAAAATCGGCCCTCTGCAAAGCACAGGAGTGGTCTCGGGGTGGCGTCACTCCCGGGAGTGATGTCATCGCTCTTCCCCAGGAGCATGCCTGGAGGCCTGTTCCCGTGCCTTCCTCCCCTGCCGGCCAGGTAAGTGGAGGCAGGGGGCGGAGGGTGAAAGTAGGGGATCCTCCGCCTCAAACCAGGGGAACGGGATCCCTAGGACATGTTTGTGTGGCTTTCCTGTTGCTGCTGCAGCTGCCAACACAGCGCAAGAGTAGTGGGGGCTCCAGTATGGCAACTTTCCCCACATTTTCCCTGGCCCAGTCCCCCAAGAGAGGCCATTCCCCCTCCACCCATGCCTTTGGGATATTTCATATTTTTAATCAGCAGATGAATATTGTTATGTCATTATTATGTTATAACAATATTGCAACAAGTTCTCTAAATTCCTAGTATTCATTTTTTCAAAAATTAAGTCTCTAGCTCCTTTTCTTCCAGATATATGCCTTTCTATTTGTATCTCTACAACCAAAAGAGGATAGAGACTCCTTTTTTAAAAAAATAATGAAAGCTGGGAATTCAAATAACCTGGAAAATACTCTGTTAGAATGTTACAACAAAGCGATATTTAATTACAATTTTAAAAAGCCCCCTGGTGGCAGGAGGGGGAATGGCAGCTTTGCGGACTGGGGCAGGGGAAAAGGCTGTCATGCAGATAAAGGTAAAGGTAGTCAGTCCCCTGTGCAAGCACCAAGTCATTACTGACCCACAGGGGAACATCGCATCACGACGTTTTCTTGGATCTATAATCCGCTTTCCCCATGAATGGGCTCATTAAAATTGTAAATAAACATATAATTCAGTAATATAACAACTCTAGACGGGGGATCATATTTCCCAGTCCCAACCAAAAATTCTATGGGGTGGGAAATGAAAGAGCGGCCGTGGTCAAGCTGGTGGAAAAATAAGGGTGGGGACTGCACTACCCCCCCTCACAGGAGACTAGCAGAAAGGCTTGCCTTCAGGAAAACCTGCAGCTGTTCTGCTATCACCTGCTTAATCACTTTGCCCAGATGCTATCACCTGTTCCAATTTGTCTACATCCTTTCTGAAATGAGGCCTCCAGAACTGCACACAATACTCCAAGTGGGGCCGCCGGCCAACACAGTATGACATCCTGTGATTTGGATGTTATTCCTTTGTTAATACACCCCAAGACTGCATTTGCCTTTTTTGCTGGTGCATCACACCTCCTGCTCATATTTAGATATTCATCCACCCACATCCCAACATCTTGCTCTCACACACTGCTACCCAGAAGTGCATCCCTCACCCAGTATGCATGCATTGCATTTTTGTTACCGACATGGAGAACCTGGAACTTATCCATATTAAATCACATCTTATTCAAATCTGCTCACTTTTCCTGTGTGTTCACATCTTGTTGAATTCTATCCCTATCTTCAAGGATGTTTGCTCCTCCTCCCAGTTTGATGTCATAATGCACTCTGGTGGGTTCAGAGGTAAAGACAGTTAGACTTTTAAAACATTTTAACATAGTTTCATGATATTTTATATGTTCCGTTATTTTGTTAGGCTTCAGCACCCAATCTGCTACGACATCAGAAAGTACTGCATCAGTTTCCAACATACCCACCACCCAAACTCCAACTGTGGAAACAACCAAAACCATCACTTCTTCTGTATCAGACATTAGCAGAACATCTCTACCCACTGGCTCCACCGCTGCATCAAGGTCCAGTACCCTTACTGTGCTTTCATCAAATACTCCTGCAGCAGCCTCCAGTTCTCCTGATGCCTCTACCACAGCTAGATCCATGACTGTATCAGGGTCCAATTCTCCTGATGCCTCTACCACAGCTGGATCCACGACTGTATCAGGGTCCACCACTCCTACTGTTTCTCAGTCAAGTACTTCTGCAGCGGCCTCCAGTTCTCCTGATGCCTCTACCACCGCTGGATCCATGACTGTATCAGGGTCCACCACTCCTACTGTTTCTCAGTCAAGTACTTCTGCAGCGGCCTCCAGTTCTCCTGATGCCTCTACCACCGCTGGATCCATGACTGTATCAGGGTCCACCACTCCTACTGTTTCTCAGTCAAGTACTTCTGCAGCAGCCTCCAGTTCTTCTGATGCCTCTACCACCGCTGGATCCATGACTGTATCAGGGTCCACCACTCCTACTGTTTCTCAGTCAAGTACTTCTGCAGCGGCCTCCAGTTCTCCTGATGCCTCTACCACCGCTGGATCCATGACTGTATCAGGGTCCACCACTCCTACTGTTTCTCAGTCAAGTACTTCTGCAGCGGCCTCCAGTTCTCCTGATGCCTCTACCACCGCTGGATCCATGACTGTATCAGGGTCCACCACTCCTACTGTTTCTCAGTCAAGTACTTCTGCAGCGGCCTCCAGTTCTCCTGATGCCTCTACCACCGCTGGTTCTACCATTACCACTGATTCAACACCCAGCAAAGGTGGGTTTACTTACCGGTATTATAAGACATCACCTAAGATCTTCATGTAGTAATAGCAAGAGCATTATTTGCACAAAGCTAGTATTGCAGAGATCAGGCTTCATCCCGGTCTTCTCTTTGACATGTTATTTCCCTATGTGCAGGGATGTTTCTTTTTCATTGGAGCTCATTCTAATATGGAAGTCCTCCCATGGGAATCCTGATATGACACAGCCTGTGGAGAATGTTTTTTTCATGATATACTGTCAAGTTGTTTTTCTTTTGACTTAGGCCATCTCCTGAAGTCCAAAATTGGGACAAATGAGCTCAGATTATTTATGTTTGAGTCTGCTGTAATGACACTATTCACCTAACCAGTAAGCTGTGCCTTTTGGAAACTTTTCAGATGCCTCATAATCACAAAAATTGTAGCATCTTAAACAAATTTTTATTCCAGCATAGATTTTCCTAGCTTTAGTTGATGAAATCTTTATGAAGGAACAAAATTCCAAATTTTTGTTGCAACAGACTAATCTGGCTACAGCTCTGGAATTCATAATTCCATGGATTGTTATTGGCTAGGTATATTAGTAGTAATCACTTTAAAATGTATCACCAGGCATGCTTGTCCATTGATCAAAATATTTAGTGTGAACAAGTCCTTGGGATACTATTAACTCTGCCTAAACCCCATGATCAGACACATTAGACTGATTTTTATCTTGTGTTATTGAACTCCAGTCTATGTTCCAAATCCTGCCTTCAGAATTAACTTAAACAGCTGCAAGATTCAGATGTCACAGAGTCCTGTATAGAGATGGGCATGAACCAGAAAAACCCCAAACCATGTGGTTCGTGAAATTTGATAAACCATGAACCACAAACTTTCACGAACCTGCCCTGGTTCGTGAACCAGTTCGTTTGGTTCGTGAAAACGTCACATCCGGGTCAGAAAATCATTACTTCTGGGCCAGCAGAAGTTTGCTTCCGGGTCAGCAGAAGGTCTGCAGGAAGTCCATCCCCTGTTGCCTAGGAAACTGATTGATTGGCACCAGGCTGTCTGAAGTAACGAACCAAAAAATGAACCAGCCTAAAAGTTTGTGGCGGTTAATCAGAAATGGGGTCTGACAAACAGTGGTTCGCGAACCACGAACCAGCCTGGTTCGTGCTTAATTTTGGTTCGTATTTCAGTTCGTGCCCATCTGTAGTCCTGTATCCAGTAAACTGGTAGTCACTGAGGTCCTATACCCTTTCTAATAAATCAGTACTTTCATCTCCTCTTACCAATACACCTCCTTCTCCTGAATGGTACTGTTTCCTTCTCTCCCAAAACTCATTTAAGAATCCTGAAAGAAACAAACGAACAAACATGGTTCCATTTCTGCAAGTGTCTTTTATATTTGACTTGTGCTTGAGTAAAGACCTGTATTGTCTTAGCTTTAAGCATTTATGAAAGAGAGACAGACACAGAGGCAGAGGATGAACTATCCCTTGCAACTATGAAATGGTTTCAAGGCAAAATCTATGCATTTGGGCTCTGCGGTCATCTTTTAAACTACAGGCTCCCCATGTTTATCCTCCTTCTCTGAAGCTTGGCTTCATTGCATTTTGTCATTGTTTGGCTCCGTTTTATCTTTGCTGGTTTTGACAACCAGTATCGACAATTAAGCCTGTCCGAACTTTTACTTGCCTAGAACAAAGACAAACCCTTGGCATCGCACTTAAGGTTCATCACAAAGTTATTTCATATGTTGGCAACATTGCAGGTCCTTTATGAGCTAAGTAGAGCTTTGTAACAGTATGTTATATTTCAAATTTTCCAAAGCTGGCAAAACGTATATATACTTCATCTCAGACCAAAGATGAGAAAACTGGAAATATGAAGGGTCCACAAATGCATAAAATGTCGGGCAGGAAGACACCCCTATCCCCTTAACAGTGCAGTGACCTCTGGCCAGCCTCTAGTTTTACAGGAGGGCCCATATGAGGAGGAGATGCAGGATGAGGGCCAAACATCCCACTTCCAATGCAAACAATGGGCAACTAGCAAGTCCTATTGCTATAGTTCTATCAGGTCCTCTGCAAACTTCTCTTACCTCTGGTTTGGCAGCTAGGTGGGAGGGAGGGAGGTGGTACTCCTAAAGAGATCATGGCAGTTTCCACACAGCTTACCTTGTTCCGGAAAACAGCAAAATCTAGCGAGAAGACGCTGTTATCACATGAGATCTCATGAGAAGACGCTGTTATCACACAAGAAGACATGATAACAGTGTCTTCTCGTGAGATTTCGCGCGAGATTTTGCTGTTTTCCGGAACAAAGTAAGCTGTGTGGAAATGGCCCTTGTTTGATTTTGGAGACTTCAATTGCTGATGCCTACTGTATACCCCAAGGATGGGAACAGATGTGTTTTCATAAAACTGTTTCAGTTTATAATTGACATACCTTTTCCCATTTGTTTTGCCCCCAAACTGCAGAACCTCCTGAAGAGGCAAAGGGATTCCCTGTCTGGGCTATTCTTCTCATCAGCATGGCTGTGGCGGCGGTTTCTCTGCTCCTTGTTTGCTTGGTAAGGCAATGGCTCACGAAAGTCGCCATCAAGTGCCAGAAAGGCAACGTGAGAAAGTGTGTGAGTGAGTGAATGGGTTTGAAGAGATTGTTTGTGGTTGTCTGAGCACAGGTAGCCCCAAGGTTGGAATGACATGAGAAAACAGGCCTAGAGAAGTTACAGAATGAAACTTCTGCATAGAGGAAAGCTGTAACCTGTAACCTGCTATGGTTGAAATCAGGAGTGAAAATAACTTGTTTTTAACCTGTATTATCTCCACCAGGAAGTTTGAGGTAGAAGATGGGAAGTACCCCTTCAGGTACTTTCTTACCTTTACTCCATACCAGGGCCCTTTTCACACTACTTACCTGCTCCCAGAACATTGCGAAACATCGTGCAAAAAACGCAGAAGATAGCGTCTTCTTGCGAGAGTTTTGCACGATGTTGCGCAAAAGTCTCGTGAGAAGACACTATCTTCCGCGTTTTTTGTGCGATGTTTCGCAACATCCTGGGAGCAGGTAAGTAATGTGAAAAGGGCCCAGCTCATGCTAGCTTACTTTCACACCTGGTTGAAACAAGACCCAGATCCACAAACTGTAGTAGTTGAGGGGCCAGAAAAGTGAGCTGGGATGTCTCTCATTTGAATCTTACTTCTGCCGCAAATTCACTAGGCAGATTTAGATAAGCCATTGTTTCACAACCTCACCCACTCCTCATCAGTAATATGGGAATATAAATTGCAGTCCTTCAAGGTTGTTGTAAAGATTTCTAAAATCTTAGAGCTGCTTAGAACTGTCTCAAACACTATATAATAAGGAGGAAATGTTTGCTGACTTGAGAAGAATTCATTCTGCACAGGGTTGTCTCCTGAGCAGGGGTGAGTTGTAGCAAGGAAAAATGACCATGGCAAGACTCTTACAGTGCAATCCTAAGCAGAGTTACTCCCGTCTATGCCCATTGAAATCAATGGGCTTAGACAGGAATAACTCTTCTTAGGATTGCACTGTTAGGCTTTTTGCTCATTGCCAAGAGGGTTTGGAACTACCAGATTATAGTGTGGTGTGTGTGTGCAGAATGAATCACAACATACA
Source organism: Eublepharis macularius (assembly GCF_028583425.1). Taxonomy (NCBI): domain Eukaryota; kingdom Metazoa; phylum Chordata; class Lepidosauria; order Squamata; family Eublepharidae; genus Eublepharis; species Eublepharis macularius. Next base: position 157,246,705 of record NC_072793.1, on the reverse strand, counting down.
TCTCAGAGAAACACTGACTGTACCTATGGAAGAGTGCTTGGTTCTAATACTTAAGTAGCATACATAAGATGTTTTCTCTGTTACCTCCAGTTCATGTGATCTTGATTTTCCATTGTCTTTGCTGTAGTTGTGCTATGTCCTAAGGCCAGAGAATTTCACCAGTACCTCCTGTCCTGTTTACCGGGACCACCACAGCCAACACAATTTCTGAGATTACAATTACTGAAGGAAAACATCTTCTCAGTCTTCTAGCAATAAGCTAATCATGCGTAACAATCTTTGGATTTAGCAACGACCTTCTTTGGAGTCACTGCCATGGATTTAGCCCTGATGACACTTCATAGCTCCTTTGTTGTGGAACCCGGGCTTCTTACCAAGCATGTAAAGTATTTTCTGGGGAAAAGAGAGGGATCCTAAAATATTGGATCTAAACAAGTGTCTTTGAAACAAATTCAGTTTCTTTTGGGACCGTCTGCTTGTCGTTTTTCTTCCAGCAAGCCAGTCTGTGAACTAAGCCCACACCCAGTAATAAAAAAATGTGGATAAGAATATGGTCAATTGAAATGCAAAGAACCAGAGGGACTTCAGGTTCAGTTCCATACTCAGCCTTGAACTTCACTTGCTGAACCAACCATGAATTCTCTGAATGTCCTTGAATATCGCTGTGTCTGAACCATAAAATTAGATGGAAAATGTTACTTGCATTGACTTTTAATAATAGGATAAGCTGCAAACCTAAATGAATGCCTTATCCTCATTGTTCCAAATTCACACACTTGAGCTATGGAATGTACAATGTGTCCTGGATTTATTTTTTCTAATTCATTGTGGATGTTGTTAATAAACAATATTTTATTATGTGTGCTATCTAATCAATGTCTGGTTCCATCGGCATGGCCTAGTAGTAATGACTATTATTATTTCCTGCTAAACTGGGAGCATTAGCAATAACAGGCTGATGTTGTAGAAACCAGACGGTAGACTTTAACATCTCCTTCTGTACATGCACTCCTTAGCTCTTACTCCCACAGAATTCTCTGTCCTGGCAGTTGTGATGGAATGGGCTTTTAAATGAAAGGTTTACTAAGCACAGCACCCAGAGAGTAGAAGGGAAAGGGTTAACGTACTGTCTGAAGGGAGAATGATTGACAGGCTGCTCCTCCCTCTCTGTGATTGACTAGTGAGAAGGTAACAATTGGTGCTGAAAGAATTGTTGGAGGAGTTTAAGTCTGGAGTCTGACAAAGAGGGTCAGACTAATAATCCTCTGTGTGAGGGAAAAGGAAAAGTTTGCCCTAACAGGGACAGCTTTAGGTTTAAAGAAGACTTTAGTTAAAGTTCTTAAGTGTGAAATCCAGCACTGATTTACACAGACAAGTTAGAACGGTGTGTGTGTTGTTGACAGAGGAAGTGGGTAGTGAAAGGAGACTCCCCTTCAGCAAAGTGATCAGGGTTAGGTCTTTTGGAGAAGAATAGTTCTTGCCCAATGTCTAAAAAGGAGGTTTTGGATCTGAGGAGGACCCTAGGTCTGGTGTAAAGGGGAAAGAGTGCTGTATTGAAGTCAGAACACCTAAGTTGTAAAGTGAAATCTATGAAGGAACCTTGTTAAAGTAACCTGGTAACCTGGTAGTCTGAAACTACCAACCTCTCACTTTTAAGATCTGTAACTACTGAAACTAAGCTTTAAGAAGATTATTGTGCCTAATGCTTGTGAAGTATTCTGTTTTACAATCAAAAGTTACCTCAGCTTTTCTTTCCTTGCCTACTTATTTACCAACCCTGCCTGTTTAATAAACCTGCTGTTTTCTTTTGAACTTTACTCAACCTCTAGTGCCATTTCATTTAAAGAAGATGTGAGCTCTTGCTTCTCCCCTACCAAATATTTAGGCTGAGATATAAGCCAGAGATATACATGTGTTAAAGTGTGGGACAAAAAGAAACCTGAGGTTAAACCCAGAGACATGCTTCCAGAGGCTGCCCTCAAGACCAGCCATCCTGCTTTTTCAGAGATGCCTTAAGGTCCATTGATAGCATGTTGAGGTTTATATCACAGTAAAAGGGTCTTCCACATACCATCTGCTGGAGAATGGACATAAGAAAAAGATCCCTCATAATAGTCTATATTCCTGGATCATAAAGGATCATAGGGAATAAACCATGTCTTGCTGGTGGCAAGTTGGAGAGAGAGTGTGTGTGCACGTGAGGGAGATGAAAAAGAAAGAAGGAAGGAAGTTCTCTGAGAGTAGCAATGTACACATCAAAGGGATAGCATTAGAAAGAGCAGTATAGTTTTTCTTCCGATTGTAAGCCCCCTCTGTAACCTGAGACAAGGAATAAAGGACAGCATACAAGTCCTTCACTTCATACACAATGTACTACTGTGGGTAGGAATCCCAGGTCCCCCAGTGGCGGTGAGGGATTCCCCCACTTCCACCCTTCATCCCCCGCCAACACCTGACCAGTGGGGGAGGAAGGCAAGGGAATAGGCCTCCCAGGCATACTTCCACCCCCTTCCTGAAAGTGACATCATCGCACAGCCCCGGGAGTGCTCCCATGAGCACGGGTGCGCTCCTGGCCCCTGCATGATGACATCATTTCTTGGAACTGACATCATCATGTTCCCCACCCTCCGCAGTGTGCAAAAACATCGGGAGGGTAAGACCTGGCAACCCTAGCTGTTGTGTTTGAGCAGCACAGCATGCACAAAAGAAGGGGGTGTGAGGATTCACAAGAAAAAAATGCATTGTGCTTTCCTTTTCATGGGATATTGGCAATGAATGTGGCCCCAGGCATATTTTCACCTCTTAAACCATTCTTGGCACCAGAGTTGCAAAGTGGTATTTCCTACAGATCATATCAATCTAAACAGAGCCACAGGCACATGTCTTGCTGCCACTCAGCCATTCACAGCTGAAACCAGTTCCTGTTAACAGATCTGTTCATGCAGACACTCTTCTCCAGCAAGGAGATGATGTGACGGAATCTGGACATTTATTTTTCATTGAGGAGGAGCCACACCTTTAGGAACGCCAAGAGTAAAAGTATGTAGGTAAGGCCGTCACAAACAGGCACTGTAGAGGTCTGTAGCTCTTCCAGCCACTGAATTCGGACCCAGGTGGACAGATGGAGCAGCTTCCTTGTTCCATGAAAGATGGCAAGATGAAACTTCTATGGATTCTGTCATCAGGAATTAATTATCTGCTCTTCCTGCTGTTTTCTATCTTCCTAGCAGGTAGGCCATTTGAGAAACTTAATCGATCAGGGAGCAGAACCTTGATTTTAACCAGAGCTCAAGGGTGAAAGACTTCCCTCCTCCTCTTTCCCTTATCTACTTCCCCAGAAATACTCATACATTTTGAGGCAGTACGATGCAGTGGCAAGTGGTTGGACCATGACAAAGTGAGGCCTGGGTGCAAATTCCCACTCAGCTATGATGCTCATGGGATGGTGCTGGGCCAGTTGCTTTCGGCACTGTTATGGGGATAAAAGGGGGAACGCAATGTCTGCTGCCCTGAGCTTTTTGGAAAGTATGATAAAACTGGGTCCTTTTATTTCCCCCATTTCTAGCATACATGTTAGGAAGACACCTTTTATTCTGGCAAGACTCCTTTGAGGGTTTTATAATAAACAGGAACTCAACACTTTCTCTATGAATATACTAGGGAAGAAAAGGTTGCCTACCCGTTTTCCACTCTTTGCTCCTGTGCCATTAAAAAGGCTACTCTTCCCACACTTTGATCTGCAAATGTTAGGAGGTGAGAGGATGTTTCCTTCCACATCATGAAAAGCTTCCCACATTCCCGAATAGATTCCTCAATTCCTCGGGGGGGGGGGGGGATGGCACTGGGCTGAGCCTAGCCTACGCCTGTACTTGCCAATTTATATGACATTATTTCAATATTCCAATGACTTATATTTCTCAAAACTAGTTGCCATCAACAATTAACTATATGGTTTTAAAAATATAATTTTTTTCACTCTGTAAACTGAAGCAGCCATGGTCTGAAATAAAAGTCAGGCAGCTTTGATGCACCGATTAAAACACATGTATTGTTATAAGTAACCAGAAGGAGCACTGAACAGCAGATAATTACAAAGAGAACCAATGAGAAGAAATACATTCAGCTTATGCCCTGCTAGAAATCTTCTGTGATGAATACATATTCTCTGATTGATGCTACTTGAATGAACTCATTAGCTGTGACATCAAGATTCATACATGCCCATGTAGAACAGCCATCCAGATACCAAATGTGCATTAATTCTGGCTCCAAATCCTGATCTTCTAGTGCCACACAACCCATGACGTCTTGTCACAAAGCTAAAAATGTCTCATAATATGGCTGCATTTGAGGGGAGGAGGGACTGCACAAACTTCAAAAACATTCATGTACATGTATGCCCATGTGGGGATAACACAATCAGCAGCAATTCCGAGTGCACAAATAACACATATATCATGCAGCTTTCACGCCCATGGGTCTGTCTTCTTAAGCAAAAGTTCTTTAAATATTGGAAATTGACACTGTTTAAGAAAGCCGAGAATTTGAAAAGCTCTGACTGTGCTCGACAAACAAGCCAGCCCTCTGGAAATGAGCTTGAAGCAAAGAAGCTCTACCAATAGTATCCACTAGATGTCAGTATAGTCAGACATCTTTGGGAATTTTCCTATTGAAAAGAGTTGGTTTGAAATTGTCACTTTCAAAAAATGTTTCTTCAATTGAATGAAGATGGAAGAACAAATGTTTAAGAAAGAAGATTAATGCATGAGCTGTGTTGGAGTAAGCAATGTTTTATGTACGAAGCTCAAGAGATAAAGATCCTGCAGGGGGCAGCAAGCTCTAGCTGGATAGGACTGTAGGAGGAATACCTACTTTCTAAAGAGGCTTTTCATTGTCTGTTTGCAGAATGCTATTCTTAGGCATTTTGTATACAACTCTGCACATGCTCACTCTCAGTGCTTGCAAGATCTCTTTCCCTTTATCCAGTTTCATAAATAAAGCTTTTGTTTCTCCAGTTCAGCATCTTAACTGCTGCTTAGGTACTCTGCCAACAAGCTGAACCAGTCCTGAGCCTCTGTACCTATTTTTGATGCCAGGACTACTTCCAGAACCAGGTGAAACAAGACAAAAAAGTTCTTTTTATATTGTCAGATTGACTTTCCTGTTACACCTTGAAAGAAAATGGGTAGCTAGAATTGCTGCCACCTTTCATACTGGTTCAGCTCCTGAGACTTTAAACAGCTGCTTGCTGTAAGAAAATTTAGCAGGTGAAGCTTTTCCCCATCATTGTGTCTGTAATTGTACTCAGTTACTTGGGAGTAAGTCCTGTTACACTGTGTCACACTGCAGTTGAAGGCACAGGAATATTTTTTAAATGTGGTAACCCTCCTGTTAAAGCCTTCGACAATACAACCCTCCTGTTAGTCTACTAACATGGTTCAATTACTCTTCATCAAAAAGTGATCATTTCCTTTCTTAATCAAAAAGAGTCCAGTAGCACCTTTAAGACTAACCAACTTTATTGTAGCATAAGCTTTCGAGAATCACAGTTCTCTTCGTCAGATGCATCTGACGAAGAGAACTGTGATTCTCAAAAGCTTATGCTACAATAAAGTTGGTTAGTCTTAAAGGTGCTACTGGACTCTTTTTGATTTTGCTACTACAGACTAACACAGCTAACTCCTCTGGATCTATTTCCTTTCTTATTATCAGTCACCGGTACTACAATCTCCGCCAGTACTCCAGTTCCTCCAGAAGATATCAGTGATAGTCCATCACAGGCAGCCAATACCAATCTTGCACCAACAAACGCCAGTTCTACCAAGAGCCCTTCCAGCAGCACAACTGCACAGCCAGTCAGCGTGTCTGTCAGCAGCACTACACCTTCACTGTCCACCGACACATCAATACTTACAAGAGAGGATGCAATAGCTGGTAACTCACCTCTTCCCTGTTTGTTTCAAGTTTTAAATAACTAAAGCCCTGCTCAGGTGACTTAGTTTGTGTAGAATCAACAAGCGGGGAGGGGAGGACGACTGCACCTGCTGGCACCATCATTGAACCCTGATGCACTGTTTTGAACTAGCAGGGACTCTCCCAGCCTTTAAGACGTGCCAATGAGGCCTTGCTGCAGGCTCTGTCTTGGGTTGAGGAAGCCATGTTATCATCCAGAAGGAGTAGGCCTGTTTCATTAGCCATGAGGAAATCATCCTCTTCAGTAGCCATGAGGAAATAGGTGATGAGTAAGAGTCGAGTTCAGTAGCACCTTAAAGAACAATAATATTTCCAGGGTATAAGCTTTCAAGAGTCAAGCTCCCTCCATCAGGAATCTGATGAAGGGAACTTAAGTCTCAAAAGCTTGGAGATCTTGTTGGTCTTCAAGGTGCTACTGGACTCAAATCTTGCTCTTCTACAACAGACCAACATGGCTTCCCACCAGAAACTCACTCCACTGGGATGTTCACCTGCTCGGTTCTTTTTGCAGGCAGGTGAAGATTGGCTAACACTACATCAGGTAAAGGGCGTGTTCTAACAATTTTGATGAGACACATAGGGAGATACATACTTACATTATAGATATCTACATTTAAAAATTTTAAATGTGAAGGTCACTTTCCAGAGTCTGTTAATTTTGGCCAGTTTATAAGAGTTCATTTTAGTTTTTGGTAAAGGGAGAGCAAATATCAGTGCTTTAATTTTGGTGGTAGAATGTATTTTATCTGGGGAAAGGGAGGATTTTAATACACAAATAGGAAATTTCAAGCTTTTATGATCCAGTGTTTACAAGATGTTATGTATCTATATTAGTGGCTGTGTTCTAAGGGTATTCCTTGGAAATTTTATCAAATTTTCCCCAGTGAGGAGGTCAGTAACAGATGACAAATTCCCTAGAAAGAACTGTTTCTTTTCTTTCCATGCATTATGCGCCAAAGGAACCTTGTAGACAATATATGTGGGTGACACATATAGGGGAGCAAGGTCAGCCAATTGTGCCGCCCCCATTGCTTATCAATGCACATTTGCCTGATACTGGATGTGAGGAGGAGGACAGGTGCCATTAAGTAATACCTGACTTATGGTGACCCCTGGTGGGGTTTTCTATGCAAGAGACTAACAGAGGTGGTTTGCCATTGCCTGACTCTGCAACCTGGTCTTCTTTGGAGGTCTCCCATCCAATTACTTACCAAAGTGGACCCTGCTTAACTTCTGAGATCTGACAAGATCTGACAAGATCGGGCTTCCCTGGGGTTGTATGTAAAGGGTTGTGGAATTTTTCGAGTGGTCTGCTGTGCACTCAGGTCATACAAGGTGAAAGTGAGACCTCGCATGTCTAACCAATGTCCACATCAGTCTGATCTAGAATGTGTTATTGGGGTTTCTGTGGAAGATGCTCTGAGGTTCGTTGTGGAAAGTATTTTTTTCACATACTAAGTTTGAAACAACAACAACAACATTCGATTTATATACCACCCTTCAGGACAACGTAATGCCGTTTATGTATAGGATGTGCCACAAGCAGTTTGGTTAGGAAAAGCAAAGTCAGTTTGTTCCAGTGAACACGTGTACAGTCTGTGTAGAGTGTATTTTTCTTTTTATGCTCATTAATTCTCATGTTACATTCCACACAGGTACAGCTGAATGTGTGAGTGAAACCACACATTTACCCAGGTAATTGCTCCCTGGTTTTATTTGTAAAGTGAATACATGTTACACAGTATAAGTCAATAGGATCAATGGCTGGTACATTCAACAAACAATACAATACAGTATGGATTGCAGAATTTTGAAAACAAGCATATTTATTTATGTATTTATTTGCATTATTTATAGTCCACCTTTTTCACTGAGACTCAAGGCAGTGAGTTAGTACAGTCAATTCCAAGGACATTTCAATAAGCAATGTAATAGGGTCTATAGAACCAAATAGAGATATGAACTACTGCAGAAACAAAACATAAATAATTTGGTGGTTGTTGTGGGTTTTCCGGGCTGCATTGCTGTGGTCTTGGCATTGTAGTTCCTGACGTTTCGCCAGCAGCTGTGGCTGGCATCTTCAAAAGACAGAGATCTCTCAGTGTCGCCTCTGTCTTTTGATCTCTGTCTTTTGGTGCTACACCTCTGAAGATGCCAGCCACAGCTGCTGGCGAAACGTCAGGAACTACAATGCCAAGACCACGGCAATGCAGCCCAGAAAACCCACAACCATCATTCTCCGGCCGTGAAAGCCTTCGACAATACATAAATAATTTGACATGAACAAAACTCACATAAACTCTCAGTAGGAACAAATTGGCACAAACAGAACAGTACCCAGTAGTATGGTCTACAGGCCCTGTGCCTTTACCAAGACATCTGTTTGATGTTTCTTACAGGACAGACCTATTTCCAGAGAGAAAAGACCTCCTGAATAATACAGTATTGCATAGTTTGTGGAAAGCCTACCTCTCCAGGCAGACTAGTCCACATTTTCCACAACAGAAAATGTGATACGTAACATGGAAAATAATGAACTCACTTTTTGAAGGAAAATAGATGTATTTAAATAATCTAGAGTGGTCTACAGAAGAAAATCACATCAACAGAAGAGTTAATGCAAGAGAAAAATATGCTAATGTCTCTTCCCTTCAGCTGTCAGGAACCCTGAAGAAAGACAGCTGATGGGGCCTGCCCACTTGGTCAAACTGCTCAGTGTGGCTTTGCACTACCAGCCTGGGCTGAAGTTCGAATCCCTACGCTTTTATACCTTTAACTACAGGGATTCAGCATACTGATCTTGGCAAGAGTGAAACATTTCAGACTAATCGGAAGTGGCGAGCATCCAATATGGATAAGGATGCTGTCCGTGCTACTCCCAAGCAGAGAGAACCCAGTTTAACACAGAAAAACAAGGGCAGAGAGAGCAAGATAAGGCAGAAAGAGAATGTTCAGTCCTGGTCAGTGAGAAGCCACATGATGAGGGGAGTGAAATGGAGAAAAATGCTGCACACCACCCTACCTCCTCAAGATTACAGTAGCCTTCTGCTACTGCCACTATGGCTCTTTCTTACAAACAGATGTACACACATACAGGCGTGAACGGGGCTACATACAATCTGTGTATAGCATACACTTGATTGTTCTTTATGTGTACACTAATTCTTTCATTACATTCAGTGCACATACAGCTGAATATGTGGTTGAAACTGCAGGTTTATACAGGTATTGGTCCCCCGTTTCATTTGTAAAGCAGATGTACATTGGCTCTTTCTTACAAACAGATGTGCACATTTACATGCAGAATGTATGTGCATTCATGCTAATGTGTGAACAGACCTAGAATAAATAGCTGGTAAAAGAGAGATGAGCACAAAGGGTAGGAGAAGGCAGGTGAGGCAGACTGAAATGTCACGAAATCTTAAAATCTACTAGAGCCTGGTAGCTGAACTCATCTCCTGATCAGCACTCCCTACATTTTCACATGCCGTAATTCCAATTAAGCGGTTCCCAGCCTGGTGGGCTGACTCTCCCAGATCTCAAGAAGCCTCAGTGTCCCTAGGCAAAATCAGAACCTTTACCTTTCAGCCATTGTTGCCCATCTATAATGTGTGAGAGAGCTTCTTAGCTCCATGCCACTCTACCAGGTTGCCTAGAGTTGGCTGGCATGGATGGACTCTTTGCTAAGCCTTTGGTAAGATCAACCAACCTTGGAACTAAGTCAGAGAATATTTTGCTAGTCAGCTTGCAGTAATTTTAGTTATTTCAATGATATTTAGAACAGCAAGTATTATTTGTTTTTGTGCCTTGCCTAAATGGCTTTGAGGAGCGAGTCCTGCTTTGCATATGCTCCTGTGTTCTTTCTTTAATAAACTCCAATAATATATTTTACCTGCCTGTGTCCAGTGTTACTTTCATAACGAATTCAGAAAGTCGAGGGGCTTCACAAATCTTTAACCAGAGCCCTTGGATACTCCTAGAGGTCCTGAGTGGCTGGATTTCAGCTTTCAGGGACAGGAGTGAGGGTCTCTAGGTCTCCAGTTCCAGGTCCCTGAGGTGTAGTCTTACCCTGAGTGAAGGTAAGACTACACCTTCTGACCGTGCCTTTCTAATGCAATCGTTTGCTTTCTTTCCTTTGTAGGCATAAATCCGGAGGAACGAATATGGAAAATCATTGTGATCTCACAAGCAGTGACAGCAATTGTTGTTCTGGTCGTTGTTGCAACAGTTGCTGGGTGCTGCTTCTTTTGTAGAGTAAGGGACATCTACGAACTTTGTTTTAATCAATGAGAGTTTGATTAGTGATTTAATCAGAGCTAGGATAAAAGTTTATTGGACAGGGAGGAGGTAGTGATTTTCAGGCAATTTGCATCCCAGTGTCTCATGGCAGTTTCAAAGCATTTTGTTACCCCAAGTGATGTATAACCCCAATTATCCAACCCCACTCCTCAGTTAGTTATTTCCTACACAACGTGAGTTTGTGAAAAATGACCTACAGTTTCCTGGAATGTAAAGCAAGTCTAGATTACCACTCTACTGCAGCTGTGAAAATGAGAACCAGTGTCCTGCTCATGACCATCTTCTGATTTCACAGACGTGAGATTTCAGCCAGGGTTTTTCCAATGCACACAGCCACGACAATAGGATATCTTTCTCGATTGCTGGAGTCCTGCATTTTTAGACAAGCAAAACACAGAACTTGATGCAAGTTGATTTTAAACCAAGCCACCTAGCAGGCCAGGAAACAACAGGCGCCTTACAAGATCATTGGTTCTAAATTAACAACCTCTGATTTCCTTAGACATTCAAGAAACAAACTTTAAAAAGTTGAAAGTCAGCCCTCCATTTCATCCCAGGATGAATTATCACACACAAAGATGCATGCATTAGTTACATCTACATTCGATTACTGTGCTCTACATAGGGCTGCACTTGTGATTTGTTCAGAAACTTCAATGGAGACGGAATACAGAATGCTGCTGCCAGGATGTTGACCGGGGTGGGTTGTGGGTAAGGTTGCCAACCTCCAGGTGGGGCCTGGAGATCTCCTGGAATTACAACTGATCTCCAGACTACTGAGATCAGTTCCCTTGGAGAAAATGGCTGTTTGAGAGGCTGAACTCTATGGCATTATACCCTACCCCTTCCCAAACCGTATGATCCCCAGGCTTCACCCCCCAAATATTCAGTAATTCCCCAATTCAGAGTTGGCAACCTGTGTTGTAAGGACCATAGCACTCTAGTCTTGACCCATCTACACTGGCTCTCAGTTTGTTTCTATGTACAATTCAAGATGCTGGTGCTAATCTTTAAAGACTTATATGGTTTGGGACCAACATACTTAAGTGACCACCTCTGAACCTATCTGACCACTATAATCATCTTTACAGACCCTACTTCAGGTGCTCCTATCATCTAAGATTTGAGCAGGTGGCAACCCAGGAGAGGGCCTCATCAGTAATAGCATAAACCTCTCTCCTCAGGCCGATTCATCTATTCCCTCATGCTATGATCTTCTGCCTCCAGGTGAAGTCTCTCTCTCTCTCTTTTTCACTTGGTATGTTTTACTATGGCAACCCAGTGACATCCCTCTCCTCCTGCCACCGCTTGGAGTGGCAGCAGGAGAAAAATGAACAAAAAAAATGCTGTCAGGCCAACAGCATGACATCACTTCTGGGAAAGAGCCAGAAGTGATGCCAGTTCTCTCCAGAAAGAAATGGCCTTCTTGGTTATGGCACCAAAATTTTAGAACTCCCACCCCTAAGAGATTTGTCTATCTCCCTCTGTCATTGTCTTCTGCCAGTGGCCGAAGAGTTTTGTGTTTTATTTGGTGTACCCTCAAAAAACTCTTATTGACCTTTTTGGTTGTGTGTGTTCGTCTATATGTACATGTTTTTATTATATTGTTAAATATTTATATATTTAAATTTTAAATGCTGTTTTAATGCTTCATATCATATGTTTTAATATCTTGATTTTCACAGCCATGGGACCGATATAGGTAGAAAGGTGGCATATAAATATTTTAAATAAATAAAAATAAATAAACTCATAATTCTTTTTACACTTCATGTAAATGACATCATTGCGCAGGCCTGGGACTGCATGCGTGCTTCGCACCAGGCCAATTTGGAACCCAAACAAGCCCTTTGGGGCCCAAATCAACCTGGTGTGAAGAGAGGGAAGTAATGTCATTGTGCAAGCCCAGGCAGGGCAAAGCACAGGAATGCTACCAGGGCTCCATGATGATGTTGCTCCTGGGATTGACAACGCACCGTCCCAAGAGTGCCCAGAAGGCCTGTTCTCCGACTTTTTGCCCCTTCCAGCAACGTAAGTAGGGGGGGGCAGAGGGTGGGAGTGGGGGGACCCATGCTTACCTTTTCATCACTTCCCAGATGCTTTTTACGCATGCGCAAACTGCATGTGTGATAATGTCACTTCCCAGGTGCGATCAGCCTGCTGAGAAGCATGGAAGTGCTCTTGGGGTTAGAGCAATGACGTCATTCCCAGAAGTGACATAGTTGCACCACCCTGGAAGCATGCCCGGGAAGGCTGTTCCCCCAACTTTCCCCCTGGCCAGCCAGGTGACTGGAAGTGGGGGCAGAGAGTGGGGGATCCCCCGCCACCACTGAGGGAATGGCATTTCTAGTTTCCAATTCCAATTCATTTTCGGACACTGAGAGATCCTCTGCCAAAGGCTGTATCTCATGTAGAGGAAATGAGCCTTCCTTTGTCATTACTGGTCTCTCACGTCTTACCTGGATGTTGTGCTTACTTTTGAGTGGGAGAGAGAATTTCTGTTCCTACCGTGCAGAGTGTGTGCCAATTGGCTATTCCCTCCTGCAGCACATTGCCCCAGCCTAGCAGATACAGTTCCAGATAACACCATAGGTCATGCAAACATTGCTTAGGTAGAATCAAAATCATCTCTAAGCCACTGTCATTTTGTGATGCTTGGCCAAAACTATAAATGCTATGCGCAGACGGAGGAAAACCCAGTCTGGATGAATCTGTATAACAGGGAGATCCATTGATGTTTCTTTTAGCAGATGTCCATTCCAGGCACATCTTGGCTGATTTACTCTGTACCCCACTGCCTTTCCTACAGTCTGGAGAAATGACAGTGACAGCAAGACACCCAGATACACTCTACATAGGGCTGCTAATTGATGCAAAACACAGCTGTCCCTTTATTAGCATGGGCCCGCTGCTTGGCATATATTACGCCTATTTTGGGATCTCTTGACCGGTTGATGATCTTGTTTCCAAGTTCAATGCATGATACTGGTTGTTTGTTACCATTTGAGCTCTTCATGACTGGTGACCCAGATACCTGCAGGTCTGCCTCTCTCGGTATCAACCCATGTGGTAGTTCTGTTCCTTTGATCAACACCAGTTGTTTATTCCTACTTGTAGCAGAGTTAGGATGGTCACCGCTACAGCTAGACATTTTCCATGGCTGCATCTATGTTGTTTCCTGATGGAGCTGGGAAGGATTCTATTTTGTTGAGATTCTACAAGTACTACAAGTCTGAATCAGGGCTTTCAAAACTGCTGCCTATTTTTTTATTTCCATATGTTTGTTACTTTTTATGAACGGTCCCATGTATGTTTCTTATACTATAACTAGCAACCCAGCCTATTGTGTAAACAATGTGTTTGGGAGGGGTGAAGCGCTGTGGCTGACCTTCCAGAGGGCTGTGCCAGCGTGCCAGGCCTTCTTGCACCTCGGTGGCCACTGCAGATCCTCCACAGGGCCGCCACAGAGCAGCAGCCTTCTCTGTCACTGCATGGCCTCTGGAGGACCGCATTAGGCCTCCCTGCCACCGCCATGGCCACTGCTTCTCTGTCACCATATTGACAATGACTCACTGCATGTGCACCAGAATAAAAAGTAAGTTGTCGGCAATACGGCTTGCCTTTTCTGTATTAGAGGTTATAACTCCCCTTCAATCTTGATTTGGAGAAATGTAGAGAAGAGCTAAAAAATTTCAGTTGCTGCCAACTATTCGATCTGTTGCACTCAGTATGATTTGTTTGGATTGCAACATGGTATTATCTAACCAAATCCCTAGTCAGGTTAGCGGATAATAGAGTTTGTGAAGTGGTGAGTTTCTTCAAAGAGTTGAAGGTAATACAATAGATCTATCATTGTTCACAGTGCATACTCACTTATTCTTCTGGTGAACTCTGTTTTGCTGTGTATGCCCTTGGGATCAATATGTAAACAGAGGTCACCTGTCAGTGATGTTTCAGGGCATTTTAATATTTCATTTGAAATGTCAATATTCAAACAGCAAGTTCTGATCTCATGGTTTATGCTCACAGGCTTTATTCTCATCCAGTCCTAAGAGATGTGTTGATCTCTTGAACATAAGCACATTACGACAGGAACCATGGATCACGGCATTGGGACAAATTATGAAGGCAAAGACAAATTATGCAAGAGGTCTTTGTCACCAGAGAAGTCTTACTGCCGAGGGAATCTCTGGTGAGGTCTTTGGTGCTCAGAAGCACCTCCCCTTGGCTAACTGCAGCTTCCAATCACAACAGGTTCAAGTGACTTGCAGAGCCCATAAGGTCCCACCCACCTGACCTTATATAACTGCTGCCTGAGTCCTGAACTTTCCATTTAAACAACTTGCTCCATTGTAATTCGAGCTGCTAGCTATTGACTAGAAAGTAGATGATTAGTCTGAGACTGCTGAGCTTCCACCTGCCATCCTGAGAGACGATTAAACCAAAAGGACTCCCAATGGGGCACAGTGTCTTCCACAGGACTCAAGGGCCACCTGTGATTCAGGCTTGGCTACTTGGAGCCTTTGTCATCCTTTGCCTCAGACTTACAAGTAAGTCCCAATTACAAGAGGTAAGAAGAGAATTGTCTCTAGTGCACAGCGGCTGTTTTCTTCTTAGGAAGTGCAAAAATTGCCTTTTTAAACAGGGGAGAGAAATTTGGAAGCTTCGACTGCAACATCTTCTCAATACATAAAATAAGTATGGCTGAGTGCAGAATTTTGTACCCGTCTCATCCCCTACCAGGAGATCAGGGATTTTGCTATAAATGGAGGGCCATCATAGAAATGAGCAACAATGATATACTAGTACAGGAAAAGTTCAAGTGCTCTTATAGCAAATCACATTATTTATTTTATTTTTTATTTTCCCTATAGTCCACCTTTCTCATTGAGTCTCATGTCAGACAACCCAATGTATGTTGTAAATTGATGCTATCAATAGGATGAGACATCAATTAAACCATGTTAATAGGAGTAGGACAACAGCAATCCGAAATAAAGTATAAAATGTTAGAGATTATATATTTAACAACGCAGGAAAAGATTTTACATAAGTAGAAAACAATGCAGTGAGAGTGGGACCATACATATAGCGAAAATATAATACATACTATCTCCAGTCCCGTGCCCTTTATAAAAACACCTTCCTGTGCGATTCTGTTATAAAACAGCCCTATTACCTTTACTGAGGAATGGCAAAAAAGAGAGAGGGGAAATAAGCAGCGCCATTAAACAGTAATGATTATAAACAGCAGAGTCCACCAGTTTTTGCCAAGTCTGGGGACAGAGCCCAGCAGCTTGAAACAGGAGGCACAGTATTACGCTGTACACTTGAATAATAAAACCTGAACTTATATACTTCTCAGCAGTGCTTTTTTTCTGGGGGTACGCAGGGGTACGCATACCCCTAAACATTTTGTGAATCTAACGGGAGAAAGTAAAAATTTTAAAATGTTGGAACTCCCGCTAAACCAACTCCAAACGTATTATGGATATTTATGTGATTTGTTAAGTTTTATGTAGCGTATGTTGGCAACAAAGATGTTTAGTTATATTTAAACTCACTAGGAGCGCTGTTCGTCTTACAAAAAATGGAACGTCTTTGAGCACTGAACACGCCACCGAGATCGCTGGCATAATTGGTGATCGTTAGAGTGCAGACAAATACAAACAAGTCTTCTCTAAGCCACTTGGAGCTCTGGTAGTTGGAATCTAGCATGGTGATTGGTCAGTCTTGTTGCTACCCCCAATGCCAGCGACCAATTTGTGTATTTGTGTATGTTTTGCGCAAAGAGTGCAAAAAGTTTGTCTATACCAAAACTCTTTGGTTGTGCGCATGTGTCACTATAGAGGGGCTTGGTTGGCAATATTGATACCCATAATTCTCATCACTGACAGTCTTCTGACGTAATTTCCTTTCACGGTGTTTCCTGAGTCTCAGGTGGAAGTGAGTGTTTAATCTGTGAAGTAGTGTGGTGTTTTACTGATGAAAATTTGACCTATAACCTCATTGAGTGGCACACTGAGCTGTGTAATATGAGGTAATGCATGTTCTTGTTAATTTTGTCCATTGACTGCATTAATTTTTTTCCAATTTGAACTATAAAATGGTGATTTTCTTGAGTCAAACTGAGAGTACCCCTAAACATTTTTTTAGAAAAAAGCACTGCTGCTCAGAGTGGTGAACAAAGTCTGTGTTATTATATTCCCCACAACACGCCTGGGAAGTCTGGGCTGAGATGAATGGCTTACCCAAAGCCACCTGCACAGCTCATGGCAGTAGTGGGATTCAAACCATCAGAGTTCTGATTTGCAGCCCAACTACTAAACCACTATGCTACAGCAAGGTAACAGTAATAGTTGAAACATTTGCCTTCTTCCTTGATTTTCTGGTCCTGCGGTGGCCATTTTTAAGAAGTCATGTTCAGTCACCTAGAACCATTAAGTATTCCTTCCCCAACCCACAGGTACTCCTGTTCATTCAGGCAACTAACAGGCAGCCTCCAAACAGATTGGCTCAGTAGTTTTTAGATACCATTGTCCAGGGCTTTTTTTCAGGAACACAGTAGAACGGAGTTCTGTCACCTCTTGAAAATGGTCACATGGCCGGTGGCCCCATCCCCTGATCTCCAGACAAAGGGGATATTAGATTGCCCTCCACGCAGCAGCGTGGAGGGCAATCTAAACTCCCCTCTGTCTGGAGATCAGGGGCGGGGCCACCAGCCATGTGACCATTTTCACCAAGGGCAATTTAAACTTTAAAAAACTCCCCCCTTGTTCCAGCTGACCCAAAGTGACATCATTGTGCAGTCCTGAGTTCCATCACTGAGTTCCACCACCTCTTTTCCCAGAAAAAAAGCCCTGCCATTGTCCATGTCAGGGGGGACACTGGAAGGTTTTACTCACTTTGCAACTTTATCCACAAGTACAGCTCCCCATCCCCGTTTCCTCCTAAGAATGAATGGCAGATATTCAATTGTGAGAGAAAGAAAAGGGTTACACTGTGGAGACACACTGGTTTTGGGGGTTAAACGTGCTCCCTGTACCTGGTATTCAAGGAACTGGTTTTGCTGCTTTCCAGGCAGAGTTCAGTTTGTCCTAAAGAGTTCAGCACAGATCTCAGGGAAATGAGGCCTGATGAGTATGTCCTTATTGAACCCAACAGTGACTTCTGGTACACTGAGCAGCACAATCATTTGGCTAGTGGCTATGTTTGCAGGGATTCATTGGAATAAAAATGTCTGCCTTTTGCAGTAGATGCCATAGTATGCTCCAACTGTCATCTCCAGATGCAAGGGGAGGAATGTAAAGAGACATGCAAAGTCACTGGCAAGGATACAGGCTGCATGGCCCGGAAAATCACTGCAGCAGGTAAGGAGAATTTCCTGGCTGTGTTTGCATGTGTATTTTTATACTCTTCCACTGTAGAGGCCATGCTCAGGTGTCGCGGTGAAAAGGGGAGGAGGGCTCCTCTAACTTCAGCCCTTCAGGAAAGAATGTTATGGCTGTTGCAGCATTTCCTACTCCGTCCTGTACAGCCAGCTTCCTCCAAGTTGCAGGACATAGAATGGGAGTGGGTAGCAGGCAGCGACAGTGTGTAGGCTGCAGACTCTGTGGTTGTCCAGTAAGAAAATGAGTTTAGCCCCCACCCCAGTACCCTTCATTTTCTTCCGTGACACTTGCTGGCAAAGACCCCTATAACAGATACTCCATTCATCGTGAGGGAGGCTCTTTCACGGATTTATGTACAAAGTAACACAAAGATTCTGCCTTTTCTTTCCAATCCTAGATGGGACTGTGTTGAAAAATCAACTGACTTGCTATTATGTTGGTGACTTGTATAAATGTAACAAGACCTGGCTTCCAGCTGACGGAAGTCGTTATGAATTCTGCTGCTGTTCTAATGAGGACTACTGTGCCAACAACCTTCTTTGACAGCGTAGTTGAACAGAAGTACAAACTTATCTTCCCATATTTATCAGATAATGACAAGTCTAAATACCAGTTGGATCTGAAATTGAGTCAACCTTTTCTACGTGCTTAGGAGAAAGCATTTGCTGTTTAATTTTTTTCAAAGTAACTTTTGAAAATTGTCGTGCATGCATTTGTCTAGGGGTACCAGGTATGAAGTCATAAGATAATAAATTCACCAAGAATGTGAGTCCCTCTGAAGCATGACAAACACCTATTGTAAGGAGATTGTATTGAAACCCTATAAATATGTCCTGTTAAACTGATGGAGAGTTTCCTCTTAGAAGGGGCTCCTTGCCTATGACCTTCGTATCTTTGGGTAAGATACCATTTTGGATTCATGTAATTGCTGTCCTTAATGATCTATGTAGTTATAATGGATGGTATGATTTTTTTGTTGATTGTAATGACCTTAAGAATGCTGAATAATTATTTTGTAATAATAAAGGTCTAAAATGGTAGCAGAGACTCCAGAATTGTATTATTTGTGTACAACACCTGGTAACAAACCTAGAATGTTATCTGTGGTATACCTAGCTCTTGCCAGGAGTTAAATGATTTGATATAGGAAATCTAACTAGACGCTCAGGGTTTCTTAAGTGCACGCCTATATCTGAATCAGGTGTGACCAGAGTCATCCAGAACAACACTCAGTTTACACAGAATAAAATGCTCAGATCCCTTCCACTCAATATTTTTATGGTCAATAAACCTATACACTACATCCGCTACAGAACAGACACAGGGAGGTATGACATCATTTCATTTTGGCTTGCCAGGATTTTAGTATTGAAATGATTCCAACATGGGCGGAGAGGGCACAGATTTTACCTCACCTCATCCAGATGCTCCATTTAAAAAAAATAGACTCACCCACCTGTTTTTTACACACTGGGCACACAAGGACCTTCTTTTCCTTCTTTTTTCTTTAAACATGTGATCAGATTTCAGATATTGAAAGATATGGGTTCTCCTCATAGAAGAAAATGATCCGTCCTTCATCATCACTGGTCTGTCACAGTTGTGTATGAGTTTTGCTAGTGGGGAGGCTTCTTCAGAGGTCTCTGCAATGATTGGCGGTTTGTTTCCAATGTACAAGGTGAAATACACTTTCGGTTATCACTTCTGCCCTGCTTTGCTTAGGAGAGGGAGATGTAAGCTCCTCAAAGGGGCAATTACACTTATGGTTCATATTAAGCTCTTCTTTGATGCGGAGGGAAGGGAGTCTTTACTAGATCATACAAAAATTGTGGTATAAAGTGAGTTCTACCTAACTGGCTTTTAGAGCTTACGTGTCTCAAATCCCAGTTGCTCTATCCAGCCACGGGTAAGCCCTTGTCTTGGTTATGTTATGGAATATCTGATTAAGTACTTAATTTTAAAACTACATTATTAAAATCATCACTTTTTAAAATTGCTGAGCCTTCTAATAATGCTCCTTTATGAGCCATTTATTACTCCAGTTAATTGTTCTTCCTCTAAAATGATGGATGCCCAGCACAACTCTGCAAGGGTCAGGGATAGAGGATCTTTCATATATTATGTGCTTTCCCCCAAATTTTCACTGTATTGTTGTTTGAGATTTGGGTGGAGAGATGATCTATATTTTCATAAATCTTTTAAAAATGTCTACAATAAGAAAGGTTTGTGATGCCAGCACATTCAGTATTGAATCCCCGTTTTGGGGTAACTTGTAAAGGCTCAAAACTATTTTTAGAATTGTGATAGAGTCTAAGAGGGTCTTCTGCCCAGCTTTGCCTAGGAGAGGGAGGAGCAAGCAATTATGCTTACAGGTGAGAAATAGGCTCTTCTTTGATGGGGAGGGACAGGAGTCTTTAGATTGTACAAAAATTGTAGTATAAGAGAATTCTACCTAATTGGCTTTTAGAGCTTACGTGTCTCAAATCCCTGTTGCTGTATCTAACTACTGGTAAGCCCTTGTCAGTTGGGCCAGTTTGGTGTAGTGGTTAAGGGCAACAGGCCTCTAATCTGGAAAACCAAGTTTGATTCCCCCTATTCCTCCCTTTGAAGCCAGCTGGGTGACCTTGGGTCAGTCACAGCTCTCTGGAGCTCTCTCAGCCCCACCCACCTCACGGGGTGATTGTTGTGGGGATACAAACAACATACTTTGTAAACCGCTCTGAGTGGGTTTTAAGTTGGCCTGAAGAGCGTTATATAAATCGAATATTATTATTATTATTATTGTCTTGGTTATGTTGACATCTGCTATGTGCAATAGTTCCACAACCCCTATACAGCTTTACATGTGATATCTGATTAAGTATTTAATTCTTAAAATATGTTATTAAAATCAATGCTTTTAAAATTACTGCCCCTCCTACTGGGAAACAAATAGGCTTCCACACCTGTCCTTACCTTAAAACAAGTTTAAAATCAGTGCATGGTAGAGGTAAAACTAAAAACAAATTAAAAACAAAACAAGACTAAAAATAAAGCAAAATAAGGCAAAGCAAAATACAGATTTTAAAACAGACAGCTAATGAAGAAGCTAAGTCCTCATACCTACATAGAAATGCTAAGAGCTACAGAACATAAAGTTAAGGAAACTCAGCAGAAAGTAGGGAGAGAGAAAGGGGGGAGAAAAGAAAGATTTAAAGCCTCTAGAAGTTAAAATTGGCAGCCACTGAGCAGAGCACAGCTACGAGCGTCCTTTGTTATCAAACTCAATTTCTTCACTATCAAAAGAGTTAGATGCGCAATCCAGACTCAAAGGTATGGTTGCCAACCTCCAGGTGGGCCTGGAGATTTCCTGGAGAAAATGGCTCATGTGCTAGCATTGAACTTTGAAAAGAACAACGTGAGATATGAAACTCTGAGGATGAATGTACGGAATGACCAACCAGATATTTGCAGACAATTTAACAAAAGAACAACATGAGTTCTTGAAAAACAATTTTAATCAAGTGCTGTGGAAAATTAATCTCTCTGGTTATCCCTTTTACAGTATCAATAAATATCTAACAAAAATTAAACTTTTGTTTCACAGTGTTCCTATTTCAATACCGGGTGGAAGGTTTTCTTACTCGAACAAAGACGTTAGACTGTTTGAGGATAATAAAAAATAGGGAAATTGCTTGTTAGTATGGGCTGTAAATATATCATTAAATCCATGTGTTCTACTAGCTTAAGTACATTAGTACATTTATTATTTGAATCATTTATTTTTATATTCCGTAGATTTATGTTTCTGGTAGTTAATCAGGGAATGTTTCATCCATCAATAAAACTATACAGCAACTCTGAACCTTCCACAATATATGCACAACTTAATGTTTAAAAAATCGTTTTTATTCAGGCCCAAGAGACCCCAGTCTCATCACATCATGGAAACTGAACAGGATTCGTCCTGGTTAGTTCTTGGATGGGAGACCACCAAGGAAGTTCAGGGTTGCCACACAGGCAACTACAAACCACTTTTTTGCCTCTTGCCAAAAACCTATGGGGTCGCTAGATGTGGTGGTGACTAGATGGCACTTTCCACCACCAATATATTGTGTCCTTTCCAGTGACATGAACACAATTCTGGTTGTCACTCCCCCCACACCACACCATTCAATCGAGATGAGATCTTCCTTTACCATAACTCTTAAACTGAGTTTCCTCCATGTAAAATTGCAGGCAAAGAGAGAAAGTGGGCTGGTTTAACAGGAAATTCAAACCATCCTCTTCAGAGCAGATGCCGAAAAGTATACCATCACTGTCCCATGGATGATGGAAAGGGTTGGTTGGTTGGTTGGTTTTTACCAAAACTAAACACATGGAGAGGGAAACGAAACACTGACACCACTGTCTCGCTATACAAGACATCTTACACAGGGATGCTCAAGTGAAAGACCTTACACTTGTTCTCCCACTGTGGATTCACATGCACTGCTAGGGAGACAGAGTACATCTGAATATAAGACCACACAGAAAGTAAGTCACTTGAGTGTCCCCTTGTAAGATGTCTTGTGTAGAGAGACTCTTGACAGGCTGGAAAACTGGGCTAAAAAAAATGAATTTCAACAGAGAAAATGTAAAGTTCTGCATTTAGGTAAGAAAAATCAAATGCATAATTATAGGATGAGGGAGACTTGTCTTGACAGTAGTATGTGCAAAATGGATCTAGAGGTCTTAGTAGACCACACCTTAATATGAGTCAGCAGTGTGATGTGGTAGCTAAAAAGGCAAATGCAATTTTGGGCTGCATCAACAGAAGCATAGTGTCCAGATCACAAGAAGGGATGATATCGCTCTTCTCAGCTCTGTGTTCAGTTTGGGGCATGACAATTTAAGAAAGATATAGACAAGCTGGAACGGGTCCAGAGGAGGGCAACAAAAATGGTGAGGAGTCTGGATACCAAGTCCTATCAGGAAACATTGAGCTTGGTATGTTTAGACTGGAGAAGAGATGATTGAGAGGTGATATGATAACCATCTTCAAGTACTTGAAAGGCTGTCATATCGAGGATGGTGCAGAGTTGCTTTCTGTTTCCCCAGAAGGTCAGACCAGAACCTACAGGTTGAAATTAAATCAAAAGAGTTTTCGGGTAAACATTAGGAAGAACTTCCTGCAAAAGAAATACAATTAAAGAAAAGACCAGGGAAAAAGAAAATCTATCAAGATATTAAAATCCTTCAAGAGCAGTTGACGGCAATGAATAATAAAGAATTGGAATGGAATCTTAAAAGAATGAATCAAAAGTCGTTTGAAGGTGCAAATAAACCTGGGAAATACTTGGCATGGCAATTGAAGAAGAGAAAGGAGAAAAAGACAATTAATAAAATATGTGAGGACAATAAAGTGCATCTGGAACAGACTGCTATAAGTAGAGCTTTCTATAAATTTTATGCTAAATTGTATGACAAAAAAGAAGTGAATAAAGATTCAATAGCGACATATTTGGGGAAAATAAAGCTTCCAGTAATCTCTGACGATTGGAGAGCTAAATTGAACAGTGAAGTAACAGAGGAAGAGATAAGGAAAGCAATACAGTCAACAAATTTGGGGAAGGCGCCGGCCCGGGACCTGACGGACTTACAGCTAAATTTTACAAGGTAATGGTCAATGAGCTGGCATCACTATTAAAAGAAGTGATCAATGGTGTTCTGAGAGATCAAAGAATTCCAGATACCTGGAGTGAAGCTAATATATCATTGATCCCTAAAGGACAGGACTTGACTAATGTTAAAAACTATAGACCTATCTCCTTACTTAACAATGACTACAAGATCTTTGCGAAGGTCTTGGCAGAGAGACTAAAGGGATGGCTATCCGAAGTTATTGGGGAAGAACAAGCAGGTTTTTTACCAAACAGACAAATTAGAGACAATCTAAGGACAGTTATAAATGCTATTGAATACTACGATAGGCGTTGTGATAAGGAGGTTGGTTTCTTCTTTGTAGATGCTGAAAAAGCATTTGACAATTTGAACTGGGACTTTATGTTTGCCACTATGGAACAGCTACAAATGGGAGAAAGATTCATAAGAGCAGTGAAAGAAATTTACAGAGACCAGAGTGCAGCAATTGTGGTGAATGACGAGTTGACTAAAAAACTGATTATTGGCAAAGGTACTAGACAAGGTTGCCCGTTGTCTCCACTGTTGTTTATTTTGGTTTTGGAAATTTTAATGATACAGATTCGAGAAGACAATGCAATCCGTGGAATAAAGATAAAAGACTTTTCCTACAAGGTCAGAGCATTTGCAGATGATATAATGTTAATTGTGGAAGATCCAATTGAAAACATGCCTAAGGTAATAGAAAAAATTAAAGAATTTGGAGACTTGGCAGGTTTTTATGTAAACAAAAAGAAATCAAAGATATTATGCAAAAATATGACCAAGTTAAAACAGCAGCAATTGATGGAACTAATAGACTGTGAAGTAATAAATAAGGTGAAATATCTGGGAGTTGAACTGACTGCAAAAAATATAGATCTATTCAAGAATAATTATGAGAAATTATGGACTCAAATAGAGCAGGATTTGATTAAATGGAATAGATTGAACTTGTCATGGTTGGGAAGAATTGCAGTAGTTAAGATGAATGTGTTGCCAAGAGTGATGTTTCTGTTACAGGCAATACCAATCATTAGGGACTCTAAGCAGTTTGACAAATGGCAGAGGAAAATATCGGAGTTTGTGTGGGCAGGCAGGAAGCCTCGAGTGAAAATGAAAGTATTACAGGATGCAAAGGAAAGAGGTGGAATGCAATTGCCCAATCTGAGACTTTATTACGATGCAATTTGTTTGGTATGGTTGAAAGATTGGATGAAGCTGAAAAATCGCAAACTGCTGGCATTAGAGGGATATAAAAAATTATTTGGATGGCATGCATACTTATGGTACGATAAAGTAAAAGCAGATTCTATGTTTTTGCACCATTACATTCGGAGAAGCCTCTTCTCAACTTGGAAGAAGTACAAAGACTACCTGCAAGAAGGAATCCCCTCCTGGGTGGTTCCATATGAAGTAATAGATCCGAGAACGGTTGATAATGAACAACAGTGCTTAACGTACAAGGAGATAACGCGAATAGAACTTTCTAAAATAAGAATAAGGACGCAACAAGAGTTGTCTCCAAATTATGACTGGTTTCAATATAGACAAGTTAGAGATCTTTATTACTCGGACTGTGTGAAGGGAGGGATAAGAATGGAGAACTCAGATTTAGAGAAAGCAATTCTACAAGAAGAAAAAAAGGAAATCTCTAAGATATACAAAGTACTGTTAAAATGGTATATGGAAGATGAAGTAGTTAAAGTGCAAATGGTGAAGTGGGCTATAAATTTTAATAAAGAAATAACAATGGAGGCGTGGGAATATTTGTGGAAAAATACATTGAAGATTACGACATGCACCAGTATCAAAGAGAATCTTTACAAAATGATTTATCGTTGGTATCTGACACCAAAGAAAATTGCGCTAGGGAACTTGAATACATCTAATAAATGCTGGAAATGTAAAAAGCATGAGGGATCTCTGTATCACATGTGGTGGACTTGTGAGGTAGCTAGGCAGTACTGGGGGGAAATAATAAGAGTAATGAGTGAGATTTTACAATTTCAAGTTAATAAGAACCCAGAACTCCTGCTACTGAACTTGGGAATGGAAGATATTCCAGCACAACACAGGACATTGTTATTCTACATGACAGCAGCAGCTAGACTCTTATATGCGCAGAAATGGAAAGTACAAGAAGTGCCAACTATTGAGGACTGGATTTACAAATTGCTGTACATGGCGGAGATGGATAAAATGACAAGAAAATTGAGAGACCTTGACCCGGGACAGTTTAACACGGACTGGGAGAGGCTGAAACAATACTTGGTGAAAAAATGGGAGGTGGGAGGACTGTGGCAGTTTGATAATTACTGAAATATAACAAAAGTAGAGGGGAGTGACTATACCGGGGGGAGAGAGTAAAGTGAAAAATTTCTAAGCAATTATTTTATTTGATTAGTATGAATAGTTGGGTATCAATAGTGTTACTATCATAAGGATTATAAGGATAGAATTTAATTAATTTTTTTTTAATGTCAGCAGATAACTGTACAATGGAGAATAAATATACATTAGCATACATAATATAGGTCTAATTGATAGACTTTTGCTGAATGTGTACATGAATTGTTTGTTGGATAGTTTTATAATGGAGAAATTAGTTAATCAAAAAGGACAAGACATGTAAAAGAAAGTAAAGAGTATCATATAGAGTATAAGTCAAATTGATTGATTTATAATAAATGTATGCAATGTTTATAGAAGTATTTGAAGTTATGCATAAAGAGGGACAAATTGTTGGCCCCATTTTGAAGTACTTAGAAAGAGTAAGATAGAGTACAGAATACCAAAATGATTATTATTATTATTATTGAAAAAGATAAGTTAAGATTGTCATATTTTTACCCATTTGGGAAGAAAATAGAGATAGCACTATGTTACTATAGATAAGCTTAGAAGAGTTTGAAAGTATATTATAATAAGTACAATAAGTTTGAAATGAGTAGAGGGAGAATAGACAAGGGGTTGGAAAACTGTTGGAAGTCAACAAAAGGGGGGGAAAGGGAGGGGGTTAGAATTGGAAAATTTAAGGGAATGATTGTAATAAATTCTATATGTCTAATCCAATAAAAAAATTTATTTAAAAAAAAAAAAAAAGGAAGAACTTCCTGACAGTTAGAGCGCCCCCTGTCCAGCAGGGCAGGTGAAAGGCAGCATGGGTGGCTGGGAGGCCGCCCGCGCCATTTGCCTGCCCTGCAGGACAGGGGGCGGCTGTCCCCTGTCCTGTGGGGCAGGCGAATGGCGCGGGCGGCCTCCCAGCCACTCGCGCTGCTGCCACCAGCTCCACAGGGTGGCACGCACCGCCCTGTGTGATGACGTCACGTGCACGAGTGGCCAGACTTTGGTTGCCCTGGGCGCCGGCAACCATGGATCCAGCCCTAGTCATGCAAACAACACCCATGCTTCTGTAGAATCCAAAAGCCATCTCAAAGTCGCTGTCATTTTGTGATGATTGGCAAAAATTACACAGAAGGAGGAAAAAACAATCTGGATGAATCTGTTTAGCAGGGAAATCAGTTGACGTTTCTCTCAGCAGAAGTCCATTCCAAGCACATGTTGGCTGACTTTCTCTGTACCTCACTGCCTTGCCTGTAGTCTTGAGAAATTACAGTGACAGCAAGACACCTATAAACATTCTACATAGGGCTGCCCTTATAGACAATTTGGAACTTTAAATTGCAAATAAAGGGAGAGTTGCAAAACACAACTCTCCCTTTATTAGCATGGGCCAGCAGCTTGGCATATATTACGCCTATTTTGGGATCTCTGTACTGGTTGTTGATCTTGTTTCCAAGTTCAGTTCATGATACTGGTTGTTTGTTACCATTAGAGCTCTTCATGACTGGTGACCCAGATACCTGCAGGTCTGCCTCTCTCAGTATCAACCCATGTGGCAGTTCTGTTCCTTTGATCAATGCCTGTTGTTTATTCCCACTTGTAGCAGAGTTAGGATGGTCACTGCTACTGCTAGACATTTTCCGTGGCTGCATCTATGCTATGTTTCCTGATGTAGCTGGGAAGGATTCTATTTTGTTGAGATTCTACAAGTACTACAAATCTGAATGAGGGCTTTCCATTTTTATTTTCATATGTTTGTTACTTTTTATGGGCAGTTAAATGTATGTTACTTATCTTTATAACCCACCTTCATTTGGGATTTGGAGAAAGGCAGATCTGAAGTTTTGCAAGTGCTGCCAAATATTGGCCGTTTTCACACTGCTTACTGGCCAAGCTCCCAGAACGACATCATCTTCCTGGTGTAATTTCACGCGAGAATAGTAGTTCTCGCACGAAATCATGCCAGGAAAATGCTGTCATTCTGGGAGCTTGGTGCAATGTTCTGTGGCTGGTAAGCAGTGTGAAAACAGTTACAATATTAAAGAAAGGGCATGATTTGTCTGGATTGTAATGTGCTTTTATCTAACCAGATCCTGATGCAGTTTAGTATAGAATAGGGTTTGTGAAGTGGTGGGTTTATTCAAAGAGTTGAAGGTAATATGATGGGCCGAATCCACACTTCCCTACCTTCCGCTTTTCGTGTGCATTAATCGCGCTGGATTCTATCCCACAATGTCCCAGTCTGTGTTCACATCCCTTCTCTTACTGCCATTGCCTCGCACCATACTTTGTCCACATCCCTGGTAGAATCAAGCAATACGGGGTGAGTTTAGATCCGATGTCGCCGATGACGACATCACGTTCATTTTTTTTCATTTTTTCATCACATTTCCGCTATAGCGTTTTTTTGCTAAATTGCTATGGCGAGGCCACACCCCTATGATGCCTGTGATTGGTTAATGTTATTCTATGCCTTCTTCTTTGAAATCCATTGGACCATTATTCTGGCGGACTAATTTGAACTGATATTTAAGGTGGGGGTGATCCAAACTCTCCAAACGGGCAAACTAATTATTTGACGCTTGAATGTAATGTTAGAATGACGGATTTCCGCTATAACGGTAATCTCAACAGTTTTAAAAAAATTAATTTTAACAGCCACTGATATTTCCGACTGTTCGGCATCCTAAAAATGACACGGAAATGGAAATGACGCCACCCCTTGATGCCTCCGCGGGGATTTTGGAGCACCCCAATTAAGATTTATGGCCAGGATTGTGCAACAATGCTGGGAAAGTCCCCTTTAAAAAAGGGGGGGGAGGTCGGGCAGGCAGGCATGCTGCGGAGAGAGTGGAAAAGCTTGATAATTGCATGGCAAAGAGGGATGGTGTTCCAGAAAGGCTGCAAACATGGAAGTGGGGTGGTTTGAAGGGGGCGGTCTCCTTGTGAAAAGCTTCTATTTGTCCACATCCACGGTGAGAACCGCGCAAGAGAAGCATTTGAACGCATGACAAATTCGACTGAGCCGCAACGCGAAAGACGTGAGAGAATGGCGGGATTGAGGTAAGAGTATGTAAACAGCCCTCTGAGAAGCCAATAATGGGCGGGGGGGGGGAGCGGAAAACTTGAGACGTGTGGATTTGGCCATGGTTAGTCTATCAGTGTTCACAGTGTATACACTCAGCGCTTCTTTTGGTGAGCTCTATTCTGTATTCTTTTGGGAGCAATATATAAGCAGGGATCACCAGCCGGTGAGGTTATAGGGCATTTTCATAATTCATTTGAAGTGGCAATATTCAATCAGCAAGTTCGGATTTCATGGTTTATGCTCACAGGCTTTATTCTCGTCCAGTCATAAGTGATGTGTTGGTTTCTTAAACATAAGCACACCATGCCAGGAAGCAGGAATCATGGCACTGAGAAAATTAGAATGGCAAAAACAACTTATGCAAGAGGTCTTTGTTACCAGAGAACTTCACTGCAGAGGGAATCTCTGGCCAGATTTTTGGTGCTCAGAAACACCTCCCCTTTGGCTAACTGCAGCTTCCAATCACAACAGGTTCAAGTGACTTGCGGAGCCCATAAGGTCCCACCCACCTGACCTTATATAACTGCTGGAGTCCAGAACTTTCCATTTAAACAACTTGCTCTGTTGTAATTCGAACTGCTAGCTGTTGACAAGAAGGTAGACTAGTCTGAGACTACTAAGCTTCCATCTTGGAAACCATCTGCCATCCCTGAGAGACGATTAAACCAAAAGGACTCCTGATGGGGCACAGTGTCTTCCTCAGGACTCAAGGGCCACCTGTGATTCAGGCTTGGCTACTTGGAGCCTTTGTCATACTGTGCCTCAGACTTACAAGTAAGTCCCACTTACAAAAGGTAAGAAGAGAATTGTCTCTAGTGTACAGTTGCTGTATTCTTCTTAGGAAGTGAAAAATTGCCTTTTCAAACTTGGAAGAGAGATTTGGATGGTTCTACTGGAACATCTTCTGAAATACAGACTATGTACAATACATAAAATAGGTATGGATATGTGCATAATTTTCTGCCCACCTTAATCATTGTCAGATCAGGGATTTTGCTATAAATGGATGGCTAACATAGAAATGAGCAACAATGATATACTAGTACAGAAAAAGTTGAAATGCTCTGATAGCAAATCACATTATTTATTTTATTTTTTATTTTCCCTGTATTCCACCTTTCTCATTGAGTCTCATGTCAGATAACCCAATGTATGTTGTATTTTGATGCAATTAGTAGGGTAAGACATCAAATTAACCATGTAATAGGAGTAGGACAACACCAATCTGAGATAAAGCATAAAATGTTAGAGATTACATGTTTAGCAATGCAGGAAAAGATTTTACATAAGTAGAAAACAATGCAGTGACAGCAGGAACAGACAAATAGCAATCATACAGTACATACTATACACAGTTCTATGCCGTTTATAAAAACACCTTCCTGTATGATTCTGTTATAATGCAGTCCTATTACCTTTACTGATCAATGGCAAAAAATCCCAGGAAATAAGTAGTGCCATTAAACAGTAATGATTATAAACAGCAAAGCCCAGCAGTTTTTGCCAAGTCTGGGGACAGAACCCAATAGCTTGAAAAAGGAGGCTCAGTATTATATCGTACGCTTGAATAATAAAAACTGAACTTACATACTGCTCAGAGTGTTGAACAAAGTCTGTGTTGTTGTACTCCCTACAACACACCTGGGAAGTCTGGGCTGAGATGAATGGCTTACCCAAGGCCACCTGTAGAGCCCATGGCAGTAGTGGGATATTTCAAACCAGCAAAATTCTGATTTGCAGCTCAACCACTAAACCACTATGCTACTGCAAGGTCACAGTAACAGTTGAAACGTTTGCCTTCTTCCTTGATTTTCTGGCCCTGCTCCGGCCTTTTAAAAGAAGTCATTCTCAGTTATCTAGGACCACTAAGTATTCCTTCCCCAACCCACTGGTACTCCATTCAGGCAACAAACAGGCAGCCTCCAAACAGATCATCTCAGTAGTTGTTGGATACCGTTGTCCATGTCAGTGGACACTGGAAGGTTTTACTCACATTGCAACTTTATCCACAAGTACAGCTCCCCAGCCCCGTTTCCTCCTAAGAATGAATGAAAGATATTCAATTGTGAAAGAAAGAAAAGGGTTACACTGTGGAGACACAATGGGTTTGGGGGCTAAATTTGCTCCCTGTACTCAATATTTAAGGAACTGATTTTGCTGCTTTCCAGGCAGAGTTCGGTCTGTCCTAAAAACCTCAGTATCAATCTCAGAGAAATGAGGCCTGATGAGTATGTCCTTATCGAACCCAACAGTGCCTTGTTCTGGTACACTGAACAGCACAATCATTTGGCCTGAGACTATGTTTGCGGGGATTCATTGGAACCAAAATGTCTGTCTTTTGCAGTCGATGCCATAATATGCTCTGACTGTTATCTCCAGAAGCCAGGGGAGAAATGTAAAAAGACATGCGAAGTCAGTGGCAACAATAAAGGCTGCATGGCCCGGAAAATCACTGGAATGGGTAAGGAGAACTTCCTGGCTGTGTGTGCAGGTGCATTTTTATTCTCTTCCACTGTGCAGGCCATGCTCAGTGTGGCCAAGTGCAAAGGGGAGGAGGGCTCCTCTATCTTCAGCCCCTCAGCCGAGAGTTTTACAGCTGTATCGGCATTTCCCGTTCCTGTACAGCCAGCTGCCTCCAAGATGCAGAACCCAGAATGGGATTGTGTAGCAAGTAGAGACAGAGTGTAGCCTGCAGTGAGAAAGTGAGTTTAGCCCCCACACCAGTGCCCTTCATTTTCTCCCTTAACACTCAGTAGCCCAGTACTTGGTGACAAAGACCCCTGCAACAGATGCTCCATTTGTCGTGAGGGTGGGGGTGGGGCTCTTTCATGGACTTATGTTCACAGTAACACAAAGATTCTGCCTTCCCAATCCTAGATAAGACTGATGTGAAACGTCAACTGACTTGCTATCGTGATACGTATGACCTCTTAAGATGTAACTTGAGCGTGCTTTTTGCTGATGCAAAATATTATGAAATCTCCTGCTGTTCTAATGCGGACTACTGTGCCAACAACCTCCCTCCTGTAAGAGTGTAGTTGAACAGAAGTAGAAACCCATCTTCCCATATTCATCCGATAATGACGAGTAAACACCAGTTGGATCAGCAATCGAGTCAACCTCTTCTACGTGCTTAGGGGAAAGCATTTGCCATTTAATTTTTTTAAAGTAACATTTGAACACTGTTGTGCATGCATTTGTCTAGGGGGACTAAGTCTACAAGCATAGCAGCAGCAGGAGAAATTGTAGGGTCAACTGACATTCCACCCTTGCATTACTTTTACCATAAAGATCTGGAAGATTGCTAGATTCCTATTTATGTTCATTTCCCTATTAAATGTAATGAATGTTCTACACAGACCAGTCTGACTTCCTCCCGCTAACTGTTCTTATCTAGAATATGCATTGTGTTTCTTGTAAGGAATCTCTCAGGCACCTATTCTTTGATTGACCAAGCCACAGGAAATCCAGCAGTCTTCCAGCATGGAATTCTTGAGTGTTTGGAAAGTTGGTTGATTGATCTGAAGGGATTTTTATTGGGGGCTGAAGGCAATGATATGTAGAAATAAGCTGCTTTCTATGTTAAGACGTTAAGGCCAAAAGTCAGCAAGAAAGGATACTGTGAGGACTCTCACACTTTCCTTCACCTTCAGTTTTCAACCCAGCACAGAAACTATGCAAGGCAGGAGTAAAATGCAGACTGGAGCATTTTTAATGACCTTCATGGCCTGAAGCACCAGGCTCTCATCTAGGTCCAGATTTAATACCAATATTAAATAAATTAAATCAAGGGGTATTTAGAAGAGGATACAACAGTCTGCATAAGTATGGGTGACAGTGGAATCCACCCCCCCCACTTCCCGTGATATCTAAACAAGAGGGGAGATGGCTTTCAAACAGTCCTCCTTCAAAGCAACCCCTCAGCTATGCAATTTTTCTATATACATACAATATTTAGGTTCAATGGTGCTTTAGAGAACAACAAAATTTACCAAAGTATAAGCTGAGCGGCACGGAGGGCAATCTAAACTCCCCTCTGTCTGGAGATCAGGGGGCGGGGCCACCAGCCATGTGACCATTTTTTTCTGAGGGCAATCCACTGAGTTGCACCACCTCTTTTCCCAGAAAAAAAGCCCTGGAAGCTGGCAATATTATTCAAGGATAGATGAATTGAGCTAAGAGATATTTAGATGTACGAGAACCTTGTAATCACTAATTTTACAAAGACTTTGTTAAGAAGTAGCAAGAATGAATTAAGTATTGTTATCGGTTTTAAGAAAATGTTTCAAATATGGATAACCTTGATTGGTATATGAAGTCTTAAGATAATTAATTTGCCAAGAATGTGAGTACCTATTGTAAGGAGATGGTTTTGAAATCTCTTAGAAGGGGCTCCTTGCCTGTGGCTTTCGTATGTTTGAGTAAGATACTTTTTTGGATTTGTGTAATTGCTGTCCTTTAATGATCTATGTAATTATAATGGATGGTATGATATTTTTGTTGATTGTGTTGATCTTAAGAATGTTGAATAATTATTTTGCAATAATAAAGGCTTAAAATGGAAACTGAGACGCCATAATCGTAATATTTGTGTACAATACCCAGGAACAATCCTAGAACGTTACCTGTGGTGTACCTCTTGCCAGGAGTTAAATGTTTTGATACAGGAAAGATAACTAAACACTCAGGGTTTCTTAAATGTGCACCTACATCTGAATCAGGCCTGACCAGAACAACACTTGGTTCACATGGGAAAAAATGCTCAGATTCCTTTCACAGAGTATTTTATGAGCAATAAACCTATACACTGCATCCACTACAGAACAGACACAGGAAGGTAGGATGTCATTGTCCAGTGGGGAATAGAAATATTTTTTTTAAAACAAAAAATAAGCACATGGTTGAGGGGAACTAAACCCTGATTCCACTCTTATCTCCTCTTCATTTAGGTCATGATTTTCCTTCCAGCATGCCTGAATTTTAGTGTTGAAATATGCTTCCAAGATGGGAGGAGAGGGCACAGGTTTTACCTCACCTTGCTCTGTTTAAAAGATGCTAGACTTACCCACCTGTTTTTTTCATGAGTGGATGCACAAAAAACACAGACTTTGGCACTAAGGGGTTGCCTCAGTGCCAAAGAAGAAAATGAGCCTTCCTTCATCATCACTGATCTCTCGTCATTTGTGAGTTTTGTTAGTGGAGAGGCTTCTTCTGAGAACTCTTGTGGTTTGCCCTCAAAATCAATTTATGGTACTAGTTGTTACTTTTAAAGTCCTTCATGGTCTGTGGCCCACATACCTCTCCCAGTATCAACCCAATTATCAGTTCTGCTTCTTGGAACACATGTTGAGAGCCAGTTTGGTGTAGTGGTTAAGAGCGCGGGACTCTAATCTGGAGAGCCGGGTTTGATTCCCCACTCTTCTATTTGAAGCCAGCTGGGTGACCTTGGGCTAGTCACAGTTCTCTGGAGCTCTCTCAGCCCCACCCACCTCACAGGGTGTTTTGTTGTGGGGATAATAATGGCATACTTTGTAAACCGCTCTGAGTGGGCATTAAGTAGTCCTGAAGGGCAGTATATAAATCAAATGTTGTTGTTGTTGCTTATTCTCTTTTATCAGGCCCAGCAATACAACATACAGAGCATTTTTAGTGGCTGCTCCTATTCTACAGAACAACCTTTCTGACAATGTTATGACTATGGATTGTTTGTGAGTTGTTTGTTTACTTATTTGTGTTACTTATATTCCTCTGTTCTCATTGAGACTCAGAGTAGATTACACAATGTAAATCAGTGCAGTCAGTATAAACAGACATCTGATAAGCAAAGTAGTAGGAATAGGATTACAAAAATCTGAAAACTTAGCATAACCATTAAACATGATACATTGACAATGCCACAAGGTGGAATTGCCCAAGAAGATAACCATGTATTGAGAGAAAGATAATACATACAGCAAACAGATAATAGATACTATACACAGTCTTGCCACATAGTTTGCAACATGCCAGAAGTAGGGGGTCCTTTCTGACATTCTCAGGCAAGCTGTTCTACAAGGTGGTGATCACAAAAGAGAATGCACATCCACAGGCAGCTGTTGATGTTACTCATTTGCAGGTGATACTCCGTTTTTATTATTATTGTAACCCACCTTAACTACAGTTTCACAGAAAAGTTGATAAAATATCTGAAGGCCTACTGCTGCATAAGCAGGTGGCAGCTGTAGCTAAGCCTTTTACCAACTTTGTCTGACTACCCAGCTGTGGCCTTTCCTTGTCAGAAACTGTGGTGCATGCCCTGGTTTCATCTAAATTACTGTAGATTGCTGCAATGTGCTCTATGTGCGACTCTCCTTGAAAAGTATTTGGAATCTTCGATTGCTGCAGAACGCTTGATTGGAATGGGTTGTAGGGACCATTTCATTCCAGACTTGACCCATCTACACTGCCTCCCACTTTGTTTCTGGGCACAATACAACATGTTGATATTGACCTTCAAAGTTTGACATGGGACCAACATACCTGAAAGGCCACCTATTCGTCTAGGAATGTACCCAACCTCTGCAGTCATTTCAAAATGCATTACATTGAGTGCCCCTGCTTCCTGAGATTATGCAGGTGGCAACCCGAGAGACAATATTCTCAATCTGGAATTCTCTTCCCAGGTAAATTCATCAGTCCCCTTCTGTTGCCATCTTTCACCAGGAGGTAAAGACTTTTTCTGTTTCATTTGACTTTCCCTCAGTGATCCCTCCTTTGTGCCCAAAGTTTTAATTGTTTAAATGTTTTAATTATAGTTTGATGTCTGTCTATGTTTTTCACTCTGGTTTGATCTGTGGTTGTTATTGTTTATTTTAAAATATGATTGTATTATGAATGCATTTTACTTGTTAGTGGCCTAGGTAGTTCTTACGACAGCAGAATGGGGAGTTATAAATTTTGTTTAAAAAATATAAAAGCTTTGTGATTGTTACCAAATATTGCATACTATCTATCTACTATATTAAAGAAAAGGCTTGGATCACACTCCATTTCCATTTAAGGATCCCAGCTTCCCCGGGAAAGACAGGGGAACAGGCTTCCTGGGTGTTTCCGGGGCAGCGAGACAATGCCACTCTCGGGACAGCAGGCTAATTTGGGAACCAAACAATCTGAATCAGGCCCGTTTGGGGCCCCAATAGGATCACTGTGAAATGACATCATCACGCATAAGATGGAAGCACAAGTCTGCAAAGCATGCACACAAAGACAAGACAGAAAGGTCTCCTCTAGCCTCAGCTGCCACATCCATGCCACAATTTTACAGATGGATAACCTCCACCTTAATTAAAATAACCTTAAAATAAATTTAATCAGGAAAGAATTAAGTGCTGGCATTAAAGGAGTAACTTCTGGAAAGGAACGTTTGGTCTTCCAGCCCACTACATTCCAGCTTCATATTTTTATATTACTACAGGGGTATAGTCATTGGTTCTGAGTGGCATTTTAAGTTTGGCCGGCTGAGAAGGCAACGTTGGCTATTTCCACAGGGCTTACCTTGTTCTGGAAAACAGCGAAATCTCGCATGAAATTGTGCAAGAAGACGCTGTTATCGCATCTTCTAGCGCAATAACAGCATCTTCTTGCGCGATAACTGTGTTTTCTCGCGAGATTTCACGTGAGACTTCGCTGTTTTCCGGAACAAAGTAAGCCGTGTGGAAATGGCCATTCAGTTTTACAGAGCATATTTGAATTTTGGGTTCAAGAGGGATTGGAACTGAAGAATCAGATCATGAAATATCACGAGAGTTTCTTTACAAGGAAGGGAATAATCCCACCCATGGCTTTGTGAAAGGGGGGAGTTTCTCTTTCTTCTGTTTTCCTCATAGGTTGGGAGTTTTGGTATTGTGGCAAAATCTGCACTCTTATTGTTATTTTTGTCATTGTTTAGTTACATTCCTTTGTTGAGTTTTAATCAAGCATTCTCATGTTGTTCAAATCTCTTAACAATAGCAGTTTGTTCTTCCCGGGGGCCTCAAAAGAATTGACGAGACTTTTGTCAGTATCACCCAGATCATTTCCCTTTAAGGGGGTTGGAGAGTACAACTTTGGGTTTCCCTTGCCCTTTGTGGTTCAGCACTTTTTTGGCCTCTTGTGGAAGAGATGCTAAATGTTCTTTTATGAGCAGTTCCAGTTAACTGCAAGGGTCAGGGACAGAGGAAGAATATATCATAATATTATGTGCTTTCCCACAATTTTTCACTGGATTGTTGTACGAGATTTGTGTGGAGAGATGATCTATGTTTTCATAAATTTTATTTAAAGTATCTGCTGTAAGAAAGGTTTGTGATGTCAGCAGATTCAGTACTGAGTCCCTATTTTGGGGTATCTCAGACTCAGCCACGTAGCGTGCCTTAATGATGCCTGGGGCAGGAGGTGGTACCTTTGCCACCTGCAAACCTCCAGGTGGGGCCAGCAGATTTCCCAGGGAACACAGCTCAACTGCTGGCATTAAACTTTAAAAAGAACAATGTGAGCTAAGAAACTCTTAGGGGGAACGGACAGAATGGTCATCCAGGTATTTGTAGACAATTTAGCAAAAGAACATTATGATTTCTTTAAAAACAATTTAATGTAGTGATGTGGAAAATTACTCTCTCTGATTATCTCGTTTCTATGATCAGTAAATGAATATCTTACAAAAATTTAACTTTTGTTTCACAATGTTCCTATTTCAATACCGGGTAGAAGTTTTTATTACTCAAAGAAAGATGTTAAACTGTTAGGGGATAAGAAAAAATGGGGAAATTGCTTGTTAGTATAGATTGTAAATATATCATTAAATCCACATGCTCTGCTAGTTTAAGTCTATGAGTACCTTTATTATCTGAATCCTTTTTTTTCAGATACAGTACATTTAGCTTTCTGGTAGTTAATCATGGAATGTTCCATCTATCAGTAAAACCATATAGCAACATTGAACCTTCTGCAATATACACAAAAATTTATATTTAAAAAATTCCTTTTTATTCAGGGCCAGGAGACCCTGATCTCATTATCATCATATCTCAGACATTGAGCAGGGTTCTTCCTGGTTAGTACTTGGATGGGAGACCACCAAGGAAGTTCTGGATTGCCACACAGAGGCAGGCAATTGCAAACCACTTGTTGTGGGTTTTCCGGGCTGTATTGCCGTGGTCTTGGCATTGTAGTTCCTGACGTTTCGCCAGCAGCTGTGGCTGGCATCTTCAGAGGTGTAGCACCAAAAGACAGAGATCTCTCAGGAACGTCAGGAAACGTCAGGAACTACAATGCCAAGACCACGGCAATACAGCCCGGAAAACCCACAACAACCATCGTTCTCCGGCCGTGAAAGCCTTCGACAATACATCGCAAACCACTTGGTTTATCTCTCTTGTCAAAAACCCTATGGGGTTGCTATAAGTAGGTTGCGACTGTATGGCACTTTCCACCACCAACATAGATCTCTGGCCAGATCTTTCGTGCTCAGAAACACCTCCCCTTTGGGTTCCTGCAGCTTCCAATCACAACAGGTTCAGGTGACTAGCGGAGCCCGTAAGGTCCCACCTGACCTTATTTATTGCAGTCTGGAAGCCTGAACTTTCTATTTAAACAACTTTTTCTGTTATAAATTGAGCTGCTAGCTATTGACTAGAAGGTAGAAACCACCTGCCATCCCTGAGAGATGATTAAACTAAAAGGACTTCCAATGGGACACAGTGTCTTCCTCAGGACTCAAGGGCCACCTGTGATTCAGGCTTGGCTAATTGGAGCCTTTGTCATCCTGTGTCTCAGACTTACAAGTAAGTCCTACTTACAAGAGGTAAGAAGAGAATTATCTTTAGTGCACAGCTGCTATTTTCTTTTTAGGTAGTGAAAAATTGCCTTTTCAGACTGGGAAGAGAAATTTGGAAGGTTCTACTGGAACATCTTCTGAAATATAGACTACATACGATATATAAAATAGGTATGTATGTGTGCAGAATTTTGTGCCCATCTCAACCATTATCAGGAGATCAGGGATTTTGCTATAAATGGATGGCCAACATAGAAATGAGCAACAATGACATACTAGTACGGGAAATGTCCGAGTGCTCTTATACCACATCACATTATTTATTATTTTTTATTTTCTCTATCATCCACCATTCTCTCTGAGTCTCATGGTGGTTAACACAATGAACATTGTAATTTGATGCAATTAATAGGATGAGACATCAAATAAGCAGTGTAATAGGATGACAGCAATCTGAAATAAAACATAAAATGTTAGAGATATGTTAAACAATTCAGGAAAAGGCATTACATAAGTAGAAACCAATGTAGTGAGAGCAGGAACAGACAAACATATAATACATACTATATACAGTTCTATCCCCTGTATAAAAACACCTTCCTGTACCTTTCTGTTATAATACACCCTATTAGCTTTACTGACGGACAGAGGGGAAAAGAGAAAATGAACAAGGCCATTAAAGAGTTCTGATTAGAAACATTCTGAATGCCTCTTGTAGATGGACACAGAGTAGTCTGACCGTGAAAAAGATTTTCCTAATATCCAGCCGGTACCTTTGTGCATGTAATTTAAGCCCATTGCTTCGGGTCCTACCCTCTGCTGCCAACTGGAACAGCTCCTTGCCCTCCTCCTAATGACAGTCTTTCAAATATTTAAAGAGAGCAATCATGTCCCCCCTCAACCTCCTCTTCTCCAAACTAAACATTCCCAAGGCCCTCAGCCTTACCTCGTAGGGCTCAGTCTCCAGACCCCTGATCATCCTCGTCGCTCTCCTCTGCACCCTCTCGATTTTGTCCACATCCTTTTTGAAGTGAGGCCTCCAGAACTGCACACAGTACTCCAGGTGCGGCCTGACCAAGGCAGTATAGAGAGGGGCTATGACCTCCTGCGATTTCGACGCTATGGCCCCTTTGATACAACCGAAGACTGAATTAGCCTTTTTTGCCACCGCATCACACTGACTGCTCATATTTAGTTTACAGTCAACTCTTACCCCAAGATCCCTTTCACATATACTATTGCCCAGAAGTGTATCCCCCATCCAGTATTTGTGCTTCCCATTTTTGTGGCCCAGATGTAATACTGTGCACTTGTCTTTGTTGAATTGCATCCTATTCACAGCTGCCCACTTCTCCAGAGTATTCAGGTCTTGTTGAATTTTAATTCTATCGTCCTGATGAATAAGAAGGTATACAGTATTTTTCTTGAAACCATCTGGCAGCCCTACTTGCTCCTTGGAGAAAGGGAGAGGTAAAAGTGTATTTAAAAATGCATGGCTGCCTATAAAAATAAAGAGAGCCGAAATTCTCTCTCCTCTCCTTTATCAATGTTTTCCCTCCAATATTCCATATTACCTGGGGGATGCTCAAATGCAGCATTTTATCTGTGGTTCTCAATTCACATGCAGACTGTTCTTGCTTGGGGCACATGAATTTTGCTTTTACGGGAACTCCTTTTGTATGACTGCATCTGCAAGTGAGTCCTTCGCTGCAAGAAAAAATATTGTAGGTTCCTTTGACTGCTACGGCATTGTTTATGGAACTGCCATTGATATTGACTGTATTAATCTCACACTGTGTAATCCACCTTGAGTCTCAGTGAGAAAGGCAGACTATAATTGACATTAATAATAATAATAATAATAATAATAAATTATTTCCATTTCTTTATGGTGTGAGAAAGTGTCAAGATCGGCATTTCAATGAATGGATGTGGAAGCGGGAGTAACTGGAATACTTTTAACAGTTGAGGAGGAACTGATATCGAACGTATGAATGTATTCATGTGGAGCAAATTGAAGTGTGACTGTGCAAGCGACTGCATGGAAAGTTGGAGGGGGGGACATGTGAAATGAAGTTCACTTGTGCGCTCCTAGGTATTTTGTAATGTATATTTTCGCCCTTTTTTCAATAGCAATTTTATGGCACTTTTTATAACTTCTACCCTTAACTCTCAACAGAGACATTACAGTCAAAACAAATAAGCTTCTTTCTATCAATAAGGAATGAAAATAACTCAAAACTTACTGTGTACAAGGCCATCAAAGCCAAAAGGCACAATAAAAATATTGATGGGTTGGTGTGTATGTGTCACAAGACAATCTGTAAAGTTTCTAATAAGCAGCCATTCCTCAAAGGGCTGTGATTGCCCAATCTCTCCATTGTATAGATCTGGACTGACTGCTAGGCACCCTCCCCAGCCCACACAAGCCTCAGGCTGCTGTTAATATTGCAAATGGCTTTTGTCGCCTGGGTTAGATTAATATCCTTAAGGGAAGGGAACTTTTATGTGATGGAATTAGTCATGTTGTCTGTGTGCGTGGCTTGGCAGCATCATGTACTTATATAAATGGGCAGGTGTTTGAGAATACGGTAGCACCTTGTAGACCACCTCCTCCAATGTGGAGGTGAATGACACCCTTGGAGAGTGAAAGATTCCAGCGTTGTCTACCCCAAGGCCTGCTTTCCACTTGACACATCTAGACCCTGTGTGAGATATGACCTGCTCTGTATCCTGTGCCCTGTCCTGATTAGTGCTCCAAACTTCTGACGATGTCAGATGCATGTGCTACAATCTGTTATGATTAGAGATAGGCACGAACAGAAAAAGAAAACCCAACATGATGTTCGTTGTTTGTTGCCATCCACGAACAGGGACTCACGAACACTTAACAAGCATGACTTGTTCACGAACATTTCGTGGTTGGATGTTCATGGGGGCCAGCAGGCTCTCCTCCAGCCATCATCCAAGTTTGGTCAAGATCCCTACTGCACCACTCCCAGAAACCTTACCTGAAGCAGGGAAGGTACCAATAATAAATAATAGCTTTGTCCCAGAGTCCGACAGCAGCCCTGGAACCTGAAAGGGTAGATCCCTATCCCACCACACACAAAGAAAATTCAAGCTCCAATGCACTCTCTCTATCAAAATGCCAACAGCAGTTGTCTCTCCCTCTCCACTGTCTGCAAAACCAGAGCTGGGAGCCCCCCTCCCCCCTGCTCTTTACTCCCTTGTAACAAATTTGGAGCTCCACACTTGAAAGGAAGACCTGCCTATCAAGCTAAATTGGGCTTAGATTGGGGTTTCCACGGCAACAGCAGGAATTCGGACAGAGTTCAGACAATCCCTACCTAAGTTGCCAAGGGAATTGATTGCAGGTGCCAGACTGTCTGGTTTGACGAACAGCAATGAACGAGGCTTGCAATGACCACCTGTTCGTTCACAATGGGACCTCACAAACAGTTTGTTCGCAAACAGCAGATTGGGCTGTTCGTGGCTTTGTCATGGATTCCTCTAAGAATTCTGGAAATCATTGGTGAAGGTGTTGTAGTTTGGCGAGAGAGCATCTTGAATTCCTTCACAGAGCTATGTCCCTGTATTTTCTGAACACCAAACCAGACATGAAATCTGGAAATGAAATAAGAAAATCTGGATGGGGGCATGGTGTGGGAGGAGGAGGTTCAACCCTCTCCACCATCTGCGTTCATTTCTGACCCATCCCTGAGCTGCTGTTTGGTAGACACAATGCAAAAATGTCATAGTTGGGCAAAGGTTAACACACACACAAACGCCACAGCTCCAATGCAGATCAATTCACAGATTTTGTATTACAGTTAATGGAGCCCTGAGAGGGAAGGCATATTAAAGCCATAACTCTGATATGTCCATACTGTTTTTCACTTATATCAGAACAATTCATCTAAAAAGCAGCATAAGACAAATCAGAACAAAACATGGAATCACAGCTCTGTCTAAAAATAGTCAAATTAGGTGATCTACATTTTATAGAGCGGGATAAAAAATGGTTCACAGGAAGAACTCAGCTTTCAGAATCCATCTTTGGTTAGGATATCGGCTAGGGACAGGAAGACCGAGATTCAAGCCCTCCTAACACATGATATGCAGATATGCATATGCATCTAATGAAGAGAACTGTGGTTCTCGAAAGCTTATGCTACAGTAAAGTTGGTGGGTCCTAAAGGTGCTACTGGACTCTTTACTATTTTGCAACTACAGACTAACACGGCTAACTCCTCTGGATCTATGACTTCAAGGTTATGAAAACGTTGCATAAGCATCAGAATGTGTTACAGAACTTTGGATTGGGGTGTATCCTGTGTTGTTCTGGTTAGATTACTTACATGTGCATGAGTGTTTTGCATG
The DNA here is from genome assembly GCF_028583425.1 of Eublepharis macularius. Classification (NCBI taxonomy): domain Eukaryota; kingdom Metazoa; phylum Chordata; class Lepidosauria; order Squamata; family Eublepharidae; genus Eublepharis; species Eublepharis macularius. Next base: position 157,203,792 of record NC_072793.1, on the reverse strand, counting down.
CCATCAAGATGCTTCCAATTTACACCAATCCTATGAATTAATGACCTCCAAATGTCCTATCATTGACAGCCTTGCTCAGGCCCTGCAATCCGAAGGCCATAGTTTCCTTTGCTCACACCTTCTAGCAAATCATTATCTCCTTGCCTTGAGGCAAGCCCTCGTGCTTCATCTGAATTTTCTTCATATGAAACTCTTGCATTGGTCTGAAATTTCTTCATACCGTGGCCCTTGCAGTCACCACCCGCAGATGCCTTTCATTATTTTATCAATTTCATCACACCTTGATAAGTCCTAATTTAATTGGAGACATGGAAGCAGTTGAGTGGCTTATCATGCAGCAATCTTGTAAGGTAAATCGGCATTACTAGCCTGATATTGCTGGGGTATGGATGCGTACATGTACTGAAGCTCAGTAATAGGGGCAGAACAAGGTGCTTTGCTCCCACTGCTACACCAGCTCTGTACCTGTGCCTCACTGCGGCTGCTAAACCTGCCCAAGAGACTGAGGAGATCATTCAGTTTGCTTCTTCGCTGCCCCTACTCTCTTTAAAATAATGTGGTGCATGCCTTATAGGACTTCCTGAACTCTTGTGAGGGTACTTGCTTTTGCAAGACTTCAGCTACCGTTTTCGTTGTCATAGCAATAGATAACTTGACATGGTGGCTGAACTTTCACAAGATGAAGGAATTGGCATGTGCGGCTTGCTTTAAGTGCTGTTAAAGAGGGCTGGGAGACTGAGGAGGTAAGGAAGATATCAGTCCCCAGGTACAAGCAGCAGTCAGGTGAGTGTCAGGTGAAAAGGGGGCAGCAGGCTGACAGGCAGGATGGAATGTTGCTGCCCCCATCTGCTATCCGATGTTATTGCCTCATTATTTTATTTTTATTCATTTATTTTCATTATTTATAGTCTGCCTTTCTCACTGAGATTCTAGGCAGATTACACAGTATAACTCCATATGAACATTGACCGGAGCCGTTTCCACACTACTTACCTTCCTCCGGAACGCTGCGGAACATCAAGAAAAAAACGTGGAAGATAGCGTCTTTTTGCATGAAATTGCGACAGGAAGACGCGATGTCGCACAAAACTTGTGCAAGAAGACACTATCTTCCACGTTTTTTTCGCAACGTTCTGCAGTGTTCCGCAGCATTCCAGAGGAAGGTAAGTAGTGTGGAAATGGCCTCAGACATTCAATAAAGAATATGGACTACAGAAATCTGGAAACAAGCAGAAATCATAATGCCTAAGATGAGGTGGGAAGATTTGAACCAAGGGATGTGGTGTTCCACCATTACACCACACAATTTCTCAGTGATCAACACATTTCCCTTCCTGCACTGTTGATTAGTTGGCTGGCTAAGAAGCAGAAATTCATACCCAACCCATGTTGGGGACTAATTTATAAGACATTTTCAAATTACAATTTGTCTTGGCACTGGATAAATATAGCTGACAGTATATCATTATTTACTAAGAAATCTGCAATGGGTGTGGTGCAGCTCCACCCCACTGGGTGGGCAAGTCAGGATTCTGAGCCATAAAATCCTCTTTGATAACTAGCTTTATTTGACTACTATCTTCTATGACAGCATTCATAAATACTTCACAGACTAGGGAGACAGGCTAATGGGTGCTTGCAAGTCCAAGGAGATATAAAGGGTTATGTAAATACATCATGAGGGTTGCATCAAAGCAAAGAAAACATATTTCTAACACAAATATTTTATTGGAAGCTTATTCAAACTACAGTCACATTGACTCATCAAAACAGGTGATATGCTACAAAATAGTTCTGGATCTGACAAAAAGATGGATGGATGGATGGATGGATGGACGGACGGACGGACGGACGGACGGACGGACGGACGGACGGACGGACGGACGGACGGACGGACGGACGGATGTTGAGAGAAGCAAGAGCACAAAGATAACTACATATCAGGACAGCATGGTGGATGGCTTGGTTAGTGGGTAATTGAATGAACATTTCTTCAATGCATACATGGATATTAACATTAACTTGATTCATCCATGCATAACAAATATGGTGGGCCTCTGTCCTTTTTTAATTTATTTCAAGAACCACAAGATAATGTGGAAAAATTAGCTGGGGTGGGGAATCTGGACTCTAGTCTGAATCAGTTTTGGTAGCACCAGGGGGGAGGGGCATAAGAATGTTCAGGGAGGGCAAAGTATGGCTCCATAGCAGCAAAAAAGAGTGTCTTGAGAGAACTTTGCTGGAAGAAAATTAATCTTCATCAGAGTGGTCCTTTGGAGTTTGCCCTGAATCATCCCACTCAGGCAGTTTTGGCCAAAGACCAATAGGAAGTAGAGGAGAAGGCAGCTATGGATCATCTGGCAATGGTGGTTTAAGAAGATTGGATGGTTTTGATGGTTGAGAAGGTCTTAGAAGGCTAAAGTCTGGAGATTTACACGATCCATCTGGTTTTTCAGTCATCAGAAATCCCAACTGTGGAGAACTGGAAGGTTTGTGAGGGCCAATAGGCCACTTAGGCAGTGGTGGCCAAGGTGCAATAGGAAGACCAGGAAAAGGTATATCATCAGACAGGGGTGACTTGAGATGACTTGGTGGTCCTGGGTTGTCAGGCTCTAAAGATTTTGATGGTTGCGAAGGATGTCTAGGGTCTGGACATGCAAGATGTTCTTCTGGTTTTTCAGGCATCTCAGGTCCTGATGATGGAAGATCATCAGGTTTGTGAGCCTCCACAGGCCACACAGGCAGTGGTGGCCAAGGGGCAACAGGAAGTCCAGGAAAAGGAATATCCTCAGACAAGTGTGACTTGAGATGACTCGATGGTCCTGGGTTGTTAAGCTCTAAAGGTTTTGATGGTTGTGAAGGATGTTCAGAGTCTGGACATACAAGATGTCCTTCTGGGTTTTGAGGCATCTCAGGTCCTGATAGTTGAAGATTGTCATGTTTGTGAGCCTCCACAGGCCACTTAGACAGTGGTGGCCAAGGTGCAATAGGAAGACAAGGAAAAGGTATATCATCAGACAGGGGTGACTTGAGATGACTTGGTGGTCCTGGGTTGTCAGGCTCTAAAGGTTTTGATGGTTGTGAAGAATGTCTAGGGTCTGGACATGCAAGATGTTCTTCTGGTTTTTCAGGCATCTCAGGTCCTGATGATGGAAGATCATCAGGTTTGTGAGCCTCCACAGGCCACACAGGCAATGGTGGCCAAGGTGCAATGGGAAGTCCAGGAAAATCAGAATATGGCTCATCAGACCGGGATGGTTTAGGAGGACTTGATGCTCCAGAATCTGGCACAGAAGGGCCACTGGGTGGTTTAGAAGGATGAGACCCAGAATGACTGCTAGACATGGTGAGGCTTCAGTGGACGATCCAAAGCTATAGAATCTAGAAACAGAAACTGCATTACTTCAATACATTTCCCCAGCTCCTGGAGACACACCCAGTCTGACCCAGAAACATTTAATTAAAAATGTAATTGACTGATGATGGGAGGAAATGCTGTTATGAACTTCCATTATCTATTGAACATCTATCAGACAGCTTTATCTCTGTCTATTAAATGATAGAGAATGTCGGTATCCAATGGGTCAACTGATCCAGTTCAAGATACCATAGGAAATATGAAGCTGCCTTCTACTGAGTAAGACTCTTAACAGCACAATCCTAAGGAGAGTTACTCCAGTCTAAGCCAATTGAAATTAATGGGTTTAGACTGGAGTAATTTTGTTTAGGATTGCACTGTCAGTCTATCAAAGTTAGTATTGTCTACTCTGATTGGCAGTGGTTCTCCTGGGTCTTAGGTGGAAGTTTTCACATTGGTTTCTATCTGATGCTTTTAACTGGAGATGACAGATGTTGAAGCTGGGACTTTCTGCATGTGAAGCAGATGCTTTTCCACTGAGCTGCAGCCCCTTCACTATGCCTAAAGCATTGTTGTCTGATGAAGATTCGCATGAGGCACATGCCTGCTGTCTTTGAAATCCCCCATGAAGAAGATTCCAGCTTCTGTGATTCCTGAAATTATTTCAAAAGGAGTCCAGTAGCACCTTTAAGACTAACCAATTTTATTGTAGCATAAGCTTTCGAGAATCACAGTTCTCTTCGTCAGATGCATGGAGGGCAGAAAGAAACTGGTCAAATATAGAGGAGGAGAGAGGAGGGGAGGTCCTCTCTCCTCCTCTATATTTGACCAGTTTCTTTCTGCCCTCCATGCATCTGATGAAGAGAACTGTGATTCTCGAAAGCTTATGCTACAATAAAATTGATTAGTCTTAAAGGTGCTACTGGACTCTTTTTGATTTTGCTACTACAGACTAACATGGCTAACTCCTCTGGATCTATGAAATTATTTTGTAACTTGAGGTAAAATGAATCCCCCCACTTTTTCAGAACTCTCCTCTGTTAATTTAATCACCAAAAACTTTCGGTGAACTTGACTTGATATGTGAATACTTCTATTTAAGCAATAAGTACTTTGCTTGATATTCCCATCTGACATGTAAAATGTTTGCAGTACTTGACAGTCCCTGACAGCAATCAATTTTTCATTGATTTTGACACATAAGAGCCATTATTTTACTGTATCTGATATGTAATTTGCAAGAGAATTTAGTAACTCATGTTAATTCTATTCATCCAACCTGTCAAAAATGATGAATTTCACATCAAAATCAGCATTTAGGCATTCAAACTTTTACAACATTTCAACACAGTTCTAAAACCAGGGTCTCCCCCTGCACCCCCTCCCCCCATAGTTTAAAGCCATTACTCTGTTCTATCAGTCCATCCATCTATACTATATAAGATCAGGCTGGGCAGGAAGTATCCAGTACCTCAGCAAGACCCACAATCCCTTGCAGACTCATGCACCAGAAACACATTTTCCAAGTCAGTTATAGCCTGCACAGTCTTTTTTGACAAGGTATCTTTTCATATCTCTTTTATTTCACCTGCCTGACACAGAAATGAAGGAAATCAAGACACACTATAATCCTTAGTTGGAAGTTTAGGAGTTGGAAACCTCTTTCTATGCAGCTCTCTAACCCACTTCCAACATATACCCACTCTTAGGTCACCTTTACAGAGTTTTTCAAGTAAATTGTCCAGTTAGCTATACCTAAAGGCTGGAAATTGCTGTCTTCTGCTCTCCTGGGAAGGCAAGCAGCTCCTCTCTGAAGCTCACAGCTTTCGTGTTCTGAGGACTTCTTCTGGCTTTATAAATCCTTGGGGACCAGGTAAACCAGAGCAGTTGCAGTTACTGAAATAGCTCTGTCTCCACCCTCAGTGGAAGCACCTCCCCAGACACCATAGTGAATTATATCTCAGGAATGACAAAGAATGCTGAGTCACAAAAGAGCCACAGGGCAAAAGTCAGTAGGGGCAGGGCTTTTTTTCAGCTGGAACGTGGTGGAACGGAGTTCAGGAACCTCTTGAAAATGGTCACATGGCTGATGGCCCCGCCCCCTGATCTTCAGTCAGAGGGGAGTTTAGAGTTTAGATTGCCAGCGGCACGGAGGGCAATCTAAACTCCCCTCTGTCTGGAGATCAGGGGGCGGGGCCACCAGCCATGTGACCATTTTCTCTGAGGGCAACCCACTGAGTTCCACCTCTTTCCCCAGAAAAAAAGCCCTGAGTAGGGATTAGATACTTATTAAAATACAAATGGCAAACAATACTTTATTAATTACTCTTATAACTCACCTCTTTTCTATCATGGAACTGAAGATTATGTATATGGGATGGGATTCCAAGTCAGTCTCCTGTACCAGCACTGACCGGATCCCACCCTCCTTAGCTTTCCTAATGTTACTGTGGCCTGTGCCCTCAGAATGCATAGCAGAAACCTAAGGCTGCAATCCTAACAATACTTTCCTGGGAGTAAGCCACATGGGAATAAAATGGGACTTACCTCTACTAAACCAGTTTAGGACTGCTCCCTAAAGCTGTTTTCTAATTTCAGAGATCAAACACAGAAAAATAAACTAGGGCTTCTGGGAGGCATGCTAATAACATTCCTATTTGGTATTCTTAACATTTATGTGTATGTTGTCATCAAAATACTTGACATTTTACAGAGAGCAAACACAATACAAATTTACAAATCAGTTAAGAGTTGGCACCAGGTTTTTGACCAAAGTAAATTTGGAATTTCAAGGGAAAGATTTTGGGCAGTATTGCTGAATATTGAAATATCTGGTTCTACACATCTCATATTTGTATGAAATTTGGAATCACTGTTGTTTTGGATGAGTCTGGTCAGGTCTGATTCAGATATAGGCATGCACTTAAGAAGGCCTGAGCTTTCCTATTTCAAATCATTTAACTCATGGCAAGAGGTACAGCCAAATAACTTCTTAGCTTTGTTACTGGGTATTGTGGAGTGTCTGCTTCCATTTTAAGCGTTTATTATGACAAAGTAATTATTTAGCATGCTTAATATCAACAAAAAATCATACCATCCATTAAAACTACATAGATCATTAAAGGAGAGCAATTATATGAGTCCAAAACTATAGCTTACCCAATAGTTGCTTCAAAGATAATTTATTATCTTATGATTTTGTACATGAAACAAGGTAATCCATATTTGAAACATCTTCTTGAAACATATAACAATAATTAGTTCATTCTTGCTACTTTGTGTGTTAACAAAGTCTATGCAGAATTAGTGATTACAAGTTTCTCATATAGCTAAATATCTTTTTACCCTCCACCAATGTAACTATCTTTGAATAACATTGCCATCTTTTGTGACGTTAGACATTCTTTCCATTCACAGATACTCTCTGCATCTTGATATATTATATATTCTGAAATGAGTTAGATGGTTCTTCTATATACATAACAATACAACTTTGTAGCGCTGTTGTTTTATGCCCCTCTCCAAGGTTGTTCTCTTCTAGGCCTTTAAACTCCTTTTGTAACCTGTCTAGTTATGGGGCTGGACTAGCCCTGTTTCTGTGTGCATGGGTGTCTTGATTGAATAACTTTCTTGGTCATATCCAGAAATTGTTCCCCTATAGTTTTAGCCATATCCATGATACTATATTTGGAAATATAGTATCTGATCAGGACAAAATAGAGGAAAGATATAAACAATGCACCAAAGAACTATACAAAAGAGATGGAAGGATCACAGATACTTTTGATGAAGAATCTTTTGATGAAGAACCAGAAATCCTAGAAAGTGAAGTAAAAGCTGCACTCAAAGCAATTGGGAGAAAGAAAGCACCTGGAGTAGATGGAATACCAATAGAGCTATTTCAAGCTACAGCAATGGAGTCCATCAGAATCTTAGCAATCTTGTTTTCCATATTTGTCAACAAATATGGAAAACAAAACAATGGCCCACAAACTGGAAATGCTCAGTCTGCATTCCAATCCCAAAAAAAGGGGATGCCAGTTATCAGACAATCGCATTAATTTCCCATGCAAGCAAAGTGATGCTCAAAATTATACAGCAAAGACTCTTATGTGAAATGCCAGATGTTCAAACTGGATTCTGAAAAGGAAGAGGCACCAGAGATCACATTACAAATTTACGATGGCTAATGGAACATACCAGGGAATTTCTGAAGAAAATCAGCCTGTGTTTTATAGATTACAGCAAAGCTTTTGACTGTGTGGATCATGAAAAGCTATGTAGAGTCTTAAAAGAAATGGAGGTGCCACAACATCTGATTGTTCTGATGCACAACCTGTACTCTGGACAAGAGGCTACTGTCAGGTCAGAATATGGGTGAACAGAATGGTTTCTAATTGGTAAGGGTGTCAGACAAGGATGCAAATTATCTCCCTACCTGTTCAACCTCTATGTAGAGTATATCATAAGGAAAGCTGGATTAGATCTAGAAGAAGGTGGAGTGAAAATTGGTGGGAGGAATATTAGCAATTTGAGATATGTAGATGACACCACATTATTAACAGAAAATAGTGGAACAGCAACTTATGAAGGTTAAAGGAGAAAGCACCAAACAAGGATTACAGCTGAACATCAAGAAGACAAAATGACTACTGAGGAATTAACAATTTTAAAGTTCACAATGAGGAAACTGAAGTTGTTCAAGATTTTCTATTCCTTGGCTCAATCATTAACCAACAGGGAGACTGCAATGAAAAAATCAGAAGAAGCTTGAGACTTGAAAGCGCAGCTGTGAGAGAGCTAGAGAAGTTCCTTAAAGATAAAGATGTCTCTCTGGGAACCAAGATCAAGATAATCCAAACTATGATATTCCCAATTACTATGTATGGATGTGAAAGTTGGACAGTAAAGAAAGCTGACAGGAAGAAAATTGATTCATTTGAAATGTGGTGTTGGAGGAGAGATTTGCGGATACCATGGATGGCCAAAAAGACAAATTAGATCAAATCTAGTACTAGATCAAATCACACCAGAATTCTCCCTAGAAGCTAAAATGACAGTGGTCACATCATGAGAAGACAAGATTCTCTGGAAAAGTCAATAATGCTAGGAAAAGTGGAAGGCAGTAGGAAAAGAGGAAGACCTAAAACGAGGTGGCTTGACTCAATAAAAGAAGCCACGTCCTCTAGTTTGCAGGATTTGAGCAAGTCTGTTAAAGACAGTACATTTTGGAGGTCTTTCATTCATAGGGTCGCAATAGGTCGCACTCGCAGGCAACTTGACAGCACATAACACACACACACATATTTGGTAAGATTGACCGCCTTCATCCTGCAAATCTACATGAGGTTGGCCAGCCATGAGGACAATACAGGGCTCTTCAAACCTAGGCAAACCTCCAAGTATACAAAAATAAAACTTTTCAAATTCACCCTCAAAAGGTGAGGACATCCCTCCTGCAGACAGATTGAGGTATGGTTGGGGAGTGCTCTGGTTTTGAGTTTATAAGGGCAGCTTCTTGTGATGGTTTTCTGAGGCCTTCCTTTGGGGTATTGCTTAACTTTCTCTACCTGTGCATCTGTGTGTGTCTTGCTTGCCATTTCCAGGTCTGGCTGGCAGCATCTGGCGTGTGCCAGGTTGTTTCTGCAGCTGCTTTCTCATTCGACGTTGGGTGGTTCTGTTGTGTTACCACATTGGCCCTGGGTTCTACAGTGCTTCTGTGAGTGACACTGGTTCTCTTGGGCTTGCAACAGTGTTCTTGGCTTCAGTCGGTTCTGCTAGGGTTCTCTGTTTTGATGTTGGTTCCATTGGGCTTTGTTGGTTTTGTTTGCATTGGGACTGAGAGTCTTTTGGACAGAGGTTGCTCTTGTGTGTTTTGTTGCCCTGGAAAGCATTGGTTCCCCCCCCCATAGGAAACAACGGAGAGCAGCTGGGGCAGCTTGTTCAGGGGCCTATAGAATTGGAACCCTTGGTCCAATCTTCTTGAAACTTGGGGGAGGGGTCTGTAGTGGACAGGAATGACTAGATGTCTGCAATTTTGGTGCAGTTTGCTTAAAAAACAGTCCTTCCAGTCCCCTGGAAAGAATTTCCCAGAGGAAATAATAGAGCTGAATATATTTGGATTCCAGAATAAATCCCAAATCTGGATACTATACCAGTGGTTTTTTTAAATCCAGATATTAGGAATATAAATGGTATTTAAATCCATACATCCAAATAATGCCTTTTATTTTTAGAACACACCTCTAATGTAATGTACACCTCTAATGTTTATGGAAATTTTCTTGATATTGACTGTACTAATCTCACACTGTGTAATCTTCCTTGAGTCTCCATGAGAACTATAAATGACATAAATAAAAAAAATAAAAATCAATAAATTACACTAGTGCCTTGGCTCCCATGCTGGTTCCACTTTTCCACATTCAATTCAAGTTATAGTTCATGGTTCCTAAAGAGGGGTACCAAAGAGTGGTGCCTCCCTTCCCAAACTTCATTAGGACCATGATTATCAAATCAGGTTGCCAACCTCCAGATGTTGCCTGGAGTTCTGCCAGAATGAAAGAGATCCGTTCCCCTGGAGGAAATGGCAGCATTAGAGGGTGGATTCTATGACATCACATCCCTGCTGAGCTTCCTCCACTCCACAAACTTTGCCTTCTACAGGTTCCACCCCACATCAGGAATTCCCCAGCTCAGAGTTGGCAGCCCTATTTTTGGAAAGGGAGAACCTTAACTCTGGATTGCCTTTGGTGTAAAGATGGATTGGGTTACCATGGAGATATGGATGCTGGAACATGGGTATCTCTAATTGTATACTTACTCATTCTAGAATGGATGGAGGACTGGAGTGGGGGGGCCCTGGGATGAAGCAGTCCTGGAGGTAGGGAAGGGCCACTCTGCATAATAAGTTGTAATTGTATTTGCCTAAAAATGCAAATGGCATAGGAATGTACCCCAGACTATTGACACAATCATTAAATAATCTCCCATTTAGACCTTTCCTATAAAAAAAATCTGTTACAAGTTAAAAGGCATGCAGTTTGAAAGCTGTATGTTAAAGAAATAATACATTTTTGCATGTATAATTTATTACCAAAACAGCTTTCAAAGCTCAGCTATTATTTTAGATCTTGTGATAATTCCAGGCTCAAAGTAGGTCAAAGTAGGTATAACTTAGGATCTCATAAAAGTTTTTTAAAAATCAAACATCAGAGAGGAAACTCTGAATCACACTGGGGCTATGGTGCAAGGGTCTTTAACCATTTCTCAGTGCAATTTTCCCGATATAAATTGACCTTCATCACTGCTGTTTGTCCCATAGGCACAAACTTACCAGTATGTTTTCCTCTGTGGGTCAAATAGCAGGGGATTTGAATCAGGAAAATGGGGTGGAAAGTGTTATCCCTTCCACCAGCAACATGACCTCAGTTGGAGTAGCCCCACTCCACTCTTTAGCTGTTTTGATTTAAATAAAGATTGTAAATGATATGATTTTAATCACAGTTCTCGTGTAGAAAACTGGTCCCTCGAGTCTTGGATTTTGGAATCACTTTTCCTCCAGTGCTCTAAGATCTTTCGAGATTCTGTGGCAAGACCCTCCATTCTTGCTTGGGTTCTGAGTCAGTGACATTAATATCCAACATTCAGAACGAATGGATGCATCTACCCAGAAGCCTTTTACTGAGCTTCTTTGAGAGTTTTGCAAGCCAGCCCCTTAGGAAACATTTGTTGTTTGTGTTGTCCATGACAAGTTCAATGCTGCCTGGGGATGGATTTCAACAGATACTTTTCATTTTCAGGAAGACGCTGAAATGCAAAACAAAGGCTTTGGATCAGCACACATAAATGTAGCTGAAGCCACTTCTATAACACCCCCAAAGAAGGCACTGGGTGTTTTGGTTTTTTAAAAAATTTAATTCGTCCTCTCCCAATGCATAGATTTAAAAGTGCAGCCCAGTATTAATGGGAGGCAAGGGGATCATCAGTGCTAAGACTCCTTCCTTCACTTCCAAGTGAAGCTGGACTTCAAACAATCAGGGCTTTTTTTCAGCTGGAATGCGGTGGAACGGAGTTCCAGAACCTCTTGAAAATGGTCACATGGCTGGTGGTCCCGCCCCCTGATCTCCAGACAGAGGGGAGTTTAGATTGCCTTTTGTCTCTAAATAGCATTTCTTCCTACCATGTGGACTTCTTCCTTCTTGCAGTTGTTTAAACAGCATCTGAAAACATACTTCTTCTCCCAAACCTCTGACTTCTAAATTCTACGTCTCTTTCCCCTTTCCTTCTCCATACCCTTCCCTGTCCTTTGTCATTTTATTATTTTAGGAATCTGCAAACCCCACAGGAATTTGGTGAAATAGAAAACAGGGAGGCTATAGGCTAGCCACCATTTATGCTGTTTAAAAACCCACTGGCCAAGTCGTTTATCTCATAAAGACACTCAATTAAGTAGGAAATTTATATTTTAATACATGAAACTTTTTGTTTTTTTCAAACTTAATTTTAAAATTCTATCAATGGACAAGTTTCATATGCTTGACTGCTTGCAAATAGGACATTTACAGACCATTATTTAAATAGCTGAAAAGTTTACAATACAGCATAGGAAACAAATTTCAAATTCAAATATTTTATTGGAAACCTCTTTTACAATATGTCACAACCACCTGCTACCACTTATTAAATCAGCTGAAATTGTATCCAGATTAACTTTGGCTATGACAGAAAGACTAAATAAATACATACATTGATAGATGTGCATGCAAATTAGATTAACTGAAAGACAATAAAAACCGTAAGTCAGAATACATTACTATACTGGTAGATGGGCTGGTTGATTAGAAGGTGGATGGACATTTGTTCAGCATCTTCATAAAATATTAAATTGCTTCATCAACAGATAACACATATGGTGGACCTTAGTTCTTTTTTCAAGAACCATCAAGATAATATGGTTGGAATGTGTAGAGAAAGGCAAGGTGTGGTCCTACAGCAGCAAAAAGGAGTCTCTGAAGGAAACAACTGGAAGAAAATTAATTTTCATTGGAACGGTCCTTAGGAGGTTTTCCTGAATCATCCCACTCAGGCAGGGGTGGCCAAGGTACTACAGGAAGTAGAGGAGAAGGTCCATATGGCTCATCTGGCAAGGGTGGCTTAGGAGGACTGGATGGTCTTGGAAATGGTTGCGGGCTGTTGGGTCCTAATGGTGGTTGAGGAAATCCTGGGGGTCTAGGTTCTGGAGATACAGGAGGTCCTTCTGGCCAAGGCTTCCCAGGCACTAGAGGTCCCAGTGGTTGAGGATCTGTAGGTTTGGGAGGTCCCACTGGCCAAGGTTGCTCTGGAACTGGAACCAAAGGATTGTTGGGGTTTGGCACAGGGGGGACCCCCGGTGGGCCAGTAGGACCAGATCCTGAATGACTGCTAGACATGTTGATACCACACAGAAGGATCCAGACCTAAAGAGAGAAAGAGTTACCTTGACAGTGCTGCAAATCATCTACCAGATATAGTAATACTTTAAGTGTTGTATCAGATATGATCAAACAAATATTTGTTGTAGCACATGTTCAGTCTTGCCAAGTAATTATTGCTACATATTGGAAGCTGTCAAACGCTGATTCTTCCTGCAAGCCTGCTGTCAAATACTGGAAAATATTGCAAAATATGGCTAATGAACATAAAGAGTTGCTAAATATCCATAAATATTTATATTTGGGAGAATAATTTGGCATCATTTCCCACCAAAATGAAATAGTTACAGCACTCCAATATCACATGTTGTTTAGTTAAAAAGTGCACTTTAGCAGAAGATACAGCTGGCCAGCTATAAACGTAGCAAAATACGCCCTTGAGCAGTGATTTCCAATATCTGGTATTATGGCACCCACCATGGAAGGAGCCTAGTTGAGTGGCCCTTGTGATGCTTCAAGGCAGGGCCATTCAGCTCTACAATACCAACAGTGGGCATCAGCTCACTCATTGGCTCCTCTCACAAACTGGCAACAGGGCAGGAGAAGACAACTGGCGAGCTGACACTGATAATTATCACCACTGAAGGATCCTGATGGACCCTGAGACATTGGCCGAGTTGCTGGAGTTTGGTTCCTGCTTGCTCCTCACTACTAGTGGCCCTCAAGGATAGCAGCTCATCAGGAAAATTCCCTATACATTCAGTGACGAGTCTGCCCCAGTATGCTTCTTCCCCAAAATATTTGTTCACCAATCAAAGAGTCAATTCTGACTTTCTTCCTCTTCTTTGGTGTAGGGAGTGCTTCAGAAAATCCCAGGAGGCATGATCTGCATGCAGAAACAAGTCAGCCTTTCCGGAATTTGCACCCATCTTATACTTTACATAGCAATCCCCTGTCACCTCTGTCAGCTTGCAGGGCTGGGTGGATAGCCTGCCTGGGGAGTCATTGCCAATCAACACAGACAATACAATACTGGACTTGATGGATGAGGAATCTCTGACTCAGTACAAGGCAACTTCATAAGTTCCACCCTGTTGGCTTGGTATGAAAGTACAAACTTCACAGAGCAGGTAATAAAGGAGTCTTCATAGGAACCTTCCCACCCTGACTGCATCTCTGTAATTAGGATTGTCACTTATTTTTCGGCCCTTTCCCCCTCCTGTGAACTGAACAGCTGCATGATTGGCAAAACCTTTGCAGCAGGGAAGCTCAACGATGCTGAATTTCACATTTTTGGCTATCCTATTGCAATTAAAAGTATAGGAATCCTGTCAAGAAAATGAAAGGGAGAAAATTTATTTTTAATTCAGCCATCCCAGTCTCCAATAATCCCTCTTCTTTTGTTCTTCTTATGCTTTGACCCATTACACTCCACTATTAGGGCTTCATTTCAGTCAAAACTTCAGTGCCTGAGCTCAGCCTTGGAATATGTGAAGTGATAACACAATTACTCTCACTATGTGTCAAGTGCTTTTCCTTCAGTTCAAGTGCCCCAAAGTGGCCATTATAATCTGAGATTAGTTAGAAAGCATTCAGTAGGTGTGACTTCCAGGGACACTGAGCCCAATAATGCTTAATTTCCAACATTCAGGTGCTCATGTGTCTATCAGGAACGCTTGCTCTGTAATCCCAGATTAGTGCAGTCAGTTATGGTTACTCTGCAAATACATTCAGATTAATCTAGATTAAATTCTGGATTCAGCATCTTTTTTTAAAAAAAACAAATCTTGATCACTTTCCTTTTCTTGATCTTTCAGTCCCTCAACTCACCCTCCCCTGTTCCAACACATGTCTTGCTCTAGGTCACCTTTACATAACTCAAGTAAATTGTACAATTGGTTATACCTAGTGGCTGGAAATTGCTGTCTTCTGCTTCCTTGGGAAGGCAGTCGGCTCCTCCTCTCTGAAACTCACAGCTTTGGTTGTCTGAGGACTTCTTCTGGCTTTATAAACCCTTGGGGACCAGGTAAACTAGAGCAGGTGAAGTTACTGAAATAGCTCTGTCTCCACCCTCAATGGAAGCAACTCCCCCAGGCACCATAGTGAATTATAGGTAAGGTAAGAGAGGGGTGGTGAGTCAGCAACTTTAGGAGTTATACTTGGCCAGGGTTAAGATGCTGAGTCACAGGAAGGAAATCCAGGAAACCTCTAGAGCAAGAGTAACCAGAGTGGTCAAGAGACTAATCTGAGGTCACTATGGGTTACTCTACACGTTACTTCTTTTACAAGTTCTCCATGGAGCCAACCTCTGTAGTCACATGGCAGCCCTGGGAATGGCTTCTCTTAAAAAGCAAGAACGCAAATGGGCCTAGAAAGTTGCCATCAGGAGAGGGAAAGCTCCTGCCTTTCTCCCAAGCGGTTTTCCCCCTGTGCAAAAACACTAAGGGGGAGGGGGGGGAGTTTTCCCATTTCTGCTGCAGCGTGTTCATATAAAACCTCCACACGGAGCAGTAGACATGGGAAAATGTCTCCCCACATGCACAGGTTTTTTTGCATGGGGAAAAAAGCTTGGAAGGCAGGCACTCTCCCTCCCCTGGTGGCAGCTTTCTAGGCCCATTTGCACTCTCCTTTTTTTAACAGAAGCCGTTCCCCAGAGCTGGCACGTGACTGCATGAAGCAAGGGTTGGCTCCGTGAAGAACTCGTAAAAGAAGTAACGTGTAGAGTGACCCTAAGACAAGAACAGAAGGCAGGAGGTAGAGCAGACTTTCTCAAATTGTGGGCCCTGACTTACTAGCTATAAAATAATTGCTGTTTAATTTGCATCCTTATGTCAGATCCCTAGGCAACCCCTATTCCCTGCCATGACAGCTCCACTTATCTAAGCAGGGCCTCCTTCAATAGATATCACCCTGCAATTGGGGGAGGTCAACAATGACCCATGGGAGTGCATTCTCTGGGGTGGCCCTGAGCTTGTGGAATGGGGGCTCCCGGAAAAGGTCAAGAAGACCCCCACACTACTTGCATTCAAATAGAATTGTTCAGGAGGGCGTTTTTAAAAAGGGGTTAGCTTTATGTTGGGATGCAACATTCAAAAAGTTTATTTCAAAAAGGGATCAAGACAGTGGGCTACATACACTACTATGTAGAGCATATATTATCTGATTGCTTTATGCATCATCTTGCTATCACTATGTTGACATTGTTATATCATGTCCAATGCTTAAGCTTTGCTTTCAGATTTCTGTAATCCTAGTTCTATTACTTTGCCATCTGATGTCTTATTGCTTTGATTGCACTGACTTACATGGTATAATCCACCCTGAGTCTCAATGAGAGTAAATAATGTCAACATAAATAATGTCGGAATTAATAATAAATAAATATGACAAGACTTTTATTGTAGTTCTGAAAATGTGCTCCCAACTTAAGGAAGACCTTTATAGGAAGGGCCACTCTGGACACTCGGCTTCTCCTGGTTTACCACATCCAGCAAGGAGCAGGGTGCATGAGCCAAGATGCCCATCCCCATTTCCTCTGAGATGCTGCAAGCTTAAGAAATGCCACTACCATTGCGCACTACAGATGCCAGGGCCTGCTCATGATACTCAAGTGTGATTTGCATCCTTCCAGTGAAATTGCTCTGGGAGAAGAACATGGGATTTCCCTTCTGTCTTCCAAGTAATCTTGTAAATCGAGGTTAGACATCAGCCATTATCAAGCAGCCCTAGACAATGCCTGGCCCTAATGAGCTTTTCTTACTGGGTGGGGTAGATCTCCCCGGCAGTCTTTGCATTGCCCCACAACTATGCTCTAGCAACATACGTATAGTGTTGTAAGAATGTAAGTAAGACAGGTGAGACCGAGGTGTGGCAGACAGTGTAAAGCAGCAGACACTGCGACAGACTTGGCGTAACAAATCATATGATGCACTTGATTAAGTAACAATGGTCTTTTGCTTTTGCTTAGCATGACGTAGTGAGAGTTGACGTGGTGCACATGGTAGTGAGAGTGCCAGACTAGGACCCAGGATAACTGGGTTCAAACCCCCACTCTGCCATGGAAGGCCAAGCCTGTCAATCAGCAGGGGGGTTGGAGATAGGGACAGGGTAGGGTACAGCAGTATGAGATGACATCACTTCCAGGGATAACCTGGAAGCCACAGCAGGATTTGTAGTAACAACAATAACAACAACATTTGATTTATATACCACCCTTCAGGATAACTTAACGCCCACTCAGAGCAGTTTACAAAGTGTTATTATTATCCCCACAACAATCACCCTGTGAGCTGAGAGAGCTCTGGAAGAGCTATGACTGACCCAGGTGGCTTCAAGTGGAGGACGGGGGAATCATACCCGATTCTCTAGATAAGAGTCCCGCTGCTCTTAACTACTACACCAAACTGTAGGAATCATCAGAAGCTCTATGATAAAGGTTTTTTTTCACTTCCCAACCACCACTGCTTGGAACTGCAGTGGGCAATGGGAGCTTGGGGCTGGCAGGCCTCTCACCAGATGACTTTGAGGCAGTCACAAACTCTCGGTCTAACCTGCTTCACAGGGTAGTTGTTGTGAAGATAAGTTGGGGGGGGGGGTGACAAGCTGCTCTGGGACCCCACAAAGGAGAAATGTGAGCTATCAAAAGAACAAAAAAATTAGAACTATGGGGATTCGGGATTCCTGTTTCCTAGGAAGGAAGCAGAGCCTTATGCAGAATATTTAGGGTTAGTGGTACTCAGGTTCCCTTTGGTGATGAAGCATGTTGAAAGAATCAGAGAAAGAATGGTGTTTGTACCGTTTGGAGTCACAGCGTGTACTAAGCAGGGAAGAACAATGGAGGTGATGAAGCAGAAGAACACGAGGCCTTCACCTCTCTTTACAACAAGCGTTGACTGGCATCAAGATTGCACCAGCTACCCATCACCATTGGTGGCACATAGACAACTTTAAACCAGTTCGCACCTAAGGATTCAATAAGGCCAGCTGCATGTTCCTTGATGCCCCTGAACATAGCAAGTCAAATGGCAACACATGGGACTCAGCTCAGCTGAAAGGGGGAAATTGTAGTTAGACATTAGAACTATTTATTTATTTTATTTAGAGAATTTATATGCCACCTTTCCAGAGTTCTGCTCAGGGTGGCTTACAAATGAAAACAATGTCATGCAATCGTTAAAAACATCATGAGCGAATCAACATAAAATCAAAACAAGCTATTAAAAGCAAGCCAAGGGCATTCAAAACAACATAAACACCGAGCAACGAAAAAAATCCATAAACAGACCTCAGATAAAAAGTAGACCATAAAACAGCTAAAAAGTTAGCCCCTTAGTTAAACACCGAGTAAAAAGAAATATTCCAGCCTGACACCTAAAAGACCGTACGGTTGATGCCAGGGGAGCGTACTGGGACTGAGAGCCAAACTACAAGTGACACCTGACACTAGTTGGATACTTGTCATCTTCCCTCAAGTTTTGATGGGAAATGTAGGCAGCTTGGCGGAATGTTGGACAAGTGACAGTTGAAAAGTCCATTGGACAGCAGTCAGAGAGCCAAGCTGCAAGACCAGGATGACTACATTTCCCATCAAAACTTGAGGGAAGCTGACAAGTGTCCAACTAGTGTCAGGCGACACTTGTAGTTTGGCTCTCTGTCCCCATATTATTTGAAGCACTAGGTCCTGTCTGATAATGGAGGTTTGTTTCTTGGCTAGGTAGCTATTGGTATGACCAATAAGAACAAGACAGAAAATCCTTTTAAAAAAGAAACACTTGTCCTGAAAAAGGTTTTTCTTCTGACTTATGGTTGCTGGGTTTCTGTTCAGACCAGTTAGCCAGCATGGTGTAGTGGTTAGCAAACTAAGTTTGGGCCTGGGAGGTATGGGTTCAAATCCCAACCTAGCCAATAAAGCTCACAGGGTGACCTTGGGCCAGCCTCTCTCTTGTCTAATCTGCCTCAAGGAGTCATTGCAAGGGTATAATGAAAGGAAGGAGAACTTTACATGCCACCAGGAAATCCTTGGAGGAAGGACACAAGATAAAAATGCATGCGATGGAACTACAAAGGCTATAGTGTTTGGAAAGTACTCGCTGTGTTTTGCCAGGATTATCCAAAATCCACAGTATCATGGAGAAGATGACTGTCTGTCCAGATTTTAAATACACAAGCCAACCTTCTTCTTTGGTGAATCTCCAAGAAAAGCAATTCTGTATCCTCCTAAAGGATTTTGCAATTAACAGAGCAATGGAGAAATGCACAGACTTCTTTCCTTTGCTCCTATTTCATCTGGTCCCTGCCACCATCATTCTCTTTGGAATGCACGAGGCTGTGAAGGTTTCATTCAGACTCTGGACAGCCGGTTGCCAACAGTGTGTTTGGATAGCCATTCTGACTGCTGCTAGCCCAAACAGGAAGCAGAGCAACCATTCTTAGCTCACCGCAGATAAAAAAAGAAATCAGGTGCACTGAGCAAGACTAGAAGTGATCCAGTTTGTACCCACTGGACCCATCAACCGGCATCTATGCTTTCAGACAGACATCTGTCTGCATATTTGCACTTAAAAGTTTTTTCATGCAACCAGAAATGCTTTCTTTTATATACTGCAATCCCAAGCAGAGTTATACTCTTTGACTTCAGTTTGTTTGGGATTGCACTGCTATTTTGCATCCTGTATGAAAGAGCCCACATGTATGTGGCTCTTCCATACAAGAGGGCTCAGCGCAGGTGTTTAACCAAAGTTGCAAACACTGTGGGTGGAGTCAGGGAGCACAATCCTGCTCCCATCTGCAAGACAACATATGTGACTTTTTGTATCTGCACACGGCTACAGACAGTGCTCTTTCCAGTTATTTATACTCTGCTTTTGTCTCCATTGAGGACCCAAAGTGGCTGTTCTTCCATTTTGCCTCGTAACAACAACCCTGTGAGGTACATTAGGCTGAGAATGACTGGCCCAGAGTCGCCCAGTGTGCTTCCATGGCAGAGCAGGGATTCAAACTTGGGTCGCATAGATCTTAATCCAAAACTCTAACCTCTACACTACACTGGCTTTCCAAGAAGTACTTCTTTTTTATATAGTAGACCTTCACCATTTGTGGGGTTCTGTTCCTGGGATCCACGCCGGGTAAGGGTCTACTGTAAACAGGTGTCAGTAACTGAAATAATGTCTGAAAGACCCTAAGTATTTGATCAAAAAGAGTCCAGTAGCACCTTTAAGACTAACCAATTTTATTATAGCATAAGCTTTCGAGAATCAAGTTCTCTTTCTAGTAGCTAGCAGAATTTTTCAAAAGCAATGATTTGGTTTTTTTAAGTGAGTTTTCTGTGGCCAGGACTAGCTAAACAGGTTTTCCCTCCCCTTTTGTATCTGGCTACCAAGATTAACACTATTTACACAGATCATTGTTAGTTCTGGAAGGCCTCTTCATGTCTATCACTACTCAGAAGAAGTGATTCCACCCATCTGTGAAGGAATGCAAACTATTTCCAGCCACATGTCATCTTTGTATGATACTCCCCCTAGTGTCCACTCCGAGGTATTGCAAAGAACAGAGAGGGGAAAACCTTGCTGTGGAAGAAAAAGTTGCGGGTTCACTTTAGAGCTTTTTGCCTCTTCTTTGTTAAAATCAAACCTACGACTCAATTTTTACATCATTTCTATTTCACTATATTTAATTTATATTATGTATAAATACAGTATACACAATATATTTGGATGCAGAGTGTAGTAGCAAAATCAAAAGGAGTCCAGTAGCACCTTTAAGACTAACCACCTTTATTGTAGCATAAGCTTTCAAGAATCACAGTTCTCTTCGTCAGATGCACAGTTCTCTTTGTCAGATGCATCTGACAAAGAGAACTGTGATTCTCGAAAGCTTATGCTACAATAAAGTTGGTTAGTCTTAAAGGTGCTACTGGAATATATTTGGAGGATGGGCAAATACCAGTAACCAAAATGGATGAACTGAAACTATTTACAATGACAACTTAGCAGGGTGGGGTATGGGATGAAACAGGAGATAATGGAAGACTGGCCGTTTAACTCACAGAGGAAGTTTATGGTGAACCACTGCTCTGAAAGACCACATCTTGTCTTAGCCATTCTAGCTTCCCAGTTCATACCTAGACATAGTAATCCGCCCCTACTTACACAGCTCCTTTTCTCTTTTCAGGAACAAAATCCAGATAATTGTACACGCCTAGCACTGGAGTGAGGGAGCACACAGCCTTCAAAGAACCAAAGAAATACTAAGAAAAAAGGTCTATGGAGGGATACGGCAAGAGGAAGAGGTCGCCGTGTTTGAGTCCATCGTTTTATTCATTAAAAACTAAATGAGTATAGTATAGTGGGATGAGACAGAAAGGGGCTCCTGCATTCCTAGGGGAAACTAGAAACATGACCTTGATGGTTTGTTTCTAAATACTCAGAGTTTGGAAGGGAGAAATGGGCATTCAGATACTTGAAGTCCAGCCATAAACTGGATATCAGAAGCAAATTCTTCTGCCACTGTGCAATATCTTGTGGGGCACCGTCTCCAATTAAAACAGGGAACTCGTGGAAAGGGCCCCAAAGTGAAAAGTTGTGATGATTCTCTCAGATGTGGATCAGTGGGTTGTAGTGATGGACTAGGATCTGGGAGACCCAGGTTCAAATCCCCACTCTGCCATGGAAACTTGCTGGGTGAGCTTGGCCCAGTCGCCCTCTCTCAGCCTAACCTACCTCACAGGGTTTGTTGTGAGGAAAAATGGAGGAGAGGAGAATGAGGTAAGTTGCTTTGGGTCCCCACTGGGGAGAAAGTCAGGGTTTAAATGAATTAAAACAAATAAAACAAAAGTAAAACAAATAACAAGGGCAGGGGCAGAAATCATACAGATGAGATGCCTGATCTGAAGTGATTTTGGAACCCATAGTATGAAACATGGCAGAGAATCATGCCAGCCATCTTGCGGTCAGGTTATCTGCTGCAGCACCTTAGGGCAGCAGGAGATCAAACACTGGAGATCTGTGATCATCATATCACCAGTCATCTAAACATTTTTCTTTAGCAGCCATTTGGAAGGGAGTGAGCAACTGGGGTCAGGGTCACATTGCTGGATTGGTGTAGGGGATCCCCTTTTCTGTGTCACTTCCCAAACAGCATGTTGGGTTGCATCTCATTGGCAGAGCACCTGCTTTGCGTGCAGAAAAATCCCACATTCCGTCTCCAGTTGAAAGGATCAGGTGGTGGCATGAAAGGCCCTGCCTGAGGTCAGGAAGGGCCACCTCTAGCCGAAATAGGCAACACACTTGATAAGGCCAATCTTGATACCTTGATAGACTGACTCCGTACAAGGCAGCTTCATGTGTCTGTGTAACAGAAACCTCCCTCAGCTGCTACTAGAAGGACAAAGATACGGAGGGACATTAGATGCAATTTGGATTATAATGTCATACATATCTTATGCAACAGTCTATTTCATCATCAGATTTCACTGTCTACTTCATTAATCTGATGGAGTGTTATTATTCCCTATGTCATCCTAAACTTCTTACAATGCAGTACTAAACAGTTATACCGCATTCTAAGTGAACACGGAAGATAATGCAAAGGAAAGGCATTTGTAATGTGAGTGAGCATTCTGGCCAACGTGAGTTTTATTTGCATTCTGTGGACTTTATTGTGGACTTCATATTTCATTGTGTTTGGCTATAGTAAGGTTGGATGTAAGATTGAATTAGGATATTGTGGCTCAATGGAGTAATGTTTTCACGTTTACTGAAGGAGATACAGAGAGGGTCTTGTCTAATTTGCCTACAGTGTTTGGAGAACATACAGGTGCAGATGGCAATGACTGGGCTCAACTGCAGTTTCTAAAAAAGAAAAAAGTGAGACTATTCTTCCATGCGGTCTCATTAACTGATTACAGTAAAACTATTTGAATTCCTAGAGGGCTTAGGATCCATAAGCCACCAACTATGTTTTTTGGATGATGCAGTCTTTAGGTCCAAATGGATCTTTATATTAAATATAAAGTCCCGCAGCATTGGACATGGGACTGCTGCGATTGCAGAATACAGAAGAGTGCCTGCTTTGTATATTATTTTTCCAAGTTGTGAGCAGTTTTCCTTCATGAGAATTCAGAGCTTCCAACAATTCCCTGGCTCCTCTGTGTGCATTTCAATTTCACCCTGCAGCAAATACAGAATTTGGCCACCTGAGTGAGAACTTCTGCTTTCATTTTTTCTAAAAAGAAAAAAGAAAATGTCTAATTTTTATGCTGCTGCTGATGAAATTCCAAAAGAGTTTAAGCAGCAAGTTTCTTGTGACACTTTTAGCACAATGTAGAGCCAAGCTACACTACGTGGTCAAGTGGAGAGCAAGTGAATGGCAAGTGAACTGGGAGGAATACACGTGAGTCTGTTCACTTGCCATTCAAGTGTAATTCGTCACTTGTAGCTTGGCTCGTAGTCCACATTCCTTTCCAGGGCCAGCAGGAGCATTAACTGAACATTATAAACTACTACATAAAATGTGTTTCCTTTACATGTAATCTGAATTCTCTCTGCACATGGATTTGGGTTTCTGGGAGGGGAATATGAGGAGTGTGCCCACAGTCTATGCCTAGAATTTATTTAACTTTGAAGGCAGGCTGAGAAGGACTGTCTAATCTACCCAACCACTAAGTTCATCTTCCAAGGCCCTGCTTCAGGTTCCCTTGCCTTCTGAGATTAGACAGATGACAATAAGAAATAAGAAGTACAGAAGAGCATAACATATAGGTGGGAAGACCTGGGGGTGGGGCATAGGGTTTGGGAAGGGGAGGGGCTGTAAAATGCCATAGAGATCACCCTTGAAAACAGGCATTTTCTTCAAGGGAACTGATCTCTGTAGTCTGGAGATCATTTAATTCCAGGAGATTGCTAGATCCAACTTGGAGGTTGACAACCATAAACCCTAGGGGTGTCAGCTTCCAGTTGGGGGCTGAATAGGTTTGTCAGTCCCCTGCTGGGGGCGGGGAATGCCCCACCACCAGCCTCTGCCCCCTCCCCCACCTCTCACCTGACTGATGGGAGGGAAAAGAGACGCAGGAACATGGTAGAGAGGGCAAAGTGCACTTCCATGCACTGCAGACAGCGGCCGATTCCAGATGACTAACCTTAAGGCGCTTCATGCCGCCCTCTTCCGGATCGCGACGGGGAAAATGCGAAATATCGCGTTTCCTCACGCGAGTTTTGCGCGTTGTCGTGCAAAACTCGCGCGAGGAAACGCGATATTTCGCATTTTCCCCGTTGCGATCCGGAAGAGGGCGGCATGAAGCGCCTTAAGGTTAGTCATCTGGAATCGGCCAGCATTTCTGCTACATCGTGCCAGGAATGACATCATTTCTGGTGTCCCACAGAAGTAATGATTCACACTGGGAGCCAAGTGAGTGAAAATTGCCCCCCCTCCCCCAATTTAGTGTTCGGGGCTGTTTTTTACTCAGTTGACCCCCTGCACAACCCATTCCTTCCACATCACGCTAGGAATGACATAATTCCTGGCACAACACAGAACATGTGCATGCAAAGTGCACACATGAGGTAAGTGCCCCCCCCCCCACGTGACTCCTCCAACCCCCCATATTGGCACCCCAGGGAGCTGGCAACTCTAGGCCTTGAGTTCTCTCAGAATGACAACTGATCTCCAAACTACAAAGATCAGTTCCCCTGGAGAAAATGGCATTTTCCATCCCCGCCAAACTCCACCCTCCCCAAACTCTGCCCTCCCCAGGATCAACCCCCAAATCTCCAGTAATTTCCCAACCTGCAGGTGGGAACACTAGTGGGCCTTCTGTACTTGCCTCACATCAGTTGACATAGAGATACAGGATTACCAAGTTGGGTTACCGTGGAGACGTACATGGTTCTATTTCCTGTTCTAGGATGGATTGGGAACTGGAATGGGGTGGGATGCTGGACTCCAGGCCTAAGACGATAGAAGGTTGAGGGCTACCTTGCTTGACAGGCTGCAGGTGCAATTATGCTTTCCTTCATATCCTATTATATAAAAGGCAAGCCGTGTTCCTGACAACTCACTTCTTATCCTGGTGCGCCTCAAGCCAAGCCCAGCTGTCCATGTGTCTATCACTTCCATGTTGCTTTCAGTAATGTGCAGGATGGAACAACTAACCTTTTTTGTTACAGTGAACAATTTCTGAGAGGAGTTTGACGTCCATACTGCTCAGCAGCTGTGAACTGTAATTTGGAAGTCCACTCCCCTATTCCCAGCAATTTACATTCATTACCAGGGAGAGACTTAAACCAGAAAATAGGAAGGACCACTTTGGCCATTTTCTCACTACTTTATACCAACCCATACCAGTTTACTTTCACTCATGCCTATTCCAGAAATTGTGTTGGCAATGCTGTGGGATGAAGGAAAGTCAGTCTGCACGTGCTCAAAGGCACACTGTTATTTTTGAACACAAGAAGCTTCTTTATATTGAATCAGACTCTTGGTCCATCCAAGTCAGTATTGTCTACTGGGGCAGCAGCTTGGGAACAGCGGCGGCCGGGCGAGAGGAGCCCCCCTCCTCCCCCTCCTCCTCTGAGCGACGGGAAGGAGAATTGCCTACATTTCCTGTCAAACCTTGAGGCAATTCAACCCAGGTTGAATTGAGGGAACTCGTCTCGTCTGTTTCGGCTCTCATAGTCTGAGGGTGTGTGGGGGGAGATTCCAGAAAACACACTGAGCACATGGCAGGACAGTCAGATATCCTGTGAAACATGCCCTGAAACAGGACCGAGAGTCTCTGCCCTAAAACAATGGCTGATAGTTATTCCAAAGGTGGGACAATAGAACTGGGAAAGCTTGATTGTGCCTTCCTGAGAGGAACTAAAAGTGTAAAAAGATGATTGGTGACTCCTGATGGCTGGATGGGTGAGGCTTATCAGTCCCTGAGCAACTCAGGTAGGGAAATGGGATCAGGAAAGATCAGCAGGGTGGATGACAAGATTAACTCAAGCTTCTGGAGAATGTTTTGTTATTTAGTTTTCTGTGGTGGGGGCTGAAGCTAGTCTGACCTCATACTCATATTCCAGTAGTTTTCAGTCTTAGCCAGGCAGCCTGCTTTGGCTTAAAGCACATGAGGAGAGGGACTTGTGATATTCCATATTTATAAGCCTTCTTAATAACGTGTGGGCAGGTCTGACTGCTAACAATGCCAGTGGATGGCAGGACGAGTCCTACGTCCATGGTGCAAGCTGGAGAGAAAAGATGGAGATTGTGACAAACCGACAAAGATGAGATGTCATGAGGAAGAAGTCCTCCTGAGAATAGCAATCTACACATCAAAGGAGAGTGCCAGGATAGTAAAAAGCAACGGATAAACAGATACTTGACTTCTCTACCTTTCTAACTGAAGTGTACTGGGAGCTTTAAGAAAAAGGCTTCTTACAGCTGCATTCCGATTGGCCGGGTTGTTGAGCTGGCCAATCAGGGTTCCCCTACAGACTAATGAACTAGCGAATAGGGTTTCTGGATACCAGGTGCTTGCTATTGGTTGAGTTAAATTGTGGGTGTGTTTTGGTGGGGAGTTGAGTGATTTATAACTGCCGTTTTGAAGTTTGTGCTTTCAGGGGTGAGATTCCTGTTAATAAAAGAGTTATTGGACATCACTTGAACTGTTGTACCCACTACATAATACTAACTTTCCGGTTTGTCCCCCTCTGAAACCTGAGAAAGGGACAGCATTAGTCTTCCTCTTCTAACAGACCCTGTCAAAGCTGACATCTGCAGTTGGCATTATCAGGCAGATGTCACTGCCCCAGCACTCCAAAAGAACCCACTGCCTCCCCAGATCCCCCATATTTACTCCTCTCTACTGTTTTCCTACCTACTGAGCTGCTCAAGTAGATCAGCAGTTATGGTGAAGAGCATCTGCTGCCACCAGTTAACTGGCCTCCAGTAAGCTGTTCCAGCTGTTTCTCCTACTCTTCACTGCCTGCTGTCTTCTTTACACCTCCATCTTGCTATCTGGATGGACAAGCAAGCAGGCAGTGGTGACTCCATTACAAATTATCCATCCCAAAATCTGGATCTGGCAATAGGCCTAGTGTTTAATCCTCACTGAGGAGGCCTTCCTTTGGGAACAAGGGGGCACTCCATAAAACCATTTAATCCAAAATCTAAAATTCCCTAGTTCTGCCGCAACCTACATTAATACTTATGTCCAGGAGGCAAGGCTTCATTTCTGTAGCCTCTTGAAAAATAAAACGTTTTTTTGTGTCTCCTGCCCTCTAGTGGACGATATGGTATTTGCTGCTTATAGGTTTTCATTGCCACCTGTAGGAAGGAATCAGTTGCCATTTTCACCCTTAAGATTGTGCGAAACTCATGGAACAAAGCATCTTCCTAGCGTGATTTCCTGGCATGATCCCCTTTAATGGCACGATGAAGTCAGAAATTGTGCCATTAAACGGGATCATGCTGAGAAATTGCGCTAGGAAGACACTTCATTCCATGAGTTTTGCGCAATCTTCCAGAGGCTTTGGCTATGTGGAAATGGCCAGTGTATGGTCTCTCTACACATTACTAAGTACCTAGTGTTTCTGAGTCTTCCAGGCAACCAGTGGGAGATTGGAAGGCATGGGGAGTGCATGAATAAAGAGGTTCACGATTAAGTTATCCTGCAATGCAAAAGTAAAGCTGTACACTGGCCAGTATCAGCATTATAAATGTGACAAGTTGGTGGACCGAGGGGAATTGCAGGAAGAATAACCTGCTGGGACTTCCCACCCGCTCTGCCCCAGATCCAAAGTTTCACCTTCAGAATTCTACAAAGTCTTAGGCTTGTATCCTACCCCTCAACTCAGCAAAGCTTCTTGGCTGGCATAATAGTCATTTCTGTCAGAGGAAACTTCCCTAGGCTGGAGGAAGAAGAAGAGTGGTGGGGTACAACAGTCTGCTTGGTTCTCAGCAAGTCATGGGCAGAACACAGTCTGTGTTATTTACAAAACAATGTTTTCCTACTTGTCTGGTATGAGAAGGAACAAGCTGGGAACCCCTGAAGAATCATGGATGAGGGGGAAACTATCCGGAAATTTCCTGCACAGAAACTCAAATCTCTGCCTTTAGGATTCCATAAGCTCTCAGAGGCTTGAATGAGCAGGTCAATATTCCCTCCCTTCTCTGTAACTGACCATTAACTGCTCTCAACATTCCCAGCCTTCTATAACGTGATGAGCCTTCATCAGGTCATTGGAAGATTAGCTTAGTTCCAAGGTAGAAAAGTTCTCATCCATCTGGACAGCCCGTGTAATGATTAGATGCTAAACAAGGGTGAGAGAGACCCAGGTTCAAATCCTACACTAGCCAGGAAACTTACTGGATGACCTTGGGCCAGTCACTCTGTCTCCACCTAACCTACCTCACAGTGTTGATGTGAGGAGAAAATGGAGGAAGGTTTTTATGCCACCCTGAGATCCTTGGAGGAAGGGCAGGGGATAAAATAAATAAATAAATACAGTTTGAGGAAGAATATTTACTAAAGCTTCCCTGTTGGAGTGCCATCTGCCTTCACTAGGAACACTCCCATGTTCACAAGGCCTGTTACCCACTTCTGCTGCTGGCCGATTCTTGTTCAAGGCCTGCCCTGCCTTGCTTGGCACCCCGGAGACTCTCAGGAATTTGTATGTTTTCCCCAGTGGAGTAAAAGCAGTTCAGTAATGGCTTTTTTTCCAGAGAGTAAAGGGCAAGGAAAGAAAAGGACAATGTTTCCCTTTCTTCTCACAACGTTTTTCTGTTTGAAAAGGCAATCCATGTCCTGATATTTGCTAATGAAACGAAAGTGCAATCTGTCAACAGATGCTAAGCCCAAAGATGACAGAAAACACACACATAATTTTCCTCTGGAAATCAGGATTCCCATTTGCTGATACCAATAAGCAGAGACCCTTTTTATGTTTTATAACTTTTATTGAAAGTGAAGTCCCTTTATTTACAAAAAATCAAACAAACAATGACCAAGAAGTCAAATGTTCTATATCCACAAACTATTATGGTCAGAGCTGGTGATCATGCTAGGGGATCATGTCAATGAAATTTTTACTTTCTATTCACCAAACTAGCCCACTACACCTCTCAACCTCAAATGGCAAGAAAAAACCCTTGATTTTTTCTATTTTATCCTTCTTCCCGCCATTTAAAATCCGATCAGAATTAGGAACAGAACCCCTCAAACCTGGCTTCATTTGACTGGATTTCCGCACTTGGATGCCATTTTGGATTGAGGAGAGTGCAGAGTCACAGCAAGGTTCAAAGATCTCTTCTTAGATATATTAAAGATTAGACTGTGGGAAATCTGGATGTTTTTTAAAAAGTGTTTGTGGTGTGATTATTTTTTATACCTCTTAATGACTCCAACCGAAAGTGGAAGGAGTCATCTAAAATACAGGGAGGGACAAAGACGCCCCCATGGCCCCCCTGCTTTAACTGCCACTCTTCGAGAAGAGTTCCTGCTTAAGAATCCATCTCTGAATCCTCTTCAGAATCTGAGTCATCTGGGGGATGGATTGTTATGGGGCGTTTAGAAATGGGTACTGGGTTTTTTTTTGTTATGGTTGTAGGAGGCCTAGTTATGGTTGGAGCAGTAGCAATCAAGTCATCGAGCTCAGAGGAGGGAAGGATCTCAGGTTCTGGTGGCCGTGCAGAGGAAGGAGATGCTTGCGGAGAAGGCTCCCAGGCAGTAGAAAAGCTGGACCGTCTTCCTGCTCGAGCAGCGCCGTTTGTCGCCTCATTTCCGCTAGGCTTGGTGGGCTCAAAGAGGTCTTTTAGGCTAGGAAACCAGGACAAAAAATCATCTTTCGAGGGAGCTTCAGAAGTTGATGAGTCAGAAAAGGCATCTATCAAGGGCTTTAAGAGTTTGGGCAAATCAGAAATGGAAAATTTATCTTCATCAACTGAACTTGTTTCCGGTTTGCCCGCCTCGCTGTCATCCATGTCTCCTTGGTCTTCTTCTTCCTCAATAGCTCTCTTGACAATAAGGCTAAATAAGGCAAGAGCCTCATCTTCATCTTTTTCGTCATCTGTTTCTGTTCTATTATTAACCACTGGAGAACCTTCCAAGTCAGTGATTTCTGTCTTGTTGATGTCTCGTCTGGCATAAGTCAGTACCTCAGAATCATGATCTTCCACGGTATCATCAGGCTTAGTTAAATCCACACTGGGGAGTGTTATGGCATCTGAGTCAAGGGCTCTAGATGTCACTCCTGAAAGGAATGGGAAATAGATGATGAAGCAGCAGTTTTATAACTAAGATTCCTAGAACTCAACATGAGCTCAGAAAAGGAAGTATCCAGTTATCTTCCCAACCACAGAGACACCCCATTGCCATTCATCATCACTGCCCGGTGTCACTCTGCCTTTCCCCCTACTCTCCCGGAGCGTCGCTTCATCTCCCCCCCTCATCCAGCCCCTCATCCAGCCCCTCATCCAGCCCCTTCCTGAAACCGCGCTGTGTGGCCCAGAGCTACATAGCCCAGCGTCGCTCTGGGGGGGGGGCAAGCGGGGGGGGGGAGATAAAACGATGCTCCAGGCGAGCAGGGAGAAAGGCAGAGTGACACCGGGCTATGCAGCTCCGGGCTGTGCAGTTTCAGGCGGGGGCTGGGCGAGCGGGGGGCGGGGAGATGCAGCGACGCTCCAGGTACCCTGTCTGCTGACCTCTTTGCCCAGCCCCCGCCCGAAGCTGCGCTAGCAACTAGCAGCGGCCAGGCACCTTGTCTGCTATGTGGGGAAGGGGGGGGGTCAGGAGAGGGGCCCTGAACCCCAACACACACACACTCAGTGGAGGGGAAGGGGGCACCCGGTAAGAGGCCCATGCCTGCACTTCCCTCCCTGCTGCTCTATAAACATTAAACTTAAAGCTGCAAGGATGCCTACACTTTCTACACTTCCCATCAAACCTTGAGGTAAGCAGACACATGTTGAACTCTAGTAACTCATCACATTTAGTTTGGCTCTGAGAGCCAAGCTAGAAGTGATGCCTGACATGAGGAGGACATGTGTCAGTTTCCTGAGAGGTTTGATGGGAAGTGTAGGCGTCCCCATCAGAGAATCTCTCAATTCTTGTGCCCTATACTACTCCATCAATTCCCAGTTTGTTGAGGGGGTCTTCAGGAAGCAACTTTGCCAGGAGCTGAGCTGGTGGCAGCAGGGGGTGGGGGTGCAGGGAGCTCACTTTCTGCTGGCCCAAGGGATCCCCTGGCAATTGCCCACACTCCAAGCCCCCTTACACCGTTTCGCCGCCTGCTGGCAGCCAGGACTGTAGGGAGCGCTCCGGTAGCAGCATCAAAGCTTCCCCAGCTGCGCCACAGCTCACCCACCCCATGCCTGCTCCACCCCCGCCACAGTCCACCCGGTGTTTGTGGACTCTGAAGCAGGCGCACGCAAGCAAGGCACAGGGACGATGAGGCTGCGGCAGGCAGGGTCCACAAAGGCCGGGCAGGCCTTTGTCCTCTTTCTGTCAGGTGTCACTTCTAGCTTGGCTCTGGGGTGTTATTTAGCAGGTAATGTTATTTACCTCCATGCCTTGAAAAGCTTCAGCTGCCCATTTTCACACATTATGCCTCTCTTAAAGGCACAGGACATTTTCCCCCGGACCTGTTCACAACCCTGGGCAGAAGAGGAATGCAATCACAGACCTCTCAGAGCCATACCTAAGGACTGCTTC
Organism: Eublepharis macularius; assembly: GCF_028583425.1. Taxonomy (NCBI): domain Eukaryota; kingdom Metazoa; phylum Chordata; class Lepidosauria; order Squamata; family Eublepharidae; genus Eublepharis; species Eublepharis macularius. Next base: position 157,172,333 of record NC_072793.1, on the reverse strand, counting down.
AGGCATGTGGTTTAAAAAAACGTCACATGATTAAGGAACACCTCTCTTTAGTGAACCCTTCGGCTGTCAAGTAGCAGGGCCCTGCTTGGCTATTCCTTGTTGATCCTTCACAACCCATTACTGTAAAGATCACTTTAATTAAAGTAGGCTGCCCTTTTGCCATATTGTGGCTTTAGATTTAACGGCATGTCTCCTACCGTTCCTCCAGATTAATATAGTATTCATGCTAGTATTTTAAAAACCATTGTGGGACACAGCCCTGACCTCCCCTAAATTCTGAGTAGTAAGCAGAGGCCCTCAGACGCCCTGAGTGATATTTTATGCAACTCTAGATATAGCACAAACATGTATCAGAAAGATGACTATATGAATGTAGATGTAATCATGTTTTATGATTTTTGTCTTTACACAGCCACACAAAGAGAAGCCCCTTACCCATCTTCCTCTTGTCCTTGCAAGCTAACAAAAGTGCTGACAGTAGAAAATGAAACTGCATTTCTAGAATCTGTGAGAACAAAACAATTAAGATCCAGGCCTGTAGAATCTCAGTTCCCTCATTAGCACATTGCAAGAGATAGATGGCCATCATCCTGCCATAGATCGGGGCACTTGTATTAAAGCCTTTGTTTCAGGAACGCTGGGAAATGTTCTTTGCCCGGCACCTATATCATGTAATGGAATAAATTAACAATGGGTAGTTGTTCTGCTAGTTACATCAAGGATGGGAACAGATCCGGGCTAGTCGTGAAAATGACACACATCTGCCCAATGGATACTGGAACTGATATCAGAGTTACCAAAGAAAGAGTGTTTGTTCTTTGAAATGATAAACAACTTTTACAAGTGTTAATTGAGTAAGGGGACAACCCCTAATTATGCTAAACCAATGGAATGATGCTAAGTCATATGTACACGTAACTAACTCAACCAATAACTTACTGAATACATAATGAACCCAAGGTGATAAAAGTTGATGTAATGTTTCTCAGACCTCTGAAGAACTATGGGTCTTCCCTCTATTCAAATAAAGTAACTCAGTTTCCTCTCCTCATCGGACTCTATCTGTCTGCTTCTTCTGAATTGGGCCTGAGGCAGAACAGGCCACGAATTTGCGTGGTTCACCATCATGCATCATGCGAAAAAACAAAGTGACTTGTTGCGTTACTTTTTCTGCATCAAAATTGACCTTGCATCTGCCACAATGTTTTTCCTGTCCTTTCTCCAAGAGTTTGGAGTGACATGCCTGGTTCTGTTCTCCTCTATTTTATTCTCACAACAACCCTGTAAAGTGGAAAGAGACCTATGGCTGAGCATCTGCTCCCTTTTTTGTAGGTAATTCAAAGACAGACTTGTCCCAAGGCACCTAGCCTGTGGCTTGCAGCTTGTGACCCAGAATGAACCGTACTACCAGAACCAGCATCAGCTTGGGATGTTTTTATATACCGTCGCCTGCTGAAAGAGTGTCCTCAAAGGTCGCCAGCACTGCTTCAACAAATGCCAGGAGATATTGAGAATGGTGTCTCATGAAGGCAGAGTTTCGGGAGGATGTGATGTCACTTCCCAGTGACATGCTTGAAATTTCCTCATAGAAACATGGGGAAACTTCCAGAACCTCGCTATGGAGGCCATTTTCTAGCCAGTTATTATCTTACTCCTCAATTTTTTGAGGGTTGAGTATTGGGGCCAAGGGCAGGGGGCAAGCCTGCAAGTGCCTGTTTTATATATTTTAGTTAAATTGTCCATATAATATTGTAAGCAAGCCCTTGAGGAAAGCAGGGGTTTAAATAAATAAACAAATAAACAAACAAATAAGTGTTCACCCCCTATCAAAGACTCCCTGTATGTGGAAAGTTAGTCGCTCTCGCTCTCTCACTCTCTCACCTACCCACCCACACACGCATACAAGGTACTAACTTTCTATCTATTATATCTATCCTGCCTTTTCCCTTCAGAGCTCAGGGCAGTGGCTCCATTTTCCATTAGGGCAGAGTTCCATTTTCTCTGCACAAGAACCCTCTGAAGCAGCTGGATAGTGAGAGGAAGTCATTTCCGGAGAGTTTTTGCCGCACATAACCATTCAGACACCCACTTTCCCACCTCCAAGCTCCACTAGTATAGGCTCCAAGAGAGATGTACTACAGAATTTCTCCAAATAGCCAGTTTGCTCTTCATTGCTCCATCTAAGGTGTTGCTCTTGTTGATGCCACAGGGAACAGCTCATACACCTACCCATTACTCCCAAGTATTAATTTGTTTATATGTTGGCCTCACCCTTTTACAAGGAACAGGTGACAGCATTTCCATAGCCATGTGTTGGCACAATATCAGATAGGACATGCTGTTCCCATTTAACATATGGGAAGCAAAGGCCAGCTGCCAGCCCACCCACCCACCATCCTTCACAATGTCCTTAGTTTACATTCCTACAATGTTTACTCTAAATCCAGTGTAGACCTGGATTGCTCATAAATAGGTGGGTCGGGGTTACATTTTTCATTGATTGAACCCTGGCTGGGAGGAACCAATCTCATTAGCTGATTTCTACATCCAGAAACCAGTTTGGGAAAGCAGAAGGGATTAAAATGAATTCCCCAGTTCACTAAGTCAATCCCCCACCCACGTTGTTTTCTCTGAGTAAAAGAATTGTATAATCCCCTAATAAGAAGTCATATCTTTTTTGGCAGGACTATAACTTTCACAGATGTTATCTTTGTGTAGGAATTGTGTTGCCAACCTCCAGGTGGTACCTGGAATTACAGCTTATTTGCTTAAGAAATTGACTTTATGGTATTATACCTTGCTGAGGTCCCTCCTCTCCCCCAACCCCATTCTTCCAGACTCTTCCTCCAAATATCCAGGAATTCTCCAACCTAGAGTTGGCAACCCTGTGTAAGGAGATTGTTGTGCTATTGTTACAACACTTAAAAAAAAAGACATTATGGGGTTTAACTAGGAACTAGTTTATTCACAAAACTAGCCAAAAGATCCAGGACAAAACATAGATGTTTTTGTAACTAATTTGCACGGACTACCTAATACCAGCGTGTCCTTTGGGGCCTAGCTCATCACCTTAATATGAAAACAGCAAACTGGCTACAACTGAAAGGAGCCTCTTGCTAACTCAAAATGCTTTACAGCGCACTGCTGGGAAAAGTAGTAGTAGTAGTAGTAGTAATAATAATAATAAAAAAATTTATATACTTCCCTTCAGGACAACTTAATGCCCACTCAGAGCGGTTTACAAAGTATGCCATTATTACCCCCACAACAAAACACCTTGTGAGGTGGGTGGGGCTGAGAGTGCTTCAAAGAACTGTGACTAGCCCAAGGTCACCCAGCTGGCTTCAGGTGGAGGAGAGGGGAATCAAACCTGGCTCTCCAGATTAGAGTCCCACGGTCTAACCACTACACAACAGAGGACAGCTTTACCCATTGAATAACTGCCTCCGGTGATGATGCTTAATCCACAAGAATTATTAAATGGGGTTTTTAAAAATCCCAGTCTTCCTCCAAGGAACAACAAGCTAATATTAAGCCAGGATTTACGGGAACCCAGTCTTTTACAGGGCTTGCATCCCTGCTTCTCTCATGAAGAGATCAGGAAAACACCTAGCCTCTCGGCTTTCTTCAACCTAAGCAAGAATGAATGATTCAGGAAGGCTTTCTACTCAGATTATAGGGCTGTGTCATAACAAATAGTCCAAAGAGATACCTTAAGGGATGGAGAGTATAGACTAGGCTACTGGGTACTGTGTGTTGATGTAGATATGAACCTACTGGGTAGTTTGACATTGCTAAAGATGTCATGTCAATTATTTATACTTTAATTCAGAAAAGTTTCGTCTATGTGTTCGGCTTTATGCTAGTTTTCAGATTTGTAGCTACCATACCTTGTTGGGTCTGTTTACATTGAATATCCCAATTGTTGATCATATTGTCTTTTTGCTGTGAATGTCCTAGCTATTGATTATATTTTCACTTGCAGTATGTAATCTGCCTTGAATCTCAGGGAGAAGAGTGGACTATAAATAAGCAACATCAACAATAATAATAATGCCAGAAAAATAAATTAGGAAGCTTAATTTCAATGTCCATAAGCAATCTGTCTAAGAGTTCATAGATGGAAGCCAACATGGCGTTCACAGTATTCTGGAATGTCTGTTAGGCACTCACAGGACTTGGCTTTGTATTACTTCAAGTTAATTCTGTGGTTTTTAAAAGTATCAGTCTATATAAAATGTAGACAATGCAATTGTGAATGCAATCGTAAATTCCACTTATAAAGCCATCAAGTGCCACCCCGAAACAAATTAAACTTCGTCACCTTTCTTCAGAGACAAAGAATTCAAATAGACCTTGCCTCCAAGAATCCCTGGGAATGAATTACTTCAAAATGCAGATGGGATATGGCATTTTAAAAACCGCCTTATGTTTTGAAAAAGTCGCCTTGATGTAAAAAACAAAATTTGGCACATGAGCAAGAAAACAAGTTTCTGACTCAGGTCTCTCCCCTAATGAGCCGGCGTGGTTAGAGGGCTGGAAGACATCCCGGGATACCCAAGTGCAAAGCGTCCTGCAGCTATATTCAGAAGATATAACAACCAATCATTAAGCTGGAACGTGAACGTTTTTTGCCAGGTAGAGTTGTGTCTCGTCTTTCTTGTTTCTTCTTAACATGGCATGTGATCAAGGAATGCTGGTACAAGTTATCTATGATCATCCACGATGCACTAACCTCTCTCTGCATCTGAGTCAACCAGAGTTAGAATCCCGCTTTGGGTGGGGGGAACTATAAACTATTGTTTAATTCAGGCTTAGATTCCTGGGGGGGAAGAGGGTGAACTCTGGATAACACATTCACCAGTACTCCCATCTGGGATTTCTTCACCATACTGAGGAGGAGCAAAGCAGGGATGCAAGCCAGTAAAAAGCTGGGTTCCCATAAATCCTGTCTTAACGTTGGCTTGTTGTTCCTTGAAGGAAGACTAGATTTAAAAAAAACTAATTTGATAAATAAATGGGGGTGGGGTCATACAGAGAGCATCGACTCCTATATCGTACATGTCTGATCAGGAACTAGTGTGGTCTCTATTTGTATCTGACAGAGCTTTGACTCACAAAAGCGTATAATAACCTGGAAAATTTTGCTGATCTTTGAAGGCTACTGGACTTCACATGTCATTCAATATCAGCTTTGCCATGAAGTTTATCAGACAGCTTTGGGCAAGTCACTTTCACCAACACCAATCCCAAATATGGAAGGATAAATTGCAGCCTGAAGTGCAGGGACTTTCTGTACATGCTCCAGAGCCTTTCTTCTTTGAGGACAGAAGCCAAACAAAGACAATCCCATGCAGGTTTAGCATTGTTGCCAACTAAGTGTGATATTATCTAGCTAATTTTACCAATCAGCAAGTGATTAGCACTGAAAATGAATTAAAGATTAGATGCAAATTGATATTTAAAGGGATGCTTAACAATGCAAAGAATGGAATTGAATTCTTCCTTCTGCCTTGTTTGTCCTAACTGAAGAGTTTGTCTGAACTGCAATGCCTCATCACTCATGGACTCATCCACCGAAAGTGAAGTTTGTTTGTTTGTTTGTTTGTTTGTGCAGCAAAGAGAGCCACAACATTTGCAGAATGGCTGGGCCAATAGGGACATTCAATTCAAATGCATCTATTTCATTTTGCTAAGGACAAACTATGTGAGGAAGAGATAGGCCCACACACCTGCGAGTTTGCAACAGGAGGCAGGCTGTGGGTGGTGCTCCTGATTGGCTGGCATGCCATGATGATACCACCAAGAAATTTACTCTCAGTCCCCAGGACATAGATAGATGTTTATTCTTATGGTATTTTTTGAAGTAGAAAGCCTGCCTAAAAGTATGGGAGAGGGTGGAATCAGACTGATCACAGAGGGTGGACTGATAGCTGAACTATTATTTAGTATAATATGCAAATCTGTGATTTGCATATTATTCATTCCTTCTCTTTGTATCTTACATCTGTTTTCATCCATACCTTACCATTACAGTACAAATTAAGCACCAAGATCCACTGGATTTAAAAAGGGAGACTGAAGCCCATTTTTTACTCTCTCATTGAAATAAATAGGACTGGAATGGCACTTATATTTGGCTGAGCCGTGCGTTAACCCTGCTTTTCAGCTTAATTGTTTTTTTTACTGTTATATCTGCCCTGTCTGGGATAGCTCATACATAATACTAGAACTTGGGGTCACACAATGAAATTAAATGGCAGCAAAGTTCAGGATGGATCCAAAAAAACCCATAATTCTATGTTGCATATTTAACTTACAGAACTCACTGTCACAAGATGCGATGATGGGGCCACTGGCTTAGAATGTTTTTCAAAAATGTATTGTTATTATTGTTGTTTTTACATTGTCAACCAACTTGAGTGCCATAAAGTAGAAAGGCAGCTAATAAATATTTTATATAAATAAATTAAATGAGATTAGACAGCATCATGGAGGAAAAGTCTATGAAAGTTTAGAAACACAATAGCTAAACAGAACTTCCATGTCCAGCGCACTATACCTCTGAATCCAGGTACTGAAAGACAAACTGTCGAGAAGGGCATTTATCATCATACCTTGCTTGTGGGCTTAAACAATTGGCTGACCACAGAGTGCTAGACTATATAGACCCTGAAGGGCTCTTCTTGCATTTCTGATTTTGTGTGTCATGTATGCCAGCATACCTGCCATGATTGTATTCTGCCTTTTGTACTGGTCAGTGCTGTTGTACTGGTCAATGCCAGAGTTATACGCTATATTCTGTGTAGATCATCTGAGAGTGTCCTAACTGCTGATATTAATTACAGGAGACCCAGTGGGCCTCCCTGTTATCGGTTGAAAATATGTACTTTCACTTCTTCCAGCAAGTGTCCTTGAGGAGAGCTGCTAGCAGCAAACATTGTAACTTTCCCAGAGACTGGGATATTTTCCTTTGTACTTCATGTAGTCCTTACTAATCTGTTCCCATGCAACCTCTTGGGAGTTTCGCACCAAAATGTCAACAGACCCTGAGGGGTGGGAAGTTTCCCTATAATTAGTAATGCCTTTGTTTGAATTGTCACTTCTGCCAATTGCCACCTTCGGGTGAACACCTGTACTGTATGGATCTCAATAAGGCTACTTCAACTGGAACACCTGCGTGTTAACTGTGGAGGGCTTGAGGGACCTAACTGCCAGGGACTGACATTGGCCATTTCCACACACGTTGAATAATGCACTTTCAATGCACTTTCGCAATCCTTTGGAAGTGGATTTTTTGTTCCACACATGGGCCATTTCCACACACGTTGAATAATGCACTTTCGTAATCCTTTAGAAGTGGATTTTTTGTTCCACACATGGAAAATCAGTAACAAATGTTCACTAAAGAGTATTGAAAGTGGATTATCCAACGTGTGTGGAAGCAGCCATTGTGTTTTCCTCTTTGTCCATTACCTATTGTTAATGACAATTGATTCTTTAAGTAAAAAATGGGTAAGCTATTTGCGTGAACCACTTGTGTGAAAGAAAGAAAGAAAGAAAGAAAGAAAGAAAGAAAGAAAGAAAGAAAGAAAGAAAGAAAGAAAGAAAGAAAGAAAGAAAGAAAGAAAGAAAGAAAGAAAGAAAGAAAGAAAGAAAGAAAGAAAGGGCTTAAGATGGCTAGCAACAACAGTTTTTAAGAAGTATACTCTCATTAAAACTACAGCAAAATGGTTCAAAACTCAGCCCAGTACCCAAAAATACAGCACAGTCTCAACCACCTGTGCCAGAAGACACATATTATGATCAGCAAAAAAGCTCTTTGAAATAAGATGGGCTCAAAGGCCTCCTAAAAACAAAAATGGAAGGGGCTTTGCATATACCTATTCAATAATACTTGGGCAATAGTGGAAAACACCAAATTCCTAGTAGGTGATCAGATCAGGCTCAAGGATGGAACAATTTATAAGGAGTATTGGGTGGATCAGAGGATGTCCAGGCACATGCGGCCAATATAGTGTGAACTGCCTGGCACCCGCTGCTTGTCATGTGATCAAAACTTTCAGCAATATCCATGATTTACAAGGCTGCTTAAAACATGTTTTTCCAACACTGCAGCTGCACCCACACATGGCTGCATATTGCACTATGACCATCGTTCTCAACTGGATTGGCTTGTTCACACAGGAATCTCCATTTGTTACTATTGCAGTTACAGAGCAATATTTGTCAATGTGCACACAGAACAGCATTGAATAAGGGGGGGGGGGAATCTCTTCTGAAACGGGGCCATTTAACTTTGAACTCTTTATTTTGTGGTATGGGCTTGAAGCAGGGAAACAAAACAGCATCTGGTGACATTAAGACACAGTCATATGTGTAACGAAACAAAAGGCTGTAACAGTGCCATCAGTTTGAGTCTGAAGTGAGGGCCACTTCATAAAACCATTTCAAGTGTATGGTGGCTTGTTGAATTGGGTTGATTTGTAGCATGAGGGGTGCTTTGTGAGAGGGTCAGTGCAAGCACACAGCTCACACTACCATCTGAACCACTAGAATACATCTGTGGGAGAGTAGAAGAGTCCAGTAGCACCTTTAAGACTAAGCAACTTTACCGTAGCATAAGTTTTTGAGAATCACATTTCTCTTCATCAGATGCATGCATGCATCTGACGAAGAGAACTGTGATTCTCGAAAGCTTATGCTACGGTAAAGTTGCTTAGTCTTAAAGGTGCTACTGGACTCTTTTCTATTTTGCTACTACAGACTAACACAGCTAACTCCTCTGGATCTGTGGGAGAGGAGATGGTTGGAATGTCCCAAGTTATCGTAGAATGCATCATACCAGAATAACTGTGGGATAGAATCAGAGATAAACAAGACTGTGTCACTTTGCAGCCCTATACTAAAGCAGACCCTGATACATAAAGCTTCCATGGCAGAGGGTCCTTGAGCATGGGGCACATTGGCTCACATACTGGGTGCCATTAGCTCATGAGTGAGATCCAGTTTGGTGTAATGGTTGGATTCAGATGGGGGGGAGGGGGGCAGGAATTGACCAGAAAATTGACTCGGTACTCTGAGGACAGGCATATTTCTCTGTCTAATCTACCTCAGAGGGCTGTCGTGAAGGCAAAATAGAAGACAAAGCCATGTAAATCAACTTGAAGGAAAGGATGGATAAAAATACTAGATTACTTGCAAATCATTTACACAACCACACAAACAACCTCACAGCCTGTCTGCCCCTGCTTGCGCACTCTTCCCCTCTTCTCTTGGTTCAGGAAGCCTTCAATCAAACTCTAGTCTGCTGTGATGTCCAAACACACAGGCACCTGAGCAAACTGGTGTTTGTTCTAAAGTGGGACCATAAGTTGTTTTTATTAAGTTTCTATGAAACATTTGCTACAATTCTTTCAGCAATGCCATGCGAGAACGAGGTGAATTTTCCAGTTCAGCATGTCAACAGCTATTAAATATCAACGCTTATCCTAATGCACAAGGTATCTCAAAATCTTAAGGTGATGGAAGCTGGGAGTGGTGAGAGAGAACGAAGTACTCAGCTGGCTCTGTTTAGCATTGCCATGAGCGTCCAGGCTTGGCGGTTGCCAGACAGGTGCCTGGAGGGCTCAGGAGTCAGGAGGACTCAGTGGTAGAATACCTGCTCAGCATGAAGACAGTTCCAGTTTCAGTCCCTGGCTTCTCCATTTAAATAATCTCAGGAAGCAGGGAAAGTTCTGGTCTGGAAAAGTTGTCTGAATACACTACAGCTGTTCTGAGGTGTTTGAATCCAGTCATATCTTGCAAGGCTGCTACATGAGGCAGCTCCTTACTGGTTCCGTGTTTCCCAAACTGTCCATTTCCACTGTGTCTCAATCTTATTCTCTTCTTTCATTGACCTACCTGGCAGAAGCAAAGTGACCGCCAAGAGGAAGGTCCATTTCACCTCCAGGGGCCTCCTGCCCAGGCTGTGCTCCATCCTTCCAGCTTCAGTCAGACTCTCACTTCACTTGTCAGGACAGCCTCGGCACAGAGATAAACTGCTCCAGACACTCTCAAAGGGACAGTTTATATCCTGTTAGGGAAGAAAAGGGCTGGGCTTTCCAGATTCTCAGGGTGTGGAGCACTGAGATCATCTGCGATGGGAATGCCTGACTGTTTCAACAGGACTGCTGCTGCTCACAACAGCTACCAGATGGGAATTTGGCAAAGCAAGATGGGAATAATGAAAAGGCTCTAACCAATGGACACCATGGCTCCCCTCCCAATTGAGGGAATGTTTGCCAGCACCCCTTGTTCTAGTCCAACACATACCACTACACCCCTTCCAAATCCTCACCCTCTCTTCCCAAAGACTAGCCTTAGCGCACTGCTCCCAGATCGAGGAAATAGACACCAGGGCTCCTTTCACCTTGGGTTGTTATCGCATTTTAAATTGCAGGATTTTGAGAGAATGAAAAAAGATGCTCGCCTGAAGAGTGTTATGGGAGTGTTTGCTTAATGAATGAGAGGACCGCACTTCGTAGGAATTCCCCATTGCCACAGCCTTGAGGATACTTCGATCGTCGATCCTCCAGAGTTCTCGTGTAAAGTGTTCTGAATGTTTATGGTATACAAGAAGAAATGGGGTAGATCCCACCCCTGTCCTATCACGCCACTGAGCAAAGTTAAAAGCCTTCCTCCAGCCTAAGGAGGCTTCCTCTATTTAAGTGGCTTTTCCACTGAAGGAAGGACGGTTGGATTCTTGCAGGATGTTTGGATCGACCACAGTAACGTGCTCACCCTTTTCAAAAACCTAAAGGGCTGTCAAAAATGTGTACTCTGCCGCATAAGTGTTTTTTTTAAAAAAAAATTTTATTGGATTAGAAATCATTAAATTATACATTACAGTCAATTTCCTTTAATTTTTCCAATTCTAACCCCCTCCCTTTCCCCCCTTTTGTTGACTTCCAACAGTTTTCCAACCCCTTGTCCCTTTTCCCTTACTCATTTCAAATTTATTCTATCTATCAAACATTAGCTTTCACTTTCTTCTAAGCTTATCTATATAACACAGTACTTCCTCTGTCTTCCTACTTACTTTAACAACTAAATAATGCATAACTAAATAATACATTCTTGGCATATATTCTTTTAATAATAGTCATTTAACTAATTTTGGTACTCTATACTCTATCTTATAATCTCATCTTCAATATGGGACAAACAATTTATCCCTCATTTAGCATAATTTTAGATACTTCTATAAACAATACATTCAATATAAGTCAACCAATTTAACTTATACTCTATATGTTACTTTTTCTGCATATCTTATCTTCGTACTGTTTTAATTATATAATTCCTCCATTATGCAGCTATCCACCAAAAATAGTCAACCAATTTGACCCATATATACCTCCAACCTAAGTCAATCAATTTAGCATATAGTCTGTACATTACTATGTATTTTTCCCACCTTGCTTAAGTTTCTTTATTGCAATTATAAAATATCTCCTTTGTACAATTATTGCCAGAGATTAAATTAATTAGTTTCTATCCTTATAATTAGTTAATTTCTATCATTATAATTCTTATAATAACACCTATAATACTTAATACTGTATATACTAATTAAATAAAATAATTGCTTAGAAATTCTCATTTAACTCTCCGCCCCCCGGTAAAGTCACCTCCCTCTACTTTTATTGTATTTCAGTAATTTTCAAACTGCCACAGTTCTCCTCCCACTTCCCATTTTTTCACTAAATATTGTTTCAGCTTCTCCCAATCCGTGTTAAACTGTCCTGGATCAAGGTCTCTCAGTTTCCTTGTCATTTTGTCCATTTCCGCCATGTACAGCAATTTATAAATCCAGTCCTCGATAGTTGGCACTTCTTGCACTTTCCACTTTTGCGCGTACAAAAGTCTAGCCGCTGCTGTCATGTAAAATAGCAATGTCCTGTATTGTGCTGGAATGTCCTCCATTCCCAAGTTCAGTAGCAGGAGTTCTGGGTTCTTATTAATTTGAAATGTAAAATCTCACTTATTACTCTTATTATTTCCCCCCAGTACTGCCTAGCTACCTCACAAGTCCACCACATATGATACAAAGATCCCTCATGCTTTTTACATTTCCAGCATTTATTAGACGTGTTCAAATTCCCAAGCGCAATTTTCTTTGGTGTCATATACCAACGATAAATCATTTTATAGACATTCTCTTTGATATTGGTGCATGTCGTGATCGTCAACGTATTTTTCCACAAGTATTCCCACGCCTCCATTGTTATTTCCTTATTAAAGTTTATAGCCCACTTCACCATTTGCACTTTAACTGTCTCATCTTCAGTATACCACTTTAACAACACTTTATAAACCTTAGAGATTTCCTTTTTGTCCTCTTGTAGAATTACCTCCTCTAATTCCGAATTCTCCGTTCTTATCCCTCCCTTCACACAGTCCGAGTTATAAAGATCTCTAATCTGTCTATATTGAAACCAGTCGTAACTTGGAGACAGCTCGTCTTGCGTCTTTATTCTTAATTTAGAAGATTCTATTCGTATTATCTCCTTGTACGTTAAACACTGTTGTTCATTATCGGCAGTTCTCGGATCTATTACTTCGTAAGGAACCACCCAGGAGGGAATTCCTTCTTGTAGGTAATCTCTGTACTTCTTCCAAATTGTGAAGAGGCTTCTCCTAATATAATGATGTAAGAACATAGAGTCTGCTTTTACTTTATCATACCACAGGTATGCATGCCATCCAAATATTTTTTTGTATCCCTCTAAGGCCAGTAATTTACGGTTTTTCAACGTCATCCAGTCTTTCAGCCACACCAAGCAGATTGCATCATAATAGAGTCTTAGGTTGGGCAGTTGCATTCCCCCTCTTTCTTTTGCATCCTGTAATACTTTCATTTTCACTCGAGGTTTCTTGCCTGCCCAAACGAAATCTGATATTTTCCTCTGCCATTTTTCAAACTGCTTAGAGTCTCGAATAATTGGTATTGTCTGTAACAAAAACATTACTCTTGGTAACACATTCATCTTAACTACTGCAATTCTTCCCAGCCATGACAAATTTAATCTATTCCATTTAATCAGGTCTTGCTCTATCTGAGTCCATAATTTCTCATAATTATTCTTGAATAGATCTATATTCTTTGCAGTCAGTTCAATTCCCAAATATTTCACCTTAATTGTTACTTCACAGTCTGTTATTTCCGTTAATAACTGTTGTTTTTGTTTAGTCATGTTTTTACACAATATCTTGGACTTCTTTTTATTTACATAAAATCCTGCCAAATCCCCAAATTCCTTAATTTTCTCTATTACCTTTGACATATTCTCAATTGGATCTTCCACAATTAACATTATGTCGTCCGCAAATGCTCTGACCTTATAGGAAAAGTCCTTTATCTTTATTCCACGGATTGCATTGTCTTCTCGAATCTGTATCATCAAGATTTCCAAAACCAAAATAAACAACAGTGGAGACAACGGGCAACCTTGTCTTGTTCCTTTGCCTATGATCAATTTCTTGGTCACCTCATCATTCACCACAATTGCTGCACTCTGGTCTCTGTAGATTTCTTTCACTGCTCTTATGAATCTTTCTCCCATTTGTAGCTGTTCCATAGTGGCAAACATAAAGTCCCAGTTCAAATTGTCGAATGCTTTTTCAGCATCCACAAAGAAGAAACCAACTTCCTTGTCACAGCGCTTGTCATAGTATTCAATAGCGTTTATAACTGTCCTTAAATTGTCTTTGATTTGTCTGTTTGGTAAAAAGCCAGCTTGTTCCTCCTCAATGACTTCGGATAGCCATCCCTTTACTCTTTCCGCCAATATCTTCGCAAAGATTTTATAGTCATTATTAAGTAGTGAAATAGGTCTATAATTTTTAACATTAGTCAAATCTTGTCCTTCTTTGGGGATCAGTGATATATTGGCTTCACTCCAAGTATCAGGAATCCTTTGATCCCTCAGGATACCATTAATGACTTCTTTTAGGAAAGGCACCAGTTCGTTGACCATTACCTTGTAAAATTTAGCTGTAAGTCCATCAGGTCCTGGCGCCTTTCCCAGATTTGTTGACTGTATTGCCTTCCTTATCTCTTCCTCCGTTACTTCACTGTTCAGTTTGTCTCTCCATCTTTCCGAAATTACTGGGAGCTTCATTTTCCCCAAATACGTCGCTATTGAATCTTTATTCACTTCTTTTTTGTTGTACAGTTTAGCATAGAATTTATAAAAGGCTCTACTAATAGCTGTCTGTTCCAGATATACTTTATTGTCCTCACATATTTTATTTATTGTCTTCTTCTCCTTTCTCTTCTTCAATTGCCACGCCAAATATTTTCCAGGTTTGTTTGCACCTTCAAACGACTTTTGGTTCATTCTCTTAAGATTCCATTCCAGTTCTTTATTATTAATTGCCGTCAACTGCTCTTGAAGGATTTTAATATCCTGGTATATTTTCTTTTTCCCTGGTCTTTTCTTTAATTGTATTTCTTTGGCTTTTATTTTCTCCATAATCTCCTGTATCTTCTCCTCTCTTTTCCTCCTAGCTCTTCCATTTAAGTCCATTAGAATACCTCTAATTACTGCCTTATATGTATCCCTTACCTTATTAGTTAGTACTTCTCTATTAACATTGTGTTATATGAAGAACTTGGTTTCCCTTCTCAGCATCTCCATATTTTCTCCCTCTTGTAGCAAATCCTCATTTATTCTCCATCCTTTCCTTTTGACTCTTTTTCCAAACTTCCACATAATTGGGTTATGATCTGAGCCTACCATGGGCATTATTTCTACATCCTTAGTCCAAAGCGCTAAGTCTTTAGAGGCCCAGATCATATCAATTCGTGATAACGTAGAATGTCTCGCAGAATAAAACGTATATTGTCTGCCTTTAGGATTCTGTCTTCTCCATACATCTTCCAAAGTTTCCTGTTGCATAAATACAAAAAAAGTCTTTGGTAATAATCCTCTTTTCTTTTGTGCAGTTACTGATTTTTTATCCTGTTCCAAGTTTGTAACTCCATTGAAGTCTCCTGCAAGAATTATCTGGTCATAAGAAAGTTCATCTAATTGCTTCCTTAAATCCTCAAAGAAGCTTTCTTTTGCTCCATTGGGTGCATAAATTCCAATCACCAACACTCTCTTTAAGTCCCATGTACATTCCACTGCTAAAAATCTGGCTTCCACATCTCTCATCACTAATTTTGGCTGTAGCTCCTCTTTTATATACAATGCCACTCCCCTTTTTTTCTTTTTTGAGGCCGCTACAAAATCATTACCCAATTTGTTCAATTTAAGATATTTTACATCCTGCTTTCTAATATGAGTCTCTTGCAAGCACACAATATCACATTTTTGTTTTAGTAGCCAGTGGAAAATACTTTTTCTCATATTCGGTGAGTTAAGTCCATTTACATTCCAAGATAACACGTTACACTCCATATTCATAAGCTTGTTGTTGGTAAGTCCTTTTCATTGTCCCTCATAAACTTTTCCATTTCTAGTTCAGATCTGATGCGCTTTTTCACTCCTCCAAATTCAAAGGACACTCCTTCTGATAATTCCCATCTATATCTTATCTTCATGTCCTTTAGAGTCTGGACTAGGGCTCTGTATTTTTTCCGATCTAGCAACACCGATCTGGGTAACTCCTTCATAATAATAACCATCTTGCCATCAACCTCCAATGGTTCTTGAAATTGTTTACTCACAATCATTTCTCTTGTATTTCTAGTCGTAAATTGCACAATCATGTCTCTTGGTAATTTCCTTTGGGTCGCAATTCTTGAATTTATTCGATACACCACATCTAGAATAGCCACAATTTCCTCCTCCTCCTTTCCCAGGTATTCAGCTAACACCTCAGTAATCTGTTCTTGAGCCGTCTTTCCTTCTACCTCCGGCAAGCCACGAAACCTTAGCTGCTTCTCCATATGCTTGCTCTCCGCAACTGCCATTCTTCCCCTCATCACCCTCATCTCTGTTCGTTGCGTGTCTGCAAGGTTCTCCACCGCCTTTTCCACTACATTGACTCTTTGCTGTGTCGCCTGCAAATCGTTTTGTATTGTTTCCATTCCCTTCTTCACTTCTGCCAGTTCATTCTTTACCGTCTCTTTAACCTCTTTCACTATCTCAGGTTTCATATCCTTGAGTTCTTTAATCGCTTCTGAAAGATTTTTATCCAAGTTCTCTATAGCCGTTTGCCACTCTTTTTTTGACATCGTGGGGCTTGCTTTACCTCGCTCCCACGAGTCCACTCGCTTCCTTAACTCCGTGGCGCTTGGCTTAGTGTCCTTTTATTTTGAATGTCCCGGTCTTTTTGCAAAAAAAAGTCGTTTAAAGAGTTCAAAATGTCGAGCGTCTTTTCTCTATGGTTCCTCTATGGTTTTTGTAATCCAATATGGCTTACTTCCTCTTCCGCTGAAGCCGCAGCTCTTCCCCTTTCCAAAATGGCGATTCCCTTCTTCCTGTCATCCAGCAAGGGCCGCTCCTCTCCAGCAACTCTATCGCTGTTACGTACTTCCTGTTTCCCGACTTCCCACAGCAGTTCTCGCGATGGTAAAGCTTTCTCACAGCCTGATATCTCCTTATAACCACAGGTATGTAAAACAATAGTCCAATTTCTTTAATAACTCCGTTTAACTTAGTCCTTTTTCTAATATAGTTCTTGCCGGATCTTCCCCTCCTTCTAGTCAATCTGTTGCAGTTTTAAAATCTGCTTTAAAGTTTCATTGCTTTAAGTAATCTGTCCCGTTTCAAGAGATAGTGATCTTTACCTTCTCCAGCACTTTTCGCGGGTTGTAATCATTGTTTCAATCTCAGATTCCCATCAGTTCTTCTTGCCCCTGTTGAAGCTTGGGCATGTAGGTCCTATGCCAACCGTATTGGCTCCAGAACTGCCACAGAGATTTTAGCCGCCCTGTCTTCGGGTGGGACCTCAAGGGTCGGGAGAGAGTCCGTTGCGTAGGACCCCCCCTCGCCTGAGATCAATGCGCCCTGAGGTACTTGAGCATTCTATGCCTGTTCTCCGCCTGAGAACAGTTGGCCGCGGGGGTCTTTTTGCCCTGCCAGCCACTAAAACGGCAGTCCGGTCAGCTCAGCACTTAGAGCTGCGTTAGACCTCCATGAATCCCAAACCGGAAGTCTCTGCCGCATAAGTGTTAAGTGGTGAGACTGCAAATCAGCATTCTGGTGGTTCAAATCCCACTACTGTCATGAAATCAATTGGTGGCCTTGGGTAAACCACTCCTCTCAGTCCCAGCTCCCAAACTGTATTGTGGGGGTAATAATAACTAACTTTGTTCACTGCTTTGAGTGGGCACTAGTTTGTTCAGAATGGTGGTATATAAGCACACTGTTGTCATTGTTGTTATTGTTATTACTGTTCCAGAAGGAAAGACTAGTTTGAATGAATTTAAGACATGGGAAGGTTATTTTAGGTGGAATGTTAGGATAAACCTCCTCATGATAAGAATGGTTTGACTATGGAACCAGTTGCCTGGCCAGGGAGATTTACATGGCTGGGCATCCAGCTGAATAGAGTGATCCAGCTTTGTATCTCCTGCAAGGACCAGGAGGTTGGACTATCGAGTCTACAAAGGCCCTTCCAGATCTTTCAGTTCTGTTTCTTTTTCACTGCATCCAGAAACAAAGAGAAGGCACAGACACAGGAAGGGTAAGACCTCATAACAAAATGAACCCCAACATCAGTAATAATCCTAATTAGCATTTACGTGTAACCATATGGATTTGGACCCCCGAAGGGATTTGTGAGGGAAAGGAGTTTTTTCCCCTTGAGAGAGAGCTGTAGGAGAGCCAAATAGTAAATAAATGATAAGTATAATGGGGTCTTCAGAAGGTGCCACCTTGCAAATAGGCAAAATCAACTGCTGCTACACATGTTCATTCTCTGTAGTGGCTCTTATCTTGTGGAATGGCCTACCTGAAAAGGTCAAGAAAGCTCTGAGTCTCCTGGCTTTCCAAATCTGTGCAAAACTGAATTATTCAGGAGGGCTTTCTTACACAGGCAATAAGGCTGAGCTGTGAGGAAAAGGTTCAGAGATGGTGCTGGTACAAGGATAGGGAATGTAGACTATACTACTGTGTATTGTTACTCCAAGTAGGGTCCTACTGAATAGTTTCGTGTTGTTTAACATGTCATATGTTAAGGTTTAGGTTTTATTTCAGCATTGTTTTTTACCTCTGTATTGGATTTCTGCTTGTTCTCAGATTTCTGCTATCCTTATTCTATTGAGTGTCCCAGCCACTGATCTGGCTGATCTGACTTATATGATGTCATTCACCTCAGTGAGAAAGGTGGACTACAGATAACATAAATAAATAGAAATTATCTCTATCATTGTAGACAAAATCTGTTTATACCAACGTACCAATACATAAAAGGAAAAAGCAGGTACTGTATTGATGAAATAGGTACAGTGGGAGGATATGCAAACAGTGGCAGTGGCTTGTAAGGGGGTCCACTGAAGACCACCAGTTCTGAGCAGGAGGGTTGCTAGCCAGTGGCAACCTGCTAAGAAAGTGAAAAAATTTAAAATGGGGGGCACCATCACCTTGAAAGTGCAAAGTCATTTCCAGGGCAAAACCAGAAGTGCTGTCGACCATCAACACAACTCTAGGAATTAACCAGAAATTCTGTGGTTGCCACAGAGCTTCCAGTGAATCCTAGAGTGCCATGTTAACAGCACAATATTACTTCTGGGTTCATCCTGGAAATGAGTGGCATGCCATCAACTCGATTTTCAAATCATTTTTTACCCACCTCCCTACTGAATGACAGGGGATTATGGGCTGCTGCTGGGAAGTTTCCCACTATAGTGGGAGACTTGGCAGCCATACTGAGCAATGATTGACACAGAGGGAGAACCTGGCAGTTGCAAGAGAGCAGTGGACTCACGGGGATTGTTAGTTAGGCAGCATGTATGCACATACCTGCTGAGCATCTAGCAGTATCCAGCATGGACCATTGGTGTCAAGGACCACCCCCACACTAGGGACTACTAATTTCTAAAAAGTCACACAGCCACAAGGTTGGAGCCTCTACGATAATTTTGCAATGTCCTCCAGAAAGGTTCCTCATTTCCTTCGATCACCCCTCGCCAGCAGAAACCTGTTATCCACCACCAAACTGATGCTGGTTCTGCTGCTGGCAGAAACAACTGTGATGTGGCCTGTATAACTGGCTGAATGGTGTCTTTACTTCTTGTTCATAAACCTGCTGGGTCACAAACCTGTTTCTTACTAGGGAAGAACCATAGTTAAATGGTAGTCTTTGTACTTTGAACCAGCACCAGCTCTTACTCTTGCATTTAGAGGATCACCTCCAGCACTGGACAGCTGTTCTGATCCACTGCAGGTCTGACAAGAGACTTGTTGGCCAGGGGTGGGCCAACAGGTGGGCCAATTTGTGGTGGACCACCTATTGCTTCTTAGTTGTTGGGACTCTTGTAAAGTATGCAGGACTATCTTTGAAAGGACTGGCCTTTTCCCTTACATATACTTATCTAGGATATGAACCAAGGACTAC
The DNA here is from genome assembly GCF_028583425.1 of Eublepharis macularius. NCBI lineage: Eukaryota > Metazoa > Chordata > Lepidosauria > Squamata > Eublepharidae > Eublepharis > Eublepharis macularius. Next base: position 157,152,779 of record NC_072793.1, on the reverse strand, counting down.
TTCCTCCCAAGGTGAAGATCAAGCCCACAGAACAGTCATCTCCAAACATGAGTATGCTGTTAGAGTATTACTAGTGTAGCACAAAAAATGAACTCACTAATTAATTAAAGTGTCCTGTGTGCACAATATCTTCCATGCAGGAGGGTGCTTGTTGCATCTCTGTGAGAGTCACAGATCTGGCTTTCCCTCCTTCCAGGCATGCTAATATGGAACAATGGTTCAAACAGAAACACAGAGAGCATCCGGCAGTGGCAGATGATTTTTACTCTTCTAGACCATAAAAGTGAATGTTTTTGAATGCCTCTGTGAAACATGACTTCAATTTCACTAGCTGACCTTAAGTTTTAGTAATTTGGGAGAAAGGGTTCCCTCCACTTTCTCCATATCTTGCATCATTCTATCATATAGGGAAAAAAGAACTAAAGTGGGGAAATAATAAAACAGCAGTATTCAAACCAGGAATTGGGGTGCTCAGATGGAATGTGGAGTCCCAAAGCTGAGTTGCAAAATCCTGTACAGCCAACATTTTATTTTTCTGCTGCTTTTGAAAAGACCAGCACATGTATAGAAAACAAGGGCTCTACATAGGGGACTCAGGTCTCCTGCTGTGGTGGGAGACCACCTGCCCCTAGGCTCTAGGCTCATGCTGCTGCTTGGTGGAGCAGCAAGTGGAAAATAAGGGGGGAACGCAGCATTCGGCAACGCCACTTCTGGTTACATACCCAGAAATGACATCATGGTCTTGTGGTGATGCTCTAGGAATTTTCAAGATCTCTATGTTAAAACCATGGGAAATTCCTAAAGCTTTGCTGTGACATCAATCCCTGGTACGTAACCAGAAGTGATGTCACTGCATCACGTACCATGATATCACTAAGCTCCACCCCGAAAGCTCCCGGGGATTGTCAGCAGACAACAACCTGACTTTCTTTGCATACGTGCTGAAAGGAGTAGCTGGATGGTGAGGTAAGATCAGTCATTATTGGAGAGTATTCCTTTTGACATAGGCAGGTTCAAATCCCCTCCCCACAGTTCTCCCTTGCATGTTCTCTCTTCCCCCATCCTGCACAGCTGGGCCTGACCACCACCACCCCAGCAGTCAATCCTTCATGCACCATGAGTGCTCGCAGGGTGGAGTTTCCTAGAGAAATCATAACAACTCTGGCTCCTCCTCTTCCTGTGACTGGTCATTTGACTTCCTGTTATATACTCACAGCTCTCTAGATCCGGTAGTGCAGCTTCATGTTTAAAGTGGGTCCCAGGTCCGAAAAGCTTAAAGACCTCTGTGGCAGAGAATTCTCCAGTTACACTTGGGGCAGAAAAAGTGGAAAGAGTACTTTTTGCATTCCCACTCGGGTCACACAATGTAATTGGAAGCAGATTCAGGGCAGTTAAAAGAAAGCTTTACTCAAGGTGTAATCAGTGAACAGTATTCACTGCTAAATGATGTGGTAATAGCCATCAGCTTAAATGGCTTCAAAAGAGGATTTGACTAATTCATGGAGGAGGAGTCTATTAGCAGCTATTAATTATGATGGCTGAATGGAACCTGCATGTTCTGAGTTACTTTGACACTGAATACCAGTTGCTGGGAAGGAAGAGCAGGCAAGAGCTATTGCAGTCTTGCTGTGAACTTCCCAGGGGCATTGTTTGAACACTGTGATACAAGTCAGGTTATGCACATAAGTCCTATAGCAGGTCCCCTACAGCTCTTTTGGCTCAGAATAATGGCGTTGGAGAGGAGGCTGATGTTCCTCCACCTGATGTCATGCTTCTCTGATGTGACATCTGTCTACAGAAAGGATAGACAGTTCTTGAGACCAAACTAACTCATATCACAGGTAATGTATCATGTGACCGTGATAGAAAACAGGATGGAAAGGGCTCTTATGAATGTTAAAGAGGGTTTATCTTTGGAGGCCAAGCAGGTGGCAGAACTTCCCATACCAGCTTTACTGCCCACTTAGCATAACCAGGATATCCAAAAGGCATGTGGGAGGGCCACAGTGTGTCCTGGTATGCCAATGAATTACCTGAAATGCCCTCTCTATCCTTTTGTGAAGCAGGCCCTAGTTTCCTCATTAACATGTGGATATCTGGCAGTACAAGTACTGATTTTCCACATTCCCTCAAACAGATGAGCAATTCTAAATGGTCCCATTAAACAGGGGTATTATGGCTTTATATGGAGAAAGACAACGAACAGATAAAAATGGCCCCTGAGCCTAACCCATAATATTTATTGAACATTTTTATAAACTATATAATAACCTTATATAAACACAAAGCAAATGTATCCAGAAATGCTTTAATTTGCTTTTTTCATAGCTGATGTGGGAATTTTATACCTGGGGCAATGAAAGCATTTAATGCTAAAGTAATTCCCCAAATATTATATGGTATTGAGGTTTTGCGAATGCAGTTTCTCCATAGGATAGCATGCGGGCCAAATTGTGTCTCTTGGGTAGCCTTCAGACCAGAACTAAATCAGAAATCTCTGGAAGCTTTAGCATGGCAAAAATCATTTCAGTTATATCAAAAGTTGCTTATGACTAATGGGGACTTCTAAGGTTTATTAGAAAGGCTCAGTCTTTGACCTCTTGGGAAAAGGTCATTGTTGGGCTTTAACCAGGGCTTTTTTTTCTGGGAAAAGAGGTGGTGGGACTCAGTGGTGGAACTCAAGATCGCACAATGACGTCACTTAGGGTCAGCTGGAATGTCACTTTGGGTCAGCCCTCAGTGAAAATGGTCACATGGCCAGTGGCCCCGCCCCCTGATCTCCCTTCTGTCTGGAGATCAGGGGGCGGGCCACCAGCTATGTGACCATTTTCAAAAGGTGCCAGAACTCCATTTCACCATGTTCCCAGCCCTGGCTTTAACCCAAATAATGTTTATGACACAAAAGAAATCAAGTTAGCTGTGACATCCTTGGATTGTAGTAATACATACGATTTTAGTAGTAGGCAGGAGAGTGACATACATGCTCAGTGGCTGGTCATGGCTTAAACCCCTCCAGTTCTATTCCACAATATGTTTTTTACTTCACAGTGCCCCATTATAGAAGGATGTTTATGCTGGCTAGGCTAAATGCCTTTTGATCTTGTTTATGGAGGGCCACTATACTGGTATACCTTATTGAGATTGTGTAAATGTGGAGATGGGCAGATTGAGACTTTGGAACATAATTTGTTATTTTGTTGCCTTTGGGAGGACTTGAGGAAGAAATGTTTAGGATATTTTATATTTCATAAATTATGTCCTACTTCACAGAGATTAATTCAAATGTTATTATTAGATAATTATAAAAGGATCACTGTTGGTTGCAAAATTTCTGTTGGTGGTAATTAAATGTAAAAGGGGATAATAAAAGGGTTGTTTCAGGATGCTGCTGCTTGTAGCCAGTTGACCATTATCATTTAAGTAAGGGATAACCTTATAATGCAAATTAGTCCTTGTGGTGTGAAGGCATTTCAGAAAAACATTGGGGGAGAGGGAGAAAGAGGAAACCTTATCTTTTTGCACACATTTCTTTATAAGTGAGCTTTCCCTGGTCACTTACAAAATTTCAGACTATCCGTCTGGTGTCTAATCGAATTACCTGAATATTCTGCCATTGGCTTTTCATCTTTTACTATTGTTTTTTGTTTAGCCTTAATGCTACTTTTTATGCTACTGTATGCTATTTTCATTTCTTTTATTGACACCTTATATTGTTGAGATACAATTTTGTTTGGAAACTGCCTCAAACATACTTTGGAGAGTACAGCATAGAAATATATTAAATATACAAATGAATGTTCTGTTCTGTTCTGTGGAGGTTTAGCTACTCCAGCCATTGATGATTCAAACTTCTTTCAGCTTCCTCAAATAGTTTGGGCAGAGATCCAGCAAGCAAAGAGGCGCCTGCATCCTCATCAACACACAGTCTTCGAACCTAGGAGGTTGTATGGAGGTGTGCCATAAGAACAAGACAAGTCTGGCTTCCTCTATTCTGTGCACAAACTCTTTCTTCTGATTTGGTCCTCAGGTCATGAGCAATGGAAGCAACATTGTATTAATTCATTACATTTAAAGAGCTGCGTAAATTGTAAGTTAGACATTTTAACAGAATTGACAAAGGAACAAAGCAGACATGATTTGCAGCAGAGATGTACACCCTTTTATGGATGGATTAAATCAAAATATGGAATAAGAAGCTAACTATATTTCATGAGGATATGACTAGAGAAAATAAATGAAGGGGGGGAAAGGGGAAAGGAAAGGAAAGGGGGAAAGGAATAGAAAGGGGGTAGGGAAAAAAGGTAAAATGATTATTAGAGTTAAGCAGAGTAGTCTTACAGAAATACTAGGTTTAGAGTAATGAAGAGAAGCTATAAAGATAAATGAATTGTAGAGATAGAAAACTAACATAATACACAAGTATGTATCTTTGTCTTATATTACTTCCCTTGATACCCACCCCCACCATCCCGTGGTGTTATGTTTATGTATCTATATTCAAACTTAACAAAAAGTGTTTTTTTTTTAAAAAAAATTGTAAGTCCTCAGAGGCAGTGACTGGTTCCTTTTTGTGCAAAGACGAACAGGCTAATGTCATTTTAAAAAGAAATTAATTAAAAATAAGCAAGAGAAGCTGGTAGTTGGCACAGCCCTGTAAAGATTTTGGAAACCAGAAAGCACAATCTTCCTGCCATCTTGAAATCATGCTGCAAGCTAGTATATATGACAGTAATCCTGCACTTTACTATGACTTTTCAGAATTGTAGCCATCACACTGGCATACTTGTTAGAGTTAGTTAGTACCCCTTTCATCGTAGTGCTTTTCAGGTACTGATAGTACATTATAACAGGATTTCATGCCAGCAGCTTTGTGTAGTTACAGCAGTTTTACAGCTGTTTTGCAGCACTTTAAGACTGTAGTGTACACATCTGCTTTTCAGGCTGTAGCTGTCGTTGCAATCATCTCCACAACACAGGATGCCCAAAGCTGGAAATAGGTAAGCAGAAGTGGGGAACCTGCAAAGACTTGCGGAGGTCAGTTAATTTCCCACCTGTATCCCCTTCTTCCCATTATTTCCTTTCCCCTTTTCCTGTCTCCTTCTCTCCTTCCCACAACCAACCTTTCTTTGATCTGTCCTCTCCAGTCTTCATCTTTATTTAATGTATATATATATTTACTTCATGATCTTCCTTTCTCCCTAAAAGGAACCCAAAGCAGCTTATATCATTCTCTTCACAATAACCTTGTGAGTAATGTTGCTAGGCCACAGCTGGAAACCCCTAGGCGCAATCAGCAAGTATGCGGAATGGCGAGCCGGCATTACATCAGTGTGCAGATGTTACTTCCAGAAATAAAACCGGAAGTGACATCATGGGGCACTCTAGGATTGTCAACAAACCTATGGTAAAACCATAGAGGTTTTGTGAACCCTAAAGTATCCGGGATAGCCCTTCCAATTTTTATGCACATCCCAATTCCCCCTCACCATTTCATCCCTCCAGTGCTTTAGGAACCAGCATGTAAAACAACAGGTTACCAGAAGGTCTCCAGCTGCATTGGGAGACCTGGCAGCTCTCTGTGTGAAGTAGATGAGGGTGGGAATGACTGGCCCAAGGTCACCCAGTAAGGTTGCCAACCCCCAGGTGTAGTCTGGAATTTCAGTTGATCCCCAGACTACAGAGGGAGGTTTCCCGGGAGGAAATGGGAGCTTCAGAGAGCGAACTTTATGAAAATACATCCCTGGTGAGCTCCCTCCGCAAAACTTTACCCTCCCCCGGCACCACCCACAAAATCTCCAGCAATTTCTCAGGCCAGAACTGGACATTTTTATAACCCAGCAAGCTTCCATGGCAGAGTGGGGAATTTGAACCTGGGTCTCCCAGATCCTTGTTTTTCAATCTAGCCACATTGGCTCTCAGATTTCCCTCCTCCCCTTCTCCTGGAGCCTCTCCCTAGGAAAATCTGGCCAAGTTGCAAAAGTCATGCCATAGCAAGTTGTTCGGGTGAATTGTATGGTGACCACTGCTGAGCCCAGTCAAGTTCCAACAAGTTGTATGGAGGCTTCTGATGGGTCCAGGCAAGTTCTGTAGCATCAAGTTGTGCTGTTGTTACTGCTGCATAGGGCTGCCAGATCCCCTTACCCTCCCAGTGGGAGGGGGGGCCAGCACTTTCCTCTATGATGTTCTCACGCACGCTCCCAACATGGTGTGAATCAGCCTGGCCCAAAGCCCAGGAGCACTCGCAGGGCCTGCGCAATGACATCACTCTTGGGAGTAGCATTGTTGCACCACACTGAAAGCGCATCCCGGGAGGCCCATTCCATCCTGAGCCTTTTCCCCCACCGGCCAGGTGAGTGGTGGCAGTGGGAGGCGCCTGGGAGCGGGGAATCCTCCTCCCCCACTGGGGAAACAGCAATCCTACTGCTGCACCTGGATGAGTTGTGTAAATTGCATGGCAGCAAATTGTTCAGTGTTTGCTGCCGGACTTGGCCCCAGTGAGTCCTCCCTCTTATGTAGGAGGGAGGGGATAGTGGTAGACTGGGAGTTCAAAACAGCCCTGGAGAAAGTCTCTCCCCCTGCCTTTTACCAACAGAAACTGAGGAGGAATTATTGGTTGATATCCTGTCATAATATGTCTGAGTAGTTCTTATTTGAGGAGGAGCTGGATGTTCAATATGAGGAATCAAATTGAAAGGCTAAGGCAAAGCTTTGCTTTCCCTATTTTTAAAAAAATCAAACATTTCAACACCAACCATTATGACTTACCATAGGAAACTCATGTTTGTGTTTGAGTTTTCAAATATATCCTATATGCTCAATATATTTAAGGGTTCATGAGGTTTCTATGGGGTAATAATTTCCACTTTTACCTGGTATTCTGGCACAAATTTAGCTCTGCTTCATGCAGATTAAATCAAGCTTGGATAACCACAGCCAGTCTTCTATGAGGGTTTAGCAACTGTAAGGTGTGTCTGCTACAAATAACTTCTGCAGGTGGAAAACAGTAATTAGATAGGAGAGTTGAAGCTAGATGCCTGTGCCCTGAAAACACACACAAAACATTAAGGCCACACACACATTTGCCAATACAATCAGAAATTCTCCAGCATCTAGGACAGCATTCATATTAAATGTTTATCATTTTCAGATAGCCGATGTTATGTTTTAAATGTTTTAATTTCTGTTGTTGGCTGCCTTGGGGACCCAATTTGGGTGGAAAGATGGCATATAAATTGGATGGATGGATGATAGTGTTGCAGTTACATTGTCGTACTAGGCCCTGGAAGACCCAAATTCAAATTCCCACATAGGGAGCAAGCCTACGTAAGTCTATTTAGAAGTACGTCCCAGTTTCTTCAGTGGGTCTTACTCCCAGGAAAGGATTGCAGTCTTAGCCAAAAAGTTCATTCACACCTCTGTACTACTGATGTCTGTTGGCACTTCAAAGAGTAACAGAAAGGACTGAACAAAACAGCATTATTGTTAATCTTTAAAGTGTCCATGGACTTCTGTTTAATTTTGCTACCCCCCACCCAAGTCATTGGCCCACCAGGGCTTTCCCCAGTGACCTTAATATCCAAACCACCCCTGAAGAAGGTGCTTCAGATTTTTTGGCTCAGAAGCAAACGGGGAGTAAAGCTAGCACAATCAGAACAGAATTGATCTTATGTGCCCACCCCAATGGTTAGAAACCGGACTATAGTATTTTGCACCAACTGAAGCTTCCAAACTATTTTCACCAGCATCTCCATGTAGAGTGCATTACGTGCTCTGGTCTGGAGGTTAACAAGGAATGTGTGATGGTGCTTTTTCTGCAAAAAGTCCACAGTGGCAAAGTGGGAAAAGCTTCCCCTTCCCAGCTGCTGCAACTTGTCACTCCAAGGACAGAGAGGCAGGGAGGAGCCCCCCCCCCACACCAAACTGCAGTCCTCCTCCTTCAGACGGTCACCCCATCTAGAACAGGTTCAATGCCTATTCTTGCATCAGCTTTATGTCCACACAATAGTTCCTTTACTGCCTCCCAGCCTTGTTTCAGTTTTTCCACTGCCTTCCTGGGTTTAGATAGAAAGGAGAGAGAGAACTATGTATCACCAGCATATTGGTGTTGCTATGCTCCAAATCTCAGGATGATCTCACCCAATAGTTTCATACAGATGTTCTGTTGCATGAGTGGGGGGTAGGCACTGCGTAGTAAGAAGTTCCAGGAACAGCACTTAAAGGGCAGCAGATGTTTCACTACACATCATATCCCCTGAGAGAAATTCTGCATCTCCAGGTTGCTTTAGACAGCTCACAGAATTGTCTCTCCCTCTCTCATCCAGACTCTAAACCACTCTTTCTTTGCACAAACATACACCTGTCCCTTGCCTTCAGCAAAGAGTGGGGGGACCTCTTCCCTGTCCCAGTGGAGAGAGAGCAAGATGGGTACCCGCGTTAGTCTGGCAGAAGCAGTAGAAAAGAGCAAGAGTCCAGTAGCACCTATAAGACTAACAAAATTTGTGGTAGGGTATTATGGATTTCCATTCTGTATGGCTAAATGTGGTGCCTTCCATGAAGACAGATCAAGGTGGGTAGCCGTGTTAGTCTGTCTGTAGCAGTAGAAAAGACTGTTAGACTTAGAGCCAAACTACAAGTGACGTCTTACACAGGTTGGACACTAGTCGGCTTCCCTCAAGTTTTGATGGGAAATGTAGGCGCCCTGGTTTTACAGCTTGGCTCTCCATTACAGCTGCAAGACCAGGATGCCTACATTTCCCATCAAAACTTGAGGGAAGCCGACTAGTGTCCAACCTGTGTAAGACGTCACTTTTAGTTTGGCTCTTATAGTCTTGCTCTTTTCTAATGCTCCAGTGGGTGCTTGGACAGAACTATTTCCTGACATTGAAGCCCCATTGAGCAGATAGCTAACATTATTCATAAAAACTCATTATTTTGTCTTTAGTTGCTTCTGCACAAGGATTCCCCTCCCTAGAATGCAGGAAGCCCCCAAATTAAATGGAAACATCTACACAATACCGTGCTCCTTCTGAGCATGACTTATGGGCAGGGATAGACCAGAAGGGTAAAACAATCCTGGAAAAGTTCCCCAACTCCCCCTTCCCAAAGGAGGAGGGAGAAGAGGCAGCCTTCTTGACCCACCCTGGCCCCTCCCACCTGGCTACCCAGCCAACCATGCACCTCCTTCTACATGCTACACTGACCTTGGGAGGGCTAGGCACCTCCCCCTCCACACAGCATGAGGTTTAAGTGCATAAGGCATGGCCAGGACAGGCATCTCCATACCATGTGAGGCTCAGACAGGCCGAGTACAGACTGCTTGTGGGATTCTCAGGGCTTTCCCCTTTTCAAATGGTTCAAAGAATGACTTCCTATGTGGTTCAAAGGGAAAGCATGGGGTGGGTGCAGGCAGAGCGCCTGTGTGTATGCTCCACCCCAGCTATCAGAGGGAGGGGTGCAATTAAGCTGCACCTCCAAAAGGATGGCACTACCTCCCCTCAGCCCTTTAAAGGGCCTTCCTTTCCTACCCTAGCTGAGCCATGTGTAGTATTACAGCGAGGCTCAACTTGAAAGGAAAAGGGAAGAGAAAGGAGGGATTCCCAGGCTGCAGGGATGGTAATGAAATTGCCAACACCTCTGGTTTTCCTCAGACACAGTGGAGAAAAGGGGGAGGAGTGGGGGTGGCTGCAGCAGCCACAACTGTGCAGCAGGGATGGGGCCACTCCTGCCCAGCTTGCTGCTGTTGCTATGGGAGGGGCTATTTTTACTCAGCCATGCAAAAGCAGCAATAGGCTGCAGCTCCCCCAGGCATGCTAATTGAGGGAAAGCCCGGATGATAGACTCATCTACAGTAATTAGATTCCAGACTCACATCTCCATGAACCACATACAATTTTGTCTCCTTCCTTGTTTTCATGTGGCTCCTTTACCACCCCACATTCATTTTGCAAACCACAGAGAATAACGGTAGAATATACAGGTAACCACCAGCCTTACTGCTGAAAACATCAGCTACAGCGTGTGAGACTGTAAAAGAAAGACCTGCTCTCCCTAAAGGACAGAAACGAAAACATTGAGGCATACCACTGGCTCACATTCCAGGATTCATCATTAGCAGTCGCATGCATAAATAAAATATATTTGTTAAAATAAGCATAAGCATGGTGTGTTTATTTACCTTATGGCATTGTTTATGAAATTGTCTTTGATGACTGTACTAATCTCATCATTGTCCTTGATGACTGTGTAATGCACCTTGAGCCTCAGTGAGAAAGGTAGAATATAAACAAACAAACCATCTCTCCAAATCAAGATGCTGCATTTAATCCACCGGTGAGTTAGGAGAGAGGATATTTGCACTTCCGGAGTCATACAAAGGAGGGGAAATCAGCACTAGCCAGGGCTTTTTTTCAGCTGGAACGCGGCGGAACAGAGTTCCGGAACCTCTTGAAAATGGTCACATGGCTGGTGGCCCCGCCCCCTGATCTCCAGACACGGCACAGAGGACAATCTAAACTCCCCTTTCTGGAGATCAGGGGGCAGGGCCACCGGCCATGTGACCATTTTCTCCGAGGGGAACCCACTTTGTTCCACCACCTCTTTTCCCAGAAAAAAAGCCCTGGCACTAGCTAAATATGAATGCTTGCATGCCTGCCGTCCATCCAGAAATTATTGTATAATCACAGCACTCCAAAAGCATTCAGAAGGAAGAAAGCTGCTGCCACCCAGGACTTCTGGTCCAGTTACATGATTGCCGCACTACGTTCCCCAGTTGTGCTCCCAACATTCTTTCCCTGCCTTTTCAGCATGCTCTTCTCCAGACCTGCTTTAGTACAATTTTCCAGAAAGATTGGAATCCAAGTGGGTTTGCCCACCATGTGGACCTAAGGTACATATTTCCATACTTCCCCATCCACATTGTGTCATTTTCCCCTCCATATCCCCTCGTGGACTTCTGCCTCCCCCCACCCCCATGGGCTTTTTGCTGTATTTTGAAATGTTAGCAGTTGCTATATCACTACAGCAATATGGCTACTACCAATTTTTTTCCAAAGCTGGCAAAAAAAGGTCGGGGGGGGGCAGGGAATGGCAGACAGAAGAGGACATTTTAAAAAACATGGAGTAAACTCTCGTGTAGATGCCACATTTCCAGTGGCAGGGAGTGAATAATGTGAAATCATCCCCATGTGGAAGCAGCCATCATCTAGTAGGGGCAGCTCCCTTCAGCTTTTGCTGAATATCTTTCTGTACACAGGATGGAGAGAGGTGAGCAAGCCCATCAATAGTAGAATGAAGTTCCCAGTTATTTACATTCAAGTCAGTCTGAAGAAGGAGGGCATCAAGGATTCAGATATATCAAGGGAACTTCTTTTGGCAAAATACCATACGATAACCTCTGGGTAGTGGCAATGGAGGAGGCACTGGTAAAGGAAGGGGAACTGTGCAAGTGCTTGAAACACAGGTCTCATATATATGCAGCTTTATTGTGACCAGTAGAACATGGGCTCTGCAGTTTGGTTTGCCCCAAGTCTGGAAATCAAATGGCAGACTTGTTTCTGAGGAGGCTTGAAAATGGATGGGGACAATGTCTCCCAGTTGCTAGAGAAGTTATTCTTCCTTTTCACCCACTCTTTGCCCTGGGATGCCTCTGGGTCAGGGTGGTGCGCACACAAGCACATGCGCATACACACGCACACACGGAAGAAGTTAATCTTCCCTTTCACCCAGCAAAATAGTTCCTCGTGCTTCTATCCCACTGTCCAATGAATGAGTCAATCTTGATACAAAGACAAGAAACTTCCTTTGTGGCATTGTAGCTGCATAATCTCTTTACACAATTCATTTACCTCTGCAGAAGAGGGCAAGCTCTAAGCTGTATAATTAATTCATATAAGCGATAGATAGCACTGGCTCCACGTTCATTTCTTTTTATGTCTGAAAAGAATGTGGGGCCTTACCATTTAAACTTTGTCACAAACTCCGTATGCAGCAAGAATCTGTTTTATTTGTGTTCATTTCACTGTTAACTTATAACCTGCCAGGAAAATGGCTCTGAAGTGTAGCCATCCAACAACTCCCATGGGTCTTTTTTTCCTGGCAAATTGTGTTCAACAAGTCAGAATTCAATGCCTTTATTATTAATTTATATATACGATATAATTTCTTTGGAAAATATTTATGCTGCTTTGCTGAATATGCCCTTTAATGCCTAGTCTACCCCTTTCTTTTCTCAACAGCAACAATTTATTTGTCGCTATTAATAGGGCCTGTGCCCTCAACTGGCTTCCCATAATCACCGTCGCTGCTCACCCCACCCTCTTTAACATTGCTTCACTATCTTCAGATCTCAGTTGCATATGCAGTGGGAAACAATGTTAACTCTCCAGGATGGAAAATTGATTTGGTACAAATGCCGCTCTGCCCACGCTTCCCATTGGAAAGGAGTGTGTGTCACAGGAGAGTGAAGTCATTGGCATAGCAGAGCGAGATTGACAGATGGGTGCAACAGGTTTCGGTTCCGGGACTTGTTCTGCTGAACGATAATGGCTGCCCATCTGTTTTTTTTTATAATAGTGGTTACAATGAACTAAACTGTGTGGGGATGGAAGGATTCAAACCCCTCTCTGTGGCAAGTTCTGATCCAAATTAGGATGCCACACAGCTGTAATTAATGTTTAAATACTTAAGAACATGAGAACATTCAGGTAGGCTCTGATCAACAGTGGGCAAATCATCTAGATATGGGAACAGATTGGGAGGCAAAACAGCTCTGAAAAATGACCCTGCTCCCCATTATGCCCCCAGCCCCAATGGAGGAGGAAGAGAAAGAGCTCCTGCCCCCAGACCCACCTCCTGTCAGAGGGGGACGAACAGACTCATTGTAACTGCCACACGACTTACGCCCACCTACCTTATGTACAGGGAGGGGGGACAGCTTGTGGTGACAGCTCCTGAGGATATCTTGCAGGGAAGGGCCACCGGACTGCAGCAGCCACTTGTGTCCACCTCACAGGTGGTAATTTGTCTATGCCTTGTGGCAGTAGTGGTTACTACTCACTTTGCATGGGACTGCTGGCTCCAGGAGGGTTGGAGCCAGCAATGGCAGCTCCCATTTGGCTGAGGTGAAGCAGGGACTGCCAGGTCACAGTGGCAGTGGTTTCCACTCACTTTGCACTGGTTTGCCCCAGGGTCAGGATGGCCCCCCTCCTCATCAGCCCACCAGGACTTTCCCTGCTGGCCTTAATGGCCAATCCACCCCAGGCAGAGATTATAAATAAACACTGTATTTATAGTTTGATCATCATTTGTGCTGTTGGCATTATTTCACATGGGTATTTTCACACAGTCTTATGTAGGCCATACTCGCCCCCTCCTGTCATTTGTTTTGTTTGAGGTGGATGGTAGGCAGGTGAACAGATCTAATGTTTGCCTCTGAGGTGATCACTGCTGTCCAATATGGTACGTTCACATATCAAATGTGTTTGCCACAAAGTTTGCAGTGTCTCTTGATCCAAGAGAAATAAGGAACGAATGGAAATAAATGTAGTTACTGGTCAGAGATATGAATATGGGTAGTGAGCCAACAGCTTTTCAGAAGACGTAAGTTTCAAACATGTGCCTGCAATCTATTTTGTGCATTCAAATAATCATTTTCTTGTGCCCTTTTTCCCTGTAGAGAAGGCGAGCATCCTCTATTGCTTAAGTGTGTTGCATAAGTGTGCTCTTCAGAGATTGCACAAGTGTACAATAGCACAACTATTCTTAGAGACTATATAAATAAAGGTGGATCTAGGTGGAGAGTGATTGACACACTATTGCATATTTCCTAAGTGAGGAGCAAGGGTGGCCTAGGAAAAAAAGGGAACTGGCATTTTCATTGGGCTTTTCAAAAGAACAATTTTAAGTAAGGTAAAAAAAGCCCAACCAATTTTCCTCAACAAGTTTTTCTTGGGAAAAGATCCGTTGCAATGTGTTTATAGGTATATCCACAGGCAGAGTGATTTCTTATTACAATATCTGGAGACATTTGAACCCAGTCATACTAAACACACTTCCTGGGAAATAAGTTCTGTGGAGAAATGCCCTGCACCCCAGCATTTATTCCTAAGCATCATCGGGTTTTTTGTACTCTTTATATGCCCAGTTAGTTGTCAAAATGGCTTTTACTGGCTTCTGCTGGCTAACAAGGGATAAGCAGCTTGGGCATGACTCATCTTCCAGGAAAAGAGTAATTTGGCTTCTCACGAATTCAAATGCCACAAGCCTGGAAAGACATAAGGTCTACCAGCTAACATGGTGTTTCTCAAACATGGTTCTGTGGAACACTGGGGTTCTTTGAGACATGATATGGGGTTCCATAAGAAATTGTGGAATAGATAAATAAAATTTTTGAAATACTATGGAAAATTCCAAATATCCCTTGAAATATTGCAGTTACTGAGGTTATGTACGCTGACTTGAGAGAGTGAACACGCAGCTCTTTACAAATACATTTTCTTGACAATTTACCAGTAATTGAATTGCACTCCCTGCCATCAACTTTTTTTCGCCTGTAAACCTTTTCATAGGTAGGGGCTTCTCAGGGTTTGAAAAATTAATATATGGGTTTCTCCAGAGAAAAAAGGTTGAGAAACACTGACCTAATACCTCAAGCTAGATAGCACATCTTACTTTGTAGGGCAAGGTGCAGCAAAGGGAGATTATAAAATCTCACAACACAAGGGATAAGCTGTGTTACTCTTTTACAAGCCATGAAGAACTAAACCTTTATCAGGGGACTCCATCTTCACCATGTGTTGAGGGACAATGCGGAGAAGCCCAGTAATGAAAACTGAAGTAATGGAATGTTCTGAGGTCTTGTACCTGCAAGGAGAAAATGCTTGTCCTTATTTTAATCTTTATCAGCAATGAGTTTAGAACAGAGTTAGGAGGACTGTATTTATTCACTTTTCTTTTAATCTTTGCTCAGTTCTGCAACATAAAGAAATTATGTGTATTCTTTTATTAAACCTTTATGATATGAATACTGAAAATTTGATTTCTGATCCCACACCATGCCTGACTTAGTTACGTTTACCCAAGGAGAAGTAAGGAGAGGAGGCACTTCAATCTTTCTATCCCTGGGCATGCAGAAAAGATTGCTGGAGTCCCATCATACAAGAGATGCTGATACAACTGGGTGGTGAAAGTAGAAATACCAAAGGAGAAAGAGTTCATCTGGGTGTAAGGGGGTGAAAGGTGTCAGCTGGCAATGACCTGGGATGACTGTGGAACTTTTGAACTCCCTGTGGACAGAGAAACAGACATCAAAAGGACAGAATACAAGTCAGAACTATGAGGAACACTTCCCATAACCACTAGCTAAAAATCTCGTCTTTGATCATTAGGGTGGCCACCATTTTACTATAGAATTTTGCTATAGAATTTCCAGCAATTACTGGAGAAATGTGACATCACTTCGGGTTTTTGCCGGAAGTGATGTCACATGGTTGACGATGGCCATCACTCTGCTCACGTCAACATCAACTGTCTGTCCCGGGACATGACCCAGAAGTTGATCAGCTGCCCTCCATGTTGAGCTTACTTGTGTGTTATCATTTCCATTAAAAATATATATTTTGGCATCTGTGTGCTCCTATCTGACACCTGTGCAGGAGCACTTAGTTATTTAGATATTTTGGGATGTGTCAGTTGACATTTATAGCAAGATCAAGGTGATCAACAACCCAATTGAATAGTTAAAATGTTCATTCTATAATTACAACATCAATCAAATTAGTAGCAATGCAATCACATAAAATGAACACATAATGCATAGGTGTCCACAATAACAACATATCTGACAGTGCTTTTTACGAATATTCATGGTTGCGTAAGACTCAGACAGGCAGAGAATTATATTATTCCTAGTCAGATATTTTTAGAATGGTGAGGAAGGCTGAACAACGGCCAGGTAATCCTCCTCTTTCCTGTACAAGGTCAAATCTACACCACAGACATAAACACAGGACCGAAATACACATGACGTTTCCCCAGGGACATCCCCAGCTCAGGTGGAGAGACATGTTCTGAGGTTCTCTGTGAATCAGACATGTATCAGCCTGATTCAGATCAGGACTGCAGTGCACAGAGAGAAGGGGCTTAGAATCCTCCCTACAACACTTTCTTGATCTCTGGGCCAAGCTACAAGTGACGAATGACACAGGTTGGACACTTGTCATCTTCCCTTAAGTTTTTATGGGAAATGTAGGCGTCCTGGTCTTGCAGCTTGGCTCTCCGACTGCTGTCCAATGGACTTTTCAACTGTCACTTGTCCAATATTCCGCCAAGCTGCCTACATTTCCCATCAAAACTTGAGGGAAGCTGACAAGTGTCCAACCTGTGTCCGGCGTCACTTGTCGTTTGGCCCTGAGTTGTGTACTGATGAGCTACATGTTACTTCTCAACCGTAAGGTCAAAAGCATCCCTGTGGCCGTTTCAGGTTGGAAAATTGCACAATGGGAAGGCCTAAGCCTCTACTTTCAATGCACCACAGTCCTGATCCAAATTGGTTCTGGGAACCAATGCCTGGGAAGCACACAGTTTCAGAACATTCCTCTCCACCCATTTCCCTGAGAAAATGCAATGAGTAGTTAGGCCTACAGACACTCCCTGTTTCAATGGAATCCTGGGAACTACAGTTCTGAGAATGCAGGTAGGACAATTTCCAGAGACTTCTCAGCATTTCTCACCAAACTAGTCTCCAAGCTTCACTGGGAGAATCTGTGACAATTCAAAGGGATAGAATCGATATATGTTTCTAAAGTAGATAAGCACATACAATCCAACTTGCAGTATATTATGCTGTTGTCTCCAAAAGATCACTTGTAAGTATATTATGAATTGCCTGAGAGGTAAACCAGAAGATTGGCTGGAAGATCCACCATGAGACCTCTAGCATGGTTTTTTTTTTCTTAAATGGGAGCCACAGGACTCAGTGTGATGCTGTTACGCCAATAAAGATATTTGATTTTGAATTTCGACTCAGTGTGATTCTTGACCACTGTTGGGAAAATATGTAGACAACCTGCATGTTTCCACCAAATAATGCTCAAATTGAAGCTCTGTGGGACAAGTCCATCTGAGGTAAAAAAAAAACCAGCTTAAGGGGCACAATTAAGCTCCCTTCTCTGTGCATGCACTGATGGGCAGCTTATAAGTTTTCTCTGTGGGACAAAGTGCTCCCCCTGTCCTGGGGAGCAGGGCATGTTCTGAGCCATTTCAGGTCCGGAAACTGGACAGGAGAGAGGCTTTAAGCCCCATCTCCCCACATGCCACAGTCCCAATAGATATTGACTCCCTGTATGCGTGAGTTCTATGCACAGAACTCATAGTGCACCTCTGATTGCCAGAATCTGAGGAAGACGTCAGAAAGGGTAACCACAGAGGATGGAATAGAAAAAGTGAATTAAATATAACTACACATGTAATACAAATGGATAAAACACTGGAGTATGATTTAATCAAACAAATTAAAGTACAAAAGTAAGACTGAAAACAAGAGAAGAGAAAAGTTAGAAATATAATGTAACCGATAGTTTGATGTTAGGTTTTTTTTAATTCAATATATATTATCTATACTAGTAGTGTATTAAGACAGGCAAGAGAAAAAGAGATATAAGTAGTAGATTTAGACAGCGGGTTGGAAAACTGTTGGAAGTCTTAGATAAAGGGAGGAGGGGAAGAGTGGGAGAACATGGAAATGAGGGTATTAACTGAAAATCTGTAATATTAAATTTTACTCACCCAATAAAAATTTCTTAAAAAAAAAAGGATTGTGTGGTTCAACATATAAGTACCATACCTACATATAAAAAACTTGAACACTTCGCCCAATTTGCTTGAAAGTTGGTGGTTCTTTAACTGGCATGACATTCCACTACAATTTTAGTGACATTTGGTTGAAAAAACAATTCCAGCCCTGTCGGGAGTTCCCCATTGGAAATGATGGATGTACAATTATGGTGGCGGAGGGAGAGCTTATTCAGGGACTCATAGAATTTTAATACTTTGCCTAATTTGCTTGAAACTTGGGATTTCTTTGAAGGAGAGGCAGAAGATGCTCTGCTACAATTTTGGTTGTATAATAAGGACTCCATTTCCCCCTGGAATTCTCCATTGGAAATAATGAAAATTCAATGATGGCTGGGAGGGTTCCTGCAATGGAAGCCTTCCTCACTTTCTGAAAGAGCCAAACAACAAACCAAAACAAGGAAGGAAAATGCAATTTTTTTCTGTGGAAAAAATATATATATTGTTAGTCATTGTAAGAGTAGGGAAATGAAATGAATGCAGACCGGGCTTTATTTTTTAAAATGCTGGTGGCTGGCTGGAGCTCTCCTGCTGACTGCTGCTTGATAGCTATTTTAGGAATTAATAGAGACAACTTAGTGTGGCTACGTAGAAAGGGACCTATTTTGGGTATCTGTAAAATCACCCCCCTTTGTTCGCTCTGCTTGAAACTTGGGCATTCTTTAGATTAGACAGACTGTGTTCTGTATGATTTTGGTGCCACGAAGGGCGAAAAAACCCTGCCCCAGAGCCTCCAATTGGTCCTCATTCCCCTTTCCCATTGAAAAGAACAACCACAAAAATCATGAGAACAGGAAAAAAACTAACAAACCAGGCAATGGCCCAATGGAAAACCACCCAGTCATGATAAACATTTCACTCAACAGCCCTGGATAAGAAAAAACAATGAAAATATTCTAGATTTGAGAAAGAACAAGATCAAAACAGGAAAAATACAGAACTAATGAAGGAAGATGTCATGTAGAAGCTCCCAAAAGAGAATATGCTTGGAAGCAATCTTAATTTGTTGTTTTGAGATATAGAAGAGGCAACATGCATTTTTAAAACAATACACCTGTAACAACAATACATTTGTGTAATGTGTTCTGTAAAGCATCAGACTAGGATCTGAGAGACCCAGGTTTGAATCCTCATTCTGCCGTTGAAGTTCAGTGGGTGATCTTGAGTGAGTCACGCACACTCGGCCTAACCTACCTCCACAGGGTTGCTGTAAGGATAAAATGGAGACAATAATAATATAAGCCATGAGAAGGAGGTAACTGACTGTAACATGAATTTCAGCTACATCTCACACCTGTCTTATCCAGTGCCTTGCACATTGTATATCTGTTTCAGCTGACTTGGAAGGAGCTATCTATACATCTTTGGTTTTATCTGAATTTCAGGCTTCTAGGAGAGGCAGAATAGGATTCAGAGCAAGGCTGTTTGGGTTTCTGGAATCTACTCCTCTTTGCAGCTGTAGTGAGTAAGGTCAGGTAAAATACTGCTACCTGTTCCGAAGCAATGCACAACTATTTCTGCAGCTGTGGTGGGGAGGAGATTCCGGGGACTGCCCCTCAGAAAATTTATAGTTCAGTTTTATACAAATGTTTCTAGCCCTTCTTAAAGAGAAAATGGTGCAGGTAATATTCTACCCAACTGCTGACTAAGAAGTTCCAAATTTTGTGAGTCACCCCTACTTCTGGTGGTCTACAAGCAGGTGAACGCAAAGGCACTGGGGGATGACTGACAACCATCTGGCACTTTGAAAAATCATATATCAAGTACATATGATTGAGATCATTATCTGCTCTTGACAAAAGGCAATAGCTCTTTGACATCTCATGTAGAAACTCTTTCATAGCCTTAACACCTTTGATTCTTTTAACTGGAGACACTGGGGATTAAACCTGAGATCTTCTTCATATAAAGCCTGAACTCTATTCTTGAGCTGCGAGCTCCTCCCTTCAGTTAAAGTGAAACTTGATTTCATTAAATTATTACATAAATAGCTCATATTTTAAAATATTAGACTATATTTTAAAATATTAGACTATTAATATTATTAAAATATTAGACTATTTTAAAATAGTAGACTATAATCCAAGTTGGGTCCAAAGTCTGAGCACGAGTCCAAAGCCAGGGGTGAGTCATCCAAAAGCCAAGTCAGGAGGTCCGTAGGTCAATCACTGGTCACTTTGAGAGCTACACAGAAAGAGTCAAGGTATGGTCTGGAGGTCACAGGGCAAGGGCAAGGGCAAGGGCAAGGGCAAGGGCAAGGGCAAGGGCAAGGGCAAGGGCAAGGGCAAGGGCAAGGGCAAGGGCAAGGGCAAGGGCAAGGGCAAGGGCAAGGGCAAGGGCAAGGGCAAGGGCAAGGGCAAGGGCAAGGGTCTGCAGAGTGGTCACAGCAGGAACAGGATTCTGACATGTTGCTTCCACACCTCCTGGTCTTCTGTGGCTGGGTTTTATAGACAGGTTGGGCTTGCAGCCAGTTGCTTGGGAGCTATCCTGTGGCCACTCCTCATCACTTTCAACAAGCAGCTGCCATCTGGCCAGGAGGCATGCACTTTGCTGCCTCTCCTTCAGCTCCACACGTTGCATTTGTCTGTGGTGCTTTCTGGGTGAGGCTGGAGGTTTGGACGTCCCTGGCTGTGCTTCAATAGTGGTGTTGGAGCTAGAAGGTGTCAGTGCATCAGGCTCAGCTCCTTGCTGAGGACTGTGGTCAATCGGTGGCTGAGCTTCACCAGTGGTGTTGGAGCTGAATGGTGTCGGTGCATCGGGCTCAGCTGCTGGCTATTGACCCTGATCCACCAGCAGCTGTTCTTCCTGATCATCAGCTTCTGCTGAGTCAGGGCTGGTTAGACTTGCTACACGAGGCTCCTCTCCTCCTGAGGAGTCCTCACTATCACTGAGCCCCCTGACAACCCCTGATCCTTGGGTTACTACCACATGTTTGGGGGCTACAGCTTGCTCTACCAAATGAGAAAAAAAATGGTGCAGCTCTCATTCAGTAGTTCCAGGGGATCTATACATTTCTCCTCAAAGGAACACAACTGTTACTGGGACTGAATACAGGCAATGACTTGTGAAGAAAGGACCCCCCACAATTGACCACCACCCTTGCCATGTCAGAATGTCAGTTTCACAACGCCATGTAATCAAGAAGTTATTGCTGCCCTAATGTACAAAGGGGCCACTTGTCTAGCTTCTCTGAACAACAAAAATGAGACAAGCTCAGGAGGGTCCTTGGCTTCATAGTAAAGGATCCATAACTTGGAGACTTTTTGAAAAATTGCATTTCTGTTTCTGTGAAACTGCCAAGCCTTCATGACTAGGCATTTCCCCCTCTCGCCCACCATCCTCCTTCTTCTCCCAAAGGAAGTGAATGTACTACTAAAAATCTCTGAGGGATTTTGTAAGAACTGTGCAAATGGAAGAAATGCAGCTGGGATACGCTTTACAGGATTAGATGATACACCCTGTAATGATGGGGCATTTTCTCAATCTGTCTTGACAATCTCAGACAAATCACTGTTGCAACCTCACTTGAGTTGGCAGCTCTGACGTCCCGCAGCTCACACAAGTAGGTGGCTTATGTGTTGTCATACTTCACCTTGAGTTCTCAGGTTCTGAGTGGGAAGGCAATTCATAATTTTTTAAAACATAAGCCATAAATGTAAACAATGTGAACCAAAGACTGGCTGTGGGAACTGACTCAAATAGGGTCTATATATAATCTGGAAGAAGTACAGAATTTATCTACAAGAAGGAACCCCTTTGTGGGTGGTTCCATATGAGGTGATAGACCCGAGAGCTGTTGATAATGAACAACAATGTTTAACGTATAAAGAAATAACTAAAACTGAAGCATCCAAACTTAGAATAAAGACACAAGAGGAACTATCACCTAACTACGATTGGTTCCAGTATAGACAGATCAGAGACTTATATAATTCGGACTCTGTAAAGGGAGGTATACGAATAGAGAATTCGGAACTAGAGCAGACCCTTCTTAAAGAAGATAAGAAAAGAATATCCAAGGTATACCAAGTACTGTTGAAGTGGTATACCGAGGATGAGATAGTTAAAACACAAATGGTGAAATGGGCTATAAACTTTAATAAAGAAATAACAATGGAGGCATGGGAATACTTGTGGAAAACTACAATGAAGACAACGACATGTATTAATATCAAAGAGAACATTTATAAAATGATCTATCGTTGGTACATGACACCAAAGAAGATTGCGCTAGGGAATTTGAATACTTCTAATAAATGCTGGAAATGTAAGAAGCATGAGGGCTCCCTCTATCATATGTGGTGGTCGTGTGAGGTAGCCAGGCAGTACTGGGGGGAAATAATAAGAGAAATGAGTGAAATTTTACAATTTCAAATTAATAAGAACCCAGAACTCCTGCTACTGAACTTGGGAATGGAGGGAATTCCAGCCCAACACAGGACGTTGATATTTTATATGACAGCAGCAGCTAGACTTTTGTATGCGCAAAAATGGAAAGTACAAGAAGTGCCAACTATTGAAGATTGGATTTACAAATTGCTGTATATGGCTGAAATGGACAAGATGACAAGAAAATTGAGAGATCTGGACTCAGGGCAGTTCAACACAGACTGGGAGAAGCTGAAACAATACCTGGAGAAGAAATGGGAGGTGGGAGGAAAACTGTGGCAGTTTGAGAACTACTGAAGTATTGAAGTAGAGGGGGGAGACTTTACCGGGGGGAGAAGAGATAAATGTGAATTAATAAGCAGTCAGATTAATAGATTGACATATTTATAGATATATATAGGTTAACAAACAGAGCATAGAGAAAATAATTAATTATAAGGACTAAATATAAGGAGCGATTAACTAACAATATTTTCTTTTTTTCTGACAAGTTTTGTACCAAACTGAATGTCTGAAGATATAGATGGGTCAAATTGATTGACTACGTGAGGAGAGATATATAGAACTATTATAAAAAGATAGAATGAGTAATATATATAGAGAATAAATCAAATTGTTTGATATAAACGAATGTATGATCTATATGGTTTATGATATATAGAAATACCTGAAATTGAAAAATTGGGATAAATTGTTTATCTAAGATGGAAACAAAGGCTTACAGTTTGGGCATATAATGTTAAAAATAGTTAAGGATGTACTGCTTAGAATAATGGAGAATATATATTTGTTTTAGATAGAGGAAGCTAATAAAAGTAAGGGAAAGGGGACAAAGGGTTGGAAAGCTGTTGGAAGTCAACAAAAAGGGGGGGAAAGGGAGGGGGTTAGAGAAAAAATTGGGGAAAATTGAATGTAAATGTGGAAATAATGGATTCTAACCCAATAAAAATTTTTCAAAAAAAAAAAAAAGGAACTGACTCAAATAGTCATTATCTATCACTTAGGTTTTGTGATGGCCCAACCCAAAGATTCTCAACCTGTACCTACACTCTTTAGTGGTCTTGATCTCTTGACAGTTAAACACATGTAGAAGCGTTTTCCATATACAGGCACAAAACAGTGTTTCCACTGGGAAAACAGCAGTGGAGTGGGAGTAGGAAAGAGTGGAGATAGCATCACCACTCTCCATCTCCCTTTTTCCCTTCGCTACTCAAAGCACAACAGCTCAACTGTGAAAAGAAAAAGACCCTGTAAAGGGCTGAAGGGTTGGGAGGAGAATGTGAAGCTTTGCTCTGTCCCTTCCTGAACTGGCTTCCAGTAGTGCTACATTTGGAAGTTCCACCCTGTAGCCACCCTGATTTAAACCAGATCAAATAAGGTTTTGCTTTGTTCTGATTTACACAAGAATGCTCCAGGAGTCCCACAGGTTGTGCTCAAAAGGAGCATGACATAATGTAGAAGCTCCCGAAAAATACAGGAGCATTCCTCTCACCACCTGGGAAAATCCCCGTGTGGAGGCAGCCACAGGTTTATTTTGTCCTGTGGGGCAGTAACTATCATATACCAGTGATGGCGAACCTATGGCATGCGTGCCACAGCTGGCATGCAGAGCCCTCTCTGTGGGCACATGAGCCAAGTTGCCGGATCGCTAGGTCCAGGACTCATTTGGAGGCAGAATGCCTGGAATGGTGTTCCAGTAGCTCTGAGCAGAGATCACATGGGTTTTGGCCCTGCCCATGTGATTCCTTTTCCTCAACGCTGCCTCCCTGCTGCCCCTCTCTTTAGCAGCAGGAAGCGGAGGCAGCAGCCGGGCTGCTGGGGCTGGCTTTCTAAAGGAGAGTCAGCTGCTTTGATTTAACTTGCTTTACTTTCATTCGTGATTCCTGAGTGAGTGAGAGAGAAAGAGAGACACTGACTGACTGCAAGCCAGGCTGCTAGTGTAAAGAAGGGCAAACTGCTTTGATTTCACTTGCTTTACTTTCATTCATGATGAGAGAGAGAGAGAGAGAGACTGACTGACTGACTGACTGAAAGCCGGGCTGCTGGTGTAAAGAAGGGCAAGCTGCTTTGATTTCACTTGCTTTATTTTCATTCGTGGCTCCTGAGTGAGTGAGTGAGAGATATTAATTAGTTTGGACAAC
Source organism: Eublepharis macularius (assembly GCF_028583425.1). Classification (NCBI taxonomy): domain Eukaryota; kingdom Metazoa; phylum Chordata; class Lepidosauria; order Squamata; family Eublepharidae; genus Eublepharis; species Eublepharis macularius. The sequence goes on along the minus strand of NC_072793.1, from coordinate 157,128,402 downwards.
TGTATGAGTTGTTTTTTCTTAACTAAAACCTCAGTATTCAGGTTTAATTGCAGTGTTGGCACTTTGAAATAAATAAGTTGGTTTTGTGTTGCAGTTTGGGCACTCGGGCTCAAAAAGGTTTGCCATCACTGTCATATACTAGCCCTCTGAGGGGATAGTTGTAGAGATCCCAAACTGAAGCTAGGATGGAATTAAAGAATTACAATTTTCAAACTTTTCTTGACCATTTCAAAGATTTCTGCACTGCTTCAAAACCATTTTCCTACAATCTCTTTCCAGGGCTTGGTAGCTTGAAATTATCTTTCAAGAAGAGTCACAGATAAATAAATAACCATTTGTCAGTGCACTGATCCAAACTAGAACAGCAAGTCATATGTCGGCACATTATACACAATGCAGAGGATTAATCTTCTAGGTGTACATCTGCAATGGGCAGGTAATCCTTGCACTTAATACTTAATGCTTTCCCTCCTTCTAATCTAACACATTAACTCATTCACCTACACAAAAATAGAGCACACTGAATGTAGGAAGATCATACACTACATTGTCAACAAGATTCAAGAGCAGCTCATGTTAAAAGATTGTTTGACGATTGGTTTGGGATATGACGCAAATGTGGTGAATCAGAGGAAAACAGGCCCTACATTTTTTATTCCTCCCAACTGGTCAGTAGGTTCTTTAAGAGAAGTTATTGTAACAAGAGAATGCTTTCATCACAAAGGTGCATAGCAAACGCTGAGTGTTCCCTTATCAGACATTTTCTGTTCAAAGACCAGTGTACTGTTTTCCTGCAACCTAGCAACACAGGACACCATAGCTGGAGCTTGCCATAAAGGCACTCCATGGTTCATTATGAATCTGATTTCCATTGCTGGCATGTCTATGACAATGAAATCCCACTTTCGGCATGAAAATACCTTTCTTCAACAAAGGTTTGAATGATCTGCACCCTCACTGTCTTTTCATTATTTTTTCTTCTTCTTTTTAAGGGATACAGACTAAAAATTGCGGGTTGGTCCAGAGTAACAATCCACTTATGTACCACGTGAGATGCCCTGAAATAAGGGAGCAAGCTTTCAAGTTCTACAGAACTCTTTTTCTTGATGCATGTTCCGTTTTTTAAAAAGCAACAGGAGATAAGGTGGCGGTCAAGGGCATGTGCTAGAATTTGGAGAAGTCCTGCCGACTGCAGTTTGCCACTAGATGGAACCCAAGAGGTGTTACACAGACCAACAGCTCAATCCTTTGCAGACAACAGATTTTAACTACTTGTGCACTGTTAATTAAAGTAAGTCCTACTGGGGCGGAAATGGTCTCAGGTTGCACCAAAGCCTTTGAAAATATAAAAGCCAGGAATAATTTATTTCTGCCTCCAGCTAACTAGAATGTTCTTGGAAGACAAACAGTAGTAGAAAATGTAGTATATTATATATATTATATACAAATTCATGAAAACAGGTTATATATATATATTAGCAAATGTGGATAGTAGTTTTTGGTGACCATGCAATTTCCTTCCAAATGATGTATTTCCTCCCATATGATGTATTTGCACCATTTCAGGATCAACACCTCAGTCAAAGGATCTTTCTTTGACTCCTTCCTTCCCCCCAAAAGATGCTGCAGTCATGGCATTACAGTGATGCTATTGGGTTTGGGCCAGAACAGAAAGACAATGTAGACAAAGTTAAGGAGGGAATAAAGGACATTCAGACTTGGGATAAGAAAGATATGAACGGGAGCAGCTGGGGGAAGTCAAGGAAACTATCAGAAGCAAAAGGTTAACAGAACTCTTTATAAGAAGCAAAATAAAACCCATAGCACCTTAAAGGCTAACAAAATATATTCCAAGGTATGCAGGACTAGAGGGCATGATGTTACCCTGAACTGTTAATCCCATAAGGTCAACTGATTGGCCACTGTGTGAAACAAGATGCTGCACTAGATGAATCGTTGGTGTGATCCAACAGGGATCTTTTTATTTATTTTATTTTATTATTTTTATACTACTATGTGTTGGTATAAGTATGATCCTATTATGCAATTTCTGCTTTATGGTTATGTATAGTCTGCTTTTCTCAAGACAGGATTGGACATCCAAGAAACAATGCAGTCATCATCAAGATAATAATAATAGCAGCAGCAGCAGCATACTTATATACTGCCCTTCTGGGCAGACTAGTGCCACACTCAGAGTGGTGAACAGTCAATATTATTATTATCACCACAATACAGCTGGGGAAGAGCTCATGGCAGTAGTAAGATTCAAACCAGCAGAGCGTGACTCAAGAGCTCAGCCACTTAACCACTATGCTACAATCGCTCTTAAACGTAAAAAGTGGAGCTGTGTGTTCATATCACCCAGGTTTGCAAAAAAATCTGAAATCTAACAAAAATTACGTTGGAGGGTTCAAAACCATCAAAATAATAGAAGCAGTACCTGTAACTTTAAGGTAGGTAGCCATGTTGGTCTGTGGTAGAACAGTAGGATTTGAGTCCAGTTGCACCTTAGAGACCACAAGATTTTCAGAGTGTAGCATTCGAGACTCAGAGCTCCCTTCAGCTCTGACGAAAGCTTACACCCTGAAAATCTTGTTCTCCAATGTGCAGGGTACAAATGTAAAAAATAATAAATATAGCTGAAGATAGGGGCAGATAAGAGGGAGGTTGGTTGGTGGGTAGGAGATCAGGGAAAGATGAGGATATGGGGTCTGTCAAGAGGGGGGGAAAAGGAAACAGTATAGGGAAGGGTACAAGGAACACTGAGGTGTCCCTCACAAGTCATTGCAGGTTCCCCACCTGGGAACTGGCCTGGCAGCTGGCGCTATATAACTCAGCCAGACTTTTCCTAGGGAAACACTGTTAGGGTAGGAAAGGAGAGAAAACTGAAGAGGAGATTGAGGGCGGGGGGGGGTGGATATAAAGATAGGTTGGCTGGTGGGATGGAAAGGAGAGAAGGAGCCAGGAAAAGCAGAGGGCTACAGGAGCTTCCACGGAAGGAAGGCGGGAAATAGTGGGGGAAGGGGAAATTAGAGGCCCCCTGCAGGTCCTTGTGGGTCAGCCACTTGTAGGATTTGGATTGCAGAAAACTGACACCAAGCAAAAATCTAAAACTGAGCTGATGCAAAGCATAAGCAAAACAGAACACATTAAACAAAGCAGAAAATATATAATAGGATCATACCTATACCAACACACAGCACATAATATACATAGTAGTATAGTCCACAGTCACAATCCCTTTACCAAAATATCTTTCTGAATCATTTCATTACAACTTCTGTGTAAAAAAGCCCTTCTTTGATTTTAGTTTGCAGAATGCCAGGAGGGTGGAAGCCTTCCTGACCTCATCAGGTAGACCATTCCATACGGCTGGGGCCACTACAGAGAATGTATGTGTATTGTTGGTGGTTCCCATTTACTGAGGGGGACAAGTTGCCATGGTGGCGCATAGGGGGAGAGGCAGTCCTGCAGATATGCCGGGCCAAGGCCATGAAGGGCTTTGAATGTGATGGCCAATTCCTTGAATTGAGCCTGGTAAAGTGATGATGGGCAGCCAAGAAAGCTACTGAAGAATGGAAATAACATGCATGCTGTCTAGCTTCTGATAAAAACCAAACTGCAGCATTCTTTTGTTCTGATAACTTTCATGCATTAGAGCTCATTTCATCAGAGCTATTGAAGATCACCTCTTCAATATACTGTGAAAGTGAACTCTATACGCTGGAATAAATTTGGGACTTTAATGGGCTACTAGACTCCTAAACATAGCCGTAAGAAACAGCATGATACCTTTAAACAGAAGAAAGTAAAAGTAGGGATTCAATCAACTCCTCACAAGAGCAAAATACATTACCCTGGGATATGTGATGATTGCAGTAAAGAAAGCAGGTCTTTGGAGGGGTGGTAAATGAGAGATTAGCAGAGCCTGAGATGTGCCTGGAAGTTACACTGCCTAATCAACATGCTTTTGTCAGTACTGAGGAAAGAACACTCCATACATGCTCAAAACCAGTTTTATTCTTGTAATCCGCCTTGAGTCTGTGAGAAAGGTGAACTATAAATGACACAAAATAATGTGCTGGCCTACGATTCAATTCCCAGGATTGGGATTTTTCAAATCTCCACTGAGCCATGAATTTGGAAGTCGTTTTCTTTCAGCCTACCTAACGTTTTTTTGAACCCAACATAAAACATTTTACATGCCCCGCTCTGCCCGAAGGAAGGGCATGGTAAAACTATGGTACAGTTCTAAGGCTGACCTACACTGGGAATGAATATTCATCCAAGCACTAAAGCCTGCCTTCAATTAAGCAGAACTGAGTAAGAGTTCAGTGATAAATTTAACCAAGAAAACATTCTGGACGCAGGATACAAGGAAAGCAAATTAAAGAGGTCCACCCTCTCAATCTGCCATTTTCACCAGAAGCAACCTCTGTAATCTGGAGGTTAACTGTACCTCCAGAACTCTGGGCTCCACCTGGAGATTGGCAACCTTACTGGTCTACGCAGTGTAGCTAGAGAAAGAAAAATGGGTTGCATCACTTCAACTTGCAAAGACGGGCATTTAAAACAAAACACCTCCAGGCAAGAAAATGAGCACAACAGTCAAATGGATTGGGCATACTCCTGCTTATGCTCATCTATTATTTAAAAAAATAAACTGGAAAGGCATATAAAAATGTAATCTATGCACAATTTGAAGCGGGCCCACATATTTTTCCACTTCATAGTAACACACTACTTTTCTCCCCTATGCGTGGCGAAGACATATTTTATAGGCGGGTTCCGCGAAGCCGACAAGAACAAATAAGCGCCGCTCTCGAGCGTCAACCCCGCCTAAGTGCGCGCGCTTCCAGTCTCGCGCCACAACCGTTGAAGCCCCGCCCTATCCCGTTCCACTGCGTCTTTACCAGCCAATCACGCGCACAGCGAACAGAGAAAGGCGCCTTAAAACCGCCTGCTAAGATAGGAATGGATTCGTTTTTAGCGCCTTCTTTTGCGCATGCGCGGTAGCTGGCTTCCCCTTTTAATATATTTTTTGTTCCCTGGAGGGGGAGAGAAGGGAGTGGGCGGAAGAGAAGGGAGTGGGCGTAGTTCAGTTTAAAGAGTGGGTGGTTTTGCCCGGGCGATAGTATTTCCCTCCTTTTTTCCTGACACCGCTGCAGTTTTACTTGTGGTTTGCGCTGTCACACGCTTATTTGGGCTGCCAGCAGTTTAGTCACAAGGGAATCTCTCGCTTACCACCCAATTTGGAGTTGGCACCAGTTTTGCTGTATTGCCCTGCAGGTAGTAACTGATGTAGCAAGTTTATCGGGTATAAATTACCTCATTCATATAGAAGCAGTTCTTGTTTTGGAGGCTCCGGGCAACGTATCACTCATTTGAACCTGGGTTCAATCTACATATCGTTTTCTGAATGCTTTGGAATTAGCCAAGGATCAGGATGAGAAAAATTAATTGCAAGATCCTCTGAACACATGCAGAGTGCGTTTCCAATATGTATCCAGAAAACAAACAACTTACTTTAAAAATGGATTGAATATATATATATATTAAAGACCTAGCATTGCCAAGGGAGTGGGGAGGCATGCTAGTTTGCATAACTATTGTGTATATAGATGGCTACCTTTCTTTTTCTGATTGAGCTAGACTACACTCAAAGGTTACAATTAAGGGGCAATGTTTAGAAATGTGTTTCGTTACCTAATACATTCATTAGAAGCTTTGTAATCTTAAACCTTTAGTAAAAGCAGCTAGCATTCATTCATCTATTCTTAATAGGCTTGAGAAAGAATGGTTGTTGAACTGCCAGGAAATTAGGCAGGAGTCCAGTGGCACCTTGAAGACAAGCAACCTTTATTCCAGCACGAGTTTTCTTGAGTGATGCATGGAGTCTTATTAGCCGCTGGACTCCTGTTTAATTTTGTCTTAACAGACTAACACTCTGGATTTATGATCATGGAAGCAACTGTCAGGCAGGCTCTGTCCTCCTCACTGTCAAGAGTTCCAAATATGGAAGGATATTTAGTACATTCTCATCCTGCTCATCCTCCAAAAATGTCAGGCTGATGTACATCATTCTCACTCTCCCATTTTACCCTCACAACAGCCCTGTGAGATAGGTTAGGCCGAGAGAGTGTAACTGGCCCTAAAGTTGCCAGCAAGCTTCATGGCAGAGTGCAGATTTGAACCTGGGACTCCCAGATCACATGCTGACACTCAAGTACTACAGCAACCAGGATCCAGCACCTGGCTAGCACATTTGAAAGGCAGGAAGAGCATGGCAGAGCACACAGAGAAGACACGTTTAAACATTTTACCTTGGATGTTATAATGCCTGCAGCTGTGTTAATTTCAGCTGAACTCACTTTTAAAGAAACATGTTTAGCATCATACTGTAAATGCGATTGGCCTGTTTAATTTATACACCTGAGACTGTTATCGGGTCTGCAGTAAATTGATGGGTTGAACCAATTGATTAAATGCTTTCAGTCCATTACAAAGATGGCTGAAGGATTTTGCTGAAAAATCCTTTAAAAAATGGGTAACTGGCACAGTTACTGACACAGGAGAAAATGGTTCTTCTTTATGCATGTGAGAGCAAGCAAAATAACTCTTCTAAGGTGATGTTTCTCCAACATATGTTCTTGGACTCTGCAAATATGAACACATTAGTTTGTTTGAAATTCTAGTTACTGAATAACATGTAAATATTGCAGCACTGAGTTCCTGTAATTTTTAAGGCTAATGGTGCCATCTAAAAGGCTTTTCTCTTCACATCTGTTGGTTTTGTTCACTTAAGAAAGACTGAATGTTTTCTCAACTAAGTCTCTCTACATGAGACATCTGACATGTGAAGAACACGTCACGATGCAATGTTAGCCAGGAAGGGTAGTTTAAAAAGAAAGATTCTGCGGTAGGGTAAAGGCTTTGCTATACACTGGAGCTGTGTGAAGGGGCAGTGAAATGCCAGAAGGGAAACATCAACCCATTATAACCTCTCCAGGTCCAAGCCCGGCTCTGGAAGGCAGCTCCAGCCCATTTCCATTCCTTGCTGCCCTCTGGTGGCGATCCCACACAGTTTTAGACTGGATAGGTGAAATTAACAGAGCCTTGGGGAGTTGAAGATGAAATTAACAAAACCTCTGCGGAGCAATCTCCGCTGGCTCTGTCTTTTTAAACTATGCATCCCAGCTAACATTGCATCTCCCTACACTTGATGAACACACGCCGAGGCATCTTGTGTAGAGAGACTGTTTCTTAAATCATGTGGAATGAGTAGTAATTACGCCAAGCAGTGGTAATAACTTCTTTCCATTCAAATATATCTCCTGTTCATTTCTCTCTCCCTTTTAACTGTTGCCTCTCTCTAGAGTGATGTCCAAGTTTCCACTTTTCCCACCGAGCTGTCCTGTAAGCCTAGGCTACTTTTCTGAACCTGACACTCTGGAGGGGCAGTTACTGAGGCACACTGTAGAGGGCAATGTCAAAGAAGCCAAGACACTGCTGAAGAGAGGTAATGTCAAGCTTTTTCAGCTCAGCGTTGAGCACTTTCACCCTGTAGATTGCATTGCAGAACAGATGACTTTCTCAACAGATTGTGAGGACTGCCTAGGGTTGATTGGGAGGGGAAAACAGGTATGAAACTGAGCTTTTCTTCAATATGTTATTCTCCTCGGAGATGGAGTGAAAGGTTTTGTTTGGGTCAGAGCTGAAGCAGGGCATTCTAGCATATGCAGTCTTTACTTTGCATGCCTTTCACAAAACTGTTTGCTGCTGTTCATAGCAGTATATATGCTTCCTCCCTCAGGGCTGGATGTGGACTGCCACAATGCAGCTGGACAAACTGGCCTGTATCTTGCTGCCTTGCTGGGACATGCCTCTGTGGTCGAGCTCTTTCTGCGCTTCAGTGCCAATCCTAACCAGTAAGTGATGTGGAACTCCTAGAGCTTGGCTAATATTATAATTGGCTTTCTTGGATTATTGGTCTGATCCAGCATGAATCCTCATATTCTTATAAAAGATGATTGGGCAGATTTTTGGAGGATAGGTTTGTTGTGATCTGTTTTCCAAGATAACTAAATGGGCCTTTCAGATTCAGAGGCAGACTGTATTAGCTTGTCAGTTCCCAGGAAGCAGTCAGCAGGTGAGGGCTGTTGTGAGGGCTGACCATTGGTCAGATCCAGCCCAGCTACTTTTCTTATTGGGCTTCAGCTCAATGCATGGTAAAATATGACGATTCTGGATCCTATACTTCACCAGCCCTGCTTGCACATGTCTGTCCGTGAGGAGCCTCTTTGCCCTTTGGATTAAACAAACAGGAGCAATACTGCAGGGGAGAAGGAACATTCACCCTTCAGAAATAAAGCTAATCTAAAAGAGTTATTCTGCTTATGGAGACATGCTGATATTTTCCAAGCCTGCTTCTTCCCTTGTAAAGGGCTACATGTGCTCATATATCTCTTGTCCTGGAGAGTACTAAATAAGTATGAAAAGCACATGAAAACTATTTTTAAAGGCCAAAATGGACACAGGCATGGTGGGAGGATCTGATATTATTGGACAGGCATCCATGTCACTTGACCACTATCAATACAGTCCTAAGAGTTACTGTGGAGTAACTCTGCTTAGGATTGCACTATGTGTTACCTAAAAGCACTCAGTAGCATTCTTGGAATACGTGAGAAGGGGAAAGTATATTTTACCAGCAGTTTCCACTGTGGTTTGAGTCTGTATTTCCTGTGCTGGTAGCGTGACTGCAGAGAAGATGCTTCTAATGTTAGCAACAAAGAAATGTGAGTGTACCAATCCTTCTCCAAAGAAGAAATGCCTCTATAATTCTGAACTAGGAGTGCCACGTCAGCATATGTTTGTTAAGTGCTCTCAAGCTGCAGCCAATTTATGGCATTCCTGTAGAATATAGTCAGGTCAAAATAACTGTCCCTTAAGGATGGGTTATTCTTAGCCTCTGAATCTTTTAATATCTTCAAGCCGAACCATCTTGCCTGTCAATGTATAAGCATGCTGAAGGGTTCATCAAGAAACATGCTTCCTGCCCTCCTTGTTAGATATGGTAGCACAAGTATCTTGGACTTAAGACATGAGAAGCCATCTAAGCAGATCACATTGCCCGCACTGGTCTCACACTCGTCCCTGTTGGTTGTCCTTCAGATTCCCAAAATTAGGGCTTTCTGAACCTCAGACGTGCTCTATAATTTGCATCCGAATCCTTCTTTTCTTTTTAGCCGTTGTTATGATGGTAGCACCCCAGTCCATGCAGCTGCCTTCTTCGGCAACCAAAGACTTCTTGAAAGCATTCTCCAAGCTGGAGGAGATTTAAGATTTCATGATGAAAGGGGTCAGAGCCCTAAAGACTGGGCTCAGCAAGCTGGGAGTGAACAGAACCCTGAGGTACCAACCTAGTCAAGCTGCTTGCACACAGATGTTTTGTTCTGCCTTGGCTTCTTTACTGCAGTGCTGTTTGAGGGGGAGGTCATTCCCACCCAAACCACCCTGGAGGACTTTTTTCAGAGACTTTTTAAAAAACATTGGAATTGCCAGATTATTACACTATAACTAACTATCGCCATTATCAGCTAGTTTCTAGAACTCATCTTTAAGTCTCTAGCCCTTTTCCTTGCAGAAATGTTTGGTCTGCACACTTCCTCTTATAAATCCACAACAAAAAGGACTCTCTGAGACTTTCTTTTAAACTGGTAGATCATGGCAATAGATTGTTATAATGCTATAATGATCAAGCAATTCATGATTTTTAAAGTCCTCCAGTGGAGTGGGGAATGATAGCTGGTGAGGGCTACGATAAGGAAAATAAGGGGGAAACTGCTATGTGGATGTTTTGCTGGTAATGAGAATTACATAATCATTTCCATGTGGAAGCAACCCCACAGTCTATTTCTATTGTTTATAGGTCATGGATTTCATACACCAGTGCTATAGCCATATGATTATGCTAGTGCAGAATCATTCGCTCTGCTCAAAAGTATTAGGAGCATCTCCACGGAGCTGGCATTCTGCTTTTGCGTCACATATGTCAACTTCCTTCTGGTAAGATGAGCCTGTTTTCTGTAAAGCTGGGGGAACACAATGTATTACTGCATCTTGATTCAGCCCTGCCAAGATAGAAGACTGCAGTGTGGAGACCCTATTCTGACACATGCAAATCTAGAGATTATACTGCTCCATGTGGAGAAGTAAACATACTTCCATCTGAATCTGCCAATAAGAGGGACTGCCAAAATGGTACATTGTGGAAACTGTACCATATACTCTTCTTCTGCAGAAGTGGAGTGTTAATTCTTTCATGGTGTGACCAGGATGTGTGGAACAAATTTTATAGTGTCATTTTCTTCCTTTTAAGCCACAATAGAAAATGTCAAGATGGGTAGCCATGTTAGTCTATCTGTAGCAGTAGAAAAGAGCAAGAGTCCAGACTCACGAAAGCTCATACCCTACCACAAGTTTTGTTAGTCTTATAGATGCTACTGGGCTCTTGCTCTTTTCTACTGCTAATAGAAAATGTGTCTGATGTTTCTTTTGTTGCAGGTCTCTGGACAGCCCCAGGATGCTGGGAAGCACAAGAAAACCAGCTATTGGATATGGACAAGTGAATGAGCTTTTCTATAGGAGGGGGATTTGGGATGGCTGGGATCATCGTATTTCCTGGGCTCCTAACTCATCCCTTCCTTTCCAGGCCTGTCTAAGCAAGCACCAGCAGGCTGAGACTGCTACCTTCACATTCATTGCAGACAACAATGAGCTCATGAGAAGCAGTGGAGAGCCAGGCTGGAGTTATCCAAACGGACCATACACCCTTATGAAGAAGTAAGGGTGTATGAGCGGTCAGAGTTATGTAGCTCTGTGTGTGGCCAATTCCTTCCCACAGCTCATTGCTGATAGAAATAGTGATAAGATCTTAATTGAGGAGAAGGTGCCCGGCCCACTGCAGCGGTCACGTGTCATTCTGCATCCTGTGAATGTTGGTTCTGAAGCACCGATATAATCCACCAGCGCTTGTTCTCTTTCCTCCCACTAGTTACATTTCACCTCTCTGGTGTCACGTCATCAAGGTTGTGTCCAGGGTTGTCTTAGTGATTCTGGGGCACTGGGCAAAAGTCAAGAATGGGTTCCGCTCACTAAGTACCAAACGAATGGTAGGTCACCCTGTGCGAGGTGGGTGGAAGACAACTGACCAAGCCCCAGTGGGGGCAGGTGCTGGCAGGGGCAGGAACCTGCTCTTCTTCTATTCCCCCTCCTTCAGATGGGGCATGGGCAGTTGGGCCTCCCCTAAGTGCAGGGCCTAAGCAGCTGTCGGTGTTGCCCATTAACTGAGACCGCCCCAGGATGTCTCCTATATTCATTTACTCACCCACAACTCTGACCAACCCTGGCCCTTTTCACACTGCTTACCTTCACTCGCAACGACGCGGAACATCGTGCTAAAAACGTGGAAGATCGCGTTTTCTCGCACGAGATTTGCTCAACATTGCACAAACCTCGCATGAGAAAACACTGTCTTCTGCGCCGTTGTGAGTGAAGGTAAGCAGTGTGAAAAGGACCCCTATTTAAAATGTTTGTAAGCTACCCTAAGTATCTCAGTAGAAGGGCAGGTAGAATCATAAATGTTGTTATGCCTCACATCATTTCCCAGTGGCAATATTGAATTTTAATTTGATGATTTACGACCATCTCCTTACTTACCTTCACATAATCTATTTACATCGCTTGTTCATTCACAGATTTTATTCCCACATCCATTCTTTCCGTCTTTTGCCCTGTGTGCTTATCCACCACTTCAAACATCTTTTCCTTTAGTTTATTCTTCCAGCCAGCATTCCTCAACTGACTATCCTATTAATCCCTGACTCTGTAACCATCTCATCAGGGCAACATATGCACAGAATCCACTGATGCTTGGCTGACATTAAGCTATATACAGTACCTATTTGGAGGGGAAAGGAGGGATTGTTGTGAAGAGCAGCACCAAGGAATTAAGGCGACTTTAATCAGGAATTGGTCACTATTCATTTTAGAACAAAAAGCACAGAAATTTATTTGATGTCCACATACAGGTACACATGAAAACATGGAATTAATATTGCATGCAGTTTGGTCCATAGATAATTGTGATTTATCATCTAACGTTCAAAAAGCTTTCAACAGAATTATCTAGAGAAAAGGGAGGAGAAAGAAAACATAATAATAGTAACAACAACAACATTCAATTTATATACCACCCTTCAGGATGACTTAACACTCACTCAGAACAGTCTACAAAGTATGTTATTATTATCCCCACAACAACAATCACCCTGTGAGGTGGGTGGGGCTGAGAGAGCTCCTAGACTGACCCAAGGTCACCCAGCTGGCTTCAAGCGGAGGAGTGGGGAATCAAACCCGGTTCTCCAGATTAGAGTCCCACACTTTTAACCACTACACCAAACTCTCATAAACATAATGTAACATGTTTGCAGCAACAGGACTTAGAAGATGGTGGTTAGAACATGTGAAGATAATGAGCCAAGGAAGGACACCATTAGGGTCTGAATTTCTTGTTTCAAATCATGGTGAAGGGGGTAGCTGGGATCCAGCTCCCTGTTCTGACACAGTTTGTTCCCACTTCCAGCTTGCTGTGGAATGGGGAGTTTGTCACCGTGCGAAGCTTAAAACCAGAACTGCAGTCCAGTTGCAGTAAAAGGTGTGGCACCATGGACTTGCTCTTAGCAGAACAAGAATACTGCAGGTAATACCAGCCGGCAGGTCTTAAGAATCCATGGGTCATAGAGATCTGTGTTGTGCAGGAGCTCCGAGCACATATTTAGCATGGCTTTCTTGTTTTCTGTAGCCACCTCCGCCACCCCCACCTTTTGCTTCTTTTGGCTGTGTGCCCCTCCCTGGATTTGCAAGAACTCCAGCTTGTCTATGAGAGAGTAGAGATGTGCTCCCTCTACTATGCCTTGCACTGCGAGGTAAGTGAGGCAGGCTGAAAACAGTGGGACATTTGTCTTCACTTTCCCAGCTCACCCTCTCTTCCTTTCGCTGTAGAATGCTGGCACTCCAGCACCCTCCACAACTCTGTGCCTGCTGCTGCAGATCTGCGAAGCCCTCCTGTTCCTGCACTCTCGTGGTTTTATCCACCGGGTCGTAACTTCCCATGCCGTGCAGCTAGTGAGACCTGGGCTTGCCAAGCTCAGCAACCTGGAATACATGCAGCAGAGGTTGGTTCAAGAGAACATAAGGCTTTTGGAGACTGGGGAGGGGGAGATTTCCTCACAATATTTGACTGTGTTGGTTCTGTTCCAGGACGCAGCAAGTCAGCGTAAACTGGCCAATCCCACCACCCCCACCTCTCTACAACTGGCTACCCTTGGAAGTCATTAGACAGCACCCTGCCTCTGTGAACTCTGACCTCTACAGCTTCTGCACTGTTATCCAGGAGATCTTTACAGGTTGGATTCTGGATGGGGAGGACTGACTTGGCCCTGGGGGACTTCCACCATGAGTTCCTACTGCAGTCCGGGTGCAGAAGGGACTCCTGTGGCCCTGAATTGAATAGAGGGATCTTTAGACAGTGGGATAAAACAAGTAGCAAAGGGTTGTCATAAAATATTGATGCTGTTTAAAATAAGATACTTTTTAAAAAGTGAGGTTCATTAGCCCTTACGAAGGGCTGCTAATCAAGGTAACAAGCAAAATACAGCAGGTTGAATCCAGCCCACATTTTCTGCTTGCACTAGAGCTCTTGCACAAGCAGAAACCAAGAGAAAGACTGCAGTAGCTGCTTGCGCAAAGTCAGAGTAACCATATTCCCACTTGGTTTCTGCAAGCACAAAATACTGTGCAACCAGCCCCTGGGTTTCAGGAGGAGAACCTGGCAGTTTCTTCTTTTACAAAATTGCTTCCCGAGGTACAATACGGGAGAAGGAGGAGATTGTTGCCCTTCTTGAGGCCATTAAATCAAGTGCTGGAGCTTGAGTAGCTCTTAGGAGTTCTACTATGCACAGGGCCACAAAAAGGAACACAATGATAGTTCGCAAGTATCACAGGACAGTCCTGCAAATGTATTCCAAGTGGAAATGGCTGAAGGATGATAACTTTTGATCACTTTTGAGCGAGATGTTGCACGAGGTCTTATGTGTGAATGTCATTGAGTATATGAGCAAACTAGGATGGCATCAGGAGATGTTGTGCAAGATTCTTGTGTGTCAATGTCATTGGATATACAATCGGACTAGGATGGTTGTGTGAGACATTGCACAAGATCTTGTGTGAAGGTGATTGCATGTATGAACTAGGATGGCAGCAGAAGTTGCGCAAGATCTTGCATGAACATGTCATTGAATATATGAGCAGACTGGGACAGGTGCAGAAAATGTTGCAGAAGATCTTGTGAGTGTATGTCACTGGATATATGATCAGAATAGGTTGGATGAAGGAGACATGGCACAAGATATTGTGTGTGTGTTGTGTCATTGAGTAAGAATAGTACTAGAATGGCAGCAGGAGACATCAAGATCTTGCACAATTCCTTCCACAGGTGGAACTAAGTAGATTTCTTTACTGTTTGCACATTGCTTGATCTAACCCAGCGAGTGTACTTCCCCTTTATCCTCTTGTCACTTAGGAGGAGAAAGGAAGGCTCATCAGTCCTTCATCCTTAAGGCAACAATTGGAGAGAGATATTTACTACTCCTTACATTAGCTGACGGCTTTTTCCCCGCACCATCCTGCAGTTGAGCTCCCAATAAATCTACACGTGAGAGACCCTCTTTACCACTCTGCAGAAAGATGGAGTGTCCGTTTGAATAGGAGGTCTTCTTAATGTTAGTCAAGCCAGTGGCTTTCATGCAATAATAACAAGAGGTATAGAAGAGAGAGAAAGTTAGGATAAAGTAACGTGTTTGCATAATCCTCCTATGTATCAATCTAGCATTTGCTTTCCAGGTGAAGTTCCCTGGCATGGATTGGATGGTCCTGTTGTGAAAGAGAAGATGGAGGCGGGACAAGCTCTCTTGGCTGACAGCCAAGTTCCACAGCCTTTTTACGAGATGGTCAAGGGTGGCCTGGCTTTGAAGGAACATGACCGTGTGGGTGCATTCCTTGACATACGCTATGTATTGCGGACAGCTCAGCAAGTATGAAGTTTAGTGGGCCTTTGAATGATCATGCTCGTTTGGGGATATTATTTTAAGATGTGAAGTTGGCCCCGTTGTCATACCTACTTTCCTTACGGAAAACCATGAGACCAGTTTTGGCAGGGCTCAGGTCACACTTGACTTGCAAGGTTCAGCTACACAAAATGGGAGTATCAGAGCCCTGCTTAGATATGTCCTGTCTTACCGGAGTTAAAATAACATCTTTCTCCCAGATGTGTCTCTGTCAAAATGGCCAGTTACCAGCTTATTAAGCATTTTAACATTTCCAGGCTTTGTTCAGAGCAGTGTGCTGCTGAAGACCAGCAGCTGGGGTTGGGGACCGCAGAGGATAGCTATTGCCTTCTTGCCCTGGTTGTGGACTTCCTGGGAAGATATCTGGTTGGACACTGCAGGAAACGAGATACTGGACTAGAGGGAGATTTGGTCTGTTCTGGCAGGACTCTTCTTAGGTTTAAAAGTTCCTATTGTGAGAATATATTTTCTCTGTATCGACTCTTCCTCTCTTCACTCTGATCTAGGAAATTGGACTTAATACTTATTCTTTTGAAAACTAAATGAGCTACATTGTCATGAAACTTTCGCTGATGTTTCTCATCAGCTGGAGTGCCTTGAGCTCCCGGGGGGGAGGGGGGGGAAGCAGGTTGCAGCTCGTATCTTTTTTTAAAATTTTGATTACCAGGATCTGAAGCATATAATTTGGTCGCATTCCCAGGATGCTGCAGGGAAGTCCCCCGTGCTTTCATCGGCTGGAGCATCTCCCAAGAAGTTCTGTATATGGGCAGGACAGATTAAGACAGGCGGAGACTCCTCCTTCCCAGCCATTCCTGAAGGTCAGTTTGATGCCATATAGTATGGGTGGGGCTGCACTCAGGGATCTCTTCAAAGAGTCTCTCTACACAAGACGTCTTACACGGGGACACTCAAGTGTAAGGAGACACAATGTTAGCCGGGAAACGTAGTTTAAAAAGACAGAGCCAACAGAGATTGCTCCTCAGAGGCTTTGTTAATTTCATCTTCACCTCTCCAAAGGCGCTAGCAATTTCACTTCTCTACATGAGGGTAGTTTAAAAAGAGCTTGTGGAGATGGCTTCTCAGAGGGTTTGTTAATTTCACCTTCACCTCCTAACAAACCCTTTAAGGAGCTATCTCTGCATCTCCCTACACTTGAGCATCCACGTATAAGATGTCTTGTGTAAAAAGACTCAAGGTGAGCCAGGAATGGAGGGCAAGGAGAGATTGTGTTCAAGAAAGGGCCAGCTCTGTGGTTCAGATTGTTGCAGCTGGAGCCCCTGTCTCAGATTCCCATAGCACTAAATCAGAACACTGTCTCCCAGTCTAGCATCACGGGAGTGCAGTCAGGTCCCAAGATACTGTTGTTCCCAGGGCACAGTTGGTGGCCATCCACTACAGCAGTTCTGCTGAAGCGAAGCAGGTTTGTGTCTGGTCCGTGCTTGAGTGGGACACCTCGTGGGAACCCTGTTTAAGTGCCTTGAGTTCCATAATGGAAGGCAGGATATAAATATAACAAATGCAAATAAATAAGCATTTGAGATATGAATTGTAAAAGTATTTGGTGCACTAAGAAGTCTTGTGATTAATGATGGTCTGAAGAAAAGAGAACACAAGACAGTATCTTCAAGTGTTCATCTGGCTGGAAGGAAAATGGTGGGGGTGAAAGTGCCATAACTCACAGGACTAAAGCTGTGCTGTAGGGCCCTGCAGGAGAACGAGGTATGGGGGGGGGGGATCCATGTTTTTAACGCTCTTGTCTTGTCTGTTTTCTTGCTGCCCAGAGCAAGCCTACATCGAGGTGGAATCCAGTGGCAGAAGTGCAGGACAAAGCGCACAGCTCGAGAGCAAGGCATCCGCACGGACTCAAGTAATAGAAGACCAAGGCTCAAGGGTACTGCTTTACTGAGTGCAGATGCGTGAAACTAAAAGAATTCCTCTCTTTCTCCTTCGGTGAAGGAGTGTATCCTAGTAAGCCATCCCACAAATTCTTCAAGTGAACTTCAGGTGGAGGCCTTACTCATACACAGCTCCCTCTTTCATTCCCAAGTTGTCTGTTTTGCTGCTGCAGCACCCCAACCTCAGTAGTTTTCATTTTTGCAGCAAGGGCTCATTGGGGACAGCTTTCTTCTCTCTTCTGAATTAACCAACAGGAAAGGACATCTAAGGATGATCTGTTTAGTGGTCATTTTACCATGGCTGCTGCTCACTCTTCAAACTTCTACCTTGCGGCACCTATCAATTATATCCTACCTTGTCAGCCTGGAACAGAAGGAATTGGCAAAGTCCAGCCGTGAAGAGGGGCATAACTCTTAGCCGGTTTTGATGAGAGATAGGACAAAGCATTGCTCTTCTAATAAATGCCAAGACGGGTAGTTTCAATGAGATTTCCTAAGGCACCAAAGTACTGTTAAACAGAGTAGCCATTGGGGGGCAACATTGAGCTGAAGCCAGCCAAGAATGCAGGATGCCAGATAGACCGAATCTTCTAGCAATCAGGGGTTTGTTGTATTCTCGGTAGAACCAGTCTCTTTCTCCCTCCATCACTGATTTTGAGCCTTTGCACCCAGAGCTTTGTAAAGAGATTAAGAAAGTAATGGCCAAAGATTTGGTACTGAGTTAGTGGGGGAAGCATGTGCCAGAACACTGCTGTAGCTTGGAATTGATATCCTTAATTTTATTTTACCTATTTAAAATATTTACATCCCTCCCTTCCAACAAATGCAGGGCAGCTCTTCATCTCTTTCATCTAGTCCCAAGAGGCCTAAGGTAAGAATTAAGGAATGAGGCGATTCATGGTGCTGTTCAGCATCCCACACTAGGATACACACCTCCACTAATGGGGAACAGAATGGCGGATTTTGTGAGCGTTTACTTCCTTCGGTGGGTGGAGTATATCCTGCCTCACCCAGGATTCCACTTGTCTTAATGTCATGGTATGGGATAGGTTGGGAAGGTGTCTCTTGACTTCCAGTGGCTCCAGTTAGGTAGGTTGGGAGGGCATCTCTGGCTTCCATGGTCTCCAGTTAGGTATGATCTGTGCCTATATCTTTTAAAATATTTGTTCTTAAATATCATCTGACCAGTTTAATTTTTTTTCTGTTTGCTCAGCTGCATCACATCCTATAATGTAGGGGTGGGGTGTGTTCCTCCTAAGAGAAAGGATTACACGCAAAGTTCATTTGCACAGCCCTTCCTATGTAGCAAGTGGGAGTAGTAAACCACACCAGGACACACTCCATCCACAGAAGAGGATAAACTTTCATTACTAACCCCAACGTTCCTTGCTTACAGAAGGAAGGTAACCAGCAGGCACATGGCCCCAACAAATCCTCCCCTGGGCAGCACAAGAGATCAGATTCTGACAGCACATTGGACTCAGAGAGCAGCAGTGACGACGAGTCTGTTGAGTCTGACAGGGGGCCCCTAGGATCTGCAGATGTGGTATGGTTCTATCATGACTCATGCAAGGCTGTCAGTTATGATCTGTATTACCCTGAATGCAAAACACAGGAAATACACAGCCCAGGCCAATACAACCCCCTGTTCTTTTGACTACTTGCTATGCATGGCAAGTCCCCCCTCCCAACCCTGAGTAGCAGTCGTGATGCTATCCCATTATTAAAGCATCTATGCCCCTTAGTTGTGACCCACGCACTTCAGCTGCCCCTGTTCTGCATTGCTCAGGCACGACGCTACACAGATGGCTCATGCCTTTTCCCCAGTGTTTTAACCACCGTGTTTCGGCCATTCCAATATGCACATATAAGCTTGTGCTCTCTGACTCAAATATGCGCCTGAGCATCATAGAGCATCCCAAGGTTTCCCCTCCCAAATTAAAACCTCTTTCTAGTGCAGAGTTACCCATGCTGTTGGCTTTGGTTCACTTTTGGATGTTGTGCTGGTCCATTGTTCACGTTCCAAATGAATCCGTATACTTTCTTAGCCCTGTATTGTGCCCCTTTTAGCATATAAACACACAGTGCCTTGACCTGTGCTCCAAAGTTTTCCTTGCTAAACTCGATGCTCTGAAATCTAATGCATCTTCCTCCCTGCTGTTCCCAACTTGCTGATTTCTTAAGTTGTGCATTGCCTCTTCCAGACAGAGCCCATGGCCAGGCAGGAGACAACATTTGTGAACAGTCTGCAGGATTCAGCCTTCCTCTTGGCAAAGGCCCAGGCCTCCCTGGAAACTCTTGAGCAACGTTTTGAATCCGGCATCCACATTTTAGAGTCTGTCATCAGCCGGCCAAGCAAGCTGCATCGAGGCAGTCACAGTGACAGAGGCCTGTCAAAGCAGGCTGCAGGGGGTAGGTCAAAGATTTTACCATGAAAAGGGATTGCGTGCTCAGTACAAGTATTGACGACTCTTCTTTGTCAACGACATTAAAAAGGTGGGTCTGTATGAGCCTTTCCAGATTTATTTATGTGTGTATTTTAAAAGTTGTTTAAAATTTGAGATCTGCTGTTGCAGACTTCCATAGAGGGTGTTTTTCCCCACTGGATAGAACACAGCATGTGCCCACTTTTGGGGGGAGCTTCTACACAACTCATGGAGCTTCTGGGCTTTCCCATTTAAGCCAGAACAAAGGAAAAAACTTTGGGCCAAGCTAGAAGTGAGTCTGTTCACTTACCATTCAAGTGTAATTCCTCGCTTCTAGCTTGGCCCGTTGCTCCAACTTAAAGGGGAAATGGCAAGACGGCTATGGGAAGGCTCTCTGTGTAGACCTACTGCATCCCTTTCATCATTATACGATTGAGACCCTGAAAGTGAAGGTTCAGATTTAAATTCTCACAACAACTTATAAGACAAACTTCGAGTCCATTTGCACCTTAAAGACCAACATTTCTGGACTATAAGTTTTTAATAGTCAAAGCCCCTTTATCAGATACATTCACTGTGAGACAAGTAATTGTTTCTCATTCTCAACTGTCTCTCTGTAAAATGGGAATGGTATGGACTTCGCCCTCATTGAGCTGTAAATAATAATAACTGGCAACTATTACTGTTTAATGTGAAAGTTGAAAGAATATTGAAGATGCTGACCTTATAGGCAACTCAGTGCTACTTCATTCATATCCTACGGCCAAGTTACAAGTGACGAATGACACTTGCCTGGCAAGTGACCAGCCTCACGTGTATTCCTCCCTGTTCGCTTGCCATTCACTTGCTCTCCATTTGATCAAGTGGAGCGCAAGTGAATGGCAAGTGAGCAGGGAGGAATACACGTGCGTCTGTTCACTTGCCAGGCAAGTGTCATTCATCACTTGTAGCTTGGCCCCTAGATTAAAACATGTCAATTTCTAGGCTCCTTGCTTAAGATCGCACTAATGTGTATCTCTCTCCACCTACAGAACAATGCAAAGATTGCACCCAACATCACTCCCTGCAGACACTCATTGATTTAACAGCTGGGTCCAAGAAGAAAAAACAGGTAATGTTTTATAAAGAAGCAACCACCCAGCTCCCTGTGCCCTTTCCTCGCACAATGCTAATCCTGCCCATCTTTCTATCCACAGCGAAACCCTGTCTCCACAGAGATTGGCTACAAGTGGAAGAGCACAATGGAAGGGCCATCTTGCTCAGAGAGGCACGTAAGAGACTTCCCGGTGACCTTTTTGTGGACAGCTTTGGCTCTGTCACTTCCTTCTGTTTTCAATTAGATTGTCTAGAAGTGGTCTATAAGCCCAGCCCCCCTACCCTGCAACCAGCTTTGGCCACAGTCTATCCACTGGTTTCTTCCTGCCAAGGCATTTTTTTTTCAGCATCAACATTATAATAAAAAAAATTACCAGACCGTAGGAGTCCCTGCAGAACGTTTTCATTCTTGTTTGACTATGATATTTGAATGATTACTCTGAAGGCCGTTGCAAAACAAATGGTGTGCCTGGCTTATTTTTTTTTAAGTTATATTCTAAAACTACCCTATCAAAATATATTAAAAACCACTTCTACTCATGCCCTTGCAGGTTCGACTTACTTCAGGAGATAATCCAGGAGCTGCAGGGCACAGGTGATTCCTGCGCTGTGAGTCAGAGTAGGTAGAGGGTGCGGGTGTGGACCTGAGGAATGGAATACATACACTGTGATAAATGTATAGGGAACTAGAGAGAAGCTTTGATGATGCTTCTGATCTGTGGTTCCTTGTGTGTGTGAAAACACTGCTCCCGATGACTCTGGTCAAGTCTGATTCCGCTATAGGCAAGCATTTGAGATGTTTTGTTAATTTTCCTGTATCCTCTCATAAATCTGGCAAGATGTACACGTTAACAGCATTTTTGGTTTGTTCAGGGTATAGTAGGTAAAAGGTAAAGGTAGTCCCCTGTGGAAGCATCGAGTCATTACTGATCCATGGGGGGACGTCGCATCACGACGTTTTCTTGGCAGACTTTTTACAAGGTGGTTTGCCATTGCCTTCCCCAGTCATCTACACTTTATCCCCAGGAAACTGGGTACTCAGTTTTACCGACCTCGGAAGGATTGAGCTGGCTACCTGAACCTGGCTTCCGCCGGGATCAAACTCAGGTCATGAGCAGAGCTTGGACTGCAGTACTGCAGCTTACCACTCTGCGCCACGGGGCTCTTCTCCAGGGTATAGTACAGAAGTAAAATTATTGTCAGACAATCTTGCTTCCATTTTTCTTTTTATTAAAACATAACTGTGTACATCTTTTGCATTAATTAAGTTTTAAAAATATGATGATGCCTTTCAGTGATTCTACATAGATAAGGTGAGTGATTACATGAGTCTCGAGTATTTATCTTAACCAAAAGTAAACAGGTCACAAATCAAGGAGTCCCCTCTAAGAAGAAGCTAATCATCAATACACACTCACATATTAATAGACTTTCAAAATCATCTTCTAGCAAGGCCTAGCTTTCCACTCTGGTATTCTTGACTCATGTTCTTGGCTAACTAATTACTTTCAAACACCATACAAATGTTGGCTGTTGTGGGTTTTCCGGGCTGTATTGCCGTGGTCTTGGCATTGTAGTTCCTGACGTTTCACCAGCAGCTGTGGCTGGCATCTTCAGAGGTGTAACACCAAAAGACACACTGTGTCTTTTGTTTCCACACTGTGACACTGAGAGATCTCTGTCTTTTGGTGCTACACCTCTGAAGATGCCAGCCACAGCTGCTGGCGAAACGTCAGGAACTACAATGCCAAGACCACGGCAATACAGCCCGGAAAACCCACAACAGCCATCGTTCTCCGGCCGTGAAAGCCTTCGACAATACACCATACAAATGTATTTATGTATCTTCTAAAAAACTATAAATGCTGTGTTAACACTTTCATACTACTTTTAGTCATGACCAAGAATATCAAAAACAGTGATTACAATTTTCGCATACGTCTTACTCTCCGTTGGACCTCAACCAATACACCCCATGTTTGAACTATCTCTTTATTTCTGTAACTAGTTGGACATTCTTGCCATTCTCAGATGCTTTTCACACCTGCCTCCCCCCACACATTATAACTATTTTATTATTTGTGTTATTAATAGTCTGCCTTTCTCACTGAGACACAAACTAAGTCACCACAATGAACAAGTGGGACATCCAGTAAACAATGAAATGGGGTTTGGATTGCAGAAATTTTAAAACGAGATCTGATACAGGGCTGAAACAATACTGAAACACAGGATAAGCATTTAAACATGGCATGTTAAACAAAGCAGAAATTACCTAGTAGGAGCATACTTACAGCAGAAGACAGTACACAGTAGTATAGTCTGTGGTCCTTATTTCTTTACCAGAGCATCTTTTGGATATCTGTTGATATTAATTATATTATTTCAACCTATTAGAGGTCATGTTAGTCTATTACTTCTTTTAACACTCTTCAAGGGTCTGGGTCTCTAGACATCCTTTTTGGCATATTTAACTGAGACACCAAACCAGCCCTGCTTCTGGGCTGCAGAAACATCCTCCATGATCTTTTTACACAATTCAGATAACTGCTCCTCTGTATTTCTGGCCAGATCCATAACAGTTCATCAAAACAGCTGTTGCTACCATTCTCTTTCCTTGTTCACTATCTTTTGGACAAGTTATGAATCAGTGATTCCAATCCAGATTTGTTCCACATTCCTGCCCCTTGCGATGTGGTTTCAAGCAGTCTGGTCATCTTTTAAAAACTGCCCAGAAGTTTGTTTGCTCAGTGCCAAGCAGCTGTAAAAAGATAGTAAGTGTGCAGAGAGGTGGGCATATGACAACACAGGTACTAACCAATCAACATTGTGCACATTGTAAAATTAATAATAACAACATTTGATTTATATACCACCCTTCAGGATGACTTAACACCTACTCAGAGCAGTTTACAAAGTATTTTACTATTATCCCCACAGCAAAACACCCTGTGAGGTGGGTGGGGCTGAGAGAGCTCCAGAGAGACTACAGAATTACAGAAATGTTTTCCTCTAGACCGAAGAGGAACAATATCTGACAACAAAAACTTCCAGAACACAGTGGCTGCACTTTTGATGCATGTGTGTACATGTCCTAGACAACTCTGGCTTTGTGAGTTTTTAGGGAGGACCTCAATAGCAATGGTGAGTGACCTTCCCTAGAAATGAAGAGGCATATAGAGCCAACCAGGAGGGACCTGTGAGAAACTCAGATTAGGAATATGTGGCAAACAATCCCCTCATTCAAGGCTATGTATACCTTACACCAAGGTAGTTCCAAATATATATCAAACACAGTTTTATTCTGTGATTTTGCTTTCACGCAGCTTTTCTCCACCTTGCCTTCCAAACCAGAGCACTTTTTTTGAGCTTCCATGCTAACATGCTGTAATTCCAGGTTTCTGTATCCTTATTATGCTCTTTTCCAAACCTCCTTTCCTCTAATCTTGGAAAGAATGCAGTCCCAGCACTTTTAATATGCCGTCTGAAGGAATGGTAAAGATTTTTCTGCCTTGCAAACGTTTCACCCACATTGGCACCATTTTTTTGCTGTCAAACTCTTACGGACATCATTCTCCCTGCAATTCTTTTCCTGCTGCACTATTGGAAGGCTCTTTAGGAGCTTTAAAAAAATCAGTCATTGCTACAGCTACAACTGTCTATTAGCTCTTAACAGCATCAAATTTTAATAGAACTGCTATAGCACATGCATGAAGCAAAGAACAAAAAAAAAGAGTTGTGAGCCACCTTGTGATGACCACATTCCCAGGACCCATTGCAGAATTCATGCAGAGCACATGTGGAGGGTGGGAATACATTATTTAAAAAGCGAAGTAAACAGAATATTCCCGTTTGTGAAAGCTTCGTTGCCAACACATGCCTCTACATTCACAGCAGCAATGAAAGCCTAATTTAAGCAAGTTAAATTAATTTTGAGAAGTTTGGACAATAACCTTCATGCTTCATTTTTCCTTCACTTTCCTAGGGTTGCCAGCAAGGAGTGAAAAGCCTGCTGTCTCGGGAGACAAGAAAGCAGCTCCCGTCTGTACCAAAGGCCAAAGGATGGCTGCTTGTTCAAAGGACCAATGAGAGATGTTCACTACCACTTTCCTTTGGATGGGGCCTAGTTGGAAACCAATCAGTTCTCCTCTTCTGAAACCAAAGTGTCGTCTATTTTCCTATCAGTTTAGCACCCGCAAGAATGAAATATCCTGATGCACAATCTCTGATGCTGTCGCAGTAGAGCAGCTAAATCTAAAGTGGTCCAAAGAGATTTCTTCCATTGAGTGAAAGATCCATCTATAAATCTATGTTTTTAAAATCTATATTAACAAAGATTACAGACTACAAATTTAGCAAAGCGTACACAGTATTCAAGACAGAGTCGCCATGGGTCAAAGTTGTGCGGAAGCCTTGGCCACAATAGTGACACTGATCGGGTTTATTTTATGTCACAACCAGCATAGACTAAATGTGATGTTTATTAGGCTTGACAATGCTTTCCTTCATAGTATATTAAAAATAAATCACGTTTTATTGCCTTTGCTTCTACATCACTGTTTTATCTGCTAATAGTACTCATTTCTAGTTCTGCAGATCTACACTTGCAATTTGCCGCAGTGTTACTGTCAGATTTTAAAGGATGCCTGAAGAATTACCATAAGTACATGATTTCAGAGAAGCCCCTGTATGCATGTACATCCTGCATATATGTGTATACATCTGTTTGCAAGAAAGAGCCAACATGCATTCACTTTAAAAATAAACCTGAGAACCCTGCCTGGATTAATGTGGGTTTTAGATCACGTGTTCAGCCTTCCATGCATTGAATGTAATGTAATAATGACTCAGTGCGCACACTAGAGAGCCAGTGTGGTATAATGGCTAGAGTGATGGATAGTAGCTTAGGTTCGATTCCCTGCTCTGCCATAGAAGCTTGCT
Organism: Eublepharis macularius; assembly: GCF_028583425.1. Lineage (NCBI taxonomy): Eukaryota > Metazoa > Chordata > Lepidosauria > Squamata > Eublepharidae > Eublepharis > Eublepharis macularius. Next base: position 157,102,854 of record NC_072793.1, on the reverse strand, counting down.
GGTTGCACCTTGGGCCAGTCTCACACTCTCAGTCTACCTCACAGGGTTATTGTGGGGCAGGGTGGGGAATGGAGGAGGAGAAGAGAATGATGTAAGCCACTTTGGGTCCCCATTTATGAGAAAGGCAGAGTATAAATGAAATAAATACCAAGACTGGATCCTACCAGCTCTTCTACTGGCAAAAAGAGGAGGGGGAGTCCTTATTACCATCAAAAAGACTACATCAGTAATAATGGGACCAATGTGGACAAACGGCATGTGGTACGGGGACTGCATTGAGGAAGGAAATCAGGCAGCACTGAGCAAAGGAGCTGGTAGGATACAAACCCCTGTATATGCTGTACACAAGATATGTTGAAATCACCATTTCCACAGACAAAACTTCTGTTCACAGATCATGACTCTCCCTCCCTGCTGCAGCCCAAAATCACGAGGCATTTTGAGGTTGCAGTAGAGGGGAGGAGAGAAAGTTGCACTTCAGGGACAGAAATTGTTCCAACAGAACCATGTCACTCTTCATGTGTACCAGGAATAGTGGCTCAGTGGCTCTTTAACATGTCCCCTGTAGCTCTTCTGAGCACCATTCCCCAATGTGGTACACACCCTGCCTTTCACAAATGAAGCATTTGCTGCTGGAGGGATTGGAGGATGGGTAAGGTGTGAGCTTCCTTTAGCTAAGCCCCATGCCAGGGATGGATATAAACGTTCTCTCGACCCCCTCTCCTATGCAGCCTCTGCACTCATCCCAGCACCCAGGCAGCTGCTAGGAAGAGAAAAAGTTGAGTGCAGATAAGAATAAAACCACCACCATCACAGCAGCCACTCAAGGAAAGATGAGTAGTTTTACTCTCTCCACAGCCAGAAGGACTTCCTCCAGGTACTTTGGCAATCTCATTCTCTTGCCTGAACTGCTTTGCCTTATGCTGAGGAGAAAGTGGGAAGACCGAGGGAAGCCCTTCCCTTCGTTCCAGATACACAAAGTGAGGGGAGACAATTCAACATGTGCAGAGGTGTTTAAAAGGTTATAGTTATATATAGTTGTTATTGTATGTGCATATTTGGTGGGGCGGTGCACAGGGCAGGCAGTAGTCATGTAGCTCTTTTGGTCAACAGTAATTGCAGAAGTGGCCCTCTATGAACTGCAGTGAGTACTACTGACGCACATTGTAATGTTGGTACAGGGCCAGAGTCAATAAAATAACGCTTTTTAACTGAACAATCGCAGTGAATTGTGTTCTAAAGGGCCAACACAGAGCCAAACTACACGAGACAGCCAACACATGTTCTTCATGTGCCAGATACCACAAGGTTCCCTGTGTAGTATAGTCTTACAAAGAACAGTCACTCGATGCAATTCTCTGCTGGGGGAAGATTGATGGGAGGGATTCTCTGTCTCTTGCAAAAAGCCTTGGCTCAGGTTTTCCTTCGGGGGTGGAGGATGAAACAGGAGGTAGGAAATCCAGGGCAGCTTTTTGCAAGAGAGAGGGAGAGAGAATCCCTTCCACCTCTCTTCTCGATGGAGAATCGCAGGGAATCTTGCAGGACCCAACGCATGCCTGGGCGTCTCGTGTAGTTTCCCTCACCTGAACCTGTTCTACTTCCGCAAATAAATGAGTGACATCACCTTGGAATGATTTACCAGATCACAACCAGGTGGTTAAAGGTGATATCTGAGAGCAAACCACTTCTTTTCATTCTTTCTGGTGAACGTCTACTTATCCTTAGAACCTGGAGATCTGAAAATCTGATCTGTTTGGCACCTTTAACATTTCTGCTGCAGTCCTATTTTTCTGCCTGTGTTCACCATGAGCCCAGAGTGCAAGCCATAGCTCAAGGGCAGAGCATCTGCTTGGCATGCTGAAGGTCCCAGATTTGATCCTTGGCATCTCCAGCTAAAACGATCAGGTAAGAGATGATGTGAAAGACCTTGCAGAGCTGCTGCCCATCAACACTGATTTTGATAAGACCACTGGGCTGGCAGCAGGGCTTTTTTTCAGCAGGAACGCGGTGGAACGGAGTTCCGGAACCTCTTGAAAATGGTCACATGGCTGGTGGCCCTGCCCCCTGATCTCCAGACAGAGGGGAGTTGAGATTGCCCTCCGCGCTGCTGAGCGGCGCGGAGGGCAATCTCAACTCCCTTCTGTCTGGAGATCAGGGGGCGGGGCCACCAGCCATGTGACCATTTTCTCTGAGGGCAACCCACTGAGTTCCACCACCTCTTTTCCCAGAAAAAAGCCCTAGCTGGCAGTATAAGGCTGCTTCTGCTGTTTATGACCTTGGCCTTAGGACCAAAACAGGTGTCTTGAAATTCTTCAGTGCTTCACATAAAAAGAGCTATTCAGCCATCTGGATTACCTGAAGCAAATCTCAGCTTATTTCACTAATGCAGGGGTCCCCAACCTTTTTGAGCCTGTGGGCGCCTTTGGAAATCTGATACAGCATGGTGGGCACAGCCACAAAATGGGTGCCACAGAAGTGGAGCCAGCTGTACAATGCAAGCTGCAACTTGCTTTCACTCATACACTGAAGATCTTTATGCTGTGGTGGCACCTGCTGCTGAAACAACGTTTTTTTAAAACCTGCAGCCAATCAAATTTCAACTCAGAAAACTTGCTCAACTCAGAAGACTTGCCCCACCCACTTTTTAAAACCACTTGTCTGGCACCAGGAAACAGGTCAGCACTCGGCAGGTGCTGTGCCATCCATGTGTCATGTCTCGCCCATCCATGCCATTATTTTCAGCTGATGTGTTGCTATGAACCATTATTCTGTGCTGTGCCTTGATATCATATTGCTGATGCCATAACTTGCCTTGTATTCACAGGCCTGCTGTATCCAGAGTGTCTTATCTCTTGTGCTTTGAAGCTCAGTGTCTCTGACCTTGCAAACCTGCTAGTTCTCAGGGGAAAGAAGAATACCGTGTTTCATTCTTAATCTGTTGCCTCTCTCCTGTCTAGACGAAGCACGTAAACTATTTAGGGAGTTCTCAGAACTTTGCGCCAAAAGTTATGTTTTCCTGTTGGGAGGGGAGATGTGTACTTGGGACCTATATGAACCGTAGCTTTTTACGGATCTTGTTATTCCTGTCAACTTCTGATCAACCTGTGGACAGATCTATGAACATGATTTGATTCCTTGAATAAAGCCTTTTCAACCAAGACCATGGAGTGCTTGCTGTGAGGGTACAGGGCTCTATCTGCCATAGCCTGTCATCCATAGACCTGGCATCATGGGCACCACAGTGGGGACCTCAGTCCTAATGCAAGGATAAATTCAAATATTAGTTTCTTAAAATGAGCTTGAATGAGAAACTACTGAACAAATAGTAGAAAGCAGCAAAAGTCCAGTAGCACCTATAAGACTAACAAAATTTGTGGTAGTCTTATGGGTGCTACTGGACTTTTGCTCTTTTCTACTACTACAGGCAAATACAGCTACTCATCTTGAAATTTCTCAGAGAACCACACAATGGCACTATAACTAAACAAGAAAAGATGCCTCTCCACCACATTTGAGGTGGCACTCGGGGAACAGATGTACGCTCGCCATTCTTTGGTATGTGGCGTCCCTCAGGAAGCGATTCTTTCCCCGATGCTATTTAATATCTATATGTGCCCCCTCGCCCGGTTAGCCCGCAGCTTTGGGCTGGGTTGTCACCAGTATGTGGATGACATGCAGCTCTGATGGATGGCTAGTCTGACCTCACTCTGGATTCCTTGGCCAAGGGTCTTGAGGCTGTGACGGTATGGTTACATCAGAGTCACCTGAAATTGAATCCCCTTAAAACGGAGGTTCTGGGTCGTGGGGCGATCGAGCTGGGGGCCCAGCTCCCAGCCCTCGACGGGGTATTATTGAGACCTTCACTGACAATGAGGAGCCTGGGTGTGACCTTGGATGCCACACTTTCAATGGAGGCCCAGGTCACGACTATTGCCAGGTCTGCCTTTTTTCATCTCCGACAGGCCAGGCAACTGGCACCCTATCTTTCGCCCCAGGACCTGGCCATAGTAATCCATGCAACGGTCACCTCCAGGCTAGACTACTGCAACTCACTCTATCCTGGACTGCCCTTGGGCCTGACCCGGAAGTTACAGCTGGTCCAGAATGCAGCAGCACGCGTCCTTACCGGAATGCCAATCCAAGCGCACATTCATCCTGTGCTGTGCCAGCTGCACTGGCTCTCAGTGGAGTTCCGGATTCGGTTCAAGGTGTCAACCTTGGTGTTTAAAGCCCTTCACGAACTGGGACCTGCATACCTGTGGGACCGCCTCTTCCATTACGTCCCCTGCAGGGTGTTGCGCTCTGCAGACAAGCAACTCCTGGTGGTCCCTGGCCCGAAGGACATCCGTATGGCCTCAACAGGGCCAGGGCTTTTTCTGCCCTGGCCCCGGCCTAGTGGAATGCTCTCGCACTGGAGATCCGGGCCCTGTGGGACCTGTTAACAGTTTCACAGGGCCTGTAAAACGGAGATGTTCCTCCGGGCCTTCGGCTGAGTGCCAGCGGGTGTCCTCCTCCTTCCATCTAAGACCACCACTTCTTCTGGGGCTGCCCTCGGCCATCTGCTATGCCCGTATACGGACTCCCAATATTTGTTTAAATAACCTGCTCCTGGACTATTTTAAAGATTTTAAAAAAATTATTATTGATTTTATGTTTTTGTGATTTTAATGTATTTTTAATGTTGTTAGCCGCCCTGAGCCCATCTGTGGGGAGGGCAGGGTATAAATTGAATAAAATAAATAAATAAATAAATTCACATCACTGGATCCACTTCTGTTTGCATCAAAATTGGACTTCAAAGCCACCAATTCATTATGCTGGACTGATTTCTTGATACTGTCTTGATGTATCTGATGTTCTTTATTATAATTTATTACTGTTATCATATTTATTTATTTAAGAAAGGGTATATCCAGTTATGAATGAATATTTACTGCACTAGAGCACTTTATCTTATTGCACTATTACAGGAACTTTAAAATTTAAACAATAGACTCTGTTGTAGGTTCTTAACTTGCACCACAAGAGGGTTTTATACCCTTGAGTGTTGGTTGTGTTTTCCCGTGGAAGCCTCTCTACTGTTTCGCACCTGTAAAACTAACAAAATTTGTGGTAGTCTTATAGGTGCTACTGGACTCTTGCTCTTTTCTACTGATCATCTTGTCTTATAGGTGCTACTGGACTCTACTGGACTTATGTAGTCTTATAGGTGCTACTGGACTCTTGCTCTTTTCTACTCATCTTGATCCACTGAACAAGTACTAAGAGTGAAATTCCTCAGAGAACCACACGATGGCACTATAACCAAACAAAAAAAAGATGCCTCCCCACCACATTCACATCATTGGATCCACTCCTGCTTATACCATCAGATCTGTGGGCACAGACTATGGCTTGCTTGTTCTGCAGGTCTTCATTGAATAAGAATTTTTAGGATTTCAGAACTACAGTCCAGGTGCTACTTTAGGTACCACACATGCAGGAACCACAACTCACATATGATTGTGTGACACAGGGGGGGACCCAAGCTCTGTCGTCCGTTAATGTGTGAAGAGGCATATTTATAAGTCTGAGCAATTGCTGAGACATATAATTTTTAGTGACTTGATAAAGATGCTTCGAGGACCAAAGCCTGGGATTTGGAAGAACATAAATCAGGGCCAACCACTTCCACCATTAGCCTGGTCAGATAAATAGTCCACCCAGCCAGTATCATAATGTCTTCATGAGAAATCAGCAATTATAAGTTGAATCATTTGCTTTCAGCTTCCGGCACTCTGAGGTATAGTAAAGTTCTGCACTCCAGGTTGCATTCCTAACCTGTCTTGGTGAATTTAATAAGGTGTTGATTATACTTTTCCTTCCTTCACTTCTTATTTAACCCTCCTTAACCTCATATTTATTCAACTCAGGCTATTAGATTTAACCACACCCCATGAACGTGCATGGTTTGGTTCCTCAGTGTGGAAGAATCCAGTTGGACCACGAGGGCAATTAAGGTTTCCTTACTAGCTGTAAACAGAGTGGGTTGGGAGCCCAACTCAGGTCAGGCACAGCTTTGAAGTTCTACTGTGGCTCTTGAGGAAAATGTATAGGCAAGATTGTGCCCTTGGGTTAGCCAAGGCCTGTTGGCTTGTTTCCTCACAGAAAAACTGATCTGCCACTCAAAACAGTGGTTCTCTCAAAAGAGGTTCTCTCAAGAACTGATCAAAAACTGGTGGCGGTTTCACCAAAGCAGAGCCATTTGCCACCAGGCACTGTGTGGATGTGGTTGTGAGTGGAGGCCTAAACAGATGCTGCTGCCAACTTTGCATCCATCACTATCTTAAAAATTTTCGAGTTCTTCACACACAGTGCGGCTTCATGGTCTCCAGCCCTTCTTCCTTTTCCTTCATAGTATATACATACTATAAAATGGAGGAGAGTGGAACAATGTAAACCTCTTTGAATCCCCTTTGGGAAGAAAGGCGAAGTATAAATGAAGTTTTAAAAAAAATAAATTTCAGATTTGTAACAAGTATAAATAGAAAATAAACGTAGAAAAGAGCAAGAGTCCAGCAGCACCTATAAGACTAACAAAATTTGTGGTAGGATATAAGCTTTTGTGAGCCACAACTCACAACTCCAGTAGATGCTACTGGACTCTTGCTCTTTTCTACTGCTACAGACAGACTAACACGGCTACCCATCTAGAAAATAAATGTAGATGGAATAAACTGAGGGAAAGATTCCTAATTTGTGTAGTTTATTCCCATCACAGAATGAGATGGGCGGGTGCCTCAAAATCCTAGACCTGATTAATGTGATTCCCTTCCTTCCCTCACATTTCCTTCCCCTCTTTCTCCACCCCTCACCTCAAAACATCACCAGAAAGTCCAGTCAGCTGTGTTTGAGTTGATGATCCAGTCCCCAGGTTAGTCATAAAGGAGGACATTCAATGATCCTACAGTACAAGTATTTTAATACAAACATTTTGGGTCAACAGTAATACAAAGGGTCACTTTCAATGACATAAATGTACCAAAGCCAAGCTGAGGACACATGAGGGCGATGGAGTAAGGTGGCAGAGGATCTGAACAAATACAACGTCAAAAAAATGCAGATGAGATCCTCAAATGGAAGCTGAAGATACATATGAAAGACAATTATTGTTAAATTGTTCCCCCGAGAAGCTCAGGATAGAGCACATGGTTCTCCCCTCCCTTGTTTTATCCTCACAATAACCCTGTGAGGTAGGTTAAGATATGAACCCAGGCCCACTTCCTTTCCTTGTTCCTAGTTCAACACTATACTCAGGAGTCATTTCATAGAAAAAGAGCTGGAGGAACTCATTAGCATAACTCATTTGCATATGCCATGCCCCCTTGACAGTCACCGGAAGTGTGTCATTGGCATAACTGATTTGCATATACCACACCCCCTGACATCACCTATCCTGGCTGTTTTGGACCCAGTCCTGGCCATTCAGGGCCGAAATTGGGCTGAAAATGGGCGAAAAGGGGCCCAAAATTGTCAGGATTAGGCTGCTGCTGAGCGGGAGAGTGATCCATCACCCATCAGAGGCCCGATCCTGGCTGTTTCAGGACCAATCCTGGCTGTTTTGGGCCTGATCCTGGCCATTTTGGGCCCAAATTCAGCCATTTCGTCCCCGATCCAGGCCGAAACGGGCACAAAATGGCCAAAAATCAGTTGGGCGGGGCCACCTGACATGTGACCTTTTTGGAGCACTACCAGCGTTCCTGTGCGTTCCCCCTCAAAATGAGCCCTGACCATACTATACCGCAATCAAGCTGACATTACAGATACTTGTCAAACAACATTCCTTGGGTAGTAAAACACACACAGACACAGAAGCAGAAGGAAAACACGGGTTCAAGCAACCGAGATTTGAAACCATTTCACACAACCATCCTGAAAACAATGGAATAGCTTGCTGACAATATTGTCTAGATTCTCAGTTAAAAATGAGTGAGCAAGTAACAACAGTTTCAGAATTAATGGCTGGCATGGAAGCTACTCTGGATGAGGCACAAGTTTTATAGGGATGGTATAAGAGCTGGGTGAGTAGGAATGAAATTTTACACAGGTTCATAGCTCATGATTGGTACACCCAATGAATTTCTGGTGGTTCGACCATAATCAGACTATAGATTTGGTAAGAACATCACTAGTTTAAAATAATAACAATATGAAATGGTATTAAATGCCACGAATCCTGGGAATTGCAGTTTTGTGAGGGTATTACGGATTTTCATTAGCTAGTTCTAGTATCTTTGCCATACAATTCCCCAAATCCTATAGCTAGGAATTGTAATCATTCAACAGTTCGGAAAGTAATGGAAGTTTTTGGCATAGATACAAAATATAAAAGGTAGGAACGTGTTCATACACATTTAGGAAAGACCTCACTGAATAGTGTATTGTACCCCTCCTGGAGAAATTTAGTTAGTTCTTGTATTTATCATTTCTCAGTGTTCTTTCCCTGGAAAATGGGAGTAGAATCCTGATGTTCTATCCAGCCCACCCCAAATGCCCAGTGTCGAGACCAAGCCGCCTCTATCTTAACATTCTGGAGTGCAAGGATCACTACTGTCTTTGCCAGTTTGTTCACCAGGCTGAATGCCATAGGGTACAGGGCCATAACTGCCATCATATCTGCCCCTTGGCCCTGATATTCCAGATCCACCTCCATAGCTCGGTGGATATTGGCCACCTGCTCCACCACCATAAGGAGCGTTGGGGTTATTGGCATAGCCAGGGTTGAACTTCTCTGCTGGGATGCGACCCCCACCCCACTCCCTAGGAGTCGGTATGTAGGGGATGCCAGGAGGCTTCATTTCTACCCGGGGGTGCCCATAAGGACCTTCCCCATGTTGCCCATCATACTGGCCAGGTCTGTCTGGCCTGCCATAATTCACAGAACCCCCATACTGTCCAGGTCCAGCCGGCCTGCCATATTGGCCAGAGACACCCCCAAATGCTGGCTTCCCTGGTGTGCCAAATGGCCAAGGCTTATCTGGCCGGCCAGCTGGGAAAGGGTTCCCCCCTTGTGTGTTGGGAGGATAAGCAGAAGACCCGCCTCCAGGTCCTCCCGAAACTGCAGGACTTCCACCCACTACACGGCTATCTCCTGCCTCCCTGCTGCCCGTTGGTTGCCCAGGAGGTGAGACATCAGGCTGAAGGAGTCCTCTGGGCAATGAGCAGCGCTGCACACCTGGAGGCAGAGGCTGTAGGTCTTGCTCAAGTGCCATGTCAATACATCTGGAGGCCACACCTAGGAAAGAAACAGAAACCAGTTTCAGGAAACCACAAAGTATATCTGCATTCTGGGCCCAGGCCCAGACACCCTGTCCCCGCCATCTGTCCTGTTCCTTTTGCAAAGCCAACAAGGACAAGGGAGTGGTGAGGAAGAGACTCTGCCATGGAATTGTCGGCAGAGAAGAAAGGAGAGTGGAACCGAGGCCCAATTTAAATGCCCCGTGCTAGGGTTGCCAACTCCAGGTTGGAAAATTTCTGGAAATTTGGGGGTGGGGCCTGGGGAGGGTGGAGTTTGAGGAGCGGAGGGACCTCAATGTGGTATAATGCCATACTGTCCACTCTCCAAAACAGCCATTTTCTCCAGGGGAACTGATCTCTGCCATCTGGAAGTGAGTTATAATTCCAGGAGCTCTCACCTGGAGGCTGACAACTCTACTGTCTAGTAATCTAGCCCTTAGTAGTCATGCCTGCATTTTTTTTTGTGGTCCACTAAGAGAACAAGCCAAAGTTCAGTGACAGACCACTTGCGTTCTAGGCCTAAAATCCCAGCTCCAGCCCCTGGCAACAGTGGATAAAAACTCTCATCTGAATCTGTGCATTCAGAAAACAAACGTGGCCGCATGACCCTTGTAGGGCAGGACCACGGCTGGTGGAAAGATCCATGTATCAATGTTCCCCCCACCCCTAAAAAAACCTCTCCGCATCTAGAAAACTAGCATTCCTGTGGCTAGTGTTTAAACTTGCAAGACCCTATCTTTGGGGCCATAATGTGGGAGATCCATGACTGCATCTTTTCCAGTTTCATTTCAAAGCAGTCATGTGGGACTGCTAAGGAAATAGTGTCAGAGGAAGGTGAAGTGTAGCCTTCATGTGCACTATTTCTCCCATCTAGTTTTCCACAGCTGATACTGTGGGGAGGGGAAGAATACGAGTACCAAAAGGGATCAACAAGTATGTCAGAAAAAGGAGTTCGCTTCTTATCACAACCGGCAAGCAAAAGTTAGAGACTTTCTTGCTGGGAAACTCCCTTAAACCAACAGTTCCCTGGAAAGCACCTTGGTAACCCCTGACACCACCTAGGGATCTCCAAAGAACATCTAGACTGACCCACTAAAAAGGGTTCCTTCCAGGACTGCCAGGTCCCCCAGCCCCAGCCCCCATCAGCTACCCTTCCCCATTGTTGCTCACCTGTCCGGTGGGGGGAGGGAAAGCACCATGAAACAGGGGGCAGCCCTGAGGCACAGGCACAAAATGCACACTTGCCCACCCACATCACTGGAAAAGGAAGTAATTTCCATTGTCACACAGAAGAGACTCCAGGATGGGATTATCCAAAAATTGGATTTAAAAAAATTATCCAATAATTTGGATTAAAATGTCTTTATAAAAAGGTTTATTATAGGGGGGAAAGCAGGGGGCTTAGCTTGAAAAGGGGTAAGAAACAGGATAAAATACAATTACAGGAAGAAAACTGGTTCATTTGAAATGTGGTGCTGGAGGAGAGTTTTGCAGATACCATGGACAGCCAAAAAGACAAACAAGTGAGTACAAGACCAAATCAAGCTGGAATTCGCCCTAGAAGCTAAAATGACAAAACTGAGGCTATTGTACTTTGGTCACGTCTGGAAAATCAATAATGCTAGGAAAAGTAGAAGGCAGTAGAAAAAGAGGAAGAACTAAGATGAGATGGCTAGACTCCATAAAAGAAGCCACGTCTTCCAGTTTGCAGGATCTGAGCAAGTCTGTTAATGATAGGACATTTTGGAGGTCTTTCACTCATAGGATCACCATAGGTCAGAGGCGACTTAACAACACATAACAGAGAGAGAGAGAGTCCACTATTACACAGCATGCATTCTCAAATAAAAACAATAAAGCTGGTCTAACACAGCTAAGTACATTTCCCCTAGGTTGAGCAGGTTGGGAGCCAGTGCAATATAAAGGTTAGAGTATCGGGCTAGGACCTGGGAGACTCAGAGCCAAGCTACAAGTGACACCTGACCCAGGTTGGACACTTGTCAGCTTCCCTCAAGTTCTGATGGGAAATGTAGGCATCCTGGTCCTGCAGCTTGGCTCTCCGACTGCTGTCCAATGGACTTTTCAACTGTCACTTGTCCAACATTCCGCCAAGCTGCCTACATTTCCCATCAAAACTTGAGGGAAGCTGACAAGTGTCCAATGGAGAGGATAAAGCGGAGCAGAGGAGAACGATGTAAGCTACTTTGGGTTCCCACTGGGAGAACGGTGCAGTATAAATGAGACAATTCAATAAGAAGAGCATGTAATATTCATAATCTATCAGGAAAGGTACGTGGGAATGCTTCCTTAAATAAAGCTAAGAATACTTTTCTGGGTGTAAGCCCCATTGACAAAAATGGGGCTTACTTCTGAGCAGGCCCTCTTAGGCTTGCTATCAACATAGATCTTTGTCGATGTCCACATTCTACACGTTCAATTAAGCAGATCCCCGGGGATGCCCTGGAGGCTTCTTTCTAGCTCAAGCCGAGGGGCTTCCCCACTTGGCTAGGCTTCCATATATTTGTAGCCTCATTAAAGTACTTCCTCCCTCGAGACCTGCTCCTTAAAGTTAACTGGAGGTGAAATGGCCCTCCAGGAAGCTTCGGGCCTGCAATCTTTAGGAATGATGTCAGTCACACTAATTGCTCGGGAAGATTCTTTCTGTGGTTAAGTCATGATAGTTAAATCAGTTTCCATTTGTGTCACGTGAGGCATTAGAAGGAGCACTTAGCCATGAGAGAAGAAGGAACCGTGAGGACTGAAGGCATTCACGGGTGGAGCAGCAGAATATTTGTGGGTGGTGAAGCATGAGAGGTTGTGGAAAACATGGACGGCATTCATATCAGCTGAAGCAAACAATACTTCTCTAGGAAGGAGAGGGGACTTGCTACTTGTCACACACCCTCTGCAGAGAGGGAGATCCCCCCCCCACTTTCTCCATTATAAGCAGAAACATATTCAATGAAGAAGTGTGAGAATATCCCAGAGTTCTCTGGTATTTTCTAGATCAGAAGTAGCCCTTCTTTCTATGGTGGGCAGAGGAACCCTGGGAGTGTAGTACTGTCATAACATTGACACAAACAAATTGTTCAGGACAAGAGATACGTACTCCCATTTGAAAGGGAGTCCGTCTTTCTGGTTCATTCTTGCTTCCCTTCCACTGAGAATAACACAAAAGTTAAAACAGAATTAAAGCACGAACCCAAGTGAAGACATTCATGGAGGAGGTCCAAGAGTAGAACCTAAGTAGGGCTGACTGTAATCTAAGCAGGGTTTGCACCAAGAGTCTCTCTACACGAGACGCCTTGGCGCGTGTTTGTCAAGTGTAGGGAAATTGTAGTTTAAAAAGACAGAGCCAGCGGAGATTGCTCCTCAAAGGTTTTGTTAATTTCATCTTCGCTTCCCTGAAGACTGTCAGTTTCACCTCTCCAGCCTAAAACTGTGTGGGGTCGCAACCAGAGGGCAGTGAGGAATGGAAATGGGCTGGAGCTGCCTTCCAGAGCCAGGCTTGGATCTGGAGAGGTTATAATCGGCTGAAGTTTCCCTTCTGGCATTTCACAGCCCCTTCCCACAGCTCCAGTGTACAGCAAAGCCTTTGCCCTGCTGCCAGCTCTGACTTCTTAAACTACCCTTCCCAGCTAATATTGCATCTCCCGACACGTGTTCTTCACATGTCAGATGTCTCATGTAGAGAGACTCCAGGCTGGCAGCCTGGTACAGTGGTTGAGCGTGAGACTCGAATCTAGGAGACCAGGGTCAAATTCTCACTTTGGTTCACCAGGTCACCTTGGGCCAGCCACTCTTTTTCTCAGCTTAACCTACATCATAGGACTGTTGTGGAGATAAAATGGGAAAGAGAGAAACATGTACATTGCTTTAAGCTTCGTCAAGGAGGAAGGGCGGGATAAAAATGCATTAGAAAAGTTTTAATTCCTTGACTGGGTGCTAGAACTGAAGAATGAAAAGCCAGAATAGGTTCTAGGTGTGACTGTCTCTCTATTTGTGTGTTTGGCTGAGCTGCCACACTGCAAGCATGAACACAAAGATATGTCGCAGCGGCAGAGCAGACATGCATGCACTGCCGCACTTTGTGCGGCAAATGCAAACTGATGCACCTTGTTCCGCCACAGAGAGCTCGACATATGAGTGAGAGAATTCATGGAAGTGGCTAGTGCCATTTTCCAGAGACCATTTGTGAGACTAAACTCATGCGCATTGGTCGCTCAGATGCCAACAGCTGACTACCAGTGCGGACGGGGACTTTTCAGTCTAGAAAGAAAAAAAAAGACTGCTAAGGGGAAACATGATAGAGATTTATAAAATTATGCACGGGGTGGAGAAAACTGATAAAGGCAGATTTTCCCCCTGCCTCTTCCATAATACTAGAACTCAGGAGCACCCAATGAAATTGTTGGGAAATAGGTTCAGAAGAGACAAAAGGAAATAAACATTTACTCAATGAGTAATTAAGCGGTGGAATTCACTGCCAGTGGAAGTAGCGATGGCCGCAAGCATAGATGGTTATAAAAGGGGGCTTAGACAGATTCATGGAGGAGAGGTCCCTCAACAGCCACTAGCCACAGTGACTGAAGGGAGCCTCCATGTATAGAGGCAGCAAACCTCTGCCAATGCTCAGAGGCAGGAGCAAGCAGCGCTTTGGCCTCCATTCCATTTGTTTGGCTCTCCACAGCAACTTATCACGTATGGAACAGTCCATGCTGCACTGGGTGGACTGCTGGTCTGATCCAGCAGGCTCTTCTTAGGTTCTTATGGTCATGCAAGGAAACATTCCCTGCATGGTTTTCTACACCTGCTCAGAGGCCCAAGAAACCAACCTGACCGAGATCTTCTTTTTCCTCTATATTAATTTAATTTATTGCATTCTAGCCCGCCCGCTCTGCGAGCGCGCTCAGGGTGGGTAACAACATTAATAATATTACAATGACATAAAATATAGTATAAAATCAATAATACAATACAAGATATAAAATTAAAACCAAATCCAGGTGGCAATGTGTGATGTTCATACACATCATCAGGAATTCAAGAGGGCAGGCTGCAGATGTCTCAGCTAAACCGCAGACCAAGGCCACAGCAGAGAGGCTGACCAAGTAGCCCGCCCAAGCTTCGACTACTACCATAGGTCTGGCAGAACAGCTCTGTCTTACCAGGCCCAGCAGGACTGTAACAAGTCCTTATTCTCGACCTGGTCGAGCCTAGGTGAACGTCCTTGGGGCCAGGGACCACCAAAAGATGTTGGTCAGTCGAATGAAGGACCCTCTGGGGAACATATGGGGGGGGGAATCCACTTAGCAAGTGTTCCTATGTCCCCAATGCACGGGTTGCCTTGCCAAATTTGCTAGGATGCTGAGTGAGTCAGAGGGATGAGCCAGGCCCTTGAGGCATTTTTGCAACTGGAGTGTATTAGAAGCATCAAAGTGCCACGGCCTCTAGGGCTTCCATCCCTCCAGTGTCACAATCACTAATAACTCCCTTGTTCTTCATACCCTCCTGCTTTAGGCACACCCAGCAAGCTTGATACCCGATACTGCCTCACATTCCCAAGCTGTGAGTGTCTTTTGGAACTGTCAACAAGGCCAAGGAATTCTAACTGCCAGCCACAAACTAAATGTTGTTGCTGATAAAACAAAGCAAGCTTCCAGTGCTAGGGCTGGGCCCAATTATCTGACATTTGGGGCATTTGCTCCAGGCAATAACCTATGCAGGGAGTCGTTTGCCAAAATTCTTATATCGGAGCTGTCTGTGGCAAGGATAGGATAGAGAGGGTGGGAAGTATCTGCACAGACTAACTACTACTTTCTGCATCAGCTTCCAAGTTCCTCTCCACCCCTTCAGTTCTATCTACATCTCATATCACCATCTCTTTCTCTCCTCTGCAGACTATTTGAACCCTTCGGCTTGGTTCAGATGCAACAATAAAACACAATTTGCTGCTATAGGAACAAATCTGAGTGATCCTCAGGCGTCTGCATTCCCTCTCCTTCCTCCCATTATGTTTCTCCTCCCTCTTCCCATTATGCACAGCCAGATAATGAGATATTTCCAGATTTGTGGTAAACTATAGTTTGTCGTTGTGTCCAAACTAGTGAACAATGCTTTATGCTTATCCTGGAAACAGCAATTCCAAACAGTGGTTTGAAGCAGGTTTGGAATCCTGGTTTGTAGGCATACCACAAAACCATAGTTTGCCCATTTGGTTAGGTGTGAAACTAAGACAACTTACACGGGGATGCTCAAATGTAGGGAGACTCAGTGTTAGCCAGGAAGCATAGTTTAAAAAGACAGAGCCTGCAGAGATCACTCCTTAGAGGATTTCCTCATCTTCACCTCCCCAAGGCTCTGTCAATTTCACTTCCCCTTCAGGGAGGCTTCCCTGCTAACATTGCACCTCCCTACACTTATCGCCCCCATGTAAGATGTCTCGTGTTGAGAGGGCAGGAGGGGATGTGAAAGCTCAAGGACCGCCCACACTTGTTTATGTAGTGATTGGCAAACCATGGCCTTACCATTACCTCTTACTGGCCTATGCCATCCACGGTTCTGTGCTGCTGATTCCATAGCATTGTACAATGGTTACAGTGTCAAACTAGAAACTGGGAGACCTGAGTTCAAATCCCCCCTCTGGCACAGAAGCTCACTGGCTGACCTTGGGCCATTCACTCTCAGCCTAATCTCCAAGGGTTGCTGTGAGGGTAAAATGAGGCAGGGATAATGATATGAGCCACCTTGTGTCCCTATTACAGACAAAAGCAGGCTATAAATGCCTACATAAATAAATATGCTTCAATAGGCTCCCATCTCTGCCATGTCTTCTCGGCTCATTCAAACTCTACCTTAACTCTCATTTCTGTAACAAATTTGACCCAAGCTTGGAGCACCTGCTCCACTCCTTGCTTGGCAGTGACCTCTTTACATCCAGTGTAAAAGGGAGTCTCTAGTCTATACAGAATATGCCAGACTGGATAAGCAGCCAACAGTAATTAAGGCTTAGGGAAGTAATTTATATATTGTTATGAATCTTACTTGCTTCTCCCTTTTTTACTACTCATCATAATTTTTAATGTAGCTTTTCGGCTCTGCAAAGCACTTTACAATCCTTATTCATCCAACTTTGCTATAATTACTCCCACTTACAGACAGGCAGAAAGATCTAGCATCCAAACAGCCTGAGCTAGGACTTTTTTTTTTAGTGTTTATCTAGCTTTCATTTTTCTGTTTTGTAATATTCGACCCCAGATAGTTGTGCTGCAAGCTAGCCATTATACATACATGTATATGCATACCAGTGATATACATATAACCACTTTGTAAGCCAGAAAGGCCACCCAGTGGCACGGAGGGAAGGGAGAATAAAATGTACAAAGGACAGGGAGGGGAAATGGTATCAATGTGGGCAGAAAGGTTTGGAATTTTGTACCTTCCTATCGACACTGTGGGGAAGCTCACTTTAATGTTTCTAAAACAAAGCAGGTTCCAGAAAACTGGAGCAAACCAGGAAAAACCAGGGAAGGCAATGGAAGGAGCATGGTTTGAACTAGGGCTGCCGACTCCAAGTTGAGAAATTCTTGGAGATTTGAGAGTATAGCCTTGGGAGTGTGGGGTCTGGGGAAGGGAAGGACAGCAAGGTATAATGCCATAGAGTCCATGCTCCAAAGCAGCCATTTTCTCCAGGGGAACTGACCTCTGTTGTCTGGAGATCAGTTGTAATTCCAGGAGATGTCCAGCTCCCACCTGCATGTTGGCAATCCTCATTTGAAGATGTGGATACTCGACAAAAACTACTCAAGTCTGAGAGCTGGGACACAGCAAATCCTCTGTGTGGAAGCAGCCCAGATCTTCCCATTAGCCTTTAGTCTCCTTCCCGCCTGCACACTACCAACAAGATTATCCAAGAGATTTTATCTTCTATGAACAGTGGGAGAGGTTGCTACCACTGTGCTTCTCGTCCTGTTCTTCCCAAAACCTCTTGCTCTCCCCACCACTACTGCCATTATCCGGCAAAATTTGCCATCCCATTTCCTGCAGTATCAAGAGCTGTAGCAGAACAGGGAGGGAGGCACAGCTGAGGCAGGTTCATGGCAAGCTCATGCATTCCTAACAGCAAGGGGGCAAACTGCAGGTTGCAGTCACGCATCCCGAATAGATTAGCATCGCAGAAGGTAAAAGCATCCCACTAGAGGAGGTGACATTATGATGTCAAGATAGCATCTCAGTCCCCCAGAAGAGTAAAGAAAAAGCCAAGATATTACATGAATGATGAAGCCTGCCAGCCCTGCCACCTACCTGGCAGATGGAGAAAAAGGACCAGGACCAGAGAAGTCATGCCAAGGAGGGGCCATCGCCCTTGGCCACCACAGCTCATCCTGGAGGCTTACAGTGGGCAGCAGCTCTGCCTTCCCCCCCACTCACTCTGCTGGAGTAAAGGAATTACACTGCTCCCTCCTCCATACTCAGGGATTTATATTGCTGGAACCCAGCCCTGTGCTGAAAACAAGGCGGGAACTTCCCAAGATGGGCCACTGCATTCCATGTGTCCTATCACAGTGGGCGGGCACAGCTATTAAGCCATGCTATTAACCCTGTGGTGGAAACAGGGTGCCTTAAGGAAGATGAGGTGCTTGGCTCGGAAAGGGGGGATGACAGCAGCGATGGTGAGTGAAGCTGAAGCAGAATCAAGAGGGAGGCCTCAAGTTCAGTGAGGTAATATGGAGAGGCTTTCCCAGATCAGGCCTCACCAAGCTATATTATAACTGAGTCAGACCATTGATCTGCTAAGGTCAGTTTACCTACTTTGACTGGCAGTGGCTTTCTAGGGTCCCAGGTCAAAGTCTTTCCCATTACCTACCACCTGATCCTTTTAATGGGTGATGCTGAGGGATAGAACATGGGGCCTTCTGTGGAGAAAGCACTGAGATACAGCCTCTCCCCTAAAATCTACCTAATTTACTACAGTAGCCAAGAAGAAGAGAAGCCCACAACAACTAGTCTTCCTGTTCTATTGCCCCATCAGCAACTGATAGAAAAAGCTTTGGTCAAGTGTACGCTTTACATGCAGCAGGTCCCAGGTTCAGTGTCCAAGACCTTCAATTAACAGGTATTGGGAAAGACTTTTCTCCACCTGAAGGCTCAGAAAGCCACTGCCAGTCAGAATAGACAATTCAGAGTTGGACAGATGAATGGTTTGACTCTACATAAAGCAACCATTCCCTCAGACCATTAGCCATCATGGCTAATAGCTGTTGATAGACAGCTTGTCCTGAAACCACTGCCCCTCAGTTTCATTGGGTGATCCAAAACTTGTATATTAGAGGGAAATCCTGGCGGGAGAGAATCAGGTAAGTGAAAATGGAAAGACTGATCACTAGAAAGTGTGAAAGGAGAAATCCTAACACCAAATAAGGTCAGCATTTTTTTCCTCTTTTGGCATGGCTACTAAACCTTTATTAAGAGCTGCATAACTGAAAGGAAATTCAGTAGGCAAAGGTTTTCTCTTCCAATGCATTTCCATGACAGACAAGGCCTCGCCTGCTCAGTTTCTGCTTGCCACGCAGTTATTAAGTGAACCAGACACCTGCCAGGAACACCTCAGGCATGTGGGCAGGCCCAAGTCAACTTCATTTTGCATTTGATACTGTAACGAATGCAGTATTTCTACTGTACTTTGCTATCTGGTCTCTACAATGTTTATTCCTATCCATATTTAGTAGTATGGAGATTGTTACTTTGGTAAGCATTACTCCTGTATTGAGCCATTTCAACATTTCCCATCCATTCACCTTAGATGCTATGGTAATTCATACTATACTGTTCAGTACTTTGGGAATAAGTAATTTCATGATTGCCTCCTTTCAAGTTCATATTTTGTTATTGAAAATTGGACTACTGAGTGTCTTTTTATTTGGTCCCCCCAACGTTAATTCATGGTAGCATTTGGTAAGACAGCTGTACTGAGAATGAGCAAGATAAAGCTTGTACGGTAATGTGCATAACAGTGTGAAGTAAAATTAATTCTAAATGAAAGCAACAACATACACTTGGGCATTTGGTACTCGAGAGTTCAGCCACTGTGAAATTCTCTCACCTTTATTTTTGAGAGTGATACTCAGTTCTTCAGTATTTGATTACTTTAGTCAGAGGATACAATTTAACTGATCAATGCCTTCCTCAAGTACCAACAAAACCGTTCTCAGTAAAATAAATAAAAATAAAAAGCAACCAACAAACTACAGAATATACGGAAGGAAACTGTATACCATTATTGTCCTAAAACCTGAATTAGTGAATTGTGTGAGATATTTTTAATTCAAACATAACTTTTCTTGCCACATATAATTAGGAATCAATCACATTCAATGTCTTTGTCACTGTACACAATAGATTTAAGATTCATATGTAAAAGAAATGAGTAAAGGACCAGGCTGTGAGGATAAAACAGGGAAGAAGACCCATGCTAGTCACTGTGGGCTCCTTGGAAGGAGGGAGGGAGAGCTACAATTTAAATGAATGAAATATGCCTTGAGCTACAACCGGAAACACAGAAACTGGCATTACTCTTCCACCCCACTTCTATTTCTGTTTATCATAGATGTGGAGGTGCCATGGTTCAGTGGTAGAGTATCTGCTTTATATGCAGAAGATCCCAGGTTCTGTCCCCAGCATCTCCAGTTACAACTATCAAGTAGGAGATGTTGTGAAAGATCTCCGATAGATGAAAGATCTAACAGTAGAAGGCTGCTTGGAAGCAGGGCTAGTAATAAAACTTGACAATCTTGAGAAGGAGGAGAGGATTCAGATCGACAGTTCTTCTCCTCATGAAGACAAGGACATACCTCATAAAGTCACAACCAAAGTTCATGAGACTCAAAATGGATGTGATGAATGCTATGGAAGCCACATGATGCCGCTTGAATGATAGGATGGTAACTGTCTTCCATAAATTACAAGCAGGGGTGCAGCCATGTTAGCAGTTTGAGCTGTCCTGCAAATGTGACTGCCATTATTTATGTAAAGCTTGAGGCCTGGATTAAATGTGACTTGAGGTGCGCAAAAAAATATTTTTTAAAAATTCCCTTTACAAATTGAATAAGAAGAAAACAAAGATAATGTTACTTTCGACAACAATAGAGGAACGTGAAAACATTGGAAACATAATGGGCTGTGCTATGACTACAAAGCTGATAAAATATTTAGGGATAAATGTATCATCACGAAATGAGAATCTCTACGAAGATAATTATCAAAACGTTTGGACAAGAATTATTGAAGATTTGCAAAGATGGGAAAAATTAAATATTTCATGGCTAGGAAGAATTTCAGCTGTTAAAATGATTATCTTACTCAAACTGAATTTTCTATTTCAAATGATTCCAATTTATATAGAACAAAAGATTCTCAACAAGTGGCAGAAAATAATAGATGACTTCATATGGAAAGGAAAGAAACCAAGGATAAGATTCAAAGTACTACAAGATGATAAAAAACGAGGGGGGACTTGAAGGACCAAATATCAAATTGTATTATCAAGCAGTGGCGTTAGTTTGGATAACAGATTGAATTATAAATCCAGGTAGCAGACATATCAAATTGGAGACAGTGGACACTAAAGAAGGCATTCATAATTATTTTTTAAAAAAGGTTAAAGTAGAGTCCCCTGTGCAAGCACCGAGTCTTTACTGACCCATGGGGGCACGTTGCATCACGACGTTTTCTTGGCAGACTTTTTATGGGGTGGCTTGCCATTGCCTTCCCCAGTCATCCACACTTTATCCCCAGGAAACTGGGTACTCATTTTACCGATCTCGGGAGGATGGAAGGCTGAGTCAACCTTGAGCCGGCTATCTAAACATGCAATACAACAAGGCAATACCCGGTATAGAACAAAATGTACACAATGAAGAATCACCCGGATATTAAGAAAAATATTCTATTATTATTTCCTAGCAAAAGGACAATCGTTATATCAAATATGCATGGAAAATTCATACAGTGTGCAAACAGTGCATTCATATACTTACATTATTTCTAAGAATGTCCTTTTCTCACAGTCCAATCCATGCAGGGAACTCCATGCCCCGCTCTGATCCTCTTTGGAACAAGGCAAGTACTCCACGGGCAGAAGAGGTGGTAAGTATGAATCACTTATGATCCTTAGTGTGTTTTATATCTTTTCTTCTCTTTTCTTTTCATACAGGTGTCTTCCCAGATATTTATGAATTTTCCACGCATATTTGATATAATGATTGTCCTTTTGCTAGGAAATAATAATAGAATATTTTTCTTAATATCCGGGTGATTCTTCATTGGCTATTTGAACCTGGCTTCCGCCAGGATCGAACTCAGGTCATGAGCAGAGCTTGGACTGCAGTACTACTGCTTACCACTCTGTGCCACGGGACCCCATCATAATTATTTATGGATAAAGAAATCATGGGAATCCATTCTCAAACAGGATGGGACCCATATTATAAGGGATGGACTGCTTAAAATATGGTTCCAATGCAGAAACAGAGTCCACTAATCTCCCCACTGATGTCGCCAATTAATGCTCACTATGACGCAGCCACGAGAAATAGAATTGATCGGCTCAGTTATAAATCAATGATGGATAAAGAAGATCATATGTGGTGGACATGTGAGGTAGCCAGGCAGTACTGGGGGGAAATAATAAGAGCAATAAGCAAGATTTTACAATTTCAAATTAATAAGAACCCAGAACTCCTGCTACTAAACTTGGGAATGGAGGGAATTCCAGCCCATCACAGGACGTTGTTATTTTATATGACAGCAGCAGCTAGACTTTTGTATGCACAAAAATGGAAAGTACAAGAAGTGCCAACTATTGAAGACTGGATCTACAAATTGCTGTATATGGCAGAAATGGACAAAATGACAAGAAAACTGAGAAACCTTGACCCAGGACAGTTTAACACAGACTGGGAGAAGCTGAAACAATATCTGGTGAAGAAATGGGAGGTGGGAGGTGAACTGTGGCAGTTTGAGAACTATTGAAATATAATAAAATGCAGGGGGGGTGACTTTACCGGGGGGGGAGAATAGGTAAACGTGAATTTCTAAGCAGCTAGGTTACTAGATTGACATATACAGAAAAATAAATAGAATATTGATAGAAAATATCTAACTATAAGGGTTAATTATAAGGATTGACTAACTAATAATATTTTCTTTCTGGTAAGATTTGTATAATGTACCAAACTGAATATGTTAACTGAAGATATATATGAGTCAAATTGATTGATATCATATGATGACAGATATATAGATTTATGAAGGGAAACAGAAATATTAATGAAACCAAATATAACTAAAATATAATTAATATAATTAAAATAGAAAGAAGAAGATAGAATGAGTAATATATACAGAGTATAAGTCAAAATGGCTGATCTACATGAATGTATGGTTCAAATGGTTTATGATCTATGGAAATAAGTGAAATGGGAATGATGGAAAATGGGATAAATTGTTTATCTAATAAGGAAAAAGGGACGTATAGTTAGGGTACAGAGTATTAAAAATAGTTAAAGAAGTATTGCTTAGAATAAAGGGAGAATATACATTTGTTAGATAGAGGAGATTAAAAAGAGTAAGGGAAAAGGGACAAAGGGTTGGAAAACTGTTGGAAGTCAATAAAAGGGGGGGGAAGGGAGGGGGTTAGAAATTAGGAATGGGGAGAATCGACTGTAATGTGAAATAAAACTGATCCTAACCCAATAACAAATTTTCAAAAAAAAAGTGATGGATAAAGAAGGAAACATAAACACCTGGCAAGAAATCCAAGCCAAAGGTAAAAAATATTCCATGGTGGATAAATCACCAAACAGTATCAAGACTAAAGGAATAAATTTTCAAAGAAGGAGGCAGGCTGAGAGAAAAAACACAGTATGAACTATTAATATCTGGAGATCTGAAGCATCTCTTGGGGAAGAGTTATAAAATCTTACTGCAATACCATACAGAAATGGAGCAAGTAATAATGTGTATGATAAAATGGATGGAAAACTTCAGAGAAACTATCCTGATGAATTTACGGGAAAATTTATGGA
Source organism: Eublepharis macularius (assembly GCF_028583425.1). Taxonomy (NCBI): domain Eukaryota; kingdom Metazoa; phylum Chordata; class Lepidosauria; order Squamata; family Eublepharidae; genus Eublepharis; species Eublepharis macularius. The sequence continues at coordinate 157,079,494 of NC_072793.1, read as the reverse complement.
TGAAGGACATAAAATTCACAGACTGTCAGTTACTGAGAGAGTATTGGTATAAAACGTTCTTTAGATGGTACACTACTTCTAAAGACATTGGCAAATTTTGAATGTATTCTTTACTAGTTCAATGTAAGTTTAAACGTAGTGCTTGTACAACTCTCAGAACTATTCTATATGTACTGTATATATAGGATTGTCAAAAAGAGTCCAGTAGCACCTTTCAGACTAACCAATTTTATTATAGCATAAGCTTTCGAGAATCAAGTTCTCTTCATCAGATGCCTGATCAAAACAGTTTTTGATCAGGCATCTGATGAAGAGAACTGTGATTCTCGAAAGCTTATGCTACAATAAAATTGGTTAGTCTTAAAGGTGCTACTGGACTCTTTTTGATTTTGCTACTACAGACTAACACGGCTAACTCCTCTGGATATAGGATTGTATAAGTCTCAACTTAATTTCTAATCTAGTATTTGTATAATCTTTTATTATGCACTTATTTCTCTTTTAAATAAAATCTTTTTTTAAAAATCCCTTTACAAGGTTCAGAACAGCTGGAGCGTCACGTTGAGATCAAGGCACTGGTGCTTAAGCATGCAACATTAATACACACTAGAGATCTATGGGCCAGGTGTCTGCTTGGCAAGTATGCAAATACCACTTGCGTAAGTGCTAGCAATACCAGTCATGTGAAACTGCCCACAAATTCAATGTTTTTATACATTTGGCTTAGCCTAAATCAAGGGCTTAGGTCATGTCGATGTTCAGCTATGCAGCGCCGAGCGCATCGCTTTGGCTCTGGGTGTTTCTTTGTTTTAGAGAGCTGGGGAAGACTCAGGTTCCAATCCCCCTTGGTTGCCAAAATTAGCCTTGAACAGTCCCTCTCTCTGTCACAGACCAGCCTCTCTTGCAGGATTGTTTGGAGGATAAAATATGGAAGAGAGAACCATGTAACCTGCCCTGAGGATAAAATGAGATAAAGATGAGACAAATTGATTATTATTAGGCATCCATGTTTCTCAATTAAAACGAGTACAACATGGTTACACATACCCCACTTCCCTAAGTGGTTAAGAATTGCCAGGGCTACACCTATCAGGTTGGTTCCCTTTGAAGGAGAGACTTCTAGAGACCTGTTTTTGTAGTAATTGCTGTCTGCCTCCATCTCTTCCAGCACTAGACCTGCACCTTCTTTTTATGCTCACACACACACACCTGTCTACTCTTCAGCTGAAACGGTGTCACCTCCATCAAGCCTTGAGGGCTTTGACCAGAGCCATTAAGGCCCATGAAGGAATGTCTACAATTGGTCAGAAACATTGCCATTCCTTTTCATCATGAAAAATGGACAGCACATGTGATCAGAACTGGTTAGCTACACTACCCCCTCTTTAGAGGAAATCTTGTCACTAACTACTGCATACCAGCTGCTTCCTGTACAAAATGAACAAGTCAACAAGATTTTTTTAAAAAAAACATGCAGAATGATTAATTACACATTACCAAAATATTTCTCCTCCCAATACAAAAGTTGCTTCCACACAGCAACTTTTCCACACATGGACAACAGGAAGCCTCCCTCCATAGTAAAATGAAGCAAGAGGACAATGTAGTGCCTGATATGAGGGGTGATTCCTCTAGATGCTCCCACATTGCCATCATGGGGAGGGAGGTAGAACTAAGCCCTCCCCATTTAGCCCTTTAAAAGGCTTTTTTGGTTTTTTGCGGAGCTATACTTAGCACTACAGAGTGGCTGGGGAAAAGAAAGGAAGAAAGCCCTTTAAAGGGTTGGTTGCAGGCAGGGTGATTCCCTTGAGTAGTCTTTACACTGAGCAAAGCCTTAAGACTGAATTTCTGACACGCTTAAGAGACTCAGGATAAAAAAATTCCTCTAATGTTGTCATGTTTGACTGTACCCATTCATCCATGCCAATAGTTCTTTTGTCAAGTATACGCTCAATTGCCATAACTCTGTATGTATAAGTATAATAACTTAGTATAATTCCACTTCCTGTTGCCAGTATTCTAGTGGGTTCTCACACGTTCCCAGGTGGCTGTCTATTTACAACTTCAAATCTTTCTTCCAGACTATGATGTGTCTTCTCCCTTCGTTATGTGATAGCACAAATATGCACAGTGTTCTCACATGGAAAGAACGACGACGAGTTGTTTGGGAATTGGGAGGGGGAAGGAGAGCCGGGTAGAGAAGGTATGTGTATTTCCTGTGTTGCCATTCTTGTCAAACTTCTCCTAGCCCTACTTAGCTACTTGCTCCTAAGTAGACCTTTGGACCTGAATATGGAAAGAACTGATTCCTGAAGAAAAGTCATTTAACCAAGAACCTGTGTCTTGCTATAATGAACCAGGGGTTTGTCTGCTGTATTCTGTCATCCAGAGCCTGACAAATGTATCCATAATAGCTGCAATCCAGAAAGAAATATGCTGGTTAAACACTGGACATTTCACAACTTTCTTTACCATCCCCATTGTTTTTTCAGTCACTTTGTGCTCCTGCATTCAAGCAACCCACAACAGTACAAGGCAAAAACCTTAACAATTACAACTGTATGTGAAATTACTTTTATCTAGTTTCCTCCCTGAGGCTTCCAGCACTCGTGGCTGTAAAGCAGTTATCAAAGCACGTATTTCCAAATGCATGCCAACCTTGAAAGCACCCAGGTTGTGTTTCTCTTTCTCCTGGGGTGATCTCCTCTACTTGCAGAAGGAGCTCCAGGTATATTTCCATTATGACCAAGTGGAATTTCCAGTCAACATGTCTCTCTCTGGGGCATGTTGTAGAAAGAGCCTGTCCCTCTTGCTGCTCCTGGATGGGTTCTCGGGCCAATCTAACAGCTCTGGTTCTAATCCAAACTTAACACTTACCTGGGCTGTGTTCCTTTGGAGGAGAGAACATTGGAGACATGATATTTTTGGTAGTATTTGATTTATTTGCAAATATGCAGATAGAACACAGGTGGAGGCATAAGGGCATTCCTACAGGGCAGCAGATCTGCCAACCCACACCATATCTCTAGGGAATGAAAGAGACCCCAAGGTGCTTCCACTAACTTCAAGCAGAATCGTTCTGCCTGTCTCTTCCATCGTCAGAACAACGCTTCCTTTCCACGCATACACACACCTGCTCACTCCCTTCTGCTGGGAGGGAGGGGGAGGTCACCTGCCTCAGCCACAGCAACAGGCACCCAGCTCATTAAAATACCTAAGACTTTCTCTGTCTTCAATAACAATCCTAGGAGGAAGGTTAATATTATACCCATTTTGACTTATGTGGTTTCTGCTGAGTTGATAGCCCATGGCTAATGCAATAATAATAATTTATAAAAAACCTTTCAGTGATAATTACACTCATTCCACAAATGGGAACCGAGGCTGAGAAAGTATTATTTGCCTTGTGAGCATATTGGTTGGGAAATGATTTGAATGCATAACCCACTGATTTATACTAAGGGCTGGTTCACATATTATAAAATTCCATGTGGCTGCCATAAGGGCTTTGGGACACATGTACTGTGCAGGGAGCTCAGGGCCCAGTTTGGATCAGTACCATGAAACATAAGGAGAAAGGGCTTAAGCTTTCCATGAGCCTTTTCCTGGCATGAAACACCCCTGGGGAGTCACTATTTGCCTGGAAAGGGAAATTTGTGTATACTAGCCATGAGTACATGTAATTTTCCCCTTTTTGTGGGTCAAAAGGTAGGGAGATCTCCAGGCCTCACCTGGAGGCTGGCAACCCATATTGGATCCTATACTGTTTTTTCACTCACAGTAATATTATTATTTAATTAAATGTATACTGCTCTCCCCACAAGTGTGCTCAGAGTAGATAACAGGGAACATAAATACAAAAAGATAAAAACATGGTAAGGTAAGATAAAATAAAATCAGCAGTAATACAGTTAATTAAAACAATCTGTTAAAACAATAGTGCACATATTGCACAACCCATTAGACATCAACAAAACCCGTGGGGTAGAGTGGCCAGCTGCCAGATGAACAGCAGAAACCAGGAGGGCAAAGCACACACACCCTGGTGGCAGGAGGCTAGTTTCATGGCTCGCCCGCTTCAGCCACCATATGCTTGGCAGAACATCTCCGTCTTACAGGCCCAGCAGAAAGATGGCAAGTCCAGCTTGGGTCCGGGTTTCCACAAACAGAGAGTTCCACCAGGTTGGTGCCAGGGATCAAAAAGCCCCGGTCCTGGTCAGGGCAAGGTGAACCTCCTTGGGGCCAGGGATCACCAGCAGGTGCTTGTCTGCTGAATGGAGCACCTTCTGGGGAACATACGGTGAGAAGGGGTCCCAAAGGGTTGCCAATTCCAAACCTCAAACCTGATCCAGAATTCCATGGGGAGCCAGTGCAGCTGGTGCAGAACTGGTGTTATATGAGCCTGAAACGGAACACACACCACTGCATTCTGGACCAGTAGCATCTATCGGAGCAGGCCCAAGAGCAGCCCAGCATAGAGTGAGTTGAAGTAGTCCAGCTTGGAGGTGACCATTGCATAAATCACTGCAGCTAGGTCGTGGGTCAAAAGGTAGGGAACAAGTGGGGTCCAGAGATCGTTTATTTAATAGAGGCTGCACCACCATTTCTTTCTATAGATGACTATAGTGGAAGGAGGAGCAGAAAGTTACTGGTTATGCAGCACAACTCTACCTACACCGCACAGGAGTCAAACCAATATTTCACTGTTGGTAAGCACCCTCCACTAAACATGCCACTTTGATTCTAAAATGGGCAACTTAATTCGGTAACATAGGGAACAAATGGGGGAGAGGGGAGAGAATTAAAAGGAGGGAAGGACAATTCTGAAATCCTATCCTACCTTTCGAAATCTTCCCTTTCTGGATTCTCGAAGCTCTGTGGGCCTTGAGCATCTTCTTTCCTCCCAAACTCCTTTTCTCTTTTAAATTACTCTCATCTGCTGTCAACATTCCATCCAATTGCTCTTAACATTCCTTGCTTCTGGAGCACTTTAGTTCTCACCAGGCTATTTTTAAGATTCCTTCTCCCTTTTTTGGTTAATTTACAAAGTAATGGCCTGCCACTCTACTAAACAAAGTTTGAAGCCTTCCTCCAGCTTAAGTGGTTCTTCCTCCAACAGAAGAGCCACTTAAGTTGAAGGAAGATCTTTTGGTGTAACTTCCTTCAGCCTATGGTAGAATGCCACCCAATATTTTTCTGCCCCCATGTAGGCAGAGATCCCTATCTTGTTCATGGGTGGCTTGGTTTTACTGCTTCTATCATCTCTACCAGGGCCACCCAAATTAGATATAGTAAGGGTTATGCTGCCAGATTAATCAGGGGGCACATCTTATAATAAATTAATCTAATTGATTCATTAACAAAACACTTCAACTCTACCATATATTTAATCCAGTTCACATGATACAGTCGCCTTGCTAAAGCTGAACAGGTCTGCAAGCCTGGCGATTGCCTAAGAGCCAAGCTACAAGTGACGCCTCACACAGGTTGGACACTTGTCAGCTTCCCTCAAGTTTTGATGGGAAACGTAGGCATCCTGGTCTTGCAGCTGTAATGGAGAGCCAAGCTGTAAAACCAGGACACCTACATTTCCCATCAAAACTTGAGGGAAGCTGACAAGTGCCCAACCTGTGTAAGGCGTCACTTGTAGCTTGGCTCTAAGATGTAAAACTCCCAAGGAACCCTAGTGTATACAATCACGAATTCCATGAGGGCCTGAATTGGAATATCAGTGTTATAAATTCTTATGAACAAAAGTAATAATAAGGGGAGGCAGATGGGTATGATGAGCCACGAATACACAAATAGCAGCTACATATAAATATGTCATTTTCCTGGTGACAGGAGACATAGCCATCCGCAGTTCTAACAAAAGAGCTCATTCACATTTGAATAAACAAGCCGTGTATTTCGCCAGACAACTGCCAAGTTAACCTGGAAATAAATAACTAGGGATTAGGATCCCTTGATCTCCTACTTTAAATTACTTCCTCTGAGCTCATGAAGCCTAATTAAGGTTCCTTTTAATTGGCTGACTGCTGAGCAATGCGCTTTGAGTTTCTCCGATAAAAAGAGCATCAGAATGGGTTGGTATCATTACTGTCAACTGGATCAGAGCAACTACTTAATATCTGGTTACCTCTCTATTATTTGGGTCCTTGGTTGTGCTTTTGTGATCAAGGCCAGTACTGCAGTTTCTGTAGATAAGGCCTTGCGGCTCTTACATAACAATAGAGCTCTAGGCTGGGAGTATGGCCATTACATTCTGCTCAAAGAATTTCTGTCTACACACAAGGTAGACTTGAACAAAACATAGGCACGCAACCAGCCAAGGGCTGCCGTCCATGAGTTGGGAAATTCCAGGAGAATTTGGAGGTGGAACCTAGGGAAGTCTTAGGGAGGGATGTGATGCCATAGAACCTACCCTCTGAAGTTGTCGTTTCCACCAGGGGAACTGTCCTCTGTAGTCTGAAGATCAGTTGTAATTCTGAGAAATCTCCAGGCTGCACCTGGAAGTTACAGGCTAGAGATACAAGATCTTCCATGGGGAACAAACATATACAAGTACTTAATTTTGCAATGTTCCATGAGGTAAATGAAATGCATAAAGTCAAAAGGAAACGTATATTGCAGTGTTGAAATTGAAATTGTTTGTGTATATCTGTGACATCCTTGAGAAAGATACCCTGAAACAGGATTAGAGCCAGCAGCCTGTTGGACATTCATGGAATCTAATCCTAGATTTGGCACTGTAGCAGCTTGGAACGCAGTTTGGAGAGATACAAACACTGTGGATCAGTTGGTCGGTCTGGCAATTGACAAGTGCATAGGTGTATTGAAACTGGAAGGACAGAACACACACATAAAGCAAGTAAGGGATTTAGTACTCACCTATACTGGTCATACCTTTGAATCCAGAGCAATACATTGGGATGTATTTCCAGCTGTCTGCTTGTAACTTGTAAGCACTTTTATGAGGAGAGAGAATTTTCTGTGGTCCTTAAAAACAGTGATTTGGGACTTTAAGTGTTGTAGGATGTGAACATATTTATCGGTATTTATTGTAAATATTTATTGGACATACTGTGATATTTATTGATCTGTATATTTATTCATGCACGAGCACTGTGCACTTTCATTATTAAATTAAGTACTTGTATATGTTTGTTCCCCATGGAAGATCTTGTATCTCTAGCCTGTAGGTTTGTGTCCACAGTCCCCTTTAAGAGCACTCTTCACCTGGAGGTTGGCAACCCTAATCCAACCTCAGGCCCTACAGTGTAAAGAGCCTTCCTCCAACTTAAGTGGCTCTATGATTGGAGGAAAAGCCACTTAAGCGTAAAGCTTAAATGAAAGCTTTACACTTTGCTCAAAAGACTGGTAGGATATAGACCATTTCTCAAACCAGCTTACCTTACTTTCAAGATCAAAAAGAGTCCAGTAGCACCTTTAAGACTAACCAATTTTATTGTAGCATAAGCTTTCGAGAATCAAGTTCTCTTCGTCAGATGCCTGATACAGAGACTGGTCAAATACAGAAGAGGAGGAGAGAGAAGAGGCAATTAGGGGGAGGAAGGGGGAGGGTGCAATCAAAACATTCCTTTGCTAGTATATGTAAACATCTCCTTTTAGTGTGTGTATCAGTTGGCTTCAAAGGAGTTTGCCCTGTTAGTTTGTAGCAGCCAAACAGCTAGACCATCCAATTCCAATGCAGTATGAGCCTTCGATAACCACAGCTCTCCCTGCCAGATGCATCTGACAAAGAGATCAGGGTTGGCTCAAGACATTATGTCCTCCTTCCTGCTGCCCCCTCCAGTTGTAATGTAGACCGCCGAAGCAGCTCCTCTACAGCCCACTTTGGATCCCAGCTAAGCGGCACTATCAGCTGCAGGGTGCGTGCGCCTTCTCCCATGTGATCCCTGCTGATTTGGTGCCCCAAGCAGCCACCCACAAGTCTCTTGGGGTTCAAAACAGCCCTATGTACAGAGTTGCTATAAAACCGAACATGCTAGAGACATAATAAACAACGGTGATATGAATCATCCCAAAGTTGAGCACCTTGAATATTGCAAATGCAATAGGAGTAAATGACATTGGATGCAGAAATGTATGATTCAGAAAGAAGCATGCATAGCATTGAAGTGCAGGACTGTAATGCTACACATACTTAGTTGCACTGAAAATAACAAGACTTACTGTTGTGCAACTACTTTGGGGATTATGTGAGCGGGGAGGCTGTGTTTACACCTAAAGTACCTCCATTGTTCTGTTCAATTAATACCATGCAGAAAACTGTAAGATGAATTTTGTTGTGCAGCAAAGGGTCATTGTACTGAACAGGAGTTCACACAAGCTTCAGTGAGGCTTTGTCGGGATTCAGGGAAGGACAGACAATTGACATCCTGATATTTAGAGCTCAGTACATTAGAATAAATCACTGGTGTTTGCCAATTCACACTTTGATGAACGTGCATTGATTAGCTGAATTAATCAATTGACCCACCCTCATATCTAATCTCAAACTTCATACCTGAGTGCCTATCAGTAGATCAGTGGAATGAGGCCACCCACGCATAAGATAGTGGTTTCTGCCTACTAAGAAGGTGCTCCAGTTATGAAGAAAAACAAGAGTGGATCAATGAAAAGATCCCTGGAAAACTGGCCTGATGAGTGCTGAGCATGTTCCAGGAGGCATGGAATTAGGGTTGCCAACTTCCAGGTGTCGGCTGAAGAGCTCCCAGAATTACAACTGATCTCCAGGCAACAGAGATCGGTTACCGTAAAGAAAATGGCTGCCTCGGAAGCTGGGTTCTATAGCATTATACCAAGCTAAGGTCCCTCCCCTCCCCAAATCCACCCCACAAATCTCCAGGAATTTCCCTGTCCAGAGCTGGCAACCCTGTGTTGAGGATCAGTTAAAGAAATGGAAATGGGTGGGTCAAGACCTGAAAAGCTGAAAGTACACCTAAGCTCCTAATAGCTTATAGCTATTATGCCACGGCCTTCATTTTGCAAGACCTGAGCAAGGCTGTCAATGATAGGATGTTTGGGAGGTCATTAATTCATACTGTTGCCGTAAGTCAAAAGTGACTTGATGGCACATAACACACATGCCATGACTCCAGTGAGTAAAGTTTGAAGTCTTTCTCTAGCGTAAGTGGCTCTTTGTCCAACAGGAGCATCACTTTAAGCTGGAGGAAGTCTCCTTAAGCTAAAGGAACTCTCCAGCCTAAGGTAGGATACATGACAATATCATAAAGGTACTGAATCCAATAAAATTATGATGCAAGCTTATTTCATTGGACTATGTACTAGCTACTAGTAGTACCTCTCCAGGGTCTAATGTTGAGGTCTTTCACACTGAGACTCCTTCACTTGAAAGACTGAGGATTGAACCTGGGACCATCCGCATGCAAAACACATGCTTAACCACTGGGTCATGGTACCTATGACATCTGTGTTTGTGGGGACATCTTTCCACCTGTCCTTTAGGAGCTGTAATCTTAAAAGAATGCAAACTCCCAAGCTCCAGATAGTTCATGGATTATTTTATAGGTAAAGCTTTATGAATGTTGCCTACCTAAATTATTGCTTCTTGACTTATGATGGTTCTGGAGACCCAAAGCTCTCTCACTTCTGGTATGTGAGAGTTCAGTAGTAAACATCAATGGAATGTAGAAAGTGCTTCACCATACTGTGCCCGTGATGGGAGGGGCCAAAAAGGTATTCAGTCCAGCCCTGCCACAAAGCAGGGACCATCCTCCCACAGATCACCTGTGCAATTCAGTCCACAGAGGGCAGCTGCTCTGCCCAAAGATGTTTACATGGCAAAAGGCTGGAAAGTGATTCATGAACCATACCTCAGAGGAAGGCTGGAGTACACACAAGCATCCTGCCCATCTTTGTCGGGGGAAATTTCTTCGTGATCCAAAACATGACCATCAATGGTATCATGAATGGGACCAAAACCTATTTACCAATTTATCCTGAAAGAAATTTGAGAACATCTCTATGCTACTCAAACATCCTGTCCCCAACCGTGACAGTTCCATACCTAGCAGAGGTATGGGCAGAGTGATAAGAGGTAAAAGAACCATTTTCTAATACGCACTTGAACGCATGATGCAGCCTTATACTGAATCAGACCATTGGTCCACCAAAGTCAGTATTGTCTACTTTGACTGACAGCATCTCTCCCCAGGATGGTCTGCTACATCACCTTTTACCTGAACTTTTTACCTGGCAATGCCAGGGATTGAACCTGGGACCTTCTGCATGCCAAGCAGATGCCCTACCACTAAACTACAGTCCATTCATTTAACAGAGTTGCTACCAGTTTTTTTTTTTTTACTATGGGCACTATGCATTTCCTTATTAAATTAAAATGGATAGCTGTGTTAGTTTGTCTGTAGCAGTAGAAAAGAGCAAAGGTCCAGTAGCACCTATAAGACTAACATAATTTGTTGTAAGGTATGAGCTTTTGTGAGCCACAGCTCACTTCTTCAGATACCAGGTACCAGGCCTTCTTCAGGTACCAGGTATCTGAAGAAGTGAGCTGAGGTTCACGAATGCTCATACCCTACCACAAATGTTGTTAGTCTTATCGGTGCTACTGGACTCTTGCTCCCTTATTAAATTGTAAGCCAATGTGGTGCAGTGGTTAAAATACAGGACTGGGGACACTTCCGTCAAATCCCGACTTGGCCACAAAGTTCATTGGGTATGCTTAGGCCATTTACCCTTTCTCAGCCTAACCTACCTCACAAAGTTGTTGTAAGATTAACGTGAAGGAGAGGAAAACCAAGTCTCCTGGGAGAAAGGAGGAATAAAAACATAACAGATGGATAGAAAATTGATTGCAGCTACTAGCTCTCCCCTTCTAATTAAACCATTTATTTATTTAGAGAATAATTTTGCTGCCTCTCCAAGTATTTGCTTGCAGAGGCTCACAAATGAAAACAATACCATAAAATCATGAAAACAACAACATGAATTAGCAGTATTAAAAATAAGCCATTAAAAATGAGTCCAGAGCATAAAACCAACACAAAACAAGCAATGAGCAGCCTAAAAATATCCATAATCAGTCCTCAGGCTGGTAGTAGACCATAAAAACAGCTCTACAAGATAACAACCCTTAGTTAGAAGCCTGAGTAAGAAGAAATGTTTGGGCTCAGTGCCTATACGTCAGTAAGGAAGGTGTCAGGCAAGCCTCAAGACATTTCAAAGTCAAGGAACCACTACTAGAAAACAGCTGATAGGCCATTATCCAGCAACAGCAGCCCCCAAGCTACAAGCCTGCTCCAGGACAGACTGAGTCCTCCATTCTTAAAGGGCAACAGCTTTCTTATCTGGATTGAGCAGGGCACTCATCACATTGCTAGTGTATATTTAAATGTGAAATTCTGGACATTTTACTATTTATGAAGTGAAGTATTAGCAGGCAATTTTCAAACTGCACATGTGTTTCATCTATGCATGCAAGGTGTGCTTTCTGATCTCAAAAGAACTATCCTGAGAGACATATTCCAAAGCACACAGATGGCTTTTGCTTCTAGACATCTCTGGAGATAGCCAGTTTGTTTTCTCTGCTCACTGTGCAACTCTTGTTCATACCATAAAACAACTGTATCATTCTTTCACTCTGTGGGATGCCATGCATATATGTGTATAATACACTCACCTGTATTCTCTCTCTGTGTTTTGAGCATGGGAACACAGCTCCACCCTCACCCTCATGAAAACCACAGCCAGCCCACCTTGGGTTAGAGGGAAGGGCCATGACATCTAAATATGTTCAAATTTTGACCTCTCCCTTTACAGATTAAGTCCTGCTTCTTTCTGGTTATTCAGCAGTAAGCTGATGAACTTGTGCACAGTGGCACCTTTACACATTAACCGTGCCTGTGTGATGTGAGTTTTGGTAGCTTGCACTTGCTTCCCCAGCTGACTCATTTTCCACGGAACTGATGGGGCCAGCTGTTTCCTCCCATAGGTCAAGTCACAACAAACCATTTCAAGCATGCCCAAAACAGGAAGTGAAAGAGGAAGTACTTTATAAGGTTGTCAGTGACACCTGCCATTGCTGTGGTTAGTTTCTCTCTGGATTAGTGTTGATTGGTAAAGGAGTCGAAACTCCGGCGAGGGGCTGGTGTTCCAGAGTGCGGATCATCCACAAGACACCCTGGTCAGGAACCGAAGAACTGTATGATTCAAAAGGCCACCCAAGGGGCTTTGGGAAATGTTTCTTAGCAGCCTTTGTCCATGTATATTCCATGGCAAATCTAAGAAGGCTCCAGAAGGCAGTCTGGGACACAGAATGGGTGATGTCTTCCCAACAGAGACATGATTTTTGCTTTGGGAGATGAGAGGTTAAGTTATAGCACAAGTCTTATCCAGCTAAGAAAGAGAGGCCACCAAAACCAAATGGCTGTGGATCGATGCTTGTATGCGTGGATGTATGCTCCACTTCCCAGCATTTCCAGTTTAGAAGGATCTTAGGCTGGGGGGAAAACTTTCTCTGCCCCAGGTGGCCCCGGAGAGTCAAAAGTCCAGATAGACTCATGTCTGAAGAAGGGAACTCTGACTCTTGAAAGCTTACACCCTGAAAATCTTGTGGAATCTATGGTGCCACTGGACTCAAATCCTGCTGTACCACTGCAGACCAACACTACCCACCTAAACAGTCTAGATGGATCAATGGTATGGCTTGTTATAACACAGTTCCATATATTCATATGGTGCTCAGAGCAAAAGTAAAAAGTAGGGCTGCCATATCTGCACTGAGAAATTCCAGCGGATTGGGGGGAGGGTAGAGGCTGGGGAGGGTGGGATTTGGGAAGGCAACTGACCTCAGCAGGGTATAATACCGTAGAATCCGTCCTCCCAAACAGTCATTTTCTCCAAGGGAATCAATCTCTGTAGTCTGGAGATCAGCTGTAATTTTAGGTGATCTCCAGGCTCCACCTGGAGGCTGGCAACGCTAAGTCTCATAGGGACATTTTCAAGTCTTTTGGTGCCCTTAAATTTGTTTGTTTGGATCCCAGTGTGTTTCTGGCAGCACCTCTTTAACCACCTGTGCGGGAAAATCGCCCCGCCCACGCGCCTTTAAACCAGGGGCATTGCAGCAAAAAAAAAAAAAAAAAAGCCAGTGTGTTTTGGATGTTCCCTATTCTGCCTCTATAGTTCTTGGCCATGTTTACGCCGGTTTAAGAGCAAGGCCTATGTGAAGTCATGCTAGCAAAACAGCAAGAACTTCCTATGAAGATTTCAGAATTCAGGCTTCTTTCAAAAGATAGTCCTTTCCAAGGATTTTCTCTTGCCCCGTGACGTGAGCAAGAGGGATCCCGAGAGTCGACCCAGCCTTCCCCCACTTTTGTGACGCCACTCGGGCTGTAGGCGTGCCCACGAATGCTAGGGGAATCCCCCTCCCCTTTTTTTCCGGGCCTAGGGAGGAACGCTCTCTCCGTTCTACGCCATTGTGATGTCATTGGGAGGCGTGGGAATTCCGGTGAAGGCCCCGCCCCTAACGGGGCGGCTCCTCCAGGCGGCGGGAGAAGCTCTTTTCCCCGCCATGGCGTTTTTGCCGCTCTTGTTGCTGGTTCCGGCCCTACTCAGTTTCCTTTTCACCTTTGCGACCGGCGTGGAGTTGATCCGCTTCATTTCCCTCCGTGCGCTGTTCGTGCAGCAGTCTACGGGGGCTGGCGCCCCCCAACACAGAGCCGGTGCGAGTCCGCGCGGGGCGGGGGGAAAGGAGCGTTTGGGGAGGGGAAATCAATGTCGAGAGAGCGCAGAAAGTTCTCAGTAGTGTCTTCGGAGAGCTTTTCTTAACATTATTTTTTAAAATTGCCTGTCGTATTCTGAAAACTCCAGATGGGTTACGATATATTGAAAGCTGCTGTAAAACAGCCCGCTGAAATGAATGAAACTGCTTGGTAAACTTTGTCTAAAATAGAAATACGATGTTTGTTAAGAGAATGTGCCTTTTACGTTGCAGCAGTTTGCAGTTTTAAAATGTGTTACTCCCCCCCCCCCGCGAGATTCTACAGAGTGGGGAGATCGTCAATGCACACGTGAGCCCCCGTTATCAGCGATTAAATGTGTGGTGACACCGCGGGGCCTGGAGTTGGATGATGCCAGCGGGAAACCGAACGCGCAGTCTGCCTGCAGTTTTCTGCCACGCCACAGGCATACTGCAGAAGTTCTGAGCAAAGTGCCGAGTCAACCCAGAAGGCAGTTTTTCACCATTCGTCTGCATCTGGTTCTTTTTGAAGGGTGGAGGCTCCAATCTGCCCAAGATCCTCCAAAAGCACTGTTGTGGAAATTGTTGCTCTCTGCAACCAGGGACTAGTCCACCAGCTGCTTGGGTTTGCCTCTTACCATAGGCATGTAAAGAGTGCAACTTCACTTGATCTTTCCCTAGTACTAAACTGATGTCTCTGCTGAGAATAATGTGTCAGCAGTGAGAAGGTCTTATGCGAGACTGGAAGTTCTTTATTTGTAAAGACATAATAATAATAATAATAAAAAGAACAGTTGGGCAAGGCACCAGACTTGGGCCCAGCCTACTGACTACTAAAGCACTATGAAGATAGATACAGAATACAAGTTAGCATGCACAATACAACAACATTACAAGATAACTACAGAAAAGAAAACTTACCCTCCCCCCATTCCAGAGCTCTGGGACCCCCCCCCCCCATTGCACAGCCGCAAAGGCTAGCACTAGCCTTTGCGTGTTGGCAAGTGAAGGGTACCGAGTTCTTGTTCCATCCCTCTTTTATAGGGAAATATCAAAGACTTGCCTCATTAACGTGTTAATCAATCGCATTGTCTTTGTTCTTGAAAGACAGTTCCGTCGAAAGTCCTTCATGTAAACACAGGTCTACACATCCTTTACCTCTGTGATAGACTGCATCTTTGATATGTATTTGACTACATTGTAAATTACACAGGAATGTTCACACTTCACTGGCTGAGGATTTTAGATACCTTGTTTTCCTAAAGATAAGCTGTTTGTTGTTTACCCTTTTGGTGATTTATATGTAGAAGGCCAGAGGACCCTTAAAGAGGTCTCAAACAATTAACTTTTATGGTCTTGTTTCCTGTGCAGGGGTGAGACCTTCCCAGGAACTGCGACTTTATTCTGCAGGGACAGAGCTTTTGGAAGATTTCTTTTTCCCCCAAACTCTAGCTGGTTCTTTATTTCTAACATGGGCCAAAAAGGCCTGGTTCCGACCCACTAACAAAATTCTGACAACAATTCCCCCATTTGGGGCGGAACCAGCCCCACTAACAAGTTACTAATATTTGCGCCATCCATCAATCATTTTTCTGGTGGGGTGTCAAACTTACTGAGGTTACTGCTGCTGCTCCTGAGGTACAGCATTGAGGATCACATTGAATAAAACAACAAACCGCACATAGTGCTACAAGAACTACTACCATAATTATAATAAGGGTGTATACTGATGTCTTTTACCAATTAGGCATGTCTGGGAACCAATCCCACCATGCATATTGGAAGTCTTGTGCCACTCTGTGGAATACTTTCACTGTGTTCTTTAGGTCCTGCAAGTGAGTGGTGATTCTGCCTGATTCATTGGCCGTTTTCACACTGCCTTATTTTAGTGGCACGTTTGCGGTGTTCTGCCGTTTTAGGCGCATTTGTTCAAACGTCTTCGCAATCGTGCCGTGTACAATGCATGAACAGCTCACTGTTCTGCCGCTTTAACTTGTAAAGCTCTTATTCCGCTTTTTCAAAGTTGTGACAGGTTTTTTCCGCTATTCACCTCATGCATGAGAACGCATGAAACTGCTTTCCCCCTGAATAGCGCCACAAATGGGTATTTAGCCACGCCCACTGTTGCTGACTTTGAGTCAAACCAGAAGAGACAGCGGGTTGGCGCAAGTTTATCTGGGAAATGTAGGAGGCTGGAACTGCTTGCTTCCTCCAGAAAGGGGGAAGGGGAGCCTCACTTGCTGAAGTCTACGAGACTCCACCCCCCACCCCCCCCACCCCGTCTCCCTTCTGTGACAGCAGCCTGCCAGCTGCAGGCTTCCCTCGCTTGCTGAAGAGCTGGAGAAAGCTAGCAGCTCCAGCTGAGGGATCTCCGACTTGGCATCTGTCTCCGTAGCAGCTCCGGGGGGGGGGGGGGCAGGCTTCCGAAAAGGGTTTCCTAGGCAACTGGCTGTTGCCATTTTAAAAAATTCCTTAAAACTCTTGTGCTATTGCAATGTTTTGTAAGGAAGGGGGGCGGTGGGTGGTGTTTTAAACTAATTCAAGATCACAGAAAGATCGATATAACACTATTCTGTCTTTAAGAAACAAAAAAAATTGTAGGCGTTACTTTGCTTTCGTCAGTGCTGACGTTTCTGAATCGTCCCGAGGAAAGGGCGCTCTTTTGAGCAGCGTGAGAACAGAGGGAAGCACGATAGAATCAGTATATTCCTGATGGTGTGAACACGATGGTGAAAAACCGGCATCAGGAATGGTGCAATACAAACGGAAAAATAAGGTAGTGTGAAAACGGCCATTGACATAGAAACAACATTCTTCTTTTATTAAAGCACACACTTCTCCTTGCTGAGCCAAAAGGATGTCTAGGGCACATCTATTTTGAATTGCACGAAGTAATATTGGGAAATACATATGCTAAAGTACACAGTCCAGCCCATCTGCGTGGCCAGGCTTTAAAGGCATTTTTGCCACAAACAAAACACAATCCTGGTGGTTGCAATTTTATTATAACAGCACTTTCCTGTTCTGGGATTGGAGCTGTTGTGTCCCACAAGCTGTTAAAGAGATTACTACAATCTAGATCCCTCATTTTATCTGAGGCTATGGCAGCCTCTTCCCAAATTCTATAATTCCCACATAACGCTGTCCTCTGAAAACATTCTACAGCTCCCCCTCAGATAACCTGGGTGCTGATACAATTGCGTGTTGGGTCTTCTAGTGGGGTATGGGTTGAGGTTGTAATACAAGCGTGTACCCCTATTTTTCATGGGATTTCCACATTAAAAGTAGTTGCATTATATACATCAATGCCCTTAGATTATTATTCCAAATACATAAAGGGTATACACATTTTTCATGGGTACTTCCCACCTCATTCATATCATATGTGTTGATAATTGATATCAAATCTGGGGTTTCCCAAATTTCAAATTGTGCAGGTACTGCAAAAAGGGTTGCTTCTTGTTAATTTTTCAATGCTCTTTCACAAATCCAGCAACCTTTTAACTCTGTTACTGCAGCTACGTTTGCAATACATTATAACAAGGATGTTTCAAGCACACAACAATAGTTAAAATACACATATAACTTAACAAACTGCCTCCCACCATCTTCAACGCTCAGGTGCATTCGGTTCTTGAAAGCAGTGTCCACAAATCCACTCCAACAGTTCTCCAAATTCCTCAGGGGCTCTTCTCATGTAAGGAATGGAGCTTCTTCTGATTAAGGGGATGTTGTATGCTTTACCTAATGGATCAGGATCTTCCCAAAATCCTGTGTACTGTGGCCTCAGCTGACTAGAGACCCAGAAAAACTTCTTAACTAGAGTGTTAGTAGCAAGAGTTCTTATAAAGAGAGTAGCAACAATGTCTTCTAAATAATCGTGCTCAAAAGCTTCTACATAGTAGTGTAGGCAGCCATCTGCTTGCCAATAACGGGTTTCTTCATAGTCATTCAGCAAATACAAGGACTTAGAAAATGATGCAAAATGTTCTGCTGTTGGATGATCAAAACTTGGGTGAAATTCAACTGCTGGGGCCTCTGTAGTCATGTGCCTTTTGGCGTGGTGGCTTCAGGGTTGCTCTGGATTGCAACAGGTACGGGTGTAGCTGGAAACTTTCATGTTCCTTGTCAGCAGTGGGTGACACAGCCTCTGCCTCTTCCTGGCTGCTGGTGCTGGCTTCAGGAAGCATCTCCGGGGAAACAACCTTTCCTGGCAGGAAATCCTATTGCCTCATTGGGGTGGGGGGCCTCCCTTCTGCTGGATGGTCGATCAGGCCTTTGGAACGCTGTTATGTCAGATTTTTATTTTGTTGCCCATTCTCTGGAATACCCAAAATGAATCTGCCAGAGAGCTGGTATGGCTTACTCATAAAATAGTATGATAGTGGGGGAGAGATGTGTGTAAGATAAAGGCCTTCTTAATACTAAGCCTTTATTTATGTCATTTATAGTCCGCCTTTCTCACTGAGACTCAAGGCGGATTACACAGTGTGAGTTTGGTACAGTCAATAGCAAGGACATTTCCATAAACAATGCCATAGGGTACATAAATACAAGTTTACAAAGGCATAGCATTAGCAAGAATCCAATACAGAGTTGAAGAAATGCTGAAACAACATAAGCAATTCTAGGACTGACATTAGACAACATGAAGCACAGGTAGCTCATAGGAGCACATATTTAAGACAACAGATAGTACCTAAGGCAACATGAGACCCCCCCTTCCTACCCAATACCCAAACACTATTCAAAGGTGGGCCAAATTGGCAAAAGTGCATTTTCTGTAACAACCCTCATCTTATGGAATGGCCTGCCTGAAGAGGTCTGAAAAGCTACCGCTCTCCTGACTTCCTGCAAACTATGCAAAACTGAATTATACAGGAAGGCTGTTTACATAAGTAATAGGGCTATGCTGTAAGAAATATCTCAGAGAGATGCTTTGTTAAAGGGACAGGGACTGAAGATTATACTCCTGAATACTGTCTGTTAGGGTAGATATGCTCCTACTGGGAGCTTTCATGTTTAATAGGTCACATCAAATTACTTCTGTTTTGTTTCAGCAATGTTTCTTGTCTGTATTCAGATTTATGCTTGCTTTTAAATTTCTGCAATCCATATCCTATTGTATTGTTTTTTTAATGTCGCCCAGTTGTGATCATAGTGACTTGCACTAGAAACTGAAAATTCTAATGGTCCAGCCCGATCTTGTCAGAACTCAGAAGCTAAACCAGGTTGACCCTGGTTAGTACTTTTGAATAGGAAATCACTGAAAAAGTCCAGGATCACTGTGTAGAGGCAGGAAATGGCAAACCACCTCAATTTGTCTTTGCTTTGAGGTTACTTTGCTTTGAGGCTACGAGGTTACTATAAGTTAGCTGCAACTTGATGGCACTTTACACATGCGTGGTAACACAAGAGCAGCATCTTTTCAGTCCAATGCTCAGGAATAGCCGCAGCTATGCGTGACAATTGCTGACTTTTCCAGTTAGCTTGGAAGAGATATCTCAGCAGCTGATATCATTGTATACTATAAATAGCAATTATTAGTCTGTTGGTGGCTTTCTAGGAAAAGAGTCTAAAATGGCTCCATGATTTGCACCAAGATTCCCTTTGAGAGTGCCTGTGAGTAGTCACAGATAGAAATGTGCAGACATAGATATGGTTTTTTAATTAAAATCATTGTATGCAATTCAACCCTCTTCTCTCCCCTGTCCCAAACCCTCTGTGTGTGTGTGTGTGTGTGTGTCTGGTACCTCAAGTCATAGCCGATTTATGACAACCCGTGGCAGGGTTTTCATGGCAAAAGACTAACAGAGGTGGTTTGCCATTGCCTGCCTCTGCAACCCTGGTCTTCATTGGAGGTCTCCCATCCAATTACTAACCAAGGCCAACACTGCTTAGCTTCTGAGATCTGATGAGATCAGGCTCACCTGGGCTATCCAGGTTAGGGTGCCCCCAAACCTACTCGACCTCATTTCCTGCATAGAGTTGTCAGATTACTATGCTGCATTATCAGTAGAACCCACAACTGGCAGAAATGTCCTGTGTAATTCTTAAAGGCATAGCTACCTTTTATTGGTTTAGCCCTAGAAGATCTATCTCCTCTTGGCTCCCTCAGACCCATTTCCAGTTCTGTATGGACCCACAAAGTTATCTTTTTCAATGCACACTGTGAGACGGAGGTCTTAAACCCAGCCAACTTGACAACTTGCTCTTTTCCCACACACAAGGTGGACAGGGACCACAATCATTCTGACACCTTTCATCACTGAGAAGCTGGGATGCTTACGAACATTCTGTACTTCCATGCCAGTTTGTCTCGAAGTGCATCAGAGGCTTCACCTCCACAAGTGTTAAACTGTATGCCTATTTAACAAATGTTGTTCGTTAAGCTTTACATTTCAGTCCTTTGCCCCAGCACAGAATTTTGCAGGGATCTACAGCAGATTTTTTTTTTTTTTAGGTGCCAGTCCTGGTGTGTGCTATGGACATTTTTTGATTTCCTAAATGCCCGTAACTAGATTTGTCGATCTCTTGTGATAAGATGCCTGGGTTTTTCTCCAGTTTGCTAATAAACAATACTATTTAGTAAAATATTCATATAGTCTTTATAGTAGGGCCTCATAAGCCTGATGGCTTTAGAAGATCTTAAGATGAAACAGAGGGAAGGGAAAGCTTCCTAAGGATGTGTTCTGAGTGACATGCCCACCACTATCCCAAGAGAGAACAAAATGCATTAGGTCCCTGCTTAATTAAGCCCCTTCTCTTTGCAGATGCTGCCCCCAGTTACGAATGGCGAGCTCTCGTGGGGGACCCCAAGGTTCTCCACCCGCTAATGATGGATATGGGTCTGATAGTCCTCTTCATCCTGCAGCACAGTCTTATGGCCACTGAGCGGGTCAAGCGCTGGACCGGCAGCTGCTTTGGGGTCCTGCAGAGATCTTTGTATGTCTTCTGCACAGCCTTGGCCCTCCAGGTAGGAGAGTCAGTTTGTGGAAATAGGGTGGGAAATGAGATACAGTGTGGGGTAGTGGCTGCAGTTGGAGCAGGAAGGGCATGGGCTTGAATCCCCCTTTGAATCACGAAGTCCATTGGATCGGACCACATTCTCTGTCAGCGGAATCCAATTCACAGGATTGGATCATCCCATCCATGTGTATACTGTCCTGAGCTCCTTGGAGAAAAGGTGAGTTATCAGTGTGAAGAAAAACTTAAATTATGGAAGCCTAGTGATCTAGGGAAGGTCCCAGAGGTGAAGTATAAGTGACGCTAGAAGTAAATGTTGTCCAAGCAAAGGAGTCCTAGAATTGGAAGGAGATCAAACTAGTCCCGCCCCTGTTCATTGCAGGAAATCCAAGGCTAGAGCAAATTTGAGATGCAAACTAAATTCCCTTGGCGTCGGGCCATTTGATTTCATTCGCTAGTTGGTTGGAAGGGCGGTAAGGCTGCTGAAGCAACTCGTCTTTTCAGATTTGGAATTTGCTGCTTTCTGCAGTTTTGTGATGGTGATGAGGCTGATGTGCCGCACTTGAGGCACATAAGAATGTATGAAGAGCCCTGCTTCATTTGGTCATTGGTCCGTTTATTCCCACAGTGGCCAACCAGATGCCCTGCAATGTCCCCAGCAGGAGCCAAAGTCTTTCCTAAAGACTTTTCTATTTCATTTGGCATACCCCCAGGAAATTCATATTGGCCCTCCTTCCTGGTTGGGTTTTTGTTGTATTATTAAATTGTGTGTATACATGTAAAATATTGTTTTTAATGTTTTTAAGTGCTGTAATGCCTGATGTTCACTGCCTTGGGGACCCTATTTGGGTGGAAAGGCAGTGTATAAATGTTTTAAATAGATAAATTGTCTGTCTTGTTGCACCGAACACCTGATGTTTTACCACGTTTTACCACAAAGTGAGCAGATAAGCCAGTATGGTGTAGTGGTTAAGAGCGGCAGGACTCTAATCTGGAGAACCAGGTTTGATTCCCTACTCCTCCACTTGAAGCCAGCTGGGTGACCTTGGGTCAGTCACAGCTTCTTGGAGCTCTCAATTTATTAATGATGATTTCACAAAGCCTTTAGAATTGCATGTTTTGGATAACATCTTCCACTAACACTAACAGTGAAATCATAAGCAGAGTTACACCAGTCTAAGTGGGCTTAGACTGGAGTAACTGCTCAGGATTATGGCATTTCCAGAATATGATTGCTGTCCTAGATACAACCTAGGTGTGTATGTATATATAAACTCCATAAATACATCTTCTGCTCTCCCCTGCAGTTGCTGATAAGGTATTGGCAGCCAGTACAAAATGGTCCCACTCTCTGGAATGCCCACACGGAACCCTGGGACACCTGGATTCCACTCATCTGCTTCATCCTCCATTTCATTGCCTGGCTGGTCATCTTTAGCATCATTCTCATCTTTGACTATGCAGAGCTGATGGGGATCAAACAGGTACCTTGTAAGCTTTTTCTGCCTAGAGAGTGCCAAGTCTGGTAAGTTAGCTTAGCAAGGCTGACTGATCCATGGGATGAGAAGTCAACATGGTGTAGCGATTGAAGAGTCAGATTAGCAACAGTGAGGCCCAGATTCAAAACCCCACTCTGCTGCGGAAGCTTGCTGGCTGACCATGGCCTAATCACCCTCTTTTAGCCTCAACTCACAGTGTAGTTAAGATACAATGGAAGATGGGAGGACAGTGTTGTAAGCCACTCAGTTCTCATTGTGGAGAAAAGCAATACACAAATAAAAGGTGTAAGAGCTTTCCTTCTGCAAGCAGTAGCATGTTTTGGAATAGGTGCTGTTTGGAAGCAATGACTTCTGACTTGGTAACCCTTTTTCCTACTGCCAGATATGCTGCGGCTTAAAAAAATGCTTTGCACATGCTCAGAGTCCTTTATTTCACGTGTTTCACTGATTAGTGCTGTGTGTGTGGTTAAAAAGTGTGCCAGTATGGTGCTGTGCTTAGAATGTTGGACTTGGGCCAGGGAAATCTAGGTTTGAATCCTTGCTCCCGCCATGAATCTTACTGGATGAGAGGGCAAGTCACACACACTCTCAGCCTACCTCACAGGGCTATTGTGGAAAAGGGGACAATCCCTTGAAGGAATAAATGAAGGAATAATCATCTTAGTAACGTAGAGATTGTCATAATAAGCTGTCAAGGGACGCTTAGGGGTATCTGCCAAGGCTAGAGCCTTATACTTTGTGTACTTAAGAGATGGCCCTGCCTGTCCCCCTCTACTCACAGCTTTTTCAGAATAAATTCATAGATCACCATGTGGAAATCAAAACAAGTCGTGTCACTTCTAACTAAGCTGGATAAGATGCTTCTCCCCCCAGCTTCATCACTGAAATCTGGTCGAAGATTGAGAGAGCAGCTGATACAGAATTGCTGAAACAGCTTTGTTCTCGTCTGAAAAGTTGTGGTGAAACTAGAATGATACTACTTCAAATATATTGTTAGCAGTCAGATTTGCCTTCACAATATTAAGAAGGCTTATGAATATGGCTGTGTCATAAGCCCCTTCTCTAAATGTGTTTCAAACACAAAATACTGCCCAAGCAGGCAGAAATATGGAAACCAGATCCTGGCCGGGAGAGGGAACATGTTAGTTCCTGAATTAATCACCGCAACACACCCTACCGATCTTCCCTGATCCACATGTTCCTGAATTAATCACCACAACACGCCCTACCGATCTTCCCTGATCCACTCTCCTGTTCTCAGGCGACTCAGGGCCTTATCCACCCATACTTTGTGAGTTGTCAATCATTGTTGATAACTTTAGTTCCGTCCAGGAAGACCTTATCAAACCTTCCCAGTTCATTGCCTCACCCTGGAGACAGTTTGCCAGTTCATTGCCTCACCCTGGAGACAGCTTCCCAATCCTTTCTCCCACTGTGGGAAAAACCATTCAGTTTTTGTTTGGGGGCAATCTTGCCCCTGGGTACATTCCACAGTCTAATTGGACTGCCCCTCTGCCGCATGCTCTCAGATCCACCATCCACCCTCAAACCTTCGTTCGCGCTTTTTTGCATTCAAGTGCTGGTTGCTCAGCGCTCTCTCGGACACTCTATTCTAGATAGTAACTATCACCCAATCCCTCAAACTCTATCCAAATTTCACCACTGCTTTCCAGTTAGCTCTGAGTGTGTGCTGTGTATGTTTTGTGCGCTGTTCTTTGTTATTTTCAATCAAAATTCCCTTTTGGTTGAAACCTCTGTCTGGTCATTGAAAGAGTTCTGTAGCCAGGACAATCCTCGTATACATAGGTGGAGATCCTGAAGTTACCCCCTCTCGCAGCCTCTCCTTGCACACTAATCCCCCCAACTCATAAGGAGACCTTCTTATTGGGTAACAGTATAGTTTGAAAAATAAGGTTAAGGCATGCAAGCCCTTTAGCAGAAAGAATAACTCAGAATTATTTATAATGAAATAGGATAGAAATGTGGTTTCGTTTGCACTGGATTCATGACAACAATTGGAGTTGTTTCTCCATTTTAATAATGTATGGCTGTAGTAATCCAGATAATCAGCAGTATGTTCAAAAGGGGTGGGATAACTCTTTTAAACACAAAATCTGTTTTCTACGGCACACATGAAGTGTGAACAGATGTTTCTATAACTGGCTTTTATCTCTTTAGGTTTATTACCATTGCCTGGGCATGGGGGACCCTTTGGCAGTGAAGTCCTCACGTGCCGTCCGCCTCTTCTCCCATCTTCGCCACCCCGTGTACCTGGAGTTCCTTCTCCTCCTCTGGGTCGTTCCCTGCCTCTCTCTGGACCGCCTGCTCCTTGCCTTGCTCTTCACAGCCTACCTTACTTGTGCCCACAGCCTCGATCAACAAGACTACCTCTACCTCCGAGCCCAGCTTGACAAGAAGTTTCAGATCTTCTCCCGAGAAGAAGCAACCTATGGTGACCTGCTGGCCCAAAATGGCCCCTCATCTCACAAGGAGAACTGAGAAAGTGTCCCAGTATGGTGGCAGTTATGGTATGTCAGGCCACGGCAGGCTGGTGCCCTGCTCTCCCTCATGCTAAAGCACTGAATGACGCAATGTGTTCTGTCTCCCTTTTCTCTTTATGCACTGAAGCTTGAGTGGCTTACCAGAAGAACCCAGGAGTTCTGGCTTCCAGCAATGCTACCTGTTACAGCACATACACAGAGTTGCAGCTCATGTCAGAGTCCTTTATAGGGAAAGTAGAATGCAGGATATCTGAATTCTCTTCCAAGTCTGGGGGAGGAATAGTATGTAGAGTGTCAAAATTATGTGTTCGCACTGCAAAGTTTGTCACCAGCTCTGGGGGAAAGAGTAGGATTTAGCTGATATAGCTGATGGGATCGTGAGTACAGTTGCCAGTATTTTTTCTGGAAGGCTCCTACATCTTTAACAGCTGTATGGCAGTCCAGAATTGTCCAGGCAACATGTTTCCCATCCTTAGATTTCTGCCTGTCACAGATGTTAAGGCACAGGAGTTCTGCCGATATAAAAGCTGGAAACCCTAGACCAGTGTTTTCCAGTTCTGTGGTTTTACGGTTTGGCCTATGAGAATGTGGCTAAATTCATTTTTTTTTTAAAAAAGAAACCCCTTTGCAGCAGCAATTGTGCAGAAAGGACTTTTAAAGCATAATGTTTTAACTTTAATACTGGGCAAGAATTGTTCTGAAATTAAAGGAGTCCGGAGAACTTGTTGAGATGCAGGTGAGATTTTTTTCTCTTCTTTATTCCTTTGGGACAAAAGCTTAAAGGCAATGTTTAATCTTTTGTCCACCTGCTTGTTTTCCTTCAAGACTTCATTCTTTGCCCTGTACCATTAGCACCCTTGATGCCGAGAATGGCTTCCAAAGGGCAAATGTCCCAGTTCTGTCCAGACTAGGGATGTCTTTTAAGCCCTACTTGTGAGAATGATTGAGCAATTTTTTTAACTCTTCCCCCAAATAATTGGAAACTTGCATTGATTTCTGTAAGCTTTAGATCAATTTTA
The DNA here is from genome assembly GCF_028583425.1 of Eublepharis macularius. Taxonomy (NCBI): domain Eukaryota; kingdom Metazoa; phylum Chordata; class Lepidosauria; order Squamata; family Eublepharidae; genus Eublepharis; species Eublepharis macularius. Next base: position 157,053,768 of record NC_072793.1, on the reverse strand, counting down.
AAGGGACTTTTTTTTGTTCCCTTATTGTGTAGGTCAATTGTATGCAATTATAGGCTTTTAACATTGGAAGTCAGAATTCCTTGGTTGGACTCTCAGATCTAGGGGCATAAGGGCTGCCGCTGTCCATTTGGCAAGCAGAACTCCAAAATGGGAGAATGCTTTCTAGTTGTAGAGTGCCTGCTTCCTGTTCAACGGGTCTTATTTCTTTGATGGGGGTTACACCACCCTAGAAGATGTAGGGGGAGGCTAGGAATCCAGCATTTCTACATTTTATAATGGGATTTGTGGGTAAGGTTATTAGGTCCAGCTCTTATGGGATGCCCTGTATCTCCCGAGAGAGAATTCTGCCATATTCAAGCATCACTGCAAGCACTCCGAGTGGAAACATCTGCCCCTAGTGTCATGCTCTCTTCTGGACAACTTTTCTGCACGCTTGTAAGATCTCAGCTTGACAACTGTTAACGTGGATGCACTGGTATTGAATAAGGAACCTGGACTTAATTTTGTAACCCAATGTGTTAACACACAGCAATTTGCCTTGAATGCTCACCTTTTTTTTTCTTTTTGCGATTTTGATACATGCTGATGGAGTATTTTTTAAATCTTGGATGTGAGAAAATTATTTTTAAAGTAGACTACAACAATGCCTGCTTCTCTTCTCTCTCTGTTTTCTTCTGCTCTGTCATATGGTCGAGAGTGCCAGTATCTATTGCTGTTAGTCACATCTCTTAAAACATGGAGGAGGGGCAGCTGGGATCTGATTTTGATCAAGATACAAAGAACATAAAAAGAGCCCTGCCTCATCAGACAAGTGATCCGTTTAGTCCCACATCCTATTTCACACAGCTGTCGACCAGTTATTCCAGCGGGTCAACAGGGCACTGAGACCTTGGTTTTCTCCTGAGGTTGCCAGTTAGCATGGGTAATCAGGGGTTTACTGTCTCTGGATGCAGAGGTGCCCTTTAACCACTGTGGCTGGTAGTCATTGATAGCATTCTTTCTGGTCTCTGGCTGGCATCCTATCAAGCTTCATTCAACGTATGGTGTAAAGCACTTTGCAAGAGCAAAACTGTCTTTGAGTATTGCTACCTGTTAGATGGCTGTATGTCTTGCACCGGCTGTGCCTGAGCACATGTCCTCTGCAACATTGAAGCCCCCCAACCAACCACCAACAGCTTCTAGATGATGCTCGTTTTAACGGAACCAAACCACTTGGGTGTGGGGGTAATTTTGTATAGTGAACTGTCCTCCCAGCCATCCTCGGTTGCCTTCAGAAGTGGATTGTCCCTGTATTGAAAAATCTGGGGGCACATGGAGCAGAGAGTGGCAAGATGGAAGGGGTTATTTAAAACATTTTTATGCCTGCTTTCCACCAAACAGTCTTCCAAAGTGATGAACAAAAAAACAGAACAGCATTTAAAATAATATATAAAGTAATTCAATAAAAACATATAAACATACAACACAAAAAGCAGCAAGGAGGGCCAGTAACAGTTACTGGGGGTATGTCAAATAGAACAAGTCTTTCCCCACTGGCAGAAGACAACAGTAAAGGGGGACAGACAATCTCCCTGGGGATAGAGTTCCAAAGTTTTGGTACCACACCAAGAAAGGCCTTTCTCGGGTTGCCACCTGTCTAGCTTCAGATGACTGGGGCATCTGAAGCAGGGCCTCCAATGATGATGGGAGCAGACAGGTAGGTTCATCTGGGACAAGCTTGGAGAAAGTGGGGAAGCTAGTCCCTTTATCAGACATGCATCCCTTAATTGCATCTCAGTACCTCTAAAATGAGTGATTCTGACCCAACAGCTATGAATCCTTGGAAATCCACATGGTTCAGCCAGAAGGGAACTGTGGCCACATATGTACATCATTGGGAGCTGTTCTATTGCACTTTAGCCATCTTTTGCAACTGGGTTTTTCTGTGTGGACAACATAGTCTTGCTGTGAATTATTGCTCTATACAACAAGAGGATGCAGCCACTGGCTTGGGATCCAGCGGAGCGTTTCTGCAGGCAGATTTCCACCTGCGGAGTGCGGCTCTTTCACCTCCCTGCTACAGCCCCCAAAGTGCCCAGAAATGCCTTTCCTGGGGGAGGTACAAAAGTCACACGCTGCAAGAAGAAATCCACCTGCCAAAACCCCATTGGATCAAAGCCTGTATTTGGGTGACAGAAATAGATTTGATCTGTTACAAGGCAGAAAGCATCACACTTCCTCCTGCAATGGGGGCTGATCTAGTCTTGAGTATCTTTAAAATTGTGCAATGTAGCTAAGACATCAATGTGACTCTTGTAATCAAAGAATAGAATGTTAGTACAGCACCACGGTTTTAGAGATACTAGTCATGCTCTCATACACCGTTAAGCACACTTCAGCCTACATGGAAGTACTCTTAAGCCAGTCCTGAGTTTGCACCTGCTGGCTTCATGATCATAAACAGAGAGAACTGCCTTTCTTTTCCCATTGTTTGAGCAGTACCACTACATGAAGTGACCTTAGACTTTAGTCTGTCAAAGTAGGTACTGTCTACTGTGGCTCTCCAGAGTCTCAGGTGGAGATCTTTCACCAACACTATCTTTATCTGTTAAAAATAATTGGATATGCCAGGGCTTGAATTTGGGGTCTTCTGTATGCAAAGCAGACCCTACCTCCCTCCAAATGGCACGATACACCATTTTTGAAGCTGCAATAATAGCTTGTGACTCCAAAAAATGGCATCTAATAAACTTAACATGTTGATCTGCAGCTTTGTTGCCTAATATCTTTGATTTTCCTGCTTTCCAGGGGTTGTGAGATCTGGCCCTGTACCTTCCTGCTACTAATTATTCCCAAAAGAAACTCACTTTTCCTGCTTAGGTGAGACCTTTGAAGCTGCCTTCACACCATTAGTCCATCTAGGTTTGCACTGCTTGCTCACAGCAGGGCAGTTCTCAGGCAGAGGAAAACTTTTCCTAGCACCTGGAGATGCTAAGAGTTGAACCTGAACCTTCCTGCATGCAAAGGATTAAGCTATGGCTCTGCTTAAAAGGCTACAGCCTCTGCCATATTTAAGGGTGTAGACAGGAAGAGTCTGCAGCTTCAGTAGCACTTTGTCCATCTCTCCAGACCAATGAGGAAAAGGGGATAGGCGGACCTGTTTGAAGCTGTGGGAGCGAGGGATTACTGCTGCATGTGCTTTGACAGGCACAATCATTAGGTTGGCAACAGGCAACTGGTTAGGTGGGTGCATATCTTCATCCTGCACAGCAGAAGATTGCTAGAGTGTCTTTGGCTTTTAGTTTAGGCACATTTTCAGCCAGCTGAAGAGGAAGCTGGCACAATCTGCCTGTGAGGCCCATATCATCCCGTATGCGTGGCAGTCCTTGGTCTGGCCCTCTTTGGGAGATTGGCATGTGAGAAATATGAAAACTAATTAAAGATGCATTCAAAATGCTCAGCTTCCTGCAGCGCCACATTAGCCTGCCTGTGTTTCTTGAAAACAGGGATCCCATCAGAATTACAGGAAATATCATTTTCTTTCTTAAAAGTATGAACACATGGCTGAGGGAGGCGTCCTACCACCCAGACAACTTTGGCAATTGAAAAAAATAGCTTGTAAAGAGGGACATAATTGCTAGTGCTCTACTGACAGGTTCAGTTTTTACTGTGAAAGTTGCTGCTTGGAGGGGGGATGTTTCAATACGCACCCTCTGCTCTTTCATGTATTCTTTTGCACCTCTTCCTAGCCATTTTTCATCTGCTATTACTTAAATCTAAGAGTGCTTCTTTACTGCATGTTCAAAGCCAATGTAGCAAGCACAGTATCACAGATGTAAAGATGATAAACATCACTCAGGGCAAATACACTGCAGGGGAAGAGAATGCATCCACTTTATTCTAAGCAACTAGACTGATGCTCCGACGTTTAGGCTGCTTCCACGTGGAGACACTGATCTGTGTTGTACTTGCTGCTGTAAATGGAGAGGCATTTGTAGTGACAACAGAGCATCCACACAGCAGCTTTCCCCAAATTTTGTCTCGGTCCTCTGTGGCTGTCCTTTTCCATCCCACTCTCAGGGCTTACAAAAAAACCCAGTAAAAACAATACTACCATAACATGAGAAGAATCTGTTGCAATAATCTACTAGTTCCCAGTTTGCTTGCCTTTTTTTTAAAAAAAAAGTAAGGCTGTATCCCTTTTGGTTGCTGAGTTACATGGGGAACAGTATAGTCTTCCCCAATATAACTCAGCAACCAAAAAGGCTGGCAGCTTCCCTTTTCTTTTTTGAAAAAAACAAAACAAAAACCAGCAGGGAACTACTAGATTGTTACAATGGCTAGCAATAGTATAGTGCTCTACTTATTACTAATAATTCTTTAAAAGCCCTCAAATCCCTCTGGGGGGAGAGAATGGCAGTCAAGAGGAAAACAAAATGGTGCTTGTGTGCCTCTTCTCATCCACAGAGTATCCAAAGGCATGTTGACTGTGACCTTTCCAAAAAGTGTACAAAACCAGGTTTGAGAAAGATCAGAACGGGGAGGGGGGGGATCACATAGAAACAGAATGAATAAAAATGTCACATGGCTGCTTCCCAAAATATAGACCAGGATGAGTATCTGAACGCACATCCCACAGAATGATAGGAGCAACTGGATCAAAGTGAGGGAGCATCAAAGTGGTTGCCTTGGCAGCAAGGATATCCCTCTCTCCAACTTCTGATTAGTCTCACATTTGCAAAGCAGAGAGGGCAAAAAGAAAAAAACACTACAGCAGAATTCCTCTTTTAGAGGGAATTACAAGGCCAGAATCAATAAAGTAGATCCAATCCTCATGGTTTAAATATGTAGAAAGCCCGATATAAAGTTCACCATGCAGAAGAGGCCTGGGTGCTGCAGCTCAAGAACATGAGCTCACCAAGGTTAACAGCAAGGAAAGATTCTCTGAGGTTAATAGCAGGGGGAGATGGTTCAGCAGTGGAATCGATTTCCTAGGGATGTGACGAGTTCCCTTTAACTGGCAATCTTCAAGGAGCAGCTGGACGAATACTTGCCAGGAATACTTTATAGACTGTTCCTGAATTGGGCAGGGGGCTAGACTAGATGGCCTGCAAGACCAGGGCTTATTTTCTGGGAAAAGAGGTGGTGGAACTCAGTGGGTTGCCCTCGGAGAAAACGGTCACATGACTGGTGGCCCTGCCCCGATCTCCAGACAGAGGGGAGTTTAGATTGCCCTCCACACACGGAGGGCAATCTAAACTCCCCTCTGTCTGGAGATCAAGGGGCGGGGCCACCAGCCATGTGACCATTTTCAAGAGGTTCCGGAACTCCGTTCCACCACATTCCAGCTGAAAAAAAGCCCTGTGTAAGACCCCTTCCAACTATATGAGTCTATGATTCTTTGAAGGTCACAGAGGCTGGCCAGGATTCAAGAACCAAGACCGCTAGGTTACTGGGACTTCATCTGCTATATGTCATTAAAACCTTTTTCATTCATCACATACCCATTTATCAAGGTAACGTATGTTCCAGAAGACTAGCATGGCTCCTGCTGTCCATAGAAGGTAAAGACAATTTTGCATAAGAGAACTCTATCACTGGCTATTAGCCATAACAACAGCAAAGAGGAATCTTCCCATTCCAAGGCATTATGTCTCCGATTTTCAGAAGCATGAACTAAAAAAAGAGGGAGTGCTGCCTGGTTATGAGCTTCGCAAGGACACCACATTGGACTGGCCAGAATTTGACCGTGAGTGCTGAACTGCATGGACCTTCACTGATCCGGGAAAGCAAATCTCACGCCATTAGCGATTAGCCACCTCCCCGCTCCAGCAATGGAGATGGGCCAGGAAATAAACATCACCTTTATTGATATACAGTGGCTCTGGAGCTCAGGAATGCACTCCGAGGCAGGGCCTCCCCCTCTCAGTCTGTTCAGTAGGGGAACTGCTAACACTCATCTTCCCCCAGCAAAGCAAACAAGTTCTGGCCAGCAAACTTTCCCCTTCTGGAGGGAATGGGCAGGCTAGGCCCGCTCTTGGGTGCTGTGAGGGGCTCCTCCTCCTCTCCTTCCTCATCAGCGTCCCTGTCTTTCTCTTCATCCTCCTCTTCTCCGGAGCTGGAGATTTCATCTTCTTCCTCTTCTTCCTCACCAGAGCTGTGCTTTCCATCCTGGCGGTGGGCCTCTTGCAAAGCAGAGATCTCAGTTGTCTCCGGGTGACGTTCCCAGGTGGCTGCAGGGAACGAGAAGGGGCTGTCAAAGGTCATCTAATCCACCCTCATAACCAAAGAACTATGCAAGACCTCCAGAGACATGTTTGACAGTGTTCAAGCAATGCTTGGTGAAATCTCTGAAAAGCCTGAATCTGCAGCATGCGTGTTGCGGAATAAACACTAAGAATTCTGCTGCTCATTCTCCAGTTTCTACAGTTTTATCAGTCATTACCCTCTTTCAAAGCTTTCTCTGCAGCCTTGAGGACTAGAAACTTGCTTTAACAAAACAAAACAATAGAGATTCTTAGTATAGTGAGCCTATATTAAATTTCACAGGACCATCTACAGAAACCACACCGCCTTCCAGTATTTGAACTTTTTTCTTCCAGGCTTATAGTACATACAAAACTAGCAGCAACATCGCCTTTCTCTTCCTGCCCAGTATTTATACTGAATCAGCCGTGTCCAGGCTGACATCACTTCCTGACTCAGCAGCATCTCCCTGCATTCTTTATTCCAGTACAGAGTCGCCTCGCTTGAACTGCAGAATTTACTCTCACTCGAAATAAAAGGACTGGGCTGTGTAAGAAAGCGCAAGCTCCAAGGCAGACAGATGTACGTTTCTGTGGGTGAGGGATGCTGACATGTAGAGCAGGCACCAACTCCAGAACTAGAAAGAATGCTGCAAAGGCAGTGCTGGGAAGTTAGGAGGGCAACAGCCAATGTAACTGGAGGCTTTATAAGTCAGGTGGCCCCCAAGAGGAGTGACTCGCTGCTACAAATCTGGTCCTCCAGCACCGCCCATCCAAATTGCTAAACATCACTTTCTCACAATTCTGGACTGCTGCTCTTTGGCCTAGTGGAATGCTGGGTAAGCTTCCCATAATCCCCTGCTCCATTGTACCTTTGTGTGCAGTGTAGCCTGGGGGCCTCATGCAGGCACAGAGGCGCCCGTCCACAGCCAGTCGCAGGAGGCTGTTGGCTGCTCGGTAGACATCATTGCGGGCTCCTTTCGCGGTCTTGTAGCCTCGTTTCTCAGCCCAGGCTGGAAAGGAGAAGACAGTATATCAAAGCTATAACCAGACTTTTCATGCTATGCTTTCCCCTAGTAACTGCTGTTATGACGTAGCCTCCTTGCTACACTGTTCAGTCATCTTACCTTCGCAGATATCCCAAGCACACCATGGAGGTTCGGGCTTGCCGAGTTCTGTGTCCGGATGCCGCAGCTTGAGTAAGGCCTGGATAGGAATTCGGACAGCCAGGTACCCCACAGAAGTGTAGGGCTCCTGGATCTGGGAAATAGGGTAGATACCAGCCAGGATCTAGAGTGAGAGGAAGGATACGCTGGTGTCAGTCAGATGCCTACCATTCTATCACTACCCAGAAGCAGGCAAAAAAGCTGGAGCACAGGAAAAAAAATAATTCCTTTCCAAAGATGGGCTGAGACCTCAGGAATCCCAAATCAAGAAGCCACTTCCAGCACATTCCCTAGTTCTCTATCTCCCCTCCCACACTAATGTTCAAATCTCCTCCAGAAGGAAAGAGAATATGGCTTCCATCACAATGAACCTTCTTTTATTTTGTCCATGGGGCCTACTGGATAGAGTGCTGGATTTCAACAAATTTCAGCCCCTAGCTGAAATCCCCTCCTGACATGAAGTTCCCCAAGTTGCACACAGTGTGCCACTGTACAAACATAAGGAGCTGCCTTCTGCCAAGCCAGTTCCAGGATCCACAGCCCAATAATTTCTTCACTGACCAGCCACGGCACTGCAGGGAACAAAGATCTTTGGGGGGAACAAAGATCTTTGCTAGCCCTACTTAAGATCCCTTTATTAAAAACGTCAGGGATTGATCTGGGGACTAGTCTCTAGTTGGTTCACTCACATATGTTTGTCACTTAGCGAGGGAGCTACATAACAAATTGCAGGCTCAAAAGTAGGCACAGGCTTTTGTGGATAGCGGCTGCTGAAATGTGAGGACTCGCGTGTGGGAATGAACCATCATGGACAACTTACAGAACTTTCAAATCAACTGAGATCAGGGCTTTTTTTTTTAGCTGGAATGCGGTGGAACGGAGTTCTGGAACCTCTTGAAAATGGTCACATGGCTGGTGGCCCCGCCCCCTGATCTCCAGACAGAGGGGAGTTTAGATTGCTCTCCGCGCCACTCCAGCGGCGCAGAGGGCAATCTAAACTTCCCTCTGTCTGGAGATCAGGGGGCGGGGCCACCAGCCATGTGACCGTTTTCTACAAGGGCAACCCACTGAGTTCCACCACCCCCTTTCCCAGGAAAAAAGCCCTGGCTGAGATCATCAGAGCTTTTCAGCAGAGTCAATTCACAAATTCATCAAACCAGTGCTAAGCCAGCAAATGATGTGTGAATGTGTACATTCATCTATGAAATGATGGTTAGTCCTAACGAACAGTATTACATTACTAGTGTTTCTTAATTTTTTTCTGAGGGGCCAGCATAGCTGCCAACAGTTTCAGCTAGTGCAGTGTAGTAGTTAGTAGGCCATCCTTAGACTCAAACTTGGATTCAATTCTGCACTCAGTCTAGAATCTGCAATCCCAAGGAGAGTTTACACTCTTCTAAGTCCATTGGCTTCAATAGGCTTAGAAGGGTATAACTCTCCTTAGGATTGCACTGTATGCATCCTTGGGCCAGTCACTTTCATGTTAGCTTCCACTGACATTCCATGGTCTCCCAAGTATTCCAGTCTTATCTCCCTGTCCTAGGATTCCTGGATCGCACATTCCCCGACACAACTCCATACCAATGTCCCCCCTCCCGCTATATTTTTTTTACCTGCTGCTGTCTGTCCACAAGGGAGGGGAAGATGAGCCCAGGGCAATCACACAGCTTAACAGTAGGTGTCAGGAAGTAGGTCTGGAAGTATTTGGTATGGCCTGGAGTGCGGGAGACGCTCACCACTTTGTGGCCCACCAGCCCGTTGATGAGTGAGGACTTGCCCACGTTGGGAAAGCCTAAAGGGAGGAAAAGCAGAGCAATAAGGATGGAGTCAGAATCAGGAGGGCCTTTCAGGATTCTGCCAATCAGAATATCCCTTTAGAAAGCTGGTTTCCCCTCTTCAAACCCCTGCGTAACCAAGCCAATGAGAATGAAGGATTCCAAGTGGTCTATATTTCCTCGCCTTTCAATTATTTTTTTTTAAAAGACTGCCACGCATTTATTTATATCTAACACTGTTGTGTTTTTCCTTCACTTTGTTGTTGATTTGTTTCTAACTTTTTGTCTTAAAAACAGTCCAAAATACTACACAGAGTTCTGTACAACTCAGCATGCTAAAATCAACGTGCTCAACAGTGCTTGAATCTCCATGGGATCAGATTGCAAAATCCTTATAAATCAAGGGTGGGGGGGTGGAGATTTTAATGGAAGTGGAAAATGTTCTCTTTTCATTCTGGCTAATCAATAGCTCTGCATAGCTCTAAAGTTCACACACTTCAACACTCAAAGAAATTGAGGCAATGTTTTAAAAAATGCTTTTCTCTGCACTATTCTTTATCATTTCAGTGCAGAGGGACTTTTTTTAAAAAAAACAGCTGATGGAAAGTGAGCTCATTTTAAAAATAAATCAGTGGAGTTCAGAAAGCTGTGTGTGATGTGCTGTAAGGCTGTTGTTCAGAAAAAGTTATCAAAACCCCCAATAAGCATGCTGATCTCTCCCTTCAGCTGCCCTGGACAGGCCTAGCATACTTCATTTTGCATCAGCTGACACAGAAACTAGCCCGCTTGAATGGGCCTATTTCAGTCACATGATCAGCAAAGTTATTGTTTTAAACATTTTGGCAACCTTTGCTGTTCATATGAGTGAGCTTATGGTTACGAACATACAAAGCTATCTTTTGTATGAATTCTACCTCTGACCTATTGCCCACTCACATGGTTTTTCCCCTTTTTGAATGCTGAAGCATTCCGTGCACCTCAGAAAGTTGCAGAATGGATCAGTAGCAGTGTGAAAATAAATGTTTACCAAAAGGCACAGAGTACTGGCATAAGAGACAGCGACAGTGCTGGAGTTTTAAAGTTCAAAATCACCTCTCTCTGCCATTTTCATCTGAGCAGGGCCATGGCGCCCAGAGACTCATTCTTCTAGTTGTCTTCTCTGGGTCACCTGGCCTGCAAGCTGCTGGCCTTCTACCAGCCTCTCCCCTCCTTGTTGATGCTACTTCTTACATCAGCATCTGCCACCTCCTCTGGCACAGCTGCTGCTGACACCATTTTCTTCACAATCTGAGCAAGTCTGTTTTGGAATTACATTATCATTATAACCAAGTTCATTTATTCTTCTCAAGAAGGGGGCAATGCTAAACTACTGCAGTTAAACGGGAACGGGGTGTGTGTGTGTGTGTGTGTCCCCACAGCCATGATCAACAGTATCTGCAAGAGATACAGGGTTAGATCCTACAGATGTTCCATTGACAGAGAAAGGTAATCTTGCCCAACTTGCCTTCTAATTGCAGCCCCCCTCCCACATGGCAACTTCTGTCTAGGCAATTTATACGTAACTAAGCAATTATTTTCTACAAGCCAAGAAGAAGAAGGCTTCTATAATGATTGGCTATGTTGCACCTTCAACCAGTGGGCTGGATCCAGCCTAAATTTTCTGCTAACAGTGGGTGGGGGAATTTCCACCTCTTTCCTTTTCCTGCTGCAGACCCCTGATTTGCCTCTTATGATGTTCCCGAGACCCCCTGGAGGAGCAATATTTCGGGATGATCAGTGGGCTGCTAAGGAAGGGAGAGACAGGAATGTTCTGTTCCGCTGACAGAAGAGCCTGGCGTGAGTGGAAACTTAATTTGGCTCCAGTCCAGTAGATGGTGCTATACTATTTCCTGATAGCTTCATTAACATTCTTTATATTTGTTCTGTGTTGAGAAGGATCCAAAAGTCCTGGAGTAATTACATATATTTACAGTCCAGTCCAGAATGAAGTCCACTGAAGTCTACTTATTAATACTAACATCACTTATCAACAAATCTTATTTCTTGAAGCAAGCATGACAGTGTCCATCTCCACTGGCTCCCTCCCCACCAGCAGATGGTGCACTCACCTACGCAGCCTACTGTCAGGACGCCATCCTTGTAGAGTTCCTGGGAAGGCTCCCCTGCCTCCATAGCCACATCTGTTTGGTGCTCCACCAGTACAGCAGCCCCTTCGTCATCGTCTTCTTCCTCCTCCGAGTCTTCCAGCGGAAGGTGAGCACTGGCTGCATCCCGCTCGATTTTCTCCTTCCAGCTGCTCAAGTCGACTGGAGGAAGGCCACGCGAGTGCAAAACAAAAGCACAAAACCAGACTGGTCAGATGATCCCATAATCAGTTTCAGAGTCTAAGGATACCAGTTTGTACTTCGAGATGCGTGATCTTGTCCTACTAGACAAACAGACCAGCTTCATAAAACAATGCACGGTGTAGAGAAAAAGAGCGTTTCTCCCTCTCCCTCCAATAAAATTGACTGGCAGTAGATTCAGGACAGAGAGCGAAGATGATACTTCCTCACACAACACACTTTCAGAGCAATTTCCCACTCACGTGGGCTTAAAAAGTAAGCCCAAGGATGGGATTTCCAAGCAAGCCTGAACTCCAGAAGGTCTTGTTTTTTTAAAAAAATAAAAAATACTAAGCCTCATTGATGAAAATAGACTGATCCTGCTAAGCAACACCACCTGGCTCACCTTTTCCAGCCGTGATGCTTTCGCAGGCGCTCAGTAGCTGATCCGGCCCCATGGCGGTGCTCCATCCCTTTCGACGCTTCCGCCGTTTCTTAAACACTGGTAAGCACGGGAAAAGGCAAGAAGATCAAGGCTGAACCAAGACTTTTTAATCAGGAGGTACGGGAGAAGTGTGGGGCCTACTGAGAGCCTGACCAAGATCTGAGAGAACCAGGTTCAAATCCTCACTCTGCCACAGGAGATTGCTGGGGTGACCAGTCACACACTCTCAGCCTAACCTACCTCACAAGGTTGTTCTGGGGATACAATGGAAGAGAGGAGAATGATACAAGCCACTTTGGGTCCCCACTGGGGAAAAGGTGTGGTACAAGTGAAATAAGAGTGTAAGGCAGGGCCAAGGAGGTTGGAACTACAGAGCATACAAAGTGCATATGTAGGAGGTGGGGCAGAGACATGAAACCAAACCAGCATCTCTGGCTTTCATCATCTGAGGGTTTTGATACTCAGGACCTTTGGGCCAGTCACTCTCATGTTGTAACACCATGTGGTGTCACTTGATGTTGCTATAGTACTATTGGCTTTTTTCTTGAATTGGTTTTGGCATTCTGTCACTCTTGCCTCTTAATGAAAGCAAGTCAGCAAGAAGCCTTGATCTCAGTAGGGGGCCAGCAACTCTTCCCAACACACTTCAGCTTCCATTTCCCCATCCGAACAAGAAAACAACGTAAGAGGCTGGAATGCAGAAATCTGTTATCCCATTCACTGTTATGATGTAGGCTTCTGAATCGTCACCCACAACACCACTGTAATTATTTTGGAAACTGGTCTCTTCCGGTGATGGTGAAGCATTATGAGACTGAAATACCTGCACTTGGATCCTGGTCTTGCTGTGGGTAGGAAGTGAAGCAGACCACGTGAACTTCCGGGAACCGGCACTTGAAGTAGTACTTCCAGGCCACCACCAGGCTGGGGGGTGCCAGGTCAATCTTGTTCAGTACCAGAATAAGGTTTTTCTTCATCTGCTTGGTCACAAAATCATAGAGGGCTGGAGAAAAGTTGATCACCTGGGTAAGAGGGGCCAGGAAGGCAGAGGACAGGCAAATTTCAGTCCTAATAATCTGGACTAGGAAAGTGGATTTCTTTTTTCTGTTTTATAGGCATGGGATTAGAGCAAGGTGGGAGCAGTCTTACACAGCATATATGGTTGCCTTTGACCAAACTCAGCATTAAACAGATCGTTGATTGGTCCTTGAATGTCTCTTGAGAAACATTTTAACATGAGAAAATGGAGAGGCCAGCATTTCTGGAAACACTCAGGAACCTGGGCATGGCCAGGACAGTTCCCTTAAGCATTTCCACTGAATGTTTACAGACACAGGCCTCCCATCAGTCATATATTGTTCTCCAAGAGACAAAGCAGTGAAGCAGTAAGCTCATATGTGGCTTAAAACTTGAAATTTTCCTTCCTGAGGGTGATTACCTGTGTTTTCAGGAAGATATCTGTAGGTGTACGTTTAGACTTGCAGGTCTCTAAACTTGGCCACGTGTTTTTATAACGCCCATGTATTATCACAAGGCATGGCTATAGTGCTCTTGGCTATTCTTTGATGAGTGAGAGCTCTGGCGTTCACTCACGCAAAACAGCTGTTTCCCTCATGCATTACATAGGGGATAGACAAATCAAATCTTTCCAGTTTCCCTAAGAAGTACAAATGAGCATGAGGGAAGTCAGGGAAGGGCAGCCATCTGAAAATATCTTCAAGGAGCGGGGAGGAATCTATGGTAGGGTACAACTCTCAACTTTCTCAGTTGTCTAGGTCCCAAGCTCTAGCCATTGCTCAGAAGCGTAAAACCCACTGTGCAGTTCTCTTCTAGGAATTCACATAAAATTGCTATCGCAGGACCGCATAGAGGAAAAATATCCAAAGCTACAGGAATTATTGAAGAACATACTATTGTCAGGGCTTGCCGCTGCTGCCGCTGGGCGTGGCCCTGGGCGGTCTGCTCCTGACGTCACAGGGGGGCCAGGGATTCTGCAGGACCCTGCTCTGTGGAAGGAGGGGCGGTATACCTCACCCAGACTCCCTCTCAGTCCACTCGCTGGCCTGCTCAACCTGGCCTGCTTACCCTCTGCATCCTCCTTCATCTCCTCCTTCCAAGACTCTCCTCCAAGCCTCCACCCTTGCATCTTACTGCTCTCACTCCACATCATCACTCCTCACTCACACCCACCACCACAGGGCTCTTCCCAGCCAGCTTTTATAGGGCTTCCTTCTACTGCCCCACCCCTCTTCCAGCCTGGCCTTGGGCTGCACCAAGCAGTTGCAGCTGGGGTAGCTGATCTGGCCCCACTGACCAGCACCAGCTGTGCCTTGTTCTCTGGCTGCCCAGCCTCCCTGCCTTGGCTGATTGCTGAAGGCCTGTCCAGCTGCAGTCCCCTGGCTAGCAGCTCGGCCTCCCTGGCTGAGCTGATGGCTGAAGGTGGGTCCAGCTGCGGCTCCTTGGCTGGTTGCCCAGGGCTTCCTGCAGAGTGCCTCCAATAGCCCCACCTGGAGTGGCTTGGCTTTTGGCAACCCCTGGGCCAGGCTACTATTTTCTAGCTGGGGCGTGGCTTTGGGTTGTTGGGGCTGCTGCTGCTTCTCCTCCTCAGGTAAGGTCTTTGGGTGGGTGACTGCTGGGCTCCCAATCCCTCTGCCCTTGCCCCCTTCTGCCTTGCCTAGCCCCCTTTCCCTCCCTAGGGGAGTGGGACTCGCTGGCCTCTCTCTGGCTCCCCCTGCCTCCTGAGGCCCTGGGCTTTTGCCCCTTGCCCCTGGCACCGGCAGGTTCTGGCTCCATTTGCCTGTGGGAGGGGTTGACCTGCTGTCAGCTGGCTGACCAGTTGACCTGCTGTCTGCTGGCTGCCCCCTCTGTTTGCCTGTCAGCCCGGCTGACCTGCTGTTCCCTCCTACCAAGTCTGGGGGCTGGGACTCAGACCCCGGACACACCCCCCCACTTAGCTTTGAGTTGTGGGGGTCAGGGTCAGACTCAAACATGCGGGACATGAAGTCCGCATCCACATGCTGCGCCCCCTTGCGGTACTTGATGGTGAACCGGAAGGGGAGGAGGGAGAGGTACCACCGCAGCACACGGGGGTTGTGTGCCTTCATGCGGTGGAGCCATTGCAGGGGTGCATGGTCCGTTAGTAGGACAAAGGGATTATTGGCCAGGTAGTATTGCAGGGCCCCCACTGCCCACTTGACCGCTAGGGCCTCCCGCTCCACTGTTGCATAGCGCCTCTCTGCGGGCTGCAGCTTCCGACTCAGGAAGAGGATGGGGACGTCGGCTCCGTCACGTTCCTGAGTCAGGACTGCCCCAAGGCCGGTGTCAGAAGCGTCTGTGGCCAGCGTAAAGGGTTGGTCAAAGTCCGGGTTCCACAGGGCTGTGGTATTAGAGAGGGCTGACCGCAGGTCCTTGAAAGCTGCTTCTAGTGCTGGGGTCCACCGGACTTGGTTGGGCAGCCCCTTCTTTAAGCAGTCTGTCAGGGGGGCGGCTCGGGAGGCAAAGTGGGGGATGAACCGCCCGTAATACCCCAGTAGTCCCAGGAAACGTCGGACCTGCTTCTTGGTCCGGGGCTGGGGGGCATCAGCTATCGAGGCCACCTTGTCTGGTGGTGGGCGAACTCGGCCTCCCCCGACCACAAAGCCCAGGTACTGGAGTTCCTGGAACCCCAGGTGGCTCTTCTTTGGGTTAGCCCGTAGTCCGGCTCGCTGGAGGGCCCCCATGACAGCTTCCAAGTGTTGGAGGTGGGTGGGCCAGTCTGGGCTGAAGATGATGATGTCATCTATGTACGCCATTGCATACGCCCGGCACTCTCCCAGCACTTGGTCCACCAGCCGCTGAAACGTGGCAGCTGCCCCGTGTAGACCAAACGGCATCTTCTTGAACTGGAAGAGGCCTCGTGGGGTGGCAAAGGCTGTCTTCTCCCGGTCCGCTGGCCGCACGGGCACTTGCCAGTAGCCCTTCGTCAAGTCTAGGGCCGACAGGTAGCGGGCAGACCCTAGGTGGTCTACCAACACATCTGCTCGGGGCATGGGGTATGCATCGAACTGGGCCACCTTATTCAGTTCACGATAGTCGATGCAAAATCGGGTGGTCCCATCTGGCTTGGGCACCAAGACTATCGGGCTCCTCCAAGCGCTTCGCGAGGGCTCGATTACCCCAAGCCTGAGCATCTCGTCGGTCTCCTTCTCCACTGCCTCCCACCGCTTCCTGGGGATGGGGCGCCAGGTAGCCCGGGCTGTCTGCCCCGGGGCTGTTGGAATGGCATGTTGGATCAGGCTCGTGCTGCCCGGCCTGCGGGAGAAGACCCCGGGAATCCGAGCCCAGAGGTCTTGTAGCTGGGCCCTCTGAGCTGGGTCGAGCTGAGGGTCCACCTTGGGCTCCTCGAACTCCGGGGCATCAGTGGTCCAAGGCAGCACACTGTCAGGGAGCTCTAGCGGGTCCTCAGCCACGCCGCACTCCTCTTTTGGGCGCTCGTGCCACTGCTTTAGGAGGTTCACATGCAGGGTCTTCCGCCGACGCCGGCCAACCCCACACTGGACTTCGTAGGTGGTGGGGCCCAGCACCCTTCGAATCTGGTAGGGACCCCTCCATGGGTCCCCTTCCTCTCTTGGGAACACCGAGTGATGCACGAGGACCTTCTCTCCGGCCTGGAAAGTCCTCATCCGTGCACCCCGGTCATAGGCGGCCTTTTGCTTTGACTGGGTGCGAGTCAGTCTGCGATTTGCCTCCGCTTGGGACTGTTGCACCCGGTCACGGAGCCGGCTCACATACTCCTGTATGGGGGGTGCGGGGCTGCTGGCCCGGGGCCCCCAGCGTTCCATCAGCCGGGAGAGCATCCCCCTTGGCTTGCGCCCATATAGCAGCTCGAATGGGCTGAAGCCGGTGGAGGCCTGCGTGGTCTCCCGGAGGGCAAACATGAGCGGGTCAATGTACAAGTCCCACTGGTGAGGCTTGTCCCGCGTCATCTTCTTCAGGGCCTCCTTGACGGTCTGGTTCAGCCGCTCTGCCAACCCGTCTGTTTGAGGGTGGTAAGCCGAGGTGAACACCTGCCGGATCCCCAAATTCCGGCAGAGCTGGCGCATGGCTGTGGCACGGAACGGGCCCCCCCGATCCGTCAAAATTTCGTCTGGCAGCCCCACCATCGCGAAAAACTTGGACAGGGCCCGTACCATCCCTGGGGTCTGCATGGTCTTCAGCGGGATGACCTCGGGGAACCGCGTGGCATAGTCCACAATCACCAGGGCAAAGCGATGGCCCCGGGGTGTGCGTGGCAGCGGTCCGATGAAGTCCATTGCGATGCGTTGGAAGGGCGTCTCCATGACGGGCAGCGGGGAGAGGGGGGTCTTCGGCGGGCGGCGGGCTGCCACCCGCTGGCAGGTGGGACACGAGCGGCAGTGGGCCTTCACGTCTGCATTCACGGAGGGCCAGAAGAATTGCTCAAGAACCTTCCTCAGGGTCTTGTGGTGCCCCAGGTGCCCGGCCCAAGCGTGCTCATGGGCCGTGCGGAGGACTTCTGCCCGATAGGCTGCTGGCACGAGTAGTTGGCGGACCTCCCCCTGGCCATTTGGGGCACGAGCTAGGCGGACCCAAACCCCTCCTTGCTTCTCGATGCGAGGGAGCCGTTGGGACCTCCGTTCATCCCGCACTTGCTCCTCCTCCCGAGCGGCTGTCTCTCGCAAGCGCTGCAAGGACTCATCTGCCCCTTGAGCCTCACGGAATGGGTGGTCTGCCAGGGTTCCAACTGCATCTCCAGTCCGTGGTTCTGCCCCTGGTCTGGTGGAGGGACCCTCTCCCGGGTCGTTGGCCTCCTCCACTTGCAGAGCGGTGGCAACTTGTGGGTCTGTCAATTCCCCTGCCGCCTTCAGCCGAGACCCGGCGATCTCTGGGGTGTCTCTTCCCAATTTCTCCGCTGCCTGCTGGAGGAGCCTGAAGAACCCCGGGGCATCTCTTCCCAGCAGTATTGGTACAGGTAGGTGAGCTAACTGGGCAACTTCCATTTGGTGGTGGACCCCTAGGTACTCTATTGTGATTAGGGCCGTAGGGTACGGCTGGGTGCGGCCCATCACATCTGTCACCGGGATCCAGCGGTGCACTGGGGTGGCAGCTGGGAGGAGCTGGGGCCGAATTGCTGAGACTGCACTCCCAGAGTCCAACAGGGCTTGTAGGATCAGCCGGCCTATCTTCACGGTGGCGCATAGACTCTGCACCTGCTTGCCAGGCGGTGGGTTATTTTCCCAAACGAGGGCGCAAACCCTTGGCAAGGCCTCAGTGAGCGCGCCAGCTTGCATCTGCAGCTCCGCTGTCTGTGCTAGTTCCACTGGAGCGGCTGGGTAGGCTGCCTCCAGCTTTCCCCACATCCTATCCTGGCGTTCCTCCAGCCACGGTCCGAGCTCCGCTGGGGCGGCAGCCTTGGGAGGCTGCCCCTTGACGGGCGCCTGCGTCGGAACGTCTCTCCCCGTACGGGCCACCAACTTGTCAGGGCTTGCCGCTGCTGCCGCTGGGCGTGGCCCTGGGTGGTCTGCTCCTGACGTCACAGGGGGGCCAGGGATTCTGCAGGACCCTGCTCTGTGGAAGGAGGGGCGGTATACCTCACCCAGACTCCCTCTCAGTCCACTCGCTGGCCTGCTCAACCTGGCCTGCTTACCCTCTGCATCCTCCTTCATCTCCTCCTTCCAAGACTCTCCTCCAAGCCTCCACCCTTGCATCTTACTGCTCTCACTCCACATCATCACTCCTCACTCACACCCACCACCACAGGGCTCTTCCCAGCCAGCTTTTATAGGGCTTCCTTCTACTGCCCCACCCCTCTTCCAGCCTGGCCTTGGGCTGCACCAAGCAGTTGCAGCTGGGGTAGCTGATCTGGCCCCACTGACCAGCACCAGCTGTGCCTTGTTCTCTGGCTGCCCAGCCTCCCTGCCTTGGCTGATTGCTGAAGGCCTGTCCAGCTGCAGTCCCCTGGCTAGCAGCTCGGCCTCCCTGGCTGAGCTGATGGCTGAAGGTGGGTCCAGCTGCGGCTCCTTGGCTGGTTGCCCAGGGCTTCCTGCAGAGTGCCTCCAATAGCCCCACCTGGAGTGGCTTGGCTTTTGGCAACCCCTGGGCCAGGCTACTATTTTCTAGCTGGGGCGTGGCTTTGGGTTGTTGGGGCTGCTGCTGCTTCTCCTCCTCAGGTAAGGTCTTTGGGTGGGTGACTGCTGGGCTCCCAATCCCTCTGCCCTTGCCCCCTTCTGCCTTGCCTAGCCCCCTTTCCCTCCCTAGGGGAGTGGGACTCGCTGGCCTCTCTCTGGCTCCCCCTGCCTCCTGAGGCCCTGGGCTTTTGCCCCTTGCCCCTGGCACCGGCAGGTTCTGGCTCCATTTGCCTGTGGGAGGGGTTGACCTGCTGTCAGCTGGCTGACCAGTTGACCTGCTGTCTGCTGGCTGCCCCCTCTGTTTGCCTGTCAGCCCGGCTGACCTGCTGTTCCCTCCTACCAAGTCTGGGGGCTGGGACTCAGACCCCGGACAACTATTATAGGTTTCTTTCAAGCATTTCCCCATTAAAGAACTGTATCTAGTGAAATAAACCGAAGCTATCCAGAATTTATTTATTTATTTATTTGATAGTCCGCTCTCTCCGCAAATGGGCTCAGAGAAGATTAACAGCATATGAATACATATAATAAAAACACTGGTAGCAATCATGTAAATACAACACCAAAAGCATACTAAGGCAGCCCACATCTCAGCATCCTGAAGATCGGTGTGGCAAGGGGGCTAAGATTTCGTAAACACAAGGCTGGGGCACATATCTCTCTGCCCACTGGGAGGGTCCAGTTTGTTTGTTTTTTTATAGTCCGGCTTTCTCACTGAGACTTAAGGCAGATTACACAGTATGAGATTAGTACAATTAGTATCAAGTCTGCCTCAACCCCCATAAGCCTGGTAACAGGTCTTGTTGAGACCAGGCCTCCACAGACAGAGAGTTCCACCAGGTAGGTGCCAGGACCGAGAAAGCCCTGGCCCTGGTTGAGGCAAGGCGAATTCTCCTCTGCTCAAGAGAAGGGCTTGTTCCTTCCCTACACTTTTTCCTTCCCTACACATTTTTGGGCAAATATGACTGAGGATGTGGAAAAACAGCCTGTCATCAACAGCACAAGCAACGTCTCCTTACCGGATGCCGGATGTCTGTAATGAGCAACACAATGTCTGACATCTCCAGTACACGCCACAGCTGCCTCCATGTCTGCAAGGGAAACCAGAAGGTTAGCAAAGGCTTGAGTAAATAGCGGCTATCGAGCCAACCAGTCACTTGACCTAGTCAGAATCTGTGCCCCTTTTAAGGCTGGCTTCCTTCCCAGCTCTTTCAAACACACAGCTGTTGGGTCACAAAGCTTAATTCCTGTTTGGGCTACCAGTTCCCACTCGCAAGGCAGCTTTCAGTGACATTCCACTGGAGAAGAATTCACAAAGCCACGCAATTTACTACGCTAAAAGTGATTATAACAAGACATACAGGAAAAAGTACAAAATGTACATTTAAATGAACATGTGTGGCTGTAGCAAACATGTATTTCATTGCACTGGGAAGTCACAGTCACTTGTGGCTCTCCAGCACATGCACAGTCAAGGAAACACGCATGCAACCACCACTTGCAGCAGTCTGAGCTTCCTCACTTCCTCATTTTCCATTTGTTCTCTTCCTGTGGTTTCAGCATCAATTCTGTGTTCACCTTTGATCCAATCTGAGAAAGCACAGAGGACCGATGAGGAAACCACGGAGAGACACTAAATGGAAACCAAGGCGTTTAGGAAGCTCAGAGAAAAAACACTGAAGTTCTGCACCCAAACTGCAGCCTCAAGCTTTTAAAACCTCACCTCCAAGTTGTGCTCGAAGTAACTCAGCTGGCTTGGCTGGAATGTAGCATAGATGTTCTCTAGATATTCCCGGAAACACTTCTCTTCTTGGGCCAACAGCTGCTCCTTGGTCATCTGGTAATTCCAGAGTGGGCGCTTGGGAAAGTCCAGTGCTGATAGCAGAAGAAAGGTGAAGATCAGTATAAGAAAGTGCCAGTCAGAGTAGAGAATACAGCCAAAGTAGAGCATACTGAGTGAGACGGGCCAGTGATGTGACTCTGTATCAGATCAGTGGTCTTGAGCCCAGTATTATCTACTTTGACAGTATTACCTGTTCTGACTGGCAGCAGCTCTCCAGGTCCTCAGCCAGAAAATAGTCTTTCCCAGCACCTGAGATCCTTTAACAGGAGGTGGCAGAGATTTGAGCTGGAAACATCTGTTTGCAAACCTTGTGTTCTATCACTGAGCTATAGAGAGAAATAATAATATCCTATATCAAGGAGATCCATTGATCGTTCTCCAACTCCCCACTGGTCCTCCCCCAGGTACCATCTGAGCATCAGAGCAGCATAAAAGTGATTACAGGAGACCAGGATGGAAACTTTACATCTCTGTACTGTGATACAATCACAGGCACAGGAGAGAGAGCTGAATCACGGTTGTGTCTGAATCAGCCAGTGAGGAGCAATGCAGCAGGAGGGACGGGAGTAGAGGAAGATGGGTTTCCAAAAGTCCAGAAACAAGGTGACCAGAGCACTAAATGAGGGGTTTAGTCTTGGATGCAGTAACTCCACAGGTTAGTGTTCCTCAGCCTGGGGTTTTGGGGACCCCAGTTTCTTAAACTGGGGCAATGGGATAGAGCATCTGCTCGGCATGCAGAAGGTCCCAGGTTCAATCCTCAGCATCTCCAGTTAAAAGTAGCAGGCAGTAGGTGATGTGAAAGACCTCACCTGTGACCCTAGAGAGCTGCTGCCAATCCGAGTAGACAATACTGACCTTGATGGACCAGAAGTCTGATTCAGTAAAAGGCAGCTTCATGTGCATGCAGGTCATTTGTAAGGACAGAGGATAAGGCCTCCACACTACAGTAACCAAAAGACATGCCGAATGGTTGCCAGAAACCAAGAACTCAGCATAGGACATCTAGTTGGTTGAGGAGCACCAAGACATTACTGTCCTAATGCAATTATTTCTGGTATAAAACTGCTTTTCACTCTATTTTCCGGGGCCAAGGAATTCAGCCGAGAGGCAGAGAGACACACGCCCCTCTGCATCTATAGACCAGTAACAGCCAAGGGCAGTTTTCAACTAAATACCAGAAATGCAGGTTTTGTGCGATGCTGGTGTTTTTCTGTTTCTGTGGCACTTCTGAAAGGTCTTCCAGGCCCCTTCCAGACGACCTCTCTCTAGAAGTCATTAGCCAATTAAGACATTTCAGGCTGTCTTTGGTGCAAACTCCAAGCTAGGGGAGGGGGGGTCATGGCCTTGTGTGTTGTGGCCCTATAGAATCAGCAAACATATGAGACTTACAGGTCATGCTCAAATTAGAATTTTTCTTAAACTTCATTTTAAAGTGTAGCTGATAAAGGGTCTCACTGTATTGTTTTGTTGTTTTGAAGATTTAAAGGACGGAAGCCTTCACAAAGAAAACACAGCTTGCCAAATACACTTTGAAAGGAGGCTGTCTATCATGCAGTGTGTGCCAGTTTGTAAGAAGCAGAGGATTGGGGGGGGGGTTGTGCAAAAAAATGTTAAAATTAAAATAGGAGTCCAAAGGTTGCTCTAGTTTGATAACTGCTGCTATACTTTTCTTTAATGAAGAAACAAAGGAAATCTTTGCACAGTAATCCCAGGGTCCTGGACTGCCAGCATGCAGTAGTCGTTAAGAGAGTCAGACTAGGATCTGGGAGATCCAGGTTTGAACTGCCACTCTGCCATGAAGTTTGCTGGGTTACCTTGAGCTAGCCACACAGTCTCAGCCCAACCTACCTTATAGGGCTGTTGTGAGAATAAAATGGAGAGGTGAATGGTGTAAGCTGCTTTGGGTCCCCATTGGTGACAAAGGCGGGGTATAATGACTAACAAACAAATTAAAAAATGTCAGACTATTCAAAGTTCCTCAACCTAGAGGATACGTCCATCTCAACTGGACTAAAGGTGCATTTTTCTGCCAGCCAGGAGCAGTGGTGTGTTAAAAGGAGGAGCTCTTCATTGTCAGCCACTGGCAAAGACTTTGCAGGAACTTCTTTCCCAGAACCCCTCCACTCACCCGAGCCAGGCTTGTAAACATCCTCTATGTCCACCTCCATCTCTGCTTCCGGTGCTGGCTCCAAGATCTTTTCCCGCGCAATCTTCTTTCTCCGTTCCACCTCCTCTCTGCTCTCCCGCTCAAAGTGCAACCGGTACCTGTCAGGGTCAGAAGGGAATGGCAATAAAAGGAAATGAGGGGGGGGCAGAACCAGAGTACTGGGCAGCCTCTGTTCCTCTCCAAGAGTCTCAACAGCTACTCTTCAACCAGTGCTGTGAAGTATTCCCACGTTACCTGTTGGGATTGTAGCCAGGCTCTCCTGGCTTGCGGACCTGAGGCTGCTGATTGATCTTGCGGACCTGGAGGGAGAATGACTCGCTGTCCGAGGTGTCTGTATGGTCCTCGTGCCTGTCATGGCTGCCGCTCCGGCTGTTTGAGCTCGATCTCACGCCATCTTGAAAACCTGGGACGATGGCAAAGGAATAAACAAGGAAACTGTTACTAGATCGACTCCAAGATGGTGGATTTCTTCTCTTTTCCCCATCTCTCCAGTTCTCACTCCTAAATTCCAGGAGCCCTGCCTTTTCAGGTGGAACATTTCCAGAGACCTTTAGAGAAATCTGATGTGGTGCAATATGGTGCATGGCTGACATCTAGAAATCTGAGTCATTTATCAACCTTGCCTGATTCACTATTAGAAACACTCTCGTTTCAGAACAAAGATCAGGATTCTTGAGTCCATCCCCACCCAAAGGACCAGTCTACAACTACCTATCAGATGCAAGAGCCGTATCCGGTATTTTAGGACCAACATCTTTCCCGGCACAGTTTTTATGAGTCCCTACTCAACCCTCAATCCAAATACCTGTCCTTTCTCTAAACTCTGGTCACCATACTCTTCTGCCCCCAGGAAAGCAGAGCTGAAGCCAGAAGTTCAGAATCCCGTTTCAGTGACCCTACAAAAGCCATCACCAGTGAATGTTAGCTCTAATCCATTTAAAGCAGCAATATTACAGCCTCTTCTCCACAAGTAAGAGAACTCTCTTTCTAGATCAAATTAAGGACCATCTACCCTTGTGTTTGGTTTCTCACAATGGTCAGAGGTTTCTAGTAACAGCATGCGTACAACACAACCCCCAACTCTTCCCCCCGCCAAGAAATACCCTGTTATTGAGAGGTTTACTGTCTCTGGATTTGACATGGTTATTGAAGCCTCCTGTCCATCAGTTTATCTATTCCCCCTTTAAAGGCATCAAAGTCAGTGGCCATCATCAGATTTGGTTCCAGCAAATTCCATAGATTCATGATGCGTCATATGAAGTACTTTTAGGAGTACTCCATTCTCACCACACTTTTCATAATTTTATAAATTCAGTTGTATCGTGGCAAGAGACTGAGTGCTGAGAACAGAGTAGACTTTTTCTTTTTTGCCAAATAAAGTTGTTTTGGGGGAACTCAGCAGATTCATTCATTCATTCCCTCCTTTTCTCCCCAATGGGGCTCAAAGCAGTTTACAACATCATTCCCCCTTCATACATTTTATTCTCTCAACAACCAGCCTCTGGGTTAGGCTAGGCTGAGAGAGAGTGAGAGGGCCAAGGTCAACCAGAGAGCTTCTAGAGTAAAGATTCATACCCGAGTCTCCCAGACCCTAGTCTGACACTCTAACCATCTCACCATACTGGATTATTTTTATTTAATCTCAAGAGACTGACTGGGAGGTCTGGAATAACCTGCCCCCTCCAGTTCTAATTGGCTAGTGACCCTGGAGGTTGGAGAGGGTGAGGTTCTCTTTCTCTGAAGAGTGCAGCTTGGCTCACTGGCTTCAGTAATTTGGAGCTAGCTGCTCTACTATCTCTCAGGCACTTTGAGCTGGCTGCTGCCCAAGTCACAGATGGGAAACTGTGACTTGACCTAGGCATTTCAGCCAGGGTTTGAGCCACGCTTCTAAGTACAACATTCCACCTGCTGGTCCCTTCCAAGACCCAAGAAAGAGGCAGAAATAATGGAAAGACCTATGCAATGGTTAACAGTAGGAACTGAAAACTTGAGTTCTCAGCCTAATCATGTGACCTTAGGCATACCACTCAGTGATGCCTACCCCTACCCCAATCTGTAATACAGGGAATGACTGAATACCAATGCAACAAATGGCATAGCGTTGATGTGCCCTGAGAAGACCCAGGTTCGAAATTTCAGAGTTCCCATTATAGGTTCCACCACTGCTGACAGCAGAGTGATTTTCCACCAGAAACAGTGTCTTCACAGCAGTGAATCCTGATATAAGGAATTTGCTTTTGAAGGATCTGTGCCTTTAGTCCTCATGGAAAGACAGTTAGAAATATCTCCCTCTCTCACACACACCATACAAGATGGTTATAAAGATTACAGAGCAACAGGACGGCACACACATAAATACTAAGTATTGTTAGAATGCTAGGAGTGGGAAAAGAGGCTCCCCGTCTTTTTCAGGACTCTCAGTTTTTAGCCTAAATGTTAAGAAGCAAGGGGATGGGACCAGCCAGGGGTAGTGCTGAATTACACCCGGGGTAGACTTTTGGTAGCCAGCTCTGTATTAAAGCAGTAGTGAGGCCTTGTGGTTTAAGGCAGGGGAAAGTTAGAAATGAAAACAACTTGGATTTTACTCTCATGCAGCATGATGAGAGAAAGCAGGGCTCCTAGATTTTTGAAGAAGGTTAATGGAAGCAGAACAGAAACAATTTTTGTAAGGGAATGGAACTATGTGAGGGTGATAGCCAGTTCCAAAAGAAACGGAGAATCTATGGTGTTTCCAGGGGGTAGGGAGAAGAGGACGACAGCCAAGACTTCTGGTTTCTATAGTAGACACTGCAATGGATCAGCAGCTCGACCTTGACAGGTTGTACATAAAGAGTCCTTGTCAGAAAGAACCGCATAAGCCTTGTTGATATTGGGGGAAATGACACAAGTATCAGCAAACAAGAAGGGGCACCAGAAAAGGAGCAGGTGACTCACCCGAGGGTGGGACTGCTACTCTTGCTATCAGCTGCTTCCTGCCCACATTTGTCTAGCATGGTTTGGAGCAGGGGGGATGGGCCCACTTTTCAGAGCATGCAGCAGAATCAAGAAAACAAAAATAAAACATACAGACGTATCATTTGCTTTAACTGCAGATGTTTATGGAGATGGTAGAAGATGGCAGTCCTCTCACTAAATTCTGCAGTACAGCTTCACTAGAGACCACATGAATGTATTGGCTATAACAGGAATGCCTCCAATAAGAACAATGTCTCAGGCTTAAGTGGTCCTCTGTATTCCTCTGTGGCAACCATAATTTGCCAGTATATCCAAGATATCCCTAGATTTGATCATAATTTATTCTTAATCCATCCCTTGTTAATAAAATCCATGATTTCTATAATATGCTCCTCTTGTTTGCAACAGAGAGCTGGTCTACAGATCATGACAACCATCAAGAACCTTTAAGCTATCTCCAAACCTTTGCTTGGCTCCTCGGTTTTAACCAGGGAACACATTTAACAATGAGCAAAGGTTAAAAGGCCAGCTCAACTCCGATACAGCAAAGGGTTCTCTAAGCCCTGGTTTACACACAAGGTGGCAGAATAGACTATACTATTAGATGCATTACATTCTAGTTCTGAACGTTCCTTTGCATAAAAAGTGCACAGAAAACTAGCACACCAGGAAGAAAGCTTCTACTCTGTTGCCAAGTAGGCCCCCTCCCCTGCTTTAAGGCCTGCCATGAACTGTGTTAAAGTTTCCTGCATTGCTGTTTCACTGCTGCACCAAAGACTGCCCTGCACGTGTGTGCTCTGATACACGTGTCAGTTTCCTGCCTGCGTGTCAATTACCCTGCTGCTGTAATAGACTGTGTAGTTTACTGGCTCCATGTTTGGATAACTGCACAAAGGACTCTCTTTCTGGGCAGCCCTGCCCTGACCTGTATCTGGAATTCCCAGTGTGTGTTTGGACTGTGTTTTAAAGTGTTGCCCCCCCTGCCTCCATGGAAGCCTGCCTCATATGGGCCCAAGCCGCTGCTAGCAGCCGAGCGCCTGCCGGGGAAACCTCCAGCGAGCCTGGCTAGGCGCTCCCTGGTCAGTTCCCGCCTGGAGCCTCCCGCGAGCCGGTCCCCGAGCTTGCCCTCGCTACCGGGCAGCCTGCTATCCAGCCCCAGCTATGCCCAGCCGGCATCCATGTTCTCAGGCAGCCAGAAGACCCTGGGAAGAAGACTGCTTTGGGAAGCCATTTCGGCGAAGCGGGCACACCACGTCCGCAGCGAGAGCCCCTCGCCCCGCTCTGCATATCTTAGGAGCCGCCCCGGAGAAGGAACTAAGTGCCGACCATCCCAAGCACTTAGAGAATGCATCTCAAAGAAACCTCCGCATTCCAGAAGCTGATGACATCAGGACAAGCCCTGTCCGCTGGAACATCCTTTCAGCCCACTTGGATTTCCCCCTCCCTCTTTTGTCCCCTCTTCCTGAGGTGTCACTTATCACAATCTGATTACCAAAGTGGCCCATCTAAGCCATTCAGTAGCCCATTAGACCCTTTGTTTTAATCTGTGAGAACCACCAAGTGCAGCACCAGCCCCAGGGTACGTTTTGGGGTATTTAAGCTGGTCTCCCAGACCACTCGGTGCTCAGGGCCATTCCCTATCCAGACCTCCTTGCTGTCCGTCTGTGGTCCCAGTGCTGGCATTGGGCCACCCTCGCTGCTGTGTCTCTGCTTCGCTCCAGGATTGTGAGTATTTCCCTTATCATCGTTGGGAACCCGCTAATGCGAACGTCTCTGTATTTCCTACTCTGTATTTCCTAGATCTTGTGTGTTCCTTGTATGATTGTGCAAGTTAGGCTTACGCCACACTAAATACACGTGTTTGGAACTTATTCTTGTCTGCCTCTTTTTCACTAGAGTGTCTGGGATCGGGACCTCCGTATACATAGGTTATGATCCGCGCTTAATATTAAAGTTACAGACTGCTATAGCTAATTCCCCATTATAATAAAGAGCAGTTCTGGTAACAACTCTCTCCTGGTAGCACTGCTTTTCTATGTGCAGAGAATTTTTCACAGGTTGAAAAATTCTTTGCACATAGAAAACCAGTGCTACCAAACTGTGATCTCCTCCCATAGTGTGACATTGTGCGGTCCATGTCACACCACGCATCTCAGCATTTTACCACTTTATTTCCACCCCATTTCTACCCTGTTTTCTTGCAGGTACACAGTGAACACATATGAAGCTGCCTTCTACCAACTCAGAACACTGGTCTATCAAGGTCAGTATTGTCTGCTCTAACTGGCAGCATCTTTGGAGATGCCAGGGATTGGATTTGGGACTTTCAGCAGGGCAAGAGGATGCTCTACCACTGAGCCATCCCCCTCCCCTACCAAGGCCTGGTCTACATATGAAGACAAATGAGGAGATGGAATCCTAACGTGGTATAGAAAAAAAGCACATTGCATATTCTTTATCTGTTATCACACCAGAGACAAAGATCATTGCCCAACATGTTGTGTTCACATTCTTCTTGCAGGGAATTGCTTACAAAGAAAACATTCTCAAATTTTCCTCCCCCACTGTCACCTATAGCTTGAAGCCTGATGGTCCATTCTACCATTTCAGAAGTTTAATTCATCCTGCTTTTCCTGTCTTCCCCAGTGTGAGCAGGAACTATGGATTCCCAGATCCCACATGAATCTCAACAGAACCCTACAGAAGTCCTTTCCAGTGCACCTCCATCCCATCTGCCTGAGGCACATGAGGCAGACTTTGATCAAACCTTTGTGCTGTTCAACCTAAGAGAACTGGCAATGGGCCAAGATCCATGAAAAGCAGTTTGGGAGGCTGCCATTTTGAGAGGAGGGGAACAGTGGGCAGCTTAATCTTTCCTGTAGTTTGTCCACTCTGCATTATTTCACTCCCCTAGCCTTAGCTGCTATCCCTGTCATTAGGGGCAGAGTCTTCCATGGAGGTTATCTGTCCCAAGTTTAAAGCTTTGGGGAAGTGGGTTTTTCCTGGTTCCTCAGCACCAGGGCTTTTTTTCAGCTGGAACGCGGTGGAACGGAGTTCCGGTATCTCTTGAAGACGGTCACATGGCTGGTGGCCCCACCCCCTGATCTCCAGACAGAGGGGAGTTTAGAATGTCCTCTGAGCAGCGCTGAGGGCGCTTTAAACTTTAAAAAACTCCCCCCTTGTTCCAGCTGACCCAAAGTGATGCCATTGTGCGGTCCTGAGTTCCACCGAGTTCCACCACTTCTTTCCCCAGAAAAAAAGCCCTTCTCAGCACCATGGTGCATTCATGCGCCTCCAGGCTTTTCTCCACTTTATGAAATCTTTTCAAACCTGCTTTGCTCTGAAGTCTTGGGAAAGATTGCAGTAAAGTCTGGATGGCTGCTATGCAGAAGTGTTAATTTCGATTTTCTAGCCCATGGCAGCTGTCTTCCATGATCCTGTCCCTGCAGCAGCCATTTCCCCCTCCCCCCACATCAGCAGTCTTTTAAAAAAACATTGGCCCTAGAATATCATTATATCACTATACTGTTGTAACAATAGGTGCAGCAGGTTTTCTGAATTCTCAGCTTTCATTTTTTTTAAAAAGTAACTCTGTAGCCCCTTTCCTTGTGGAGATACAAAGAAAGGGCAAATCTTCACAATGGAAGGGGCTATAGTCTTACCTTTTTTTTAAAAAAAATGAAAGCTAGGAATGCAAGAAACCTGCTATACCCATTGTTACAGCATTATAGCAATATAAGGATATTCTTGTGTCAATTTTTTAGAAATGGCAAAATTCCCAGTGGCCCAGGGAAGGGGGAGTAGCCACTTCCAGGGGATTAGGGCAGGGAAACCTGCTATGTGGGGGTTCCACTGTTGTTGTGCCTTATCTGCAGCCACACCAGCAATGAGGAAACCACCAAATCCCATCCCTGGGTGGAAGACACCCATATCTTTTCCTCCTTTGAGAGAAAAGAAGCTTGAGGACTATAACATTTGAGTAAAAAAAAAAACAGGAAGGGAAAAGGTTTATCTTTAATCTCTGCTACTTGCTGCCTTTCAAATTGGCAACCTCCCAAAACTGCTTTTCAGGGAAAAAACGAAAAAGAACTTGTCAAGAGATTGTTCACACATCTCCTGGGTAAAGTTTAGTTCAGCTATAAACCAGTCCCCCAAGTGTGAACACCACATACGGTCTGTCAGATTCTCTTGGTGTCATGATGAGTGACTAACAATACCATACAAAGCAGAGTTACACAAGAGTGGCAAGAAGTATGTCTTTAGGGAACCCTCTGAGGGCTAAATTACGTCCCTAGGCTGCCAGTAACTTATCCCTGGCCCACATCAATTTATCCTTGGCAACTGCTACCAATAAGGGACTGTTAGTCCCTCCTCCCCCCATTATCCAGTCAAGAAAAGAGTCATAGCAGCAGAGCCAGGTTTTGTTTAAAGGCAAATCATGAAGAAGTTCTCCACACACCAGGAACAGTCCACGCTACAGACCACCACCACCAGCCATATTTCAGCCACATGCATACCCTCTGTGGTTTCAAACACCTCCCCCAGGGCTGCCAGAACACATACACCAGCGTAGTATCTAACAGCTAATGATGCGGGCTTTATTACATTAACTATAAACGTTTAAAAAATCTTCAGCATCTCAAGTTACCTGTTGTTTTAACGAGCTATCAATTTGTTTGAGAACATTTGTCTTTCTCATAGAACAAATCACGCCTAACCTACCTCACAGGGCTGTTGTGAGGATAAATGGAGAAGTGGAGAAAGTTCTAAGCCACAAAAAGCCTCAGGAAGATAGGCATTCTAACTCTTCTGGTTTCTTTTTTCTTCCATTTCCTTTCATCCCCATTTCATCTTTATTTTTAAAGCAAGGGACAACAGGTTAATCAGTGGGCCTGTCTTGAGCAGAAAACAGAAGTCAAAAACTGGGTCCCTTCAATCTTGTTTTCTTAGAGCTGGCACATATGTTACATTTCCCAAGATTTTATTTATGTACTTTAAAGGCTGAAGTGGAGAGGCACAGAAGGCTGCAGTAGATACTTCCATTTTTAAAGGGAAAAATTACCCTGTAGTTTTGCTAATCACGAAATTAGCCATTGCAATTTTCTGTGCTCTCAACTCATATGTTGAACAGAGTTATTTAAATGGAAAAATCTACCGATACAACAATCCTCCCTAAAATATCTGAGGAATTCCTATTCTTGTGCAAGCTTACAAATAACTTTCCTGGCCATCAGTGTCAAGAAAGATTGCCTTCCAGCAGTAGAAACCTTGAATCGCTGCCTGACATCTGTGGTGAAATGGCTGAAAATGGAGCAAATTGAAATTGAACCCAAACAAGATCTAAGTGATGCTTGTTGGGATGGCACAAATTTTGAAGGACATTGTACTCCCCACTTTTAATGGAGTTCGTCTGACCCCTGCAGACTCAGTTAAGAGCCTAGGGGTTATACTGGACCCAGCACTACTACTAGAAAAGCAAGTTAAGGCAGCCACAAAAAATGCTTTTTACAACCTGTCCCTAGCCTGGAAGATGGTTTATTACATTGACATGGCTGACCTGGCCACCTGGATCAATGCTATGGTAACGTCAAGACTTCATTATTGTAATGCACTATACATAGGTCTCCCATCTAAGTTAACCAGGAGACTCCAACTGGGGCAAAACGCTGCAGCTCGGCTGTTATCAGGAGCAAGGAGGAGCATGAACATCACTCCCATCCTACAGTCACTCCATTGGCTACCTATCAATTACCATGCTCAGTTCAAGGTATTGGTTATCACATACAAAGCTCTTCATGGCCTGGGTCCAATACACCTACGGGACTGCCTCCCTCCCTATGTTCCTTCGCTCATCTGAACAGGGTCTCCTGCAGGTGCCACCATGCACATGGGCAAAAACTACAGCAGCCCGCACACATGCATTCTCTGTGGTGGCCCCTACTCTGTGGAACGGCCTGCCTGAGAATGTCAGGAGAGCCTCCACCCTCCTGGCTTTCCACAAACCACGCAAAACCAAATTATTCAAAAAGGCTTTTTACTCAGATAGGAGAGCTATATTGTAGGGAGGGGATCTCATATGCTTCTCTAACGAGTTAGCGACCATAGACCTCTCCACTATGTTGCCTTACATACTATCTGTTGCCTTAAGTATGTGCTCTTATGTGTGACCTATGCTTCAAATACAATCCTACTGGATAGTTCTATGTTGTCTAATGTCAGTCTCAGAATTGTTTATGCTCTGTTCCAGCATTTCTTCAACTCTGTATTGGATTCTGGCTGATGCTATGTCTTTGTAAACACTTTGGCACTGTTTATGGAAATGTCCTTGATATTGACTGTACAAATCTCACACTGTGTAATCCGCCTCGAGTCTCAGTGAAAAAGGTGGACTATAAATGCCATAAATAAATAAAACCCTGTCCTGGCAATGATATACAATATCCTGGGCCATGTAGACTAAAACTTAATCTCCATTCGAGAGCCGCTTTAAGGTTGAAAGGGACAGAGACAGTTGACTGCACAGCCTCAATGTTGCAGCTTAGTTTAACACGGGGTGATGCCATGGAGACTGTGCAAGGGCTCTCTTTCTCCCTTCAAGCCTCAGAGCCCATTCTGCAGCTGAGCTCGGGATACCTTCTTCCCTTGTAGTCTCAAAGTCCCAGAGTGGAAGCATGAGTACGTATGTGGGAGGGAAATGGCGCATAAGAGGGGAACCGCATCATTTAGGGAGGAATCTTGGCTCCGTGGTAGAGATCTGATTTGTGTTCAGAAGGTCCCAGGATCCACTGCCAGCATTTCCAGTTAAAAGCAGGTGATGGGAAACACCTCCGTCCCAGACTCTGGAGGACTGCAGCCATTCAATGTAACTAGTACTGAGCTTGATAGATCCATGGTCCACCTTGGTATCAGCCTTCTTTGTAAAATTCTCAAGAGTTGGACTGTACACTCCAGCCTTCAGTGTCACGCTGCATTCCGCTTAACTTGAACATGCGAGGCAGTTGGCAGCTTCTTTTCCCTCCTGAAGAGGCTGGCTGAGCCACACAGTTCCATTTATCTGCCAGGAAGGCAGGAACAACAGGCCAGACAGTCGAGGATCACAGAGCACCAGATGTCTGGCAGTACCTTAAAGCAGCCAGGGTTTAGTTCAGTCCTATAAATTGTGTTTTTTTAAAACTAGAATTTCTGCAATCCACCAATATGTTCTAAATCTTCAAAGCAAAAGTGCAAAATCAGTATCTAGCGACTGTTAAGCCATAACTCTGTTCAGCAACCCTGCACATACATTTGCTGGGGGGGCTTGCTGGATCAATCAAAGATGCCTCTACTCACAACATTTGTAGCCGAGATTCACTGGAAACTGGCCCCACTGCCCCCCTTACTGTGCAGTATTTTCACCTAGTGGTGAGAAGCATAATAAGCAAAGGGGAAGGGGAAGGTTGCCAAGTGGCCCGGAAAAAATTTCCTGTTCCTTTAAGAGAGGCTTAAAATGCAGAAATCTGCAGTTTAAGCTTTTCGCAGCATGAAGCTAAAAACATCGTAATTGCTGAAGATCAAACTGATATAAAAAAGACAGCTAAGAGGGCCACTTTAACCCTAGGGAAGGGCCTTCAATAAATCTCCTGGTAGACTCTGAGTGGAATTTACTTATAAGCAAACATAAACAGAATCAGGCCACCTCTGTAGCCTTACACAGTCATTTGATTTGGGACTATGGAGAAAATGCTGGTAACTGTCTACTTCCCAGTATATAATGTCCCTTCCCTCCCAGGAAACAAGGCCAAAGATGTCTCCGTGCAGACTCTTGTACTAAACAGAGTTCATCACCAGAAAGCATAAATCAAGCTGACTGGAATTTAAAAATAAACCTTTTGACTTTTTAGTAGTTATTGTGTAATATATTTAAAGTTATTTTCAGAACCAAGTTACTGAAAAGGTTTATAGGACCAGTCATAACAACATCCTTTTCCTGAAGGTAACAGAACAGCTCGGGTCATATTCACAAGTACTAGTTACTTCAGTTTATCAAAGGCACTTTCAACACTGACTGCTGCTTTCTTTATGCTTGGAAAGGAATTAAAAATGTGGAAGGAACTAGATTATAACTGAGGAATTGCTATCTTTTATATTCTCAAAAGATGAACTTTTTTTTTTTGCTGCTCTGTCCCCGTCATCTAGGAGCATCTTGAAAACTGTTTTGCACTCTTCTCTCCTGAAGAGTGAGCTAGATAACTCCATTATCTGCTAGGAAGGCAGGACAACTAGACCAGATAGTGGCTGAGTTACCACAAAATCTTCTTAAATCTCAAACGCATCCTGCATCTCATCAATTAAGCCTACAGACTGCAGGCTAGGGGAGCCTCCCTTATGCCCTGAAATATATTTTTCTTTTTTTGTGTGTGTGTATATTGAACATAAAATCTAACAAAGAGTTCTGTGAAGCTCCACCTTGCTTGATGTTTTGTGATGCTGTGGCTAGTCCTAATCAACAGGTACTGCCCTATTTTTAATTGTTTGCTTTGGTCAATAAAGCTCACTACACTCTTTTAAAAAAAACTTGAATAACATAACCTAATTCCTGCACAGTTCGTTCCAGCAACATTAAAAAACTAAAGTCAGAGGTTCCTCCATTTAGAGACAGAGGGGTATACTACTAAGGTTGCCAACTGGCCTGGAGATCCTATGTTCTACGGTGTTAAAAGAGGCTTAATGGGATGTTATTGATCAACATACCTTCAAAATCTTCACCTGCCCATTTCCACCCATTAAGCCTCTATTAAAAGGGACAGGACTTTTTTCTCCAGCCCTGTTGGCAACCCTATCCACTAATGAATACAGTAATGAGCAAAACAAAGATGATCTCTGGGGTATTTCCTGTGGCTTTTGCTGAACATGATCTTCTTGAGGGGGTGAAAAAAAAATGTCATGTAGCCCTCTGTGAAAACATACAGGAAGAATACAGGCATCAAGCATGTCCCTTCAAATACCAACCAGTTTACTTATAATTCTGTGAACACAGCCCCAGTTAGCCACTTTCTCAATCAGACTGCACAGCTTGAGAGCGCTATCAGTCAAGACAACCTCTGACACCTTTCAAGCATGCAGACAGGCTGAGGAAATGGACTTTTCTCTTCCAGGCTGCAGTAAGCATTCTTTTCTTTTTTTTTGCAAAGCAATTTTAAGGGTCACATTGAGCATACGAAAGCAATGTTCTTTATTTCCCCTCTAAAATATCTGGTATCCTGTCATGGACGAGGGTCACACTAGAGAGAGATCTTCAATTATTTATGTGATTGATACGGAAAATCAATAAAAAATTTAAAAAAGAGAAGAGCGATCTTCCAACATCTTTTATAGCTATATTTAGGGGGCATGGGGCTCTGATTTAGATGGAGCAGATTAATTCTTCTGCCTATGAAAACAGTCCTTCTGTTCTCCTATTACCCTTATCTGAAGAATGGCTCTCTTGACACTCGAATGCTAACACTGAAAATCTTGTTGGTCTCTAAGGTGCCACTGGACTCATATTCTTCTGAACTGCTGCACATCGACATGGCTACCCACCTAAAACTATCTTCTGTTCTCCTATTACCCTTGGAAGAGGGGGGGAAGGTGGATGGGAGTACACTTACTTTGATAAGCAAAACAGTACAAGGCAGAAGGATTAACCCTCCCCCAGATCTGAATGAGGGCCCTACACATCTGAAATTTAGGTTTAAAAAACACTGAGAAGCCTGTGGTCTCCACTGCATTTAGTTTGGTAACTGCATGAGCCAGGAGGTCTCTGGTTCAAATTTTGCAGCAGTCCTGAACTCATGAAATGGTCATAGGCAAGCTACCATTCTCTCCTCCTTAACTGTACCTTACAAAACTGGGAAACTATTACTGTGTCCTTGTAATGACAATCTGTGGTGTTAAGATCACTCAGAAATTGCTGCCAAGGGTTGTCTTCCTCAGTGAAACAATGGCAACATGTACTGTTCAATGTTATATTGGGAAGCCACAATATAAATATTTTGCCCCAAGGCTGGTTGTGCGCTGAATTCTGAGCAGCGTTATTTCAGTACCACGAGCAGACGATTCATAGCCTCTATGAAGCTTTTGCATCCTACTGCCTGTCATCAAAGCTCAGCACTTTTCTTTCAAACCATTTCCAGTTCACTTGGCACAGCAGCAGTGTGAGCTGATCTCATCTCTATTTTTTTCCCATAAGAATTTCCCTAGGTTCCTTAATGCAACTACCCAAGACTACCTTCCTCTCTTACTCTGTCCACCAAAGATGTTACCATCATCAGAACCTTCAAGAGATGAAGTGAATAGTTCAATAGCTCCCGGACCACGCTGGCTATTTTTAAACATGACAGCATAGAAACTGACTGTATTATACTGGTATGAATGGCTTAGCATTGATGCAGCTATACCAGCAATAAGCTCTTACGCATGCCTGCCTTCACTTAGACAACACTGGCATCTTTTTAAAAGATGTTTATTTGTTTAAGCCACATATTCCAAAAGGAAAAAAAAAACCCTCTCACCCGTTTGGCTAGAGAGATCATAACTACCAGAATCCGGCTCAGGATGGACATAAAGATCCTGCAGGTTTTGTGCAAAGGAAGTGGGGGAAGATGTGAAACAGGCCCACTCAACATGACTCATCAAGCTGAGCACTGCCCACCGATCACGCATGGCAGCCCACCAGGGGCTTGATTAATGTTCTGTTTTTCCTGTCTGCCTGGGATGGTGAGAGGCAGAGCGGCCAATTACTTGTCAAGTCAAAACTGAGGGCTGAGGGGCTGTATTCGTCTTGGCAAGCTGCAAGTTGCGCAGACTTGATGTGGAATCAAGTTCCACTGAAAGATATTGAGGACTACAACCCGAGTAGAATTACTAGACACAACCCTCCCCTCCTTCCAGTTTCATATCAATTCCTTCTCCTACAGACAGTGGGCTGAATCCAGTCACCTTTTCCACTCAATCTCACCTAATTTCGTCTTTATTTTAGTCCCTACCCTATATGGCTTTTGTCCAGTCAGGTTGCAGGATCCCAAGAACAGCCTTTTTGGTGGTCAAATGGAGTCCCCCCTCCCCTTTTCAGTGGAAAAGTTGTTTGGATCCAACCCAGTAACTCAGAGCGAATCTCGCTGAATAAACCAAGACTCACTTCTGAGCAATGACTTGCTTGCCCATATCCACTTAAACTTACAAAACTCAACAGAATACATATGAAAAGTCAAAGAGAACATTTAGCAGTCTAAACAAAAATATTTAGGTAGTAAAAGAACATTCAGCCATATTCAGAAAGCTCGTTGTGATTTTCCTCCAGTTATGAGTGTGTGTGGAACACATCACATTTTCAGATATTTTGGAGAAAGAGGCATTTCTCTGTCAAACAATGTAAGCGGAAGAAGAGAGGGTGATAGAACGTTCACTGCATTGCAGATGAGAGGAGTGCAAAGCATTCAGTTAGCACCCCAATGCTTTGCAACAACAGTATCAGTCTTCAAACATGGGTTTTGAAAAAGACCAAGGAAGTTATAATCCAACCATCTGGGGCTGGGGGAACCACAGATTTACACTGCACAAGGAATTCAGGCCAGAACCAAACAGTCTGATCTGTAGCTGTTTCAAGAGCTTAATTTTTTAAAGGTTTAATTCAATAGGCAAAGTTAGGAGCTAAAAACTCTCTCTGCATGTGTGTGCGCACGTGCGTGCATGCATAGGAGTGTGTATATGTAAATCATGGGCGGGAGTCCAATTTGCATAAGTAAGAAAACAAATCCTAGGGGGAAAAGTAATCAGGGTCACCTTTCTTCAGAAGTTGAAAAAGAAACTGAATATAGATTTATTTTCTCAATCTTTTAGGAAAAGGAATATTCCGTTTTCTATGATGGCTCATCCACCCATCCCTCTCCAGATGTTTCAGAAAGGGAAGGTAGGTGCATTGTAGGCGTTTCAGGAAAGAGATTTACCTCTCTGCAAATGTTTTACACAGGACCCAGGTTCAACCCCTCTCATCCCCTTCCAAGTTGTTTTAGGGTATGACAGGGTCACCCTCCTCAACGTTTCAAGGAGAAGGAGGAGTGGCCTCTCCTGCCCAGATGCTTAGGCACTATCAGAAAACTCCCAGATGCTGAAGTGCGAAAAGGACACAACCTCTCTCGTCGCCCCCCGCCTCAATTATCAAGACAGAAGGATCTCGGGGAAGGAATGGGAAGAATCCGAAAGACCGAAGGGGGCAACTCCTCCAGACGTTCTCCTGGAGGAAGTGGGGGCTGCATCTTTCCAGATGTTCCATGACGGGGGAGGGGCTGCGCCTCCTCCTCCGCCCCCTCGCTCCGGGCCCCGCCCCCTCGCTCGCGCGCCACTCACCCTGCCGCTTTCGCTCCCGTTTGTCCTGCAGCTGCTTCTTCTTCTGTTTAGCGCTGAACGGCCTCTTACGGGGCATGTCCTGTCCCGGCAACCGTCCCCTCCTCCTGCTCCAACACCACCGACTCGCAGAACCGAAGAAGACAGGAGGGGGTGGAGCCAAAAGAAGAATACTGCTCGGCGGGGAGAAGAGGAGCCAATGAGCGTGGAGCAAGGGGGAGGAGCTGCAAGCGTGAAAAGGCGGGGCCTGCAGGGAGTTAAAGAATGCGGGTTCGTGACGTAAGAAGGTAAAAACCACTGAACTCGAGGGGAAGGGGTGGCTGGACGAAACCATTGGGGATCAATGGAAACGTGTGGGAAGACAGTGTAGTGCTACGTTCTTGGAAGGGCTTTGTGAACTGTACCATTCAGAAGGGGGGATTCACGAGTCAGCTCTGCGAGCGAGTCAGGTTGTACCATTTCGGAGGAGGACGCTCAGAAATTAGCGTAGTAATGCAATGTTATTGACATCAGTGCATTTAATTCTGAATAGGATTGCGCTGTAGACCCCTTATGGGGGTATGGGGCTAAACCAAACCGCCGGATTCCACCCAACCTCCTCCAGTGGTGGAATGGTACAGAGAAACAATGTGTTTTATTTTGTTTGTTCGTTTATAGTCTGCCTTGAGACTCAAGGCGGATTACACAGTGTGAGTCACTGCTGTCAATTTCGAAGACATTTCAATAAACAACGTAATTGGACAAATTTGCAAAGATTTAAAGCCAACAGAAATCCGATACAGAGCTGAAGAAATGTAAGGCACCGTCCAAACATGAAATAGCTGCTTTCATTGGTCAAATGGAAAATTGTATGGGATTATATTTAACACTGGTCAGGCTTTGTGAGTGATCATCCCAAATATGACGCTGTAATTAGTTAGCTTTCTTGTTGCCACAGAATTCTTGATCAGGCTGGATAATATCCATTGGATATGGAGAAAGGGGAGAAGAAAAATATGTTTCAGTGCATGATGGAAAATTCCAAAGTCTGCAATTGAGTGACTGTATTAGCCCTTGATCCTATGGGCTGGGAAATTAAGCATACTTAGGTGCAGTGCAGTCAACTAATCCTAGATGTACTTTTTAAGACGTTGTAGTGTTGGGTAGTGGATAAAGTGACAGACTATGGCTAAAGAAAACTGGTTTCCAGTACCCCTTTGCCATGAAATTCAATGAGTGTCCTTGGTCTTGTCACGGTCACTCAAAACCTTCCTTACAGAGTTGTTGTAAAGATAATATGGAAGAAGGAGTCAACCTGAGTTCCATGGAAAATTGATTATAATAAATGAGGTCCACTGAGTTCAATAGAATCTCCCTGGTGGTTGAGGAAAGTGCCATCAAGCCACAGCTGATGTATGGCAACACCCCCCAATAAGGTTTTCTAGGGAGGAGATGAACAGATAGTTTGCCATTGACTGCCTCTGTTTAGCGAGGCTGGATTTCCTTGGTGGTCCCTCATCCAAGCACTAAGCAGGGACCAATCTAGTTTCACTTCCAAGATCTGATGAGATTGGACTAGGCTGCCTGGGCCATCCGGGTCAGGAAGAACCTCCTTAGTGAACTGTAATTCCAGTGCACATTTACTTGGAAATGAGGAACATAGGGCCTGGCCTGTTTCTTAGCAAACAGTGATAGGAGCTGGCCACATGTATTCAACTGAGCTTTGTTTAGCATTTTAAACTTTTCAGCCACAATTCTGCATTCCTGAGGTATTGTCGTAATAAAAACAAAAGGCACCTTAAAGATCAGCAGGTTTCTTGTGACCAAAGCTTATGCCATAGTAACTATGCCACAAGATTTGCTGCGCAAGATGAACGTGGCTATCACTGTGGAATTTGTTCTTAGGGTAAATTAGTGGTGCTACATGACCTCTGCATTATTTTATTCAAACAAAAGAAACACGGCTTCAAAAGTGCCAAGATGTAACTCAGCTTTACATGAAATATAATTTTCTGTCCTAAATATCGATGCACACTGCTAAGTTCTTTAATAAACTAAAGCTGCCTGAATCTCACTAGCTGCAGTGTCATGGTCTAAATCTGCAATGTGCTTGCTTTGATGTCTCAAAGCCTAAGCCTCCCCCCAAAGCACATCTGCATCTTGCTTTTGTTATGCTATGTGCTGTCAAGTCACTTCCAACCTATGGCAACCTATGAATGAAAGACCTCCAACAATCCTTTCGTTAATAGACTTTCTCAGATCTTGCAAACTGGAGGATGTGACTTCTTTCACTGAGTCAAGCCATCTCATTTTAGGTCTTCCTCTTTTTCTACTGCCTTCCACTTTTCCTAGCATTATTGACTTTTCCAGAGAGTCTTGTCTTCTCATGATGTGACCAAAGTATGATAGCCTCAGTTTTGTAATTTTAGCTTCTAGGGAGAATTCAGGCTTGATTTGATTTAGAACCCAATTATTTGTCTTTTTGGCCATCCATGGTATCCTTAAAATTCTCCTCCTGCACCACATTTCAAACGAATCAATTTTTTTCCTGTCAGCTTTCTTCACTGCTCAACATTCACATCCATAAATAGTAAAGGGGACTACCATGCTTTGGATTAACTTGATCTTGGTCCCCAGAGGGACATCCTTATCTTTAAGGATCTTTTCTAGTTCCCTCACAGCTACTGATTCTGGTCTTCTAATTCCTTGGTTGCAGTCTCCCTTTTGGTTGATGACTGAGCCAAGGAATAGAAAATCTTGAACAATTGCAATTTCCTCATTGTCAGCTGTAAAACTGTGTGATTCTTCAGTAGTCATTACTTTTGTCTTCTTGATGTTCAGCTGTAATCGTGCTTTGGCACTTTCTCCTTTAACCTTCATCTGTAGTTGTTTCAAGTCTTCACTGTTTTCTGCCAGTAATGTGGTGTCATCTGCATATTTCAAATTGTTAATTCTTCTTCCACCAGTTTTCACTCCACCTTCTTCTAAATCTAATCCAGCTTTCCTTATGATGTGCTCTGCATGGAGGTTGAACAGCTGGGGAGATAATATGCATCCTTGTCTGACACCCTTGCCAATTGAAAACCATTCTGTTTCTCCATATTCTGTCCTGACAGTAACCTCTTGTCCAGAGTACAAGTTGCGCATCACAATAATCAGATGTTTTGGCACCCCCAATTCTTTTAACACTATCCACAGCTTTTCATGAGCTGCACAGTCAAAAGCTTTGCTGTCTTCTGAAATTCCCTGGTATGTTCGATTAGCCATTGTAAATTTGCAATGTGATCTCTAGTGTCTCTTTCTTTTATGAATCCAGCTTGAACATCTAGCATTTCTCATTCCATATACAGCAAGAGTCTTTGCTGTAGAATTTTTAGCATCACTTTGCTTGCATGGGAAATTAACACAATAATTCGATCATTGCTGCACTCTTTGGCATCTCTTTTTTTTGGAATTGGAAAGTAGACCGAGCGTTTCCAATCTGTTTTGTTTTCCATATTTGTTGACAAATTCTTGTTAAGATTTTGATTTCTGTTGCTTGAAAGCTCTGTTAGTATTCCATCTACCACAGGTGCTTTGTTTCTCCCAATTGCTTTGAGTGCAGCTTTCAGTTCACTTTCTAAGATTTTGTCAAAAGATTCTTCTTCAAAGGTACCTGTCATCCTTCCATCTCTTCTGTATAGTTCTTCACTGTATTGTTTCCATCTTTCCTTTATTTTGTCCTGATTGGATACTGTAATTCCATGTTTATCTTTCAGTATACCAAGCCGTGGCTTGAATTTCCTTTTGATTTCCTGGAACTTGTGGAACAGATCTTTTGTTCTTCCCTTTTTGTTTTTGTATTCCATTTCTTTACACTGATTATTATAATAGATTTCTTTGTCTCTGCGTGCAAGTTGCCAAAAAGCTTCATTTAGAATTTCTGACTCTGTTTTTTTAGTTTTTGCTTCTCGTCTGTCTTTAACAATTTTAAGAGTTTCCTTGGTCATCCATTTAGGCTTCTCCTTTCTTTTGCATTCTATTAGGCCTTTCTTATAGACAAGAATCCCCCCTCTAATTCTCAACTATTGTTCCCTAATTACAGGTCCTCACCAACTCTAACTGCAGTCATAGGAACTGGGAGAATGCTCCATGGAATAAAATGGGACTTACTTCTGAGTAAACATACATAGGCTTGAACTGAGTGGACTGTTTACTC
This sequence comes from Eublepharis macularius, assembly GCF_028583425.1. Taxonomy (NCBI): domain Eukaryota; kingdom Metazoa; phylum Chordata; class Lepidosauria; order Squamata; family Eublepharidae; genus Eublepharis; species Eublepharis macularius. The sequence goes on along the minus strand of NC_072793.1, from coordinate 157,011,205 downwards.
TTTTTGATAGTATCTTGTTTCATATTGTCATGTGTTTATAACATATCCCCTCCTGGCTTTCTGTTCTTTGTATGTACTTTTAGGTATCAATGTACCTGTGTAATAGATGCACACTCCATGCAGCTGGATGAAATGAGCTCTGATACACGAAAGCTTATGCTGGAATAAATGTTAGTTTTTGAGGTGCCGCTGGACTCCTATTTAATTTTCCTCCTACAACGCATCTTAGCCCTACAGAAAACCCATGAGAAGCCGGAGGTCTAGTGGGGAATAGACGTCTATTCATCAAAAGCGTATCTACTGCTTCTTGACAATCTGTACCAACACTTCCTGATCTCTATGGTATTTTTTTTATTCCGCTCTAGGAGGCTAACGCCGCCTGATCTCTATAATGCATCCATAGCTCTAAAGTAGTTGTTGCGTCTCTATGGTTTAGACCTCGGAGAAGTCATTGCCGTGTCATCTTTGCGCGCAGGCGCAGTGCGGCCAAGGGGTGCATGTGTGAAGCCAAGATTGCAGGGAGTAGCAGAGTCACAAGAGAGTAAGTGGCGGTTGCAGGGACGGAAGAGGAAGACTGATCAGCCATGCCCAAGGGAGGAAAGCAGCACCAGCACCAGGAACAATGGATCGGGGACGAGGAAGAGAAGAGCGTCCCTGGAGAGGGGGCTGGAGGTAAGAAAGAGGGAGAATTGAATTGGGCTAAAATGGGGGAGGGGAGGACCTGGAGTTTTTTAAAGGGCCACTTAGAAAGAGGTGGGAGGAAGTCTGGGGGGTGATGGGAAAGAAGGAGGGAGATCTGGGGCAATCACTCAGTACCCGCCTTCTTTTATTCCTTAGATTTGATTTAGTTATTAAATCAGATGACATATCTGTTTGTGAAACAATCTGCGTTCGTGGGAAGGGGGCAGAAAAATCCTAGCAACGCTCAAAGTACATAGGGATGGGTTTGCTTCTATTTTTCCTCCCACCCGTTGTTGTCTTTTTTCCCTGTCTAAATTAAAGTAGCTCTGTGGGGTGGGAGTTGTGTCGTTTATTCTGTAAAGGAGCATATGCTGGTTTGCTGCTACACAGTAACATATGTACCTGTCTTGGAATTATTGTCAGCACTGAACTTGGTTGAAATATAACAAGTGCTTGAGGAGGGGTTTTGTGAGGTGGAAGAAATCTGAGGCAGGATACAGTGACCTGGGATGGGGAGAGGGGTGACAGCTTAAGAGCCACTAATGCATTGCATGATCTTTCATCTATGTCTCTATATGTTTGAATTAGTTATTTTCTTCCCTTTCCCTAGGTAAAAGAACTAGAACATGAACTCTTAAGGCATACAGGTTAAAACTGATAAACCCAACAAACTTTCCAAATTAAAATTCCAGTGAACACTGACTACTCGTAGCGGTCCCAAACACACATACAAATGATCTTATTTTTAAATTAAGAATAGACTCTTAGGATAAGATGTAGGTGGGACTCAACATGATCATGTCATATTAAAAATCTGTAGCCAATATATTCTCTGGTGAGTTTCCAACCTATTTGTGCAATTCAGCTGATGCACACCCATTTAGCCTTTTGGTTTCACTGCCTCAAAAGCACCTCTGCCTTTCCATCTCCTTTTTTACCAAGAGTGCACAGCCTCTTCTGTCTCTGGCAAGGTTCCTCATCCTCTCTTTTACCCCCTGTGTTTCCCATCTCTGTGCTACCTCATTTTTCCAGTTTTCTTGGCCTTGATTCCACTGGCACCCACATTTCCCCCTTGCCTTCAGACAATCCATCTTTGCAATCCAAGCCTTTAGTTTCCTTGCCTGTTGGGCTCTCTTGTCTTCCATTCCTTCCTTCCTTGAATCCATTAAAAGGTACACGGAGCCTCTGACTATTGGCAACCCTCGTGATTAACTTTTCTGTATTTGGAATTAAAAAGTTGAGACTTTTTAATGTGCCTGGTGACATCTGAAATGAGAACCTTTTTGCTTTTTGGACCTCATTGCCCCAGCACACTAATGCCAGCCTGACATTCATATAAGAGTCTATCAAACCATTTGTGCCCCTGTTTACAGATTCTTGGGGCAAAATATTGAGAAGGTGGTAGCAGCATTGGTCATGAAAGGGAACCAGCTGAGCTCAAACAACAGTTGCTGTAGTCTTAGCCCTAGCCAAATATATGTGAATATTTTCACACAAGCTTCTTAGGGCTTTTAGTAGCTATATGGGAGGCAGAAGTCCATGCTGATAAAAAAATTAAATCCTAAAGTATAGCAATGTCATTGTTACAGTAACATTTCAGCATATCATGTTAAATACTTTATAATTTGTAGTAGTTGATAATAATTTTTTTTTCATTTTAATTTAACCTGATTATATAGCTCAATAATATTGGCAGATTTAAGAATGAGACGATTTGGATGGAGTGTATGTGTGTTGTATACCTGAAAAATTAATATAGTTGTAGTATTTTAATAATCTTTGTAATGTGTATCTTTAATTTTCTTGTAAACCTAAACCTTTTTGATCCCCTTTTCCTTAAAAAATAAAAATATCTATTTAAAAAAAAGAATCAGCTTTTGAGTTTTGCCTACTATGTAGCTTGTTCAAAAGGTTAAGGAACCCTGTGGGGCAGGGAGGGGAGCAATCATAGATATGTAGGCTAGGAGGTGAAGAGGCCATTCTAACTGCCCCATGAGGGGAAACAGACTGGAGTGAAGGCTACAAGAGAAGCTGGAGTGTAGGGTGAGTAAGATGAAAGGAATTGGGCTAGGGCTAGTTAAATTAATTGAGGTTGGGCTGAAGCCTTACCTAAAGTAGGATGCTGTATAATTGAGTGACTAAAGCTGTTCTTCACTTGGTAGATGTTTTCATACAGTTGTCCTCTTTATTTTTCTGGACTATTTTTAATAGCTAGACAGGCAGGAATTCAGATAATGCCACTTTTCTCCTGCAAGGAGGTGAGTGGAGAAAGATTTGCCAGTTGAATGCAGCTACGAAACATACGTGAGCTTTTCATCTGGGGAAAAATCATTGTTTTTTGTCCTTCTGCTCATACTTTTCCCTGTCTTTATTTATTTAGATATTTATGCCCTGTTTTTTTCCTTCAGTGGAGACCCAAAGAGGCTTACAACATTGTTCTCCCCTCCTCTGTGTTATCCTTACAGTGTTGACAATCCTGTGAGGTAGGTTTGGCTGAGCGAGACTGGCCCAAGGTCACAAGCGAACTTCCATGGCGAACTGGTGATTCAAACCTGTGTTTCCCAGATCCTAGTCTGGTATTCAAACCCCTGTGCAGCACTGCCTGTCCTATGGTGTCACTCACTGCCTGTCCATACATGTGTATGTTAGCTATATGTGGCCCAAGGATGAACTGAAACAAAAACAACCAATTCTCTCTTAGTTTTACAAAAGATTCCCTGCCTGATCTCTTGAAAATGACTATTACTCATGAGCCACGGTGGTTTAATGATTCTAATGGTAGTGGTTCAAGTGCTGGACCTAGGACCAGGGAGTTCTGAGTTCAAATCCCCACCCAACAGTGAAGATCTCTGGGTAACCTTGGGCCAGTTACTTGCTCTCAGCCTAACCTACCTCACAAGGCCGTTGGTAGGAGAGAAAATTGTACACCAGTAAGATCCTTGGATGAAGGGCAGGATGAAAATGATAAATAAATGGAGTTGATAAATTAATATTAAATAGTATATTTATTTGTGTAGGTTTTTAAACCAGTTATCCGTATCTGGTATAGATGACATTATTTTGAAGATTATTATTAAAATAATAATTTGCAAAACAAATATTGAAAATTCCCCTCACAAATGGTATGTTGTTAATTTACTTCTGGCGGATTACCTGAGCCTTTGGAGAAAGTATGTATGCCACTTCCTTATGCTGTGTCCTGGTGAAGAAATCTAACGTGCTGCTTTTCTCAAAGTTGGACCTTGTAGATGTTAAAAACGTGATGCCTTTGGGAAGGGAGAGGAAGTGGCAATGTGGAAGAAGCACTGGGGAGTGGTTTTTGAGGGGAGTTCTTTTTAGAGGGTCAGGTTTGGGGCCAAGATCCCATCCTCTATTCTGTGCTCTGCTTGGAAACTTGTGTCTAATATTTTAGAGTGCCCCTGGAGGACTAGGTGGCAGCTTTGGCCAAGAATACTTTTTGGAGCTTTGCCAAGTGTGTTGGTTGCTCCTTTCTCCCCTCCTAGAAGTCAGACGTCTCAAAGATGCTTTGATATTGTCATCACTTGGCTATTGTAATGTGTCTTATCTGGGGACACCCTTGAAGACTTCTCCATAGTTACAGGTGGTCCAGAATGAAGCAGTGTGGCTATGATGTGGGGCTGGCCACCGGGCATATAAATCATGGATCTTCTTAGAGAACATTGCCAGGAACTTTCAAAGTGCATTGTTATTATTTCCCCCCACCTGAGACTCCTGATAAATGTAATCATTCCAGGTTTATTAAGATGGTGAATCAGGTTTGTTGCATATTCATTTGTGATGTGAGAGGATTTCCTCCAGTTGGGCAGGCAGGGACTTTATTTATAAAGGAAATCAGGATTCCTGGTTTTCTCCCCTCTTCAGGCTATTACTGTGCCATCAATGACTTAGTAGCCAGGCTAGTATAAAATGTTGTGGACTAGAAACTTTCTGCAGTAGACTTGTTTTTCAAGAAACCTTTGAACTATAGATGACTGTTAGAGTTGATTTAAGAAGCATTTTGGTTTACTATTTCCAAATTTCCTTTTATTATATTATTGGAAGTGTCTATGGAATGTATTGAACAACATGATGAAAAGTAATTCATAATTATTAGGGTAGTAAATAATGTGATGAAGCATCGAATAGTGTGTGCTTTTTTTGAGTCTTGTGTTCTGACTCCCATCCTCTGAGGAGGAGGAGGAAAAGGGTGTTTGGGTGGGTGTTGTTGTATGAGAAACAAAGTATATAGAAGAGCAAGATTCAGAACCACCTTAGAGACCATTTAGATTACGGAAGATTAATATGTCTGAGTCAGCTTTTCTTTGGGAAGGCACATATCCTCAATCACCTCCTTTCTTTCTTTCAGACAAAGTGGTAAAGAAGGGGAAGAAGGATAAAAAGACAAAAAAATCGGTAACGTTCAGTTTCATCCTTGGTGTTTTCAACAGTTGTTTGGGTTGAAGGGTGGTTTAAGATGCCCGAATCTTGACACTGTCTTCAGTCCTGCTGTTCACCTCATGAGCATCCTCAGAGGTGCTGCAGTTATATTACTTGGAGGTATTTGGAGCTCTGCAACAGTTATTAATCACAACTGCAGAACTTTTCAGACTACCAGAATGCTTTGCAACTCATAGCTCATTTATCTCCACAAACCTCTATCAAGTAAAACTTCATGACTGAAAATTTAAAGGACCACGTTTTTCCCTATGCTTTTTGCCAGGCAGCCCCACTCATCTGAACCAAGCCTTCTGCAGATACCACCATGCAGTTGAGCTAAATCAACAGCTGCCTGTACATGTTCATTGTCTCTGCCTTATGGAGTGGCCTGCCTGGTGAGGTCAGGAAAGCTCCCACTGTCTTGATTTTCTGCAAACTATAAAAAACTGAATTATTCAAGAGGGCTTTTGTACTCAGGCAACAGGGCTGTGCTGTAAGATATCGTTCAGAGAGATCCTTTTGTAAAGTAATAGGGACTGTAGACTGTAGTACTGGGTCCTGTCTGTTGGTGTAGATATACTTCTACTGCATAGTTTCTGCAGTGTTAAATATGTCTTTTTTGATTACTTAGGCTTTGGTTCAGCAATGTTTCTCTGAATTCGTGCATGTTTTCAAATTTCTGCAACCCATACCCTTTATTTGCTCATTGAATATCCAAGCCATTGATCATACTGACTTATACTGTGTAACCTGCCTTGAGTTTCACTGAGAAAAGCGAACTAAAACTAACATAAATAAATACATTTTAAAGTTGGCTTAAAATGCCATGCTACTGCTGCGCCACACTGGCCCTTAAATATTTGGGAAAGCATTCTACAGCTTTGAAGTTGTAAATGTGTGTGCCTTCAAAAAGGAGGGGAAGGACCACTGAGAAACTTGACTGAGGCCAGACTGGTGAACATGTAAAGCTGTTTTATCAGGCTGCTGGTCCATCTAGCTCTGTATTGTCTTCTGTGACTGGCATCAGCTCTTTAGGCTTTCCAAGTTGAAGAGAGGCCTTTCCCAAGTACCTGCTAAGATGCTTTGTGTGGCAATGCCAGAGATTGATCCCGAGACCTCCTACGTACAAAGTAGGTGCTCTACCAGTGAGCCAGGGTTCCGCCCCAAATTTTTGCCTGAGTGGTGTGCTTCATATACTACAAAGCAAAGGCAGATTTGCTCTGGAAGCAAACGGACTTGCATTATTCTTGTGGCCTTACCAAAAATAATCAGATAGGTCTCTGAGGCTAGAATTTTCACTTTACTCTGTCACACTTTTTTCTGCCTTCCAAGTTCTTTGAAGAGTTGGCCGTAGAGGAGAAGCATGCCAGTGAGGAGCAGGTGGCTGAGAAAGAAAAGGAGCAACAGCAACAGGTGAGTAGCTAGAAAAGTCTGCCGTGCTTGTTGCTTATTGTGAGCCTTGCTGGTAGAAGGTGTCCTCATTAGCCGTGTTAGTATTGACAGCAGCCTGTACTGTATTCTGCTGAGCATAGCAATTTATCCTTTCCCCCCTCTCCTTCTTCTTGTATGGCTTCAGCAGCAAAAAAAGAGACGAGATAAGAAAAAGGATCGAAAGAAAAAAGATGTGGAGGAAGATGAGGAAGAGAACCAGCTGATTGAGAGGCTGAAGAAGCTGTCCACCCAACCCAGTGATGAGGAAGATGAAGGTTGGAGACTGGGATTTTGGGGGGTTCTCTGTGAGATCTTCTGTCCCCCTACCCTTTCACTTCAGAGGTCCAAGCCTCCTATGAGGAGGGTTAGCACTACACTTCTGAGGCCTGAGTTTTACAGCTGCAATAGAATGAGATGATTGAATCCTCAATGGTACAGTTTGGGCTGTACCATTTCTGATTGCAGGTGGAGAAAGTCATGTTGTTAATGTCCCCACATAAAAGAGTCACATTGTTAATGCCCCCGCATAAAAAAATTCCTGCATATACGCTGCTATCTCCTCAGGGAGACAGATTTTAGCCTTGTCACCCTTTACATGCTGTGTTGGTTTTTTTTTTTTTTTACAGAGAATAATTACTGTGAGGAAACTTTGCAAAATGTAAACCCACACCTGCAGTTGGAAGTGCTGCAGTCAGTTTTGCCCCCTCAGCACTCTGCTGGCTCATTCTGCTGGATGCAGAGGTCAGGCCAGCAATAATCCTTTTGTAAAAGGATCTGAGCTGTGGTTTGGAGCCTCTGTTATCACAGGTGATGCTGCGAGGAAACAGGGCACGGCTGTGATGTCATGTGGCCTGCCTGTGAAATTCTGGGATATTTGATTAGGGACTGTGGGAAACAGTAGTTTAGCCAAACCCTTGGTCTGACCCGGCAAGTCAAGTTGTTATGTTCTTCAGGGCTCTGAGGAAACTGATTCCACAGGTGCAGTTTCTCTGTCACATGGTTGGTAGGGGAAAGTATGCCTGTGGAGTGTTGCCTTGATGTGCAGCTTGTAAAAACAAGGTCTTTTCTGGGTGTTGTATGACAATCTTGCCCACAAGCTTTGATTCTTATTTTATCGAAAGAGCCAGTGTGGTGTAGTGGCTAGGGTGAAGGACTAGGATCTCGACAGCCTGGGTTTGATTCCCTGCTCTGTCATGGAAGCTCACTTGGTGACCTTGGGGCAGTCACACACTCGCAGCCTAATCTACCTCAGGGTTTGTTTGTTTTTAAGGAAAAAATGGAGGAGAGGAGAATGACATAAACTGCTTTGTTTCCCCATTGGAGAGAAAGACAGGGTATACATGAAGTAAATAAAATAAATACATCTTTTTTTCTAGCACAGCCAGTCACAACAACTTGTTTCTTTTCCAGTGCCTGCTCCCATTGTCAAAGGTGGTAAGAAAAAGAAGGTGAGTTCTTGGGCTTTGGAAACTCTTTTGATGGGAGGAAAATGGCTGTAGACCATTAGACAGGCTGTAGGCTCAGACAGCCGAAGGCTTCTGAGAACTTTTATTAGACTCTCAAGATCCTTAGGGCTGTTGCTATGACTTTGTGACAGTTCAGCTTAGAAAGGTTTTGTCAGTCACAGGCATGGGAGGAAGGAAGTTTCGTGGTTGTCTAGCAGTGTTTCTATTAAACACTCCTTTTCCTAAAAAGCTTTCAAATTGATTTATAAGATGGAAGAATGCATTAATTAACACAACTATGTTTTACCAGCCCCTGGTGGAATGGTTTTCTGGTTAAACAGTCAGGAAGCCACACTCGTCTGGCTCCTTTGGACGTTGAGTTCAGGGAGCCAATCACAGCCTCTTCAGCAGGCTCCTGAGCTGTTGTGTTGTGTTGTAGTGGCTGTAGTGTCAGGCTAGGACTGGGGTCCCCTGGGTTCTACTCCCCACTTGCCTTGGGCCAAATTGTTCCCTCAGCCTAACCTAGTGCACAAGGATGCTGTGAGGATAAAATGGAGGAGGAGAGAACTGTGTGCGTTTCCCTGAACTTTATCGGGGAAGGGCAGGAAGATAAACGTATGCTAGGTGCTGGCATGGATTGTCCGCTCACTGCCACTTGCTCTCTTGGTTGGCTTTAGGGAGGGAATGTGTTTGCCGCCTTAAGTCAGGAGCAAAGTGAGGAAGAGGAGGAAGAACCACCGAAGCCCAGCGAAGCTGACAAGAATAAGATCAACAAGGTGAGGTGTGCAGCAGAATCCGGCAAGCAGTGATTTGGAAGAATGACTGTAAACAGGGAGACTGTGGTTGAGTGGGACACAGGTGCCGAAAGAAGAATTTTGTGTATGTCTCTTAGGGTGGAAATCTTTGGATCCATTTGGTGAAGGGTACTATACACGTAATACTCAACCTCTGTTTCATTTTTTAAAAAAGCAATGTTCTAACCCATGTGGCTGAAGATACAGACTTGGATCCTATGGGCAAGCTCCATGTTCGCTAGATAGCCTCTGTTGTGAAGTGCGCTTCTGTTTGTGCGATGTTTTTCCATGAGCCCTTGTGCAACCAGAAGCACTAGTGCAAGAGGAAGCACATCACATATAGATCTAATTCCTAGTGTCCAAGCTTATATAATTAAAATACTTGGGCCTAATCTAGTAAAAGGTTTGAAAGTGTGGGGCAGGATGTTGAGCTGGGTTCTTAGCAGTGAGGAAGTTGCTAAATAGACGGTCCAGGTAGAGGTGCACCATACCTCTGTGTGCCACTTGCTAGGGAACAAAATCCCAGGGCTGTTGCTTTTGGATTTCCCAGAAGCATCTTGCTGGCTACTCTTGGAAATGGGGTGCTGGACTAGATGGTCCAGTGGTCCAATCCTGAACAGCTGTTATGCAAGGGGAGAAACTACATAGAAATCTTCCCAGTTTGTCATTTAAAATGGGCTTTTCTTTGCACAGAATGTAAGAATCGCCAGGGAACATCTCAGCAGAGCTGGAAGGAATATTTCAAATTCCTGACATCAAACCTTAGGCTCTAGCCCTTCCCACACACTGAAAAAAAAGCTTCTTTCTGAGTTCCTAATTGGCAGCTGCATGTTTGTAAATATTTGAGAGATTTTTCTAGCTGTTGACAACGGGTTTTTGTGCTACAGGCATTTTGGAGCTGAGACTCTAAGGAAGGAAAGGTAGAGGAAGCTGAAGTGCTTTCTGGCTTTTTTTTTCCTGGTCAGAAATGAAGGAAAATATCACCCAAACCTATCTCCATTTCTTTTAGGCAGCTTGTGATGATGAAGAGGAGAAACGGCCTAACAAAAAAGAGTCAACGGGCAAACAGAAGGTTAGTGTTTGTGGCACTGCATGAAGTAATTCCTGGATGTGCATTAAGTGGAGCAAATAATGATAGGTCTTAACCCCTCTTCTGATTGGTTGCAACCCACCTCTCTCTGAAGGCTTCAGGTGGGTCACACCATCTACGAAATCTATTAAAATTATCAGTTGAAAATACAACAAAATAAATCTTAGGAATATTAAAATGTCGTCACAGATACCAGCTTGGGATAACAACACAGGAGGAGGAATGTGCTCAGTGATCGAATATGTTCCCAGTTCGATCCCTGTCATTCACAGTAAAAGGACCTCCTGTAACAGGAGGCAGGGGAATCCTGACAACCAGGAGAAATCCTGCAAGTAGACAATGCTGTGGCCAGATGGACTTTTGTCCTTTTGCGGGGATACAAAGGCTCAAGGATATCCATTCTACTCCCGTCTAAAGAAGGGAGCTCTGACTCTCAAAAGCTTACACCCTGAAAATCTTGTTGGTCTCTAAGGACTCCTATCCTTCTGTTCTATTGCAAACCAACACAGCTACCCACCTAAATTTGTTCAGCGGGAGTATAAAGTAGATTTTTAAAATCCTGCTTGAACTTCATGCCAAAAGCCTGCCCTGATTGAAAAGACTGAGCAGTGCTTAAAAAATGATCAGGCATGCATAAGGCAGTTCCAGAAACATGGGGTATGCTGAGAATGCCCATCCAGGGTGGTCCAGCTTGGTGCAGTGGGGTCAGCTTGAGTATCCTCTTAATAGTATTGTGAGGTTGTCAGCACTTAATTTCTAGGGGAAAGAGATGCTGGGGTTTGAAAATACATCTGATTTAGAAGCAAGTGGACAACACTGACCTTGATAGACAAATGATCTGACTCAGTATAAAGCAGCTTCATGGGCTCATAGATTCTACCCCCAAGTTTTCTGGAAAGCTGGTTGTTGTGGGTTTTCCGGGCTGTATTGCCGTGGTCTTGGCATTGTAGTTCCTGACGTTTCGCCAGCAGCTGTGGCTGGCATCTTCAGAGGTGTAGCAATGTGACACTGAGTCTTTTGGTGCTACACCTCTGAAGATGCCAGCCACAGCTGCTGGCGAAACGTCAGGAACTACAATGCCAAGACCACGGCAATACAGCCCGGAAAACCCACAACAACCATCGTTCTCTGGCCGTGAAAGCCTTCGACAATACATTTTCTGGAAAGCCTTGATTACAAGAGATTTCTCAGGTATTTCTAATGATGGATCGCTCTTAAAAATAAAAAAGGGGATCCTAATGCTATTTTGCTGGGAAAAGAAAGGATGCAGTAATTAATTCCTGATTTTCTTACATGTATTTTTCAGCAGCAAGAAGAAGATGAGGAGGACATAAAGGGGAAGAGCAGAAAAAACGAGAAGAATAAAGGAAGACAGCAGGTTTGGTTCCTGGGTTTTATTATTCAGGCTGACTTATGATCCTTTGCTCACTTATCTCCTGCTCACCAGACCTTTTAGGGCAGATTGATATTGTTCAGAGGGGCACTTGGGATGTGGTGATTTGGGTGATTCTCTGTGTCTCAGCACAGGAAACTGCAACCCTGAATGGTGTTACTTCTCTCACTCTTCAAATTCACATGCCACTTTTTCCAAAACTCTGAATAATTTCTCATTTCTTCCTAGCTTATTCAATTTCCTTAATTTTAGTCTTAATTGCAGGAGTTAATTGGGGGCATCTCCACAGTGGAGGGAACATTATGTTTTAAAAAAAACACATGGAAAGTCAGAGTTTGTCTATTTTAAAGCAAAGCTCTAATCACTAAACCACAGAGCTATGTGTGATAGCTGTCTCACAGCTTATCTCTTAGCAGGTTAACAGTCTTCTTACTGGGAGTGGTCAGAAGTTATGTATTCAAGATATAAAGTGAAAACCAGCCAATAATCACATAAGACTTTTATTTAAAATCAATCTACTCAATCTTGAAACAGATCACAAATATACAGATTATACTACCATATGTAAAAGATAACAGAAGCCAATAAGCATACAGGTCATAATCCCTTGTCCTGTATATCTTAGATCTAAAAGATAAAATGCAATTTTAAGAATCTCTCCAAAGCACTTTTCAAAAAATCAGATAGTACCATGGTACTCAAGCTAGAGATTCAGAAGTCTTTGGGTGTGGCTATCTAATATCTAATTTATCTCTGATCTGAAGCAAACCTTTCTCATGGAATACATGTAACAAACTTTATACTTGTTCAGGACAAGCGGATGAGATTAATCTGGGCATCCTTTCCAGCACTGTGTCTTATCTTATTCAAAGATATACAGCAAGAACTGAGCAGAAAAAACATGCCTTGCAATTATGAAAATGAAATTGTTGTCGGGTCTGGATCTCTTTTTGTATAACCAATGTTTTCTTGTTGGACAGGGTTTTTCAAAGAATTTAGAACATTGCAAAAGGGATTTAATTTGTAAAGAAAACAAGGGGAATTGGCAAGGTTAATAGATAATAGTCAGGAATGGATGTGTAATCAGCACAAAGCTACACCCTTGAGCATTGGAAAGTGGTTACATAGGCAGGAGGCATCACTGCACAAAAGCCCCCCACCCGTAGGTCATTGGAGATACTTGCAATTTGAGGGGAAATGGGTAGAAATCACCTTGGTTTGTATGAGCCCTTTACTAAACTGTGAGCGGAGGTTATGTGGTTCTGGAGTCCTGCCAGTTTCCCCCCTCTTGCTGCAGCCCCTGCCCTGCTCCATCTATCTTCTTGTGCTTTGGGGGGCTGTGCACCCAGGATGAAGGAGAGAGATCTGTTCCGTGAATTCCTTCCATTCACAATTCAAAGTCTCCAGCTCTAGCTTTTTCATTTTCCTATTGACACCTGGACACTTGTGCAGAGGGAGCCACTTGCGAGTGGCAAAAGGAACCAAAATGCAGGCAATCTTTGGCTGTAAACTTGAGGTTCAAATTTCGAAAGACTGAGCTGGACTTCGGATTTTTCATAGTGTCTTGGAGAGAGCCTTGGACAGGAGACATCCCCTTCCTCACCTCTGTCAAATTTATTTATTTCCATGCTGGGGTGTTGCTGTTTGTCCTTTGGCTGTCTCTTTCGCTACGTCTCATTTATTCTTTCTTCTTCCTCTGCTGTCTAAGAGAGGAGGCTCCGCCTTTGCCATCTTGGCTCAAAGTGACAATGAGGAGGAGGACGAGGAGGAAGACAGTGAAATAGCAAAGAAGCCCAAGGGCAAAGCAAAGGTAGATATGAAGGGGGGCTTTAGGAAATGCAGACCCATAGGAGTGTTCTATTAGGTGGTGAGTGGATAGACAGAAGACTCACTGATAAGCTTCTGAGTTGTATGCCAAATGGGCAAAATGGCTCCTTCATCTAGGACACATGAGACATAATTGGGTCTTCCCTTTGTTTCCTTGAAAGCCCCATTTGTGTTTACCTGAGCATCAGATTGCTGACCTGAGCAGCCGATCAGCTTTTCTTGAGCCGCTGCCTGTTCTTCCTGTTCCCAAGACTAGCAGGTGCTAACATATACTTGGGGAGATGGGTCCCTGCAGGGCTAGTCTCTGTCACCAAACTCTCAGAATAGCAAGGAGTCACCAGAACCCTCCTACCGGAAACAATGCAGAGGAAACATGTGCTACATCTTGAAAGAGCTGTGCTTCTCAGCCATAGCTGCTGAGGTCTAAAGGAGCCTCCTGTTTGAATGCACCTTTGCTGCAAAACTCCCTGCTTTTGGAAAGCTAGTTCTTCAGGATGAAGGTATCTAGCTTGGCCTTTTTCCTGATCAGCTTTTGCAAAGATTGCAAGGTTGGCTGCCACATATGATGTTCTTTCTCCCTGTTCTGGTGGATACCCCCCTCAACTCAATGATGTGGCTTCCTCTGCGTTTCACTTAGCAAGCAGACTTTTGCTCTAACTGCTGTCATCCCCCTCTCCTTGTGATTCATATCCATGGAAGAGGTTTCCTAGAGAGAGGATCTTAAGAAAATAATTATTTAATCACCACTCGGTTGTGCCTGCTAACTAGCCTCTATTCAGGACACAATTTTGCACTGTTAGGGGTGGGGATGAGTACCAAGAGCCCTGTGATCAGCAAGCACTAGACTGGAGTAATAGAGAAATATTGATAGGTGGGGAAGAGGGAGGTGGCACTATAATTGGGTACCTTTGTGGCGTCTCTGCCCTTTTCACAGTTTTCTGTTCTTTCAGACAGTGAAAAGAGAGGCTGTTCAACCTGATGAAGCTGGGGGGAAAACGAAAGGGAAAAAGAATCTGCCCTCCAAAGTAAGAGAACCTGAAGATGAGGCCAAAATCCACTCCAGGGGTGGGGGTGGGGAGTGCCATGCTGTAGGCCTCAGAGGCTGTGTGAAGCATAGGTAAGGTCCTGCCATCTTTCCTTGACTCTCTTCTTCTACTGCTTTCATTAGGTGTGAGGGGTGGCCAGTGCTGCCTTTTCTGTCACCTGTGGGGTCAACTGTTCAGATAGCAAAATGTTAAGCAGCATAAGCCAGCTACAAGGCAGGCTGAATCTGTGAGAACAAAAAAAGAGAGGAGAACGTTTCTTCCAATGATTTTTACATTACTGCCTGTTCTTGTAAAATTGGCACTATGAACTTGCAATGGTCTTCTCTCCTTTTTTAGTGAGCGCCTGCCTTTGTAGCTGTCCACCACCTTTAACTTGTTGCTGAAAAGCTTGTCCAAAACGTTAGGCACTCGGAATTAAGTAGTCTGTATGGCCCTTTTGCTATTCAGTCAATGCTGTTGTTGAATATCATTTTTTGAGTTTATTCCAGTCACAACTCAGGATGTAGAACGGAATGAGAAAGAAAAGTAGCCGCTATTGTGAGGAAAGAATGAAGATTGCACTTACAATTTCCATTTTTTTAAAAAAATCACATTTGGAGATGGAAATAAATTCTTACAAACTGTTCTCATCCCCCATTGTTTCAGTAGGATTTCCATTCGTTTTTGTAAGGCAAAAATGAAATTTGTTGCATGGGTGCCTTACTATATGGTGCTCCCAGCATTCTCCTATCCCTCTTGCTGCTGAGCTCTGTACCTGCTTCGCTTCACTAATACTACAGCACCTGCTCTTCCCCGTCACTTTCTCCATCTAGTCTTCATGTGTTTGTTGATTTGTTTGGGTTTTTAGCAGAGGAGCTCGGTAAGAAATTGAGACCCACCTGGCAAGCATGGATATTTATTTACTTCATTACTCCCTGAGGGGGCCCAAAGCAGCTTACACCGTTCTCCTCTCCTCCATTTTAGCTTCACAAAAACCCTGTGAGGTAGGTTAGGTTGAGAGGGTGTGACTGGCCCAAGAGCACCCAGCGAGCTTTCATGGTAGAGCAGAGTTTCACACCTGGGTCTCCCAAGTCTTAGTCTGATTCTCTAACCACTCCATCGCACTGGCCGTATGTATTTAAAACATTTCTATCCTGCCTTATCTCCTTGGACTTAAGTCAGTGGTATACATGTTGGAAAAGCAGTGATCACTGCTGGGTGCACCATTCCATCCTTACTTTCCAAAAGGCTGTCGTAGTCCTAGTTGTTAATGATGTATTCTAAATTTTCATCCATAGCAGAATTTTTCTTTAAAACTTTCTCAGCCCTGCTTCTTGAGTTTCCTGCCTGAGAATGAAAGTTGCTCAGGCTTCAGGGACTCGCCGGGAGAAGGGAATCCTGCAGACCACCTCGCTCTTGGTGAGGCTGAGCAGCAGGCTGTCTGAGGCAGGGCTTTTTTTCAGCTGGAACACGGTGGAATGGAGTTCCGGAACCTCTTGAAAATGGTCACATGGCTGGTGGCCCCGCCCACTTATCTCCAGACAGAGGGGAGTTTAGATTGCCCTCAGTGGCGCAGAGGGCAATCTAAACTCCCCTCTGTCTGGAGATCAGGGGGCGGGGCCACCAGCCATGTGACCATTTTCTCCAAGGGCAACCCACTGAGTTCCACCACCTCTTTTCCCCCAAAAAAAGCCCTGGTCTGAGGTGATTGCTTTTTAACCTTTTCCCTACAAGTCGTCACTTTGGTTTGTTTGGTTCCACAGAACAAGTTTGCTGCTTTGGAAGCAGAGGAAATGGACGAGGAAGAAGACGGTAGCTACAGTAACGAAGAGGAGGAGGAGTCTGCAAAGGGCAAAGACAAGTCTAAGCAGAGCAGCATGGCAGTAAGGAATCCTCGGTCTTGTATCTGGAGACATTGCTTAGTTTGAATCCAACACCAGCCATTTCACTTGGTCCTGTTCACATAGCATCTGACTACATGTGATGAGGCTTGGGAATGTGCCTTGGTATGCATGCAGTGCTCCACTATGTGCCCGTTCTCTGCCAGTGTCTTCCATCTACCAAAATGAGACATACAAGCATGTGAAAATATGCATGTACATGTTGGTTCGTACAAATTGTTGTACATGTGGTGGGAACCCTAAGGTATGTTCCTGCACATTCCTGCTGAAAGAATGCGCTGACATTTGGTGGAATGTGACCCAGATACCTCTGTGCCATAAACCTCCCTTCTGCCTCATGCAAGACAGTGAGTGTAGAACATAATGTAGACTAGCTAAGCAAAGGGAGGGTAAACTGATGTCATCTCAGCCTGTAGCCTATTCAGAATAGTTATTCAGACAACTATATTGTCCCCTGGTGAGCACTCCCTACACGTTCCACAGAGTTTGAACCTTGTCAACCCTTCTACCTGGTAACGGGCTTACTCTGAAGTTATCTGCTTCAAGGTGGAATTTCCAGGCCATAAGTGCTTCCTGCCTGACACTACTTGCTAACACATGTTTTCTGTAAATACTGTAGCAATCAGAGGAGGAGGAAGAGGATGAAGAGAAGAAGGAAGATGATCCATATGCACACCTCAGCAAAAAGGAAAAGAAGAAACTCAAAAAACAGGTTAGCTTTATTCTAGGGCAGGGTGGGAATGTTGGCCAAAGCCTCGTAGGACAAACAGATACTTCTTTTCTGTGCTTTGCTGACTGTTCTCCAGGCTTTAACTGCCTTTGCTTGGGAATGGGAATTGTGTGCTCCCAGAATCCTTTGTATCTTTCCCTTTGATTTTCATGGCCTCCTGAGGAACTTGTTCAGTGAAAGTCTGTGAGAAAGAAAACTTGAGGAGTCCACCTACAGCCAGCCCTGTGCCCAGTGTTAAGTCCTGCAGAATATGGACACCAGGATGAGAGCACCTCTGAGCATGTGCAGCGTGTCCTTCCCATATCACTACTTACAGCCACCACCCCTTACATATACATTTGCTGTTTGAAACAGACCCCAAAGCAGAAGGCTAACTTCTAATGAGAAATTATGCCCTGTTTGCTGGTAAACAACTAAGATTGCTGGTAGGCAGCAGAAATATTCTCTTCAGTGGGTCAGGGGCCAGAAAAAAAGCTGATAAAACTGTTTGATGTAATTATTTAATTACAAATATTTAAATATTTGTAATTTTTAGGCCATGATTTACAAGTATGTACGGATGAAACAGTTGCAGTTTTATGTTTGCAATAACAATACTCATATTTGAGTTTTGAATTATGTGCCCTTGTTCGCTTATTTTTGTTACATATGCATGAACAAAATTGAAGTATATTGAGAAGCATAGTGTGTGAGAGTGAGACAGACAGACACCAGCCTCAGTTCTAAACATATTTACTTGGAGGTAAAGCATAAATGTACCCAGCTGAGCTAGGAGGTAGAAAAGAATACTTCATTTTGGCTCAGTAAAATGGTGAGGGGAATCAAGTGAACCAAAAAGCCCTGTTAAGCCTTTTGAAAATTGCATGGGAAGTCTTATGGGTGAGCAAAAGAGTATCCCAAGTTGAAAGGACGAGGTGTTGAGAGAGAAGCCATGCTAGCCAGGCAAGAATGTTGTTTGGTAAAAGGTTTCCCCTGTTAGAATTATAAAATCATATTTTGGTAAAGGGGGCCCTAGTGAAACAATGTTTGTGAAGGACCAGACTATATGGACGTGGCTGGTAAAGGGTAATAAAGAAGTCTCCTTTGCTGGCATTTCACGGCTGGGACTCTTTTTTTGCTCCATCAGCTGGAATATGAACGGCAGGTGGCGACCATGAAAGCGGCCAACGCAGCAGAGAATGACTTCTCGGTGTCGCAAGCAGAAATGTCCTCCCGGCAGGCCATGCTGGAAAATGCCTCTGATATCAAGGTACCACCCATCACATTCCATTCCACCTCCCCACCCTTTTTCTTTTTCTCTTATTATGAAGATGTTTTGGTTATTCTGACTCTCTTCCTCCTTCCATCCATCTCCTCCCCAGTTGCATTTTATTACATGGGGTTTGTAACGTAAAAGGTTTCTTGGGCAGAGGACGTAGCTCAGAACTGACTGCATCCCCCTGATGTGTGCAGCTCATCATAGGCCATCCTGGAAGTGCAAAAGAAGGATCAGTGATCGTGTGGAAGGGAAGGGGAGAGTGAGGGGGGCAGTATACTTGGCTGTTACTTCTCCCATCTTCCCAAACAATCTCGCGTATATTGTATATCTTGGCCATGTAAAGATTTTGATATGCAATTCCTGATCACGTAACTGGAGGGAGAGTGACATTTCTTGATATTCATAAGTCAAAGTGGTGTACGCTATTCTCAGCTCAGGGATGGGCAAAGACTGAGCCTGTTGGCAGAGAGATGATATACCAATAGGGTTACTGAGAAGCCTGGAGAAAAATGTCCTGTCACTTCAAAAGAAGCTTAATGGGATTGTTGTTTACCTCCAGGCCATGAAAACTCCACTTGCCTTCTTCCCCAGATTAAACTTCGGTTAAAGATACAGAGAATTTTTTTTCAGGCCTGTTAGCAAGCCTATGTTCCAGTAGGGAAAAAGTGGATTTCTAGGAATGGGGCGCAGCAACTGCTAAGCAGAGTGGTTTTTTTAAAAAAAATCATTTCGGGAAAAGACTGAATTTAAGTCAAGTCTCCTAGTTTGTATATTGTACATTTCTTGAACAAGGTAAAGTCCCCTGTGCAAGCACCAAGTCATTACTGATCCATGGGGGGTCGTCACATCATGATGTTTTCTCGGCAGACTTTTTCTTACGGGGTGGTTTGCCATTGCCTTCCCCAGTCATCTACACTTTGCCCCCAGAAAACTGGGTACTCATTTTACCGACCTCGGAAGGATGGAAGGCTGAGTCAACCTTGAGTCAGCTATTTGAACCTGGCTTCCGCCAGGATCGAACTCAGGTCATGAGCAGAGCTTGGGCTGCAGTACTGCAGCTTACCACTCTGTGCCACGGGGCTCTTCAAGACTGCAAGTTAATTGGGTGCTTGGTTTCAGTTAAAACATATGGAGCATAACACAATTATGATTACACAGCTCACCTGTCCTTTGCACTATAGTTGTTGTGGGGGGTTTTTTGGCGGCCATCAAGTTGCAGCTCACTTATAGCGACCTCATCAAGGTTTTCAAGGCAAAAGACAGTCAGAGGTGGTTTGCTAATGCCTGCATCTATGTAATAATCCCAGACTTCCTTGGTAGCCTCCCAATCTAGTACTAACCAGGGCTGACCCGGCTTAGCTTTCAAGATCTGACAAGATCAGGCTAGCACCTCCCTGTAAATGAGGGGAGTGGTTGTGAAACTGAGATTTCTATTTGGCTTTCTGAACCCTTGTGAGGACATCAAGCCAAACCCCTGGTTTGAAGAATAGGGCCACAGCCCTTGATCTGCACACCAAACTCTGCATTGGGCTAAGTTCCCGAACTTCCTAGAAGCAAGGCTGATGGTCTTTATTGGGTAAAAGCACTGTTCCTCCATGCACTGGAAAGTAAATACACCTGCTATTTTATAAACATTCAACATTTGCCATAGTAGTACATCACAGCAATATTTATAATACTTGATCTTGGTTATCCTATTTTTACTCCTAGCGCAGATGAGCAAGCTTGAATTCCTAATAAATGTTCAGTTTTAACAGAGAAGTGCACAAGTTAACATGTTTATATATTTCAGTAGGGATAGGTCACTCCATTCCCTAATACCATCCTGTACCCTTCCATTACAGCTGGAGAAATTTAGCATCTCCGCTCACGGCAAAGAGTTATTCGTTAATGCCGACCTGTACATTGTGGCGGGGCGCCGATATGGCCTAGTGGGACCTAATGGGTAAGTACATGGGCGTGCCCTGAATACCCCCGCCATTTTGTTTGTTTACTTTATCTCATAAGGAAACCATGTGAGGTGATGCTACATTGCAGGTGGTCTTTTGGGTTGGGGAGGGAATGGGACAGGGCTGGCTGTTATTTATTATATTAACTGTGAGCCAAGCTACAAGAGACAAATTACGCAACGAGGAGCACGTGAAGGGAGTCGCAACATTAGCCGGGAAGCTGAGTTTTAAAAGAGATCGGAAGGCTTTATCAATTTCCCCTCTCTACAGAGCCAGGGAGATAGCTGCTCAGAGGGTTTGTTAATTTCCTCTTTGCCTCCTGAAGGCTCTGTCAATTTCACTTCCCCTTTTAAGAGGCAAAGAGGAAATTAACAAACCCTCTGAGCAGCTATCTCCCTGGCTCTGTAGAGAGGAGAAATTGACAAAGCCTTCCGATCTCTTGTAGCTTAGCTCTGTATTTACACAGTAGTATTGTTAGTATTAACACATTTGTAGCGAGGGGGGAGGGCAGAGTAGTTACTGTGGTGGTCCTTACCCTTGCATAGATCCAGTAATGGTCTTTTCCCCCCTCCTCTTCTTTAGGAAAGGCAAAACTACCTTGCTGAAACACATTGCTAACAGGGCTCTGAGCATCCCTCCCAACATTGATGTGTTACTCTGTGAACAAGGTACGGGGTTTGTGTGGGGTTCTTCCTTCATTGGTCTCCGCAGTATGGAAGACTCACAATACCACTGTAGAAATCAGAGTCTCCTAATAACAACTTCAGAACTGGAAAGAAAAAAAAATGAGTATAATTTTTTTTTTATAATCCATGGAGGTTTCTTTTCTTCCCTGTCTCAGTGGCTTGGAGCAAGTTTTCAGTATTCCTCTCTGTGTATTCAGAGAGCAAGCCAGAAGCAGGTAGTGTGAGCAGGTAGCAAAATCCCTGTAAGGCCACCCATGGCTGAGCGGGGAGCACACCTGAAAGTGTCCCAGGCTGGTCCTACAGGTTTCTTCCCTTGTCTTGCAAAGACAATAATTGTTACTGAAGGGGCGAGTGCCCTGTTCAAAAGAACAAAGGAAAATGGGACATCCTGCAACGGGGCTGGCACAGCTCAGCAGCACACTCCTTTCCATAGGACCTATTTATTAATATGTTCTCATGCTCATATCATGTCCACTCTGGGCAGAGCTCATAAATGACATAAATGACCTCGCCTTGTTTTTAGCCGTACGGCTCGTCTTTGAGGGAAGGCAGAGGCTGAGAGAATCAGGCTCGATACAGGCATTGCTCCAAACTCTGGTTAAGGAAACTGAACTGGATGTGGTTTGATGTGATGTCCAAGTTAACAGTCCATGGTTTTGTGATCAGGTGGCAGGCCAGCATCAGAAACCATGGTTTGAAATAGGCTTGTGAGTCATGGTCTATGGAAACAGTCGGCTGGATCGTACGGTAAATCTCTGTTAACATAAGGGATTTCTGTCAGGGAAAACAGAACTTCATCCCCTCAAAAATGATCCCTAAAACGCTGCTGTGAAAGGCAGTGTGAAAGGAAGAGTTGGTACAAAACTCCCTCTCCTTCCATAAGCAGAAATTTTGCCACAATATCAATGTAGTGTGTTGGAACATTTGTGGAAAAGTGACTTTGGGGGTGCTCTGATTTGTGTGCGTCGCCCTTGACACTGAGAAGATAAGGCAGAATAGAAGTGTTTTAAGTAATGGAGTGCTGAGCAGGTGCGAAACCAAACCCGACCAGCTTAAAACCGTGGTTTCTAAAGGAAGTTCAGAAAGTTCTTCAGTGCAGTTCCAAATCACCCTGGAGCCAGCCTGCAAGGCAGAGGTGTTGTGCTGTCCTTCACTGTGCCTTTCTCCCCTCTTGCAGAGGTGGTTGCAGACGAGACCCCTGCAGTACAAGCTGTGCTGAAGGCTGACACTAAGAGGCTACGGTTGCTGGAAGAAGAGAAAAGGCTGCAGACACTGCTGGAAAAAGGCGATGATACCGCTGGGGAGCGGTTGGAGAAGGTACTCGTGAACAGTTAGCATCATTGCATGGGGCTGTGGCTCAGTGGAAGAGCCTCTGAAGTCCCAACTGCAGTCCCTGGCATCCAGGAAGTAGGTGATGTGAAAGATCTCTACCTGAGAGCCTAGGGTGCCGTCTTGGCGTGCCACCTTGGCTCTACGCTAACATCATTCAGTGACTTGTACCGATTTTACCCAAATCAAAAGGGTGGAATAAATGGAGCTAACTGTGGTTCTGGGCAAAGGCAAGTGAATGGATGGGTTGAGCCATTTCTGTTGTGCTTGTGAGGTGAGCAAGTGGATTAAATGCTTATATGAAGGTTGGGGGAAGATCAGTGTGATGGGATACCATTTTAGGATATGCTTGGAGGGAATGGCAACATGGTAGCCTGTCAAATGTACTGCAAGTTGGGGGGATTGGCCATTTCCTTTCTGTGTAAGGGAAATGATTCTGGCGGTTCTTTTAGCAGAGAGTAATGGTTTCATTTGACAATTGTCTTAGTAGTTGGTAATATCCGTCTGCTCCACAAATTGTTCCTTTGTTGATTTCCCATCACAAGATATATCTTCTTCCCCGCAGGTCTATGAAGAATTACGAGCTACAGGAGCTGCCGCAGCTGAGGCCAAAGCTCGGAGAATCCTGGCTGGTTTGGGCTTTAACCCGGAGATGCAAAACCGACAAACCAAGAAGTTCTCAGGGGGCTGGCGCATGAGGGTGTCCTTGGCCAGGTAGTTACTTGGGGCAGAGATGGGAAAAAAGTGTGTCCCCCTGGAGGATTGAGATACAAGTAGAATAGACATTGTGGTCTTTATAAGGATTTGGAAAGTTCTACAATTTTAACTTTATATTTTTTCCAGCCACAAACAGCTGCATGGTGAGATGCCACCTTCCAAACCAATCATTAATGCACACCTTGAATGTTGGGTTTTTTTTAATGACAGGAGATGTGTGGTGGGAAGACACCTCTTTATCAGCCAAACATGCTGTTCCTATTCATGCCTTTATCCTAAATGTATCCTTGTTTAGAGCCAGCTGTACAGATACCCTGACCTCTTAGAAACCTTTCTGGGTTTGTTTCCTTTCTTTGAAATATAGCTGATGCCACTCTTGCGAGTTGAAGGGAAGGGGCCAATTTGATTGGGATCTCATGGTTCCTGACAAAAAGATGTCTTGTCCATAACTACCAGACTTGCCTTGCCTCAGAGTAAGGAAGCTAGGGCTCTCTGCCTGAAACTTGAGAACAGCTCCCCACTTCTTTACGTCAGTAAGCATGATCTTTGCAAATGGAGAATTTTTCCTCCCACTTGCACTACAAACAGTTTATGTAGCCCTTCCATTGTGCGACATGCCCCCTCATTCCGTCCCCCCTGCTCCACAGAGACAGGGTTTATTTAACCTCCTCTCCCTTACAAATCTTACCAGCTTTGTTCCTTTCCCTTCCTTTGGCTAGCGGACAAATAAATATACACATCCTAGTTGCTCTCTGAGTGAGGACAATTCTTATTCAGACCAGTGATCTCATGGGAAGAATCCAACCCCTGCCCTGATTCTATGTGGTCTCCTGTGTATGCTGGCATGGAGGCCTCTAGGACTTTCACTCAGGGAAGGGTGTCTGTCAGATGCTTTCTGTCTGGGCACCCTGCTGCCCTTCGAGATCAGAATGGGTGCTCCAGTCCCTGAAAAAGTTTAGAGGGTCTGCCCCTCTACCTGAGGACGCGTAGCGGCTTATAACAAATGTCCAACTGTTGCCTGTGCATAATCTCTGCTGTACCTTCTTTTTAGACAACTGCTTTGGGATGAGCTAGTTCAGTACTTGTATGCATGCTTTGTAGTTGAATAGTGCCAGGCTTAGTTCAACACAACACCAGTTGAAAGGATCTTGTTTAAACAAGGCTGGGAAGGACCTGTGCCCAATGTCTTCAACAGTCATTGCCATTAGGGAAGGTAATACTGAACTATATGGACCAATGGCCTGACTTGATATAAAGCCTGCAAAGACTAAAAAGTAGTATATAAACATCCAAGATAAATAGAAAGCAGCTTTTGTACGTTTCTAATCAAATTGACTGTCACTAGTTTTAACTGCCAGAAACTCTTCTTCATATCCTTCCATCCTACCACCTATTCTTTCCTCAGTTCAGAACTCCTCTCCTAAATTTAATTTTCTCTTCTGCCATAGATCACCTTGCCCCTCCTTAATT
The DNA here is from genome assembly GCF_028583425.1 of Eublepharis macularius. Lineage (NCBI taxonomy): Eukaryota > Metazoa > Chordata > Lepidosauria > Squamata > Eublepharidae > Eublepharis > Eublepharis macularius. The sequence goes on along the minus strand of NC_072793.1, from coordinate 156,987,042 downwards.
TCTAAACTTAGTGTTCTCCCTTTTTGTTTCATAGCAGGGTCATGGTTCTAGTCTTGATTTTCTAGTCATCCTTCCTGTCCCAGTTTTAGCTGGTTTCCCTCATAAGTATCCTCTCAGAAATAACTTGGCTTTCCAGAGACACTGTGAGGGCCGCTGTTGCTCACTGTTCTTTTCCCTTAGAGCACTGTTCATGGAGCCCACATTGTTAATGCTGGATGAGCCCACGAACCACTTGGATCTGAACGCCGTCATCTGGCTTAACAAGTAAGTCCCCAGATAGTGAAGTGCATGAATGAACTGAGTGGTTTCTATGGCTGTGGCTTCCTTAAGGCTGACCCACAAGGAGGGTGGGCAATGCCTGGTGAATTCCTACAAACAAAGGTTTGGGGCGGGGGGGCACACAGCAAGGTGAATTTTGGAGGCTTTATGGCACAGTGTCTTCAGTTCTGGTATTTTGCCACCTTGCTCTTCCAAGTTGTTCAGAGTGTTGTACACAATTCCATTCCATTTCATCCTCTCACCAATCCTGTGAGGGAACTTAGGCTGAGAAAGAGAAGGATTAACGGAAGGTCAACCAGTGACTTCTTAAGGAATTTCAAAATTCAGTATGCTAATAAAGTTGGGAGCATCTCATTATCAAGTATGTCTCTCTGTTTAGGCAGCCAGATTAGTATCTCATTATTTATTTAAAAAGCATTTGTATGCTGCCTTTCCACCCAAATAGAGTCCCCAAGGCAGTGAGCATCAGGTATTAAACATTAAAAACAGTATTTGAAATGTGTATATATAAGTATTTAACAATACAATAAAAACATAGTTTTGTGTAGGTAGCCATCTGGTCTGCAGTAGAAGAGACCTTATATCCCACTCAGAAGGTGGGAAGGAGTGTTGGGAAAAAGGGAGTCAGGTCCGGCTCGCTTCTTTGCCACATCACTCCCACCATCTGACTGGAATATAAGGGCTCAGTAGTCTCCATTCCTACCTGTTTCTGATGAAGGGATCTTGACTCTTGAAAGCTTGTACCCTGGAAAACCTCAGTAGTCTTTAAGGTGCTACTAGATTCAAATCTTGGTCCAGTAAAAACGTAGACATACAAACACAACCAGGGAGGAAGGCCAGTAAGAGTTTATTGGGGATACACCAAATGAAAGTCTTCACCCACTGATGGAAGATAATGACAGAAGGAGACAAGATGAATCTTCCTGGTGACATTAGATGCATATTCAGTATAAACCAGCAAACCGATTTGCATTCCATGCTGTATCTGTAAAATAGGTACCAGTTGGAGGAAAACATTATTAAGGTTCCTTTTCTGCATAAATAAGTCCTTGATGCTTTTTTTTGTTTAATAATCTGCTTTTTTCTGTCTTACAGCTACCTCCAGACATGGAAGAAAACCCTCCTCATTGTCTCCCATGACCAGGGTTTCCTGGATGATGTGTGCACAGACATTGTTCATCTAGACATGCAGAAACTATTCTACTACCGGGGGAACTACAGTAAGTGCACTCTTGAATCACCCGCACCTGAAAGGAGTGTGGAACAGGCAGGAACAGAAATGAATGTGTTTCAGGGCCAATGCTGTGCCTTTATAAAATGCAACAGCAAGGGAGCTCTACCGGAGGGTATTTCATATGCACAACACCTGCAATCAAACTTGAAAAACTACAAATCTGTCCATTTCAAATTTAAAAATGTTTTGTTTGGGTTTTGCTCTGTCTTTCCTAAATAGCCCTAGGGGTCTTACAATTTAAAAACAAACCATACACACACCGTAGAACTAAAAAGGGCATTAAGCAGCCCAAAATGATTACTGCGAAAAATATCCTTCGGGAAAAGACCAGAAGAAAAAGCGCACAGCCCTACCTGCCTTGTGGAAAGCCTGTGATGGTGGTGCCTTTGGCGTCACCTTAGGCAAACAAATACTTTGTGATTTGACTTAGGTACGACAGGCAGCCTTCTTATTGTTGTAACTACCCCCACCCACCCCCGTTCCAGTGAAGTTTTATATACTGTACAGTTTTATATGTTTTTTCTGTAGGCAGATATTAGGACAGAATTCTAGCGCCCCCATTTGCATTCTGTGTTGATGAAAGAAGCAAATTAGAGACCTCTCTTTTAAAAAGGTGTAGGGGGAGGCCTATAATGAGAATTCAAGTCTGCCTGGAAGCCCTGTTCTTGATGTAGGAGTCATCTCTGTTAGAAGTGTAAGTGGCCTAGGAATGGCAGCCGAGTAGACTGGGGCATAGTGGTCTGCCCATGCTCAGGCATTGCCCTGTCCTATGACTGGGCAAGTTGTTCATTTCTATTCCATCGTTCATCCAAAGAGCTCAGAATGTAATATGTAATTCTCTGAACCCTGTTTCATTCTCACAACTTTCTGGGATAGGTTAAGCTGTGAGAATATGTTTGGTCCAAGATTTTCCAGTGAGCAGTGTGGGGATTTGAATCTCCATCTCTCAGATCCTAGTCGGACACCGTAACCACTACACTACACGATCGCCAAAACACAGTTCTAGGAAATGTTTGATAGTCCCAGAAACAGTCTGTCCCCCTCAAGAACAGGAAGCCTTGGCTCAACTAGGGATTTGATATAAATGGTTTCTCAAAGGACACCTTTCTAATCTGTGGTAAAGTTCCAGGAAATATTCTCTCCTGGCCATTTGTGATTCACAAGCTTGTTGATGGAGGACAAGTTTTCATTATTAGCTGCAACAGCGGTGGCCGTCTCCATGTTCTGAGGCAGTGCACTTCAGATTACCAGGTGCTGAGGCCACTTCCTTCATGTGGTCTTCCCTGGGGCATCTGGCTGACCTCAGCTGGAGACAGACGGGTGGACTAGGTAGATTGGGTCCAGCAAGCCAGTGTCCCTCTCCCTGTTTTGTTTTTCAGTGACCTTCAAGAAGATGTATCAGCAGAAACAGAAGGAGCTGCTCAAACAATATGAGAAACAAGAGAAGAAGCTGAAAGACCTCAAGGCTGGAGGGAAGTCCACCAAGCAGGCAGTAAGTCTTGGTTTGGATTCTGCCTTGAGAGCCAGTGACAAGAGCTCTGTCCTGTTCTATGGAGCTCCCTGCAGCTCTGTTGCTCAATGAGTGAGAACTTGTACCTTGAGCGCAATGTCTGTAATTCCTTTTTTCAGTTCCTTTTTTCAGCTCACCTCTTTCCCAGGAAATGATCAGTATAACAACAGGGGGCATTAGCCCTTGGCCTTCAGCTTCGCCTTAAGGGTTTTAAAATGGGGGGAGCGTTATTCCTATGGGATGCTAGAACTGTGGATTGATTCTGTTGGCCTTTGGTTGCTTTTGGTGGGTGCCCTGAAACAGTTCTGTTTAGCAAGATGAAAGTACGCAGTGGCCAAGGCTGGGCGTATCAGGTAACCTTTTCAATCTGGCCCATTCATTTGCTTTGTTCTCCTCAGGAAAAACAGACAAAGGAGGCTTTGACCCGCAAGCAGCAGAAGTGCCGCAAGAAAAACCCAGATGAAGAGGCCAATGAAGCTCCTGAGCTACTGAAGCGGCCTAAGGAATATACTGTGAAATTTACCTTTCCGAACCCACCACCCCTCAGCCCGCCCATTCTGGGCCTGCATGGTAGGAGCCTGCCTTTTCTAGAGGTTGTTGGGGTGGGGGTGCTACTGTGACCTTGAATGGAGGGGGTGACTCTGAGGCTACTCCGAGGCAATGATTTACTTGAACAGTAGGGGGCATTGTAGTGTTGTACATACTGCCGTTTCTTGATCACAAAAGTGTTCTACCTCTTGAAGGCAAACTCTTATACTTTTCAGGAAGGCATTGTAGATTGGGGCATGAGGGAAGGTTGGAAAGCTGCCTCTCACAAACAGAGTTGTGCTTGGACAACACACTATCCTAGCCCATGCATACAGAGCATCAGTGCCATATCATTGCAGAGATGGGACCAGTGTTCCACGTGTGCCATGTTTTTCAAAGGGTCTAGAGGACAGAAGTCAGTTTCATCATTTGATTGTGGGCTCTGCAGTCTGCCACCCCTGAGTTGTCAGACTCCCAGGCATTACTACCAGAGGTCTTGGCAGTAGTTGTGGGGAAAAGTACTGTTTCCAAACAGACACACACATCCTCCATTGACCAGTTCTCCTCCTCGTTCTTTCTTACAGGTGTGGACTTTAGCTATGAGGGACAGAAGCCTCTCTTCAAAAATTTGGACTTTGGGATTGATTTAGAGTCTCGGAGTAAGTGATCTGAAAGAGACTTTGATAAATCTGGCTTATTACCCCATCAGTGTGCTGATTCTTTATATATGTTTATTTATTTGCTTATTTTGTTACATCTTTCTCCACCAACACCAGAAGGCCAGTACCAAGGGCAGCTTACAATTTATTTATTTAGAAAAATGTGCCATCTCTCCAGCAACCTGCCCGAGGTGGCTTACCAAAAATTAAAAATAAAACTTTAAAAGATACGAATTAAAATCCAGCATTAAAAACCCAGCCCAGCATAAAAACAGACCGTTTCCAGAACAAAATAGTGTTAAAAAATCAATCTCTTAATTAAAAGCCTGGTGAAAAGAAACATTTTGGGCTGGTGTTGTTTTTAAAAATCAACATAGGCACCAAGCAGACTTCAAAGGGAAGGGCATTCCATAAGCGAGATGCCACTACTGAAAAAGCCCTGTCTCTGGTTGCCTCTTCACCTCTGAAGGGCAGGCACAGAAAGCAGAGCTTGTGAGGCAGATCTTAACGGGTGGGCTAGACAATATGGGACGAGGCAATACTTCAAGTTCCCTGTCCCCCAAGCCATTTAGGTAAGAATCAGCAATTTGAACTGTGCCGAGAAACAAGTTTCTGGACCATTTTCAAAGGCAACTCGATATGCTGTGGCCTACAATAATATAACATGGACATAATCAGAGTATGGATCACTATAGCCAGATGACACTTTTGGAGGAACAGCTGAAGCTGGCATATTAGCAGAAGCTGATAAAAGGCATTATGGGCCACAGAGGGTACTTGGGCCTCAAACTATAGACCAGGGTCCAGCAGTGCCCCTCCCCAAGCTATTAACCTGTTCCTTCAGGGGGAGTGCAACATTAATATTAAAACATCATGGAACGACAAAAAAAGAAATCGCAATGTTCTTAACAGTTAAAACTGTACCCACCTACCCTACAACCTTTTTCTGTGGCCCAGCAAACCTTTATTTCTGCACACTGGAGGAAAGAAAGTGAGGAGCCTTCAGGATACTTTGACTGGTGTGTGTTAGAGACTTAAGTGTTGATGCTTTTCTCTCCCTGCCCCCCAGTCTGTATCGTAGGCCCCAACGGTGTGGGAAAGAGTACATTGCTGCTGCTGTTAACGGGGAAACTGCCACCGGTAAGAGAACCGTATTCTATTTTCCACATTTGGGCCTTCTCTTACGTAGCTCCTCTCTCTCTGTTCCCAAGATTTTTTACATGTGATACAGTGATACAGTCCAGAATGATCATCTTTATTGCCACTCAAGTAGTGCTAAGCACTTTTCCAGATAAATCCCAAAGTCAGTGTAAAAATGCTGAGGTTTCCTGAAGGGGCACAGAGCCCCGTGGCGCAGAGTGGTAAGCTGCAGTACTGCAGCCCAAGCTCTGCTCATGACCTGAGTTCGATCCTGGTGGACGCCGGGTTCAAGTAGCCGGCTCAAGGTTAACTCAGCCTTCCATCCTTCCGAGGTTGGTAAAACGAGTACCCAGTTTCCTGGGGGTAAAGTGTAGATGACTGGGGAAGGCAATGGCAAACCACCCCATAGCAAAAAGTCTGCCAAGAAAACATTGTGATGTGGCGTCCCCCCAGTAATGACTCGGTGCTTGCACAGGAGACTACCTTTACCTTTTACCTTTCCTGAAGGGGACATTAGCCTTCCTACACACACACATATACTACATGAGGTGCAACTTACAAACTGGCCACATCATGGCAGGTGTAACACATTCAGAGCCAGACTATTGATCCATCTAGGTTAGTATTGTCCACTTTGACTACCAATGGCTCTTCAAAGTCTTAGAAGGATCTTTCTAACAGGAAATGACAGGGCTAGAATCTGGGGCTTTTACACATCTAGGATGTGATCTGCTGTTAAGTCTGGGCTTTCCTTTGTACAACTAGTAGCCCCTCTTGTCATCTTGGCAAACTCAGTCCAGCCTAAGGTCCATGGAGCTGGCAAACCTTTCTTGCTGTCGACCTTTACCTGACAATGTTGTGATTTTTGGGTGGCTGTTCAGGAGATCGCCAGTAATAAAACACACAATATGCAATTTATCTCCCTGATGTGCTAAGCATGAAGTTGCTTTTCGCTACCTCGAGTCATTTCCTCAGCTTGCTCACTGTTACCTCAATATCTTCTTAAAGCCAAAAATAAAACAGGGTGGCCCTGGTGGGCATCCTCACCAACTTCCCTTTCCACTTCTCCAGCCAACAGGCCCAGCATTCTAATCAAAAATAAAGAAGCCCAAAGGGGCCCACTGAAGCCCAGGAGAATCTCTACTGTCCCTTCTAAAATAGTCCTTTTGGACTTGACAGCTGGAGAATGTCCAGTCACAAACTGCCAACTGCAGCCTCCCAGAAGAGGCTGCTTTTTGGCCCTCTTAGCAACTGGCTCATGTTTTTAGCAACATCTCTGTCTCTCAATCTTCACAGAAAAGTATTTGAGTGGAATACAAATCTCTTTCCTTCCCCCCCCTTTCCCCTTCTTATTTTTCCAGACAAGAGGAGAAATGAGGAAAAACCACAGGCTAGTGAGTATGGGACACCCTCTTCCATAAATAAAAAGGGACCAATTTGGCACGAGATAGCCTAACCCTTGAATGGCTTGGCGGCTGCAATCCAGGGCAGCAGCACAGCCCCTGTGAATCAGGTCGGATGCAGTCATTCAGACCAAGCACAATTCTGGGGGGGGGGGTGAAATTGGGACGGCTGTCTACAGGGGCCCACAGCATTGCGTGAAGGATGTGGTTAGTTGTGGGCACTGCAGGTGAGTGACATGTCCCTCTTTTTTCTCCTGGTAGAAAATTGGGTTCTTCAACCAGCAATATGCCGATCAACTGAACATGCAGGAGACAGCGACGGAGTACCTGCAACGTAACTTCAACCTGCCCTACCAGGATGCTCGCAAATGCCTCGGGCGTTTTGGCTTGGAGAGCCACGCCCACACCATCCAAATCTGCAAGCTCTCCGGTATGAGGGAGGTTGGCCTCCGGAGAAGAGGAACTCAGGGTTTTGGTGGCTTCTACTAGGAGCTACTAGGGAGAAAGATCCAGCTAAGGCTGATAAGGGGAGAATATAGAGAGGCAGGACGGAATATGGTTGGAAAACTTAATGGTGCAGGAAGACATCCGAAATTATCAAAGAATGAGGGCTTGTGCTGAGCTAAAGAAAGTGTGGCCCCTAGGTGCATACCCATGACTCCCATGGGTCTTGAATCTTTTTGGATTCTTTTTTGGGACTATGAGGGTTCAGAAATGCTCGAAGGATCTCTAGAAGAACAAGAGAGTGTTTGTGGCATTCTTGGATTGCAATGTCTGCTTCATGCAAAATGCACACACCTTCCTCGTCAGTCAGTTTGGTGACATGGTAACGCCAGGATGAAGATGGGCAGTTTGTGAAGCCCACCAGGGAAAGTCAGCTGTGTGGTATGGCTGTATGAGAGCAGATGTGGGTGGGAGTTGGGTCACTGTTTATCATCCCCAGTCCTCCTTGGGAGGATAGGATCTCATCCCCGCCAACTTTGCAGAGAGGATTTCTTCCAATTGTTTCATCATCTATTCTTACTCTCATTTACTTGTTTGTTTACTGCTCCAGGGGGACAGAAAGCCCGTGTGGTATTTGCAGAACTGGCTTGCAGGGAGCCAGACGTCCTTGTTTTGGTGAGTATGTTTAAGGGAAAGAAGCAGGTGTTGCAGGGCAGAAGTACCTTTAACATCTCAATTCAATTCTGCTAAGCATGGCACATGTTTTGGTGCTGCCTCTCTTCCCTCCCATCACCTGGCTTATGTGCCAGCATGCCAAAAAAACTACCTTTCTAAGCTCTCTTTCTGTTTGCACCAAACACTTGATCAGGTTTTCGTCAAGAGGGCCTTTAGACTGTTGGAGAGCACCCCCGCTACTCTAAAGTTTTCCCAGCCAGAACCTTCATCTGTTAAGTGGGAACCTCAACAGGGGGCTCTTTTGTTGACAGCCAGGATTGTATAGTGGTTAGAGATAGGACTAGGATCTGGTAGATCCAGGTTCATATCCCCACTCTACCACGAACGTTTGCTGGCTGACCTTGGGTCAGTCGCATGCTGTCAGTCACACCTATCGAAATAATAAAAAGGAAGAGAGCAGAATAGTGTAAGCCACTTTGGGACCCCATCAGGAAGAAAGTCAGGGTGTAAATGAAGTAAAAACATTTTAACAAAAGGTGGTAATCCTGCAGGCAGGGCTTATGTGACAAAGTCCCCCCTCCCCCCAAAAAAGATTCCTACACCTAAATGACTGTATGTCAGAGAGAAAACCAGGCTAGAACTCTTCTCTGTGGGCAGGAAATATTTTTGTGTAGAGGATCATTTAGTCATTGAAGCCCGTGTGCAGTCTGAAGTTACACAGTCCAGGTGTAACCTTAACACCTCACTGAGAACTAGGCCTCATTCTCTTGCTGTTTTCCTTACTGTCAAGAAAATGACTGCTGGGTGGGGGGGGGGGCTTTGGATGCTGGTGCTGTCTGAGCTGGTGTTGGGTTTTGAATCCTGGTACTTGCCAATGTTTCAGGCAACTCATGGGTAAAACAATGAAAAGCCAAATGTCCTCTTCTCTCCGCATCAAGTGAATGCTCTCCCCTCTTTTATGCATCCCAGGATGAACCTACAAATAACCTGGATATTGAGTCCATTGATGCCTTGGGAGACGCCATCAATGAATACAAAGGGGGTAAGTGAAAGCCTTGTGCTACAATGTCTGGGCTGCAGGGAAGGACAAAAGAACAATAAGCAGATGGAATTCTGTCTGGGGAGGGGGGAGATCATGGCCAGCTTCCAATCTTTGGACTTGACAGTCCCTTGCGGTAGTCTGGGATTGACTCTGTCCCATGAAAACCTGTACCCCAGCCTCCTTATTGACTTAACATGAGATGGCAGCACTAGGCTGCAAGTGATATTGACCGTCAATAGATTCAAGGTAGACAAAACAGAGGGCTTCCCCTCCCCTCATTCAGTGCCTAAGTGATACATAAATTTGACTGCCACAGGATGCAGTGATGGTCACTAGCTGAGATGGGTTTAAATGAGAAATTAGACAAATTCATGGCATTCTCTTAACAGCGACGAGCCATTAATGGAAACACCATGTTCGGAGGCTCTATATCCCTGAGTATCTGGTACTGGAAACAGATAACTGGAGAGGGCAGTTGCCTTCATGTCTTGCTTGCAAGCTTCCCAAAAGAACCCAGCTGCACACTGTTGGAAATAGGATGCTAGACTGTTTCCAGGGGGATGTTAGTCCTGATCTAGAAGGGATCTTGCAGCTTCCAGAACTGCAGCTTGTGAGAAATAACTGCGCTCCTGAAGGTTATGGAGTGAGCTCTCTGCGTGTAGTAGAACTTTCTGCTTGGGCATTTTATATTTTCTCTGCCTGTATCCTCAAGGATTCATAGGATTTTCAGCTCAGTGCCTTGAGCTACTGCTGGGGGGAAAGCGATGGAGGAAAATCCCAGAACATTCAAGCCCTTGGTGGTGCCTAAAGAGTTCTTTGGGGTCTGATGACCTGTCCATTGATTCAGCTTGATCCTGTTTGTTGTGTAGAAATGGCTAGAGAGTGCCATACGCTTTCTGCCCTTCCTTGCTAGTGTAGTGTAGTGTAGTGGTTAGAATGTTGGACTAGGGTCTGGGAGATGCAGTTCAAATCCCCATTCTGCCATGGTAGTACGGTGGATGACCTTGGGCCAATTGTACATTCTCAGCCTAACGTACCTAACAGGGTTGTTGTGATGATGATGAAATGGAGAACAATGCTAACTCCTTTGAGTATCTACTGGGGAGTCGGGCCAGCTATAAATGGAGTAAATAAATACACGAGGCCAGCCCTCAGGAACAGGGCGGCAGGCAGGGCCCACCCGTCATGGCTTTTTTTCAGAAGGTGGAACGGTTCTGTGGGAGGCTGGGGAGGCTGTTTCTGGCCCTGGAAAAACAATGCCTTCTTCTTCTCCTGCTTCCAGCTGTGATCATTGTCAGCCACGACGCCCGACTTATCACCGAGACCAACTGCCAGCTCTGGGTGGTGGAGGACCAGACCATCAACCAGATAGATGGAGACTTTGAGGACTACAAGCGGGAAGTCCTGGAGGCCTTGGGCGAGGTCATCATCAACCGGCCTCGGGAATGAGGCTGGAGGAGGAGGCAGAGTCTCACCACCTTAGCTGCCCTTGCTTCCTCTCATTCACAGGACTCTTGAGTGGAAGGGGGCAGAAGTGAGTGACTGAAGCCAAAAGCTCCCTTTTTCCAAGCGGCTGTCTTCTCTCCCCACCCACCAGCCAGCAGGGAATTTGAAAGTGTTTTGAGGGGAGGAGTATGGGTATGTCTAAGCATGGCTCATTCTTATGAAACACAAGTTAGCATTTTACGAGTCGCTCCTTCTTATCTCCCCTCTTTTTTCTGATAATAGTTCCAGCGGAGTTGTGTAAACTGATTTAAATTAAAATGTGAAGGACACTTTTGGGCAAAGCGCTCTCTTGACTTTTTCTTTTGGAGAATGGAGATCGGGGAGGTGTGACCTCCTTAGAAGATGAGTGAAGCACAGAGGATAGAAAGCAAAACCATTGGAGGGCATCTTTTTCAGTTGTATCCTTGAGCCAAAAGATTCCAGCTCAGGAATATTCTGAGCTCCACCACCTAGAATAGTGATGGCGCACCTTTTTGAGCCCAAGTGCCCAAACTGCAACACAAAACCAACTTATTTATTTCAAAGTGTCAGCACTGCAATTAAACCTGAATACTGAGGTTTTAGTTAAGAAAAAACAACTCATACAGTTGTCCGAACTAATTAACATCTCCATCTCCCCCCCTCTCTCTCATTCACACACACACTCACTCAGGAGCCACGAATGAAAGTAAAGCAAGTTAAATCAAAGCAGTTTGCCCTTCTTTAGACCAGCAGCCCTGCTTGCAAGCACTCTCTCTCTCTTTCTCTCACTCACTCAAAAGCCACGACTGAAAGTAATGCAAGTTAAATCAAAGCAGCTTACTCTTCTTTAGAAAGCCAGCCCCAGCAACCCGGCTGCTGCCTCCGCTTCCTGCTGCTAAAGAGACGGGCAGCAGGGAGGCAGCCTTGAGGAAAAGGAATCACATGGGCAGGGCCAAAACCCATGTGATTTCTGCTCAGAGCTGCTGGAACGGCGTTCCAGGCGTTCCCCCTCCAAATGAGCCCTGGACCTAGCGATCAGCGACTTGGCTCACGTGCCCACAGGGAGGGCTCTGCGTGCCAGCTGTGGCACACGTGCCATAGGTTCGCCATCACTGGCCTAGAACCTACATGGATGTCTTTTGGTTTGTGCCTTGTAGCTGAGGTTGTCTAGACATCATACAGCCATAGTTGTAGAGCTGATCTGTGTCCTGAGCTAGATGCATACAATGGTTCTAAACTGTGCCAAGAAATCCAATGTTTATTTTAGCTATGATCCCCACTCAGCACCAAGAAACCCAGTAACAGGTGCTGTGACTGCATTTGGTACCAGCTGAAATGTAGGGCTAAGAGGAGAAGTATGAAGGAGAATTCAAAAGGAATACTGAAATCTCAAGGAGAGGGAACAGGCACTGAGTTACGTCCTTGGTCCATCAAGATCAGCATTATCTACTGCACCTGGCAGTGGCTAGTATGTGGCCGTCATCACACGGCCATAAATTTAGCACCAAACTAGCGCCATCTCCCGCTGAATGCTCACCTTATTCCGGCTGTCTTGTGATTTCGCCATTCTCCCCAATTCACGCTTTGTGACTCTTTATGTCATCTTTATCCACTTCCATGTGAATGCCCTGGATCAACTATGAACCCTTTGCAACACCAAAACGTTCACTCTCCCCGATCATCTGTCTCACGTAACACTGATTCTCCTGCCCTACACTCCCACATGTCCCAACACGACCCGCAATTAAGCCAAAGTATTTTTTTTAAAAAAGTCAGCCTTATAGCGCTATAGCGCTATTCTGCCATGGGTGGGAAACCTCTGCTTTCTATCATGGTTAGCTTTTGGGTTGGCCCAGCACAACATTGGTATAATAGAAGAGTGATATAGTGCAAATATGCAAAAAACATTTTTTTTTAAGGGGCAGGATTTTTAGGGCTCCGTTTCCGGAGGCACTTTGACCATCGAATTGCGCTTTTCCCTTTTAATGTGACTGACTGGAAGCGCAAGCAGTCGTCAAAAGATGGGAAAATCTGTTCTAATAACGATAACAAAATAAACGATGTCTAGTGCAAAACTGACGAAATAAGGGCCTGTGTGACGATGGCCAGGGTCTCAAGGTCTTTCACATCACTCACTTCTGTAACCCTTTTTAGTGGAGATGCCAGCAACTGAACTTAGGACCTTCTGTGTGTAAAGCAGATGCTCTGCCACTGAGCCACAGCCCCTGTCCTTGGAGCATCATTTTAAAAAAATTTGATCTTCATCTGTGATGGATAAAAACATTCTCTTACAAAGAGAAATGTCAAAGAGCTTCTCAGAAATGTTATAGGCAGACTGGAAATCAAATACTTCTTTTTTATGTCTTTTACGTCTTTTTTACTGTACTGTTGGAAATACTTCTTCCCTTGGAGCACTCTCTTCCTTAAGCGGATCTGTATACTGAATGTATGCTGGTATATTATTGGGAGTTCCAGCAGTAAGGGTGACCAGAGTAGTGAACTGAGAAGAAAAAGGGGTAGGGAGATGGACGGCACAAGCTTCCAAATACATGCTACCTTTCCTAACTTGCTGCCTGGGGGCACAGCTGCTTTATTTCTCAGCGCATGAAGTGTGCACTGGAAGCTGATCAAGTGAAAGAAATGGAATTGTGCTTACAGTTGTATCACAAGCAACATAATCTTATTACTGCATTAGGCTTTTAAAAAAAGAAACCTGCATGCAGGTGAATACCTGGATTAGATCCAGATATCCTTGCACAGGTCAAGCTCTTCCTCACTTCCCCCACATCTCAAGTGGTCCTTTCCAACCTTGGTAGAGAACCTGTGCGAAGTATAGCTGCAGTGACAGAAGAGGCAGGAAGGGTGATATCACCCCTTTCTCTCCTCATTGCAGTCTCCAGCCCATGTGGCTATCCACCAAATGGGTCCTGTGACCATGGGGAATCAAGAATACTGGGGTTGGAAAGTATTGCTGAGGGTGAGAGGAAAGCAGTAAAGATCAACAAAGATCGGTATCTTTTGCTGATGGATCACTGGATCCAGCCCAGTGAATTAATCTTAGTTTTACCAAAACTTAGGAAAAGATGGCTAATAGGCACTGAAGCCTCTTGCACCGCCTCCACTGAAAATAAATTCAGAGCTGAAATAGTCGCAGTGCCTTCCATCTAGGTATGGCTTTGCTATCTCTGCCATAAGCCGAGCAACCAGATGGGAAGGAGAGCTGCATTCCCGGACCTTGAGCGATCGCACAGAAGAAGGGATTTACAAAACTGCAGTGCTTATATCAGTGTTTCCCAACATTTTTTTCAGGGAAGAACTAAATTAACCTTTCAAATCCCAAGGAACCCCTAGCTATTAAAACGTTTACAGTCTAGCTAAAGTCGATGGCGAGAAGTGCAATTCAGTTACTGCTAAAGAAATTTTATTTGTAAAGAGCATATATATAAATGTCAGCTGACAATGTCCAAGGGATATTTGGAATTTTTCACGACATTGCAATTTTTTAAATTTATTCCATGATTTCTTGCAGAAGCCCTTACAAATGCAACCAGAACCCTGGTTGAGAAACACTCGTCTAAATGGGTGAGGGGGAAAAGCATTACTTGCTGAGAGCCTCTCCCGCCAGTGGAGTGTCCATTGGCCTTTGCAGGTGGCCAAAAGCCAGGTGCTACTTAGGCCCTTGGGCCAGGGTGCAGATCTCCTCTACTGCTTCCAGCCACTCCTGTGTTTTCCATGCGTTTCTCTGCCTGGTGTGCGGCCTCTTGCTTTCCTATCTCACAGAGAAGCATTGCCAAGTTGAGAGGACCTTGAAATGCAGACAGGAGCCACCCACAGAAACAGGGTCCCAGGTTTCAGCCTGCTGCCTCCCTCACTGCCTTTACCTCTATCTAAAAACACCCACAGCTTCTCCTCTAGCTGTGGTAGTGAATCCCCCCATTCACTACCCCCCCCCCGGGTGTCAGGCAGGCTTGCCCAAGGCAAAAACAGGTAGCACATGCTGCTATTCTTTCAGATCACACCAGCTTCAGTCATGAATTTAAAGGTAAAGAATTTATCCATTTGTGTAGCAGCTTGGCCCTCTGCTGTACAAGCCATTCTCTCCCCGAGATGGTACTTACTGTCCCTTAAGCCTTTTGATGTCTAATCTCCAATAGCCAAATCTTCTAACCAGCTTCCTTTCTATGATTGGTTCCTCACCCCACTGCTTGAAATGGCAGGTGGGAGGGGGTGCCTGGCCCAAGCCGTGCCTATCATCAGCTCCAAGGGATGCTGCAGAGAAGTGGAACAATGTGGAAGGTGTGTGCTTCCTCTTGTCTTGTGCTGCCACTGCCAAACCTTAGGGGGCCCTCACAGCCTGCCTTGCAGCCAATGGGGGTATCTGCAAGCCAGGTAGAATTCTTTGTGGGAGAGTGCACCTCCTTTTGTGCTGTGCTTTCACTCTATTTGGGGCAACACATAGCCAGCTTTGTGGCATGGTTTACATCAGATTAGTACATCATAAAACATAAACAAATCTTGATTGTTTATTGTACAAAATCCAGGGTGTGCAAATTTATTATTGTATATGACAGGAATCATTCCAGTAGTGGATTTCAATAAAAATAAGGTATTTACAAGATAACAAACGAAGGGGAAAGGAAGGCACTCTTGACAGTAAGAGATTATCAGGTTTACCATTGCCTTCTATGCAGTACTAACAGGGTTAGCTGTCTGTGAAAGATCCACCCCTGGTGTCACCTTCCACTACTGCTGCTGCCCAGTAACTAGCCTTTGGGAATTCCTCCACTTCCATCACCATGTGAACTGTCAATTCTCTTCTGCGGATGTGACCATTGATTCCTGAAGGGGGTGGAGGCATCTTAGTCTGGTTTCTCAGCTTTGACCATTCCACCTTGAGTAACTCTTCCTGGAGTTTAGATTCTTGACCAAGTCTGTGTTCCTGATGGTATTGCTCTCAGCCTCACTGACACACTCAAACTCTCTCACTGTGTTAAGGTGCATATTCAAGAGGGGGAATAAAAACATAAAGATCTATAAACACATACACACATGACCAGGAAGGAGGAGCAATCAGTTTCCCAAGGATACGCTGAGTGAAACTAAAAAGCCTTTACCCCCCTTTGGAGAACAATGACAGAGAAAGACAAGCAAATCTCCCAACAGATAAAGTTCCAAAGTTTTGGCTCTGCTGTATGCCGGGCTTTTTTTCAGCTGGAACGCAGTGGAACAGAGTTCCGGAACCTCTTGAAAATGGTCACATGGCTGGTGGCCCCGCCCCCTGATCTCTAGACAGAGGGGAGTTGAGATTGCCGTCCGTGCCATGGTGCAGAGGGCAATCTAAACTTCCCTCTGTCTGGAGATCAGGGGACGGGGCCACCAGCCATGTGACCATTTTCTCCAAGGGCAACCCACTGAGTTCCACCATCTCTTTTCCCAGAAAAAAAGCCCAGGCTGTATGACCAAAGCAACCCACAAGTGCCTACTCTTCCCCCCTCCTTCTGCTTGCTGGAATGCCCCTCAGGCTGCCATCCACTGAAGCTTCTTTTCGCTTTCCTTTGTAGATGAAGGAAGACTGCTCCTGCGGCTGTGGTCTATGAGGAGCCAGCTTGCTCCCTCATTTCGAGAACTTTTTCATGATACTGGTAGTGCTTCCAGTGTATAGTAACTTACATCTACATCCAATCATGTAGACTACAGCGTGGGTACTGCAAGTCGAAAAAGATTTTAGGCTAATTCTCTTGCAGTTTATAGAACTCCCTTCTTCAACTAAGAGACAAATTTTACTGTGCCCACAGCGATAATGCCTTGTGGGGCTGTTCTGTGGCCCTGTGGTATCCTTAAATTCAGATGCTACAAGGATGTCCCTGATGCTGCTAGTCTTCCTGAATCCAATCAAAGAGGGAATGCTGCAGCCTGGGATATCCGATACAAGATGCCAGTGCTTCACTACCACCTTTCTGATTTTGTCAGACAAAGGGGAGAATTCCATTGCCCATTGCACGTGATGTTCCTGCTTCCTCTCCCTAGGGGCAAATAAATCTTGTCTATTCATCCTTGAAGCCTGATCTCTAGCCCTTTACACTACACGGCTGGGATACCCCCTCCTCAAAAAATCATGACCTAAAGACCGACTATATACCAAATAGTTGGCCAGGGAAGTAGAGTTTCTTTTAATCCTTAAAAACTGGCCATAGGGGAGATTGTGCCTTAAATGCACTGAATGAAAAGTGTAAGTAAGAATTTTTATCCTCCTGCAATAGGATTAGCCTAAGATCTTTTTCAATGTGCAGCACCCACTCTGTAGTCTATGCGATTGAATGTACATGCAAGTTACTATACATTGTAAGCACCACCCGTACTGTGAGGCAGAGAATTTTGTAACATCTTCACCGTATCAGACATAGGGTCAGTGAAGCGCCACATGTTCCCCGCTTCTTGGAGCATCATAGGGATGAGAGTAAGTTTAGAATCTTGGTTCTTTATGTAGCCAAACCAGGAAATGTTAGTAAAACGGAACTCCTACAAAAAGAGGCATACTGGACATTTGACAACCAGACAGTCTTGCCCTGTCTGGTTTGAATGCCCAAATAGATTTTTCCTGTTATTTATAACTTCTACAAGAGGAATGTTAGTCTATGGTCTCATCTGTAAGCATGCCCTGAATAAGTTACAAGTAGAATGTCAGTCTCTGGATGATGAAATACAGCAGACAGATCCCTGGTTCATTGTAGCAAGACACAGGTTCTCGGTTAAATGACTTTTATTCAGAAATCAGTTCTTTCCATATTCAAATCCAAAGGTCTACTTAGAAGTAAGGTAAGCAACTAAGCAGTTCTAGCAGAAAGTTGACCAGAATGGCTACATAGGAAAGGTACATCCCTTTTCTACCTACTTTCCTTCCCCCTCCCAATTCCCAAACAACTTAGTGTTGTTCTTTCTGTGTGAGAACATTATGCATATTTGTGCTATCGGGCTAAGAGGAGAGAAGACATATCATAGTCAGGAAGAAGACTTCAAACTTGTAAACATCCGGCTACCTGGAAACGTGTGAGAACTCACTGAAATGTTAGCAACAAGAAATGGAGTTACATCTGATGATATAAGATGGAGTCACATTTGACAGAATAAAGCATATACTGGACAACAGAAATATTGGCATGAATGAATGGGTACAGTCAGACATGACATAGAGGCATCATGAAATCTTTAAGTGAATATCTTTGCCCTATCCAGTATAAACACTGAGAATTGTTTCCTCAGATATTAGTATGCCTTTAAGAAATTTCATTAGTGGAAAACCTAGTAAGCATATAATGCATCAAAGGAGGATAGGTGTTACCAAGGTGGTCTTAGTGGAGATTTTCTGTGACGAAACTGTACTAAAGAATACACGGGAGTCCATTTAAAAGACTGGAATTTTATTAACATTGCAATACTGAATGATACAGGATACAATTGTCACTTTTGATTTGAATATTGTAGCTATGGATGAGTAGAGTCTGCAGGGCATGTTCTTGAAAAAGCTCTCGAAACAAGGGAGCAAGTAGATCACAGCAGCAGGAGCACTCTTTCTTCATCTACAAAGGAAATAAAAAAGAAACAACAAGGTTTATGACATTTCAGTGCATTTTGGCTCTATAGTATTTCTTGGACTTACCTATGACATTCAACTTATTTATGAAGGTCACCAATATGGCATGATTTTTGTTCTTATTTTCTTACTTCTTTTTCATATTTATTGTATTTATGACCTTCTATTCTATTTTTATCATCTTTGCACTTATGTAACTGTATTGAGGTCTAAATGGAAGAATTGGGAAACTGCTAATAAATATGTATTTGTTAGTATATATATGTAATTTACACATGACTTAAAAAAACCTTTAATGACAATGTTACTTTTGCATATTCCGTAACCTTATTTTCATGTGATACTTTTAGTCCCCGCCATCCGTCCCTGTGAGTTGGATGCAGAGCCCCTTGAATTTGCTGGTGATGGGAGACCAGATGGGTGATGCACCCCTTTTCTGTGGCCTTCTGTAAGCTTTTCTGATATAACAGTCCCAGGTCAGCCAAGGAGGCCTGGTTACCTGGCTGAGGGCACTTCCAGCTTCCATGGATCGAAACAAACAGAATTACAGTGAAGCACTGAAAATCACATAGGAAATTCCCACCATAACCACCTTAGTTACTTGCTATCAAGGATGCTTGGGGAAGAGCAAAATGGGGACCAGGACAAAAAAGAAACAAGGGAAAGGAGTTGGGGAACTTGGCTCACCTGGCTTAAGCATCACGGCCATCTTGGTGGCTTGCGGGCTCACCTCACCAAAACTCCACCCTGAGACGACCCTATAAGGGGGGAAAAACTGTGGTAAGCAGGCAGCTCATGCACCTCCATCCACCGGCATCCTCCAGGTCTCTTCCACCCCTTCGTTACACTAACATCCACCGACTTCCGTCTGCCCACATCCACTAGCTTCAATCCATTAATAGCCGCCAGTTCCATTCATCCATCTTCATTCATCCATCAACCGTACACGCCAGTGATCATGTCGACAGCGCAGGGCGCATGCCTCCACGGGACACCCCCATTCACACCACACTCAGCCCATCACATGCACTCCCTTCCATACACAGACCCTCAGCGAGCACCGCCCAGCTTAATGGATCGGGCTCCTCATTCACTCACACTCTCACTCTCCGTCCAGACCCATCCATACACAAACACTCCCCAGCTTCCATCCACGAATATCCACCCGCTTCCGCTAGCCAACTTCCATCAGCTTCCGTCAGATCACTCATCAGGAGCTTCAGGCCGTGGTACTCCGCCAGGCTTCAAGCCGCATGTCATCACTGCCGCTTACACTACAAGTCCTCCGCTTTCGCAGGAGAACTTGCCTTATTGATCCTCTGCCATCCACAGCATCGCCCTCCTCTCTGCACGGATTCTGCTCTTCTGTTGTCGGCCTTGAACTGCCTGCGTGCCTCTCTCTGGGGGAGACACAGAGGGACAGGACTTAAGGGCCTCTCGGAGAACTCAGCCCTTTGGGTTGGGCCCTGCCAAGGCATAAGGGGCGGTCCATGTGACATCAACTACCTACAGCCATCTCTCCAGCTTGATGGCTCCTCATTGTCTGGGTGCCCCTGAGATTGGCACTCACTAAAGCTTGCAGTGTTTCCAAGGCAACAAGTGCTTTGCTGTGCTGGTATTGTCATGTCACAATAGTCCAGAGGTCAGTGTTGCCAAATGTCAAGTATATGGGCCCCTCTCCTCAGCAGCTGTTGCCTCTATGATTCATTTTCAGTGGCTTCAATGAGAACTCTTGGGGAGCATCCCCTTTTCTATTGTATCTCCCTTTTCTATTGTATCTCCCTCCCCTTCTATTTCCCCTTTCCCTTCCTTGGCTACTCCTTCAGCCTTTCCCTTTCCTTTCTTCTTCCTGTGCTTTCAACAGCCCTCTTCCCTTTGTTTGCTCCCCTCTTTTCAGCTTCCCCTCCTATCCTGCCGCTCAGTGTCTCCCCATGAAAAGCCTGGCTAAGCTATGGGCTGGCTGGCAGCCCAGGGGCAGTCCCACTGCTGTGGTGTCTACTGTACTGCCATGCTGGGCCATTTTCAGAGGGAATTGAGGCTCTAGAAGTTGTCCCGTCACTGGCAAATCTCTCATCACAGAGAGTTCCAAAGATCCGGCGGTGCCATAATGATCAAAGCACCCCTCAAGAACCGAGTCCTCCCCTCTCTCCTTCTCCTCCTTGCCGGCATGCCCCTCAGGCTGCCCTCCACTGAAGCTGCCACTGCCCCCACCCTGGTAACAAGGGCACTTGGCTGAGCTGGGACTGTGATGTCAGAAAAGCTTACAGAAGGTCATAGAAAAGGGCCCCTCCCCATCACCCATCTGGTCTCCCCTTGCCAGTAATTTCAAGGGCCTCTCCATCCATTTTTGCCTGTAAGAGGCTGAGATTGATAGCAAGGCAGAGGCGCCAGCTGCTTAAAGTGCTCAAGGACAGCCTCTGTTTTCTGGCTCCTGATTTAGAAAAACAGAATTACACTGAAGCACTGAAAATGAAGCACTGAAAATCACACAGGAAATTCCCACCATAACCACCTTAGTTACTTGCTATCAAGGATGCTTGGGGAAGAGCAAAACGGGGACCAGGACAAAAAAGAAACAAGGGAAAGGAGTTGGGGAACTTGGCTCACCAGGCTTAAGCATCACGGCCATCTTGGTGGCTTGCGGGCTCACCTCACCAAAAGTCCCCCCTGAGACGACCCTATAAGGGGGAAAAAACTGTGGTAAGCAGGCAGCTCATGCACCTCCATCCACCGGCATCCTCCAGGTCTCTTCCACCCCTTCGTTACACTAACATCCACCGACTTCCGTCTGCCCACATCCACTAGCTTCAATCCATTAATAGCCGCCAGTTCCATTCATCCATCTTCATTCATCCATCAACCGTACACGCCAGTGATCATGTCGACAGCGCAGGGCGCATGCCTCCACGGGACACCCCCATTCACACCACACTCAGCCCATCACATGCACTCCCTTCCATACACAGACCCTCAGCGAGCACCGCCCAGCTTAATGGATCGGGCTCCACATTCACTCACACTCTCACTCTCCGTCCAGACCCATCCATACACAAACACTCCCCAGCTTCCACCCACGAATATCCACCCGCTTCCGCTAGCTAACTTCCATCAGCTTCCGTCAGATCACTCATCAGGAGCTTCAGGCCGTGGTACTCCGCCAGGCTTCAAGCCGCATGTCATCACTGCCGCTTACACTACAAGTCCTCCGCTTTCGCAGGAGAACTTGCCTTCTTGATCCTCTGCCATCCACAGCATTGCCCTCCTCTCTGCACGGACGCTGCTCTTCTGTTGTCGGCCTTGAACTGCCTGCGTGCCTCTCTCTGGGGGAGACACAGAGGGACAGGACTTAAGGGCCTCTCGGAGAACTCAGCCCTTTGGGTTGGGCCCTGCCAAGGCATAAGGGGTGGTCCATGTGACATCAACTACCTACAGCCATCTCTCCAGCTTGATGGCTCCTCATTGTCTGGGTGCCCCTGAGATTGGCACTCACTAAAGCTTGCAGTGTTTCCAAGGCAACAAGTGCTTTGCTGTGCTGGTATTGTCATGTCACAATAGTCCAGAGGTCAGTGTTGCCAAATGTCAAGTATATGGCCCCTCTCCTCAGCAGCTGTTGCCTCTATGATTCATTTTCAATGGGTTCAGTGAGAACTCTTGGGGAGTTCTCTTTTCTATTGTATCTCCCTTTTCTATTGTATCTCCCTCCCCTTCTATCTCCGCTTTCCCTTCCTTGGCTACTCCTTCAGCCTTTCCCTTTCCTTCCTTCTTCCTGTGCTTTCAACAGCCCTCTTCCCTTTGTTTGCTCCCCTCTTTTCAGCTCTCCCTCCTATCCTGCCACTCAGTGTCTCCCCATGACAAGCCTGGCTAAGCTATGGGCTGGCTGCCAGCCCAGGGCCAGTCCCACTGGTGTGGTGTCTACTGTACTGCCATGCTGGGCCATTTTTGGAGGGAACTGAGGCTCTAGAAGTTGTCCCGTCACTGGCAAATCTCTCATCACAGAGAGTTCCAAAGATCCGGCTGTGCCATAATGATCAAAGCAACCCACAAGAACCGAGTCCTCCCCTCTCTCCTTCTCCTCCTTGCCGGCATGCCCCTCAGGCTGCCCTCCACTGAAGCTGCCACTGCCCCCACCCTGGTAACAAGGGCACTTGGCTGAGCTGGGACTGTGATGTCAGAAAAGCTTACAGAAGGTCATAGAAAAGGGCCCCTCCCCACCACCCATCTGGTCTCCCCTCGCCAGTAATTTCAAGGGCCTCTCCATCCATTTTTGCCTGTAAGAGGCTGAGATTGATAGCAAGGCAGAGGCGCCAGCTGCTTAAAGTGCTCAAGGACAGCCTCTGTTTTCTGGCTCCTGATTTAGAAAAACAGAATTACAGTGAAGCACTGAAAATCACATAGGAAATTCCCACCATAACCACCTTAGTTACTTGCTATCAAGGATGCTTGGGGAAGAGCAAAATGGGGACCAGGAAGGGAAGGAGTTGGGGAACTTGGCTCACCTGGCTTAAGCATCACGGCCATCTTGGTGGCTTGCGGGCTCACCTCACCAAAAGTCCCCCCTGAGATGACCCTATAAGGGGGGAAAAACTGTGGTAAGCAGGCAGCTCATGCACCTCCATCCACCGGCATCCTCCAGGTCTCTTCCACCCCTTCGTTACACTAACATCCACCGACTTCCGTCTGCCCACATCCACTAGCTTCAATCCATTAATAGCCGCCAGTTCCATTCATCCATCTTCATTCATCCATCAACCGTACACACCAGTGATCATGTCGACAGCGCAGGGCGCATGCCTCCACGGGACACCCCCATTCACACCACACTCAGCCCATCACATGCACTCCCTTCCATACACAGACCCTCAGCGAGCACCGCCCAGCTTAATGGATCGGGCTCCACATTCACTCACACTCTCACTCTCCGTCCAGACCCATCCATACACAAACACTCCCCAGCTTCCACCCACGAATATCCACCCGCTTCCGCTAGCTAACTTCCATCAGCTTCCGTCAGATCACTCATCAGGAGCTTCAGGCCGTGGTACTCCGCCAGGCTTCAAGCCGCATGTCATCACTGCCGCTTACACTACAAGTCCTCCGCTTTCGCAGGAGAACTTGCCTTATTGATCCTCTGCCATCCACAGCATCGCCCTCCTCTCTGCACGGACGCTGCTCTTCTGTTGTCGGCCTTGAACTGCCTGCGTGCCTCTCTCTGGGGGAGACACAGAGGGACAGGACTTAAGGGCCTCTCGGAGAACTCAGCCCTTTGGGTTGGGCCCTGCCAAGGCATAAGTGGCGGTCCATGTGACATCAACTACCTACAGCCATCTCTCCAGCTTGATGGCTCCTCATTGTCTGGGTGCCCCTGAGATTGGCACTCACTAAAGCTTGCAGTGTTTCCAAGGCAACAAGTGCTTTGCTGTGCTGATATTGTCATGTCACAATAGTCCAGAGGTCAGTGTTGCCAAATGCCAAGTATATGGCCCCTCTCCTCAGCAGCTGTTGCCTCTATGATTCATTTTCAATGGGTTCAGTGAGAACTCTTGGGGAGTTCTCTTTTCTATTGTATCTCCCTTTTCTATCGTATTTCTCTCCCCTTCTATCTCCGCTTTCCCTTCCTTGGCTACTCCTTCAGCCTTTCCCTTTCCTTTCTTCTTCCTGTGCTTTCAACAGCCCTCTTCCCTTTGTTTGCTCCTCTCTTTTCAGCTTCCCCTCCTATCCTGCCGCTCAGTGTCTCCCCATGAAAAGCCTGGCTAAGCTATGGGCTGGCTGGCAGCCCAGGGGCAGTCCCACTGCTGTGGTGTCTACTGTACTGCCATGCTGGGCCATTTTCAGAGGGAATTGAGGCTCTAGAAGTCGTCCCGTCACTGGCAAGAGAGAGTTCCAAAGTTCCGGCTGTGCCATAACGATCAAAGCACAACCCAGAAGAACTGAGTCCTCCCCTCTCTCCTTCTTCTCCTTGCCGGCATGCCCCTCAGGCTGCCCTCCACTGAAGCTGCCACTGCCCCCACCCTGGTAAGAAGGGCACATGGCTGAGCTGGGACTGTGATGTCATAAAAGCTTACAGAAGGTCATAGAAAAGGGCCCCTCCCCATCTCCCATCAGGTCTCCCCTCGCCAGTGTTTTCAAGGGCCTCTCCATCCATTTTTGCCTGTAAGAGGCTGAGATTGCTATCAGGGCAGAGGCGCCAGCTGTTTATAGTGCTCAAGGACAGCCTCTGTTTTCTGGCTCCTGATTTAGGTCAACTGCTTGTCACAACATAGCTTAGGGCAAACTGGGTTGATCTAACATCCCGTTCCCCAAGGGAAGAAAACACACTTCTGATTTCTCAATGGACGGCTTAGAAGCTATTCCACAGAAACATCCTGCTTTGGGAATGGAGCCCTTGGAAACACGGAATAGGCTTGGGCAATGAAATGAGCACGGAGGCCTTCCAAACATGGTCCCTGTTTTCATCTTTGCAAACTCACGGGGAGGAGTGGGGGACTAAAGCTATCACATGAAAATAAGAAGGCTGCCTGGTGTCAAGGATGCTTGGGGAAGAGCAAAACGGGGCCCGTGAGGGGAAGGAGTTGGGGAACTTGGCTCACCTGGCTTAAGCATCACGGCCATCTTGGTGGCTTGCGGGCTCACCTCACCAAAACTCCCCCCTGAGACGACCCTATAAGGGGAAAAAAACTGTGGTAAGCAGGCAGCTCATGCACCTCCATCCACCGGCATCCTCCAGGTCTCTTCCACCCCTTCGTTACACTAACATCCACCGACTTCCGTCTGCCCACATCCACTAGCTTCAATCCATTAATAGCCGCCAGTTCCATTCATCCATCTTCATTCGTCCATCAACCGTACACGCCAGTGATCATGTCGACAGCGCAGGGCGCATGCCTCCACGGGACACCCCCATTCACACCACACTCAGCCCATCACATGCACTCCCTTCCATACACAGACCCTCAGCGAGCACCGCCCAGCTTAATGGATCGGGCTCCTCATTCACTCACACTCTCACTCTCCGTCCAGACCCATCCATACACAAACACTCCCCAGCTTCCACCCACGAATATCCACCCGCTTCCGCTAGCTAACTTCCATCAGCTTCCGTCAGATCACTCATCAGGAGCTTCAGGCCGTGGTACTCCGCCAGGCTTCAAGCCGCATGTCATCACTGCCGCTTACACTACAAGTCCTCCGCTTTCGCAGGAGAACTTGCCTTCTTGATCCTCTGCCATCCACAGCATCGCCCTCCTCTCTGCACGGACTCTGCTCATCTGTTGTCGGCCTTGAATTGCCTGCGTGCCTCTCTCTGGGGGAGACACAGAGGGACAGGACTTAAGGGCCTCTCGGAGAACTCAGCCCTTTGGGTTGGGCCCTGCCAAGGCATAAGGGGCGGTCCATGTGACAGCAACTACCTACAGCCATCTCTCCAGCTTGATGGCTCCTCATTGTCTGGGTGCCCCTGAGATTGGCACTCACTAAAGCTTGCAGTGTTTCCAAGGCAACAAGTGCTTTGCTGTGCTGGTATTGTCATGTCACAATAGTCCAGAGGTCAGTGTTGCCAAATGTCAAGTATATGGGCCCCTCTCCTCAGCTGCTGTTTCAGCATCAGTTTCAATGAGTTCAATGCTGATTCAGTTTCAATGAGTTCAATGAGAACTTTTGGGAAGCATCTCATTTTCCATTGTATCTCCCTCCCCTGCTATTTCCTTTTCCCCTTCCCTGGCTACTCCTTCCTTTCTTCTCTTTCTCACTTGACAACCATCCGACTTTTATTTGCTTTCCTCTTTCAGCTTTCCCTCCTTTCCCACCCTTCATTGTCTCCCAATGAAAATCTGTCTAATCTCTATTGTGGCTACCAGCTTAGGGCCAGTCCCAGCTGAAACAAAATGTGTTGGTATTTAAACAATAACATTTGATAAAATTTGATTTATATACCATTATGGGTGGAGTCACCGCCCAGAGCCCCTGGGGATGGGCGGTATATAAATTGAATAAATAAATAAATAAATAAATAATTATTTAGGTCAACTTAATGTCACACTCAGAGTGGTTTATAAAGTGTGTTATCATTATCCTCACAACAATCACCCTGTTAGGTGTGTGGGGCTGAGAGAGCTCTGAGAGAGCTGTGACTGACCCAAGGTCACCCAGCTGGCTTCTAGCAGAGGAATAAAGAATCAAACCCAGCTCTCCAGATTAGAGTCCTGCTGCTGTTAACCAGTACACCAAACTGGCTACAAGGGGAAATTGAGGAAAACCTCTTTTCTGCTTCCATTTGAAGATTGTGGCTGTATAAGTGGGGAGGGGAAGGCAGTTTAGGTTTCTACTTACAGCTGCAGCTGCCTCCCCTCCTCCAGGCCATTGGTTCATTTTTTTTGTAAGGCTTTGCGCCAAACTATATGTGATGGCTTTCTTGAGTCCAACCTGTGGATGTAACTGCCATTTTGCCACAGGATCAGGCCTGATTCTGCCCATAGAAGGCTGAGGTGCTCTTATTCCAAATCCCACCCATGCCTTTTCAATTATTGAATTTCTTCCCAGCCTCATGGCTTAAAAAGATGGAAGGGGAGGGCAACAAAAATGCTTCATCCTGTCATGCTGCAGGACAAAACATGATTGAGCCCTTACAGAATTGTTAAATAGTTTTAAAATGGTGGCAGTCACGTAGAGTTTGCCCCCTGTCATGCTTAGATGCAAGGAATTGAACCTGGCTGGGACCTTCAGCATGTAAAGCAGGTGCTGTACCTGACAGTCTAATAGCATAAAACAAAACAAAATAAAAATGTTACCAAATAATCAGCAAACTATATGTGGTGTTTTTGGTGTATGGTAACAATTGCCCCAGTGTAGGCTGAGGTATAATTTCAGAAATGAATCACGAGTTGTTTCAGAATGAAAGGAGAATTTTTTCTTTAATGACTTAAGAGATCCTATATGTGTGTCACAAATTTGTAGTGCGTCTTCCAGAACAATGCTTTGACCCTGTTTCCATATAGCCCTTTCTTCTCAAATAACAACAACATGGGGTGTTGTCAGTCTCAACTGAGAGACAGCTATACTAGCAACCTGACTACAGCCTTCTCCTAATTTCCCCAACCTAACAACAGCTCCAAAAAGGTGGGTTTGAATGCGCTGGTAAGCATGTCTTTTTAGACACAGAAAGAGAAAGCATGAGCATCAAGCACGGGGAATGCAAAAATTATAGGGAGGTAATTTCATACATTTATGAATGTTCAAGCATCAGTTTATCAGAAATAATGACTAATTCTCAGTTAGCTTTGACAACTGTTCAATGAGTCTGTTGCTTAACTGAGGGAAGGAAGAAATTTTAGATTACCACTGAAGGTATCTGAGATAATCTGACACAGAAAAATTTAATATATTAGTAAATAGGTTTCAGAAAGAAAGGGAATGGCTTTTGCACTTAGCCTTAAGAGGTTTAGAATTCCTTGGCTCATTCTGACAATTAAAGAAAACAATATACAATGTTTTCTGCCTCAGGTTTCCTGTTTGCAACCCTGGGGGTTAAGAATGGGATGTGATATATACATGTAGCTGTTTTCTACTGCTAAGCTGTAACCCCTACTTGGAGAGAGAGAGAGAGAGAGAGAGAGAGAGAGAGAGAGAGAGAGAGAGAGAGAGAGAGAGAGAGAGAGAGAGAGAGAGAGAGAGAGAGAGGAGGCAACAGCTTCATCTTCTTGCCTATTTTTGGAGATTGCAGTTTCATTCTAGCTATGTCCTTGAAACTTGCAACTCTGCTGCTTACCAAAACAAGCAGGTGTTATGGGGGAGGTGAGGTGGTAATACCATCTGAGAGGCTCCTCCTCCATGTGCCATTCTCTCACCTCAACTGTTAAAGAAGCAGGATTCTGGCTTTGTTGAGGGTGGAGGGGTGAAGAGATGAGCCTGCCTGTTTCTTGTCTCCCAGCTGTGGTGGGTTAAAATTGTATAACTGAGCACATATACATGAGAGTCTTTGATATTTTATCCTTTTTGTGAGCACCTCTTTTTAAAAGGGTTCTAACCAAGAAGGGCCACATTAAGTGGTATTTGAAAAGTGCTTCCTATGAAATCTGAAACAATCGTCTATGGTTTTGTTGTTGTTGTTTAAAATATGGCAAATGTGACAACCCTTTAAGATAATCCTAGTACCAAAAATAAACCAGAGCCTATGTTATTTTGCTCTCCTGTTTGGTAATCTTACGGTCTAAAAAGGGACAACCTCCAGATGAGGTTTGGAGATCTCCTGGAATTACAACTGATCTCCTGGCTACAGAGATCAGGTGCCCTGGAGAAAATGACTGCCCTGCTGAGGCCCCTCCCCAGTCTATACCTCCAGATTTCCAGGAGTTTCCCAACCTGGAATTGGCAACCCTATATTCCACCCTTTCTCTGAGGAACTCTACCCCATTTTATCCTCCCAACAAATCTAAGACAGGTTGAACTAAGATGGAGTGGCTGGGCATACTCCTGCTTATTTAGTTTTGACTGCTGCAGCAGCAGTAGCAGCATGGTAGACAGTGTTCACCGACAGCTTCTACTCTTTAGCAACTTCAGCACATCCTTTTTTCCTGACCTGTACTTTCTTGGCAGTTTTTTCCTCTGATGACTAGGGTGTCCATTTGTTTTGTTTTCAACACATGCCTCCTGTTTATGGTGACATGTTTGCCTGTGCTGCACTAAGCTCACCTCTGCAGAGTTGGCCACGGTGCTGAAAGTTCTTTTCAGAATTCTAGTAAGAACAAGACCAACCACGCACACACCAAGTTAGATTTAAATAGCAAACCTTTTTATTAATCACAATAGCACGCTATATTAGCAAACAGCAAATAATCAAGTAAACAGATACAAAACATCCTGTTACCTCACCCAGAGGAACTAAGGATAATATCTGAAGCTACACGGTGGCTAACATGTAACTCCAAACAGAGTCTTCTCAGGGATGGGAAGAAGGAAGCTAGTACTTGCAGTTGTACCTAACTTTGCTCCTGCTGTGGTTGGAGAGTATAATGAGCTTGGACAATGCTTTTCTGGGTTTCTCTTTCCCTGGATTGCTTTGCACTTTCAGTGGCTAGATAGTCCATTTCTAAGGAAAACGTTTCTACTGGGAAAGTCAAAAAGTTCAGTTACACCCCACCTCTTTCTGGGCATGCTCTTAGTTTGTCCAAGACACGTATGCTTCATGTGTACATATGAAACAAAGGTTTAAACAAGATATTAGCATTTCCTAATAATTCCTGTTCCATGTTCTTCTAGATTGTTTTCATGTTTCTTCAAGGAGCAGTTTTTATTCTAAATTATTAAATTGCATAAGTTACACCCCCATTTTCCTAACATTATGCAAGAGACCCTCATAGACACCTTGGCCACTTTAACCACAATTTTCTTAACTTCTCTTTCTTGTTTTTAGATACTTACTTGAGGGTTTCTTAGCAACTGCCTCTCTCCAGTTCCTGTCGATAGCCACAACTTAGCAAATCACCTGACATGTAAGCTTTTTTACAGTTGGAAACCTTTCTTTTTCTGCTATAGCCTCAATGCTTTCAATTCCTTAGCCAAGTTGACCTGGTTCTGAGATACAGCTTCTTGAGACCCTAAATTCAGGAGTTCCATGTTATACATGTCTAGTACCAATATGACACCAGACATTGTAAATCCAGGTGGGGGAAAAAGTTGCCCAGATCAAGTTGCCCAACAGATCAAGGCTAAAATGCTTCCCATTGAAAACAGTGGGACTAACTTCCAAAGTAGACATGCACCGGATTGTGAAAGACACTAAACCCAACCTCAGGAGCCAATGCTGCAGTGAACAGAGGACTTACGTAACACCAACACTGCATCTGGATCTTGGTTATTTGTGTCAGCTTTTGCCAATCACTCTCCATAAAACTGCACCTACACCCTGCCCCCCCAGCCCCATGAGGCCTAGAGGAAGTGTGATCTTGGTGTAGTCTGCTGGAAAGACTTCTTCTTGTTCAAGACCTCCCAGAGTGTGAATATTGAAAATACTGAATTTGAAAATATTGTAGACATGACTGTAAAAATAATTTTGCCCTTCACCTTTGTAAAACCTCTCCCCTACTATTATTCTTCAGCTATATACCTCTTCCCAGTTCCCCTAATTTGCTCCATTAACATTCCACAATTAATTTTCTCACACAAATCATACCCCACTAGCTTCTAAAGCAGGAGTTTCCAAACTTGTTGAGTTTTTGGGTACTATTGGAATGCAGCGGAAGAGCAGTGGGCACCACCACAAAATGGCTGCCATGGAAGTCAGGATCACAAAATGGTTGCTCTAGGGGAACTATGACAAAATGGAAGTTCCAAGTCAAACTTCGTTTTTCAACACCAGGATTTGAATCCAGTGGCACCTTAGAGAGTATTTGAAGAAGGGAGTTTTGACTTTCAAAAGCTTATACCTTGGAAAATCTTGTTGGTCTCTAAGGTGCTCAAATCCTGCTGTTCTACTGCAGACCAACATAGCCACCCACCTGAAGCCTTCCTTTTAGAATGGAAAGCAGCTGTTTCTTAACTGGTAGTTCTTGCAGGCCCAAAGGTCATGCCTCCTCTTCCAGAGGAAAGTCTGAATTGGCTTTTTGCTGTGGGGAGGAACCAAGTGGCCACCAGGAAACACATCAGTGGGCACCATATTGGTGATCATTGGTCTAGGAACATGAACATCTCCCTCTTCAGCCTTCTTGTCTTTGCTTCAGAACCCAAGGATGGAGGACAGCTTCAGACATGATCTGCTTTCTCACAGCTAGCGTTCACTCCCATTTGTATTCAGAAGTTGGTCCCTGTGTTCTGGCCCCTAGGCCTAGATACCCTACTTAGTTGAAACACAAAGGCTATTCTTTGCTAAATATTTTTTTTTAAAAATGTATATTCATTTTTCAGATCAAATTCTGCCTTAGTGCTCTTACAAAACACAACAAAAGCAGCAGAGCCTGGCTGGGATGTTCATTTACTCTTTCAAGTGGCAAGGCTTCCTCTAGAAACTGGGGGGAGGGGCATGGACAGTTACATTGTTGGGAAATAGGTTCAGGACAGACAGAAATTCTTTACTCAAAACTAGTGAACTATAAAATTCACTGCCAGCAGAGGTAGTGATGGCCCCAGGCATAGATAGCTTGAAAAGGTGGTCAGTCAGATTTATGGAGGATAGGTCCAGCAATTGCTACTAGCCATGGTGACTGAAGGCAGCCTCCATCTACAGAGACAACAAACCTCAAAATACCAGTTCTGGAAAGCAGCAGCAGGGGAGGGCCTCTGCCTCCATGTCCTGGTTGTTTGGCCCTCCTGGGCAACTGGTTGAAGATCGTATAAAATAGTATTCTGGACTAGATGGTCTGATCCAGCAGGCTCTTATGGCAGATCTTCAAAACAAATGAAATGGCTTCCAGAGAATATCAGGGTTACTGCATGGTGAATGGACAGCAAAGTTGCAGAGCCTTGCAGCTCCTTTCAAGTACTATAGTTACACAAGACCACCTCTGCTTAATCAGACCACTGGTCCAGCATCCTGTTTCACACAAGTTGTCAAGCTAAGGCTCCTATCACACCTATTCAGAGGTTTACTCTGACTATAGTGTGCCCTTTGGTCACCATGACGAGTAGCCATTAATGGACCTATCCTTCCCAAATCTGTCTAACCCACTTTTAAAGCCATCTATGCTTTTAAGGTTACAAAAACTGTAATCCTATGCATACTTTCTGAGGAAGTAAATCCTTCCTACCACAACCCTGAAACCTTAATGGAACATTAAACTAGAATTAATACTTCAACTCTTCCTCAGCAAAAAAGTTTGGGTTCTGTGCCAGCCTCCCACCCAGCATCACAGAGATCCTATCTGGTTTACTTTTAGTAAAATGGTGTTTCTTGTCTACAAATCATCCTCTAGACAAGGGTTATTTTTTAGCCATAGCTTTTAGACTACTGGTCTGTTAGAATAACTCAGGCTTTTAACCAGGGATGTGTAGAACGAGGGGAGAGAAATTACCTTCACGTTCCTATCACTTACTGAGAGGCCTAGTAAATTACTGATTTCAGTATGTCTGACATTCACATAAGTATTTCAGGATTATAGCCAGATACCTTAAAAAGATGTGCTACACTGTTAAACTACTGTGATAAAAGTTTCTGTTTACATACTTGAGCCCTTACTACCTGTCATATTTTCAGTCTCTACAGTAAATAAGGTTAGTTACTTATGATGGGAGGAGGAGTACTAGATGCGTAATTCAGAAGAACTGTATTCCTAGCACTCAACGGCAAGACAGAATCTTTGGGAACAGGACAGTTATGCAGCAGACAATTCTGGACTGACTTTTGAAACATGCGGGTATTTGTAGCAAATTGGAAAAAGGGTTCAGAAAAGAATGGTGCAAAGCAGTGGGGTTTCTTTAACTGCAGGAAGGCTGTTAACTATGTAAATTTTTAACTATTGTGAATCAAGTAGCTCTGAGAGAAGCAAAATCACAAAAGCATCCAGAAGCTTTCTAGACATAGCTAGTGGAATCCTCTCGGGGGGGGGGGGGAAGAGGGCGAGTATCCAGTTAGGAAATATAAAGTGATCTTGTTCTCTTTCTTTGAAAAATGTTAATATTAACAGTCCTTAAAAAGGGTGTCAGGAAAAAAGGAAGCAACTATTTCCTGAAGATACATCTACTTCCCATTTTTATTTCTGGCTAGCTCCCCCACCCACCCAATACAGAACTGGGATGACAAGAACAGTTTAAGGAGCAACAAGAGGAAACAATGCGCAGAAAGAGAAAACATTACAAGAGGAGATGGGTAGTTGGTTAAGCATGGAAATGAGTACTCTGGCTTCCAATTCCTGCAGATGTTAGCAGATACTATCTGG
This sequence comes from Eublepharis macularius, assembly GCF_028583425.1. Taxonomy (NCBI): domain Eukaryota; kingdom Metazoa; phylum Chordata; class Lepidosauria; order Squamata; family Eublepharidae; genus Eublepharis; species Eublepharis macularius. Next base: position 156,954,209 of record NC_072793.1, on the reverse strand, counting down.
GCTAGATGATTATGTTTAAAGCATGTGATCCAATTCACATATAAAACTAGATGTTGAACAAAGATTTCACCTATTTGTGAATTTACAGAATAAAATGAATAGTTCTAGAAGGGCAGCTGTGTTAGCCTGGAGCAGCAAAATAAAACAAGAGTCCAGGAACACCTTAAAGACTAAAAACATTTATTCCAGCATGAGTATGAGCCAGAGCTCATCAACGTTTTTGTTGGAATAACCTGTATCAGTCACTGAAGTGCCACTGGACTCCTGTTTTGTTCAGCCTGAGACAGGGTTTCCTGGTTCTCTAGGTAAAATGGCTACATTGGGGAAATTTTTTGAACCTCCCTAATCCCAATTTAGTGAAATTTAGAAGCCCTCTTTCCCTTTTAGTGAAGACAATAAAGAATAACCTAGACTACTATCATGGTTAAATTCGAGAATTCATTTTTTTCCACCATGTTTATTACTAATGTACAAAATATACAAAACACAGAGGGAAACATCCCCTCAGGAGAGGGACTGCTGCACCCACTTGGGGGGGGGGAGACAAAAGATGTAGTGAAGAGTCCACCTCTTGTGAGCCAGTTTTTTTAAAAAACCCACAGCCAACAACAATGTAATCAAGAAAACAAATGTTACCCCTCCCCGCAAAATTATTAGAGCTGAGTTTTCATAGAAAACAGTTGATGAGTTCCCCCCAATGACAGCCTTAGCACCAAGGGAAATCATATCTCTGCAGTCAGTGGGGGCACCATGGGAAGAGAGGATATTGTGCAGGTGTAGCTGCTGGAATCCTGCCCCCAACCCCATGGGGTCTTTAGGCACAGTAAAGAGCCCCCTGAACACTGCCAACCGATCCACAGGCAGCTCCTTCACGTCCATCCCTACCACACACGTTTCAAAAAAGGTAATGTTTCCTGCTGTTCCTCCAGACTGAAACAAAAGTTCTCAGTGCAGGTCTGGTGCCTGGGAATCCGCAGACAGAATGCAAACACAGAACCCCGGTAGGACTGTGTGCTGGAGTGTCCCCTCTTCCTTTGCTGGTTTTCACAGGGATATTTACACACATCTTTAAAAAAAAAATCCACAAGTTTCTTGTGCTTTCAAGTCATTGGTTGCCTCCTTGCCCCACAAGTAAGAGGAAGAAGGTTCCTCCCAGTAGTTCCTTTTCTGGGGATTGTGGCATTTCACCAGTAGCAGCAGATGTGGCAGGAGGGATCAGCCACCTTCCCTTGCCCCAAGCATTCAAAGGGCCTCACAGAAGCCATAAAATGGTGGATGCAGCAAGAGTCTGAAGCTGGGGTTCAAGTCCCCCAAGTCCACGGCATGGGAATGTGCGTTGACACCAGTTAAAAGAGAGGCAGAGAGAAATGGGTCTCTGTGACTAGGGCAAGGGTGGCCCATTCACCCCAGGATGGTAGAAGGCACAGTTGTTCTCGTATCTACAGCTGCCTTTCATCGTGAAATGACGGCACACAGGGCGCTTTGACCTGTCTGAAAGGCACAAAAGAAGGTAACAGGACAGTCAGCTGCAGCAAGAGGAAGATCTAGGAAATAATTCACATATATTGTTGCCCTCGGCATGCATGCTTCTCCCCCTTCCCCCAATTGGACTTCATCAATAACCTAGAATGCAACACAGGACCTTGCTTAAACAGTAATCAATTAATATTACTGCTTCTACTTTCCACAGGTTTAAATGGAAAATTACAATTGCCAGCATGCCTTGGTAGGGGAAGGAAGGAATCTTTCAGCCTAGAATCACTCCCTCCTTTGTATAGCCTGCCTTTAGCAGCCAAAGAAAGCAGAAGAACCCAAGTAAGATATGCAGCCCTTCCCCCCATAAAACTTCATTTTGATCCAACCCCTTTTGAAATCTCATCTCATCAGAACAGAGCAATCCACATTTCCAGTATTTACCTCCTCCATGGCCTCCTCCGTGCCCCCAGCCGTGGTCCCCTGGGTGACCTCTGCCGTGGTCCCCTGGATGTCCCCTGCCGTGGTCCCCAGGGTGGCCTCCTGGATGTCCCCTGCCGTGGTCCCCTGGATATCCCCTGCTGTGGTCCCCTGGATGGCCTCCTGGATGTCCCCTGCTGTGGTCCCCTGGATGTCCCCCTCCTCCATGACCGCCATGGCCACCACCGCCGTGTCCCCCTCCATGGCCGCCACTGCCTCCGTGTCCCCCTCCATGGCCGCCGCCCATGCTGCTGTTAGGAGGTCCACCCCTGCCATTGGGGGGGCCGCTATTACGCCCACCTCCTCGCCCACGGAAAGGGGGCTCTCGGCCACCACGTCCACGGTGGTAAGGGCCAGGACCAGGGCCAGGGCCAGGGCTGCCACCCCTCATGCCTCCATGGGGCCCTCCACGCATTCCACTATCAGGAGGGTCCCAGTATCCATCATTACACTGAGGAGGAGGTGGGCCCATAATTCGAGGCCCACTTGGAACGCCAGGGCCTGGGGGCATGTTAGGGCCACCGGGGCCTCCATGTGGACCTAAGGAAGACAGAAAAGGAACATGATGAGCATGACTCAGAATAAAGGTCCCCTCCTCACTCCAGTTCCAGCACACCATGTATCATGTTGCTATTTGTAAAATTAAAAACCTCTACACTTACCAGGCATGGGTCCTGGCCCTCCAGGAGCAAAGTGCTGCATATTCTTTGGCCCTTGTGGGAATCCATTAGGAACTGGTCCAGGTCCTGGTCCAAGGAGTCCATGTGGAACTGTAAAACAAACAGAGCACCCAAATAAATAAAGTACTCCAGAACATCTTCCCTCTGGACAATCTTGTGGCAAGTTAAGTTCATCCCACTCAGGACTCAGTTTTCATATGGAGAAAAGCAGTACTACCCTGACATGTGACAGTCTCCTGCTGGGGAGAAGCTGTGTTGTACGTCAGAGAACGGTTAATGAAAACATGCAGTTCTCAAGAGTCAGTACAGGATGGGGTGTGGGGGGCTTCAAAAAGGGACCACCATCAACTTACCTCCTGAAGGACCTGGCCCAGGCTGGCCCTGCAAGTTGCCCAGGAGATGCTTGATCTTGTCTGAATAGTCTGGTTGCTTCATTAAGTCTTCTGTTTTATGATTATTTGAGCCACCCTATTTTAAATGTTAGAAAAGCCATGACATTAGAGAGAATGTTTATGGGATATCCCTAATCTGTCCCCAATTTGCTATCCTGCATTTATTCCTACTTGGCAACGCTAGCTACGGAAAACTTATTGACAATCTAGTTAAAAAATCTTGACCTAAGCCAGGATGCCAGAAAATGGGCTTCCAAAAAGAATCCCATTCGCCTGCTTCTCTTTCTGATGCAGTATGGGAATTGAGACTGGAGCAGGAGAGAAGATTTCTAGGCCCATTAAACTACACCTACTTGATAGTAGAAAAGAGCAAAAGTCCAGTAGCATCTATAAGACTAACAAAATTTGCGTTAGGGTATTATTATTATTATTATTATTATTATTATTATTAATTATTAACATTTCTAACCTGCTCTTCCCGCAAGTGGGCTCAGGGCAAGGTACAGCAGTTATAAAAGATAATACAAATATTAAAAACAATTCATAAAACAGCTCATCATAAAATCAACAAAGAGATAATAACTGTCCCAAGATGGGGTCAATTCCAGATTCCTGGTAGGAGTTTTTGTGAGTCACAGCTCACTTCAAAACTCATACCCTACCACAAATTTAGTTAGTCTTACAGGTGCTACTGGACTCTTACTCTTTTCTACTGCTACAGACAGACTAACATGGCTACCCATCTTGATCTATTTGAAAATGCTGGGGCACAAGGAGCACAATGGGCTGACTCAGATTTGGTGTCTCTGCTGAAGGCAGGTGACAAAGGGAGCTAATGTGAACACAGGCGAGGAGGCCCCATGGGTCCCCTCTTCCCAAGTCAAATGCCATTAATTATTCTGCTGTTTAAAGACTGCCCTGTGGTAGCTCTAGTTACCATGATGGAGGTGAGGATCTCTTGTACGTTGAGGTTGGGGTTGGGGCCCTGCGGGTTCTTGCCTGCCCCCATGCTGCCCATGAGGTTGGCCAGGACCGGGGGCAGCTTGGAGCCCCCAGCTCCATCCGGAGACTGCGAGGCGGTGGCTGGATCGAGTCTCTCCTCGTAGGTAGCCTCATCCATGGAGCATTCCTGAGAGAGGTGACAGAGGAGACACAAGGAGTCAGGAGGGGTGGATACTGGGGAGCTGGCTGCTCAAACCCAGGGGGAAACTGGCAAGATGGGAGCAATAAGGGAAGGGGAAGGGCTGGCTGCTCTACTTCAGAGGTGGACTGGCTGTGCTTGTGTCCAGAATATTCCTCTTCTCCACCTTGTTTCCCCTACATAGAGGGGAAACTGAGACAGAGAGAAAGGGGGAAATGGCACAGAATACAGGATTGCTGGCATCCCTGTTTTAATGGATGCTCTTCAAGAGCAGGGAACCTAGGAGCTATCAGCTGTCCTGCTCTAAAAAAAATCCTTGTCCTGCTCCACAATGTCAAGATGATCCCTGGCTATCACTCCCACTCCTGCTGCACCCCACTAGAGTTTCTGCTCAGAACAAGGGATAGAATACAAAGGATACACTTACCTCGTCCAGAGGGATGAGCTTGGGTGGCATTGGCTCATAGGATTCTGGGTCAGGCTCATGAGGGCTGTCAGGAACACTAGAATGAGAGAAAAGAATGGCTTGGATTTAACACAAAGAGAGAGAAAATGACAGAAAATAGCCTGTTTGTCCAAGGTTAGGATAATTAAGCCTGTAATGAGGGAAGGGAGGGGGGAATCAGGAAACTTAAAATTTCAGGTGGATAGAAACAATGCCCCTAATTAGACCCTTGTCTACCTCATAAAAGAAATAGAAGATAAACATGGTGAAAACTGTCAGGGACCCAGATAACACAGTAAAAATAGATGGAGAGAAAAGCAGCATTATCCAGATCTGCCCAGAATAAGACTTAGCATATATTTCCTTTTCCCATCCTAGTTATAGTTTATTCCTGCAGCAAAAATTCTTTAGCAGGGATCCTCTGCTGCAACCAGTGTTCTCGCTAACGTGCACTTGTGCGCAATGGCGCACAAATTTTAACACCCCAGCGCACACCTGAGAAAGCCCAGCGCACAGAGGGGTGCCCTGGGCCTCCCCTTCCCTGTTTCCTGCTCCAATGGCCTGCCTGTGATGCCCTGGCCCTGCCTTGGTGCAGCCATGGCCTGATGTGCCTGGTGCAGCATCGGCCCCAGGCCCGCCCCCTGCCTTCTCTGTTTCCTGCCAGAAGGGCCTGGTGTGGCCCCAGCCATGGCGCGGAGGAAAGGGCAAGCGGCAATGGCGTGGGGCGGGCAGTCTTGGGGCCTCTTTGTTGCCCATCCACAGTGCTGGGAGCCGGAGGCAGCAGCAGCGTGAGGCAGGCAGCCTTGAGGCCTTTTCACCGCACACCCGCAGCACTAGGAGCCGGAGGCAGCGGCGGCACGAGTCAGACGGCCTTGAGGCTTCTCCACCGCACATACATTGTGCCCAGCAGTGGTGTGGGGCGGGTGGCCTTGAGGCCGCTGCATGCACACTGCACCCAGCGGTGGCAGCGGTGTGGGGCAAGCGGCCTTGAGGCCTCTCCGCCGCATGTACGCTGTGCCCGGTGGCGGCGGCAGCAGTGTGGAGAGAGCAGCCTTGAGGCCTCTTCACCGCACACCAGCAGCGCCGGGAGCCAGCAGTGGCGTGTGGCCTTGAGGCCTCTCCGACACACGCCCACAGTGCCAGGACCAGCGGCGGCATAGAGTGGGCAGCCTCGGGACATCTCCCCTGCATGCCCGCAGCTCTGGGAGCCAAAGGAGGCGGCAGCGTGATGTTCTGTTCTCCAGAAATTGGCTGACTGGAGATGGACTGCTTTGATGGACTGGATGATGGATTCTCTGATAAAGTTGGCACCATCTAACTGTGAGTGATTTAACAGTGAGGAGATGCAGGCACTAATTGGTTTTACACAACAGTTTAAAAGGAAAAAACATTAAAAATGTGGAATCTCTCTCTCTCCCTCTGATTCTAGGGATCAAACCTGGGCCCTGCATCAAGTCTGCCCCACATTGTTACCCTGGTATAAATGTTTGGGAAATTAGGTTCTCGTTGCTAATTGTTTTCAAATTTCTTCAACCCATTCCCTATTGCATTGTTCACTGACTGCCCCATTCTGTTGATTGTATTGACTCACACTGTGAAATCTGCCTTGAGTCTCAGTGAGAAAGGCTGACTATAAACACAGCAAATAAAATAAATAGCAGCCCTGCAAGGTTTTTAAGGCAAGAGATGTGCAGAGGTGGTTTGCCATTGCCTGCTACTGTGAAGCGACACTAGGCGGGGGGCACCTACTTAGCTTCAGAGATATAAGATCAGGCTATCCTGGTATGGGCTCAGGTGGTATACTACCCCTAAACATGGAGTGTTCAGTTGACCATTATGCGAAAAAACCTGTGAACAGACCTTTCATCCATACATTTCTCTAATCATTTTAAAGTCTCCAATACCCTCTAGCAGTTGCCACATCATGTTGCAGTGAATTCCGTAAATTAAAGATGCAGTCTTTAATATATGGTCAAAGAAGCTGATATATTGGAGGAGCCTGCATTTATCTGCATTGAATGGGGGTAGATATGTTTTGACATATTCCATTACATGTTTGTGAGTTTTATTAGATCCCAGCTTTCTGGTGACAATGGATGTTTGTATTTCTGATAGTACGTGGTTCAATTCATTAATAAGATGCCAAGAAGTCACATTCCTTTAGATCCAAAAGCGATTCTATTAGATTTGTTTAAATGATATATATATATATATATATATATATATATTTCTCTTCAGCTATGAAACTGGTGTTAAGCTTGACTACTGCAGCAAAAATGGTCACATTGGAAGATACGGCAAAATTCAGATAAATTCATCTGACATGCAGATAAATTTATACAGACATGCATTTTCACTGGATGGCTAGAAGCTAATAAAACTCAGAAACATTTAATGGAGTATGTCAAAACCAATCTACCTCCAATCAATGCAGGTAAATACAGGTTCATCCAATATATTAACCTCTCTAACCAACATCACCTTTGCCTTGTCTGGATTCAGTTTCCCCTTGTTTTCCCTCTATCTCTTGACCACAGTTGCCATGCAGTGGCCCAATGTGGAGATTACATATGCATAAGTGGGTGATGGCACCCAGTATCAATGCCTCAGGCAATCTAATTCAAAAGTCTTTTAATCAAATGGATTCTGGTTTTGGAAAAGGGGCGCTCACAACTTGCAAGTTGCTGCTCACAAATTGGATTTCTGGCTCACAACGCTGCACCGCTTAGAGGGAACATTGGCTGCAACCATCTTTTAATGAGAAGCAAAACCCCAATTACATTTAAAGCATGTCCTATGGAGTTGATCAATGTCCCTACTAACCTTCTACTGATAGGTCTCACACACAAAACTTCAGAGTCTCAAGAAAAAGTTTGTTCCGCAACCCCAGAGATGCCAGGGAAACAGCCCTGGCATTTTGCACGTGCAAAATATGCACTTTTAAAGCTGCAGGATGTCCCACTCACCTCTCTTTTGAAAGAAAGATCTCCTGTAGAATGCCTTTCTCACGTTCAGCTTGAGTGAATTTCTCTTGGCTGCCACTTCCTGGCTGCACTAGTGGGGTCGGCAAGTCGATGGGCTTTGGGTAGATCCAAGGGATCTTCTCCTCCATAGCATCATGGCTGAGCCGACGAGCAGTCTCAAAGGCCTCCCGGTCCTTCAGCATCTCTCGCTTGGCTGCCTCACCAAAGTCCTTGATCTTGTTCACATTGACTGTGGGAGATGAAGAGAGAGGAATTGGTCAGTGAGATATGTGATCTAGCAGATCCTTGCACAACACAGAGCTAGGAACACTCATATGCCATTCTGCTCCTGGTCTAAAAAGAAAATTAATTCTGTGTTCCCTTTCCTCTGGGCAAGGCCATCCTTACTAATCTGCATCAGAAAGAACTTTGGTACCCCTGCAAAATAGGTATCTTCAGCTTCTGAAAAGGAAAATTTCTCTGTTGAGAATTCTAGCGTTGCTGGAAGCAGAGGGGGGGAAACCAACCAAAACAATTGTTTCCTAAGCCTATCTGAAGAAATTATCTGAAGAAGGGAGCTTTGACTCTCAAAAGCTTATACCCTGAAAATCTTGTTGGTCTCTAAGGTACTCTACTGGACTCAAACCCTGCTGTTCTACTGCAGACAGCACAGCTACATACCTGAAGCTTCCCTATGATTCTGAATTGCAGTATTAACATCACTAAGTTTTGTAGATTTTGGGAGCCCTTTCCTGGTTACCTATGAGGCAGGCAGTTAAATATAGGGAAATTCTAGCTGGAATATGTGCAGAAATCTCTTTACAAGATAAAGTTAACCCTTTAGCTTTAGTACCTTTCCATGCTCTTACCTAGGCGGCTGAATCATAGTTACAAAAATTAACTGAGCTCCATAAATTAAAAATATTGTTAAAAAACCCACAGAGGTTTTTTTGGGATGGGGAGGGAGAAACTACAACGAGGCCTAAACTAGTTTGAAAGTGTACACACCCCCTCACAGACCAACAGTATTTTAAGGACTAATTGGATTATTATGGCACAAGTTCGGAAAAGCCTACTCTACCAATCATATGACTTGAATGATGGAAGAATATAATATACCTATGGAAGGAAATAACAGAGGCTGAACGAAGTCCTACAAGAATTTAAAGATAACCACATGTAAGCAGTAATACATTATGCAAATTCTGAGGTAGTGGAGAAAAACTACAGACTGGGGCACTAGGTTCAGAATTAATTTTCCTTAGAATTTCATTTTTATAACGTTTATATAAGCAAGTTTTTAGCTTTTACAATTGTGAACACATGAAATAGTGTCACAGATCCAGGAGTTAGCCATGTTAGTCTGTAGTTGCAAAATAGTAAAGACTCCAGTAGCACTTTTAAGACTAGCCAACTTTATTGTAGCATAAGCTTTCGAGAGCCACAGCTCTTCATCAGATGCAATCGAAAGCTCTTGAAAGCTTATGCTACAATAAAGTTGGTTAGTCTTAAAGGTGCTACTGGACTCTTTATTATGAAATAGTGCGCGTCCAATGCCTGCAGGGATCCTGCAAGCTAAAGTGGGGCTCAAACAGAATTTCACTGAGGTGGGATGAGGGCCAGAGCCCTATACTGATCCATCACTCGCCCACCCCAACTAGCAAAGCCAAATACACTAAGATCAGTGAACTTGCATAATTTATGCAGATTCAGAGAAGCTACTCACCACGTTCTGTTTCATCCAATTCAAAGTAGAAATACTCTCTCAGCTTACTCTCTTCAGGCCAGCTCACTGTCTTCTTCTTCTTGCCCTTCTTTGTTAGCTGTGTTGAATCAACTGGGCTCTCCGCTGGTTTGGGATCTAGCAATCCACCCTGCTCAGACGAGCCTGTAAAAGCACAAACACGAGCAAGAGTAAGTTTCAAGACTTTCAAAATCCCATGTCTCAAATAGCAGGTACTGAAAAGACAAGAAAGCTCCACCAGCCTGCCACTTATTCTGGACCAAATGGCACATTTAGCTAGGATCCCTCTCTAAGAAACCAATCTCAGGGTGACAAAGGCTTGCTGAATGAGCCCAGCAGCATGGCATGGGGAGATACCAGGCTACATGCCTCTCTTCCATTACTTTAGCTGTGCCTTCCTTACTTGTCTCCATGGGCTCAGGAACCTCCACAGCTGGTACTGGGGTGCCAGGTCTATCCACATCCATGGACTCTGATGCTGGGTTCAGTTCTGGAGAAGATGGCTTGGCAGCACTGGTCTCTGGGGCTGGCTTCCCTTCAAAAGGACTTGGCTGAGGATTGAGAAAGACACACCAAACTGTAATTTAAGAGCTAATGCCACCAGGAGGCCTTGCACCCACTCTGAAAAGTCAGAAATTCTTTGCAATACACATTTAAAAGTGCCTTCTTACCTTAGCAGCTGTTGGAGACAGGACTTTCTTTTTCTTCTTGATCTTGATCCCTGGGACAGGGGCAGAGTTTAAGGCATCCAAAAAGCCCAAGCCTTCCATTGCTGGAGAGATAATGAAAAGAGAGTTTAAAAAGCAGTTCTCTAATCCAAGCCTCTTCAACTCGATGCCCACCAGTCTCATTCAGGAAGGGCAGAATACTATTACCAACAACTCTAGCGCATGTTACTCCTTAGCTCATCTCTGAAGAACAGATCTGTGAAGATCACATCAAAAGAGAAAAAACTTACGTTGTGGGGGGATGATCTTCACTTTAATTTCTTTTGTAGAATTTGGAGTGGTGTTGAGTGGCTTGTATTTCTTCTCAGCCGGTGGGTTTTCCCCAGCTGGGATAGACGTGCTGCAGGACAGAAATGGTAAAAACAATCAAAAGGAGATAAAGGCACCAGCAGGTTGTGGGAATGGCATTCCCTTTCAGGTCGGATAATTGTAGGTCACTTCTTGATTGGACACTCAAATGAACTCAAGAGAGGAAGTTGTTATTTGAATACAAACACATCGTGCTCAAAGCACAAGTTTATGATTGTCCCATTTTAGTTTCATTGCACATGTGTGATTTCATACTATTCTCTGGGAAACATAACCTAGTGGTTTCAGGTCCCTGTCCCCAACACAGGAAACCTCACCCCAAACCAGAAGACTGGATGGTGGTGCATGAGTGTTAACTGGTGGATCAATTTGCCTGACTAATTCCAACAACAAACGAGACTCTAGCAGGCTAATTACTTATGCACCTTCCGAGAAACGTGTGTATTAATTGTTAATGTCTTTTGCTGTGGTTTATGTTTTTACTGTTTTACTTTGGAAGCTGGCTTGAGCAGGGTCTCTGGAGAGGTGACACAAAAATTTTCTAGCTAAATAGTAAACAAACTACATTCTATGTCCCACCTTTAGCCACAGCCAGGGGGTCTCTTGCTCTCACCCAAAGAGTTGTGGCTAGAACCCAGTGAAGTGCTAGTTTTGTAAATACATTCATCTCTTACAGAGGGAGAAGGGAGACAAGAGTAGTTAAGAAAGCAGCATGTTCCCAGGTTCAAATCCAACATCACTGACAAAGAACAAACAAATTTCAGTTCTTTCCTCCAAGGCCATCATTACCTATGGACCTACCTCTGTCTCTTCAGTGGTATTGGCTTGAGGTTGTATTTTTCTGAGGTGACTGCTGCACTGGCATTTTTCTTTATAGGAATGAGCGATGGAGTCTCCATTTCCAAACCTAAAAATCAGAAGTTGTAGCAAAATCCCATTTTTAACATCAACTGTACCTCAAGAAATCCAGAATGTGTAGATCACCCACCTATATAAGCACCCACCTATATAAGTAAAGCTATTTCTGGAGGTGATAAAACACTACATATTTTGCTGCAATGGACTGTATTATTCCTCCAGGCCACACAACCCACTTACCAGTTGAACGGAACTTGGCATGGCTGGGTGCCGTAGTGCGGAGAGACTTTGGCTTTTCTTTCTTTTTCTCAGGGGTCTCCTCGGGTTTGGCTTCTGATTTCGCCTCCTGAGGCTTCTCCTGAACAGCTGCTTTACTTTTACTCTCCTCCTTCCTCTTTTTCTTGTCTCGCTCTGCAAGGAAGAGACAAGGTCAGAGGCCCTATGTGCAAAAGGGGTAATCTCTTCTAGCCCTTTCAGGAGGGGCAGGGAAAGACAACTAATTCTTCAGTTCAACACCCCATCACTGCTTCGCCTTAACAGAGCTAAGAAAGGCCTCTTCCATGATTAGACTCCTAGAAAGAAGTTAATCCATCACCGTAAGGGAGCTATTTAAGACTATAACCCTCTGAGTCAGATCATCAATCACCATAAATAGGTTTAATCCAACTCTATGGTCAATATATTGTCAATAGCATCTTGCAAAAGTTGTTAATTTACTCTAGGCTTGGCTATCACAAATCTTTAAGTAACAGTATCTGCAGGAGAATACAAAGCAACTCACCTGTGGGTTGTGAGCTACTCTGAGAGCGGATAACACCCATCCAATCACTGACCAGTATGGAAGCCAGCCTGCGAAGCTCTAAAAAAAGGTAAGAGACACACAAGTGCACAATGGCATGAACAATCTCCAATATCATGGCTGTATCCCCATCCCCAAGAATGGGTAAGGCAAAACTTAACAGATGCCCAAAGATTAATATATAAATATCCACATGTAACTATTTTGAATAAACAAACAAAAATAAAATTTTACCTTCATCCTCACTGGATTTGCTGAGCTGTTTCACCAGCTTGGCAGTATTATTCTGAAACAGATGAAAGGATAAGCAACAGTTAATCATATGGAATGAAGTCACAAGACATGTACCCTTAATACCAAACTGGAAAGTCTTGGATTTGGAAAAAAGAGACATGAACATGACAGAGAAGGGAGAAAGACATGAATCAAACCCTACTAAGCCGTCCACTGTTCATCACATTTCTCCCACTCAACCTTACATTGCAAAAGAACAACTGAAGAAATGAAATGTTGTTTCTTCCTTGACTTACCTGTTTCAGATGATCTACTTTAAGGGGCAGGTGTTGCAGTGTGAGCAAGATCTGCTGAAGCAGAGGCACATTGTTAGAAGCTTTTGAGCTGGTCAGCCACGTGTTGAGGAGCTTGTAGCCACCAGTATTGATGAATCTGTGGACAGAGAGAGCGAGATTTTGTTGTGGCAATTCAGCAAGATCACCAACAACTGTGCTTGCCCTTCTTCCCATTCTTAATTTTTATCCTACCCTCCCTGCCCCTCACAACTATCCTATCAGAGAGGTTACCCAGAAAGTGACTGGCCCATGATCACTTGGTGAACATTATGGCTGAACGTGACCTTGAACCCAGGTCTCCTTTATCCTAGTCTGATACTCTCGATAACTTCCATACTGCACTCCTTCCATCTGAATAGGTTTCAATGAAAGCCCAGAACGAGACAGTAATTATAAGGCTAACTGAGCAGTGAACACAGAAACTAAAAATCTGGATCTGTTTCTACCTGTTTCTACACTGAAGCAGCATGAAACAGTAGTTTAACCAAACCAAATCAGAAACTGTTTGAGGTGCAATAATAAATACACAAACACTGATGTGAGTGAAATGAATAGTGAGTGAAATGGATGAAAGGAAGTAATTAAGTAAGTATAACAAAGAAATGAATAGCAACTGTTTACATTGCAATAAAAATCAAACGACCACTACAGCATTCTATCTCCCTAACCACTACTGATCTCCCTAGTTAAGAGCTACGCTCTCTAAATTATTTTGTGTTTCAATGCAATTTCACAACTACCTATCCAGAGCGCCAGTGGCCTTCCAGAAAGGAGCCAGCAAAATGGAAAAACAAAAAACTCCCAAACATGCTTTACTCTGAACTCTGTATGCCTTCTCTATTGATCAGGGCAATGCCCATTCAGAGGTGGAGACAAACTTCTCCAACATTTTGTTTATCCTGTTTCTTTCAAAGGAGAAAAACATGTCTTTTATGAGGTCCTCTTTATCATCACATTCTCATAAGCAAGTGCCATGGGCATCTGTCAGCTTTGCTATGACAGTGCCACAAGCTGCACTGCTAAAGAAATGTCACCGACAACTCCTTATCAACCTAGTTCCCAGACAGACCACTCTCAGCAGCTCCCAGACCATCTCTGAACTGCCAGGGTTCACAGAATCTGGCTTCCCTTCCCCAGACCAGAATCCATTTTGTTTAGTTGGATCTGGGCTGCGGGAAATCCAGGAATCACAAATTTGGCAGGACCAGATTAGTAGGAACAAGGCATGGCTGTGTCTGTTTTAGATATAAAAGTGCTCCCTGCACCAGAGCCAAATCTGGTATTCTAAAACTCCATTTTAATTTTGAAAAAAAAGCAAGTCTAGGCCTGATAATCAGGAGGAATACATGAACATCTGTGGCGAAGCATTTTAAAAACAAACGGATTCTGGCTTCAAGTTTTTCCATGGTCAGGTCAGGGCTTGTTCCCTCTGCCCTACCTGCTGTTTTCTGATTCCCATCTACATTGGTATCTATTTTCTATTTGCGTTCTTTAGTTTGTTACGTTAATAAACCCTATTCATAAAACTTTTAAAAATATTGTTTAATTTGCAGAAACAAAACCATTTCCTCCCTCAGAGTATCTACATGGACCTGAACAAAGTGACTAGCTGAAAACTGAATGGCAATATGGTAGCAGCGCAAATTAAGAATGCCGAACAGTCATTACATTCTCCTTCCAACTCTTCTCAAGCCCCACACCTCACTCCCTGTTTAACTGAATTGCACCTTCTTTTTGCCCTTGAAACTAGCAGACCCAATTCCATTCTTTTGAAATATTGACCAGCTCTTACTTTGAGAGGATGTCTTGTGTCCGGGTCTGTAACAAGATGTTCAAGTAGATACAGCGACTGACCATCTTCTGAGCATCTTTCATTAAACTAAAAGGGTGGGCGGGGGGAAGAACAAAGATACAGCATTGATTCTACTAGGGCTAGGATACCCTATTGGATGAATGTCAAGAGTCTGGCTTTTGTTAGTTCTCAGTAACTAACTTTCAACGTTCCTATGCAAAGAAAAGACTAGTCAGCTAATCTGAGTCATTTAATTATTCCCCACCTGAACAGCTGTCAATCAAGTGGGTAGGTTCTTATACCCAATACATTGCAAGCTAAAGGAGAGAGGATTGCTGGGGGAGGGGGAGAGAATTTGGGAAATTCCACTACTAAAAAAGAACAGCATTCTTCATTGGTTATTTCCAATCATCCCTCTTGCTAATTTCTCCAGAGTAGTCCACAAATTACACCATTGCTAATTTCTCCATAGTAGTCCACAAATTACACCAGCACAGTGCAATAAAAATTGTTATTGGTAACAATTAAGAGACATCTAAAACATTCTAAACTTCATCAAGCACTTTAATTAGATCCCTTATGCTAAATACCTACTTGAAAATTTTAGTGATGCCTTCATGGGTTTTGACTTCTCCATCTTTACCAAGGAAACAATCCAGCCCTTTCAGGAGTTCCTTTGGGTCTATTGGTCTGGAGCCCATGGTGGGAAGTAATCTGTTAAAATACAGGGGAGGGGAGATTACTAGTTACTAGACTCCACCCCAAAATCAAAATATAAAAGGCTAAATATATGGCACAAAAATTCCTGTACAGCTCTATGCCCTACCAAGTGCAAAGTATTACCATATTTCCATTTTTTAGTAAATCCACAGAAAACAAAGTACTTTAAAGAAGGGTTCCGGAATTGTAACCCAAAAGGTAATTTATTCTTTACTTATCAAAATGCAATCACAAACAAAATTTCTGGAATGAGCAGGCAACTCATGTTTTACAACAAAGGAGTTTTCAGTGTAGAGAAGACTCTTAAGTGAGAAAATCATAGCCTTTTGTACTGCTAAAGCTACTATCTCTACCATGTTGACACAGAAAGCCAACTGTAAACATCTTTGGGCTACTGTTAACATCTGAATCTTTATTTGGTTGTAAGTGTATTGGAATGAGTTGGCTTGTGGGTCCATATCTTATTGGTTACCTAAATTCAAAAAGCAATTATCCCCAGTATTCTGAACGTAATAAAAATGCAGTACCACCCTTAGCATAATTACACCCGTCTAAATAACCCTAATTAATATGGTGCTGTTACTTTTTCCTTTTATTAAATTTTATTATGCTAAGCCCAGTCATGTCCCTAGAATTAGTAAATAATTTGTCAGGACGGAGACAGGTTACAATGCCCTCACCAAGTATTATGTGAAATTAAACCAACAAATTTTATTGATGGCACAGCATTTGCGATATCCATATTAATTCTAAAGCAATACAGCACACAACTGTAACACACACGTGAACAGGCAAACAGCTAAAGTTCTACTATTTTGTTCTTCACTGCATTGTTGGATCTTAATAAATCCATATTGGACTTGGCTTATATTGTTGGCAAGATGAAGAGACAAGCCCCAGTACTTCATTTCTCTGCTGATGCTAAGAGAGCAAGCGGTTTCCTTCACAGGATTATGCCAGAATCCTAAGAGACTGGAGTTATAAAAGGCTCCATTCCACTGGCCCTCCTCACTTACTCCACAAATCAGCACCTCAAACTAACATTTCTAGTGATCAACTGTATGTGCCTCTATACTCCACAATAGAGTATAAAGCCAGATGGTTCAAAGGGCTTTGAAATTATGCATGTTCCCACTTAGGTGCTTGCCCCATGAAAATAATGTAGGAAAAAACAGCCTTTTTTGTGTAGTGTTATGGGGAGGGTCCAATGTGTAGAATACTGTTATACACAATTTGAGTATCAACTTTTGATTGGGTCCCTGTGTGTATGCAAGATAGACCAGTATTCAGGAATCCTGTTAAGTGTTGACTGCCTTCCCTAGTATCGACGTACTCCTTAGCGTTGCAGGTCATTTGCTCACACTGGCGATGCTGGGAAAGCTGGCTGCCTTCAAGTCCACATTAAGGGAATCACCCAGTTATATTAGAAATGGAGCTTCAGTGGCTTCACTCCGAGCAAGTTACTGCTTTAGAGCGTGTATGGAACACAATGATAAATCAACAGACTGCAAAACAGTCCTCGGCTATAGCAAAGTCCCTACTTTACCTTAGTGATTGTGCTGTGCACACACGACACTTACAGGTTTTAAAGCAGAGTACAGACCATCTCTTCTTCACACCTTTTTACAATTTCTGAAGAAAACCTGTGTATTTCACTTGCAGTGTATGCATTTGCCAATTCCATGGTATATTTTCAAGTTACTAGCCACACTGGCAAGTGCAGCTGTTGAGATACTGAAGAAACTTGCAGCTACCCCAATTGCCTTTATATTGTATTAAGCCCAGTCACTACGATTAGTGCGTAGAGATGGCTTGAGTAACTCTACTATGCATCTTGTTTCATGCAGTAAAGAACTGCCTGTGTTGCTTAATGGACCAAAGGAACACCCCCCCCCCCCCGTATTATCTTCAATTCAAATTCTGAAAGAGGTTTGATGCCTAGCAAGGACACCAGGTGATAGCACATTGCTGTTGCAGTACCACTTCACTCAGTAAATTGTATGAGCTGAATCCCATGGAAAGTCAGTCAGCATTCTATACTGCACCCCAGGAATAAAAGTCACCCCCTGGTCATCAAATAAGGAGGGGTCACCTGAATGGGCCTTCAGCTCTTACTGTAAGCAGATTGATAGCAACACAGAATCCACCCTACCTTCACATTTACAACAGAGAATCAACTCAGCCTAAATGCAGGGTGGTCCTACATTCTTGTCTTTTGAGTTCTGTTAGACTAAAAAGCAAGTGTATCTATTAACAGCAGGGTTCCATATACGTGTATTCATATGATGGGAAATAAAATCCAAGAATTGCGGACAGTTGGGTAGGAGCGAAAGCAGGCATTACCAACTTGCATCTGCTTGCAGAACAGTCTTTTTATGTGGCATCAATAAAGTTGTGAAGTATTTGCATTGAAGATTCACATGTTCATGTCCGTTCACTCTGTGGTGGAAAGGCCAGATGACCAAGTGGGCTTTGGAGACTGAACTCCTCTTTCACCCCACAATAATGGCCTGCCACATGCAAGGCTATGCACTGGTGAGGAAGACTTGAACTGAAGATGCTTGAACTCAGCTTTTGGTAGTAGAGAGGACTTCAGTCTCCATAGCTGGCAATCTGGTACTTTCCAACTACATTCCCAGGAGAGATTAAAAAACACACACACGTTACTAGGGCACAATTTAAAACAGCATAATTTGTTGTTATACGAATTGTGCAAGCAGTCCCTTGATACTCAAGACACCCACACATATGAAGTAGGAAATGGGAGTTTGGTTATCCCAGAATGATGAAAAGGTTGACCTGATAGTAGTTTCACTCCAAAATGAAGTCCCATGTCAGATCAATACATAACTTCCTCCACCCCATCCCCTCCAAAGACCAGCCCAGCTCAATCTAGCACATGAAACATTAAGTTGCTGTACCTTTTAACAGTTCATACCCCCTCAAGAGAAATAATTGGAACAGGTGGGTATATTGCCTTTAATCTCTCTGCCTTTTCATCTGCTACAAACAGGAAGTGATTTTTATAAAATTACACTCTAAAGGTAAAGCGCTTTATACAGTACTGTGGGCAACCATTTTTATAGACCACCATACACTACTTAGCAGGTTTGTACCTGGAGAAAGTCGCTAACATTTTTTAGCCTCCATAGCTACTGGTCTGTGGCAGAGTTTCCCACATCAAATTTTATTATCATTTTAGACCCTCATGAACAATTTAAATTATGTTAGTGAAATCTTGTTTTAGAACTTGCTGTAGCTATCGAGACCCTCAGGCTCCATACAAATCCCCTGTAAGCCAATATAGAGTTTTATCAGATACAGATGAAGAACAACCCTTTAAGGTGTCACAAGACTGTGTTCCTTTGGAGACCAACAAATGTATTACATCAGAAGCTTTCATGAACTAGACCCTTCTCCCTCTGCACCTGATAAAGTTGGTCTGATCGAAGTATCTGTTAGCTTTTAAGATGCCACAGGAATTGGAATTGATATAATACTGTAATACTGTTAACTCTGAAAGTTATTTAGATAAAGAAGATTACTAGTCTGGTCTCAGTGCTCAACAGACATTTGTACATGGCTATGAAACACTATCTACTCCCATTTACTATTAGATTTTGTATGTTCCTTTTTTAATACAAATGCATCTTCATTTAATTTTGTTTTCTCTTCAATTTCCTTCACATTTACAAAGCTGCAGTGTTTGCATTGTAGAAACTATACAATTAACTCTTAAGTCATTTCAGCCAAAACACTAGATGGTTGATCAAGAGCCAAGACTGCAACACAGGACCTCAACTCACAGTGTTCTTAAAAGATTAGGTACTTGGGGTTAATGGGAAGACTGAAAAATTCTCATAGCTAAAGCTCTGCTTAACATTCTTGCCTCTCATACTATGCATTTGTGCAGTTATATGGGTTGCGGCATGTTTGTCATTTATCAAGAGTAAGTGACATTCTGTAGGTGATCAGGTCACCAAGGCTAGGCAGTTATTTCTCCCACCAATTTTTTTGCCTGTTGCCTTAAACCAGATACTTTTAAACTTACTGGAAATCAATTTGGACTACTCATAAACCCACAATGTGTTATATTCTTAAAAATCAAAGTTGTAACACTCAACTCTAATTACTATTTCCCCCAATTCATTTCTCCTTCTATAACATCCCTCTATAAAATAATTTGCACAAAAGCAACATTAGGATCTATCTGTCCAAGCAAAATATAGTTAAGCCAGCTTAGTTTTTGTCATCTTTGCTACACTGGACAGATTTAACAAGTCAGGCAAGCATCTCTCTATAGACGCACTCTAGAAGAGATGCAAATTGCTCATTCAAATACAAGCTCCAAAATTACTACAATCCTATGTAGTTACTTAGGAGTAAGTCATTCTGAATTTGGTGGGACTTGCTTCTGAGTAAGCATGTGGAAGATCAGGCTGCAAAAAGACATAAACACAGCCTGAACCACCACCACCAAGCAACAAGCCAGGAAAAGATCTGGCAATGCTGTGATCCAAGTTGACACCAGCAGAAGTCTCTCTCAACCAGAGAAATTATAGTCAATAGTTTGTTACTGAATGCCAACTGTCCACTACGCTATATTGCAGGAAGCTCAGCTTCCCATGAAAACAAGGATCTAGGGTCAAAATCATGCTTCATGGGAGAAACCTGCCAATTGATTGTGTTATTTAATTGGCAATCTTCAAGCTGCTTCAGTATATAAGCTAAACAGAACCACGTATCATTCAGAAAAAGTGTAGTTAAAGGCTCAAATCAGGGTCCAAATTTCAGTTACCACCATCTGGCAACATAGTTGAAACAAGTGACCAGGCAAGCAAATCCAGCATGAAGCAAAACTGACACATCAAACCCGCTCTCTTCCAAACCAGAGAGGTCACTTCATCCCCAACTAGTTAACACAGAGGTCAACTTCTGAAATCTGAAATACTGAACTACGTCTACATGGCTTCAGGATCAAAATTTTCATTTTTAACAACTCTAAACAATTTGGGTTGGATCATGTAAACAAGATCCTCAAATGCAAATATCCCCTCTCCTTGTAAAGAAACCCTTCAATTTTCCCCGGAAGTCTCCAGCTGTCCAAGAGTAGGATTTCAGGGGAAATTTGGGGCTGCTTCAGGAGGAAAAAGTTGCACTTCTATGCATAGAATTGAGACTTGACTGCACCTGTTGTGTGCTACAGAAACACTTTTTAAAGAAGAAAATGTTTCTACTCAATAGTGCTACATGTAACTTGAAATGTGGTAGCTCTACCAAGACACCACAAAATCTGGCCTCGGATCATGCCAATTCTTTTTAAATCTACTCTCTACTTAGGAATCAAGGATTCATTTTAGCAATCCTTAACAGTAAATACATATGGCTAGACATGCTTCTAGTGAAGCACTGTATGAACAGAATGCAGCTGAAAACATTTAGCTGTCATTCCAGGCCTAACCAGTAACCATCACCCCATCAAAGTTGTCATTGAAATTAAACATACATTAATCACTCTATCAAAAAGCAAACCCTCAAACAGGCAGTCAACACACACTTAGCAGATTTTAAACAAGGGACTAATGACATTTACTGTAATTAAAAAGTTAACCAATTGTAAACACTAACATTCAATAAAAACTCCCAATTTTGCAATATAAACACTGCAGCTTATTGTACAATGTAAAGGAATAAAGCATTTTAATTTTCTGACACCTGCTAGGTATTTATACTGAACATTTTAATGCCAGTTTCATAATACAGCTAAGAGAATCAAACTACTCTCACTGAGCTGAAACAAAAGCACAAAGGGGCAGAACTGATGCAGGGAACCTCAAGCTGTTCCTAATAAGGTATCCCCATCAGAGTGCTTTGTTCAGTGCTGCCAAATGGAAGGCAATCATTGTCAGATGAAAGCCAATCACCTACAGCTGTGTTCTTCCATTATATTGCCGAGTGAATCATGCAAGGCATCTTAAAGACCTTTTCTCTCTAAAGTTTGGGCTCCCTGAAGCAGACATAACGGATAGGCAAACTGCAAAAAAAACAGGGGGGTTGCTTACAGGTGGTGGCACAGGTAAAACCACAAGCAAAGCAGTTCTAGTAATCTATTCAGCATAACCTCTTCCCAAATGCTCCAATCCACCTGAAAATAAATTCCCTAGGATTGGACTCCAGGGGGACAGTCATTTGGTACTTACAGTTTAGAGCATGGGATCAGGATTTTAATCCAATGAAGACAAGTAATCTTCATATCCTACAATCCTATTAATATATGTTAGCAAATCAGGATTTTAATCCAATGAAGACAAGTATCTTCATATCCCACAATCCTATTAATATGTTAGCAGTGTGTTTTTTTAAATGTGTTCCCAAGGGAATTACTATGGATTGAAAGTTACCATTGCATAGCCCCCTACTGCACAACAGTGCAATGAAGGCACAAGTACTCTTCATTACTGTGGCATGCTGAAGGCCTCCAAGTATTTCTTCTACTCTTTTGAGTATGGAAAAATTGAACTGTAGCAGCCAAACAATTCACTCAAGGTCAACATTTCAGAACATGTCCCAATATCCAACTGTAAAGCAATCAAATTAGTGGCAACCCCCACACACTATATCCTCTGGCTGTACAATCATACTGGTGTTTAACTGAGACCATGAAACCCCATTTCTGTGCTTTTTATGCTAACCTCTAAATTAGCTATACAGCTCTTCACACAGTACCAAGATTCCAAAGAGCATTCATGTGAGGCAAAGTCCTGAAGATGCTCTAAGTAAATCCCATTTTACTCAGACCAATTTCCAAGTAGAATCAGCTTTAGCAAGCTGTTATGTCAGATGCAGCATAGCTGCTCTTCAGTCACCTACCAGGTGTTTATGCATAATGCTGTATAAATATCTAAAATATCCCTTTCTAAAGGATGCTGGACAAATTACTCAAGCTACTCATAAGGGATAGACCACAAACCTGCTTTCTGATTTGCAGATCAGTTACTTGGAAGTTTGGGTTAATGAAAATTCCAGCGTGTTCCAAAATGCTGATTCTGTTCTTGGCTAGTGCAAACTGGACTAGCTATTTACGCACAAGGGAATACCTCTTCCCTCCCTAATTCCTCTAAGCAGAGGACCAGACTGAAGGATGTATTAACCCTCATCAAATCTGTGACAAGGTTCTTAATTCAATTGCCTGGCCTTATACAATTAGATGAAGCAAATGGGATGCCAGAGACTCGTCTTTTCATGGGAGAGTGCCCTCAACTTTCCAGCTGTTTTACACCATGCACAAGCAAGCACGCTGACCTGTTTTCCCCAAGTCTTATGACATTTCATTGCCTCACTAAAGGAGCTGACATAATAATGTAATATCCAGCAAAGGAATTAAGATACCCACCCCAAGACTCTGGGAGTACATCAAGCTGCTTAACAGGGCTGCAGCACCCAAGTTTTAGAACCTTGAACAAACCAAGATTCTAAAAGCATTGTTTTCCCTTCAAGCTAAGGGAATCTTTTGAATAATGAACTGAAGGGAACCTTTCCGTGTGCCTCCCTTTCACTTGCTTTTGAAAGTAGTTATACCACTGTTCAAGCAACTGACTCGCCACTTGTATTTTTTGCTTCCAAGCTACTGTCCCCTATACACAGCTTCAGTTTAAAGATTAGTAATAAATGTACAGCTTGAGTTTATCTACTCTGGGCTAGTCACTCAATGATGTTCACTGAAGCTGTAAAAACTATCATCCCATTTTGATTAAACTTAAGATGCAATTAAGATGGCTTGTTGTTATCTTGTGCCTATTGTGGACAGTAATGTACTATTTCCCAGAGATCACTACTGCTCTAACATTATCATGATTGAAGTTAAAGCATACACTTGACTAAAATGGGTTCATGATCTAACAGACAACCTGTTTTCTGGGCCAGAGTTGAGATGCGGCAGTCTTTCACCTTGAGTACTGTCCTCACAGCAGAGCATGCCTCTTTGTTCCTCACACCCATGTTTAAGTTAAATCTGAAAGGGGCCTGGCCCTGACAGAGCACTTCAAGGATTTTTTTTTAAACTTCAGGTTGAAATAAGAAGTGCTTCAATTAATTCAAACAGGTGCACATTTTCCAGCCCGAACAATGTCAATGATTCACTTGGAAAGGGACTTGCAATATGAAATGCTACCACCGGAGGTGTAGATGGAGGCATTAAGTTCTGCTTTGTGAAACATTTCCCCCCAAAACAATGAACCAAGACTTAAGGGGAAAAGTATCATAAGAGCAGCATCTCTTAAATGCTATTTGACGCACATGCAGACCCGTTTAAGAAACCAGACTTCATCAGTTTTTAAATAAAAGACAACTAATGTCCTCAGCAGATTGGCAAACATTTAACACCCTTAACAGCCTGCATGCATCAGTCGGTGTCACTGCATGGCGTTGACAATGGAAGAGAACAGTAGCAAAAAAAAAAAAAAAACTTAAGACAAAGTGGTCTGGAACAGAAATGAAGGTTGTGAAATGTAATTAATACCAGAAAGATTTTGCTTACCAGGTGGAATTGTGGCTGTTTCCCTCCCATTGATGAGGTAATACAAGTGCTGGCTTCCCTTTTTTCCTAATGATCACTTCTTTCCTAGTACATTGTACAGGAACTGTGGAATGTGGCAAATTAATACAAACTTACCTCCCTGGCCCCAGACATTTGTGTGCATGCGGCCAGAGAATATGCAGAAAGCCCCCCTCCCAATCTTTTGTCATTAGTTCCAGCAAGTGTCACTGACACTTACTAAACATTTGGGGTCCAGTGGTAGCATTTCATCTTTTAAACAATTTGATTCAATTATGAGATCTGCTTTCCTGACCAATCCTAGGGCTAAAAGATGAAAAAAAGGGAGGGGGAAGAGAAGAACATACAACAGTTTGCCCGCCTGATACTAGTATCACTTCAGGCTGACAAATTTGTCTTGATACAAAACACAACATTGGAGAGATCATTGAAATCCATAGCTTGCATGTGATGTTGCAACCTAAAAAGAAACCCAGTGGATTTATGATTATACTTTGCACTTAAATTGTACCTAGGTTTCCTGTAGATGAAGTGGGAGTGGAATTTCATTAGATCATTTTAGAAGAGAAGGTGAAGGGTAAGCTAGTACTGCCCTCCCCCCACCCCTCTCCTTCCCTCCATTCCGAGACTGCTTGCTCTGGGCACCAAATGAAAGCCATTCAGGGGGAGGAGTTTGCTACAAGCTGCTTACATCAGCTCCCTGCCCAGCAAGCCTTGTGGGTTCTCTTGTACCAGAGGAAGAGCACTAGCGCCATTTTAAGCACAGGACTAGAAAAAAAGCAAGAGCCTTTTGAATCTATTGAGGAAACTACAGCAATACAACTCCCATCACATATACAGATTTGTATCTTATTATGTCAGTTCTATATGCTAGAACCTATTTAACATACAATTAAGAAAAAGAGCTATTTCTCTTTATAGTGCCAGAGATTCAAAAGAATCTCGCCACATTATTCACCTTTGCAGGCTTAATAGCCCCCCCCCTCCCATGCTTCCCCACTACACATGGGGAGGGGGGAGATGGAATAAAAATGGAAACATCCTGTAAAGGAAAAATACAATGCTGCTTGTCAGGGACAAAAGACAAAATAGAACCGCCATATTGCAGCAAGGAAGGGGGGGGGATTAAAAAAGGATGAACATTTTAAAAGCATGTTAGACCTCATTTGAGTCCAATAGATCTTTCGACTGAGGGTTTTAAAAGATATTGGACCGGTTTAAAACAATTTTCCCAAGTCACCTTGCAATCTTTATTTCTAGATTGCCACTTAATTTTTTTCAGTTTTACATACCTACACATACATTATTAAAGTTTGCAAGTAAAAAAAACACAAAACTTCACATCGACATCAAATTTAAAAATAGACGAGGCTATGACAGATCATCCTGTATTTTAAGCTGACTCATTGCTGGCTATTACTGCTTTCTTGGTCCCTTCAACTAACCCTGCAATCTTTATGTACAGATTGCTTATTTAGCTCAATTTCCACGTCTCCCACACAAAGAAGTAGTACTTTATGGCACAGTCACCACCATCTGTTATGTGGGAGCTCATTAACCCTTGACAGTCCTGGAGACGATGGATTATCTAAAAAGACCATCAGACTCCTTATAAATATGCATTTTTGGTAGCAAAATGCCCAAATTGTAAGGGTTAACACCTCAAATAATCCACCCTTTCCCTCCTTTGTCTTTTCTTCGTGCCATTAGCTCACTTCGACATGGATGAATTTTTTTTTGGTCAGTTGGTTGAAAATGCGACACTTACTATCCAATTATTTTTCTCGTCGACAGCGCCTCAAGGTTTAGCTTTTTTGGATTAAGCTTTGTTTTTAAAGAAAAAAATGAATTTGGTTTTGCTCATTTTTTAAAAATAGCAACTTTTTTTGATGGTCGATACGGCAGCAAAAAGTTGCTTGCTAAAAAAGCTCAGGGAAGATTGTTGCTAAATATTAATTTTGATTTTTTTATGTTTTAGTGGCAGTTGTTGTCCTTCAGGTCACAAAGAACTTTAACAGCTTCCCAAGACAGGCGATCGAAAATGTAGCTGGCTTTTTTTGTGTGTCTTCTCAGAGGCTCAACTGTGGGGGGATTTTTCCCTTTGTTTCGCGAAGCAAATTCAGCAGTTTCTCACGACCAACGAAAACCTAGAACAGGAAGAAATAAAAAAAAACAAGATTAAGATTTTTTTTGTTAAAAAAGCTAAAAATACACTATTTACTATAAAATATTTTATTTAACAAAAAAACCCGTAAGCCCATTATACAAGACTAATCTAAAGCAAAACACTTACTGGGGGGAAGGAAATCCGGAAATAATTTTAAAAAGCAATAAAAATGTGAATTAGTTTAGCTGGTCGCTAGGGAGGGACTCGGGCTTCCTTTATTGAAAACTGAACTGAGACCTTCTGGAAGGGGCAATTTACTTTCAGTACAGCCAAACAAATAATTACTACTAGTAGTAGCAAACATTAAGTACGACGTCTTTTTTATTCGGGGAGAAGGGATCAAAAACAGTAATAACGTAACCCTTTTTTGTCCCCTCCCAAGCCGTTTCCCGCGACAACGTACCCAGAGACACCGTACTCACCTTTAAACAGACGAGAGAATGGCCGACCCGGGCGCGCGCGGAGAATTTTATACGAGGCCACTCCCTCGCCAACATTCCCCCGCCTTTCGCCCGCGCTGCGGGTAAAGAACAAAGCGTGGAGCGAGTAACCCCGCCCAAATTAACCGTCAGATCATTACATAGGTTCTTAAATTTAAAGCTACACATATCAAATATATTATAATTTGAATTGAAGTTCAATTTTTTTAACAAAAATAAATTTTGAAGCTTTAAAAGCTTGTGACGCAGTTTGGCGGTCGTGAATACGCATGCGCCAGAACTTGCCAGCTCATCAACGCCCGCGACGTGCACGCGCAGCATCCGCCCTTGTTTTCTAAGGAACTGGAAAGAGATATGAGAACGCATGCGCATAGTTTGGAAGGCGGACGCCGCAAGCAGACAATAGCCATTACTTTGCGCACGCGCAACAATGTATAGTTGGTATTCCATGTGGCTTGTGGCGCAGTTTTTATTCTATCAAGCTTTGTACGCATGTACAAACTGTACTGTAAAAAAACCAAAACCCATTGCGCTTGCGCATATTAAAATTATTAATTTTATT
Organism: Eublepharis macularius; assembly: GCF_028583425.1. Lineage (NCBI taxonomy): Eukaryota > Metazoa > Chordata > Lepidosauria > Squamata > Eublepharidae > Eublepharis > Eublepharis macularius. The sequence goes on along the minus strand of NC_072793.1, from coordinate 156,927,393 downwards.
TCTTACCGTAGAATAATTGTTATTTCTTCGTAAGTTATCTAAGTTGGTGAGCGCATAAAAACAAACGATAGTTTGAGTAATATATGTTTGAGTTCAAAAAGCATGAGGAGTCACGTAAAACCCTTTTCTGAAGGTGACTTTGTTGTGTCTGTATATGGCACATGCGTACAATGAGCCGCTCTTTCAAGATGGCGGCTGCCAGTGGCTCCATGCTGCTGAGAAATATAATGGGTCATTTGGTAGTCCGAGCGGTTCTTAGGAGGCCTTTTTGGGTCCAGGTGAGGAGTAGTTGGGTTTATATTAAAAGATTTAGTTCCGGAGTTTTGGAATGGATTTATCACGGTGTGGTGTGTATAGTTGCTGTGCAAGTTGCGCCTATTAATTTGGCTAAGGATTTACTCTTCTCAAGTCCTATTATATTGGAGTTCTGTAAGTTTTTGTATTATTGTCCTTTTTTAATGCACAATCCCCCCCCCCTTAATGAATTATGCATGTAAGTGTAGGTTTCCTTAAGTTTGTCTTGTAGATTCTGTGTATGTTTATTTTAAAGCAAGATTCGGCTATAGTAGCCTCTTTCGAGAGTTAAGAGCTCTCGCTTGGCTTGTGTCATTGTTGCCCCATACCATATCGCTCACCTCTGGATCAGCCCGAGTAAGGTACTATGTTTTTAAGCTGTTTTGCGGTTACAGCTTAAAATGCAACTTTCTATTACCTCCCCACCCCCCACCGCTAAGTTCATTCAAACCAGTGGCCGTAGACTGGAGTCGCTATATAGAATTGCATTAAGTTAAAGGCAAACACTATTGACCGTGGTTCTCACCAGTCTCCATAGAGAAAGAAGAATGATTCTTACCCAAATCCAGGAGGTTGGCGTTCTGTTGGATATAATTAATATTAGAACGATCAAGTTATGTCTGCCAGATTTGGGTTGAGACATTCTTGGAGATTTGGGGGTGCAGCCGGGGAGGGCAGTGTTTGTGGGGGAGAAAGGACTTCAGTGAGGGATAATAGCATAGAATTTGTCCTCCAAAGCAGCCATTTTTTTCCGGGTGAACTGCTCTCTGTTTGGACAGCAGTTATAATTCTAGAAGATCTCCAGGCCCCACTTAAAGGTTGCTAACTGTGTCAACAGTAGAAGAAATGTGTGACCCACAGACCCAGGTCCAAATGCCAACTCTGCCATGGAAAGATTGCTGGATGACCTTGGACTGCTCATACCATCTCAGCCTAATTTACATTGTTGTGAGGATTATATGGAGGACAGGAAACAGTGTGAACTGCTGCGGGGGGGGGGATGCAGCACAGGCAGGGAGTGCGGAAAATATCCTTTGCAAAAGAAAGGTGATGGAGCTATTGGGACAGTGTTGTGTAGTGGTTAGAATACTGGATTAGGATCAAGGTTTGAATCCCTACTGTCTCACAGAAGGTTGCTGGCTGACCTTGGGCCCAGTCTCACACACACTCCAGCCGGAGCTCCTTCACAGGATGGAGATAAGAGACTGTAAGGTACTTTTGAGTCCCTACTGCAGAGAAAGGCAGCACAGAGACTATGGAATATATCTACTTCCTTACAAAATAGATGGGGTTTAAGAACATCCTTGAGCTATCAGAGCTAGTGTGGTGTAGTGATTAGAAGGTCATACTAGGGTCAAGGAGATCCAGCTTCAAATCCCGACTGTGCCATGGAAAGCTTGCTGGGTGACCTTGGGCCAGTCGTCCTCTTAATCTAACCTACCTGACAGGATTGTTGTGATGATACAGTGGAGGACAGGAGAAAGATATAAGCCACTTTAGATCCTCTTTGGCTAATAGCGTAGAGTATAAATGAACTGAATAAGATATAGATGTATGGTCCACAGTGGCAATTTTTTGGTGTCGCTAATTTGTCTCTCTTTTACCTACTGATGACTATGTGGTGACATTTACATTACTCAGACTGAGCCTGCAGCTGTCTTCTCCCGCCTCCACTGGAAATTGCTTCCTCTTCAGCATTTTTGGAGAATGTTTGTACCACTGAATCATTAGGATGTTATGTGCAATTGGGTTACTGATGAGAGGAGGACAGTATGCTTAGAGATTTTCCAAGAAGTCACAGTGTTAAAGGCAGAGAGTGAAAGGGGAACAGATTATACTGTTACTGAGTGCTTTGCCTCCCTCCCCACCCTGCAATCCTGGAGCCATTCAGATAGAAAGTTCTGTTCATCTAGAGCTGATGGTCCAGTGCTGCATCCTGTTGCAAGGCAGAGACATTGCAGATATGTTACATGGTGGAATTATAATATAAATTCTTTATAATCTGGGTACTTGTTTAAGTGGGAATCGAAGTCCTGTCCAAAGCTAATGCTAGTTATGCAGACGAAACGGGATACAGCCTTTGTTGGGAGAAGGGGAGGGAGGCTATCTGCCTGCCCATTTCTGCTCTCTTAACCACGGTTGACCATACTACCTTTTTAGTGTATCATAATGTACTGGCCTGGCCTGCGAATCTTTTAAATTCCAACCCAGCCGTAGACTTTGTTCCCATTTGGTCATGTCATCCTGCACATATCCAACCATGCAGTTCTGCCAACAGAATTACATTTCTTAGTTCTGAAGGATGGTGATTCCTGCTGATTCTTATCGCTGTAGACCCCCTTTTGCCCCCATGATGTTCTTGAGGATGTGTTGATCGGGGGCGGGCAGGGCTGCAGCAGGATGGGGAAGTGGGAAAGTCCCATTCCACAAAGTCTGTGGTGTGATTGTATGCATGCCATAGTCTGCATATTTGTTTACTTTTATATCTACTTGTTCCATGAGGAGCTCAGTTACAGCAATGTGTATTGGTTGTCCCATCCTCTCAACATCCCTGCTAGGTAGGTTAGGTTGAGAGAGAATGACTAACCCATGGTCATCCAGTGAGCATCCATGGTGGTGTGAGACTTTGAACCTTGGACTGGCTGGACTGAATCTAACACTGTAACCGCTATACCTTAATGGCTCGCAGAAAAAGCATCTGATATTTGTCTTTGAAAATGAGGTTAACTTCTGTTATTAGTTCTGGATGGGAGAAGAATTTAAATTCACTATTGCCTGCAGAAAGGGCAAGGGAAGTAATACGGTGCCCTTAATATCTGAATACTTGGTTGGGAAATCTATCTGGTTGAGCTGATTTTGCCTCTTATTTCTTTCAAGGATCCATTAGCAGTTTTGTTGATACTTGTCTAATGCTTCTCCTGTTCTGCTTTGTCTTCCCTCAGAACACACCCAGCACTTCACTCCTGCAGCCGAAGCAGTTGCCTTTCCGGATTTTCAGTACTGAGGCTGGCCAAGATGGATCTGCAGAACCAGCTGCTTTTGACTCAGAATCACGGTTTAAAGAGAAGCCGTGGGAGTACTTGGAGTCTGAAGGTATCGGGTGGTGGAGTGGTATAAAGCCAGCGTACATCAGTGTTCTGCTTATCAGCTGTATCCCAACTTTCCTTGAAGGTGTTCGGGGTACCATATATTTTATCTTCACAACAGCCCTGTGAGGACTGGCCTAAGCTCACTTAGTTTCATTGCAAATGGATTTGTCCCAAAGTTTTCCCAGGACCTTGGTCCATCAATCTCACCGTCACACCGGCTCTTAAGTTGGGGGCATAAACAGTCATGACATCCATACCGTGATAGTGCTAGGGTTTTAAAAAAATAATTACAAATATAAGTGGATCATGTCTGTGGCTAGAATTTTTATTCCTTCCTAAAAAGTAATAATCCTGTTACATGCTGTTGAAGCCAGCCCCCTCTCCCCCACACACCACCGTTCCAGAATTAAGCTGGAAATTATTATACAGTCCACCCTCAGCTTGTTTGAATTTGCCATTTACATAGAGATGAGTATCTTTTTGAGTTGAAGTACTTCTGAGGAGATTAAGGAAAAAGGAAAGACCTTGATAGAGGCAAGTATCTGCCCTTGTTTCAGCTTGCAACAGTGTCCACAACCTTATTCTATAGATGCTTTTGAGCTTTGAGAAAGAGTAGCAGGCCCATCACAAAATGGCTACTACGATAGTCATAGTATGTTGTGAAGTTTCAAGCCAAGCGTTGTTCTATAAAGTGGGGGATAGCTGTTCTGGAATGGGTGCTCCCCGCAGACACAAAGATGATATTTTCAGTGAGATAGAGGAAAGCCAGGGCTGGCTCTTTGATTGGGGAAGAAGCAAGTTGGCACCTGGAAACATCAGTGGACACAATGGTGCCCAGGTGTTCCATATTGGAGGGAAACCTATTGGTTAACAATGGATATTTCAACCATGAGGGAGACAGAAGAGACAAGAGTAACATATTGTCATACTGAGCACATTGTGCATATCTTTTGCATCATCTGGAAGGGAAATCTGATTTTAAATGTGATGCTGGGGGGTTAGAAGGAAATTAACCATTGTAACATTGCACACACCCAGAATCTTGTATAAATTCTGATGCTTTCACCAGCACAATATCCTCCAGGACTGGTCTATCGTAACCTGGGTAGCAGATGAGAGCCCGCTTTAAATGAGATACTGGCTGTGTACAGTGTTGCACAGAACTTCTCGCCTACCGGCTTTGCCTTTCAGTCAATCCAAAGAGGTTACAGCAGCAGTACAGCAAATAAAGCAAGAGGTGGGGCTGTTTAATGGAAGGTGCCATTTGGGCAACTGCAGATGTTTGAGATGGCGGAGCAGAGGAAAGGGCAGCAGGCAAGAGTGCGGCAACACCATGGTCATAGATCCAGAGGAGTTAGCCATGTTAGTCTGTAGTAGCAAAATCGAAAAGAGTCCAGTAGCACCTTTAAGATTAACCAACTTTTCTGTAGCATAAGCTTTTGAGAATCACAGTTCTCTTCATCAGATGCACGCATCTGACGAAGAGAACTGTGATTCTCGATAGCTTATGCTACAGTAAAGTTGGTTAGTCTTAAAGGTGCTACTGGACTCTTTGATTTTGCAACACCATGGCGAGCTTAAAGATAAGGCACTTACTCAGACTTGGAAACATTTCTACTCTTGAAGAGGATAATTTAAAAATGAATAGCAAAAGTAATTTTACACAAATTAATTACTGTGTATTCCTAATTATGCTTGTTTGGAAGTAGAATGTTCTATGAGGCACGCTCCTTCCAAGCTAACTGCCTTTGCCTCTTCTCTTTCTCTAGTTCTCAGTATCTTCCTTCTCCCTCCTTGCCTGTCTAATGGAGATAGTAAGCCTGTTGCTGAACAGGTTTCTTAATCATTGAGCAAGCTAGTGTTTAGATGTTCTGGAGCTGTATATGAACAGTTGTGCTCAACCTTCTGATAGGCACTTAAGCATATGCTTTGGATATGTCCATTTTATTCGGTCCTTTTGCAAGGAAGTCATTACTCATATTTATTTTGTATTAGAATACTCTTTTATTTTTGAGGATGTTAATGTACTTTTAAACTATTTACCTGTCTCTTGGAACCTAACTGATGGTCAACGGAAATGGACCCTCCGTGCCCTTACAGCCGCTAAAAGATTTATACTACAATACTGGAAAGACAAAAGCCCACTTCGTGAACTCATTGGATTAAGCACCTTATAAACTTACCAACATTTTAATGTATTGCATATAGACAGCAATAACGCATGGACTTATTTTTAGATATTTGGAAACCTTCTATAGAAGTGCATGTATAGATTTGCCAGCATGTTTTTTTGTTGCCAGTATTGTTTTTCTTGTTCTTTGTTTTGCGCTAAAAACGTTCTGATATGCCAAGATTTCAAAGGTCATTTGTAAAAAATGTGTGGTGTAGTGGTTAGCATGTGGGGGTTGGGGGTGGACACTCACTGTGTTGTGGAAACTCACTGGATGACCTTGGGCCGGTTACTGTCTGTAAGCCTAACCTACAGGAGTGTTGTGAAGATAAAAATGGAGGGAGGAGAGAATGGAATTGTGAGCCACTTTGAATACTCATTGGAGAGGAAAGTGGGGGGTAATCTCTAAATAAATATAATGCAACTGTAAACAACTCTGTTTTCTCTCATCCCTTTAGAATACATAGAAAGATATGGCAGTAATCCGGTCTGGTTTGGCTATAGGCGCAATCACAAAGGACAAATTCCGCCCCAGAAGACCCGGAAGACTTGCATTGTGAGTGAATTTCATTTCCTCTGTATAGTGTGAGTCAGGAGAATTTCGCAGTGTAGCATATGCTAACACATCACCTCAGCACAACCAGAATTTCCTAGTTCTGGGGAACCTTTAATTTTTGTTAACAAAATATAGTCGAAATAAATCATACTTAATTTACAGGCCTCTCAACATTATAGCAGTTGTGCTGGATCAGAAATGGTCTATCCAGCCCAGCATCCTGTTTTTGACAGTAGTTAACCAAATGTTTTTGGAAAGCCTTCAGGCAGGGCATGGAGGCCAAATCCTCTCCCAGTTATTGCCTGCGGCACAGGTATTCTGAATGTCCTGCCTCCGATTATGAACTAGCATAGTGGTTAAGAGGTTGAGCTGTGAATCAGCACTCTGCTGGTTCAACTCCCACTACTGCCATGAACACTGCAGGTGACCTTGGGTAAGCCGCTCCTCTCAGCCCTAGGTCTCCAGCTGTATTGCAGGGATAATAACAATACTGACCTTATTTTCTGCTCTGAGTGGGGCACTAATCAGTCTAGAAGAGCAGTATATAAGTGACTTGTATTGTCAAAGGCTTTCAAGGCTGGAGAAGGATGGTTGTGGATTTTCCGGGCCGGAGAACAATGGTTGTTGTGGATTTTCCGACCACAGCTATACAGCCCGGAAAATCCTCAACAACCATCTATAAGTGACTTGATCAGCATTGTGTACTCTGGAGTACTCGTACCACTACACCAAACTGGCTCTCCAGTTTGGTGTAGTGTTTAAGAGCGTGGGACTCTAATCTGGAGAACTGGATTTGATTCCCCATCCTCCACTTGAAACCAGCCGGGTGACCTTGGCCAGTCACAGCTTCTAGGAGCTTTCTCAGTCCCACCCACCTCACAGGGTGTTTGTTGTGGTGATAATAATAACATACTTTATAAACTGCTCTGAGTGGGTGTTAAGTCGTCTTGAATGGCACTATATAAATCAAATGTTTTTATTATTATTGACTCAGTATAAGGCAGTTGCATGTATGTAAGCGGAAAAGTACGGTATAATTGAGGTGGGAAGAAAAATATCTGCCTTCTGTGCCTGGCTGCTGTCCATTGTCTTGGTGGAACAGCCTGTGCTTTATGTGCAGAAGGTCCTTGCTTCAGATCCTGGCATATCCAGTTAAATATCTCCTGAAGTAGTTACTAGGAAGAACCCTTCTCTACCTGCGATTTTGGAGGGCTGCTGCTAACTGGAGTAGATGAACTTGTGGTCTGAAAATTTGTATTTCCTGTAAGTTCTAAGAAAATTAAAAGTTGGTTAATTTCTCATCTGGTAGAGAGTTGACATGTTTTGCAGTTACATTTAAAAGTCTGTTACCAGCAGAAATTAACTCTTGTTGAGGCTTTTATGGTTATTTCCCCCTGTAAAATAATGTACCAGTGATGATTTTAGCTTTAATGTATTGGTCTCCTACAGGTATTCTCTTCCTTAAAACAGAAACCAAGGGTATCTAAATTGCCATGTTCCCCAAAGATCTCAGCATGTGTGGAGCTGCTCGATGTTTTTAAGGGGGAGGGAGTAATGGGGAGGCCTCACGGTGTGTTCTACCATCTCTTCATTGCAAATACTGGTCTGCAAATGAACTTCGTTTCTCCCATATTGATTCTTTTCTAGTTTGTCAGAATATCTGGCCCTTCTTTTGAGTTACTTACTGACAACTGACAAAATTGCTTTTGACTGTTTCTTTCCACCAGAGAAGAGAGCATATTTGTGGGAATCCCTGCCCCATCTGCAGAGACCAAAACCTCTTCCTGGATTACAGGGTAAGAGGAACAAAGTGGGACAGTCTGAAATAGCTTTGTAGTGTCTGATTCTTTTTCTGACTTGTCACATGCAGAATCTGGCACTTCCTGATCTGTTTGTAAGATCGTCTTAACAGCCCCTCCGATTCATGACCTTCTTATTGAGCCTCTTCTCCATTAGCTTTTTAAATCCTCTGATGCCCTTTGCTTTCTGTTGATGTACTTAACTATCCTTGTTATTAAAAGCATCATGAGAGGCAGTAAAAACTGTTCTCTTTTTCTTTATTTGCCCCCTTTCTATTTAAAAATAGTGCTTATAGTTTGGAAACCACTACCTCAGGTGGTGCACTTGGGCTTGGGAAGGTTAAGTGAATGGCCTACGGTTGTATAAGTATCCCATGACCAATGCATTCTAGGAGACTTTCCTAAATAGGGGGGGGGAGGGAGGAATTACTCTAGATGGGATCTCTCTCATTGCTTTGATCTCAGAGCTGGACAAGTAATAGACCAACAGGGCAGTCTGGGAACTTTACCTAAGTTCTCCCAGGTTCATGAGGTGGGTAGAACATAGGTAAGTACTCATAGATTCCAGCACTGGCCCCACATCTTGTTTATGGATCCCAGCTACCACCACCCCATCCTCAAAGCACTGTTTTTATTCTGTACCAGAAAGAATCAGAATTATATGCTTCTGAAAATCCTGTCCTTTTACCCAAAGTGACATTCAAGGTGATTTTAAAAATGCCATATGTTCATAAATTATTGTAAAGCAACTCAGTCAGCTAAAGCAATCAGATGGCAAAAAAGCTGAGTTGTTTAACTGTTGAAACAGGAGAAAATACAAATCATGTGAATGAACCAGGAGAGGGGACAGGAGACTTGCCACTGGTGACTTGAGGAAGAGGCAGTAAAAGATCTTTTCACGTAGTACCTGCATTATGGTGCCTGGAGCAAATGACTGTGCAATTACTATATGCCTAGATCTGGTTTTGCTTTCAAGCTTTATTTTTAATGCAACATCGAAGTGTATGTTTTAGTCGTTTGGCCTGCTAACTTTATCAAAATTGTCAGCATGGCTTTTTCATCTAGAAAAAGGGCCCCCTCTCAAACCTTCCCAGATACTACTTCAACTTAAATTCCTCATTTTTTCCCACAGAACGTGAAGCTTCTAGAACAGTTCATTTGCCCCTACACAGGCATCACCTACCACCCAACCCGAACAGGTAAGTCTGCGGCTTTTATAGTGCTTCTTCTGTACTTGTTGAACACTAGAGTTTGGGCTCTCTGGCTTTGTGAGCAGGTGATGTAACTATTTATTCCCCCCCTCATTACTGGCCAGAGACCTAATGGGTCAGCTTTGTAATACTTCTAAGTTTCTTCTTTCTCCATCGTTAGTTGCAAAAACCTTCTGTTAGAACTTGCTCAGCTATCAAGGTGTGCTTGTCATTCTGAAGTCCAGAGAAACTCTTTATCTACATGGATGGACAAGCATCTTTGGGAAATAAGTTATGTACAAACGTAGCTTCCTGAATAGCAGCTCTTTGCAAAACCAGTGGTCTAACTTGTGTATGTTGCTGGATTCTTGAATGCATTTACATAGGCATGCAGAAACAGGTCCTCCTTAAAGGCCATGTGAAAAAGTAGACCTGAAGAGACTGGTATCATTTCACGGTTGAGCTCCAGTAGCATAGAGATGACAAAAGGCTGAAAGGCATCTGTGTGAAGGATCATTAAACGGACAAAGCAAAGTGGAAGGGAGAGCTCCAGGATTTGTCAGCTGGGCGCTGAGAATGAGGCAGTGGCAGATCGGGGAACACAAAAGTTAGGGTTAATTCAGGAATAACTTTAAAGAAATACTTCAGGAGAAAATCGAGAAGAAGCTGTTCCCGATATCAGAAGTGACGTGGAGATTAAGAGAGTCCAGTCGATAAGTTTGTGGGGCATGGAAGGAGGGCTGTAGGACAGGGAGATCCCTGCTGGTCACTTTCTCTTGACCTTGGTATTGGTGAGCTAGAAAATATGCAAAAGGCCATCAGAATTCCCAAGGAGTTAGAGTACCTTCTCTGTGACGAAGGCTAAAGAATTGGAGGGGGGGGGCGATGGGGAGACGGTTAGATCGGGGGGGGGAAAGCAACTGAGCAGGAACATAATATTGGCTTATAAAATTATGTACGGTGGGCAGAGTTCTCCCCTAACCCTTCCCCTCTAGACAGCCAGTTTGCCCAATAAGCATAATTGTAGAGTTCGCTGCCATAAGATGTGGTAATAGTTACTGGCTTAAATGGCTTTCAAGGGGGAATTAAACTTCTCTGAATAATATTCTGAAGGGCAAAAAGCCGGTGTAAGCTGTTACCTTAATGTTCTTTTTATGGGCTTTATGGAAGAATCTCAGTGGCTACACCAGAAAATAGGATGCTGGACTAGATAGGACTGTGGTCTGCTCCATCCAGGCTATTCTTCTGTGTTAGAGAGATGGTGTCCTTTTCTCCCCAGTATGGCTTTGGAGTCATATGTACATTTTGCCTTGCTGCTTAACCTACTCAGAGATAGTTGCACTATGTAATCAAGTTTTGTGGTTTAGTTGTAAAGGTTTTCAGTCACAGAGCAGGTGTTCTGGTATATCCAAAACATTGAATACAAATACAGATAAACCATAAGACTGTTTGGATCTCTAACAAATGCACTTTGTTTTTCTTACAAGTTAAATTTGGGCCAGTTACTTATCAGATTACCTTAATTAAAATCTATTGAGGCTGCCAGAGGAGGTCTGGATAACATTTGCCAGTTGCGCATTCATGGTCTAGGGAAAGGATGACCTACCAGCAGCCAGTGAAAGAATAGTTAGGGGTGGAGGTTAAAAATCAACCTTTCTCCAAAATGTGAATAAATTTTAAATGAGAGTATACAATATTGGAAACAAAGCATAACCATAATATCAGTATAATCATTAAAAAACCATAATAAAAATGTACCACTAACAACTTACTGCTTGCAGCTTAAATTTGTGTTCAATTTTACAAGAATTTCGAATAGGTACTAACCTCTTAATCCCCCCCCCCCCGCACATTTATTTTAACATAATGGAAGTCAAAAGAGAGAGAACTTTAATAGTGGAGTTTATAGTCCACAAATAATTTTTATTAGTGCAAAAGTTACAATTTCAAGACATTGTAAACATTTTCCTCATAGTTTCACTCGTAAATAAAAGAAGCATTGCCACAAGTTGAGGGAAGGAGCTTTCATACTTTAATATCGCCTTCCTGGATTTTCTAATTTCCTGGAGTCCAAGTGTGTGTGTTCCGTAAATGAAGTTGTTTCTGCTGCTAGACTCCAGTGTCTTGATGAAAACTGACCATCCATGAAAGGGCTATTTGGTATGGGGGGGTATTCCACCCCCATAGTCTGTGGAACTGAATGGCTCCCAAGAATATGGCTGTTCCTAAAAGGTAAAAAAAGTGTGTCATCAGGGTGACGTGGTCTGCCGCTGTTGTGAACTACGACACCCCCTGAGATGTTTTCCCTTTTCCATTGCAGGGATCTGCATGAAGAAGTATAAACAGCTGACAGAGGCCATTCAGCAAGCTCAGGACAATGGTGAGGAGTAAGGGGGGAGAGGGGCTGGTCAGTTGTAGAATACTTCCAGGTCCCGGTGCAGCTTTCTTTGTGCCCCCACCCCTCCTTGCCTCAATATCCTAGAGAACTTGGTTGCTATAGTTGTTAGGTTCAGCATCAGACTAGGACTGGAAAAGTCGGCCTTAAAGTTTCCACTCTGCCACATAGCTACTTAGATGACCAGACCCAGTCCTTATCCTTGGGGTAATATAACGTGCAAGGTTGTTGTGAGAATAAATAGTAGACACTGCCACCACCCTGAGCCGCTCAGAGTTCCTTGGAGGAAGGGCAGGATAAAAATATGATCAGTAAATACAAATTGCAGGGTGAGGTTGTGCTGGAATCCCAGTGATGGACATGGTAATTTAATTCTATCTTTTTGGAGATATCCGGTCTTCTCTCTGATGCCTTTTATTCTCCATCCCTTCTTTCAGGCCTCCTGTTCTTCCACAGCCCCTTCATCAGTTTCCAGTATCAAGATTACAGTAACCAGCACCCAGCTGTTACCACAACTCCTCCATCCCCAGCTTTGCAAAACAAAACTGCTTGGTACGACTGGTACGACTGGCAGCAGCCCTCTGAGAAGGATATTGCATTGATTAGGAGGATTTACAAGGACTACTTGAAGGAGGAAAGCAGCCCTCCTTGAGGCTGACAGATGACATTGGACAGAACTGAACATTCCTTGGTAGCAGTAGAAGGTCCTCATAAGCCCACTGAAGGGGGCGGGGGGAGATCTACTTTCATCTTGACTGCCTTTTTAAAAATTCACCTGTATTAATAAAGTCATATCCCATTTCAGCAATTTAAGGTGTCTGAACTCTTTCTGACCTGGCCAAGTGGGGGTGGGAAGGAATACAGAGGTGGACAAAAAGTGTTTGGAACTTCGGGGTGCAGGTTAGATCTGACAGGTTTTGAAAATTCTACAGAGTGAAAAAAATGGACAGAGAATTTTTTTTGGCCTTCTTCCATAGTACTAGACTTCAGGTAGTACAGTGAGTAGATTAACAGAAAAGGCAAAGAGAGTACATTTCTTTACACAACACACATTGATCTAGGGACTTCATTACCACGTTGTGTTTGCTGCTGGCTTAGATGGCTTCCCTAGCTATCAACATCTATTAGTTGTAAAAAAACTGTTGCACTATAATCACTAATGTTTCTTCTGCTGTTAGATATTACAATCTCGTTACACTATCTCTTATCCTGTAGACTATACTAGTGTTAATGTAAATTGATTCACAATATTGTATTTTATAGCAGCCTTGTATTTGTAATGTAATGTTTTAAAATAAAAATTAAAAAAAACTATTAGTTGTGATAGCTTGATGGAATGCCGAGCTTCAGAGACAGTATACCTCTGAATGCTACTTGCTCAGAGGCAAAGTACAGCTACTTAGTCCCCATTCCAATTAAATCTGGGGTAGAGGAAACTAATGCATATTTTTCCATGGCTTTTTCCCATGCTTTCACTCCCTGTACTGTCTCTTGTGTCTAATTTTAGATTGCAAGCTTCTTGTATACTCTGTATTGCATCACACACATTACTAAACATTACTAATTCAACATTAATAACCTAACAGCAGCAAGGGAGCACTGTTGCTTTCATGTTCTTGTAAGCTCAGAAATATGTTACTGCCCAATAAAGAAACAGGCTCCTTTTAGATGGGATGGTTCTGGTCCTAATGGTTGCTCTTATGTTTTTAAAAGTAAAAGGTTTGTATGGAAAAGCCATCAAAGAACACTTATTTCAGTTCTGTCTGTAAAGCACATTATGCTTTTAAAAGTGCTCACTTCTTTTGTCCCTTTGTGACAATTTGCCATTCTAAATCAGGTACACATACTCAACCAACAAGATGTAGAGGAGTTAGCCGTGTTAGTCTGTGGTAGCAAAATCAGAGTCCAGTCGCACCTTTAAGACTAACCAATTTTATTGTAGCATAAGCTTCATGAAACTATGTGTGTTTAAAGAATAATCTGCAGTGTATTGCATATGAGGATTGTCTTTCTTCCCTTGCACTGTTCACTGAATGGTATATAAATCAAATTGGATGGGAAGTGAGGGGGGGGGGGGAGTAAGAAAAGGCACAAAGTAGAATATGCAAATAAATGAGACTTATTCCGCATGGTTATTTTTCAGCATATACTCCATTCCGTTTCCCATGTTCTTATTTTCAGATGTCCACTGTAGACATGGGATGCAGACGGGTCATTTTGTAGAAAAAGAGCTGGAGGGACTCATTAGCATAACTCATTAGCATATGCCATGTCCCTTGACATCAGTGTGTCATTAGCATAACTGATTTGCATATGCCACACCCCCTGACCACCTATCCTGGCTGTTTTGGACCCAATCCTGGCCATTCAGGGCCAAAATTGGGCCCAACATGGTCAGGATCAGGCCGCTGCTGAGCGGGAGAGTGATCCACCACCCGTCGGGCTGGATCCAGGCCATTTCAGCCTCAATCCAGGCTGAAACGGGCCCAAATGACCGAGAGCTGGGTGGGGCCACCTGACATGTGACCTCTGGGGAACTGTGTTCCTGCGTGTCCCCCCTCAAAATGAACCATGGATGCAGATATGTTTGTCCATCTTTTCCCCATATTTTTCCCCTGCACATATTCCTCTATTTTTGAAGCTGATGCCTGTCAGGTCCAATATATATCTTAACTATACTGACTCCATTTTCTAATGCTTTTAGTGTTTAAGTATTTTCTCCTCAGGTGCACCAGTTCCCAAGCAGCATTCCCACCAGAGGAGACTGTTTTGTCTAACACCGTTCCACCAGGCATTGGCCTTGAAGGAGAGCAGCTTCCCAGGACTGAAAGATGTTGTTTTGAGAACTGTGGGGGGAGGCTGTTCCAGATGGGTATTGTTACTCTGTATCCTATGCTTGCTCTTCATTGGTAACAATGATCATGTACCATCCTGAGTCTCCTATTCAGGACAGTGGACTATAATGGATCTTTTCTGCAATAAAGCTTCCTTTGCCAGACATTGGACTTATTCTTGCTTCTAAAGGGAATCTTGCAGAGAGTACCTTATTTAGCCACAGTCTGACATTTTGTTACCAATCATGTCTGAGTCGGGCCCAGCGGAATCCAAGGTTGTCCCGGACAGGGATCCTTTGTTTGATCCGTATGCGTCTCCCGACAATCAACCGGTGCAAACCCAAGACTCCCAGGAGCTGGGAGCAACCGGGAACGGAACCGGAGCCTCCATTTCTACCCTGCCTCTCATCGACTTCAGTACTCGGAACGAGACCGACAGCAACCTCGGGGCAAGGCCGAAAGCAACCGCTCTCCCCTTGATCTCGGTACCCACCCCGTCGGAGTGGGGAGCCAGACCCCGAGAAACCAGAGAGCGCCGGGCAGGTGGACTCCATCCACGAGTCTCGATGGACGGGCGCCGAAGCCTAGAAACCGTCCCGGAACTAGATAGCAGCCAACCATGGCGATATTGGAACAGGACGTTTGAGCAGATGGAGGGGGACACGTCTCGCCGAGGCGCCCTGAGTTGGGATTATTCCGAACTTGCCCCGTGGAAGGAGCCAACGGAAGTCCCTGAACAAAGTTGGGAGCAGATACGAGGTCGCACCTATGCGGTAGATACCAGCATCTCGGCCGTGACGGGTATGGCCAAGGGAATTCTAGCCGCGAGGTCGCGAATAGTCCAAGGGGACCCTCCTCCGTGGGGCCCTTTCTCCCCGGTGAGTACAGCGAATGAAGGTTCCCTGAGCGAACAACCAGGGCCAAGTCGTATACAACAATTAGAAGCTAAGCTGATGGATATGGAAGAAAGTTTGGCTCACGCCATTCATTTAATTTCCTCAATGGGGGCAGGGGAAAGACTGTCTCCCGAAGAGATGGCGATACAGATAGCTACCCTTCAAAGTGTCATCTCCTATCCGATGGAGGAAGTTCAGCAGCGGTCGTCGCCTACCGGCGAGGGGGGCACCTATCCTGGCGAATCGGGAGAACAACCCAAGGAACTTCCCACTCAGCGAGAAACTCCACCGAGAAGGGACCACCCGGTTGTGCCATCCGGTGAGACTCCCATCGAACCTCCTATCACGGGAGGGGATGTGCCGCCAGACGAGACCCCCGTTGAGAGGCCTACGGAAGGGGAGGAAAAGCCAAGTGATACACCGGTGATACCCCCCCATACTTCCCCTAAAACGGTCCGGCCGGACCAAGCGGGAGCACCCGTGGCTCCATCAGGGGAGGGAGCCCCTGGTCAACCGCGCGAAACTGTTCCCGTCGGGCAACCTCCGGGAGATGGTCTACCAGCGCCAAAAGGCCAGCCGACGCTTCCCAGAACAACAACGCATGGAGGGGCAAGCCCGCGCGGCCTTCCACCCATTCGGCCTTCGCCGCTGCGGCCCCTTCCGCTTCGACCACAACTAACCCCGCCGCTGCAGCCGATACGTTTGCCACTGGAACAGCCCGTAAGACCACCTCCGAACCAACCGATGGGGCCTACACCACTACGCCTCCACCAACCCACCCCTCAGCGGCCGATTATTACTCCGCCGCACCGACCTCAACCGCTACGGCCAGCACCTCCGGCATTGCCACCAGCCCAGCCGAGAGCACCACCGCCAGCCCAGCCGAGAGCACCACCACCAGCCCAGCCGAGAGCACCACCGCCAGCCCAGCCGAGGCCGCCACCCCCGGCTCAACCGGTGATGCCACCGCCAGCACAACCGGGTCCCCCCATACCTCAAGTGCCATTGATGCTTCCGGCGGACTTCTACCCAGCACCGGCTCCGAGGCAAGACCTCCCAATGGGTTGGGTGAAACTGGACGCCACTTTTGATGGGGATCCCTCCAAACTGGGCTTTTTTCTAGTGCAAGTCGTGCAATTCTTCAACCGGTGGGGACACCTCTTCGGCAGCGAGGCCAGCCAAATTGAACATCTCGGCTCCCGCTTACAAGGGAAAGCAGCGGACTGGTACGTAGGACTATATAATATCGGGGCCCCAGAACTCGATACTCTCCAGGGGTTGGTAGATGCTATTAGAGCACAATATGAAGACCCCTTAGAGGAAACCAGGGCCCGAACAGAATTGCAAGCCATTAAGCAGGGCAGCATGGCAGCGAGAGACTATATCACGAAATTCCGACAATTGGCTGCCAAGTGCCCCAGGTGTGAGGAGTCCACAAAAATTATTCTGTTCAAACAAGGACTTAATCCGAGACTTTTGGACAGAGCCCTCATGCAAGACAATCCCCCTACGCTGTTAGGTTGGATTCAACTTGTTTGCGAAGTGGAGAATCGCATTTTAGAAGTCCGTTTGGTTGAGCAACAACAACAAACGGGACAAAGAAAACCATTGACCTTACAGAAGGGAGCTCGGGGAGCTGGCTACGCCACCCGTGGAGCGAGAGATGCTAGATGGCAACAAGGGCTGTGTTTGCAATGCGGACAGGCTGGTCACTTTGCAGCACAATGCCCCTACCGGCCTGTGCAAAGACCTCCGCTCCAATTACGGCGTCCAACCCTTGCTCCGTTCCCTACGCTCCAACGCCCGACTCCAGCTCCACGAGCAAACAGAGGCCGCGGCGCTTCCCAAAGGCCAGCCTCAGAAAGAGGGCTGGAAGCGGAAGAAGTTATGGAATACGATCCCGCTTCCCCATCTGCAGAAGTCAATCCAGAAAGTCCCCAGTCGGGAAACGAGATGGATCTGTCGTAAAAGGGCCCAAACGACAGATCCGCCCCAAGCCCGTCCCTGCACGGAACCGGCCACCTGGGTCCATTTTATTCATGCCAGTGACTTTAATCAACCCAGAGAGAAAAATGCACATTCGGGTGCAAGCTCTTATTGACTCGGGTTGCTCAAGAGATATCATAGCCCCAGCTCTAGTCAATGGACTAGTCTTACCAACTCGGGAATTACAAAATCCAGTAATTTTTGAACAAATGGATGGTACCAACATGAATCCGGTCACAACTGAAACCATCCCGGTGATCACGGGCATGGGACAACATTGGGAAAAGAGGTCCTTTGTCATCAGCTCTACTGCCAAGTACCCGTTAATTCTAGGCAGCAAATGGCTATGTGATCACAATCCCTACATAGACTGGGCTCAAGGATGTATTACCTTCAATCATGCCAACTGTAAACTTCACCGTTGGAATCAAAACTGGGGCGAGGACCCAACTTACAAAGAAAAGGCCCTCCTCACCCAAGAAGAAGTCAACCAAATACCCGAACCGTACTGGCCTTTCCTAAATGCTTTCTCGGAGGAGGAAGCTGATACTCTACCCCCGCACCGACGAACGGACTGTGCGGTGGAAATTTTACCCGGAGCCTCATTGCCTAAAGGACGACTCTATCCCATGAGTCTCCATGAACGTGAAGAGCTCCGGAAATTCATCGACACCAACCTCCAACGAGGGTTCATCCGCCCAGCCTCTAGCTCCCACGCCGCTCCAGTTCTCTTCGTGAAAAAGAAGGACGGGGGACTCAGACTGTGCACGGATTTCCGAGGACTAAATGCAGTGTCCACCAACAACGCCTATCCTATACCGCTCATCCGAGACCTTCTCAACGTCGTGGCCCAAGGTAAGATCTTTACGAAATTAGATCTAAAAGATGCTTACTTCCACGTTCGTATCAAGGCAGGGGATGAGTGGAAAACCGCGTTTAATACGCCCCTCGGACAATATGAATACTTAGTTATGCCTTTTGGATTGACGGGAGCCCCGTCTGTATTCATGTCCATGATAAACGAAGTTTTACATGAATTTTTGTACAAAGGGGTGGTGGTGTACCTTGATGATGTTTTAATTTATTCTGATACCGAGGAAGAGCATGTTCAAATGGTACAAAAGGTCCTGGCCACCTTGATGAAGAATAAACTGCCCATCAAATTGTCCAAATGTGAATTCCATAAAACCGAACTCACTTACCTTGGGTATTGTATCTCACAAGAGGGGTTGAAAATGGATCCAGCCAAAATACAGGCGATCCAGGATTGGCAAACACCCACCACCCGCAAAGAACTGCAATCCTTCCTGGGTTTTGCCAACTTCTATAGAGACTTCATAGCAAATTTCGCCCAAATCACACTCCCCTTAACAGAATTGCTGAAAACCAAAGATAAAGGGGACCAAGCCAAAAAGCCCTCTGCTAAACTACAATGGACCCCCGATTGCCAAACGGCCTTCGAATGCCTTAAAAAGCAATTTGTAACGGAACCCATCCTCTCCCACCCCAACGAACAGTCCCCCTTCATAGTACAGGTCGACGCCAGCGATACGGCGATAGGGGGGGTTTTGCTGCAGAAGGGGGAGGATGGGAAATTGCGGCCTTGTGCATTCTTGTCTAGAAAGTTCTCAGAGGCAGAAAGGAATTGGAATGTGTGGGAGAAGGAGGCCTTTGCAGTGAAAGCAGCTCTCACAAACTGGAGGCATTGGCTGGAGGGGGCGAGATACCCTTTTGAGGTCTGGACAGATCATAAGAATTTGGAGGCCCTCCGAAGCCCACGCAGACTGAATGCCAAGCAATTGCGGTGGGCGGAATTCTTTTCCAAGTTCAACTTCACCCTCAATTATCTCCCGGGCAAAACTAACTTTTTAGCGGACGCCCTGTCGCGCATGCCCCAGCATAAGAGCAAACGGGCGGAGACTATCGACACGGTCTTCTCACCTAAGCAACTTGGGGGCGTGGTGACTACTCGCAGCCGTGCTAAGCAGCCCCTCCCGGCCGACCAAGAATGGAAATCGAAACTTAAAACTGAAGTGGAGAAGGAGGGGGATAAAGCTCCGCGAAACAAACTAACCCAATCCCCACAGGGGGATTGGCTAGCTGGGAGCAAGTTTTATGTCCCGGACAGCCTTAAGCTGGAAGTCTTGCGGCGCTGTCATGATGCTCCCACTGCTGGACATTATGGGTATCTGAAAACTTTACACCTAGTTCAAAGACAATTCTGGTGGCCGGGCATGCGCAAAGACATTTCCCAATACGTTAGTTCCTGCCCTGTTTGCCTCAGCGCAAAGACCAGGAAAGGGAAACCTCCGGGTCTCCTGCAACCATTAGAAACGCCGAACCGGCCCTGGGAAGTAATCTCCATGGACTTTATCACTGATCTACCTCTTTCAAAAGGACATAATTGTATTTTAGTTGTGGTAGATCTGTTCTCCAAACAAGCCCATTTTATCCCCTGTACTGCTATACCCTCCGCTCGAAAACTAGCGGATCTGTTTCTAAAACACATCGTAAAATTACATTCTTTTCCGTCCAAGGTGATTTCGGATCGCGGCGGACAGTTCGTTGCCAACTTCTGGCGGGAGCTTTTGAAAATGTTGAATATTGAACAAGGTATCAGTTCAAGCCACCACCCACAAACCGACGGGCAATCCGAAAAAACAAACCAAATATTAGAACAGTTCCTTCGTTGCTACATCAATTTCCAACAAGATAACTGGGTGGACCTTCTCCCTCTAGCCGAATTCTCCTATAACAACAGTGTACACGCTTCAACGGGAGAAGCCCCCTTCAAAATTGTATATGGGACTCACTTCAATCCCTTCCCATTGGACGCACCCCCTCTCCATTCCTCCAAATTGCCAGATGTATCCTCATGGTGGGGGGAGGCGGTGCAGCAATGGACTATCATTAAGAGACACCTCGAAAAAGCCAAACTGGATTACAAAAAGTACGCAGATCGCCATCGTGTGGCCGAATGGGAATTACAACCAGGAGACCATGTGTATATTTCCACAAAGAACCTAAAGCTAGCTCAGACAAGCCGCAAACTCGCTCTGAAATTCTTAGGACCTTTTCCTGTGCGCAAAGTAATAAACAAAGTGACTGTTGCTGTAACATTGCCCAAGAACCTTCGCCATGTGCATGATACGTTCCATGTCAGCCTTTTGAAGAAAGCTCCCACCGACAACAAATGGCATATCAAAGCTCCACCCATTCCAACTTTAATTGACGACCAAATACACTATGAGGTACAACAAATTTTGGACTCTAAAATCAAGAGAAATCAGCTTTTTTACCTCATTAGATGGAAGGACTTTGATTCTGGTTACGATGAATGGGTGAACTCTGCACATGTTCATGCTCCTAGATTAACCAAAGCTTTTCATACTCGCTACCCATATAAACCAGGGGGGGATCTATTTTAAGGGGGGCAGAAATGTCAGGTCCAATATATATCTTAACTATACTGACTCCATTTTCTAATGCTTTTAGTGTTTAAGTATTTTCTCCTCAGGTGCACCAGTTCCCAAGCAGCATTCCCACCAGAGGAGACTGTTTTGTCTAACACCGTTCCACCAGGCATTGGCCTTGAAGGAGAGCAGCTTCCCAGGACTGAAAGATGTTGTTTTGAGAACTGTGGGGGGAGGCTGTTCCAGATGGGTATTGTTACTCTGTATCCTATGCTTGCTCTTCATTGGTAACAATGATCATGTACCATCCTGAGTCTCCTATTCAGGACAGTGGACTATAATGGATCTTTTCTGCAATAAAGCTTCCTTTGCCAGACATTGGACTTATTCTTGCTTCTAAAGGGAATCTTGCAGAGAGTACCTTATTTAGCCACAGTCTGACAATGCCTAGTTGATGCTGCCACGTGTTATGTCTGTGTGAAACACTATACTCCCCTGGAGCTGATTGGTCTGTCTGCTGGTAACGCGGTAACCACTCCCACCCTCTTCAGCTCCTTTTCTGCCTTTTTTATCAGTAAAGTGAGCTAAGGGTCAAGGCTGCTTCTCCATTCACATCCTTCTTCCCGGGTATGCTGCACACACATCCCCGCCCCGCCCCCCCTGCCCCGAAGCCAGGAGTAAATCTTAACACTGATTATTCCCTGCTGGCTTTAAAAGCCAGGAAAGGGTTAAATTGCTACTTTTCCTTTGGCTGCTTTTCCCTCCTCTCCTTATGTGTTTCAGGATTCTAATGCCAAAGGGGGGGGGAGAGAAAGTGTTTTGCGCAGCCCTTTGCTAAACAAAGCAGCAGCAGGGAAGGAATGAAGCTGCAGCATTTTAACCCTTTCCTGGCTTGGCTTAAAAAAATGAGTGGAACAAGCTCAAAAAGTACGTTTTCCCCCAGAACTCCACAATCAATTGCCTCTCCATTCCAGTGCCTCTCCAGTGGGCACGGGACAGCCCAATCAGCCAGTTTGGAGTAGCCAGCTGGGTGACCTTGGGCTAGTCACAGCTCTCTGGAGCTCTTTCAGCCCCACCCACCTCAAATGTGGGGATAATGTATACTTTGTAAACCGCTCTGAGTGGGCATTAAGTTATCCTGAATGGCGGTATATAAATTGAATATTATTATTATTATTATATTATTAAATACAGGGATGGGGGTGAGGGATGGGCTCCAACATCACGTTACGGCTTATGCAAAACTTTTTTTAAAAAATTGTATCAGCTCCAGCCCCCACAAAATGCAGCTACAGACACATCTCAACTTGTCAGCAAACACCAAATTGCCTTGAGGCCGTACAGTGCTGAATGATGGGACACCATGTCGTTTCAGCACCAATCGGCGTGAATGCTCAGCATCGCCAGCTTACAGTGTGCTGTGTGGAATGGGCCTGAGTTGAGATACCACCTTGACTGCTTCCCTTGTCAAAATCTGAGATTGTTATTCTATTCTCCTGCAGGAAACCTACTTTTTACTTATTTAGTGAGGATATTAATGCTAATTAATATATACTAATTTAACTAATTAGTAATTATTTAGCAAAACATTCCCATTTTGAATTGCACCTCCACACTTGAGAAACACAGAGCTCCCAGAGCATTTCTGATTGAAAATCCTGGCGCTGGCCAGCCACAAGAACTTTGTAATGTGTACACTGGTCTACAGTTTTGTGATTTAGAGATTAAACTTGTCCTCCTCCCCAGCTGCATTTGAGGGGGTGGGATTCAGTGGGAGTGGGAAGGGTGAAATTTGCATTCTACTGGTGGACTTGCCTTAGGATCTAACTCTTATCAGTTTTATTGTGGCACACTGCTGTTGGCAAATATACAAAACTTGGTCAGGCTGGTTGTTCAAGCAATTTGTTTAATGAAAAATGTTTCTAAGGCTAAAGTATAATAAGTCTTTATATCTCCCATTTCAATCTTGAAATGGTATAGACTTGTCATTAACAATGCCATCTTAAACAGATCCATTTCTTGACTTCAATGGACTTAGAAAGGTGCTTAAGCAGAGCTTCACCTTTCTAAGTCCATTGAAGTCAACAAATGGATCTGACTCTGCTTAAGATGGCAATATCAAAGAGTCCAGTAGCACCTTTAAGACTAACCAATTTTATTGTAGCATAAGCTTTCAAGAATCAAGTTCTCTTCGTCAGATGCCTGATACAGAGACTGGTCAAATACAGAAGAGGAGGAGAGAGAAGAGGCAATTAGGGGGAGGAAGGGGGAGGGTGCAACCAAAACATTCCTTTGCTAGTATATGTGAACATCTCCTTTTAGTGTGTGTATCAGTTGGCTTCAAAGGAGTTTCCCTGTTAGTTTGTAGCAGCCAAACAGCTAGACCATCCAATTCCAATGCAGAATGAGCCTTCGATAACCACAGCTCTCCCTGCCAGATGCATCTGACAAAGAGATCTGTGGTTCCCGAAAGCCCACGCCAGGTGCCACTGAGCTCCCCCAGACCCAACCTCTGTAAAGGAAATCTGTTACCTGTGGTAATGTGATAACCATTCATAGTCCCTATTCAGTCCCAGCTTGACAGAGTCAAATTTGCATATGAATTCCAGTTCAGCAGCCTCCCATTGGATTTTGTTTTTGAAAGGTTTCTGTTGAACTACAGCGACCTTTAAGTCTTTGACGGAATGTCCTGGTAGATTGAAGTGTTCTCTCACTGGTTTCTGGACGTTTCCATTTCTAATGTCAGATTTGTGTCCATTTATTCTTTTGCGTAGAGGTTGGCTAGTTTGTCCAATGTACAGAGCAGAAGGACATTGTTGGCACATGAGGGCATATATCAGATTGGAGGATGAGCAGCTGTAAGAGCCAGAGACAGTGTAGTTGATGCCATTGGGTCCTGTAATTGTATTCCCTGGGTAGATATAGGGGCAGCGCTGGCATCTGGGTCTGTTGCAGGGCCTGGTACCTGTGCTGGTGACTCTGCTGGCCGATTCATGGTTGTGAGTGAGAAGTCGTTTAAGGTTTGGCTGCTACAAACTAACAGGGCAAACTCCTTTGAAGCCAACTGATACACACACTAAAAGGAGATGTTTACATATACTAGCAAAGGAATGTTTTGATTGCACCCTCCCCCTTCCTCCCCCTAATTGCCTCTTCTCTCTCCTCCTCTTCTGTATTTGACCAGTCTCTGTATCAGGCATCTGACGAAGAGAACTTGATTCTCGAAAGCTTATGCTACAATAAAATTGGTTAGTCTTAAAGGTGCTACTGGACTCTTTTTGATTTTGCTACCACAGACTAACACGGCTAACTCCTCTGCATCTAAGATGGCAATGTAAGGCTGCCTTCCTAAGATCAATTTCCTGGGAGTGAGCCCCATTTAATTAAATAGGATTTATTTTTGAGCAGGTTTGCTTAGGGTTGCTCCCCAAATCAGAGAAGTTCCAAAGTATAGACGCGCTGCTCTCTAGCTATATTACGTACTCCTAAAACTGCCATCCTGTTTCACTTTCTGTGTAGTTCCCAGTTCTTTTTACATTGTCCAAACTTGTCTTCAAAATCTGAACAGGTCCAAGAGGTAATTTCCCCTCAGCTATGTTTGGCAACTGTGAATGGCATGAATTTTTTTCTAATGTTCTGAAACTTGTCGAGTCAGAGTTTTTTGCTATTTATAATTGTGGGAATGTGAGGATCAGATAACCTTAATTTGCAAACTGCCATAATAAAATGGGAGTGGTATTTAATCATTGACTAAACTTTCTTCCTATTTCTAGACCCATGTCCTGTCCTGGTTCCAAGTTTCATGGAACTACTGGAATAAGATATTTTCATATTACTTTTGAAGCATGTTGGGTTTTTGTGTTTATCAGAGATTTAATTTGTGTATGATACTGCAGTCCTATGCAAACATTTAATCAAACACAGCAGTGCGCTAAGTGGCTTGCAGTCCTGAACATAGTGACCTTGGAGCATGCCCTGTTGATAATAGTCTGAACAAATGTGCATGATATAAGGTTGGATTTTCCAAATCTAAATTTGATCTCTACCTCTACTCTCTGCTGTGGAGTATTTCCTAAACCAAACAAAAAGAATTTTTATAATACCAGGGGTGGAGAATGATGAAGTGTGCTGTCAAGTTCCATGTTGCTGCAATGCTTTCTCAAACAGGCCGTAGAAATATTTGCACAGGAAGAGCGCTGTTATTATTTGAGGGGCCACAGCGCTTTAATATTCTGCAGTGGATAAGAAGCATCAACATAATAGAGAAGTTGTGGGCAGCTTGTAGTTTGGGGGCACAACCTCTAAACATGTTTACATAGAAGTAAGCCCCTCTGAGGTGGGTGCACCCCTACCTTTAGTTCAGTAAGCCCTACTGAATACAGAGTACACGTTTAGGAAAATGGGTCCACGATAGTAAACAAAGTCTTCAGCTTTAACTGGAGTCTCCCAATCTGGGTTAAGGCGTGAGTCACGGTGGCTGCCAACCTCCAAATTATAACTGGTCTCCAGACAACATCAACTTCTCTGGAAAAAATGGCTGCTTGGAAGGTGGGCTCTTTGGCGTCACACCCAGCTGGGCTCCCCTCCCTGGCTCCACCCCCTAAATCTTCAGGAATTTCCCATTCCAGAGTTGGCAACCTTACTGCCACGCCCCACTGCGCGCTCCAGTCTAGCAGCTGACTTGGGTAGGGTTCCCGGGAGCCATTAGGCTGCTAGGCCTCGCCTGGCAACGCGGCAGAAAGCGGGTCTCGTTGCCAAAGGAGGGGCCGAGCGCCCGAGGAAGCGGCTTGTTTCTCGGAGTCACGCCCCTCCGTTGCTAGGCGGAAGTCCACGCGACGGGGGTGGGAAAACAAAGGACCCGGATGCCGGGATCATGGAGTTCCTTTTCGATGTGAACGCGTTGTTTGGGGAGCGGATCACGACTGTGGATCAGCACTTGCAACCCTCCGGGCGAAGGGGCCCCGGGTCTGCTACGACCCACAGGTAACCATGGTAACGGCCTGGGCTTGCGGCCCGCCTCCCATCGGCCGATGGCCCGGCATCATTGGCTTGGTATTCTCCCAGCCAGCGCGTGATGGACAATAGTTGCCTCCTTGCCTATTGTCCCCAAGCGTGATGGGAGAACAGTTGTCTCGTGCCTAGGCGTGTGCGCATGCTGCATAGCCGTATCCCTTGTCCTGAGCTCTCGCCTTTAGTGCTGGTGACCCCTGTCAGGAGCAGAGCGTGCTGGAGAACAGTTATTTCCCAACTGGGGCGTATGATGTAGCTCCTGTAATGCACGGGCTAGGCTGTGTCTGTTTCTTTAACAAAGTAAAACCCGAGTTGTGTGGCACTTGAGAGACTCAACACGTTTATTCCTACATAAACTGTCAAGTGCGCATCTGATGAAATAAGCTCCCACTCATGGGGGAATAAATTTTGTGACTCTCACAAGTCCTCCTGGACTCCTGTTTTATTTTGCTGGTACCAACTAACACCGCTATCATCTAGAATTATCGTCATGAAAGATGTTTTATTTATTTGGGACATTTTCTGTATTACTGTTTATGTCTGTCCCTGCTCCAACCTGGTGGCTGGGGCATGTTTGATTAAGACTGGGTTGCCCTGGGTTCAAATCTCCACTTAGTCATATAGCTCCCTGGGTAGTTTTGTACCAGATAATCTCTCAGCCTAACTAACCTCATAAGACCATTGTGAAGAGGGAGCTGTTTCTGTGTATGCCACCTTGAATTCATTGCTGGAAGAATGAGGTTAAAAAAAATAACGTACAAATCCAGCTTGTCTTTAAGGCACTGGATAGCCCTGGGAAAGCTGGACAGACCCTTCAATTAATTAGATTGAGCACCTCATCTTCTGTTGCTGTCATTTGCCTCTCAAGAGTGCCATTGTTGGGAGTTATGTTCAAAATCAAATGAAACTTGCAATCCTGGTCATTTTTCACAGGTCATAATAGATAATAATTTTATCTCTTGTCTGTATAGCAGTCCTATAATGCTATACAGTGTAAACTTCTTGCCCAGTAACTTAACATATGAGATATGTAATATTCCCTTATAGCAGAAATCAAAATGTGGGGAGAGCACGGTAAAGACTTAACATATTTATTGAGCCCAATTCATCAGATGTAGCATACCAAATGATAGGACGTTTTGGAGATCTTTCATTCATAAGGTCAGCATAGTTCAGAGGCGACTTGATGGCACGTAACATACACAAACAGCATATCAAATATTGGTGTATTTCTGTAGCAGAAGCTGTCGCTGTTGACAGCAGCCACACACACACACCACCATTTTCCCACTTTCAAGGAACCCTTTCTGCACTGAGTTGCTTATCAAATCTGTCATTCAAACCTCATGCACTGCAGTGATTCTTGGAACATAATTAGTTTAGTTTATGCAGATGCTTGTATGCTCCACTGGTGTCACAGTTGGTCTCTATTAACAGGGATTAATGTACAGCCAGTGTTCTCCTTGTGGGTGTGGGTTGCAGGGCTCAGAGAAATGATGAACAAGCCGACTTTAGTAGTCTGGGTTAAAGTGCCACACTAGGATCTAGGAGGCCCTGGTTCAAATCCCCATTCTGCCATGGAAGCTTACTGGGCATCCTTGGGATAGTCACCTACTTTTCAGCCTACTCTACCTCACAAGGGTGTTGCGAGGATAAAATGGAGGAAAGGAGAACAATGTAAGCCCCTTTAGGTCCTTTTTGGGAAGAAAGACAAGGTATAAATGAAGTAAATAAATTACCAATTTTCTCATCAATGGTTCAGAGGTACCCTATGATTACTTAGAACATAGTTGGAAAGACCATCAGAAAGTGCTAAAAGAAATAGTTCATTATGAATAGTAGCAATTTATATTGCTATCATCTCAGTGAGTAACGCCTGTTCTTTTGGAATTTGCTTGGCCCTATTGGTGAAACTGATCCCATATAATCAATCCCTCATCCTTGTACTGGTCATACTTGGACCTCTTTAGTTTCCAGTGTTTAGTTTAAAGCGTTAGGCACCTTTAAAATTTGTAACATTTTATTTCAGCTTTATGTAGCTGTTTGCTGTAATGTGCTCAGTCAGCTCCAGCAACCGTGATCTCTGTTTGCCCCAAGGCTGTGACATTGTGGCTTTACCACTGCTGGGAGTAATGAAGGTCATCTGGTTGTCCCATGTGACTAAGGCATCAGCTTCTCGATTTTACTGTTCTGGGAGGGAATTACTTGTCAGAGGGAAAGAAGTGTGGGTCAGAATTCCTAGCTTCTGTCCCTGAACCTTGGTGAGAGCAAAACATAAATGATGTGGGGAAGCTGGGAGATAGGAATCCTGAGCCCATTGCTTGAAGAGGTGGCATCTAGTATTTAAAGCAGAGAGCGCATCTTGGAAGTGCTCTTCCAGCAAACATTCTCTTAAGGACTCACATGATGTAGCAGAGTGGGGTGGAAGGAAGGGTCTACTTGCTCCATAACCACTTTCACAACTCCTTGAAATAATTCTTTGCATTTTTTGCTTCAGTTGACTCCTCTTATGTATGCCTAAGTATATATGTTTCTTTCACACTTAGGAGTACTGCTTTTATTGTGTGTCACTGAAAGGAAGATGTTGTGGCCCTGTATGTAGTGCCTCTCTTTTGTTTTCTTTAGGCAAAAGATGTATGTGCATACGTTGCTTTTGCTCTCCTACTCTTTGTCCTAGAGAGATCTCCAATTTCCTTTATGCAAGAAGAGCTGTAGTTGATAAAACACAGTGCCGTGCCCAACAACTACATACTTGCTGCTTTCAGATAACCCTTGCTTTCACAATCTTAGTTTTCTTCCCATTTTTCTTCCAAGGAGCTCAGAGTGGTTCTCCTGCCCCTCATTTTATTCTTGCAACACCCCTGTCAGGTAAGTTAGGCTGAGAGAGTCTGACTGACCAGAATCATCTGGTGAGCATCAGGGTTAAGCAGGACCTTGAACTTCCCAGATCCTAGTCCAGAGTTTGGCCCACACTTTGGTACTCTTTGGCCCCCCACTCCAAGCTTTTCAGAAAGCAGGGAAAGTTGTTATTGGCTGCCCTCATTCCAATTAAGGGGTTTTCCATGACTGAAATAGCTGCTGCAGCCCCTGGAGGAATAGGTGATGGCACTAACCCCTATCAAACATTCCAAAGGTGCCTGTAGGCTCAAAAAGGTTGGAGACCCCTGGCCTAGCCTGACACTCTAACCACTGTGCCGTGCTTTATACATGGAGAGCATGCATTCTACTACTGAGTGATGAACTTTCTTTGTCTTAACTTCTGGGATAAGAGTAGGCTCTGGTAGTTGGAAGTGTACTGTCAGTCTTTAGTACACTTACTTGGGAATAAATTCAGAAGGTATCGGGAGGCCTAATTCTGTGTAACCATGCTCAGGATTGGGCCACGTGCCGATATCCGGATGCCCGCAAAGCATCAGATTTTCCCCAGGGCTCAGTTAAACTCCAACTGCATGTTTCCATTGGGATTTCATTTTGGTGGCTTCTGTCTTCTTATGTCTAGAGTCGATCTGCAGCAGCAGCTCATGACGATCATAGATGAGATGGGCAAGGCCTCTGCCAAGGTAAGTGAAGATTTGGTTTTATAAGTGCAAGAGGCAGATTGAATTTTCTGGGAAAGTAGGAGGTGAAACATCAGGAGCCACTGCTGCTGTCTGTTAGACATGGGAAGCTCCTTTATAACGAGCCTGATGAGTAGATGCATTTAGCCCAGGATTATCTACTATGACTGACAGCCACACTTCAATATTTTAGCTACAAGGCCTTTCTGAGCCCTGCTGTTTGAGATCCATTTAAACAGAGATAACCAGAGACTGAACCTGAGGTGTTCTGTGACCATTCTTGGCAAGGGAAACTTCTGTTCCTAGTGGAGCTCCATCAGTCTCAGGCAATTGAATGGGGCGGTAGGTGGATTTTTCAGTTCTCTAGTTAATGCTGGATTTGTGTCTTGGAGGTCTGAGTTGTAATCCCAGCTCATCTGTGAGCACACAGGAGTGAGAAAAGAATAACAGTGGTGATCACAAACTTATTGGAAGGAGAGAAAAACTGAAGACAATCCAGCTTGAGCTTTAGGACTAGGGTTGGCTATATAAAAAATACACGAGATTCTAGTTTGGAAAATGATGTTGCCTTGGTATTCCACAGTGAAATTTCAGGCCAGTGAAAGAAATGTCTAGGCCCCGTCGTTGTGTCAGAGACGTGACTATGTAAGGAAGGGTCTTCTGTCTAATATGTTACTTGTTAAAATAACCATAAGCTGTATTTTATGGTCTGCTAGATGTTTGACAAAATTTCCTTGCTCTTCAAGTTACAAACAGCAAGCAAACAGGCAATTTTATTTTGGGTTTATGGTTGTACCTTTCGTGTCGGATGATGGGATGGATATGTGATACTTTTCAATAATAATAACAATTTGTTTGTATACTGCTCTTCTGGACAGAGTCCAGAGCAGAGCAGTGTAATCATCCCCACAATACATATCTCCACAATACAGCTTGGGAGCTGGGGCTGAGAGGAGTGGCTTACCCAAGGCCGCCTGGTAAGTTCATGGCAGTAGTAAGATCTGAATCAGCAAAGTACAGCTCTTAACCTCTATACTACACCAGCTCCAAAAGGTATAAAAAGTAAGAGTAAGGATGCCCCCTCAGGGAGTACAAATTCCAGTTCAGACAATAGTTTTTCCTGCTGGCCTCTTTCTGGTTTTAGGCCCAGAATCTGTCAACACCAATTACCAGTGCCTCACGGATGCAAACCAACCGCCACGTTCTCTATATACTGAAGGACAGTGAAGTAAAAACGTGAGTGTGACTACAGGAGGGCTTGCATTTTTATGGGGGATGTCTTTAGGTCCAGCAAGGGGGAACACTGCTGGCCTAGATTGCTGCTTGACCAGTGGACACAGTTACCATTTAAGTGATTCTGGAGAACTTGGTAGCCTGTGCAGTAGTCAAGATTTATTATTCCTAAGAAATGTCTAGGCCTTGTGGTGGTGAGACACTGGGACATGTGAGATAAAGGCTACTTCCACACACGTTAGATAATCCACTTTCAATACTCTTTAGTGAACATTTGAAACTGATTTTCCATGTGTGGAACAAAAAATCCACTTCTAAAGGATTGCGAAAGTGCATTGAAAGTGCATTATTCAACGTGTGTGGAAATGGCCAAAGTCTGAAAGACCGATAGGACTTCTAGGGAGCAAAATTTTTGTCCCTCCCTACATTGCTAGCCCAATCATTTTCATGTCTCTTTCCCTCTGTCATCTGTGTTCTAGAACAAACTCCTAGGCTGGGCTCCTGGTCTCAGTCAGGCATAAATTTTATTAACCTCTGAAATTACTGGGCCTGAATATGCAGGTTTTTCTCAGCGAATGGGTTTTCTGTAAGTGCTTGTAGAGCTCTCTGGGCTGAATAGGTCACTTGTTTGACATTTTGGTTTTTTTCTTCCTTCCAGAACTGGGAAGGGGGTCGTGATTGGCTTCCTGAAGGTCGGATACAAGAAACTCTTTGTTCTGGTGAGTTACTTGGGACACAGTTGCCCTTGTGGGGAGAGATGCTGCCTCTGTGCTTGGTTGAGGATGTCACCCTCTTAGAGTGGAGGCCATATGTCCAGCCTTGCCTGAGCACCTCCATCCAAGATACTAAACTGACATGGCTGTCTGTCTCCAGCAGCGATCTTGGAATCAGTTCAGCAGTCAGGATAGTAGTTTCCCAAAGAGGAGCCCTTGATATTCAAGAAGCTGTGTGAAGGCTTATATGGCATTGAAGAAAATTTGCCTGTCTGGCTCCTCCTCCACAGTGGTTGTGAAGTGTGTGTGTATGCTAGGCCAAAAAAAACCCCCAACAACACCAAAGGCCTAGTTTATTGAAAAGTAGATCTTTAAGAGCATGCTAAGGGTTCCTTCCACAGTAACGTATGCTTGGGGTAGAATTGTGCTTAACAAGTGTGTGGAATAGGCAGAAGAGCTATGGATTGGAACTGGGGGTGGGAAGGCTCTCAGACCTTGCCAGCTATCTACCTTGCCATTTCCCCCAAGGAATTCAGTATGAGACACATTGCTTTCCTTTTTAGCCTCACAACAATTCTGTGAGGTAGGTTAGGCTGGAAGAAAGAGTGTGTGACTGCCCCAAGCTTTATAGCAGTGTGGGGATTTGAACATGAATCTCCCAGATCCTAGGCCAACATTCTAACGACCACACCACCGGAGAAACATATATGTTGCACTGAGTTCCATAATGGAAGTATGGGATAAAAATGGGACCATTCATGGTTTTATAGGAGGCTCAGAAATTCAAGCTACCCATTCACTTTTAGATAGAAAGATGTGTGCATCTTGTTTTTTCCATGTTTGGTTTTACACACAAATACAAGTCTATCATGTGTCCTCTCTTTTTTTCAGGACCGTCGCGGTGCTCACAATGAAGTGGAACCACTATGCGTCTTGGACTTCTACATTCATGAATCTCTCCAGAGGCACGGCTATGGCAAGGAGCTCTTCCACTATATGCTGCAGGTGTTGCTTTTTGGTCTTGTCCCAGGGCAGTTAAGTCCCAGGAGTCATCCTCCAATATGATCTCGCAACTGGATGAAAGTCAAAAATTCTTGTGGGGGTGGGTCAGTAGCAGATGGGTGGAAAGATTTTCTTCTGGGCTCCAAACAGGGTCAGTACGAAATGGGGCGTGAAGCAAGTCAGCTCCTCAGAGTGTTCTCCAAAGGAAATGATGCCCTGAGCATGAATTCATCCCATCTGACAGAGGCCTCTAATTAACGATAGAGTCCCAGAACTGTTCTGCTCATGGTGCTGTAGTTGTACAGGACCAATGGGGATCGCTCTACAGTGAGTTTATTCATTTGGCCTGACTGGTATGGATGGGGCTTGCAACAACTCTTGTACTCTGCTGCATTTCTCTTGGACGGGTTGCTGCACAGCCTGTAGAGATGCCTCTGCTGTGCCAAGGCCCCAAGCAGCCACACCTTCATTAGTACAAGAGAAAGGGCGTGGCTGATGGCTAGAAACAGACCAGTTTGCTACTTGTTCCTTTTCAAGTTGGGGAGTGTGTAGCCAATTGACAAGAGAGGCTATGGCTCAAGGATAAAGCTCCTGCTTTGTATCGAGAAGATCCTGGACTCAGTCCCTAATATTGCCACATGAAATAATCAAGTAGAAGGTAATGTGAAAAACCTCTGTCAAGGCCCCTGAGGGCCACTGCCAGTTTGAGCAGACAATACTGACCTTGATGGACCAATGGTCTGATTCAGTATTAGGCAACTTCACTTGTGTTCATGTGTGCGGCTTGTAGAAATTTGTCACTGTCCTTATACTGGATGCAGTAGTGACAGTCTCCTCCCATGAGTTGGGGGTCTCCTCTTGATGAACAGAAGGTGAGCCCTGCTGGAGCAGTCCATTGCTTCACCTAATCCAAAATCCTGTTTCATACTGAGGCCAACCAGTTGCTCTGGTGAACCAACAAATAAACAGTAGAGGCCAAGGCTTTTCTCTCTGTCTCTACCTTCCTTTCTTTTCTTTTTTTTCTTCTTTAGCGTGAGCGAGTGGAACCCCACCAGTTGGCTATAGACCGCCCCTCAGAGAAACTCCTGTGCTTCCTACGGAAACACTACAACCTCTGTGACACAATCCCCCAGGTGAGTCATTACCTCCATGGTGGGGTGGCCTCCTGTGCTTTGGCAGTTTGTCATTTGGGCTGCTTCTCATGTAAAGCAAACCAAGGGAAAAAATCTAGCAATGACTACCTCTGGACAGCTAATGAGATACCCTGTATATTGGAGAGTGGATTTTCTTATCTCTAGTGGTCTGGAGGGACTGGAAATAGCTCTTCTAGGGACCTTAATGGGGGATGTGTAGGCAATGTACGATAAAGTGGAAGCGCTGTCTCAAATAGATTTTCTGGAGAAGTGCAGTTGTAAATACTCTAAAATAAATTTAGGACTTTTCTTGTCTAAAGAAGTTCTCATACAGACAGTGCATGGGGCCAGGCCCTGCTAAATTTCAGCCTCAGAACTGTGACTTGTGTCTTCAGACTATTTGCTTGGCCATCAACTGTACCAAAAGTTCTGGGTGGTGTTATCACACTGGGCTGGGTCCAGACTAAATTTTCTGTGAACGGAAAGGGTGGGAGAATTTTTACCGATTCCCTCTTCCTGTGGCGGATCCTCGATTTGCCTCTCATGCTGTTCCTGAGGGTCCCCTGCCCTCGCCAAGAGTGGCATTTTACGGAGACCAGTGGACTGCAGTGTGTAGGTGGTGGTGGTGGTGGAGGCAGGAATATTCTGAGCAACTAACTGAAGTACCTTGTGTGAGCAGAAAATGTAGTCTGGATCCAACCCACTGAGTGGAATTGCACAGTCTTGGACCACGGGAGCAGGCCCTGGCCTTTTCTGGTATGCATGCACACAAAGAAACTTTTCAGGATTTGGGCAATCACAGTTGTGATCGCTGGAAATTCATGGTAGTAAGTCAAAGTATCTTGGAGGAGTATGCAGAAGGTTGTGAAGTTCTTTATAACTTGTGGCGGATTATCTCTAGCCTTTTTTCCTGGAGAAAAGCTTGTGCTCAAAATATGTTGGGGACCTCGAGACTGCTTAAAAAGAATATTAAAGGAAACTTTTATAAGATTCCGTTTCATTGTTACCTTACTCCTTTGTTGTTGAAAGATGTATATATCATTTATTAGATTATCCTTGTTGGTGATGTCCTTCACCAAACATTGACTTTTTGATTATGTTTTTGACTTGTTACAGCCATTGATACATTTGGACAACAGGTTCTGGAGATAACCAAAGAGCAAACAAGTTGAAATGTAGTTTATGTTCCAAAAGAGGTACTTTTGGGCTATTTGAAGGACATTTTTTTTTAAAAAATAGGCTTGAGCTAATGATCTGTTGACTTTAGCTAGAACAGGTATTGCTGGTTTTTGGAAATCTCCAATACTCCTATCCTGTAGCTTTGTTAACTAAGCTACAATTATAGATGACCAAAAGAAGAAATACGTCCAGAAGAAGCATTGTTTGGAAAGGTTTCTTTAAAATAGCACATTGGGACACACATTTTCTAGGTAACATTGAACCATAATCATATTTTCTCTCTAACTCCTTGAAACACTTACTGGAATTTGATCATTCATTGTTATGTCCTTGCTCACACTATTCATTCGCTGCGTGTCTCCATGTGAATACACACTTCAGAGAGGTCAGTATTATTTGTTGGAAAGCGAGGTTAAAAAACCCCAATGCTCACTGTGTGAACCAGATCATAGTTAGATGGGTAGCAAATCTAACAGAAGGAGGGATAACTAGCTGAAAAGGATAGTTGTGATGATAAAATGGAGGAGGGCAAATGATGTTGTAAGCCACTTTGGGACTCCATTGGCTAGACAAGCAGGGTATCAGTATCTAAAGACATAAATAGCACAGTGTCTTTAGTCGATTATCTCCGATTTAAAGAGGTGTATTATGATGGATTAATATGTAGCTGTTTGAAGCAAGATGCTGAGCTGGCTTGACTGATCCTGTTAGAGGAGCTGCCTTACAATCTACCTAGCTTGGCACTTTCAGTCAGTCTGGTGGCTTTAGGAGCCGAGGGTAGCATTCATGGTTCTCTGCCATTTTATCTTCACCAGAACCCTGGGAGGAAGATTAGGTTGGGAGGGGAAGGCAAGGGGGAGGGGGAGGGAGGGAGAGAGGGGAGGACTAATAGAAATTCGTGAGGGAATGCCAAACAAACAAACAAAGTCTTTACCCACTGGTGGAAGGCAACTATAGAGGCAGACATATCTTCCCAGGGAGGGAGTTCCAGAGTTTCAGTGACATGACCAAGAAGGCTCTTCCTTGGTCTACCATCCATCTAACCTCTGATGGTGGAGCCCCCAAAGCAGGGCCTCTGAAGATGACCAGAGGGAATGGGTTCATATGGGAAAAGACAGCCCTTGAGGTATGCTGGCCCAGTGGCCTCATGCCACATCAGGCTTTAAAGGTCAATACCAGCACATCGAATTGGGCCGAGAAGCAGAAGCTAGAGTAGATTGAATAAGACTACGGTGACCAAGGTCATCTCGGAACCAGGCTAGAAATCATATGAATATAGATCTCCGAGATTCTAGTCTGATGATAAAAACAACAACAACTGAGAAATCCAGTTCTGGGTTTCAGGAATCCCCCCCCTCCCCAGGATTCCTGAAATCCAGAAAAGATACTCTGATCCAGTTAGGACAGATCAGAATAAGGTGCCTCTAGCCACTCTCCATTGTTTCCTATGGGGGAAAACAGTTACAAGCAGGCTCTCTGGCAGAAACACACAGGGGTAAGGCTGCCAGTGGCCAAAGGCATACATGGCACAACAGAACCAAAGTGAATCATGGGGATCAACTTCAAACCAGAGAATTATGTCAAAAGAGAGAATTCCACCCAAACCAAACTGAATCAGGCAAGGGACACTGTTGCAACTTAGTCCAACTGAATCAGTGCCACACACAGAAGCCAGGCAGGTAAGGAGAGCTCCTGCACAGATTGGCCACTCACTCCCCCCCTCCCTGTCTCACTCCCCCACCCTCCTGCTTCTGCCTCATTCCCCCATCCCTCCCACTCCTTGGGAAAAAAAGTGGAAGAAGCCAGCCAGAGGCTGAAGCCACATTTGCTGGATTTACCTGGATTTATCCAGGTGTCTGGATCTACATTCTCAGATCAGATCCTGAATGTAGATCCAGGTGTCTGGATCTACATTCTCAGATCAGATCCTGAATTCTCTGATTTGATTTGGGAAAGCCAGATTTAACCAGATCAGCAAAAATTCAGCTTTTCCCCAGATCTAAACTGTACGCCCTTACATTTTACAAGAGCTTCTTTGATTGAAAATGCTGGGGATTGGACCTGGAATCTTGTGCATGCCCAGCCTGGATGCTGCCACTGAGCTCCAATTCCTTGTATTTCTTCTCATTTGAAGGGGCTTAAGCAAATCAGCAGATGCTCTGTGAAATAGACAAGATGTTATTACCTCTACTATTGAGGGGTATGGTGGATGTGTTTCCCGTACCGGTGAATCGCTTTGCTTGCACTTCATTGCAACCATGACTGGGTTTAAGAACCGTAAAATGTTTGTGTTTCACAGGAAGCTAGGAATAGCTTGGAGAGCTGTTTTATCTTTTTTCTCTTTCAGGTGAACAACTTTGTGATTTTCCAGGGCTTTTTCAGCCACAGGCATGGTGAGTCTGTGACATGTGACTTCGTCATGGCTTTATATTTGCAGAAAGTTGTGCAATTCTTTGTGGGATGCTTTCGGCATAGAGAAATCTTGTTTAAAGACATGGTAGAATGGGCTAGAAATGATATTTTCAACAGGCTGGTCTGTTTGTTAAAGATAATAACAACAACAACATTCGATTTATATACCTCCCTTCAGGACAACTTCATGCCCACTCAGAGTGGTTTACAAAATATGTCATTATTATCCCCACAACAGTAATCACACTGTGAGGTGGGTGGGGCTGAGAGAGCTCCCAAGGTCACCCAGCTGGCTTCAAGTGGAGGAGTGGGGAATCAAACCCAGCTCTCCAGATTAGAGTCCCACGCTCTTAACCACTGCACCAAACCTATTGAGGGAAGAAGGGGAGCCAGAATACACACATGTTATGGAAGCTGATCCATCTTCTAAGACTTCCAGTAACTTGTAGTAACCTTGCCCAGTTTTTGTTGTTGTGTTGAGGTCTAGACATTTGCTGAACTGAACCCTGAGCAGCTTTGATGTCACATTCCTGTTCTTGCATGGTATCCACCTAGCCCTAACATTTGCCATTTATAGAGAATGGAATTAAACCTGTTTATTTAGTTTCCCACTCTGGACTAAACAAAGAGATGACATTTATTTTTATTAAAACGTTTATCTCCCACCTGTATTAGTGGATCAGTGTGGTTTGCAAAACCA
This sequence comes from Eublepharis macularius, assembly GCF_028583425.1. NCBI lineage: Eukaryota > Metazoa > Chordata > Lepidosauria > Squamata > Eublepharidae > Eublepharis > Eublepharis macularius. Next base: position 156,889,832 of record NC_072793.1, on the reverse strand, counting down.
GTCAAGAATATCACAATTTAAAACATACAAAATAAAACCTCCAATAATCCTCCCCGCACAGAAAAAATGTCTGCAGTTTATATTGCATTAAAAACCCTGGCAAATAAAAATGGTCTTGTAGCATTTCCTGAACATGTCTAAAGAGGTCCCCCGCCGCCTCAAGGAGCCTGTTCCACAAAGTGGGAGCCACAGTAGTAGAAAGCACAGGCTGTGTGGTTGGTGCCACACTATAGTTGGCTCACAGGAACAGAGCCTTCTTTGATATATGGGACCTGGGCCATGAAAGGTTTTAAAGGTCAGAACCTGAACTTGAATCTGCTGCATTTGTAATGAGTCCGCAGACAATAAATGGCTTTTCTTGGAGTCCAAAAACAGGCTGGATTTCCAAGGGGGAGTTTGACTAAGTGGGCACAGTTGACGTGCCTGTTTGTTAGAAGGGTCATTGTTATCGTGGTCTTAGTGAATCAGCTGTGTTGGAGGAGTTAAGATAGCAGACTTCTAGGCTTCACAGAGATCTTTCTCAGGCAAAAAGGGAGTTCTTTGCTAATCTTACTGTGCCAGTGCTGCCATTCATTAAAAATTACGTAAACCTACATAGAATCCTATTGATGTTTTAGAAGTGTTGAGCACTCCAAACGGGAGTTCAAAACAATGATTTCTACATATCTCCAGTTTGGCATTTCTCTCTGTTTCTCTTCTGAAGTAATTCATAAATTACCACCCCTCAGGGTTTGTCCTGTTTGTTTTATCCATGCAGTTTAGAATGGCTGTTCCTCATGGCTTGACTGTTGTGTGTCCAGAAAATCTAATACCAAAATATCTCTGCAGGCATCCTTTTGTACTGGGATCTTTTAAGCATTCTCTCTCTCCCCATCTCCCTCTCTCTCTCCTTCTCTCTTTGTAGCTGCAGCAAGGAAGTTGCCTCCAAAACGACCGGAGGAAGAGATAAAGCCTTACTCCCTGTCAGATCGAGAGTGTAAGAGATTCCTAACTGATGCTTGTTTTAGATTGAGAAGTGGGCAATTCCCTCTTAAAGGCAGCTATGGCTAACCTGTCTCCACATGAGAGGACTGCTTGTAAAGGCAGGGAAAAGAAGTCATTTTCTTGCTGGAGAGATAGTGGTGCAGGATCTAGTTTGATCTACTTGTATTGGGAGGGATGGATTACTTCATGAGACAGAGTTGCTTCTAATTTCCATGGTACTCATTCCAGTTTGCTCCCACAGAGTGGCTGTCTGATTTAAATAACACACTGAGGATAATGAGAAATGACATCTTGCCTTTGTCAGAATGCTAAGAATTCTACTCCTTCATCTAGTAGACTGCCCAGGTTTGGAGGAATTGAGTTGATAGTTTTAGAAGGCAAAGCATACTCTCTCATGTAGCTGGGCAACAAGCTGTAGGGATCTAAAACATTCTACTTTTAAATGTTAACAATTAATTTACTATTTCTGTATTGCTGTGAACATTCAAACATTTCCAGCGCTTGGACAAGTAGCAAAAAGTAACCTGTGCATTCTGGGACAGTCTGTGTTTGCAGAGCAAGAGTATGTTTTCCAAGGCTGGCCCTGCTATTAGGTGCCTGTGCACAAGACTAATGTTAATGTGTTATGGATAATGGATAATGTTAATGTGTTAATTTTTCTTAACAAAAATCAGTATTAGAGATATACATGTGGCTAAATGAATTGCGAGGCCATTGATATTTACACAATAAAATCTTGATAGGTTAAATGATTGCTTTGTTAAATGAAATGTAAATCTCTAAGAAGCGACAGGATCCCCAGTTTGAGACTTCCAAGTATATTCCTCCTCTTGTCCTTGGACTATCAGTAAGTAAACTGAAAGGCAGAGGACAGTTGTAGGGACAAGTATATATTTTTAAGGGACCCAGGATCAGGCTGCGCTTGAATGAATACAACAGGCAACTTTCCCCTGCAACACGCTTTGTTGAGTCTAGGCACTGGAGGACTGATTCTCTTTGGTCTCTTCCTCCACCTTGTAGTCCTCAAGGAAGAAGTTGAACCACCCTGGCCGTTTAACCAGTCTCACTCGCTGACCCGCTCTAGCAGTGTGGGGAACTCTCCAGTGCGGGGCTGCCTCAAACCATACCTCAATGAGCAGGAGCTGATGAAGAACTTGCGCCTCTGCCCCCCGCATTCGACTGCTCACCTCCTGATGAATGGAGAGCCCGGTGACCCCGCTTCACAGAGGCGGAGAACCAGGTACGTATGGACACGGTGGAGACATCCTGGAGCCCTGCAGTGCATGGGAATGAATGCTTCCATTATGCATTGGTCCATCTTGGGAAGTTACCAGATGCCTGATCTTGAAGGATCATGAGTGTGGGAAGTTGGCAGGTTCCAAATATCTGTGGACTACAGTATCTTGTCTTGCATGTTGGAGGCTAGTGGCAGAATTTGTGTGTGCCTAAAAGTTACTGAAATTCTGCAGAAGAACCAAATTCTATAATCTGTATAAATGACAGTTGAGCATATTTGCCAAATATTTTCCATGTATTCTAGGTTTGCTAGGATTAGGGGAGGGACAGGAAGCAGTGCAGGAAAGCGATTCCCCATCCTCTCAAACCTCTAAAAATGTTGCTTATATTTTCTCTTGCTCCAGAGTGTTCAACAAGTGTTGCCTTGCCTATTCTTAAGCATATATCGCAGCCTTAAGGATTCACATCTCGCTTTTATAGTTTTCGTTAAATGGATCCTCAAGGGGGAAATGACTTCTGCTCTCAAAAGCTCCATTCTGTCCCACAGCACTGCCAACTGTGGCCTAGACACGGGGCATGCATATCTAGAAGGCGTTATCCGTGAGACTCGTGGGAATCCTGGGATGTTAGCCTCTGGTCTGGAGATTACAAGGCTGGCTGGCATCAGCGGAGAGCTCAGTTAATACATAAGGGCAGCTTTCACCACCCATGATCCTGAATGGCGTGCCACTCTCCTACCCAATAGTGTGCCATCCTAAATCCAGCAGTACATCCAGAAATTACTTGGTTGAAGCTGGTCTCTGACCCTAGAATTCTTGACAATGCATAGCAAACACATAGTTGAGCTGAGTCTGTCCATTGGACAAACAGGACATTTCAGCTCTGGTTCTGATCTTGCAGTGGGCTGTAAGCAGTCAGTTGATGCCCCTCTTTGCTCTTCTTTTTCACAGTTACAAGTAGCTGCTCTTTGGTTGGCCAGTCCATTAAGTCCCGGGAAGAAGGGCAGCCATTTCATGGTTGCGACATCAGCCTAGAAGCTGGTGTCGGTGTGTCCTGTGGCTGCCTTACAACCATGGTGTGCTTGGACATCTTGGGCATGATGTCAAAAATGGCCTGGCTTTGACGATAGGCGACCAGAGCAGCAGAACAGATGATTGGGGGGGAACATAGTCATGTCTGAGGAAGATGGGATAGAAAGGAGTAAATTCAGCTGTCAGAGAGGAAGGAAATGTGGCACTTACAAATCTAGAGGAGGGACATAGTTGTGCTCATTGACATCACCTTTATGCTTTATAAAAGAGGTGTGGGAAATACAGAAGGTGATTACAATGACTGCTGGGGAGGGGTGCTGATTATCTTGGCCCAGGGTTCACACAGGTGGAATGCTTGAGACAGCCAGGAGTCGCATCTTCATGTAGCTCCTTTTGGTTCCCAACATTTTTCCTGTGTGGAGCAGTGGAGGGTTCTGTTGATATTTGTATGCTGGAATTGGTGATTTGGGCTGTGGGGAGGAGCTGTTCATATGCAGAAGGTGAAAAGAATCAGATTGATGGCAGTTTCAGTCTGCTTGCTTTGCATGTGATTAGTTGAAGCACCTGGAAAGGCTGGGCCAATTGGTTTGAAATACATGCTGCATGGTATATTTGTGAAGAGCATGGCACTCGTTTTGCATGCGTAGGTAGTGTGCTCCTCAGATCGTGGCAGTTGCTTTTGCCTGCTTTAGACCAAAGTCCAAGCTATCAGCGTGCGTTGCTTGTTTTTTTTCCATGCATGGTACTGTTACGGCATTGGTACAAAGTTGTGTTCTGCGTTTGCTGCATATCTTGGTTTACACTTCCATTCTCATTTGTACTCTTCTTTTACACGGGGTTCTCTAACCTGTATCTTGGAAGCAAAATACCTCTATTTACTTGAAAGGAATACAACCCTGAATGTAAGATGACACCCTCCCCTCTAAAAATGTTATACACAACACTTTTTAAAAATTATTTGACATAACTGTAATTTCTATGTGAATTTAAGATGACCCCCTCTTTTTTGTGGCACATCTGGAAAAAAACTTAGTCTTGCGTTTGAGTAAATGTAGTTGAATGTGTACAGATATATTTAAATTGCATAGTTTCAAGTAAAGAATATAGCCATTTTGTTTACAGTACACAGCGTTGGGGTTCCCTGCCTGTTGGATGCATGCTGGATTATGCCCAAGTTGCAAATGAGGTTCCTTTTTGGCATGTGTGTTCTTCTCTTTTGCATATTTAATGTAGTTCAGGGTTAGTGCTAGCAACTCTCATTTGTTGTTTTCCTCTGTACTTTTTTGCATGCCCTTAGTTGAATGGAGCTGCCAGCACGCTGTAAGGGTTAGAGTGTCAGACTAGGATCTGAGAAACCCAGGTCTGAATTTCTACCTTGTCATGGAAGCTTGTGGGGTGACCTTGGGCCAGTCACACACTCTCAGGCTACCGCACAGGGTGGAAGTTAGCATAAAAAAGCATGGAAAAAAATGTTGAAAGCCTTGTTGGGACTCTATGTGAGGAGGGAAAGCAGGGTGTAATAAATACTTAAATAAAGTGCTTTGTGACCGTGGCAGTGATTTTGCCCGGCTCTGTTCATATCTAGGAAAGTGGCTTCCTACTGTTCTGCTCATACTGTTCCAGGATAATCCAGTGGGCAGGGTTTTCTCCAAAGAAGCTGCTTCTGGGGGAGAGGGGCAGCGACTAGAACCCTGTCCATGCCATCACTTCATGCTGAGCCCTTTGTCTGCTGGTTGTTGGGCCCAAGCTGAAGAAAATCCTCCTGTAAGGAGCCTCGGTCAGCAGGGAGAGGAGAACCCTGAAAGTGGAGCTGTCTCTGACTGAGGTGGCACTGCTTTCAGGCTTTCCTCTCAGCCTGCTAGTAGCACCTTTCTGTTGCTGGAGCAGAGTGCCCCGGGGGCCTCTGCATCATCCCAGACTCCCCTGGGGCACCTCTTTGTTTTAGCGTGGGCAAGGCTGAGCAGGTGGTCTAGATCACTCCGAAGCAGCGCATGACTTTTGATTCGTAAGCACGGGGCTGTGCTTCTTCCTGAGGACTTGCTCAAGATGTGGTTCAGTCCAAGCTCAATGCAGTGTGCTGCTACTAAGCTTGGGCAACTGCTCTGTAACTTGCCAGGCCTTCTAAAAAAAGACATATCAGAAGTATTTTTTTCTCGAAAGTGGTTCAGATATAGGAAATTCAAAGAAGCAATGGCTCCTATGAATGCTGCTCTGAAAGGAGTTGGGCTAATGAATCAGGAACCAGATATGTCTGAATAATATAGCAACATCTGCTCTTGTATTTGCTGTGGGTCTTTAGGCCTAACTGTTCTGCTTTGCTTTTCGACCCGCTCCCTTTCCTTGCCATGATATAGATCTTACTTTCTGTCAGAGTGGAATCTGATTCAGGGGTGATGAACTGCAATGCAATGTTTTAATTTCCCCCCACCAACATTCTGGATGCTACCAAGTTCTGAGTACCATTTTCCGTTGACACTATTGTTCTTGGGAGAGAGATAATTAAATTAAGAAGCTAAGTTTGCCCCAGCCATCTGGGATCTAATCTCTCTCTCTATTTCTCTTTTTCTCTCTTTTTATACCCCTCTTTTCCTTCTCTTCTACTCTTCCCCCACCCCTGGCCTTCCCTGAAGCTCCCTGAACCGTTCTGAAAACAGCCATTGATCGCCGGTCTCTGCTGTGTCTCCCCAACTGCCGGTCCTCTCCGCCTGTGTCTTGAGAGCTATCTAGCAGCAAGACTTGGTTTTACATGCAACTACTTCTTTTTTATATGCTTTATGGGTAGAACTGTAAGAATGTGGGCTTATTTATATAGTGTTGGTTGTATTTTACCCTTACATCTCGGTTTGATTTTACTTTTTTATGCCATAAGGAAAGGAATCATTTAGTTGCACTTAGAAGCGCAGATCCTATTGCCTCTTTTTTAAAATTTTAAATTATTATTGAGTTCCAAAGTAATCAGAGGTTTACCTGCAGGAAGATTATTGGCGGTCAAGAGAGACATGCTATCCTATGTTACTGATGATGTGGTCCAGTGCCTATTGCCATAGAGACTTAACTTGAGCTCCCTCAGCGGATCAGTCTCAGATTCAAAAAGCCAATCTGAATTTTCCTCAGATTATCATTTAGTTTTAGAAGATTTCCTTTTTTTTTAAAAAAAGAGCTACATTGATTAGAAATTGGTTAATACAACAAGTCTCTTCTATTGGTGCTTATTTGTTTTTAGGCATTGGATCGATCTCATGTGGTAGATTTAATCGTCCTATTAAAAGGAAACCTTTGATAAATAGGTTACTATTACATTTTTACCATTGGGAGGGGGGAATGTTGATTGTTTATCTTCAGTACCAAAATGTCTTTCTGGTTTTGAAGGGTTTCAGAAACAAGTTTGACCAGAGGCAACATGTTGGGCAGAAGAAATACTCCCTAAAGTAAAAATGCCTGTCATCCTACCAAAAATCTCACAAAAACTGTTTCCAGACTTGGATGGCCTAAGGTAACCAGGGGTAAGGTGTGAGTAAATAGCATCTCTTTGGCTTTGCCGATAAGTATAGAAAACAGGCCTACTGTAGACCATTCTGTTGCTCACTGGAGGTAGAATTAATGGTTCTCTTCAGTTTCTTGGTTTGAGGAGGGGGATGTGAAACAGATATTTGTATAGAGTGCAAAATAAGATGTCTGTTGATTTTGGTTGGTGGTCTAACGTGAGTCCATTCATATCATGCAGTTCCTATGTGGAGTCACTCCAGACTAAGCCTACTGAACGTAATGAACTTATACAAGAATAACAGTATGTAGGATTAAACTCTTTATCTGCTTATACTGGAGTCTGAAATAGGAGATGGAATAGGAATGATGGCTTATGGATTTTACATGGGTCACAAAAGGTGTGTGTGTGGGGGGGGGGATCACAAGTTTTTTCCCCCCAAGGGTGCAAAGGAAAACATGTTTTTGTAACCCGTATAAAATTAGATAATTTAAAAATTAGATAATTTAAAAATGTTATGAGCAGTGCTTTTTAGAGAAGTAAGAGAAGAGATCAGAATGTTATTGGAGTGAATAACAGGATTTGCGTCCAGTGGCACCTTAGCAACCAAAATGATTTTCCAGGTGTGAGAGCCAGAGCTCCCTTTTTCAGGACATCTGGGTGAATAAAAACCAATTCTTTTACTTTAAAAAGTAAGATTTAAAAAATAAGATTAAAAAAGCTATTAAGTTTAGCCTGATTTAAAATGACATCTGAATGTAATACAAACATATCAGAGTTAATAGTTAGTGAGCCCAATCTTACACATGTTCACTTAGAAGCAAATCTCATTACGTTTAGTGGAGTTTCTCCCCAAGCAAGTATGCATAGGACTGCACCCATATTCTATTACAGCTGAGTCCCGGACACTTTGTTAGGTTAGTTAATATCTGTTGTTGAACCACGGTTTGGCTGAACCTCAAGCTTGCGTGTTCCCTCCTCCCATTGGGCTCTCGGATTCAATGCGTAACTTTTTGTTTAGCACAAAGTGTAGCTTTCCATTAAATAAGGTTTGTTTGGCAAGTATAAACAACACTTGGCTGGTGCTGATGTTATGGCAGAAAGCAGAAAGCTAGCAATCAAAGGAAGCTGTTGAGAAAGTTACTTACTGGAGCATGCTTAGAAAAAATAGGGATGTGCGAGGTTGTGTAACATGAAATCATGATTAAGCATCATTTATGAAGCGGTTCACTGAATTAAAACAGGCTTTTCTATGTAAAAGAATGAACAGTGGGCAGAATTTTTTTCATAGTTTCTTCCTGAAGCCAAGATAAATATTGTAGTGCAAACAGCACAAGTAGTAGTAGTTGCAAGCTGTATTTAAATAAAGGATGAAGGATATAGCTGGTTAAGGGCTTTGAAAGTCAATCTTCTTTTTTCAAGAAAGAGCAATTCAAATGGAGGCAGGGAGAACAATGTTATAAGGCGCTTTGTAGAAGCTTTTAGTTCTGAAGTTTTGCTCAAAGAAGACCATTGCTCAAAATATGTGCATGTTGGACATTGTGTAGATGAGATAGCATCCTTCTGTTTATGTGGAGCATTTCTCACTTGGGGCATCAGCAAGTACAGTAATGCCAGTTCCACCCACTCATCTACATTTGAAAAGCAAAGCGGTCATGTCAAGTGGAGCCATGGCCAAGAGGCATCTGTGCAGAGAAGACTGAATCAGGTCCTCCAAAGTTTTTGTTTGTTTATGCTCCCAAGAAACTTAGTGGCCGTCTCTTTAGATATTCTGCCATTTAATCTTGATAGGTAGCTGTGTTGGTCTGTAGCAGTAAAATAAAACAGAAGTCCAGTGGAACCAGTGCGTAAGATGCCACCGACTTCCTGTTTGATTCATGTAGTCTGTTTCTCAAATGGGTCCCGTTTTCCTCTGCTTTATTGTGTGCCAATTGTATTGTCTTTAGTGTTTGGATGTAGTTCTGTGGTATGTTTTGTCCTGCCTCCTTATGCGGGGTCGGGAGGGTGAGAGCATCTGTGCTCCTGAGAATGTTGAATGTTTGGTTTATCATTTGAAAGGATATGGCTGTGGGGATAAATGAAACCTACAGCAGTTGCCTTCATGTTCCTGATGCAGGCAAAGTCTTGATAAGGCTTTAAAGATAAAACAGAAACTCTTGCGTTTTTATTCTTTTCAGCTTTGAGATTGAAAGTGGGCAGGTTTGAGGGATAAAAAAGAAGGGCCTAGAAGTTGGGATTCAGGAAGAAGTGCCAGGGTTTGGTCACTGGAGTGGGAATTGGTCTGTGGTGGTAAGGAAAAGAGAAAAGTTGGGAGTCTGGCAGACGAAACAGAATTTTATATGCAAGACTGTACGCTCAATAAAAACCGAATTTGTGCCAAGGTGGTCTGCATTTTGTGCCAAGAAAAGCTGTAACTTTTCAGCTAGCTGTGTTCATATGATAGATAGGAAAGAGCGAGGATATACAGAGCTGCTGTGGTATAATGGGTAGAGAGTCTGACTAGGACTGGGGAGACCAGGTTCAAATCCCCACTCTGCACTGAAGCTCGTGAGATAATTTTGGACCAGTCACTACCTCTCAGCCTAATCTACCTCACAGGGATTGTTGTGAGGATTATTTTTTAAAAGGTGGTGGGGAGGAGAGAACCCCCACGTGCCATTCTGAGAGGAAAGACAAGATAAAAATATAGTAGTTATAATGTATACTTGAAGTATTGAGGCTTTGCCACTGATTCCTGAGTTTTCACCAGGTGACACCCAAGTCTTCCTTTATTTATTGAATGAAATCTCATTCCCAGGATGCTAAGTACAGAGCCCAGTTTCAAATCCCATTCTTGTCTGGTGAAATTTCAGAATCACGGTGCCCATGCAGCCCTGTGCATAATGCATTAGTTGATGCAATTTATTTTGTGCTTGAAAACTATTACATAAACAGAGTTGGTAGAGAGAGGCATTGGAGGATGCTCCATGGCAGATGTGCCTGAAGAACTGCCTGTTTAGTGTTCCAGCTGTTGCCTGGTTGATCTGTGGTTCTGCCAGAACGGGTGGGGCTACATCCATTTTGCCTTGTGTCAAAGTGCGCTGATTGGACATTGTGTAACCATATATAAGGCTGGCCATTGTACCATGTCCTCATTGCCCGGCTGCCATAACAGAAACCATTATGCTGCCACTTTACTTACATGGTTTTCCTAATTAAGAATCAATTAGTTGGAGGAGGTCCCAGGGCACCTAATCCTGTTTTCCAGCTTCTTTCTTCTGGAAGCTCATAAGCAGGGTATGAAGGTGGTAGACCTTCCTCCTCTTGTTTGTTCCTTTTATACCTGGTTCTTGAGTGGCATACTAGTGGTTCCGCTTAACTATTGTGAGTCATAGCTGATAATAGATCCATCCTCCAAGAATTTGTTTTGCCTTTTTTAATGATATCTCAGACAGATGGCATTCATAGGGCTGGCTCATCCTGATTTTATTTCTGGTATTTGTAGTGCTCTTTTAGATCAGGCACCCCGTCTGACTCTCGGCTTTCACAGGCATGATATAAAATTCTAGACCTTCCATCAATAACAACTCAAAATGGAACCTTCCACATTCAGAAAGAGTATTCTAGAGTATACAAGCTGGGGATGGCTGTCTATTAGACCTAGCTTAGAAACTTTCAGTACACATCTGGCTGGTCACTATGGCAGTCCTCTGGTTTCATCTAGTGTGCCATGAAGCTGCCTTGTTCTAAGTCAGACTCTCGGTCTATCAAGGTCAATATTGTCTGCTCTGATTGGCAGCAGCTCTCTAGGGTTTCAGGCAGAGTTCTTTCGTGTCACTGATCCTATTTTAACTGGAGGTGCCAGGGATTGAACCTGGAACTTTCTGCATGCCAAGCAGATGCTCAACCACTGAGCCACAGCATTTTATATAGCACAGTCATTTTATGCTTCTCTTCATTCTCCTGCTGGGGGAAAAAGTAAAGCTGTGTGTGTCAGCCACTTAGACAGGGAGTACGGGACAAAGCAGGGGCAAAGTTAAAGCCTGTCTAGTACCTTAAGCACAGCAAAAGCTATTACTTGGGTTTGTGAGCATTACTGTAGGTAATGTCCCTTATTCTAGGGCATCATTACTCCTTACAATGGATTTTAAAGCTGGTCAAACATGGAGAACTCCTCAGATCGCCTTTAAATTTGGGGCAGGCTGCTTGATAGTATCCTTCCTTGAAGCTTGTCCTATCAGTTCCTTTGTCTACCCTTCTTTCTTATCAAAGCATCCAAGACTCTGAAACTGTCTTTGGCTGTTAGTATCTGGCATGGGAATATGAGCTTTTGTTTACAATTCAATAAAATTCCTTTTTTAAAATTTCAAAAAATGGTCTCATTGTCTTGTTTTTCTATATTGGAGGGCTTCCAGCATAACTGTAGAACTGCTTCTTGGCATGTAAAGCCTTCGCCTGTTAGACCATGCTTGGTGGGGCTTTGAAGAAGGTCAACAGTTTGACCCGGGTGAACCTATAAACTTGAGTCAAAGGCTGGGCTTTCTTCTGTAATCCCAGCTCTAAGATTGTGTTGGCTTAAAATTAAACCAATTCTACCTCTTCCCCCACCCTGCTCTCCTCTGTTCCCCCCAGGTTATTTTGTTCTTCTGACATATGGTGGAACTACAGGGAACCAAATAGGTTGGCTGCATGTTGGATGTAAAACATACCGGTGACTTTCTGCATTCATTCAGACACCTCTTTAAAAGATATGTGGAGTACCCAATGTCTTGGATTCTCCCATTAGTCTTCCTTGTGCAAAGTGATCCTGCTATCTCCATCCACTGTTTTAATTCCCAAAGAAGAGCATTCTTGATGTGTTTCCTTTTCCATAAGTTAGTGTTTTATAGTGGGAATAAAACCTGGAAGTCAGACATGGAAAAGTTTGGCATACTTCAATTACGATTTGGGCAAGCTGCTTATCTTTCCATGCAGCTTACCTTACAGGATTGTGAGAATAAAATGAGAAACTACACTTCCAACCGTCCCTCAAACATCTGGGAAATTGCCCTGGGAGTGGGGGAGACACTGACCAGCCCCTCTTCTTGAGAACAATCTTCCCCCAATGTTGTTAATTCTGAGTGGAGAAAACACCACTTCAGTCCCACCACAATTTCCTTCCATGCATTTTTCTGTACTTGGTTTATTCTTTTCTTGGTTTGCTCTTGTTTATTCTGTTCTACCCACTCTCTTTTGCTGCCTCAGCTCCATTTTTCCACTTGTCTTTTTCACTCCCATCTCTAGGAACAGGCCTCAAAAGGATGTCAGAATGGCTCAGAAGTGTTCTTATAGCCGCTTTGAGAATGCTGCCCCAATTTTGGAAGACCCCAAGAAGAGAGCAAGTGAGTGGGGTTTCTTCCCCCCTCCCTTCACTTTTTCCCAGTTTTATAACCTGCCTTATCTCAAGGATCTAGGCAAATACATTTTAGAACTACCAGCAAAGAAGTGAACTACAAAAGGTGCCAAAGAAGATAATTCTTGACTGAAGCGCTCCCAAAGGACTGAGCTGCCTTGGGAGAGAGCATCCATGATGGCTAAATTGAACCCCTGTCTTCAGAGGCATTCCTCTGAATAGAAGTTGTGAGAAGGAAACAGTAGTGGGATAATTTGACCTCTGTGCCCTGCTTATAGACCTTCTGCTTGTTGAAAATGGGATGCTGGGCTAGAGGGACCACTGGCCTGATATAACATGGCTGTTTTTGTAGTTTTATGGTTGGGTGCTCATTTCTTGAAGGGCTTTAAGAAAAATTAAAATCTTATGAAGACACAATTCAAAATATACAACTCAGTGACCTCCTTGGAAAGGAGTACAGAAAGTAATACATAAAATACTCTGTTTACTTGAAAGGACGGCTAAGAAAGAGATGGTTAGTCTTAAATTTTGAATGGAAGTTCCAGTAAAAAAATGTCTAACTTGTTTAGGGGGATCATTTTACATCTAGGGTTATTTTTCTTCTGGGTAAATAAAGAACAACACAACACAGGGGTTAATAGGTTATCCTATAACATAATTGTGTTAGCGGGTTTCCGACGACTCACATTGATTCCACTGAGCAGGTGCGGAAGTGCGCCCCTAGATGATAAGAGGAGAGTTGCTCCCCTCCTGCAGCGGCCGGATCCCCACTGATGGGCTGGAAGGGGCTGGCTGCTGTTTTGCGCAGAAGCCCGTCAGGGCACTTGGCTTCACCTCCCCCAGCCCTCACCACCTGCAGCGCCTGGGCAGCGGCCCACTCCGACCCCAATGGGGCCTGAATGGGCAGCTGCCGGGTGCAGGAGCTGGGCGCCTGGCGCGTTCGGCTGGAGGCTGCCCCCAAGCCTCCAGCCCAAGAGATGGGTGGGTGCACCTACAGCCCTTCGCGGCCACAATCGTGGAAGGGGCACCTGCCCACCTGCCAAGCCTCCAGCCCTGGAGCCTGGAGATGGATGGGCGTGCCTGCAGCCCTTCGTGGTCGCGATCGTGGCTGTGAATGGCTGTGAGGTGCACCTGCCAAGCCTCCAGCCCCGGAGTCTGGAGATGGGCGGACACACCTGCAGCCCTTCGTGGCCGCGATTATGGAAGGCACGCCTGCCCACCTGCCAAGCCTCCACCCCGGAGTCTGGAGAGGTGCGGGCACACCTGCAGCCCTTTGCAGTCACGATCGTGGAAGGGGTGCCTGCCTGCCTGCCAAGACTCCAGCCTTGGAACCTGGAGACCGACGAGCATGCCTGTAGCCCTTCGCAGCCGCGATTGTGGCTGCGAAGGGCTGGGAGGCGCACCTGCCAAGCCTCCAGCTCCAGATCTTGGAGACAGGAGAGCCCGTTGTATTTTTTTGCCACAACGGGCTTTGTTGCTAGTTAAAAATAAAAGTACTGTGAAATTAGTAACAATATAGGAACAACTTTAGAGTATCAATACACTAATAAATTGCAACTCTTGTACAATATTGAACACATCCACCAGTCCGCTTACTTATGCAATGATACTAGCATGGTATCGCAGACACAAAGAAAATTGAAAAAGTAGTAAAAACCAAAATATGCTATTCGTATTTACTATCTATCCCTAAAATGGTCTGTTAAAAACCTAGAGGTATCGAAACCATGCATAGTGTCTTAGAACCTCAGAGAGTATATCATTCCAAAGTGCCGCAAATATTGACGTCCTTTCAATAAATGGACCATCGTTGATGTGACCCAGTTTTGTGCATATAGAATATATCATTTTGGTCACTGTGTCAGTAACTTCCCAAAGTTGGAAAAAGACATTCTGAGATTGGGGAGGGGGGAGTGTCAGCAAATATTCTCTCCCAACAATACATAATTAGGTGTGTATGTTTTATGTATTGTCGAAGGCTTTCACGGCCGGAGAACGATGGTTGTTGTGGGTTTTCCGGGCTGTATTGCCGTGGTCTTGGCATTGTAGTTCCTGACGTTTCGCCAGCAGCTGTGGCTGGCATCTTCAGAGGTGTAGCACCAAAAGACAGAGATCTCTCAGTGTCACAGTGTGGAAAAGATGTTGGCAGGTCATTTATATCTACTCAGGAACTACAATGCCAAGACCACGGCAATACAGCCCGGAAAACCCACAACCATTGTGTATGTTTTATTGGCTTCCAACATCTACTGTTGCATCTCTCTGGCCAGTCTCTCCCCCACCCCTCCTTCTCCTTGTACTCTGCTTTTCACGATAAATTTTGTCTGGTCACTATTTTAACATTGACATTTTAGATTAGTTTTCCGTGTTTTTTTTTTAAATTTTGGAAACTGCCTTGGTAGTTCTTAAGTAAGAGTACAGTGAGGAGGTTATAAATGTAAATAAACAAACTAAATTCTTTAGAAAACTTCAACCCTGCCTTTCTATTTAATCGATAGCGCAGTTTTACAACCCCCCAAAATGACAATGCTATAAAATGGACAATAAAGAGTTACCAACAAACTTGTCAACAAAACAGCACAGCAATAAACAATAGCACCAGAGAAGATTCAGGAAAACCAGCTTTCTCTGGAAAACCCACCTCAGACTGTCCTCGGAAACAAAAGTTTCTCAATCAAGCACTGGAAGTTGCAAAGTGAGGGAATCTAAAGTAAACTTTGTGAGGGAGAATGTTCCATAATCTGGGCAGAATCACTGATAGCCCTCTTGCTCCCAGCATTGAAGGCCCATGAAACAGGTTCAATAGAAGCTTTCTTTCCAAAGCAGCCAGATTGATATAGTAAATTGATGATGGCCAGGGAGACCTAGGTTCATATCTCTACTCAGTATTGAAATTTTATTGAGTTCACTTAGACTGAGAGAAACTGGCCAATCAACTTGTTGAGAGGATGAAATGGAGGGGGTGGTGGTGGAGAACTACATAGGCTGTGGGTAGCCTTCTACATGCATGTGTGCACTCTCTCTCTTTAGAGCTGTTTCTCATGATACTGAGTTTGGCCCTCAATACTTGTTCATTCAGAGCAACCACAACATTGCAGAGTAGGTGAACAAGTCTCTCATAAGAACGCTAGAAGAACCCTGCTGGATCAGACCATCTAGTCTACTTCCTGTTTACACAATGGCCAAAACCGTTGCCATGGAGGGCCAACCAACAGGGCATAGAAGCAAGGCCTTCCCTTGATGCTGCCTTCCAGCACTAGTATTCAGAGGTTTCCTTTAGTTACTATGGCTAGTAGCATTTGATGGACCTCCCTGAATCTGTCTACTCCCCTGCTTTAAAGCCATCCAATTCTTGTGGCCATCCTTATCTCAACTAGCAGTGAATTCCACAACTTAATTATTTGCTAAGTAAATAAATAATTTCTTTTTGTCTGTCCTGAACCTATTGCCCATCAAGTTCATAGTGTGCCCTGAATTCTAATATTATGGGAAAGGGAGAAAAAGCATTGTATATCCACTTTCCCCACACCATACTTAACTGTAAGAGCCTCTATCACCTTTTTTATAAACTGAAAAGTCCTAGACTCTTTAGCCTTTTTTCACAGGAAAGGTGCACCAATCCAAATGATTTTCTGGTTGCCCTCCTCTGCACTTTTTCCAGCTTCTACAATATCCATTTTGACAGACTTCAACCAGAAGTGTATAAGGTATGCCAAATGGGGCTATTTCCCAGACTGGTGGGAAATTAATGTGGCTTCTTAGACACTAATTTTGGGGCTGGAGGCATTTCTTGAGCTGTCAATAATGTCTCCTAAGAACTAGCTTTTAATGTCCCTCTTGTTTAAAAATATGGTTCTCTAGGAGAGGAAGTACTACAATATCTCTGCAAATGAAATGCTAAAGGTGCCTGGTTTTTTCCTACTTCTTTAGGTGACTTAAAGAACATCCTCACCTCCCCAAGGAAGGTTCAGGAATCAGAAAGCCAGTAAGACATTCCTCCCTCTTCTACCTTCTCTTCTTGTTTTTCTGTAACTTTTCCCTATTTTCTTCCTACTTTTAAAAAAGTTTCCTATATAAGTAAACAAATTAAAACAAAATAGTGGTGGTCTGAATAACGGAAGGGCAGTGGCTTGCTGTTATTTCGCAGTGCTGTGTATGATGAAAGTCCAGGGTAAGTCCTCATATCTAGTTAAAGGATCTCGGAGAGGAGGTGCTGAGAAAGACTGAAATGCTGGAGAGCATTTATTCAGGGGTCTTCCATCTATTCTAGAGAACAGGAAAATGCAGGAAGTATTCAGATGTAAATGTTTCACAGTATTATAGGATCACATGTCAGTTTTTCAGGTTACACTGTTTTGCTTCATGGGTTGTAAAATATGAAGAAACTGTGTTTTGATCCATAAATCTCAAAGAGGATGTAACAACTGTTTACCTGAAGCAAGTCTTATCAGTACAAATAGACCAGTGTCTCCCAATTCTAAATTTAGGATTTCTGCATTCTTGTCAAACAATTGATTTGAGGGGTTGTAACACCAAATTGTGTTCGGTTTGCTGAATTCCAGTAGTTCCTTTTGTTGAGGAGGACACAGTTTAATGAATAGCCATCACATGATGGATGGCGCCTAATTATGGTAGGTTTGTCCTCTCTCATTTTGTAAGATGACAACTGCCTTGTTGGAACAAACTAAGGTTCATTGCCTAAGACTCATCAGCTTGCCAAATCCCACTGACCAGCAGTACACAATTGTGCCACACAAGGTAAAACAAATGGAGACCGTTCTCTCCATCTGTTCTGTATGCTGATGTTATTGGTGCCCACAGCAGTCATGGGAGGTAGTTTGTGGCTGCTTCCTTTCATACTGGCAGTTGGCAGCTACGGGAAAAGGTGGAATCAGGGCAAACCATGATTGTACGTTGGGGGAGAAAAACCTAATCACAGCAGAGGCATCAAAAAAGCTGTAAGTCTTCTCATGAATATGTCCAACTCTAAAAGACATCAGAGCTCTCACTCATGAGCTGTACTGTAAACTAGCGACTGTAGCGTAGTGGTTAGCAGTGTGGTCCTATTCAGAGTTAATGCTAGTCTGAGTTTAGATTGGAGTAACTGCACTATGATAGAATGAATGGTGAAGTAGGAGCCCCTCTAGTTCAAATCACACTTCGGCCATATGAAAACCATGCAAGGATTTCTGAGCTGATGAATGTGATAAACTTTGGAAAATAATTATTTCTTTAAAATATGCCCCTCTTTCTCCAGAGCATCTCTCTTCAACCTCTATAGACAGTATAATGCTTGTCACCACTGGTGCCCTAGACCCTCCTTAATCTGTATGGCTGATGCCGTCTTTTTCTCCAGCAGGTCAGGCACCATGAGTACCAGTCATTCGCATCACCTTGAACCAGCTACCCATGGACATTCGGGAGATACTGGCAATCCTTCTGAAGAATCCTTTTGCCCCAAGAAGGACCCCCAAACTGTTGCTGCTCCACCCCTTCCAGAAACAGCTAAAAGCTCAGATGCTTCAGCCGCCATAATGACCCAGCCATCCTTTAAAAGTGACCCTTGTGTGGCCTGCCTTTATCAGCAGCAGAACTGGTATAATCTGTCCAGAATCCCACAACAGAAGAAGCCCATGTGGACAGTGGCAGGGGGACCCTACGAAGCCAAACGGATCAGTTACATGTACCTGTATCGCGATACCAGACCCTGGTGATGGGGAGTCATGTGTAATTGTGGCTATAACACCGAGCCAACAATGGACAGTATCATCAGTCCGGTGATGAACAAGGAATTTCCTTAATATGATCTGTTGCTGTGGGAGCGACTGGAACTGAACCATTTAACCTGGAACCCCCCTGTTACTTGCTTCATCTCATGTGCCTCTTCTCTCTGCCTCCTTTGCCACTGCCTTGGATCAGACTACTTAGCAACATATTACTCAGTATATATCCTTCTTGTTTACATTCTGTGTTATATAGTAGCTCCTAATTTTTGTTTTGCCAATTTTCCTCTTTTGAACATTTAGAAATTCTGTTCGCTTCATCTTTAGAAGTCAGTGTTGAACGGCAAGTACACCTAAACTCTCTGCATCTAAATACATACTTGAATTCCATATACTAAAATTTCTTGGGTTTTTTTTTCAAATCTAAAGTTAACAGCATTCAAACCTTCCTTGATGATGAAATTTGCCAGTCGCATATTGCCAATAATTCTTCCCCATTTGTTGTTCAGCACAAAGCTTTTTGGAATTTTTGACAAAATGATACCCCCATAGGCTGAGGAATTTGAACTGTATAAAAATATGAAATTGCAAATGTTAATGTTTAATGTTAGCTTCACAGTCAGGACAATGCAACTAGAATGTGTTTTGGGGATTCTATGAGATGTTGAGCGAAGCTCTTAGAAACCCTGAAATACCAAGAGTGGTAGGAAGAAAAGATCAAAATGGATTTAGCAGTTCTGGTTCTGCTTAAAGCCATTGCAGGACTGAATTAATCCAAATGAATGGAGTCCACATAGGATTTAATTCCAGTTTGCCAGATTGTGATACAGATCATGAGTTACTAATATAAAAAATTAGAATAAAACTGTAGAGAAATATTTAAAAAAATCATAGTGCCAAAATACTGTCTAAATAATACTCTGGAAGGATGTAAAGATCATGTAAAGAACAGATTTCCAATGCTAAATTTAATTGATCGTGAACCAGATGAACTATAGGCTGAAACCAGAGACATTTTCAAGGAAGAATGTGCAAAGACTATTCCTGTAGCCAGAAGAAAGGAGAAGCCTAAATGGATAACTGGGGAAACTCTTAAAATTGCTAAAGAGTGAAGCAAAAGCAGAAGATGACAGAAATAGAGTTCTAAATGCAGCTTTTCAGTGACTTACATGCAAAAACAAAGAAATCTATTACAATAACCAGTGCAAAGAAATAGAAGAGAACAACCAAAAAGGAAGAACAAGAGAACTGTTCCACAAGATCTGGGAAATCAAAGGGAAGTTCAAGCCACAGCTTGGGATGCTGAAAGCTCAGCATGGAAATACAGTATCTGATCAGGACAAAATAAACAAAAAATGGAAATAATACACTGACGAACTATACAGAAGGGATGTAAGCGTCACAGATACCTTCAAAGAAGAATATTTTGACAAAGAACCGGAAATCTTAGAAAGTGAAGTAAAAGCTGCACTCAAAGCAGTTGGGAGAAACGAAGCACCTGGAGTAGATGGAATACCACCAGAGCTATTTCAAGTGACAGAAACTGAGACTATCAAAATCTCAACTTTAGTATTGGAATTATAGAATTGTGTATTTTATCTTTTATTATGTATTGTTGTTTTAATTTATTGTACCACTATATAATGTTGCAACCTGCCCTGAGGCCGCTTGTATGGAGGGTGGGCAAGAAATCTAATAAATTAATTAACAAAATAATGGCCCACAGACTGGAAATGCTCAATCAACCTCAATACAAGGCATATCATAAGGAAAGCTGAATTAGATCTAGAAGAAAGTGGAGTGAAAATTGGCAGAAGGAACATTAACAATTTGAGATATGCAAATAACACCATATTACTGGTGGTGAATGGTGAAGATTTGAAATGACTATTGATGAAGGTTAAAGGAGAAAGCGCCAAAGCAGGATTACAGGTGACTATCAAGAAGACAAAAATAATGACTACTGAGGAATTACAGTTTTAAAGTTGACAATGAAGAAATTGAAATAGTTCAAGATTTTCTATTCCTTGGCTCAGTCATCAACCAACAGGGAGACTGCAACCAAGAAATCAGAAGAAGATTGAGATTTGGAAGAGCAGCTGTGAGGGAACTAGAAAAGGCCCTTAAAGATAAAAATGTCTCTCTGCAAACCAATATCAAGATAATTCAAACTATGGTATTCCCCACTACTATGTATGAAAGAAAATTGACAGGAAGAAAATTGATTCATTTGTAATGTGGTGCTGGAGGAGAGTTTTGAGGATATTGTGAACAGCCAAAAAGTCAAATGGGTTCTAAATCAGGTCAAGCCTGAAACTGAAGCTATCATACATTTATCACATCAAAAGAAGACAAGACTCTCTGGAAAAGTCAGTAATGTTAGGAAAAGTGGAAGGCAGTAGGAAAAGAGGAAGACCCAAAATGAGATGGAGTGACTCAATAAAGGGAGCCACAACCTCCAGTTTGTAAGATCTGAGCAAGTCTGTTAATGATAGGACATTTTGGAAGTCTGTCATTCATAGGGTCACCATAGGTTGGAGTTGACTTGATGGCATATCACACACACAACTTAGTTTGAATGTAGATTTTTATCTAACCTATTTGATGTAATTAAGTTTATGCGGGGGGGGGGGAATCAGCTTTGCTGTTTCTATATCCTTTTCTCCATTAATCCCTTATCAACTGTATGCATTCTTATTGATCTAGTTCTCTGTGTTGAAAGTTGGTTCTTAGGCCAAAAAAATTTCCCATTTAATGAGAGCTTGTACTTAAGAGCTAGAGAAGTATTCTTAGCTCTCCTTGGTGACTATTATTATTTGAGAAAGGGAGTCCTCCTCCCACCCTAGTTATTACCTGTGAATAGGAGTCACATCTGCTTTGAGCATTGCAACCCATCCAGTAGCAACTAAACTATGCATTCAAGTCTCTTTTTATTAATTTACAGTAGAAAAGAGCAAGAGTCCAGTAGCACCTGTAAGATTAGCAAAATTTGTAGGGTATGAGCTTTTTTGAGTCCAGTTCTTCATATACAGCTAGAATGAGCTGTGACTCACAAAAGCTCATACCCTACCACAAATTTTGTTAGTCTTATACGTGCTACTGGATTCGTGCTTTTTCCTTCGGCTACAGACAGACTAACACACCCATCTTTATTTAATTAGTCTTTCCCACGGAGATTTGAGGCAATTACAAACATTAGAAAACAAACGAAATAAAAAGGTAATATATAGCAGTAAAACCGTGCTATGAACTGTTCTCTGGACGCTTCTGTTTGATTATAACCCTATTCCTTAAAGGGCTGTAATTATTTTGCGTATCCTTTCGGAGCAAGACTCATTGAAGTCACGTGATCTGTCAACATGCCTAGCTTTGGCCTGCAAAAAGAGCGTTATGTAAGTTCAGTGTATTTGTGCACTGAAAAGAGTTTTGACAGAAAAAAAGATGTTAACTCTTAATTCATATGTAATTAACACCCACCCACCCCTTTCCCGGCGGAGGAACAGTGTCTGCTTGCCGCCGTGTAGATCATGAAGTCCTCTCCACGCAAGCGCAGCAGCAGCAGCAGCAAAAAAAAAGTTCCTGGCTCCCAAGGCCTGGCCGCATGCGCGCTCGTTCCTCCTTCACTCAAGGAGACTACAGCAATGCGCTTGCTCCAACTGGTCTGTCAGTTCGCGCAGGCGCCGTGGCTTAGCCGGTTGAAGCGGGCGGCTCCTGAGGAGAGCGGCGTAGAGTGGGCTGCGCGTGCTGGAGGGGGAGCTATCCCGTGTCCGCGCCATGTATCAGCGGAGCCGGGTGGTCGCTGGGCGCCTCGGGCCCCGGTGCTCCTGGGGCTGGGAGGGGAGCAGCGGAAGGCGTCGCTGGGCGCCAGGCGAATCGACTAGATGCTGTTACCGGGCGCGGCCGCGGGTGAGTGCGAGGATAACGGGGACCGGCAGGGTGACCCGAAGCGAAGCTTTCTGGTGGGCGTGGCCAGCCATCCTGGCCGTCAGAATGCCCAGCGTGGGAGATTGGAAGAAGCGCTCTGGGAAAGGGGTTGCTTGGGTTAAGAAGACGCGCGGTGGCACAAGGAACCCTGCATCGTTCACACGTGCAAGAAAATGAGGGGTTGGGAACGTTGACATGATCGAATGCACTGCAAACACTTTAGACTGCGGGTCATGTTTCGGAAGGATTTTTAATGTTTTTTTCTCCCCTATAAACGAGCACAACACCCCAAAAGAGTTTGTGTGGGTGGGTTAAAACTTTCCTCTCTAAAGCGCTAGTCTTCTACTTGGGGCGTGGGGCTGAGCAGGTTGGGACGCACAGTTAAGGGATAGTCTAAGCGGGAATGTTTGAAGTTAAAAGAAGCAGTGGGCACTCGGTTCGGGATGGAGGTAAGGAAGTGCTGCGTTGCTCAATGACTAAATTGTGGAAATTCACTGCCAGTGACAAAGAAATTGTGGAAATTCACTGGCAGTGGACCAAAAAACGTTTACTGGGAGTATGTTAAATGAAACAGAAAAGTGTTCACTGCTGGCAGAAGACAATGACAGAGGGAGGCAGAGGAAGCTCCCTGGGGAGGCAGTTCCATAGTTTCAGTACTAAGAACAAAGAGCTTTAAAAGATTAGATAAGTTTGTGGAAAATAGATCCTTCAGTGCTTACTAGTCATGGTGGCTGAAAGGAACCGCCAGACAGTAAACCTGTGGGCTTAGGAGACAACATGGAGAAAGGCCTTGGCTTTGGCCCTCTTAGTCCTCCAGTGCAACTAGTTTCCCTCTGTGTGAAATGGAGTGCTGATCTAGATAGACCAATGGCCTTATGTTCTAACATTCTTTCACCAGCAGTCTGAAGTGGTGTGGTCCATTCTACTATCATGTTACACTTCCAACTTTACCTGGAGGGGCTGAGGACTCTTCGCTTCAGCGATAAACATCTATTAAAGATCCCTGACCCTAGGAAAGCCCACCTGGCATTGACCAGGGCCAGGGCCTTTTCAGTCCTGGCCCCAGCCTGGTGGAATGCTCTGTCCAATAAGACCAGGGCCCAGCGGGATTTGTTAGTATGGGGTGGGGGGTAGCAGGGGAAGTATGGCACATGCCCTCCCTACTAGTGACACCTTCCATCTCTCACATATTTCCCTTCCAAAATGCTCTGGAAATGGCTAAAAAAAGGTGGTCGTCTAGATTATTGTGCCACTGTGTCTATATATGTAGGTATATATGTATTTTAATCTAGGTTATTTAAATGTTTTACGGTTTTAAATCGTATAAATTGTGAAATGTGATTTTAAATTCTGGTTGTAATCTGCCCTGAGCCTGCTGATGTGGGGAGGGCGGAATATAAATTGAACATAAATATAAATAAATAATATTTGATTTATATACTACCCTTCAGGACAACTTAATGCCCACTCAGAGCGGTTTACAAAGTATGTCATTATTATCCCCACAACAAAACACCCTGTGAGGTGGGTGGGGCTGAGAGAGCTCCAGAGAGCCATGACTAGCCCAAGGTCACCTAGTTGGCTTCAAGCAGAGGAGTGGGGAATCAAACTCGGCTCTCCAGATTAGAGTCCCACGCTCTTAACCACTACACCAAAGTACCTTCTGTATGCATGACTGGTACTCTGCCCCGGAACAATAGTCCCTCCCTGTAACAATCATAATTAGTGCTACATGGTGAGCTGGAAGCTAGGAAGTGGCAAGTGGTGGTGGTGATAGCAGCATGAGAAATGACAGAGCTTTATATGATCCTAAAGCCTCACGTGCTTGCTAGCTTTTCTTAACATTTAGCACATTTTTGAGCTTTGTTTTGGGGATTCTTGTGTGCTAGAAAACTAAGCTCTTCAGAATAGGCAGTTCTGCCTTAGATACAGCTGCCTTTGTTGCTAGATGTAATTGCAACACCTATGCGAGGAGCGCTTAATGCTATACAATAAAGTACAAAAGGCAGGATTTAGTTTTCTGTGCATAAACGAGTCAGTGCTAGCATGTTGTCCTCCTTAGGTGGAGAGGAGGGAGGGAATAAAACTCCCTATGGCTGCTGGTCCTCTGGTGGCTAAGGCTTCCCTGTTTCCTGGTGCTTTTCCTAGTCCTTGAACTTCTGGCCAGTAACAGGGACAGTGACCACCCCTTCCCCTCTCCCATGTATATGTCTGTGGCCATTTCTACATCTGCGAAAGACATTTTTATATATCATGACTGGATGACACAGGATGACAGGTTTTGTGTGTGTGTTACTCTCAGGAGAGCCGGGAAAGATTGAAGCTCCTCAAAGGACCTTTTCTTCCATTCTAGGACCTAGATGCTTCTTGGGATAAGTTACCTCCAGGGCTTGTTCCTGCGGGCTCCATAGGGCCAACGTTCCACCCATTTTTTGCCAGGAGGCCATTGGAAGCCCTCCCCACCTCCCCACCTCTTCCAGTCCCTATCCAAGGCAACTTTGCTGGTATCAACATAAGTGAATCAAAGAACAGACTTTGTCCATTGGTGGATGTGCCCAATCTAGACACGGGGACTCTTTTTCACCCCACTCTACTCTCCCCTCTTGAAGGCATGGAGGATGCCATTATGTTGGTGAACGGAAGGCAGGAAGATGACATAGAGGTGAGGGATGGTGGAGGACTAGACGGTGCCTCTTTAGACTCTTTGCACAGCCTGTTCCATGGCTGGCAGTGCCGCTCACCCTACCAGGCCCCTGAGGTAGCGCTGGACCCGCTTATGCCCTTCAGAGCCACAACAGGAAGTCCATGCCCAGCCAGTTCTTCGGGGAATGACGATTCCAGCATGGAGGAGCATCTTGCAGTCATGCACCAGAAATTACGGAGTGAGGTAAGTGTATGGGGATCCTATGTTGTTTGGGGCTTAGAACTTTTTTCTTCGTAGGTGTGTAGGGCTGGAAGACATCTTGGTCCCAGTTTGCCACATGTGTTTGAAAAGCTTGCAAAAAAGTTCAAGCTAACTTATTTTGGAGGATGAAATATTGGAGTTTTTAAAGGGTTTTTTTTTTTTTGCGAGGGAGTCAAGGCTGTGATCCAAATAATTGTGTGATGGATGCACATTTGGAATTGCCTTCCCACAGCAGTTCTCAAAAAGTAATTCATAAAGGTTAGACCCTCTGGGGCAGCATCTGGCACAAAATGAAGCCCTGTGTATGCTCAGAACCACTTTGAGCATGCTCATGGGATTTCCGAATTCCAGCCCCAGTCTGTAGAATTGTGACACCAAGGCACATGCTTGCAACTTAAGCCAAAAAATGAAGCTCAAGTACCAGAGATGGAATTTTCACATACAAAAGTGAGGAATTGAATGAGTGTTTTCTGAGAACTTGTTTAGTAGGTTTAGTTGCCTGCTGTTTGAATCGCAGAAGGGAAGATTGCTAGCGATAGAACAGATGTGAAAACTGAGGCCTAGCAAAGCTAAGTGACTTTGCCAAGATTGTACAGAGAGTCAGTAGTTGGACAGTGAATCCTTCCTTGTTCTCTCTCCAACCCTTCCAGTTACCAGGCTTCTTTTTGAAGACACATGACTATGGAATCTACTCGCAGGATGTGGAGTTTGACAATGAGATTCTGCACCTGAAGACCCGGTCAGTGCTGGGGACTGCTTAGGATACGTTCAAGAAAATGAGCCCTTTCATTCCATTGAGTCTATCATTTTTATGCAGCTACCGTCTCATTGGCCAGATCTGGTCCCTTGTCAGCCAGTAGTTGGTTTCCAGCATGCCTGTGCCCTTCTAGTGATTCAAAGGGCCTTTTAGCACCCTTCGTTTCATCTGGCTTCCAAAGGCTATGGTGGGGCAGGCAACCAGAACGAATACAGACCCTCAACCATGAATTTCCTTGTTTATAGGCAGCATATTGATCTGGTATTTTCAGTCTCACCATTTGAGTACATTGGAAGAGGCAGCTGAGTGAGCGTGTGGCTCAGCCCTTCTCGTCTGTGCTCTGAGCAGGGTGACCAGGTCTCTCCTAATTGCAGGAGACCACCCCTCTGTGCAGGCCCTGCTGCTGCTCAGTAGAGCAGCGGGAGCAAAATCGAGGGGGAAGCTGGCATTGCACTGATGATACAATGTCATTTCCAGCATGAAGCCCAGAGTGATTTCACTGCATCATCCCAATGCTCTGACATCAGTTCCAGTCCCTGTCCACTGCTGCTTACCAGTGTTTGGATGACAACCCTAGCTCTGACCTACATTGGTTTGTTGGGCGGTACTGCCTGCTTACTGCTGACACCAGTTTTTGGTTATTGTTAGCCTGAAAATCCCTTTGATTGCCATGAGCACCTAATTTGTCTAAGGGATTCACATATTGTGGCTTTTATTTGCATGCATGTGTGCACATCATCCACCGCCTCCTCTGCAAAATATTTTTGTTCAGATGACATGAGCTTATATGAAAGCTCTGTCTGGGGTACTTGGAACTATGGCATACAGTAGCTCACACGCGCAAGCATTGGTTTTGTATTCCAGGCTGAATATGCATTTGTGAGCTCATCCTTAATTGAGGGCCTCCCTACTTTAAGTGGGGGATGTAGAGGAAATGTTTCTGTAAACTTTATAGATGTTAGTGGAACTACCGGCGTGGAACTATCGTTTTTTTCAAATAGCAGAGAAAAGAGATCTGTACATTTGTTGGGGTTCTACTGATGTCTTGCAGAAAAGAGGGGGAAGATTTGCAGTTCTACAGTGGGACTTACTTCCGTTGAGATGGTAAGGTAGATCCACATGCCTTTCCCGCTAAAAGAGGGAAGGAATACTGATGGAAGGGAAAGTAATGATGGGGTTGTTACCCAACCAGTGAGAGAATATATAGGCGAAAGGGTTCTT
Source organism: Eublepharis macularius (assembly GCF_028583425.1). Taxonomy (NCBI): domain Eukaryota; kingdom Metazoa; phylum Chordata; class Lepidosauria; order Squamata; family Eublepharidae; genus Eublepharis; species Eublepharis macularius. Next base: position 156,863,196 of record NC_072793.1, on the reverse strand, counting down.
CGTTACTGATGTGCTAAAGCTTCCTCTCTAACTCGGATAATTTCACATTTCCCACTTCCGTCACCAGTGGCCGACCTATGTACCAGCTGGCACTGACCTTCTGCCGGTTTGTGGCTTGGAACTACTTTGCTGACTTGCGCATGGAAGTGCTGAAGGTGACACAGCACTCTGAGAACTGGAGCATCCAAGCTCGGTGGCGGATTACGGGACTGCCTTTCCATGTCCTCCTGTTCCGCTTCTACAAGAGGGACAAGGCTGAACTGTACAGGTGAGGCTTTCCCCTGTAACCTGCTGTTTGCCTTTGAGCTGAATAGTCTTGTCATAGGGAAAGCCTCTGACGAAATCAGCTCTCTGTAAGGCAGTGTAACTGTCATGCTTCTCTTGTATTATCAGAGTTCTTGAGGCATGGCTGGTCTTCTGGAGGCGTGCAGAACTTTATTTGGGCTAGACTGGGATTGCAATAAGAACTGGGTTTTATATAGTGGGTGACCCAGACCACATCACTATATTACAACAACAAAAAATCCCATAAGAAACCTGTAAACAAAACAATCTTACATTCCTATACTTTAAAAAAAATAGTATCTTAAGCTTGTTCAAGGCAGATGTAACAAAGGTTTCATTTGTTCTGAATTATATCTTGGCTTGGGAAGGACCAGACCATTCAAATGGTTCATTAAGCAGGCAGAGGAAGTTTTAGTAAAGACAAGATACATCACCTCTTGGGCTGTGGTTTTAGTGAGGTCAGTGCAAATCCACATGATGCACCAGCAAGAGTAGTGGGTAATAAGTCATTCTTTTTTTTAATTCCCCTTCTAGGACCTATGATGCCTATTCCACTTTCTTCCTAGATTCCCAAGGATTAATCAAGTGTCACAGGGTAAGCAAGGTAAGTTTCAGGGTCTCTCCTTCCCCACCCAGAGCTTTGCTGGTATTTTGAGAGCAACTCCTTCTACAGAAACTATCAGACTAATCTTAGACGTTTCCTTCCTTGCAGCTGATGCCATCCCAGCCTCCTCTGACCAAAGTGAAAAAGCTTCTGGTGGCCTCCTTGTTGGGCCTGGGATTGTTTGACCAGAGGCCGTCTCTGCAGCTTCTCTTGTCAGCTCTGGCAGGCAAACAGCATGGGCTGCCAGTAGGCTGTCGGAACAGCTGAGGCTAAGCACTTCTTGTGTATCATTTAGTTTGGCTGCCCCACCACAGGCTGAGGATGCCGCTAGTGGCTCATTGTATATCCATGATGTCTCTGTACAGGGTGTGTGGGCCTTGTCTTATGTTGCTGTTGTTAATGCCATCAGCAAGTGCTGTAAAGATGGTTGTAATTTAATCTGTACATAATAAAAGGTGTATGTTGAAGAAGGTCTGGCTGGTTAGGGAGGCTCTCTGTCAAGAGCAAAAATTGGGCTGCAGGCTTCATAAGGAAGCGGTGAACTTTGAACTAGTGCTGAGCAAATAGAGAGTCCCTGTTTGGCAAAACATTCTGCCCTATGTGAAAAGCCCCCTCCCCCCGGGCATATGCAAACAAACATAAAACTACTGCCTTCTTTGGAATAGCAAGTGCTTCTTTGAAGAAGGTAGTCAGTCCACAGTAGTACTCCTTCCTTTGCAAATGCTGGTGTGGGGATGAACATGTGTGGCTTTTTTTCCTTGCATGATTTGCCTTTCAGATTTGAGAGTAAAGAGCAGCTTCTACACCAAGAAATGTACCTCCCCTCAAGAACTGGGATTGCACTATTAGACCTAGGTTTGCATAGGGAATGACCTGGCCTATCCTATTTTATTAAAAGAAAAAATCCCTATAAAAGAGAGTCTTGGAAACAACATTAGCTTACATACCTGTATTTTAAAACTGTACTATCAATATTGTTTTATAGGGGATCTTCCCACACATACTCTGCAATAGAGATGGGCACAAACCAGAAAAAAACGGAACCATGCAGTTCGTGGTTCGTCATGTTTCACAAACCACAAACTTTCACGAACCTGCCCCAGTTCACGAATCGGTTCGTTTTAGTTTGTGACAATGTCGCTTCCCAGCCAGCAAATCACCACTTCCGAGTCAGCAGCAGGTCTGCAGGAAGTCCACCCCGTTGCCTAGGAAACTGGTTGATCGGTGCCAGGCTGTCTGCAGTGATGAACTGAAAAACGAACCAGCCTAAAGTTCATGGTGGTTCGGCAGAAATGGGATCTGATGAACCACTGGTTCATGAACCACAAACTGGCCTGGTTCGTCACAAATTTTGGTTCATGCCCATTTCTACTCTGCAATCTAACCCTTCCAAATGGTGTTTGGCTGTATTTTGTACTGTAATTATTTTCAAAACAGTTGCTTCCAGATGACCTCTTTAATTGACAAATTGTCTGAGTTTATTTTGTAAAAGGGGAGATCACAATCCACCCTCTCTGTATGTGCTGCCTCCAGCTTTCTGGGGAATAAACCATCACTTCTATTGCAGACAGCAGAAGGATATTCCAATTCCCTTCATTTTTGATGCTACAACTCCCATGATCATCCTGAACCTGATGACCAATTATGGGACTTCTTTCTTTTCTGATGAGTTATGCCTGTCATAGACAGACAGATATTATTGTTATTATAGATAGTATCATAGGTTATTTTGCTCATGTTAATGCTGTACAGAGGCTTTATTCTTTTTGAATTAGTAGTCAGTCCCTTAGGAAATAACCACCCATGTAAATGCAGAGCCTGCAAGATGCACTTTTTACCACACCGTTTACTGAGCTCTTAACTGTTCCCGTATTTTGAAGGAAGATATTTTCTTATTTCCTATTCTATCATAGCACTTTCTAGCTCAACATTTTAATTTCAAATCAGTTGCAATTAATTAGGCTTCTGTATCCCATCCTGCCCGTGATGTGGAACCACTCTCTCAAAGTCCAAGGCAGTTCCCCCTGGTATGCATGCTGTGTGGGTATGTGTGTGTCATTCCATAATATCCCACAACAGATTCTCACAATATTAGCTTTAAGGCAGGGGTCTGGATCCTGCAGACCCTTTTGGAATTCTGACACAGGGTGGTGGCTGCAACTACAAAATGATTGCCAAAGGAGTTAGAATTTACCACAAAATGTCAGGGAGTAATATCATGCATAATGGTAACCGTAGCTTTTCAACAAGATGCCTTTTAAAATGAACTTACTGTTTAAAAGTATTTTCCTACATACACACAGCTTACCTTCAGTCATGCAGTGAAGATCCTTGGGTCGTAATGGCAGCTGCTGCTGAAGCAACTTCATAAAAATCTGCACAGCTAATTAGATCTCCAGTGGCCAATTAGAAGCCCTGGTATGCAAAAGACCCACCCTAGCTCTTCCACTTTCTAATAATACTTGATGGGATCCAGGAAAGGTGTCAGCAGGCACTGTGGTGACCATGGGTGCCATGTTGGAGATCCTTGGCAGGAAAGTCATGAACCAGGCCAATAGCAATGGGTTGTATTTGATTTAGTCTAAAGCATACAGGAAGGTATCAGCAATAACTAGAAACACCATGACTTAAGATGCCAGAAGGAAAGCCAAAGCAATTCGAGAGGGTGTGAACAGTCCAAAGAAACTTTTTTTCCTAAGACCTCTATCAGTTCTTTGGTCAGCAAGAGAAACAAGTGACCCAAGATTGTAAAAAACAATTTATTGTCTGCCCGTAAGTGACAACAGAAAACTATACAGCTGTACAAAACAAGAAAAGTAGTCCACTGGTGAAGGCATCACTGCAGCATAAAGTTTATAGGAAGTACAGCATAGATTCCTGCTTCAACCCAGCTCCTCTCGGGTCTTTCCTACTTTCTTTGGCAGCTTCTTTGTTGAGGCATCCTCCAGTTCCTTAGCCTTGTAGTAGTGAGGGGCCACCTCCAACAGCCATGTGCTGTCAATCTCTATGACCTTCAAGGAAACAAGATTGAGGTACATCCATCTGCACTTCAGCCAATCAGATTTTTTTTTATCTCCGGTTCCCTCATGACAGTGCTGGTGGCCTATCCTCCCCTGGCCCGCTAGGCACCTCCTGTGTAGTATGCAGAGCTACAGGGCCTACAAGCTCACAGCCAGCCAGCAAATCTTTCCCATCTTCCACATCTTCTTTCAACCCCATCCCCTCAAATGGAGAAGGGATGTCTGCCTTCAAAATCAAGAGGGATCAAGTAGTCTGCAGCGAATACTGGGTGGTGCGGAAAGCTGCAGCAACTATGACGTATGACTATTTTGTTGTGCTGGCTAAAGGAGAACTGTGTATACATGCTTGGAGCTGAGGGCAATACTAGGCACTTTTTTCAAGCTGCCTTTTGACAATCTCTGACCCTGTTGTATTAAGGTGGTTTCTGTACAATTAAAGTTGCTTTAAACTGCTGGTCCATCTAGCAAAATACTGTCTACGTTGACTGCCAGCAGTTTTCCAAGGTCTCAAGCAGAAGCTCAACCAAGCCCTAATACGGCAGATCTGGAGGTACCATCTGGGACCTTCTGCATGCAAAATGAAAGCGAAGGCAGTACAGTGGAATCACTTGAATTAACCAGCAGCATCTTAAGCTCCTCTCCTCGTGCACCAAGGCTGCATTCCTAGACTAGAAACAAAGCCCGTTGTGCAAATAAATAAAACAGGCTCTAGAAAGCTGAGGCTGGCTGGCAGGGGGGCGAGAAGGGCTGGCAGGTGGAGGGGCAAGGGGGGTCTGGGGAGGGCTGAGAGGCAGGAGCGGTCAGAAGGGGCAAGGGGGACAGGAGGGCTGAGAGGCTGGAGGGGTCTGGGGAGGGCTGGCAGGTAGGGGGGCAAGGGGTGTTGGGAGGGCTGAGGCAGGAAGGGTCTGGGAAGGGCTGGCAGGTGGAGGGGCAAGGGGGGTCTGGGGAGGGCTGAGAGGCACGAGCGGTCTGGGAAGGGCTGGCAGGTGGAGGGGCAAGGGGGGTCTGGGGAGGGCTGAGACGCAGGAGGGGTCGGGGGCGGGTTGGCAGGTGAAGGGGCAAGGGGGGCCAGGAGGGTTGAGATGCAGGGGGGTGACGTGCCCACCGCTCTGTGAGCCCTGCTGGAGCCAGGGCAATGGGAGTGACGCGGCCCAGCTCTGGCGGGGCTCACAGGGCGGCAGGCACTTCACCCCCCTGCCCTGGCTCCGCCGAAAGCGCATCTGCAAGTCCCGGTGAAGCCGGGGTGAGGGCACAGTGCCTGCCGCCCTGAGAGCCCTGCCAAAGCTAGGCCATGCTGCTCTTGATGGAGCCGGGCCGATGGGAGCGGCGCGGTCCAGCTGATGGGGCTCACAGGGTGGCGGGCGCTTCCCCTCCTGTCCCATCACCCCGTCTCTGCTGAAAGCAGCACAGCACAGCTATAGCGGGGCTCAAGAGGGCGGCGGGTGCTTCACCTCCGCCCAGGGTCCACAGGGGCTTGCAGGCACGTCATTCTTCCCACGCTGCCCTCCTCCTCCAGCTGGGCTATGTAGCCCAGCGGCAGGGGGCCGGGAAGGCTCACTTGGCCATCTGCTGGTGTTCCATGGCACACTTTTTATCCTGGTGCTCCTGCGCAGGTGCACCAGGATAAATGTGTGTCGTCGGAAACCCGCTAAGACAATTATGTTATAGGATGCTACTAAACTCACCTAAAACTGCTATCTTCCCCACAGTAACATTACCATACGATATCAGCTGTACTTGCCGGCCACCTCCCTTGTGAGATAAAAGGCTTTGTTGTCCTTATCAGCAAGGAATTTACCTTGTGATAGCTGTGAGACCTACCTGTCTCATGAACTCTTTAGTGGTGAAGACCAACTCATGATAGATGAGCCAGCGTGGTTGCTCTTCAAACAGGGAGCTGTTCGGATGGATGAACACTGTCTGCTGGTGCTTGACGGTCTTGTAACCACTACGGGTGAGGCGGGACGTGTGATAAAAGAAACCAGCAGTGATGGCCTGAAGATGGAAAGGCAAAAAGTACTGAGCACTGAGAGATCTGAATAGCACTGTGGGGGACTCTGGATGCCTCTTCTTGAAATACCTGAATAGCACCATGATTGTGTGCTCAAAATGCCAAGGTGGTGCTGTGGTTGCATGCTGACTATCAGATTCTCATGGTCATTATGCAGCAGATATAGATTGTGGGGCTACTGCTCTTGTTTTTAATACATGGATGGGAGATTGTGGAATTAATGCACTTTTCTGCAACTAGTGTCACTTCATGGAAAATTGGAAAGGGAGACCAGGCCCCGCAAACAGAATTTTATCATGTTTTTGCAGGCACGCAGGACGTGATATTAGGTGCAGAAATCAGCTTCCTGAAAACGTTACTTTAAAAAAATTTAAAAATCACAACCCTTATGGTTGTGAAAATACATGGGAAATACCTGGCAAGATGTCAGAGGATTGAATAAGATTTCCAGCAGCCATCAATAATGCTTCTGTGTCTTATGGTGCCCCAAAATTAAAATGTGCAGAATAAACTATGCAGAGTAAGAATATGCAAACTGCTCATAATCTATACAACCTGCAGAACTTTGCTTCTTTCTGCACACCAACAAGTTCTGAGAATCTGAAGGGGTGGGAAAATGTCATTTTCCGGCACAACAAGGAAACGTGCACCTCTCCCTAATGCCTTCCCCCACCACCAGGTGAATGGAGGTGGGAGAGGCAGGGCATCCCCTGCCCCCAGTGGGGGGATGACAGCCCTCCTCTGGACTCATGCTGGAATGAAGGACTTGCCTGGACTCCATTTTGACTATGTATAGCCACAAAATAGGAAGAGCCACATACCTTGAACTCAAGGTAATGGAACTTCTCTCGAAGGCTCCAATGATTAAGCGCCTGTTCCTTTAATTACAGCCGTTAAGGAGAAGTTGATTCAGGGCAAGATAGATTGGTCTGCAATTTTATTTTCCATTATTTGCTCAGTCCCGCTACATACAAGTAATCTGGAGTATATGATTCTTTTATAAACCTTTGTAACTTGAATTCAAGAAGTCTGATTTCTGTATGCTACCAATACCATGTCCTACTCTTAACCACATTATCAAAGGCGAAGTAACGGAGGAGGGTGCAAAAGGGCATCTGCTTGTTCCTGCCAGAACTCAATGGGGATCACAGTAAGGCAATGAAGCCAGCACAAGTCTCCGGAGGAACATCAGGATGGAATCCCATACCTATGGCTGGTTACAATCTACCAACTGAGATGTTGGTGACCCAAGAAAGGGTTAATCAGACGAATAGGGAAGAAGGCACTTCACCAAGCAGTGACTTGGAGTGGCCTAGAAACTCAAACTCATATACCCATGAGGAGTGAGAAAGAGAAGAGCAACACATGCACATTGCACATGTCCTATTCTCTTTTTTTTTTGAAAAATTTTTATTGGGTTAGAACATTGTTATTTTTACATTACAATCAATTTTCCCCTAATTTTTCGTTTCTAACCCCCTCCCTTTCCCCCCCTTTTGTTGACTTCCAACAGCTTTCCCACCCTCTGTCCCTTTTCCCTTACTTCTATTAAATTCCTCTATCTAAAACAGATATACATTCTCCATTATATTAAGCAGTACATCTTTAACTCCCTTACTTATTATACACCCAAACTATACGTCTTTAGATAAACAATTTATCCCATTTTCCAGTTTTGAATATTTCTATATAAACCTATATATCATAAACCATAAAAATTTCCCACATTTAAATCAAACAATTTGATTTGTTCTCTATGTATTACTCATTTCATCTTTTTATGGTAATTCTATATAACTCCTCAGATAGTCAATCAATTTAACTCTTCTATACATTCAGTTTGGTGCATATAAATCTTGTCAAAGAAAGAAAATATTGTTAGTTAGTCAATCCTCATGTTTAAACCTTATCATTAATTATTCTCTATCAGTTAACCTATACATATCTATATATATCTCAATCAATTAATCTAACTGCTTATAAATTCACATTTCTCTTCCTCCCCCGGTAAAGTCACCCCTCTCTTTTATACTTTTATTATACTTCAGTAGTTCTCAAACTGCCACAGTTTTCCTCCCACCTCCCATTTCTTCTCCAGATATTGTTTCAGCTTCTCCCAGTCTGTGTTAAACTGCCCTGAGTCCAGATCTCTCAGTTTTCTTGTCATCTTGTCCATTTCAGCCATATACAGCAATTTGTAGATCCAATCTTCAATAGTTGGCACTTCTTGTACTTTCCATTTCTGCGCATACAAAAGTCTAGCTGCTGCAGTCATATAAAAAATCAACGTCCTATGATGGGCTGGAATTCCCTCCATTCCCAAGTTTAGCAGCAGGAGTTCTGGGTTCTTATTTATTTGAAACTGTAAAATTTCACTCATTTCTCTTATTATTTCCCCCCAGAACTGCCTAGCTACCTCACACGACCACCACATATGGTAGAGGGAGCCCTCATGTTTCTTACATTTCCAGCATTTATTAGAAGTATTCAAGTTCCCTAGCGCAATCTTCTTTGGTGTCATGTACCAACGATAGATCATTTTGAAAATGTTCTCTTTAATATTGATACATGTCGTTGTCTTCATTGTAGTTTTCCACAAGTATTCCCATGCCTCCATTGTTATTTCTTTATTGAAATTTATAGCCCATTTCACCATCTGTGTTTTAACTATCTCATCCTCAGTATACCATTTCAACAGTACTTGGTATACCTTGGATATTCTTTTCTTGTCTTCTTTAAGAAGGGTCTGCTCTAGTTCCGAGTTCTCTGTTCGTATGCCCCCTTTTGCAGAGTCCGAATTGTATAAATCTCTAATCTGTCTGTACTGGAACCAATCGTAATTAGGTGATAGTTCCTCTTGCGTCTTTATTCTAAGTTTAGATACTTCAATTTTAGTTATTTCTTTGTATGTTAAACATTGTTGTTCATTATCAACAGCTCTCGGATCTATCACCTCGTATGGAACCACCCACAAGGGGGTTCCTTCTTGTAAGTAAATTCTGTACTTCTTCCAGATTGTATATAAACTTCTCCTTACAAAATGATGTAGGAACATCGAGTTGACCTTTACTTTGTCGTGCCATAGGTATGCGTGCCATCCAAAAATTTTTTTATATCCCTCTAGGGCTAATAGTTTCTTATTCTTTAACGTCATCCACTCTTTTAACCAAACTAGGCAGATTGCATCATGATAAAGTCTCAAGTTGGGCAGTTGCATTCCGCCTCTTTCCTTTGCATCTTGTAGAACTTTAACTTTCACTCGAGGCTTCTTGCCTGCCCAAACAAAATCTGATATTTTCCTCTGCCATTTTTCAAATTGTTTAGAGTCTCTGATGATTGGTATTGTCTGTAGCAAAAACATTACTCTTGGTAACACATTCATCTTAACTGCTGCAATCCTGCCCAACCATGACAGATTCAGTCTATTCCATTTGGTCAAGTCTCTCTCTATCTGAGTCCATAATTTTTCATAATTATTCTTGAACAAATCTATATTTTTTGCAGTCAGCTCAACTCCCAAATATTTCACCTTACTAGTTACTTCACAGTCCGTTGTTTCCATTAACAATTGTTGTTTCTGCTTAGTCATGTTTTTGCATAATATCTTTGACTTCTTTTTGTTAATGAAGAAACCTGCCAAATCACCAAACTCCTTGATCTTATCTATCACTTTTGGCATGTTCTCCAATGGATCTTCTACAATTAACATTATGTCATCAGCAAATGCTCTAACCTTGTATGAATAGTCCTTTATTTTCATTCCTCGTATTTCCTCATCTTGTCGTATTTGTATCATCAGAATCTCCAATACTAAAATGAACAACAATGGAGATAACGGGCAACCTTGTCTTGTTCCTTTACTAATCGTCAATTTCTTGGTCAATTCATCATTCACTACAATTGCTGCAGTCTGGTCTCTATAGATTTCTTTAATTGCTCTGATGAATCTTTCTCCCAATTGTAGCTTTTCCATAGTGGCAAACAAAAAGTCCCAGTTTAAATTGTCAAACGCTTTTTCAGCGTCTACAAAGAAGAAACCAACCTCTTTATCACAACGCTTATCATAGTATTCAATAGCATTGATCACTGTCCTTAAATTGTCTCTTATTTGTCTGTCTGGCAAAAAGCCTGCTTGTTCTTCCTCTATGACTTCCGAGAGCCACCCCTTCAGTCTCTTCGCCAATATCTTCGCAAAAATTTTATAATCATTATTAAGTAGTGATATAGGTCTGTAATTTTTCACGTTAGTCAAATCTTGGCCCTCTTTAGGGATCAATGATATATTCGCTTCGCTCCAAGTGTCTGGAATTCTTTGATCCCTAAAAACTCCATTCATCACCTCTTTTAGGAATGGTGCCAGTTCATTGGCCATTGTCTTATAAAATTTAGCCGTAAGTCCATCTGGCCCTGGCGCCTTTCCTAGATTTGCAGATTGTATTGCCTTGCTTATTTCCTCATCGGTTACTTCACTGTTCAACTTGTTTCTCCAAGCTTCCGAGATCTCTGGAAGTTTAGTTTTCTCCAAATATGATGCTATTGATTCTTTGGTTACTTCTTTTTTGTTATACAGCTTAGCATAGAATTTATAAAAGGCTCTACTAATGGTAGTCTGCTCCAGATACGTTTTATTTTCTTCACAGATTTTATTTATTATTTTCTTTTCCCTTTTCTTCTTCAATTGCCATGCCAAATATTTCCCAGGTTTATTAGCACCCTCAAAAGCTTTTTGATTCAGTCTTTTAAGGTTCCACTCCAATTCTTTATTACTCATTGCTGTTAACTGTTCTTGAAGAATTTTGATTTCCTGATATATTTTCTTTTTCCCTGGTCTCTTTTTTAACTGTGCTTCTTTGGCCTTTATTTTCTCCTCAATCTCTTGTCTTTTCTCCTCTTTCTTTTTCCTTGCTCTGCCATTTAAGTCCATTAGTATGCCCCTTACAACCGCCTTGTAAGCATCCCAAACTTTATTGGTTGGTACTTCTTTATTCACGTTGTATTGTATAAAAAACTTTGTCTCTCTTCTCAATATTTCCATATTCTCACTTTCCTGTAACAAGTCCTCATTTATTCTCCAGGCTTTCCTTTTCCTCCTTTTTCCAAATTTCCACATAATTGGATTGTGATCTGAGCCTACCATCGGCATTATTTCTACCTCCTTAGTCCATAACGCTAAGTCCTTTGAGGCCCAGATCATATCAATTCTTGATAATGTAAGATGCCTTGCAGAATAAAAAGTAAACTGTTTGGTTTTAGGATATTCTCTCCTCCATACGTCTTCGAGAATCTCTTGTTGAATCAACTCAAAAAAAAGCTTTGGCAATAGTCCTCTTTTCTTTTGTGCTGTTGTAGTCTTTTTGTCTAGTTCCAACTCTGTCACTCCATTGAAATCTCCAGCAAGAATTATCTGGTCATATACAAGATCATCTAAATGCTTCCTTAAATCCTCAAAGAAGCTTTCCTTTGCACCGTTAGGTGCATAAAGTCCGACTACCAACACTCTCTTTAAATTCCAATTACATTCCACTGCTACAAATCTAGCTTCCACATCTCTCATAACAAATTTTGGCTGCAGCTCCTCTTTTATGTACAACACCACTCCTCTTTTTTTCTTGTTAGAGGCCGCTACAAATTCTTTGCCCAATTTTCCAGATTTTAAATATTTTACATCCTGTTTTCTAATATGGGTCTCCTGCAAACAAACAATATCACATTTTTGTTTTAGTAGCCAATGAAAAATATTTTTCCTCTTATTCGGTGAGTTTAGTCCATTTACATTCCAAGATAATACTTTACACTCCATATTCATGGTTTTGTTGGTAAGTCTTTTTCATTGTCCTTGATAAATCTCTCCATCTCCCGCTCAGATCTGATGCGTTTTTTTGCCCCTCCAAACTCAAAGGACACTCCTTCCGGTAACTCCCATCTGTACCTGATATTCATGTCCTTCAAAGTCTGAATTAGCACTCTATATTTTTTCCTGTCCAGTAACACTGATCTGGGCAGTTCCTTCATTATGATAATCGTCTTGCCATCAATCTCCAATGGATCTTGAAATTGTTTTGTCACAATCCTCTCTTTCATGTTTCTAGTTGTAAACTGCACAATCACATCCCTTGGTAGTTTCCTCTGGGTTGCAATTCTCGAGTTCACACGGTACGCCACATCTAGGATAGCCACAATTTCCTCCTCTTCCTTCCCCAGGTAATCAGCCAACACCTCAGTCATCTGTTCTTGCGCTGACTTCCCTTCCACTTCCGGCAGACCACGAAAACGAAGCTGCTTCTCCATGTGTTTAGTTTCTGCAACTGACATCCTCCCCTTCACCAGTCTCATCTCTGTTTGTTGCGTGTCTATTAAATTCTCCATCGCGTCTTCTACTGTTTTAACTCTCTGCTGCGTTCCTTGTAATTCACTACTAATCGTTTCCACGCCTTTTTTCACTTCTGACAGCTCCGACTTTACTGTCTGTGTAACTTCTTTGACCTCTTTAATAAGCTCCAGTTTCGTGTCCTTAAGTTCTTTCATCATGTCTATAAGTTTTTTGTCCAAATTTTCTATCGCCGATTGCCACTCTTTTTTCGACATCGTGGGGCTTGCTTTAGCTCGCTCCCACGAATCTGCTCTCTTCCTTAGCTCCGTGGCGTATATTTAAACGTTTTCCTTTTTTTCAAATGTCCCAATCTTTGCCAAAATTAATTTTTTTGTATCCAAAATGTCGGGCGTCTTTTCTCTATGGTTTCTCTATGTTATTGTAATCCAAGATGGCCTACTTCCTCTTCCGCTGAAGCCGCGACCCTTCCCCTTTCAAAAATGGCGATTCCCTGCTTCCTGTCCGTCGGCAAGGGCCGCTTCCCTCCAGCCACTCTATTGTTGTTACGCACTTCCTGTCTCCCGTCTTCCCACAGCAGGTCTCGCGATGGTGTCTTTTTCCCACAGCTCCGAAACCACAGGTATTCAAAACAATAGTCCAATTTTTGCAATAACTTCTTTAAATTTAGTCTCTTTTAAAATACAACTCCTGCCGAGTCTTCGCCTCCTTTTCACTAGTCTGTTGCAGTTTAAAAATCTACTTTCTTTCTTCTCTGTTTTTATCAATCTGTCCCGTTTCAAGAGATAGCGATCTTTACCTTCTCTTCAGCTTTCTCGGGTTGTAATCGCTGTTTCGATCTTAAATTCTCCTCTCGACTTCCCTCCCCGATCGAAGCTTGGGTATGTAGGTCTTATGCCAGCCGAATTGGCCCCAAAACTGCCGCAGAGATTATAGCCGACCCGTCGCAAGGTGGGACCTCAAGGATCAGGGGGGAGACTCCTTGTGTAGAGCCCCCCCTCGTCCGAGATCTAACTCACCCTAGGGTCTTGAGCGTTCTTTGCCTGCTCCCCGCCTGAGAGCAGTCGGCCGCGGGTTATTTTCACCCCTCCGGCCGGTTAAAACGGCAGTCCGGTCAGCTCCACAAATGGAGCTGCGTTAGACCTCCATGAATCCCAAACCGGAAGTCCGCACATGTCCTATTCTCAACCACATTACCAAAGGCAAAGTAAGGGGAGGGTGTGAAAGGGCAACTGCTTGTACCCACAAGAGCTCAGCCAGAAACGCATTCTATGAACATTACTGGAGCAAAAACTTTTCATTTTCTCCCAAAGTTCCTGTCCCCCAGAGAGGGCCTCATCCCCAAACTTCTTGGAAAGCAGAGCAGATACAAATTGAAGGACATCATCACATGGTTTCACTGAACACTGTCCTCATTGTGGGGAAAACAGGAAGATACTGGGCTAAGCACGTTTGAGCAGAAGCTGCCTTCCTGAAAAACCTAAACACTGCTTGCTTTGTACAAATGAAACAATTTATCTTTGTGGAGTATTGATCCTCAGTCCTGCTGTAGTCTGAACATTCATCGTCACACCCAGATGTTCACAAGGCTCTCTCCTGCAACCCCAGAGGGCAGGCAGCTTCCCCTCCCTCTAGGAAAAGCCAAGATTTTCTGGGTAGCAGATTCTACACAACTGAGAGGTGCAGAACATACAAACTTGGCTGTACCTTCCCACTACATATATAACTGAGCTGAGAGTGAGAGCAACAAAAGTTGTGTGTGAACATGTGCAGTCTGTACCTTGCGAACAGGGATGTAGTCCCCCTCACTGGAAGTGATCTCCACCTCAATGCGCTCCATCAGTCCTTCCAGCTGCTCTCGCACGTCCCGGGCTCGTCTCATAGAACGGAACTGGATGAAGTTCTCATAGCACCACTGCATGGAGTAACCACTCTCCACCCACTGCAAAAAAAAAAAAAAGGTTCAGGCCGAGGCCAGCCACTTCCCATCACCTGGGGTACCACAGCCAACTATGGGTTTGAGCAAGACCACACCCCTGAGCATTACCAATGGCCTGTCCATACCTGGCCCTGCCAATGTAGTTCTAATAATTCAGAGCACCCCGATATTCCTGATGCCTCCTGGAAGCACAAAACCACCTAGCCCCCCTCAGTGCTAGTCAGCAGTCAACTTTTAAAATATCTCATTACTTGACAAAAGCAGTTCAGTCTAAAATGAAAATCCTACTCCTTGGGCCTGAACTCAAGAACTGGTGTGGTATTGTTAGTGTTGAACTAGGATCAAATCGCTCTTGTACCATGAAGGTCACTGGGCAATCTTAACCCAACCAAGCCAGTTTGGTATAGTGGTTAAGAGTGCAGGACACTAATCTGGAGAACCAGGTTTGATTTCCCACTCCTCCACTTGAAGCCAGCTGGGTGACCTTGGGTAAGTCACAGCTTCTAGAAACTCTCTCACTCCTACCCACCTCACAGGGTGCTTTGTTGTGGGGATAATAATAACATACTTTGTAAACCGCTCTGAGTGGGCATTAAGTTATCCTGAAGGACGGTATATAAATTGAATGTTGTTGTTATCTTCAAAAAAACACTTGCATCTTCCAATTCCTTGAAGTTTTAAAGAGCTAAATCAGTTTTCCCCAATAAGAAAGGCCCACAAGAGTTGCCAAACACAGAAACAGGAATCTTGCCTGAACTCTCTCTACCAAAGGAGTACACATACATATCTCTGGCACACCAATACGATCTTCAGAGGCTATGCAGACAATCCTGTCTCAGTGATTAAATTCACTCCTAAACTAATCCAGTCAAGTGTCTAGTCCATAATTCTAATGATGCAGAACCCATAACTCTCCTGAACAATGCGATAGAGAACTTACTACAATCTAGGTTCAGTTTACATCAAGCATCCCCTATAGGGAGACACCTGTCACTCGCTCCTTTCCCCAAGTCCGCCTGGGATTTAACTGCAACAGATGCCTGATGGACTCTGCACCTCTCCCCATCCCTTCCTTCAAAGCTTATGAGTTTTTCTTGACCTGATTGTAAACATTGAGAAGCACCAGGTGATCCCCACCAGGCAGGAAGAAATTCATGCGAGCGTTGTCAGCATGGACAACTTTGTCCTTGGGCCGGTAGAAGATGGCATTGTTGACCGACAGCATGGCAGCAATGGTGAGGATCTGCTCCGAGCACTTGTACCTGGAAGGGGAGGAATGGAGCACTGTTATGGGCTGGCAACGGAGTAGCTGATCAGAAAAGAGATAAGCATGAAAAGGGGAAAAAATAGAGACCGGGGAAGAGAAAATCAATATTGCTGCATGAAAAGAACGTATTCCCTAAAAGTGATCCAACATAGGGGTTTTGGTGTGTGTGTGTGTAAGTGTATTTCTTTTTACCAAGGCTAGGACAGAAAACAGGCAAAGAAATAATCCGTCTTTTATGAAGGCAGTATTAACAGTAAAATACTCTAGACTGAACAATATCCTCTTGGATCCACCTAGAAAGCTATTTTAGTGGGTTGGGGGACTTTGGGGGAAGGGGGGTGACTGCAAGAAGAAAACAACAGAAAAGCAGGCAATCCAAGCAAGCCAAAAGACGACTGGGAGGATTTTTATCATTCGGAAGAGCTGTCTGACTTCTCAGTAAAAATTAATCTCCCAGCCTGCAAATGATGGCATGTATCAAACTATTCAATGCATAGAAATTTTCCTGCATTCTTCTCTACTCTTGAACCCCTTTCCAACCATTGGAAAGATCTTTTCTGGAGTCAAGGGATCCATGCAGAGCAGCAGCTGTCTGAGTCCGTTAGCTGAAGAGGGGAGGAACAAAGGGATGAAACTGACCCTTTTCCTCAGTGGCATTGTGCCTGGAGAAGAGGAAGGAGAAACAATTTCACCCCCTTGGCCTTCCTCACTCCAGCCTAACCCAGACACTGGGAATGGTCTTTCCAGGTATCTGAAGAGGCTGCAGAAATGGAGAGGAATGCTGGAAAACTCCGTGTTCCAAACAAAACCAGTGTGTATAGTGATCAGAGTGCTAGACTAGGATCTGGGAGAAATGAATGAAGCCCTGCCCTCAAGTCATAGCTCATTTATGGCAACCTCTGGCAGGGTTTTTATGGCAGGCAACTAACAGAGGTGGTTTGCCTCTGCCTGTCTCTGCAACCTTGTTGGAGGTCTCCCATCTAATTGCCAACCAAGGCCAATCTTGCTGAGCTTCTGAGATCTGACAAGAACAGGCTATCCTGGTCAGGGCAGGATCTGGGAGTATGTGTGTTATGTGCCGTCAAGTGATTTCCAACCTGTAGTGACCCTATGAATGAAAGACCTCGAAAATGCCCTGTCATTTACAGACTTTCTTAGATCTTGCAAACTACAGGATGTGGCTTTTTACTTTAAATGGCTTATCTTGAAAACCCTATGATGAAGATCTGGGAGACCCATGTACAAATCCATGGAAACTTGTTGGGTGATCTTGGGCCAGTCACACACTCAGTCTAACCTACCTCACAGGGTTGTTGTGAAGATGAAATAGAGGAGAGGAGAATGATGGAAAGCCATTTTGGGTCCCCAGTGGGAAGCAAGATCCGGTTTAAATGAAGTAAATTAATGTACAAAAGTGGTAGGATACTGCCCACTATATTGAGAACATCTTGTGTAATATCAGAAAACAGTGTACTGTATCTAGTTGTAATGCTATTGTTCACTGGTATCTGAGGAAATTGGAATTATGAAAGGGAGCCAGATAGGAGGCCAGGAATCAGGAGACGCATGAAGGTCCCAAAACAAATGAAAGAGCAGAAGCTAGGCTTAGCAGGTATCATCTATTGCAAAGAGAATGAAGGCTGTGAGGAACTCACTGTTCTGAAGCCAGAATCATCTTTGACAACATAGGATCCACAGGAAGCTCTGCCATCTTGCGGCCCAACTAGATACACAACACACAGTGGTCAAGCCTGAGCAAAGAACTCATAAGCTGCCTCATTTAACAGCTCCTCAGATCTCAAATCGAAAATTAGTATTATACAGTCAGAATAATGTTTAGTGCATGTGGCCAAAAGTTATCACAATTAAGCAAACAAAACACCTAAGTAAAGCATGAACAATAAATGATTATAATGTTAACAACACATAAAAGTACATTAAAGCACATTAACACCTCTCCTATGTCCTTGGGGCAGGGACAGATGACAACAGAAGTTTACTAATGACCTAAGAGCACCCAAAAACAAAAGCCAGTGAGGTATGATAGTGGGGTGTTACACTTGGATTGGGGTGACCTGACTTCTCAAACTCCCCTCAGCCATGAGGCTCACTCAATGATTTTTTGGGTAGTTATATTCCAGCATAACCCACCTAAGAAAAGCTGAAGAGATGGATGCCAGCCTGAGCTTGCTGAAGGAACGGTAAGGTGGAAACGTAAACAGCAATTTCTTTTGGTGAATGAGGTATCCAACTCCACAATACTTTCAGTATACATTCCACAATCCAACTCCACAATACATTCCAGGTATCCAACTCCACAATACATTCAGTATATATTCAGTAAACAACAGCAATTTCTTTTGGAGAATGAGGTATCCAACTCCACAAAACACTGGGCCTTCATTTAACAGCAAAGGGGAGGGCAATTGCTTCTCACCCCTTCTTCCACTCACTCCCTTCTTCCACTCATGCCTATGACCTCCGAAGCTGAAGAAAATTCTCCTAAGGATTCCTCTCAAGTCCCATCCCTGATATACACTCTTTCTTTATAAATGTTCTAATTAAGTTTTTTTAATGTTAGCACATATCATTACCCACTTTGAGCCCTTGGGATGTGGTGGGATATCAGCTAAATAAATGCCAGTTATTACCATGTGAACAGCTAAAAGGACTTGGCACATCTATTCCCCCTCATGCCCCCAACCCCCGCAGAACTGACAACGAAAATCACCAGGGAGAGCTGTCTAAGGACTAGGCACCAAGGAGAAAATGGTATCATAATACATCCCACCCACACCCCCAGACCTGTTTCACTACCTGCCTCAGCATGGCGCATTTTTCAGTCTTGTGAAATACAGAGATGCATAATGAATCCAATCAAAGGTGGGGGAGGGGTGAAGAATCTTTCAACAAGAGTTCTGCTGAGGTCTCTGTCACAAGATGATGGAACATTATTTCACATGGAGAAACAAGGAAATCCTTGTCTCCGCTGGCTTTTATACTGCTGCCACTGACAGTGAAGCTCCAACCTTTCCCACTTCCACCTCTATTCCCCCTGGAGAAGAAGCCAGATGGCTTGAGAAGCCAGTGTGGAATCCTGACTAAAAAGTCACATTCGGACCCAAGTAATCTTACCTTGGTGAGCTCACCAAGGTGATTGAGGGCTCCCAAGGCATACAGTTGCTCCAGGGCTAGAACTAGGGTTTCATGGGGTGGTGGGTCCATGAAGTCAAAGTGGATGAGATCGTTGATGCCTGAAGGGGGAGACAGAGGAAGGCCAAGCTAAGAAACTTGCATGCTAGTCCCACCCCCCTCCCAAGTGTCTGCACTGTCAGGGAGAACGCATGATGCTCCCTCATAGTGAATAAGACCTTTGGTCTATCAAGGTCAGTACTGGCTGCTCTGACAAGCAGCGGCTCTCCAGTGCTTCAGGCAGAGGGCTTTCACATCATCTGCTACCTAATCCTTTGAACTGGAGATGCCAGGGTTGAATCTGGGATCCTCTACTATTGAGCTACCTCCCCCACAAAAGCTTATCCAGTGAGAAAGCCTTCACACCACCATGCAAGACAGAGTACACAACTTTCCCATCCTAGGCGGCCTACCCAGGCTCTTGAGCAGCAGCACCACGTTGCCTAGGTTGGTCCTTTGGATCTCCGGTACAGTGGTCTCTTCCATCTCGTTCTTGTAAGCCCAGGCTGTGTAGAGGCGGAAGCACTTCCCTGCAGCCACGCGACCAGCTCGCCCTGCTCTCTGGTTGGCAGAAGCCTTCCAGGACAGGGAGAACAGCATAAAGTGAGGAAGAGGGGGAGGGCCTCACAAGAGAATTTGTATCTGTTTAGTCACATTACTTATAGTCTGCCTTTCTCACTAAGAATCAAGGCAAATCAACCTTTACACAATGTAAATCAACAGGATGATACATCAGTAAGTGTGGGAGGGGCTGTCCTTACCAAGTCAAAGTTGAATGGAAGGACTGTTACAAGGACTAGCAAATATTCAGTGAAATAAATAGGCATATAATTAGGGTTAAAAAAAAACCATGGCAAAACCAGTTGGAAGAATTTTGTTACATAGTTCTGAATCTGACTGAGTTGGCTTTTACTGGGTACACCACCTCCTCATTTTTGGTATCAAGTTGACCTAGCTGCTGTCTAGTATGTACAGAATATTTCAGCTTTCACTTGGCTTAAGTTTGCATCCCTCCTGACTGTGGAGAAGGCTGCTTGAAAAAAACTATGGAACTATGAAACAGGACACAGGTGGGCATGACGTAAAAAAAAACTCTCACCACACCAATGCTTGAGGCATGCAGAAACATTTTGGTATTTTCATGAATATTTTTAAATCCACGAGGACCAGAAACTCTCCTTTGAAACATGCCCCCAAAGCACAGATCTTTGAGAATCCAAATTCTTCACCGTGAGCAGGGCTGGCCCGCCCATTGAGGCTGGCCCAGCAGCCGCCTCAGGGCGCAAAGGTGCCGGAGGGGCGCCAGCCCGGGGGCAGGGGCACTCGCCACAGAGCTGCTGTCGCCACTGCTGGCCAGCAGTGTGTGCTGGCAGCGGCAGCGTGGGGCAGCTGAGTGGGCAGCCTCCTGTTCAGTTGCTCTGCGGGGCCAGGCGCAGCCAGCAGCCAGGACGGCCGGTTGCTCCTGGCCCGCAGAGCAACTGAAAGGGAGGGCTGGAAGGCCCCTCACGCGCGCACCAGCCCTGCGTGATGATGTCACACACAGTGACATCATCATGCAGCCCGGTGCGCATGCACACTTGCGCACGTGTACACAGAGGCAGCCGTTAAGCTGCCTCAGGTGCTAGCAATGCTCGAGCCGGCCCTGCCAGTGAGATTCTGTGCGTGGAGTTGCACAAAAAATGCACTGATCTTCTCTACTAAAGTGGTCCCAATACATTTAGAACACATCAAGAGAATTTGATGTCATCTACCCCATTAGATTCCCTTGCCCAACAGTCACTAAAGCTACCCTGTAATTTGTGCCTACTTCCTAGTCATCTACACAGGTTCACACAACCATCAATGCATAAGAACTTGGGTAATCAAGACACTGCAAGAAATGTTGCTGGTAAATTCATGGTGTCCCCATGTCATATTCCACATTACACAGTGTGATTAAGATCATGTGGCTTTATAAAACCATTGTCATAGGTCTCTAATTTATCGTGCTCAGTCCGTTAGCCGGATGAAAAGACCAACCCTGTAACCCCATCAGCACTTGGTATTTTACATCTGGCAGCCCCCCCGCCCCCATGTTAAAACCAATTTGATAAGAATTGCAAGTAGGACAAGGTTTGCAGTGTAAACAACGCTGCAAATGAATCAGTCTCGGCAGGATGGAAAAAGATATGGAAGGCAGGTACCCGAGAGCACGGGGTGACAATGAGCGACTCCATGCCTGTGCGAGCATTGTAGCTCTTCTGCTTGCAAAAGCCGGGGTCAATCACATAAATGATGCCATCTATAGTCAGAGAGGTCTCCGCAATGTTTGTGGCCACGACAACCTGGAAAAGGGAGGAACAGGGCACATCACTCAGCCAGAGGTTAGATCCCCTCTCCTGAACACCGTTTATCTGAAACTGACGGTGGCTACAGCTGTGTCCTTTTGCAGCCTAAGCTACACCCTTTCAACCACCAACCTGAGAATCCAAAGCATGTCTTTATCCTGTGCCCCCTTTAGAGCAATAAGCTCTGCATTCTAAATGATCGATGCCTAAACCCACATCCCCCAAAATCATCTCTCCTTCCATAGTGTCTCCTCCCCATGTTCACAGCGCTACTCCCCTCCAGAGAGCAGTATGTATAAAGCCCACTCCTAACAGCCAAAGCTTTGTTCCATTCTTGCTTCTCAGTTCCACACAAGAGGCTCCTACCTTCCGAGCCCCTGGTGGGGTTGGTTCAAAGATTTTGGCTTGCATGTCAGAAGGCAGGTTAGCATAGATGGGGAGTACTAGGAGCTCTGCAATTTTGGAGCCCAGCCGACGGCAGCGGTCCTGCAACATCTCACAGCACGCTTCGATTTCTTCCTGCCAATAGAAAATAGAGAGTTAGGTGCTTGGCAAATGTACAACAAAATCTAAAATAAGGCAGGGGAAGGTATATTAAGGAGACTCACCTGGCCAGTGAGGAAAACCAGGATGTCCCCTCGGGGCTGCGTAACATGGATCTGTAGCACTGACACCACACAGGCCTCCAGGTAGTCAGCCTCAGGGGCCTAACAGCAAAGGTCAGGAGGAGATCAGTTACTGTGCCTGCATTCGTCTCCAGGAGTCCCAAGTCCACTGAGCCACTCAGCAAGGACACATTCAGCTTCCACACTCTCAACTTCTGCTGTCTCCTTCATAGGCTACCTGCCTTTCCCCTCTACTATTTGATCTCCTCTAGGACACTTACCATTCCTTATGCTATCCTGGCTATTCCACACCAACGTGTTTGGATATTCTGCTCCCTCAGCTACAAATGCCCCCCAACAAGTTACTCCTCATCCTAGGCATCACTACCTTTTGGGGATCTGACACACATAAGGGACGGTTCTATCACCCTAAAGAGCAACTTTATGCATCTGCTAAGTACTGTGATACTCATTTGCAACACTTCGTAACCAACAACAGCAACAAAAAAAGTAATCTGCTATGGAAACACATGCTTTGGGTAAATTCACACAATCAGTGTTTACTAGGAAATCTCACTATAAGTGAATTTCCCTACAACCGTTATCAATGATCCTGCATGTCGTGCTTACAGTTTTACTGGCAGTGCGGGAGAAAAAGGACTCTTTTTTAATTCTTTACAGGGGAATGTTAGCTATACAAATAAGACACACATCACATCTCTGCCCACAAGGATATCGAGCTTTATACAATCAGAAGAATAAATCTATTCTCCTGCGGAACTGGCCTTCCTTTTAGTAATTTTGGCCAATTAACTACAGTTGAAGTCATTTAAAAAGACCAAACCCAATACCCCAAGATTTGCTTACAGCCCGATTCCTGCATAGAAATAGGAAGTCTGCATGAGCCAGTCTGTATCACCTGGCTTTGTGGAGTGATGGACAGGCCTTATGGAAGAAGAATCTTCTGAAATTACTCACTTCCTGGAAAGGCTACAATAACTTCAGGCATCTGAAAATTTTAGGCATGTGTTTGTGGTGGGGAGATCCTTTTGAAGGGCTGCGGGGCTGGAGAAGGTGTCGGTTGGATGCAACACAAGAACTGGGGATCCAGTTTCAAGCCTTTCTAACCAGGCACACCAAGCTCAGCCCTCTTTTGGGCAACACAACATCCCCTTTTTCTGTACACCTCAGCAATTGGTTATGACTTAGCTGCAGGCAAACCCTGGGAAACAAAGAATGCATACATAGTGGGAAACAGAGAAACCACTGGGGCAGTCCAAAATCAAGTGAGATAAATTAGTTTACTTTAGAGAAAACCTCAGTGCTATTTGGCATACCTTGTGTGTTTCAGCATTAACACACAAGGTATGGCAAACATCTAGGGGTGCATGCATTCCACATCACCAATTCAATTCCAACCATAGGTGTCGACATTCAAGAACTCCTGATTTGTTTCATTTTTTAAAAAAAAATCAAGCTTCTAGCCCTGACAACATATATATGGGCATAGATCCTCCGATGTGGCTCCACTTCCTTGGTCTCTCATCCCTCTTGCAGGCCTCTCATTCTGCCAACCCTGCTGACCTTAGTGTAGTAGATGTCAACAGGGAAACGGCGCCCAGGAATACGAAAGATGGGGGCATCGTCAAAGAAGGTGGAGAAACGCTCTGTGTCCAGGGTCGCGCTGGCAATCAGCACCTTCAGCTCAGGCCTGAAGCGAGCGATGTCCTTGATCAGCCCAAAGAGGATGTCTGTGTGCAGCGTCCGCTCATGAGCCTCATCTATGATGACGACACTAGGGAGGAAGTTGGAGAGCTTGTACCCCAGGACTGCTGCTGATCACTGGCACAGCACTGGCAGTCTACAGACATTGGTGTATTCATCCTAAAGGAGGCCGGTATTTAACTGAGGACGGCAGAAACCTCCCAAGACCACACAATGAACCCTTTCATGTTCGAGTCAAATGCGTCCTATCCTCTGGATCATACTGTGCCATATAAATGCCACCCTTGGATTAATTCTTGGGACTAATACAGGGACACTAGACTGAATGGCATTCCTTGCTCAGTTATATGTTTGACTAAAGGAGGATACAGCAGAAGCTTATAAAATGATACACAGGGTGGAGAAAGGGGATAGAACCAACTTTTCCTCCCTCCCGCAAGATACTACAACTTGGAGGCAGGGACCCAATTAAGTTGCTAACAATGGGAAGACAAGAGGAAGCACTTGTTCACTCAAAGAATAATTAACATGGGAATTGATGGCCACAGCAAGATTGGTCCATCAATGGCTCTTAGCCTTGGTGAGTAAAGGGAGAATCCATATACAGAAGCAGTGAACCTTGGAATACCAGTGGTGGGGGGCCTTGGCCTCTATGCCCTCCTTGTTGGCCCCTCCAGGGCAACTGGTTGGCTACTGTGTGAAACAGGATGCTGGACTAGAGAGGGACCACTGGTCATACAATCTTTACAAGCCCCTACTCAAAGTACTTAGTGTGGAGCATTTTGTGAACCTCTCCTATTCCAGCAGCACAGATTATCTTGGCCTTGCATCTTCATCAACGCCTCATCAAGGCTGGCTTCCCTCTCTATTTTGCTGTGTGCTTACAGTAATGACAGCAGTGACTGCATTTATACATCACACTTCATTTCTGTTAAGTAAAAATGTACACAAACCCAACTGGCTTCTGGGCTCTCTTTCGCACCTTGCTCTCCCCCCTGCCATGAGTATGGAGAATTGTGGATAAAAATTAACTCCAATTACTCATGGCTCAAGGATTCATGAATTAGTCTTGCCCTGACCTAACCCTGGTTAATCCACATGCCTGCACTTGCACATCAAGGGTAATAACCTGAAGTGGCTTTTATCTATGATGCTCTGTGTAAGAAGGCAGAAGCAAACCATCAGAGCCTGGCAACAACCTGGAGCTTGTGCACATTTTTACTTACTGCAATTGTAACATCTGAATGCACACGTAGCGTGATCTGCCTTTATAACAGCAGCACAACATAGGATTTTCTCAAATTCAGAAAAGTTACCTTTTGAACATTTGATAACAAAATGAGCTCAGAAACATGTACAAGCGAAGGATGCAAGGGTATAAAGTGATGCCTTCCCACCCTTAACATTCTGCTGAGATACTCATGTACTTTCTGGTAAGAATGGTTTCCTGGTTGCCCTCCAAACTTGAGGACTAGGCAATTGCTGTTGATTTTTGTTTTCCATACAGAAAGTGAGATATTCAAGCTTAGCAGCTACATTTCCCAGAAAAAAGCATTCAGTCTGCCTTTTGACAACTGTACTGAGACATATAGTGGTCCATGTTAAACTTCCCTCAGTCTTGCTCACGTACTCGGAAGGAACTCACTAACTCCACTGAATTCCAGACATCCTTTAGTATAGGAGTCAAAGCTGCTGCTCACCTGTAGCTGCTCAGGTCCGGCTCAGTGAGGAACTCCCTCAGCAGCATCCCATCTGTCATGTATTTCAGTACGGTCCGCTCCGAGGTGCAGTCCTCAAACCGGATGCTATAACCCACCTGTAGGAAGGCCATACAAGGTTAATCATGAAGCCACACTCACAGCTCCCACTGGAGCATGCTCAGACATGTGAGATGTGAAGAGGAAGGGAAGATTGTCATTACATTCCATGCAGGATAGGGAAAGATATCTAATTCAACCCCAAGATGGTCCACAAAAAAGGACATAAGTAAGAGAACTTGAAGTACAGGAAGATTTCTTCACCAAATAATACATTACTCCCTCCCCATTAGAAAAAGGTAATGAATTGCTCTCCCTGATTCCAAGTGACAACAGGCAATCGGGGGGTGGGGGGTGGGAGAGGTGTGGCTCAGTGGCAGAGCATCTGCTTGGCATGCAGAAAGTCCCAGCTTCAAGTCCCAGCATCTCTAGTTTAAAAGGTCAGGTATACCAGGTGATGTGGAAGACCTTTGCCTGAGGCCCTGGTGAGTCACTGCTATTCAGAGTAGAAAATAGTGGCTTTTGATGGACCAAGGGTTTAATTCAGTATAAGGTGGCTTTCACGTGTCATGTTCACTGTAATGCCCCCAGATTGAGAAAAGACAGTGACAAATGACAGCCAGATAGAATGCAGATCCCATTCACAAAATCTGGGTCCCACTCAGCTGGGTTGATAACTGCTTTCACTTTCCAAGATCAATTGCACAGAAGGAGGACAGGGCCTTCCCAACTACAAAACATATTCAGACAAATACAGTGGGGTTATAAGGATGACTAGAAAAGTGCAACCAGTGTGACACTCTGGGAAGAACGGGCAACTGAACCAGGGGCCTGAGACATCACCTTCTTCCCACTTCCCTATCACGTACTTCATTTCCAAGCTTGACCCCCATTTCCTGGGAGACGCGGGCAGCAACGCTCATCGCTGCCACTCGCCTGGGCTGGGTGCAGCCAATTTTCATTCCTTTCTCTGTGTAGCCCTGTTGGGAGAAAAGGAAATACCTATGATAACATACCACATATTCTCAGCATACATTTATAAAGGTTGCTTTGTCCAAGAGCTTCTTCACCGCAATGCATACTTAACATATGGAAATGGCTGCCACAAGAGGTGGCAGCAACTGCTGGCTTTAAAAAACTGGTCTTATTCTTCTTCCTGAAGGCAGCAAAGGAAGGGATGTGACAGTGACTGCAGTCCACTCCCCAGGCTTCCTGCAAACCTAGCTGTTGTTGCACTCTCTGCCGGATGAGTTATTAAAAAGTCTGGGTCGTTATAATAAAACCACGTTCATTTTTAGTATATCACTGATGCATTTGGGGTCCAAATTAATCCTGTTCTGAAGGAAGCATTTAAAAAGAGCAAACCTTTCTGCTCTTGTTCGTATTCCAATAAAGGCTGGACAGCTCCCATGCACTTCTTCTATTCAGTCTTGGCCAGTGTTTTCCCTTGTGAAACTGCATGTGTGTCAGCCAGTGGCCATTGTGACCAGTATAAAAAACAGTGAAAGGACTGGATGGCCAAATGGAAAGCTGAAGTTTGCCTGAAGTGGCCTACTACATCTGGGAAAACCTCACTTCAGACAACCACCCTAACATCACAGGGAGATAAATGACTTTCAAGGATGACCACCTTCCTACTGATTTCCCAAGCCAAGGTGTGTAGCATGCCACCTTAGCACACTAATGTTCGTGGGGAGCATGAGGGGTGCTCTTTCACTAGCAAGTCCGATTGCCTTAAACTCTCCCCCCCCCCCAATCAGAGCCCATCCCCTCCCCATCACATTACCTCTTCAAACAAGTACTGTGGGATTTGAGTGGTCTTGCCGGAGCCTGTCTCCCCCTCGATGATGAGCACTTGATGTTCGGCAATGGCAGCCAGCAGGTCTGCATGGTAGGGGAAGATGGGCAGGCTGCGGCGCACCTCCTGGATGGACAGCTTCCTCCGCTCAGCCTCTGACAGCTCTGGCTTCTCTTCCTGGGAATAACAGAATCACAGCAGAGGCAATGATTAAGCTTCTGCAGAGCAACAGACTGCTTGGTAGAATCCTCTAGAGTTCCATATCTAAATTCTGCTACTGGTAAAACCCAATTCTCCAAGTGCGATTGTGGGTGGCTGTAAGGAAGTGCAGAGCTAAGGCCAGTCGTTTACAAAAAAGGGCTGGCCTTTGGTTCCGTGTGTAAGTGGTCGCAGGGCCAGGGTTTGGTCTGGCTCAAAAAATGTGCTGGCCTTTGCTGACTTTAACACCTGCAGGCCAGTTTCTGTTCCCTAGAGACTTATTTGGCCTTGGGAGACTGGCTCTCAGAGCTCCTATCTTCACTCCCCTATTTTCACACGGCTGGAAATGCTAATTAGACAGTGGGGCCCTGATTGGCTGTTGGTTGATAGGGTGATGGCTGGAGTCCTGAAAAGATGGCTTCTCAGCATACCCAGTTCTCTTCTCTAGCCATTTTTCCTTCACCATCATGGGAGAGAGTAGCTGTGGGCACCACACTCCACGATGCTTCAGCAGGCCGTGTGCTGCGTGGCACAGAAGAGGGCAAACCGGCTAAATAAGACTGGTAAGAAACAATTAGCTAAGAACTATTCAGAGATGTATAGGTAGCAAGCTTTACAAGTTTTAGTTAGGGGGATTTTAGCTAAGCAATAGACAGGTTATTTGTTTTGCGTCTTTTGCCTGAATTTGAGTGCTATATGCTCAGCAACAGTGTACCTTTGGGGTGGGGAAGGTTCTCCCCACCACTGCACCTTGTTAATTTGTTTTATTATTTGCATATTGATTTTAGTTTTTGTTTTTATCGATTTTAACTGTTCACTGCCCAGAGCCCCTGGGGATGGGCGGTATATAAATTGAAAAAATAAATAAATAAATAAATATAATCTATGAATTAAAGTTTTATTTAAGCCTGTGCTCTGGATTCATGAGTTGCACATGAGTACAACCTCGGAGAGAACCCAGAGACTGAAAAGTCTCACAAAAGAACAGGAGCCTTCCTTCTATCTGAAATCTGAGCCTTCCTTCTACCTAAGGTCTGGAGTGGCTGTTGGTCAGCACCCAGGAGTAGGAGCTGGGGGTTCTGGTTCATACAGTGGTCCACAGCTTATTAGTTGAGAGAACATTCTTTGCATGCAGAAGATCACAGGTTTGACTCCTGCTATCTCCTCAAGTTAAGAAAGGAAACAACAAAGGGCGACCCCGGTACCAAATTATAGCAGAACAACAAACCGGGACTCCACAGTATTGTAAGCCAAAATGTAATCTAATGTCCGTGAATTACGACCCTGTGGAGCGGTAGGAGAGTATGCCTTTGTGCTTGTAACATACTTATGATCAGTCCAAATTGCTTCACGCCCAGGAGGAAGTGAGTCGTGTTACTCACGAAACGGGTTAATGATATTTGCCTGCAAACCCCCGTCGGCATTCGTCTAACTACATCCAACTTTATGGACTGTGAATAAATAGCACTGTGCACAACTCCCTACCTACCGGCTCTGTGGAGAATATTGGCAACTGGCACTTTAAAAATTTTTTGATTATTCTGGACAGCAAAAGTATTGTGATACATTTGTAAATGTTTGGGCTCTGTATTTTTGCACTTCTAGACGATTTTGTATAACATGTTCTGTATTTATGTTTATATTTATAGCACCTTTGCAATTTATAATACAGAAAATTAGATTACATTTTGGCTTACAATACTGTGGAGTCCCGGTTTGTTGTTCTGCTATCTCCTCAAGTTAAAACAGCTCAGGCTAGTAAGAATAAACTTTATCTGCCGAAAACCCTGGAAAGGTGTTGTTGGACTGTACTGATCTAAATGGCCCAATGGCCTGACTAATTAAAATCCATTCAGATGTTCATCAACCAACTTTACGTAAATACAACATGATTGTGTATGTTTCCTCTCTTTGTGTATTATGAATTGGAGTGTACATATTGGTTTATTCAAAGCTCGGGATGGGAAACAATCAATATAAAATAAAAACACAACGCACCTATACATTTACTGTTTGCTTAGCATCACATACAAAACACTTGCTCAAACAAATCTCCAGAAATAAGGGTGGGGGAGCATCTTAAAATAAAGAGAAATTATGCTTAGTGTGCCACGGAAAGCACTTCTCCAGCTCTGTGCATCCTCCTAAACCCTGGACTCCAGATTCAGCTGCTCTAAACTCAGTAAGTCTGATCTAGTGAACCATCACTGAATTATCTCACAATCCAACCCTACTTATCCTCCTTCCTAACTCCACTAAGATATCTCCCAATGAGTTGTAACAATTCGACTGGCTTTGCCCTCTGATACAGAGGAGGAGTTAACTTTTTTCTGGGTTTTTTCCTATCAATGGAAAAAGAAATAAAAGTTCCTTCTTTTATCTTCACTTCCTAAACAAGTAAAACAAGCAAGAAATATAAATGAATCTTGTTACCAACTGATCAAGCATACAGTTTCCTTGCAATTTATTGCTCCCTTCCTCCTGACATGGTCACTGGCCAACCTGACCAGACTGGTATCACATGATCCATCTCCACCCCACCTGCATTTGGCTTTCTCACCTTGCTCTGGCTTGTGCCCCGCATCTGCACAGCGTTCACAAACTGGATCATCTCATCCTCCTCAAGCACGTATTCGTAGTCTTTGTGAGGATGGCGCTGGCTGGCATCCCGGGCTCCAAAGCGCAGGGCGGCTGCTCCAATGTGCTCTTCCTCCCAGCGCCGCTGCTCATCTCGTGGGGCTAAGTGATCCTCTGACTGAGGTTCCTCGTAGCGATCAGGGATCTTCTGCGGGACAGAAAGAAACAGAAAATGGGTCAGGTGCAGCACTTCTCGTTATGCATCATGCAGCTCTATGCCTTCTGAGGGATCAGCGTGCTGGAGGTATGATCACAGCTCGGTCTACTTTGTTTCCTTTTTTAAAAAAAAAGCCTCAGGCAGTGAACAACTTGACAAGTGTAAAAATCTAGTTGTGTCAAAGGAGGATAAAAACCACACAGACATTTAAGTAATCCACCCCCAACGATCCATCACCATGAACAAGAAACAGAACCCAGGGAACTGCTTTGCAAATGAATGGGTGGAATATGCAGAGGAGACCATTGCAATGGCTGGGGTTAGCAGAGAGGTTTATGGCATCCCAGTGGTGTCCCTCAAGCGCCCTCCTTTATTTTTGTTCTAGATAAGTGAATGAATAGTTGCCACTTTCTTTCATGGGAAAAACCAAAAGCACAGCTCTTGAAGATACTACAATGGGAACAAAAATCTGCTTTCGACCCTTCTACTGTGTGGCCTGGTCCTCAGAAACACAAGTCCAAGATGTTTGGCATACTTATCGTGATAACAGACATTTTGCTAGCATAGATGTAAAAGAGGCATTGATTTTGGTAATTTACTATGTGTATAATTTAAGAGTTATATATTTATTGATTTAAAATGTTTATATGTTGCTGTTCTACCCAAATAAGGTCCCCAAGGTGGGACCAACTTGCCTCAAATGCAGAAAATAGTTGCACTTCCCCAATAAGAATGCTTTGTTAGAGCAGATTTTGCTTTCAGGTATACCAGTGGTTAGTAGTTGCTGCAAACGATATATTCTTGTAAGCAAGGATAGGGAGCAGATACTGCTCTATGCAACTACATGGTCTCCTCCTCTTTTTCAGCCAGGTGGATAAAAGCTTTCAGAGAAGCACCACAGTAAAGGAGGCATGTGTGTGAGTGTGTGCGGGGGGGGGGGGGGTGATTACTAAGCAAAAAATGATCCTTCTACAAGTGGTGCATTTACATATATTGTTAATGAAGAAAAGTAGTTTATCCATAGAGTCAATGTGCTGTAGTGATAAAAGCATCGGACCAGGATCTGGGACCCATCCTTGCAACAAGCCTTTGGTATAGCCTTAGATGCATAATCACTTTCACATTCCTCACTTATTCCTACATCAAGGGCAGGAATCAGGGTTGCTCTTATTATATTTCTCTGGACAAATGGCCAGGAGCACCAGAGCAGCTTTCTAGGATCTCTGGTCCTAGAAAGGTCCTTTTCAACACCGTTGCCAGAGGCCTGCAGCCACCAGAGGATAAATACCAGGCTGATCTATAACACATACTTCCTTTGTCAATCACCAGATTAAACTCCTGATTGATTTGTGCAAAGGTCTTTACCTTGCTGCGACTCTCCTCAGGCATATAGTAGCGATTGCTCTTCTCTAGTTTTTCCTGCTCACCAGCCTGTTTGTACTGCTTAGCCAAGTCCCGCACTTTGCGCTTGTATTCCAGCTCCTGCTTCTCATGGGCTGTCAGTTCGAGCTCTGAGAACAGGTATTCCTCGTCCGCAATCTCTGCTTCCAGGTCCTCTATCTTGTCCTTTTCCCGTTTAGACAAATATTCTCGACGAGACTTCTTTCGCAGCTCTGGAATCTGCCAAGATACATGTGGACGATAAAGCATCTTATAAAAATATAGAAAGAACAGGAAAAGAATACAAATAACAGCAATCTAAACAATATCAGATCAAAACAGAATAATGAACTTTAAAAAAAACTTTTAAAAGTACAGCATAAATCCTTATAAAAATATATACAATGCAAGCGGCATAAAAGTGTACAGCTAAAAACTCTAGTGAAGAGAAATTCTAAAGGGCTTGAGATGGTCAAAATTTTGTCACTGGGTGCTAAAAGACTGTTAAGTTTGGTACCAGAGACACTTCTGCAGGAAGAGAGCACCAAGCCTAGTGCCTCCACTGAGAAGATCCAACTTTCTGATGCTCATCCGTCTAGCTCTGAAAGTGGGAGCACACAGAAGAGGGCCTCTCACGACGATCTTAAGCAGTGGGCAGGTTCCTTATGAGAGAAGGTGATCCTTCAGGTACTCTGGTCCCAGACCAGAGCTTTAGGCATAGAGACAGCAACCAGCACTGTAAATTGTGCTTGGAAGCCAGTCACTATGGATTTTCTGAGAGTGGAGAGATACAACTCTTGTACCACCTCACAATTGCATTTTGAACCAAGAAACATCCCAACAGTCTTCAGTTTGTTGTGGGTTATTAGCTTTCTGGAAAAGTAGTAAAAGTCCTTTTGAATATTGTCCTTATATTCTCCAGTACTCGCACAGAGTAGCATTCGCTGAACCAAACTAAAATCAACCCATTTGTCTAACTCAAGCAAGTGATGAAAGAGAGCTTGTTAAACAATATGAGATATGGACAGGGTTGCAGAGGGAATTCTAGACAGAAAAGAACTACAGCTATTGAATGAGCCCAAATATACACCATCTGTATAAAAATGGAACTCTCACCATGAATTTCTTGTCCTCTTCTGCCATCTTTAGACGCTTCTGAGCCTCTTCATAGGCCTAAGCTCAGCATGACAAGAAAACAAAATTTATAAACATATAACCAAGCCAAAGCAGATATTTCTCAAGTGCCACTTTGGGAGCAATATTATCAGAACTGTCCAAGGCTAGCTTGTCAGAAATTCATAAAATGCTTGGGGAAAATCCTTGAGCAGCCTCAAAAGATAAACACACAGCCCTATAAAGTTACTTAGTATCAGTACAATTTATAATGCAAAGGTCCTGGAATATTTCCAGCCCGAGAAGAATAGTTCCTGATGCGAAAGAGTTCAGAAGGAGGTAAGAAAAGACACTGAGGAACACAAGCCAGGGAGAATGATCAGGCAGAGCTCTCGGAAGCAGGGCTGTTCATAGGCTGTACCTTCTTGTCTGAACGTTCCAGGATATTGCGAGTCTTCTCCTTGTCCTTGCGCTTGATGCGTTCAGCAAAGGCATCACGCTCCTCCAGATCTTGTAGTCGCTCTCGCTCGCTCCGATCCCACTCATCCTCTGAATCCTCTTTTGAAGGGGATGCTGCTGCTTTTCTGCACCAAGGAGAATGAGTTAGGCCCCTGAGGCTTCCCTCGTCCCTTCCCATACTCTGCAAATAACCAATACTCACGGCTCCCCACTGCCTTTGCTGTCTTTCCCATCAGAGTCTTTGTCATCGTCCTCTTCTTCCTTACGCCGCCGCAAGTGTTTGTGCCGCTTCCGTTGTTTCCCCTCAGGGCCCCGTGGAGGATGCCGACGCTTTGCGTCCCGAGCTGCTGTCGCCTCACCAGCCTCTTCATCATCACTGTCTTCCAGCAGGGTGTATGAGCGGTTCTTCTGCTGCAAGGCCAAGGCCTCCTGCTCAGCTGCCCTAGCTGGACGCTCCCGGGGGGCTTGGTGGGGAACCTAAGGGAGGCAATGGGTCAGACGTACACAACAGGCAACTCAAGCCACCTGTACTCCACCAGCTCCCTTGGACATCTTCCCTCTGCTCCTCAGCAAACACCATCTTCAGAGGTGCAGCTCATGCCTGCTTACCTTTCCCCGACTTACTCATTGCTCATCCATGCCCTACCTTAATACCACCTTACATCCAATCCTATCAATGCATAATACTCCTGCCTACCTCAGTGCCCCCTCCCCTCCCAACTCTACTCAACCTCTATCAATACTCTAAGGCAGGGATGTCCAACTGTATCTGGCTTCTGAAGCAACTGATCCCCCAAGCACATTTTAAACAGAATGTCATAAAGCATTTCCCTTCACTTGCAAGGAAATAAAAAAACTGTTTTCCAGCTGTAAGAAACAAAATTCTATGCCTTAGCATTATATCCCTTTCCCTACGTTTGTATGGAACATCTACGCAATAGATACACAGGCACGCTATGAGCCCATGTATCCCATACCAGCTCATTTTTAAAGACATGGGCTGCTTCCACACACGTTGGATAATCCACTTTCAATACGCTTTAGTGAACATTTATAACTGATTTTCCATGTGTGGAACACAAAATCCACTTCTAAAGGATAACTAAAGTGCATTGAAAGAGCATTATTCAACGTGTGTGGAAACGGCCATTGTCTTAGTTGTGAGCTGCCTCCAGCAAGCTTCTCAAGAGACAGCATATATATTTTCTACATAACAAATACTAATATACTAAGACACAACTTTCACTTTATTATGACCATGATTAATCAGTATTGCCAAATGCTTTTCCAATCATGCTCCTGAGAATGAAGAAAAGATCTAAGAAAAGTATACTTTGGTCTTGTCTTTTAAAAATGTGCAATGTTACCAATAGTCATGGGAGTACTTATAAATAAAGAGCAAAGTAGGATTCATTGGTTCAAATTACTCCTCTACCAGAAGCCAAGTCTTCTTAGATAAGCTACTATTCTCAGGCTCATTCCTACCCTCTCACCATCCTCAAGGCCAGATAATAATTGTCATGTATCTCTGTCTACATATCTACCATGAGTATTTTCTGTATTCTGTACTCTGTATTGATCCTCTGAAAGTATGTGAGGTTGCATTATCGGTGGCCTATTTGGCTGGAAGTTGCTTATCTTACAGGTGCCTACTGTGGTGTCTACTTTTGTTTTTGCAGCTGCTCAAGGAGTACCGGCTTGAGCCTGGGAACTGAAGATGACTTCATTGTTTGCCTCTCTCGTCCACTCCTCTCCTCCTGTCTCAAACCCCCTCCCCCCCTTCCTGGCTCCTTCACGCCAGAATCCTAACTGCCCATATCCTAAAGGCGGGAACGTTCCCTATAACTTACCCCTTCAAACTTCTACACATCACTTCTGCCAATACCCTTGTCTGTGTATGCTGATGCATCTCTAATAAATTAACTTTAACTCATACCCTGGTGTGTGCAGTGGAGTACTATGGGGATCTAACTGCCAGAACCTGACAGTAATATTGGTTCACCTTACTAGATCAGGCAGTTACAAATTACTGCTATAATCTATATTCTCTTTCCCTATACACACATATACAGAAATCACACACAAAGCAACAAGAGTCCAATACACCTTGAAGACTAATGTGTTGATTGTGGCAGAAGCAATTCTGACTCAGATTCACAGGTCACATTCATTTAGTAGGAGGCCCAGCTTCCTGGCATACATGAGAATGCTATTACTTTGCACAGCAGAGAAGAAATCAAAAGGGCGAATGACCTAATCAGATTGGATGCAGGGTCTATGAAAATGTGGATAAGTTATCAGTGTTGGATGGACATGAACAGAGTGCATGAATCTGAAAGGAAGGGCAGTTACTTGCTTGTACTGAGCTGATCACCCCTACAGTCCGATCCCATGTAGAGAAGTTATTCAGGGCTGGCCCAATTCTGTGTATACATGTGTATGCTAACAAATAACGTACTTAAAGCACTTTGAGCACTCATAAGGGACATCACTGTGTACATGTCTTACACACATATAATGGCGTGATATCACACTATGTACACACAAACGTGTCCTCTCTGAGCACTGACAACACTTTACATTTATCATCGCACTCTCTCTCTCCGAACACTACATATGCACACAATTTTAATTAAGTGCCATCAAGCCACAGCTGTCTCACACTCACACACACACACACACACACACCCTCCCTCCCTCCCTCCCTATAAGGTGTCCTTAGCCCTAACTGCCCGCCCCATTCTTTTTGACCACGACCACGCCACATGATCCCCCGCCCCCTTTTGCTCGAGGGCTGACCACGCGCCTAACGGCCAAGCCAGACTTACCCGCTCCCAGAGCTGCTGAGCGAAGGCTCGCGCGGAAGGATCCGTCAC
This sequence comes from Eublepharis macularius, assembly GCF_028583425.1. Taxonomy (NCBI): domain Eukaryota; kingdom Metazoa; phylum Chordata; class Lepidosauria; order Squamata; family Eublepharidae; genus Eublepharis; species Eublepharis macularius. The sequence continues at coordinate 156,827,518 of NC_072793.1, read as the reverse complement.
GCGCAGGGTCTCGGTCTCCTCCAGGCGAGCGAGCAAGTCATCCGCGGTGCGGCTGCGCTGGGCGAGGCCCACCAAGAAGGCCACCACGTGACGTTCGCTGAGCCCCAGCAGGGCATGCAGCTGCCCAGACACCCAGCGCTCCAATTCGCCGGCCATGGCCCCGGAGAGTCGGACCCCAAAACGGCTCTTTCCTGTCGCTGTAGGGGTACTTCCGGATTCGTGATTCCACTGGCCAATCAGAGCGCTCGAAAAGTAATTTCCGTTTCCTGTTTGGAAAAAGACTATAGAGCTAAGAAAAAGTGGGGGGAGTTATTTGGGTTGGTTTGCGTTTCTTCTCTCACATGAGCGGGAGCCGTAGACTTACTATAGAGAAGTGTAAAGGCCAGAGCGTAGCGCAGCTTGGGTTTCCGGCGCTAAAGGGAAACCCTAGGCTATTTCTCTTTGTGGGCGTTTTAGGTTTTGGCATGGTGAAGGAGCGTGTGTATTTTGAGCTGAAATATAGAGTGGAAAGCCAAGTTGATTTTAGACTGAAAGTACCGGAAGGCTTGATAGGGAGTTTGACGATACCCTTTCCCTATCTTTACGGAGTGTTAATTACTCCTTCTTACATGTTTAATCTAGTGTTGCCATCCTTCAGGTGGGACCTAGAGATCTCCCGGAATTACAACTGATCTTCGACTACAGAGATCAGTTCCCCTGGAGAAAATGGCTGTTTCAGAGGGTAAACTCTATGACATTATACCTCGTCGAGGTCCCTTCCCTCCCCAAGCCACACATCGATTCTACTCCCTAATCTTCAGGAATGTCTTGAACAGGGGTTGACAACCCCAAAATTGTCTGGGTCCGCTGCCTTGTGGCCGTTTCATGTAATCGCCAGAACAGAGCCGCAGTTTTTCAGCATAAACTGAGGTCCTTTATCTGCTGCACTTGCTGTGGGTGGCAGTATAAAGTTAGGTGTGATTTAGCAGCATGACTGCAACATAGCCTGAGCAGCTGCATATTTAATGGGAAGTAACACGTTTTATTTAGTGGTGACAGTAGTCTTTAAGACTGCCTTGTGCAGCATACAAACTGCAAAGTTTGCACTCCATCTGAGTAAAAGTATATGGATGGATGTATTTGGGTTTTGCTTTTGGTCAATGTGATTACCTGCAGGCTGCAACCCAGGGCTACCAACCCCTTTACTATCAACGCTTTTATTATTTTGTCACTCCTCCCTGGAACTTTGAGGCAAATTACTATTACAGGAAATTTTCACATTTCAGCCAGTTTCACATACAAAGCTAGATGATAATTTGGCCTGGGCATGTTAACTGAAATGTCCACGACCATACAAATAACTCCCCTGCCCCCCACCAATAGTCTAAAGAAGTACAAAAGCAATTTCCCCCATCATTGCATCTTTATGGTCCTTTGTATTTCTTGCCAAGTGTTTTCAACAGCTATTGATATGGGGCATCTTTCCAAGCCATCTGATGGGTGAAATAGCATACAGCTGCTCAAGGCACCAGACGCCCATCAGGAAAACATCTGGCAACATTTAAGTACAAGTAAGAGCCCCATGGCACAGAGTGGTAAGCTGCAGTACTGCAGCCCAAGCTCTGCTCACGACCTGAGTTTGATCCTGGCGGAAGCTGGGATCAGGTAGCTGCCTCAAGGTTGACTCAGCCTTCCATCTTTCCGAGGTCGGTAAAATGAGTACCCAGTTTCCTGGGGGTAAAGTGTAGATGATGGGAAGGCAATGGCAAACCACCCTGTAAAAAGTCTGCCAAAAAAATGTTGTTGTGCGACGTCCCCCATGAATCAGTAATGACTCAGTGCTTGCACAGGGGACTACCTTTACCTTTTACTGGCGACTGCTTAGAGTATTTTTATCTGAAGCAGGTGCTCTGCCACCAGGCCAGGGCCCCTTCCTGATGTTCTATTGAACATCCATTCTTGTGACAAACCATGATTGAGATTTTATTAATTAAGTGATGGGGAATTAGGAGGTGAACAGTGCTGTGTTGAGGTAGGATATGGTCTCTTGGTCCTTCTGTGATTTCACAGCTCAAGACACATACCCAGGGCTTTTTTTCAGCGGGAACATGGTGGAATGGAGTTCCGGCACCTCTTGAAAATGGTCACATGGCCAATGGCCCTGCCCTCTGATCTCTAGACAGAGGGGAGTTTAGATTGCCCTCCACACCACTGGAGCAGTGCGGAGGGCAATCTAAACTCCCCTCTGTCTGGAGATCAGGGGGCAGGGCCAGAAGCCATATGACCATTTTCACAGAGGGCGATTTAAACTTTAAAAAACTCCCCCCTTGTTCCAGCTGACCCAAAGTGATGTCTTTGTGTGGTCCTGAGTTCCACCACTTCTTTTCCCAGAAAAAAAGCCCTGCACATACCTCTTCCCTTCCTCCCCCTTGCAAAGTGTTGTAAAGACAAAGCACCTTTAAGACACACCAAAGTTCATGCATTTGGTTTCCAGCAGTAAATACAGATGCCTCTTGAGAGGCACCCAAGCAAGGTGATGAAAACAACCCATCTTCTGTTGTTTTTTCTGAAATTCAAAAGTATATTGGCACTGTATATGGAAGTTTGGTTTGACGATTGTGGCTGATAGAACGCAGCAGACAGGATGAATCAACGTGCAACATCATTCTGATTTATTAATAATAATAATAATAATAATAATAATAATAATAATAATATAAAAACACTGATGGAAATGGCTGGACACAGCTGCTTCAGCCCTCATTTCACAAACATTGATCTGAGCAAGGCTCCATTTCGCCCCTGTAGAGGAAGTGATGTCTGCCATGCCTAATCATTCACTTGCTGACTTGTTCATGGACTCTAGACAACGGCTGTTTCCACAGTGCAAAAAAAGGGGGAAATGATAATAAAAACTGTGCACAGATAACAAGATAAATTAGTAAGGAAAGGAGAGGGAAGAAACACACCATTTTCCTTGTTCCTTCCCCTCTGCACTTCCTTCATCCACTCATTCATGCTCCTGCTTCCTCAGTCCACACTCTTCCTCCACAGTTTGACGAACCACTGGCGCTCCTACAGTCACAACTCCCCACTCATACATTCATCACTCTTCAGTCTGAATCCTCTCTCACAGATGGGTTGTACCCTTTTCCCACAAGCTGCTGAACACAAGTTTTCCACTAGACAGAGATGGTTCATAAGTGGGGGTTTCCAAGATAAGCATTTGAGAAATACTGCCACTGTGATCTGGACATTTCCAGCATGGTTATGTTTTTTAAGAAGGATTTAGAGAATCACACACAGACTGTGACAGGTGGCATGGAGGTATGGTTCACAAAGCCCTGATCCCAGCAGAGGAATTGGTTGAGGGTGTTTGAAGAAACCGAGTAGCATCTTCAGACAAAAGCACCACATTATCTGGTTTTAGTCGCAACCAAGATTGTTACTGCTCTCAGTTGTAAAAAAACAAAACAAAAACACACTTCCACATTTGTCCATATACCTCCAGAACAATATGCTATTGGCCTATGGCTGGGCTTTAGTCATTGGCACAGAAAAGTCTGAGCTGTACCCTCTCTGGGTTTAATTCACTGTCTTGTCCTTGAAGTCCTAAATGTCACCATTTTAAACTGTTGTGACTACTGTGCTTTCTGACATTTTTGAAAGCCTTTCCCAAATTAGCCTCTTTTTTTCCTACTTAAGAACACCATGCAGTGAAGAGTAGCAAACAATCATTTAAGATGGCTGATCGTTTTTAAAAAACATGTTGAAATGTCACTCTGTTTTCTAACATTCAACCTGCCTCTCCTCATCTTTTCAATTCCACATTTCCCTCCATGCCCACTTGCCCAATCCTTCCGGAGTTCTGAATCCTAGACAGGAAGTAAGTGGGGCAAAGACAAGAAACCATATTTTACACTCCATTTTGTGGTTTATCATCTCCACATGCAACTGCCTATTCTTTCTTGCTTCCAAACACAAGTTTTGTTTTCTTGACACAACTGCTCCTGCCTAGAAGACAAGAAAAATGAAAACTGTCCCAAACAGCAATGAGCTCTGCTCATATGTAGAAATCACATAGTCCATATTTGCCCATTTGCATGCCTTAAGACCAGCTGTAATTGTTTTAACAACACAGATAGCCGTACAGTTTAGAATTGCCTTGCTTCAGAATGGCTTTTTTAAAAGACTGTTTGGCATACCACCCTCCCTGCTATTCTTGGTACAAATCCTTCCCCAATACTGATAGGTTGTTGGCCACCAAAATTGCCCCCTCCCAAAGCCAGTTCCTCCCTCCAATTCCCCTTCCTCACCATGGCAGCGATTAGAAAATTTAAAAATAACAAAAGTCCTAAAGGATAACCTCCAAATATTTTACAAAAAAGTGGGTCTGCAGAACTGGAAACATCCCTCAGCTCAGCAGGGGCAGTGTTTGGGTAACAGCAAGGAGAAAATAGCCCTTGGCTGGGGATCTGCGGCAACACTGGAGACAGGCAGGCAGGCAGGCATAAGGTTTGGTGCTCCACCTTGCTGGCTGTTTCAACATCTTCATATCCAAGTTGTTTTTGCATCAGTATAGGAAAAAAGATTTTCTTTGAGTTGAACCCATGTGGATGCAATCTTTTTGTATAGGCCAGATTGAGCAGCCTGATATGTGACACGGATCCTTGCTGTTTAGATTTAGGGTGGGGTTTCTGAGGTCCTGTTTTCAGTGCTGAATTCAGAACAAAAATGAAAGGAAGGTATTTTTCAAGCTTTTTCTCCCATCTCAGAGAAAGAAAGACACTGAGTCCTAGGAAAATGGGCAGAACTGTCCAGTCTGGGATGGTCTCAGCTTCTTCCCTTGATGTGGTAGTCACTGGAAGACGAAAAAAGAAAAGTCCAGCTAAGGGACTTGAAGGGTGATGCAAATCTTTAGATATCCTACATCCTTCCCTGTGATGGAGAATTATGAGTAGGGTTACCGCCGACAAGACTCATCTGGAAAAGAAGAGAGAAAGAAAATAGGAATTGTCAGAGGAAAGGGGAGGAAAGCATGAAGAAGGGAGCCAAAGGACCCCCCCACACACACACCATAACCCATTAAGACAACAATTTCCAAGAGTCCTTGCAATTCTCAAAAGAAGCCTTTAGATGGAGCTCCAATATTGGCTTCTAATGGCCATCCTTCCTAAACAGTCAAACCTTTCTAGACCCATTGAATTCAGTGAGTTTAAAAGGTGGTAGTTCTTAGGATTGTACAGCAAGGGCCTGTTGTAAAGGAAAATAACCCTCTATATTTCTAATACGAACAGACATGGCTTTGCTTCTACTTTACAAGCTATTTTTTGTCTGTAATAAGTCATTCATTCATTCTATTGTGTTAGTTTTGTATAAGCTGGGAATATTTTATGTTGAGGAGCATTCAAACATTTAATTCCCCATCGGTTATCAGAAGTGGTCTAGTCTGGTCATTCGTCTGAGACTTCTACGCATCTTTTTTACTCTCAGTAAGACATCATTGTCCTACCGGCCATTTCCCCCCCCTTTGCTCAGCCACTTGCCAACTTGTCTTGACTCAATGATATTCTAACGGTGCAGTCCTAAGCAGAATTATACCCTTCTGAGTCCATTAAAGCCCATTAAAGTAACTCCATTTAGGACAGCACTACCTATGAAAAGGCCCTAAATTTAGCCTGAGTGTATAAGGGAGGAGCAATGTTCCCCAGATGAGCATGATTTTCAGGCACATAACAGCTCCTCCTGAGGCTCCCAGACACTCACCCACGATAAGGGGTTTGGTCCTCAGTAGGCCTGGGAGGCCACGATGAAGCAGCAGCAGCTCCTCTTCTTCCTCTTCATCATCCCCATGGGGGTTGGTACACGCCAAAGGCTCTGACTCCTCAGGAGGTCCAAACTCCTCCAGCAGAGAACCCTCCGATGGGTACTGGAAGGTCCTTTCCAGCTGGTTCTCGCTGAATGAAATCTTCAGCTGCAGAAGAGAGAGAGAGAGAGAGGTAGTCCCACACCAGGAGCAACTGAGCAACTGTGTTCTGTATTCAGTCACCCTCTTCCCTTGGTTGTATAAGATCAGACCAGTTTCACACTAGGATCCTTTCATTCAGGTGGGGTCATTCCAGCATGCAGTCCGCATGTACTGCCGAAAATCATGGTGCTGTGTTTGTTTATTAATTCATCCTGTGCTTTTCTCCCCAGTAGGGACCCAAAATGGCTTGCAACATCATTCCTCCTTCCATTTGTATCCTCATCATAACCTTGTGAAATAGGTTAGGCTGATAGAAAGAGCAACTGGCCCACAGTCACCCAGCAAACTGAAATGCAGAGTGTGGATTTGAACCCAGGTCTCCCAGCCTGACACTCAAATCACTACAGCATGCTGATGTAGCAAATTCCACTTTAAAAACATTTCAAAGAGCAAATTTTTGCTCTCATGATTGTATAAAGATTTTGAACAATGTGAATGGGTTAGACTGATGGGAATAAACTGAAGTCTTTCTGTATATACGCAACCTGACTTGAGTGGCCCAGGCTAGCCCAGTCTCATCAGATCTTGGAAACTAAGATTTAGTTAGTACTTGGATTGGAGACGAAGACTCACCAAGCAGAGGCAGGCAATGGCAAACCACGTCTGAAATCTCTTGCCTTAAAAACCTGGGGTGGGGGGGTGTTGTTGTTTTGCCATAAATTGGCTGTGACTTTACAGCAGCACTTTCCACCATCATGTATGTATGCCATTCCAAATTACCCTGCCTTCTTAATTTATCAATAGTTGGGAGTGGTTCCCACCCATTCTGAGGAGACCCTTTACTCTTTTGACTGTGTGTGCTGTGTAATGTAATATAACACACCCATGTCCTGAGAAAGTGAGCCTTTTTGTAATCTTCCTCCCCCCAACCCAGCCCTTCTGCTATGTGTGTGTTGCTTTGTGTACCTCTAGTTCTACCAATCAAGTGTAACACATCTGACAAAATGGCCTATGGCTTATGAAAGCATATGCAACAATGAATTATTAGACTTTAAGGTGCCATGAGATTCTTTGTTGCTTGGGCGTACAGCTACCCCTCTGGAACAGACAGGATTCATTGAATAAGTCCTCTATTGTTGGCAACTGATCCTTATTCAGCTGTAGTTGTGTCTAACAACCTGGTGTCCTGGTTGAGGATACAAGTTGAACATCATAGTGCAAACACATCTGGATTCACACCTGCATCAGTGTGGGCTGCACACATGAAAAGTTTCTGTTGTGTGCCAATCTCTCATGCTGGATCACAACAGTTTGCATTGTCATTAGTTTGATTAGGCGTTGCCAGTAAGGCAAATCTGACTCACTTATGAGTGCCATTATGCACTAGTGTCCTATTCTGTATTTATTCATTTAGACATTTGTACTTCACATTTTTCCCACAATGGGTACCCAAAGCAGCTTACAACGTTCTCCCTTCCTCTGTTTTATCTCCACAACAAAACCCTGTGAGGTAAGCTAGTTTGAGAGAGTGTATTGGTCCAAGTTCACCTAGCCAGCTTCAAAGTCAGAGGGGTCAATCGAACCCAGGTCTTACAGATCCTAGTCTAACCACACCACCATGTTGGTGAGTAATCAGTGTAGAAATGATGGGACTAGATAACCCTAATTATATTCTGGTTTCAAGAAGCTGCCTGATGCTGTTCTCTTTTGCCACACTGCCACTATAAACAGCAGGACTGCCCATCATTTATCAATTTCAAAAGAAGGGCAAAAGACAAAAGCTCTGGAATGACTTAGAATAACCCAGAGAGGCTGTAGATGCCTCAGAACTAGGAAGTCTAAAAATACAGGTGGTTGCATAGCCTTGGCCAGGTAAGCCCGTCTGTCATGGCCTGACAGGATATGTTCTTTCTGCTCGCACGCTGAACCCCCCACTGGCAAAACCCAGGAGATAAACTTGGAGGAAATGAGATTACACTCTCCACCTCTTCCCACCCCTCCAGTGGAAAGAATAGTAAGAGTGTTTCCAAGGACAGGTGTCCTCCTGGCCCCGTCCCCTTGACGTGGAGCAAAACTGTTTCCAGGCAAAGCAGACAGAATGCTCCGCCGGCAGGAAAGGATGATGAGGCACCATTACCTCTGGGGTGGAGCAGCTGTTACTAACAGCTGCTGCATGATTGCCACACACTGGAGCGTCAACAGTGTGTGCAAGATGCTGCAGGGAACCACGGAAATGATGCAACTCCACCCTAATCCATCATCCAGGAGGCGGGAGAGAGGTCAGGGGCTGGGAGAGGGGGGAATGAAGTGAGGGCAGAGGGGCAACGGGGTGACTTAAGGAGGGCCACCTAGATGTCTCTTTGAAACTTCTGCAGAAAAGGGGTCTTGCTGCACCTTAATTCACACCCACACTGGCAAGTGGCACCTGTCAAAAATCTCCTCTCTTGTAGAGCCAGTGTGGTGCCAGGAGGGTTGGTCTAGGGTGGGGGAGACCAGGGTTCAAATCCGCCCTCTGCCTTTCTTTGCGTCTGGCCCACCTTATCAGGCAGGGCTGGCTCAATGTGTTTTGTGGCTGCCCCACACAGTTGAAGGAGCTGAATGGCATGTTATTTACCAGGTTGTTATTTACCTTCAGGCCATGAAAAGCTTCAGCTGCCCATTTCCACACATCTAGCCTCTATTAAAGGGACAGGACCATTTTTTGTCCTCCAGGCCTTTTGGCAACCCTATCTGAGAATGCATTGTTTATTGATTTATTTAAAGTATTTCTCTTCTGACTTTCTGTTCAAACTTTGAGGCAGCAGGCATTAAAAGAAAATTAAAACATAAGATACCTGGCAGGGAAGGAAGTTGGAAAGATTGGCTAGCAGCATCTAAGCACCATCCTGGCTGAGTGTGTTTTCTCCTCTGCTTGCCTGAAAGGCATGACCAGAGCTGTGAGCTCCACAGGACTCTTGGCCCACAGACTGGAGCCTGCCTAATGAATTGGGACCTGCCAGGATGTGTCCCCCCACCTTTGTTTTGTGTATTTAAACTCGATGTGCTATATTTCTGCAAGCTGCTTTAGACACCTTTGGGGAGAAAAGTGGCATAGAAATCTCCCAATAAATATTTTTCTTTTTTAAAAAAAACATTTTTTAAAAATGAGTCAAATCTTTTAAAAATGCAAAAAGTGCCCTCTTGAATATCTCTGCCTACAGCCCTTTCCCACAGCCCTATATATTTCATCTCTTTGGGCAGGATTTTGCCTTACTCTTGGAGTAGCTGGACAGTTTCTCATCACTTATCCTAACATCTATACCCCTGGAATCTTTTGCAATGTTTTATTATTTACAGTCTCCCTTTCTTACTGATATTGAAGGTGACTTACATAGTGTAAATCAATGGGACATCCAATACCACAAAGAAGCCTGATGTTCCTGCCTCATATGGCTCATAGCCTCATTGGCAGCCTTGAAATCATTGCCACCTGAACCACTGCTGGATTGCTTGTGCAGTTGGGCTGGCATTAGTCAGATGGCAGTACCCATAAATAAAACCTTGATGACAGAAATAAGCAAGGCTCAGTCTGGGAGCTGTGGGCTCATCCCTAGAACTTAATTTCAAAGTTCAGCCTCAGATATGTCAAATAATAAAGAGGGTGCCCCCAAACATGTGCAGAGCGCATTTCCCATATCACTTTAGCTGCCTTGCTTGACACATTTGGGTAATAGACATGGCTTCAGGAACTGAAAATATGGTGCGCAGGCAAGTTCGTACCCCAGTAATTTTAAGAGATGTATGACAGAAAAAGTCAAGGAAAAAGTGGACTTTGTCCTATCAATCTACCTCCATGTTAGAAAGTCCTTCACCTGTTGGATCTCTGTCTACCACATAGCCATTAAAGGCCTCCGGGAGCTCATTTCCCTTCTCTGACTGATACTACAGACTACCTTATGTGGCCTTCATGCTGCTACCTGAAGCAAGGCAAATGTCATGTGATGGTTTATAGCATTAGATTATTAGTGGAGAGATCTGGGTTCAAATTCCCACTCAACTTTTGGTTGCCAATGGACTTGGTGAAAAATGTCCTTTTAAAAGGGGTTTAAGGTGTGAAATTTGTGATGGAGTTGCCAAGTATCCAGTTTTCACCTGGACAGTCTGGTATTTTGGTGGACTGTCCAGGGAAAACATCCCCCAAATACCAGATACCTGACTCGTCCCCCCGGTGGCAGCTCCATCACACAGCTTGGCCTGGGTGCCCAGCTGGCCTCCTGTGGCTGCACTGTGCTGCCTAGGAATGACCTGCCAGCCGGCCTCCTACAGCTGTGGTGCACTACCAAGGAGTGGCCATCAAGCCCTGGCACTGGGAAGTCAATTTGGTGCAATGATATCACTTCTGTAATGGTGTCATTGCATTGGGGTGGGAGGGGGGGAGCTCACGTATGCATGAATATATTTTTTTTAAGTGAGTGCCATCACCCCCTTCCCCAGGTTCAGTATTCTTCCAGATCTCACCTGACAACTAGCACCTGAAGTTTTTTTGTGTGTGGGTGAGACATGGAGGTAAATAACATTACCTAATAAATAGCATCCTATTAAGCCTCTATTAAAGTGACAGGATGTTTTTCATCCAGGCAGTTAGCAACCTAACTCAATGATGAAGCTCTCTGGATGACATTTGGCCAGTCACTCTCTCCTAGTATGACCCATTTCATGGGGTTGTTGTGAGTGTAGGATTGTTCCCCTAGACTCATGGGACGGGGGGGGGGGGGTATTCCTTGAAGGAAGAGAGGGATGAAATAAAAATCGGATAGAATAGACAGATAGATCCTGAAAGCCAGGCTGGCTTAAGAAACAGACTTCAATGTGGAAAGCCTGAATTAAAGGCCATAAATTCCAAGTTATAAATTCATAGGGTGACCTTGGACAATTACCTATCTGAACCTTTTGTACGATTTTAGTAGCCTTTCCAAAAGGGTTGTTGTGAGGGTGAAAACAAGAGTCTCAAAGTACTTGGCTCATTGCACACTCTGACACTATGAGGCAAGTGACTATTTCTAATTTTTAAAAACCTGAGGTGCTCAAGCTCAGAATGGCCGACATGTCTTACTTTTTCTTTATTTTAAAGCAGACTGAACCTCTCATTCTCCAGCACTTTGTGCCCATAACCATTTCAATGATCTTCTTTGCCCGTGACTGTTTCAGGTCCCAACCCCTCCATCTCATTTCTCCTCCGTCCCCCTACCCAGAGTTTAAAGACATAGGGGGTCCTTGATCTTATCTTCTTCTCAAGCAGTTCCCATGGGAATTAATCCAAGATAATCTCAATTAACTGAGGTCTATTAATGACCAAGGTAGAAACAGGGGAGGAGCAGAGTGTTCACCTCTAGGGATTTTTTTGCGGGCAGACCAGGGAAGAGGACAAGGTTGTCAGTCAGTCAGGCTGTTAAAGGTTCAGGAGCAGCGGCTGGTAAAAAAAAAAGCCGGGATCCCTAAAGCCTTCCTCTCGGATTGCCAATCTTTAGGTGGGAGCTGGAGATCTCACAGAATTACAACCAGGGCTTTTTTTCTGGGAAAAGAGGTGGTGGAACTCTCAAGAGGGAAATGAAGGAGAAACACATGGGATATTATCCAAGATCCATAATAATTTCCATCAATGTGATCTTTCTATGAAGAACTTCATATGTGCTCTGCTATTTACAGTTGGTCTATTGGTTCTCCCACAGCATGTTAGGCAATGTGGTAGCAGAAGGAATGCAGGCACCGCATTTTCATTTGGAACCCCATGCACCGCTGCAGCTGTTAGCTGCTAGGGAAAGGCTCTGCCCCCAGCACCAGCAATGGGGACACATGCACAAATCACTGCCTAGAATTCCCCGTTGGCTTCTGGGATTTGTAATTTACACCTAGCAAACAGGGCAAGGGGAGCTCTTGTCATATCTCCCCCATGTTTGACACAGAGCCAAACTACAAGTGACGCCTTACACAGGTTGGACACTTGTCAGCTTCCCTCAAGTTTTGATGGGAAATGTAGGCTCCCTGGTTTTACCGCTTGGCTCTCCATTACAGCTGCAAGACCAGGATGCCTACATTTCCCATCAAAACTTGAGGGAAGCCGACTAGTGTCCAACCTGTATAAGACGTCACTTGTAGTTTGGCTCAGAGTAACAGATTTTGCTGGGGGAGGGAGAGGAAAGAGGTTCCGGAACTCTGTTCCTGCTGAAAAAAAGCCCTGATTACAACTGATTTCCAGACATCATTTCCCCTGGAGAAAATGGTTGCTTTGGAGGCTGGACTGTATAGCATTATATCCTGCTGATCTCCAATCCCTGCCTGCCCCTGGCTTCACCCCTCAAATCTCCAGGTATTTCCCAACCTGGAACTGGCAGCAACCCTACGCTCCTCCCCAAGCTTCTTCAAAATTAGGACAGTCACTGCATCCAACTGGGTCTATAGAGCAGCAATGCTGAGGGCCAATTAGAGGCAGAAGGGCCATTCTGTTTGGCCCTCAAGCTCAAAGGAGGCCTCAAATTTAGACAACTGCAAATTTTTTTACATCCAGTAAATTTTGCAACTTGTTATCATGCACATCCTTACTGGACCAAAATGTGACACAGCTTCTCGGCTTTGGTAAAAGATGAAACTTGTTTGTTAATAGATACAGACTTTGTTGCTCTTTTTTTTTGCTGTTTTATTTTGTTTCCATATGCCAACTTCGAAATCTTTTTTACGGCCAGGGGCCACAAAGTTGGAAGTGGTACAGGTCTCTCTGGACCCAAATACAGAGTGGTGGTTGGACTCAGGCCTAATTCACACATGCAGAGAATGAAGAGTAATGTGATGGCAAGAGTAAAGATGCCAGGCCTCCCAATATAGTGGGAGACCTTCTGGCATCCTGCTGCTTTGTCCACTAGCACCTGAGACCCAGCAGGAGGAAATGGAAGTGGGCATGGGGGATAAAGTGTGCACCGGTATGCTGACCTCACTTCCTGTAAAATCTAGAAGTGATGTTGTGGGCACTCTAGAATTTACAAAAATGCTATTGTAAAACCATAGAGTTTTTGTAAAATATAGTGTATCTTCTGAGATTTTTTTACTGGAAGTGATGTTAATGCATTGCTGCAATGTCTGCATGCCAGGCCCTCTTCCCTCAGTTTCACCCAGGGGGGTTGCAGGCTGTGGCCTGGCAACCCAAAGAGGCTTGTTTGTTGGCTTTTCTGGGCAATTGCTTGGCCTAGACATGATGATGTCGCTTCTTTGAGGATTGGTCAGTTTGGGGTCAAAATCGGCCCCTGTGAAGTGCGGGAGCACTCCTGCAGCCAGCATGACAGGTCACTTCAGGAAGTGACATTGTTGCACCCCACCTGCTTGGGTTGCCTGCTGGTGGTGGGTGACTGCCGGATGGCTTGCCATCTCCTCCCGATTGCCAGTGATTGGCAGGCACCGGAGCAAACTACCGGGAGTTTGCCTGCCTGGGAACCCTATCACTGGGTGACTTTGGGTCAGTCTCTCAGTGTAGTTTCTTGCAATTCGTTGTGAAGAATAAAATGGAGAGAGTGGGGAAAGACATCATGTATGTGCCCTGAGCTCTTGGGGAATGGGGCAATGTAGCTTATAAAAACTGCAATATATTTTCTAGTCTTTAAGGTGCCATATGATTCTTTCTTGTTCGTGCCGCGTGGAGCTAACAGGGCTGTTCTCTGGCGTCTGGGCTATTGCTGTTCACACATTCTTTTGTACAAATGGTGTACTTCCCCCACTCCCATCCTTGCCCCAGGGAATTTGCCCCTGCTTTCACTCCTTTCCCTTGTTGCTGTGCATTATGGCATGTGTGAGAAAAGTGGCAGGGGTTCTCCAGACTTAGCTGAGCTGAGTCAGACAACAGCTGCATAAATCCCCACCTTCCTCCCTGCTCTGCCAGGCCTGGCCAGGCCTTATTTAGGAGGCTGAGTGGGTGACTCAGGCTCGGTGCATTCCTTAGGGAGGCAGGCCTGGGGTGGGGCACAGCAGCTGTGGTGGGGAGAGAGGAAATACAAGACAAGAGGGAGAGCCAGGGAGATGTGTGGGAGTGGAGGGATGTCCACTGCTTGGAGAAGAAGAGCAAAGGACAGATATGAAAGAACAAAAAAGGCAAGGAAGCAGTGCAGGGTTTTTTGTTTTTTTTAATTTTCACAGATTCCATTCCTTTTCCATACAATTAAATCTACCTTTGGTTTAACCCCTTAATCTCTGGTGATGGCACCTTAGGCTTTTATTGCCCAAAAACATTTACTGCCAAAAGATCAGGAGAAAAATGCCCCTTTAACAGAAGCTTAAAGTGTGGAAATGGGCAGTTGAAGCTTTTCATGGCATGGCGGCAATAACATCATCTGGCATCTGCTACAGATCAAGTTGTTATTAAAGGGATAGTTAGAGGGACCGGTTTAAAAGTTGGCGATCCTAATTTACACCACAATAAAACTGTTTTTAAAGAGTCTTTAGGACTCTTTGTTATTTTGTCCATAACAGATCGACATGGTCCAACTGCATTTGCTCACTTTCATCTCTTGTTTATAGAGGTTTTCCCCATAAGCAGAATGTATATTCCTTGGGGAAAGCGGTCTGTCTATTTTGCCTATGACTCTCTGTAATATGCTATGTATATTGATTGAGAGTACAATAAAAAATGCATCTGATATTTTGAAGTGGGATCCCCAATGTGGTGCCTGCAACACCTTTCCTGGTACCTGCTGAGTGATTTTTTTAAGTAGGTGGGGCTTTTGCCCTGCAGGGCTTCTGGTTGGCCAGTGGACATCTGATTGGCTGTGTAATGTTTAAAAAAGTTGTTTCAGCAGCTGCTGCCACCATAGCCCAAGGATCTTCACTGTGTTACTGAAGGTATGGAAAAGGCTAAGGGAATCTATGTCTGTGTGAATGGAGGCATGTTTATTCTATTAATGACGATCTATATGGAAAATTAATCTTTGTGACTGGGTCTGTGAATACATCTTTAAGAATATTTTAACTATTTTGAAATTGCCAAGCTTATGAACTTATTCTGCAACCAATATGCTTATCAATATTCTGCAACCATCACACTTATGTGCTTTATTTACAAATTCTACTTTTGGCTAAGCAAAAAAGGATCCCTTTTTTACCTCACAGGTATCCATACACTCTGCCTATTTTGTCATACTACCAGCTATAACATAGCCTACCTAGAACTTCAGTTAAACAGAAAAGATCTAAGGCAAAAGCCTTTGGTGGTAGCCTAAAACTTTTGGGAAACAGCAATATATAGGTCATACACAGGGTCAAAATGCCACAGTGTGATTAGCAGTGGGATTCAAAGAGAAAGTGTTCTTGAGGTAAAAACCTGTGTAAAGTATAGAACACCTGAAGCTCTGTGCCTGTGGAAAGGAAAAGTGTTGTTTGTGCCCAGGGTCCTCCTGAGGTTAACATAACATAAGGAGGAGCTGTAATAAAGGTTCAAGGCAAGGTTAAAACAAAATCCTTACGGTTCCCTTTAAACTAGGGTTGCCAGCCTCCCGGTAGTGGCTGGAGATCTCCCAGAATTACAACTGGTCTCCAGGTCACAGAGATCAGTTCACCTGGAGAAAATGGCTACTTTTGGGGGTGGGCTGTATGGAATTATGCCATGCCAAGGTCCTTTCCCTCCCCAAACCCCACTTTCGCCAGCTTTCACCCCCTAGATCTCCAGGAATTTCCCAACTTGGAGCTGGCAACCCTACTTTAAACAGTCAGTCATATTACCAGGAAACTGCATAGAAGACAGCAGGTGCCTACTCCCCTGTCTTCTGCTTATAGCCTTACTTGTAATCCCATTTCTGCCAAGGGTTGTAGGAGGGAAAGAAAAAGTGAATGAGCAAGGCCTAACAGAAAGGTTGAAACAGACAAGACAAGAGGGTTAAAAAAGAAGCAGAACTCAGCATGCTTTAACTATCTATTTGACCTCTCTCACCCCCTCTTTCACTTAAAAAGTACTGAAGAGCATTACTGCACTTAGGATGCCTCCATTAATCTTTCTGACAGCCCTGAAAAGTCAGAGATTAAGCTGAGCAATAGTTTTTTTTTGCAGCTGGGATGAGTTCTGGGTTGAGATGCGATTTGAACCAACGACACTCGTTTACCAAAATGCAATTCCCATGTCTGTGATTATGGGGGTGATTTTGCAGATCAAATGTTCTTGTTCAGCCCATCCAGTCTCTGCAGTCTACACATGTCAAGGGATTCACCATGTGTAGACCTGCCAGCCCACACGTGGCAGACAGGAGAAGAGGAGGGGAGAACATGGAATCAGCACAGACTGTCAGGTTTCCTGCTTTTGACTGGCAAGTGTCCCAGTGGGGAAAAAATGTACCAGGCTGTCTGCCCTTTCAGCTGGGAGCAAGAAAAGTGAGCCAGCAGTTCAGTGAGGTGCCAGTATGAATAAATCCTTAGAACTTTCATATAATCTGACAGCACATGCACAAGATTACAAGTCTGCGCTCTATACTATGTAATCCAGGAATAAGCAAACCATGCTCTGGTCTATTTTTCAACCTACCTATTCTCTAGAGTGCTTAAGCTAGCACATGTAGGCCTTGATCCTCACAACCCCCCTGTAAGACTAATTACAGAGAGAGAAGGTGACTGGCTCAGAACTGTGATTTTCGTAGGAGCTGAACACAGACTTGAATTACACAAGTCTTCCCCCAACTCTTTATTTATTTCCTTCATTTATACCATCTTTCTCCCCCATAGGGACTAAAAGTGGCCTACATTGTTACTCTGTCATCCATTTTATCCTCACAACAGCCTTGTGAGGTAGGTTAGGCTGAGAGTGTTTAACTGCTTGCATGGCAGAGTAGGGATTTGAACCTGGGTCTCCCAGATCCTAGTCTGACACTCTAACCAATATACCACACTGGCTCTCAACTCTAATGCTCTTGGATGTTGCTGAAAGCCACCACAAGCTCTCAAATATCCCTTCGTCCTCCCCCTCCAACATCACCCCACTCAGATCCATCCCAAACATCTTATAGAAACAAATCATGGCAGTTGTCTAGCTCTATGGACTCTGAGACTGACCTCCCCTGACCAACTGCGACAGCCCTTATGCTGTCTCTGTCCAGTATTCCAACTGGCTCTGAGGTTCTTGTTCACAGTCACTAACACAGACTAGATGCTCCCACACCAAACATAGGAATGCACTGAAAGAATGAGAAGAATGAAAATCCACCTTGTCACCACCCTGACCTGAGTATTCTGAGTATGGGTAATAGGTATTAAAATCTTAACTGATCCATATTCAGATACCTAAGCAAAGTTTACACCGTTAACTTCAGGTTTCAATTGAACGTTCTTAATAACTCTTGTACATTACAGTTGATTAATTACAGTAAGAAAAGCACTGGGGTATAGACTCTTTAAAGAGAAATAATGGCCTAGTCTCTTCATATACGCAATGAATGCCAAAGAAGGGGCTGTGCCCCCCCCACAAATGTTACATGTAGATCTGTGATCATTTTAAAGGAACTCTTTCACAGACTGTAGACACTGGGGTTGCAATTTCCAGGAGAGATGGGGGATTTTCCCCTATGCTGTTCCCCCCATGTAATTATTATCAGCAAGCTACTTCACAGCAAACATTTAATCCTCGTTACTGCTCATTCCTAGAACTTGTAGCCCCTAGGCTTGCCAACTCTCAGGGCCAAGCTACACATGACGAATGACACTTGAACAGCAAGTGTATTTCTCCCTGTTCACTTGCCCTCCACTCAATCCACTTGCAGTTCAAGTGTCATTCGTCATGTGTAGCTTGGCCCTCAGTTGGGAAATTCCTGAAGATTTGTGGGTGGAGCCCTCGGAGAGCAGTGTTGTGGAGGGCAGGGATCTCAGCAAGTCCACCCTCCAGAGTAGCCATTTTCACCAGGGGAACTGATTCCTGTCCTCAGACTGAAGATCAGTTTGTAATTCCAGGAGATCTCCAGGCCCCGACTCAGAGGTTGGCAACCCTAAGACCCAGTATAAAATTTTTAAAAATTGTCTTTTAAAATTATCATGGAATTAATAGAGCCAAGCTCTGGGATACTCCTCAATTTCACCAAATGTTGACTGTTCAGGGAGGGATAGACTAATTTTATTACTTTCTCAACACGTGTGAACAGTTCACAATCCAGCCTAAAGCTTGTTCCTTCATGTTCTTCTTAAGAGAGATCCTGAAAGAGCCAGCATGGATCATACTAGGATCTAGGAGAGCCAGCTTCAAATCCCCACTTGCTTGGCCATGAGGCTTGCTGAGTGACCTTGGACCAGTCAGCCTAATTTTACCTCACAGGTTTGATGGGAGTATAACATGGGGGCAGGGAAAACACTGCACTGCCTTGAGCTCCTTGAAGGAAGGTTGGGGAAAATGTAATAAAGAAATAGTACACACAGATATAGTTGGGTATAGTCTGGACTCCTCTAATATTTTTTAAACTGTTGATAGCTGAAGCGCATTTTTTTTAAAAAAAAATTAAAGTAGGAGGCACATTTCACTCTTACATTGAAAGCTTCATTTCTGGAACAGTAAAAATAAGTACTCTCTCAGAGAACTTTACCGCCTATCTTTTCTGCCTGGTTTAGGGTTGTCAACCTCCAGGTGAGGCCTGGAGATCTCCTGCAATTATAACTTGCCTCCAGAGGACAGAGATCAGATCCCCTGGGGAAAATGGCCGGTTTGGAGGATGGACTCTATGGCATTATACCACGCTGGGATCCTTCCCCTCCTCAAACTCCACCTTCCTCAAGCCTCACCTCCAAATCTCCAGGAATTTTCAAACCTGGAGTTGGCAACCCTATCCTGATTAGAAGTGACTCAGAAACACAATGAGCAGTGTCTTTTGAGGGTAGGTATTCTTCTGTATAATCACCCGTGAAGCAGAGTTCAGCAGCATTACCTATCCCCAGAATCAAAAAGAGTCCAGTAGCACCTTTAAGACTAACCAATTTTATTGTAGCATAAGCTTTCGAGAATCACAGTTCTCTTCGTCAGATGCCTGATCCAAACTGGGTAGATACAGAAGAGGAGGGGAGAATCAGGCATCTGACGAAGAGAACTTGATTCTCGAAAGCTTATGCTACAAGAAAAATTGGCTAGTCTTAAAGGTGCTACTGGACTCTTTTTGATTTTGCTACTACAGACTAACACGGCTAACTCCTCTGGATCTATCCCCAGAAGAAGCTGACAGGAAGGAGTCAAGGCGAGAGCATGTATAGATGTAGTGGGCAGCCTCCTCCATCAGTTGTATTATAGAGCTCATGGGAGTCTGCATTAATTCTTTAATTTATCTTGTGGCATATTAGTTCTCCTGTGGCACACCAGCATGCCCTCCACACACAGGTTGAGCATTATAGATCTGATCCACTTCTCTGCCCCCAGACAACATCTTCTTATCTCTGACCCTAGTAACTCCCTAGAGATTAGCCCGCATTATCTAGCCCCTGGTTTGCTTCAGAGAACAGAAGGGACTAAGATGTTCTACAGCAGAGATCTCTACACCAGAGGAACTGAGCCTAATTGTCTGTAAATCAAGGAGAATTCCAAGCTCTACCTGGAGGTTGGCAAGCACTAGCCCAGCCATGTTTCACTCTCCCCACCCCCACTCTCCCCACTCTCCCCACCCCACCCCCGCCTCCAAGGTTTGAAAATGGTTTGGAGGTAGCCACATTTACTAGAAGGGCAGGCTGGCAGCCAGCAGCCTCATAAAGGACAGAATCTCTAGAACACTGAATTATTCTGTACCAGTCGTATTTTATGCATGTTTCAAAGCAATGAGGGCTAGGATCTTAGTTTTTAAAAGAGCCTATAGAGAATCTCAGGAATCTGTAATTTGTCTGGGATTCCTTACACATGGTAAGAAATGGCAGAAGAACTAAAACCCTGTTCATAACTCCCCCACTCTCTTTTCAGCCCAGCCTAATGACTGTCTTCTTCCGTCTTTATTAAGTGCCGTAACCGCTTCCTGAGCTGAACTAGTCAGAGTGCGTTCTGTTGCATGCAGAGGCCCTCTCATTTCCGCTACACACATTTTCTGCTTCCTGTTTTCGGAAGAACTGTGATGTGGGTAAGGGGGTGATGGAAACACCAGGGATGGAAACAGGCAAATTAGCTAAGGATTCAATTGTAAGGAGACGAACACAAGGGGGACAGCTTCTGTTGTTGTCTAGTGGAGCAGGTGTCAGTTTTGGGCTTGCAGCCCTTGGTTTAGGCCTGAAGCCTGCTTAGTGGCCTTGCTCAAGTGAGGGCAGGGAAGGGAACACTCTCTGCCTGTAGAAGCTTCCAAGTTCAATCGCCAGCATCTTTGATGAAAGCATCACAGGTAGCAGATGGTGGGAAAGACCTTTTGCTGCTTGAGCCCCTGGAGAGCAGCTGCCAATCAGAGGAGATGACAGATAGACCAGTGGTCTGAATCTGTATAAGGCAGCTTTTATGCTTGTATAAATTGGTCTCTCACAACTGGAAAGAAAAAGTCCTGTCCCATGAACAGAGGTTTCATGGACTGTGCCTTACCCGGTGATGGTTTATTATTTATTTTCTTCATTTATACCTTACCTTTCCCCCACAAATACGGACCAAAAGTAGCTTGTTTCATTCTCTTCTCCTCCATTTCATCCTCACAACAACTCTGTAAGGTAGGTTAGGCTGTGAATGTGAGACTGGTGAAGGATACTCAGCAATCTTCAATGGCAGAGTAGGATTCAAACCTGGGACTCCCAGATCCTAGCCTGACCCTAACCATTACACTACACTGGTTTATCCATGTGCTGTGAAAAGTTTCAACTGCCCATTTTCACACAGGAAGCCTCTATTAAAGGGACAGGACTCCCCCCCCCCCCACCTCCAGACCTATTGCTAGAGTTATGGTGTAAGTTACTAACCACTTTTATGAACAATATTAATCACAAAGGCCACTAGCCTGTTCCTTTTCAATACAAAATGAACACAAGGATTGCACAAACAGAAAGTCCACACTCCCCTATGGGGAAGACATCCCAAAATTGTCTCTTAATGAAGCGAGTCACTTCTTTTTCCTTAATCACGGTGGTCAAATGATGAACACATTCCACTGTGATTTAAGTAAAAAGGAGTGACTTGCTTCATTAAGAGACAATTTTGGGACGTCTTCCCCATAGGGGAGTGTGGACTTTCTGTTTGTGCAATCCTTGTGTTCATTTTGTATTGAAAAGGAACAGGCTAGTGGCCTTTGTGATTAATATTGTTCATAAAAGTGGTTAGTAACTTACACCATAAGTGTGTGCTGTACTTTGTAGACTTTATGTTAAGTTGCTAGTCCTTACTGTTGTGGGTCTTTTGATTCATTATCTGTTACCACACAGTGTTCCCCTCTGTATTTGTTCCTATTGCTAGAGTTGGCAGGTCCCCCCTCTCAGCGAAAGAGGGGGGGACACCTAGCACTACCTTGTGCCTTATGGGTGCTTCTTTTTGTGCATGCACTCCTGGCTCTTGCATGATGATGTCACTTCTGGGAAGCAACATTATCACACCGGCCATAAGTGTGCTCCTGCACTTTGTGAAGGGCTAATTCTGGCCCATTTGCGGCCGAAATTGGTCCTAGCGAAGTGCGGGAGCACACCTTTGGCTGGTGCAATGACTTCACACCAGGAAGTGACATCATGCCTCACTGGGAGCACACCTGGTGTGTGCTTTCCCGGGTTGCTTGCTGGTGATGGGCAATCTCCAGGGGGCTTGCCACCTTCCACCAATCACCAGCTATCAGCGGGCAACAGAGCAAAACCCCAGGAGATTGCTTGCCACTGGTGAACAACTGGGAAGCCTACCTGTTGCCAACCTTACTTGCAGCCTAACTGCATGTGACACTATTTATGGTCTTCTCCCATATCTTACCAAGCATATTGTTGAAATTTCAACTCTCAGGCACACAGGGGCCTGATTTGGATTGGGAATAAACAACATATTCAAACATATATCCCTGGGATATACAAACAGTAAATCCCAGGGATATACTGCCACTGAATAGAGGCTCTACTTAGCTATCCTAGTTAGTAGCCATTGAGAGACCTATTCACTTCACGCTGGCTTTTTTAAAAAAAAGTACAAAATATCTTTTGCTCTAGGATTAAGAGAAAGCAACGTTCCTCATTTCAATATTGCAGTTGCAAAAGGTACGGGGACTGTAGTCCTGGAATCCTAACTTTGAGCTTTCATCCTTGTCTGCTTGCCCTGTTTCAGAAATAGAGCTGGGGGCTTTTCCTTTGTGCCACTGTCCAAGTTCAACATCCGTCTTCACAAGATAAATAAAAAAAGGAAAGGAACAGGTGTAACTGCAGCCTGGAATGTACAACTGTGCAGTTCTCCTCCATGCAGTTATTTTCATTTTTCAGCAACTGCATGTTCAGCCCTAATAGACTTCGTGACAAGAAAAAGAAAAATACCAAAGCATCAGCATAACTGATCGCTTACTGTAAAGGCAGAATTGTGCAATCTTTACCAGATACGTGTGGGAAATCAAAGAGAGGGATGGAAGCCAGAAACCACAGATGGTCATTGGTTGTAACTCAGCTGGGTAAACACACTGGATTTGAATACAGAACCCTTACAATGGGGCAGTTGACCAGATGCAAATGTAAGGATTTGATGGGGCCCCTAAACTTCCAGTGAGTCCAATGCTTTGCATGTAATAGCATTTCCAGGTCATCATAACTCAAAGGTTACATTAGGCCTCAGAGAGGATGCAGTAATGGTTTCTCCCACAATCTCCTTCTCTCCTTTCAGCTGTGGGGCAAAACGAGAGTCCTGCTAGCTCTAGCAAGCAGAAAGGGAAGGTGAGCAAAAGGACCAAGGAAAAAGTAAAAGGGGAGAAGAACCCCTCAATGAATTCTCTTTCATGACTGCAGAGCTCCTAAAGAGACAGACATAATCTGTTGTAACTGTACCCTCATTTGAAAACCTTTGGTTGGGGGGAGATCCTAAGAAGTTGCAATGTGGCAGGGAGTCATACAAAACTTTGGAGGGAGAGTAAGTTCAGCAGTAGCTCAGAACCTGAAGGGAGATACAAAGAAACGAACATCGGCAGACCAACTGTGGTCAGGCCGACGAAAAACTGTGCATGGAGACCGTTCATTTTGAGTCCTTGCCACAGATTCTCTGGCTGGCCTTGAGACACATCTCACAGCTTTGGTGCTCTTTCAGTGAAATGGGAACTACAGTGATATTCCTCAAAAGGTCTCTAGAGGACAAATTCAACACAGATTGTAACTCACTTTGCAAATTAAGAATGCTATGTGAAGTTAGCACATGTAGAGGATTGCAAGCTTTCCCCTCATCTCTGGCTCTGCTCCTGTGCCTTTAACAGCAGCCTGGGATGCAAAATTTAGTAGGAGACGCACTCCATTTTTATATATTGCGCTGATGTCAATGGAACAGAAACAAGGCCTGTACAGAAGCTGGAGACTCTACGCATCCCAAAGGCCTTCATTTGCTGCCCACTGTTGCTCCAACACAGAACTGGGAAAAATGCCAAGAATATATGAACCAGAAGCAAAGTAGTGTGAACTTTATGGTTCTGTCTTTTTCCTGTTTTCTACCAACAAATCTTCCCTTTGTCTCAGCACCAGATTTACACCTTCCTTGGTATAATGAACATCCCTTCGGAAGACAGATCAAGATGGGTAGCCGGGTTAGTCTGTCTGTAGCAGTAGAAAAGAGCAAGAGCCCAGCGATACCTATAAGACTAACAATATTTGTGGTAGCTTTCATTTGAGCTTTCATGAGCCACAGCTCACTTCTTTGGAAGTGAGTTTCTGAAGAAGTGAGCAGTGACTCCGAAAGCTCATACACCCACCACAAATTTTGTTAGTCTTATAGATGCTACTGGACTCTTGCTCTTTTCTATCCCTTAGGAAGGACCCGGCAGAATTCCCCTCAGAGCTGAGGCTGGGCTGAAACCAGCGAGATCAAGTTCAAATCAGTGCCAGGAATGTTTTTCCCCTGCAGCCCAAGGCAGCCACAGCTAGCATGAGGATGGGCTGAGTATAAACCAAAAGCAGAAGGCCTGGGGTGGGAGGTTTTTTAAGGGCATCTGCTCCAGAGAGGTGAAGAGCTGCCCTTCCACAGTAACTGTGGCAACTTCATAAACACTGACCTCAGTACTTTTTAATGACTTCCTTTGGAAAAACACAGCAGAAGGCTTCTGCCAGCAACCCCCCCTCCCCATTC
Organism: Eublepharis macularius; assembly: GCF_028583425.1. Taxonomy (NCBI): domain Eukaryota; kingdom Metazoa; phylum Chordata; class Lepidosauria; order Squamata; family Eublepharidae; genus Eublepharis; species Eublepharis macularius. Next base: position 156,803,366 of record NC_072793.1, on the reverse strand, counting down.
TATAGCCTGCTCAGTCTTCCATGATACATGCACTTTAATGTTTCACAAATGAACAACAGGGCCAGTAGCTTGACACCCCTACTCTTATTCACAACACACAACCCCTTTCTCTCCAACATTACATTGCATTGCCAAAGGCTCAGCTCTACCAGCTGTGTTGATTTACCCTGTCATGGCAAATAAGTACTTAGAGTTACACTAGAGAAACATTACTATCCACAATGTGTTGTCAACGACCAACACTGTGACTAGATCTCAAGAGGTGTTTTTTAGTTTCGAAAAAGATCTATGGGAAGGGAGGCTATCAGTTGGGGTTAACTCTTTCTCTCTGTGTCATTTCTTAATCAGAAATGCTCCGCTGTGCTGTGCTCCCTCCTTGGGAGGAGGAAAATACAGGGGTTTGTATTGGACCTCTCTTTGTGCTTACTGTGGCAGAAAGTAGCATTTAGGAAGCCATTTTTGATTGGGGGAATGGCATATAGGAGAGGGTAAGTCATTTCTTTTCTCCAGTGCTGCAGCAGCCAATCCATGCTGGCCTCTTTCCACAGCTGTGTTTTAGCTAAATACACATCTGAAGATCTAGTCATGGAACCCCAGTGTCACATGTGGTGATTATGTACATAGCTTTACAAGCATATGCATTTTAGGCGAGATGCTTCTACCCACACCCCCGAGGCAGCTCAAAGTATTTAGCTGTTCCAGGCAGATGCCATCAGCTGCCTGTCAAGGGTCTAACCTGAATCCTGCTTTTCCAGTCAATGCAACAATGGTGGTGTAAAGGCCAGACTTTAGAATGGAAGCTCAGGACCCACCTCATGAAGGGCTCGGTACTGGGCCCCCCAAAGAAGGCTGTTGCTTTACACTGGAAGTGTATCTAAAGAGGTTAGGGTTGCTGACAGGCCTGAATACGTTATTTTAATAGAGGCTTCATGTGTGGAAATGGGTAGCTGAAGGTTTTCATAGCATGCAGATAAATAACATTATCAGGTATATAACAGCCTCTTGGAGTGGAGAGTGCCCTCAAGTCATAGCTGACTTATGGTGACCCCTGGTGGGGAGGTGGTTTGCCATTTAATCCTCTGTTAAAGAGACAGGGCTTTTCTTTCTCCAGGCCTTTTGGAGGGGTATGAAATATTTAAGTCAAGACTCAAGAAATTCCAAACTGTGCCACTACCATGTATAAATACTGCCTTCTGTGCCAGCAGTCTTCAACCTTTGGGTCAGGACTAGGGATCCCAGGTGCCCACCAGTGGTGAGCAATCTCCCGGCAGTTTACCTGCTTGCCCACTGGTCACTGGCAACCAGTGGGAGGTTTTGAGCCAACCACTGGCAGGCACCCTGGGAACATGCATGGCATTCATGCTCCCATTGGATGCAATTATGTCATTTCTGGAAGTGATATCATTGCGCAGGCCACAGGAGTGCTTTTGGGCTTTGTTTGGGACTGATTTGGGCCCTAAATGGGACAATTCTCAAAGAATTGGCCTTGCGCAGAGCACAGGAGCACTCCCGTGGCCGGCATGTATCGGGTCCTCATTCATGGGGGGATATAGGGACCTAGGAACCCTAGTCAGGATCCTCAGGTGAGTAGAATGGCCCCCCACCTCCTGGGCCATGAACCTTTTGTTTTTGGAAGGACCTGTCCAGAAAACAAGGCACCACATCTCCTGCCTCTCTTCATGTGCCAGCTGGGAAGAGCAGCAGGACAGTAAGGTGAAGCAACTCTGATTTCTTCATGGCTCCAACCCTCACTATGGTACATATCCTAGTGCTTGGCTCATTTATCCTATCCTGGCTCTTGGTTGGCTAGCCTTGATCACAGCACTCTTTTCTCCAGTCAATTTCATATTGTTATATCAACCTATCATTATAATAAAATGTGCAGCAGGTTCTCCAAATTCCCATCTTTCATTTTTTTTTAAAAGGAAGTCTCCAGACCCTTCCCTTCTGGAGATAAAAGTAAAAGGCATATCTCTACAATGGAAGAGGGCTAGATACTTACTTTTTTTAAAAAAAATGAAAGCTGGGAATCCAGAGACCCTGCTGCACCTTTTAGTACAACAGTAAGTTGATCTATCGATATAAAATTGACCATTTTAAAAAACGAATTGTAAAGTGCTCCGGTAATCCAGGGGAATAAGGGTGGTCACTTCTGGCACCAGAAAAAGGGGCATGTTTGAAAAGCACGTAACCGCTGCTGCTTCATGCTCTGTCCCGAGGTCAGTTTCACCTGCTGGTGCTGGCCTCTACCTCCTGGCTCTGCATCAGCCTGGGTAGGCCTCTCTAGTTTGGGTGGGTGGGGACTTAGGTATGGGTGGCAGAGCTGCTCCCCTTTTATGCTTCCTCATGTGTTCATTTTCAATCTTTTTTAAAAATCCGGTCCTTATATCAATTTATTGATAATAAGCATGCGCAAAAAGGGGTGTGTGCTGTGACGTCAACAATGCTGCTGCTGCTGAAGATAGCACCCTCACTTGAAAATCTTGATTTTTTTAAAGGCATATGCAGAACAAACTCACACCACAACTATAAAAATGCAAAGAGAGGGCAAACATGCAGAACTGTACTCAAACCAATTCAAATATTTGGGGATTAATTGCTAATAAAATCTGGAATAAGTCGAGTGTGCGGAAAAGTCTTGATTGATTGATTGAGTCCTATTCCCCCCGCATGACTGATTGAGAGAGAGAGAGAGAGAGAGAGAGAGAGAGAGAGAGAGAGAGAGAGAGAGACTGGCCCAAGGATACCCAGTGAGCTCCAAAGTAGAGTGGGGATTTGAACTCAGGCCTCTCTCTTCTGAGTCTGACATTTTAACCATCATGCCAACTGGCATGGAAAAAACCTACTACATTGTTCTGCACTTTCTCTTTCATTCTCCCATGATTATTTCAGGCACACTTTCTTTCTGTAAAGGGATATCCTCAAAATTATCTAACATGAATTAATTACCCTCAATCACCCTTTTAACCACTCTGCTGTATGCTTAGTTGGGGTGGACAGTTTCCACCACTCTACTGCATGCTTTGGGGGTCTGTAAGGATTCTAATTTGTGTTAGTACAGAAGAGGGGGTCATGACCCTGGATTAAGTAATGTACAACATGATCTTGTATCTGTGGTGTGTCTTGCTTTATATCTCACTCCAGGTCTCATCTGTACATGTGACTCCCAAGAGGAACAAACGCTAAAAGAGCCATGTTTGTCTCTTATTGCAGCAAAAACAAGAGAACCCTGTTGCACATTGAAAGCCTATCCCATTTACTGTGGCAAGAGTTTTCATGGGCAAGTGCATGTTTATCAAATACATGAAGTGGACAGCTTCTGCCACAATAAATTAGCATTGTCAGCTTTTTAAAAAAACTGTCCTACTTCCCATGCCTAACTTTGCTATGCTACACAGAAAATTAGCTGGTCAAGAGTTGACTGCCTTTTTTCTACATGTTAAACAGCTGCTAAATACACAAGAGCACACCAGCCCATTTTTTCCTGGTCAGCTAGCAAACTTAAGACAGTCAGCTTTGTGTAGTGGTTAGAGCAATGGATTGCGATCAGGGAGACCCAGGTTTGAATCCCCACTCTGCCACAGAAGGTCGCTAGGTGACCTTTGTCTAGTTGTTCTCTCCCAGCCTAACCCACTTCTCAAAATAGTTGTGATGATAAAAGGGAAAGCTGCATTGAGGAGAAAAGGTTATAAACATGTAAATAAATTAATAAATTTTATATCGCCAGACATTCGTATCTGTTTTTTTAATGGTCTAGTTTCCAAACATCTCTTTAAAGCTGTGTGGAATCCAAGTCTCTGAGTTCCCACTCCCCTTCAGTTCCATCGGGCCCCTGAAACTTCTCCCAGAACTACATTACTATACAGAAGGCATGGTGGGAATATAATTCCTGTATGAGAACATCCCTTCTACAGTCAAAGGTCTCTGATGTTACAAAAAACCCTGGGGGATATACCCATGTCTCTATTAGCAACCATGAGGAATTCCAGCACTCCTAAGTGATGTCATTGCTCAGCCTGGCATAGCCTCTCTGTCCTCACCCAGAAGCCTATTTGGCCAGTCCAAGTTGGCATGAAGCTAGCTAGGAAGAGACAAAGGGAGTCTGAGAGGCAGCCAAAACATTATGGGCCCAGGAAAAGAAGAACACAGGCTTGGAATTCTAGGCTAGAAAGAGCAACTACCGAGATGGAGAGTGGAGATTTGTGTCTTGTCTCGGTTCTCTTGCTTGTTAACATAGCTTGCATCCAACAGAGAGACAGCTGGAAAAAGGTCTCAATTCTCCTAGGGGGAAGGGCTGTCCCAGAGAGAAAGGAGTTGGTCAAGGTGGGTAGACAGTAATCAGGAAAGGAAAGCAGGCGATCCTATCTTCAAAGGAAGAAAAATGGGCTTTCCTGCAGAAAGTTCAAAAAGTATGTTTCTCTTAAAATGAGGAGAAAATTCATAGGCTGCCTGAGATAGACTGGAAGTTCATGGAGAAGAAAGTATGGACTAGGGTTGACAACCTCCAGGTGAGGACTGGTGACCTACCAGAATTACAGTTGATCTCCAGATCAGTTCCCCTGGCTACTTCATAGGGTGGACTCTGGCATTATACCCCCTTGAAGTCCCTCCCCTCTCCAAATCCTGTTGTCTCCCAGGCTCCACCTCAACATGCCAGACTGCAGATGTGAGGGAAAGAACCCGCTGGCCTCTGTCATGGGCAATTGGAATAAAGGCCAAAATAGGACAGAGATGGATTTGTCTTTTTCCCTTTTAAAACAGTGCATCTGTTGAATTATCTTACTATTAGCCCCTCCTCCCCAATCCAGAGGTCTTAACTATGCCCTTTCTGTCTAGTGCCTGTGCTCAAACAAGAGCCGAAGAAGTTCACCAATTTGCTTGCTCAGATGAGGAAAGGGGCCGCATTCAGCTGATGTCAGCCAGACTCACTTCCTCTCAGAGGCTGTTGTGTCAGCCCTGGGCCCAAGCCAGAGTGCTCTAGCTCAGGCCAAAGAAATGAAGCAAGGAGGAGGGGGACTCCAGCCAGGCCTAGCTGCTTCGAGCAGGCCACAAGATAAAAGGGCCATTTGTACTACAAGAAAGGGGGGGGGTGAGAAAGGAGCCAGCAAGGGATGAAAAGGCAGAGCTGGAATTTTCCCTGAGGGGGATCACGAATGGCTGGCTGGAATGAAGACAATTTGGATGGATGGGAGAGGAGGGAGTACTGAACCACAGAGGTCAGAACAAAGATTACAATCGGGCTGAGTTGTACCCATTTAACAGTGAGAAAACAGGTTCTGTAGCTACATGTGCTAGTTGTTGGCATGTTCTGATACTGTATTAGTTACGAGGACGTAATGGGCAACTGTACACGTTCAGTGCTCAGAAATACACCTTATCTTCTTTGTGAACTATGTTTGCTAGAGGATACAATATTTTGAAATTCTAAAAAATTGAGACTCTTAGGAGTGAGATGTTCCGTGACAACAAAACCACAGAATAGGCTAGCCCCAATAATCCTAAGCAATACAGTCCATAGGAACAGAGCAGGAACAATTGAAATATGAAGCATGAGACTGATGGAGAGGAGATCACTAGCCAGTCTATTGCAGGGCTGGATCTAGGGTTGCCGGCACCCAGGGCAACCCAAATCTGGCTCCTCTTGCTGGCGCTGTGTGATGATGTCACTTCCGTGATGTCATCACGAAGGGAGGAACATGCCGCCCGCATGGCTCGCTAGCTGCCCTAGCGTGCCGCAGAGTTGGCAGAGGCAGCGCGGGTGTCTGGGAAGCCGCCCACACCATTCGCCTGCCGGCCGTCCCATCTTGCAGGGCAGGCGAATGGCACGGCGGCCTCCCAGCCCCTCGCGCTGCCGCCTGCACACTCCCGGCAGCTGGCAGCTGCACCTGGCACCCCTCTTTGGTGGCGCCAGGGGCAGACTACCCCCCCTGCCCCCCTGTCAATCTGGCCCTGATCTATTGTGGGAACAAATGGGAAGAACTCTAAAAGTCTCTGATATATACGTAATGTTAATTATATGGGATTTTAAAAACCTATATGGGTAACCTACTATCTGCTTTCTTAAAGGATGGGCAATGATAAAGCTCCATTGCCTTTAGTTTCTTCATGAGGTTCTATTTCTACAGGTAACATCCTGCACAATATGCATTTTGGATTTTAAATAATCAGTACACCATCTTTCTTCCCAGTGGGGACCCACAGATGCTTACAACACATTTGTTTTACTTTCACAACAACAACCCTGTGAGACAGATTGGGCTGAGAGTGTGTAACTCGCCCAATGTCACACAGTGAGCTTCCATGGTAGAGTGGGATTCGAATCTGGGTCTCCCATATCCTAGTTTGACATGTTATCCACCGCACCACACTGGCATACAAGTTACTTATATGTGTATGTTGCATTTACAAGTTATCTTTTACGTGTATATTAAAACAGGCATATACCTAATGGCTGTGACTTGATGGCACTTCACACACACATACACCCTAACAAATATAGCATGTAAACTAGCCTTCAGTATCTGTGATTGGGTCCAGTGGACATGGGGACACTGTGTCATGTAGTTACGATCGCACAGAAGGCAGAATTTCAACACATACAGCTTTTCCCCTGCCACAGCTGCCATTGCCGCCAGGACAGAGACATTGTACAGATACAATTCTGAAAGGTACCTAGCTTGGACTTGGGAGTTATGCTCACCTGTGGAATGTGGCAGTTTCTTCAGACAAATACTGGCTAGGATGAAGAGAAACTTGTGCGGATGCAAACCAAGTTCTTCAACCCATGCACATTTGTGTGTGCACGGCTGATACTTTCTTTTGGCAGCAGTTCATAGCTCTTCGGAGCTCAGCAATTGTTTCTCTTTAGGGTGGGCAGGGGGACAGAATCTTATATTTTGGGGATCAAAACCAGTAGTGTTGCGAAAGTTTTGTTCAGACACTGTAACTCTGCCTTTCAACAACAGCTACTAGAAGAGCCACTTAAATTGGCGGGAAGCTGCTTAGACTGAAGTAACTTCCTCCAGCTTATAGTAGGATACATACCATTATCCCAAATTACTGCTATTGTGAATGGTCTCTGTCCATCTCTTGATTACACTTCACTTTTACATTATAACATCACAACCTGTATTTTCTGCATTTCATGCCCTTTGACCCTGCTATTTACAGCTTTTTTTGTTTATAGCTTAGTATTTGTCTTCCGAGCAAGGACCCACCTCATGCAATAGAAGGGCTCCAGCCCATGGAAGCTTATGCTAGAATTAAAATGTATTTGTCTTTATGGTGCTACAAGATGCCTGTTTAGGCCTTTTTTTTTTTTTTGCTGGAACGGACTTAAAAGGCCACCTGCTCTAGTTCTGGGAAACAAAGAATTTTAAGTTAGTTTTAAACTTAGTTGCACAGAATGTAATGCAGATGTGGTCTGGAAACCCCATTCCTTTATGACATCAGCCTGATAGTCTGGGACTGATGAACTAAGAAATGATAATTAAAGACTGACAAAAAACATCCCCTTGAGGGGGTTATTTAACCAAGTCCCCAAGGAGAGATCTCAGCTCTTTAGTTCTCTAGTTGGTAGAGGCCGGTATGAAGATGGAAAGAGAGAGGATAGAGTTAATAAACAAGGAACAAGGTAGGGTTGGCAGCTGTGGGGTTGGGAAATTCCTGGATATTTGGGGGGGGTGGAGCCTAGTACGCATGGAGTTTGAAGAGGGACCTGAGGGGTAAATAATGCCATAGACGCCGCCTTTCAAAACAGCCATTTTCTCTAGGGGAACTGATCTCTGTGGCCTGGAGATCAGTGGTAATCCTGGGAGATCTCCAGCTACCACCTGGAGGCTGGCAATCCTAGCGAGAAGAATTATGCACGTGTTAGATAGATAATGAACATCTTTTTGACACTGGCTGCACAAAACACTGGAGTTCAGCAGCAAAGAAGGATGCCTCTCAAGTAGTTAGCGACTTAGTTAAATAACCCCCTTATGAAGTACAGAAGAAATGGGCCTCTATATTGGCCAGGGGCACATCTGGTGACCCTTGCCATGGTGCACTGTGGCTGCTATGAAAAAGTCCTTTTGTGAGTTGAATTAAGTGCTTCTGTATATGTGCGTATGTCTTCTAGCTAGATGCCCTTGAGGCTGGCCCAGTCACCAAGGTTCCCTCTCAGGCCAGTACTTTTTGGATGCAATCCAGGGCTGACATCTTTTGGATACTGGCTCTAGCCTCATATGTTTACATTTTAGAAAGGAGGAAATATTTCCAAGGCAGCAGGTGGGCCTGTAGATTGTGCAAGTGTTGAGTAGAGTGGTCAGTCCATGGTGGCACCATCTTGTCTAAGACTGTTGTCTATACACAGCACAGGCGTTACTCTTTGAGGTACTTCTCACCCTCATGAAAATGACAAAATGAGTAGAAGGGGGACAGATAAAAAAGCTAGTCTGGAGAAAGAGGCAGCAGACTATAAGAAAATCACTGCTTGTCTACTAGAGATTAACTCGCAAACACATTTTGACAGTACCCTGCTGCACAGGAAACCGTTCTTTCAAATGGTGGTCTGTTATGAGTGTGTGTATGGGCAGGGCTGGGGGGGAATCCAATTTTGGTGTTAGGCCTGCTCCTGATTAGCTCAGAGGAGTAGGACAATTAATAACTATTGATTTGTTTAGATAGTTATAGCTCATTTTTCTCCGCAATGGGGACCAAAGTAGCTCACCACTTGGTTCTCTCCTGTCCATTTTTTCCCTCACAACAACCGTGTGAGGTAGTTTAGGCTAGGAGAGAGTGACTGGTTCAAGGCCACCTAGTGAACTTCCAGGATGCAGTGGGGATTCAAACCTGGTCTTCTAGGGTTGCCAGGGGACTTACCTCCCATGCACATGCTATGCAGAGGCACACTCCCACACTCCCTCTCCACAGAGGAATCCCGAGGCGCACTGACTGAAAAATGCCTCTTTGGAAACAGCATGCATGTGCCACAGCTCCTTCCTTCGTTCCCTCCCTCTCCAACAGGACAAAGAAAAGAACTGCGATGCATGCATACACGCTCAAAGGGACGGTTTTCAGTCAGCATGCACCAGGATTCCTCTGCACGGGCACTGGGTGAGCAGGGTCAGGGGACGACGGGTGGGGGCAGGGGATCCCCCTCCCTGGGTGGGGGGATGGGAAGCCTATGGTCCCATATCTTAATCCAGCGCTCTGTCCACTATACCATGCTGGCTATGAGAAATTCCCACTTTGGCAGCTGATAACTCACATTCAAAGCCCCTGCTTTTTCTTTTCTGTAGCTTGCTGGCCATATTTTAGTGCAAGAGCCATGGAAACATGGTTTGGATACTTTACCCTGCCCTGTCAAAAGCCCAAACCACAACCTAACTTTCATCCTTAAGCTCTCACTGAAAGATCTGCAAAGGAAACTTCTATGGTTTTGATACATCCTGTCTTGCTTATTTTATATCACGAAAACATGCAGCTACACAATGTGGCTTTGGTAGGCCACATGCAACCTGTGGACTGTATGATGTGTGTGGGCCCGCTATATACACCTCTGCTCGGCTAAGACATCGAACATTCTAGAACATTGATACTCACTCTGCAGCTCGTGTTCAGCCACATTTGCAATTACTATCAACCAAAAAAGCCACATTTAATTCCACGGCTGACATGAGGCTTCTACCCCAAGGAGGGTTGCAGCTAACCCATTCATCTGGTGCAGCTGTTTCAATGTGCGAAGCCCGGCAAGGGTCTTATCCTCCTCATGCATAGGTCTTATCCCCAACCATGCCACACTGGGGAATGGTGCTTAGAAGAGTCACATGTGGCTTTCAAGCCACTGAATATCAATGTTCTAAAGCAGCCACCAGGCAACCCGCCCTCCATGTTTTCTGCCACACCCCTCCCCACACTTTCAAGGAGACAGACAGACACATCAGGACTCATTTCCTCCCTTACTTTCAGGTCTGTTTGGCACTTGTCTCAACTAGATGTTCAACAGAGACCTCAACTTGGGTTTTGATGGACATCTATAAAACAGCAGAGAATAGCGCCATTTGAAGAGAAGAAGGGATAGTCAGTGGCTTAATCCTTTCCCTGCCTACTCCTCCTTCCCTGAACTTGCCTCTACAACCATAATTTTTCTTCCAGGTTTGAAAAAAACACTTATCTAGGATCCCTGACTACAAAAAGGCAATGGGAGGGAATTGTGGAACCTCTGGCACTGCTCAGAAATATTTCTTTTTGAGATCTTCTAGTTTGGCTTTATAAAAAACTGATGCTCAAATATATATAAAAATCTGAAGTATATAGGTGAGAAAATGCATCACTCTAAGGTGTAAGTGTGAAAATGATAATATCGATATATCTTTGTTTTATTGAAAGATGTATTTTTGCACCTACATTTATATATAACAATACTTGTCAAAACTCAGTATATGTTGAAATTTGCCTGGAATTCTTAAGACCAGCAGGATATCTTAGAAATGTTTGTATCATGCAGCTTGTTTTTGACACACACGCATGTCAAAACAACTTGGAAGACGCAAACATGGTCAATGGCATGGAAAATGACCTTTACTGTTAAGCGATGCAAATAGGGATGACATTTGAATATTTATTGCATTCAGTTGGCTTTGAGCCTTCGTGGTAAAAGTCAAGTTTCTTCTAGGCCTTTTCAAATGTTAACAATTACCAGTAAACATCAAAATTTACCACATTTTGAATACATACTGCAACAAAATATTTCACAAAATATTTCATGATACTCTGATACTGCAATATAAAAGAAATGGATTCAAACCAAAGGGACATCTCTTACCCTGAGGAAAATATCTGTTCATTCGTTCTCACACATACTCGACACAATTCACACAGCAATGCGAACAAGCAGGGAGCAGGTGCATTGGAGAAAAGTGATTACAGCGCACAAGATAGACCCTTTCATGTTTGGAATCCTTAACAGGGGGAGTTTTTCTATGGCCGCTTTCAAGCGTTCACAAAGAAAAACCAACACCTGTTGAAATTTAATTGGACAGACAATTGCTGGTGAACCACACCCATGTTTTCAATCCCACTTTGAACTAAGGCAAGTATCATGTTTTTAGATGAATGTTCACAAAACCTGGCCCACACAACAGGGGGCTTGAGTTGTATTTGGGACTCCTGGGGTATGAATTTATAAGTACCACTTATTATGGCTATTTTCACTGGTTGGTCTTAGATAAGAATCTGAAGAAGCAATTTTAAGCTGGTGCGGCATAGTGGCTTCAAAGAATGGACTGCAATCCAAAAAGGTCTCTGATTTTAATTCTCGCTTCTGCCATGAACTTGCCAGATGGCTTTTGACAGGCAACTCTTTCTCAGCCTCCCACCCATAACACAGGGATAATAAATACAGGTCTGCTTAACAAGGTTGTTGTAGAGATTACAACAAAGTGCATGCTAAGTGTTTGAACACTGAAAGCACTATATAAAAGTCAAGTGTTATTATATTAAAACAAAAACTAATTGGAAAGAGCTATATAATAATAAATAAGTGCTGCCAAGTCACAATTGACCTATTGTGACCCCTCAAGGGGTTCTCACGGCAAGAGATAAGCAGAGAACTGATTGCCTTCTTCCATGTACAAACCCAGTCTTCCTTGGTGGTCTCCCATCCAAGTATTATGACTGACCTTGCTGAGCCTCCGAGCTCTGATGAGCTTGAACTAGTCTGGGGGAAAGGGTATAAAAACCTACATTAGCGATCATCTGTATTCTATTTCTATTCCACATTCTGTCCTAAGTTAGCAACCATCACAACGGACTCCATGAGGAAGACTCAAAGGCGCTTTTGGTAACCAGTGAAAATCCTCCCATTATTAAACCAGAGCTCTAAGTCAAAGGTTAACTGCAGCTGACCTTAATTTGGGGAGCAGCTTAAAATTCATCTTGGGCTAAAGCAGAATTTTTCTGAGGATGAGGGGCTAGCAAAAGGTGGAAGGTGGGGAGAGATGAAGGGTAGAGCAAAGAGCTCAAGAGTCAGCGAAAGGCAACAAAAAACCCAAAGTTTTTCATTTAACAGCGTGCGTCTTCTCAAAATACCACCTCACACTTTCTAGAGGAAAACCGTTCACTGCTTTGCCTTACAAGGCCATGAATTACACTACCGTGCACACAATTTGTCTCTTCATATGTACAAGAAAGAAGGCACCATTGTAAGAACTAAGAGGAGTGGCTCAAATAGAAGACATAACGATACTCTCTGGCTAGCATGCTGGGCTTGCCTCTGACAGACCTGGGTTCAAATCCTTCTTCGAGTATGAATGTTGTTGGTGTTCTGTATTTTCTTGGCTTCATTTAGCCATTCTATAAAGTGGGAATGTCAGTGATCTACCTCAGAAAGACAAAGCAAGTGAAGGTATTTTGTACACAGAGATATGTTACGGGGAATTTTAAGGATAATCAGGGCAGTATCTCACCAGGTCAGGCTCCTCTTGCTGCCCATCAACTCTTTTGGTCTGAAAGTTTTTTATTTACTTTTTACTTTTTAATTTTACTTTATTTAAACCCTGCCTCTCTCCCTAACAGGGAGCTTACACCAGTCTCCTCTCCTCCATTTTTTCCTCACAACAACCCTGTAAGGTATGTTAGGCTGAGAGTATGTGACTTGCCCAAGGTCACCCAGTGAGCTTCCATGACAGAGCGAGGAATTGAACCTGGGTCGCCTAGATCCTAGTCCAACTCTCTAACCACTACACCATAATGGCTCTCTAAGTCAAGTCATTTCAATGCAGCTCATTATGTGTCCGTTGTGTCGAAGTTACAAATATGCCACTTATGGGCCAGGGCCAGTTGTGTCAAAGGGCACAAAGACATGAAAGAGAAAAAACAGAATGTGAAGAGAAATTAGGAGGAGGAGAAGCAAAGGAAAGAGCAGACAAAGCCCGGGAAGAAATGGAAAAACACATTCTGAGGAAATACACGAGACCTACTCAAAGGCGGAAAATGGCAAGAGAGTTTGAAGCCCTATGAAACACAGTAGGCAGCTGCACGTACCTTTTTCCGATGTGGATCATTCTTTGCAAGGCAGGACCTTTGCAGTGAGAGGTAGCCTCCAATCACCTGGATCTCCTCAGCTGTGGGGTAGCGTTTCTTCACAGGAGCCACAGCTGTGGGAGAGTCACCCTCAATGCCGTTCTCCACTGCAGTGACAGGTGTCACAGGGGCCTTGCGAGGGTTGATCGTGATGGTGTTGCCACTGCGACGCTGCACAGCTGGGTGGGGGGACGAGGCATGAGCCAAGCCCCCCACCCTGACATCCTCCTTGGCATAGCTGTTCCCGCTGCGCCTCATGGCCTCAGCCTCGGGTGGATCTTCAGTGTCCAGGGGAAGCAGCTCACAGCTGGCTGAGGAGCAGGAAGTGGGGGCTGGGGGCCTGAGAGAAGAAGGAGAAGGGTTGGCTTCCTGCCTGAGGTCTGTGGGTGGGGGTGGGGAGGTTGAGGCCCGTCGCGGCACAACCACAAAGGAGTTCCGGGAGTGCAGCCGTAGATTAGCCAAGGCCTTGCCCTGGACATCATCATCAGCGACCGGTGCTGGTGGTGGTGCTGGATAGAACTCAAACGTAGCCTCAGAATCAATACTGTCTGGTCTGGACCCTCTCTCAGGGGAGGCAGCCTCTCTGCCCCATGTTCTGCCTGTTGGAGAGCGTCTTGGGGGGCTGTCTGGCCAAGCCTCACCACTGCTTGATTTGGCTTCAAACTGGCTGCGATAAGACGCCACAGTGAAGGGCACTGGTGAGGAGAGGCCTAGTAGGTCACGGGGAGGGCTGGGTGTCCTGTCACGGTGCTGCCTTTTGGGGCTGGGATCTGTCGGTAAATATCCAGGCTTCCTGGCCACATAGGTACCCTCTGTTAAGTTCTCAGTGCTGTGGGATCTCACTGGCCGTGGTGATACAGGCCCACCACTGTCCTCCTGGTTGAACCTGCTCAGCAATTTGCTTACCCGCCCACGGCGCTGCTCTGGCAGAGATGACCGGTACTCAGCCTTACCAACCGAATTGAGGTCCTCTACACTACGGCTCAAAGCTGACTTGACAATGAAGACCTCTCCGGCGCGGATCTCAGTGACGCTGCCCCCACGACGTGCCAGCAGCTCGTTGAGGGACTCCATGCTGCCTGATTTGGACTCCCCAGAGTGTCGGTCAGTGGTCATCTGTGCTGGTGGTGCCCCTGGGGCTGTCTCAATGATAATGACATTGTCGGCACGTAGCGTGCGGACGCCGGGAATCTGCCCATACAGATCCACAATCTGCTTGGCCTTAGCACTAGCGAGGTCACTCTCCAATGGGGCAACCTCCTTGTGGCGCCGCTTCTCCAGCTGAATGAAGGGGTTCTGATGGACTGGGCCAATCTTCTCCTGCAGCACAGAGCTCTCTAAATCCCCCTCTTGGCAGGGCTGTGGGGCAGCAGGGGTGGGGGCTGCCCCACTTTCTGTCCCTCCTGGGCCACCAGATTCTGAGAAAGAAGCATTAGAGCCTTGCTTAGCGCGGCGTCTTTCAATGATTTCACGTTTCCAGGCTGGCATTTTAGCCATGCGATCTTGCTGCTCCCGTTCTCGCCGGCGGGCCTCTTCCTCCTCTTTACGCCGACGCTCTAATAACTGGAGCTTCCACTCCGGCAGTGCTGGAGCCGAAGACATCTTCACGTGGGATAGTGAACAAACAGAAGGAAAACCTGAGAAAAGAAACAGCGTGTTTTTTCTTTAAAAGAAGAGTAAGTTACAATTAAAACAGAGGGGGGAAGAGAGGAAAATAAACTCAGTGAATGTAACAAACAAGAGGGAAGGGATGAAGAGATGACAGGAAATGTCAAAAATGAAGGTGGAGGAGAGAAAACAGGAAGGAGAGTCAAGGCCTCCTTTCCACCTGGAAAAGGGAGAGAGAAGGAAAAGAGGAGAAACAATTGGAAAGAGAAAGTCGGAGCAAAATAAAAGAATCCAGGTGGAGAAGTGGAAACGTAATGGAGGGGCTAAAAAAAGGGAGTAAGAGGGGACCCAGAGGATTGGGGAAGGAGGAAAAGGGAATCAAAGGGATAGAATCAGGAGGAGGGAGAAGGGAGGGAAAGATAACTGTAAGGAAAAGGGAAGGGAGGAGATTCAAGAGGGAAGTGGTGGGAGGTGGAAAAGAGAACTCCAGCTACTCAATAAGAGAGAGCAAGAGGACAGAAAATAGTAAGAAAAACCCTCCTTTTGGCTCCTCCTGGTATTTGTTTTCTCCCCCTACCCACTCAGTCCACTCACCCTTTCCACACACGTCACACATGCTCCCTCTCACGCCCCAGGGTGGTGACAACTCCACACGTGGGTCTTCACACAAGGAACCCAGGCATCCAAATGCAGGCTGAGGGATGTGTATGAGAGAGAAGGAGGGACTAGCAGCATCTAAGAATTAGCGATATCTGAATGTGCTTTAATGTATCTTTGTCTACACAGTCAGGATCAGCTACAAGAGTATGATGGGCAAGGAAGGAGGGAAAATGCTGATTTTTTTAAAAAAATGCTTTTTCAGTGCATTCTTGTATTCATGTGAATACAAGACTGGGGATGGTAGTTACTAGATCAACTAGTCTAGACTGCTGGCTTCCGAGCATTTGGTAGTGCAATAGAGGACACTCTATTCTAAGCCCATTGACTGGAGTAATTCTGCATAGCATTGCACTTTTAGTCTAGAATCTGAGGTGCTGTAATCTGACCCAGCAAATGAGAATCATGAACCGTGACAATTAATTCCGATTTCTTAATCTTGATCAAAACCAAGAAGATCTCATGACTTCAAGTTTAGAAAGGAAAACCTAGATTCCAAACCGCATGGAAACAGTAGATATAAAGTGAATTTCCTCATAGCTGGCTGCTGGAATGGTAATAATATTTGACAGCTAATCCACCTCCTCCTGCAGATATTTGACCCAAAGAGTGGGGAACATTTCTTTAAACTGAAGCTGAGCACAAAGGAAATGCTTTAGGATTAGAAAGTCACACTGAAGTCATGTACCCGGAGGGTAGGGGAGTGCTCTTAAAATTCTATTTCTTGGAAGTAACGCTACCTCTACGTCAAACTGTTTACATTTTGCAAAGGGATACGTACATATCTTAAATCCTCAACAACAGATCAAATTTGAAAAGGAACAACGGGGGTATAGGGGCGTCAGAGAGCTGTGCACAAGATGAATGGAAGCAAGGTTTACCCGGAGTCCGAATGTCAAGCAATTCCAGGAGTTCGAGGGTCAGCAGAATCAACAGCAGCAGGACACAGAAGGTTGACTTTGGTACCTAGTGCCACCTTATGAACTTCTCAGCTGGGTCAGAAGCCAGGGTTGTAGAGGAAGCACAGTCGGGGCTAGGCAAAGCAACAGGGAAGATGGACTCAAATCTCAGCAGCTCAATTGGAACCCAGGCGTCCGAGGGAATAATGCAAGTGGGAGGCTGAATAATCCTTGACGAACAATTCTTCTGTCCAGGGAATTCCAAGCATTCAAGTGCCTGGAGAAAAAGGGTCTTCTTTTTAAAAAATGTGGAGAAAGCCTTTTAAAATCAATAGTGGGAGTGTTCCATTAACTCGTTAAAACCCAGGCGGCCGAAGATGGAACAGCAGTTCAAAGCAATCTTTTGATCAGCAGTGGAAATAATATATCCCCCTAACCGGAGAGATCCAAAGCCCCGCAGGGACGGGACGGGAGATCAATGGCTTTGGGCGGAAGAGAAAGCGTGGACTTCTTGAGATCAAGGAACGTCCTTTCTCCGTCTTCCTTTGACGCACGATGCTCAGGGGACCCGTTAAAACCCAGGCGTCCGAGAGGATGAGCAGCCGCCGACAGGATAAAAGAGATCTTTCTCCGGATTAGGTCTGGTGTCTCACAGCACCGGCTACGGCACCGACGAAGGAATCGCCCAATCTTGGGAACGTATGGAAGAGAGAGGAGTCCCTGGCCACTTTCAAGCCAGCTTGATCTTGGCGCTGTGGGGCAAACGGCGGGCCGGATCCCCCGCTTGGCCCATGACTGCTGGAAGCGTGGCGGGTTGCAGCGGCTCCTTCTGGGTCGCGCTGGCTGGGGAAGGGGAGGGAATTCAGCCGCTGCTCTGCGATCTCTTTCGCCCAAGCCAAGGGAGGGGATCCGGGTGGATCTGGTCTGGGTTGTTTCAGGGAAGGAGGGTTGGGTTGGTTCCTTTTCTCCCCGTCTCCTTTCTTCCCTTTTCTCGTTAAAACAAAAAAAGGCTTTCTTCCCCAAGAAGAAGTTTTCGGATCGACGCGACAGAGGAGCGGAGGGTGGGGCGGGGTGGTGGTGGAAATCTCGACCAACCTCTCCTAACACATCCGCTGCTTCTAATCCTCCACCGAGCTCCACTCCGCCCCCGGTTCTGAAATCCCTTAGCCTAGGTCTGGGGGAGGGGAGAGGAGGAAATGGGGAGGGAGGACGAGAGAGAGAGAGAGAGAGAGAGAGAAGAAAAGAAAGAGAAGAGAAAGGGGGAAAGGGAAGATGACTGAAAGAGAGAGGAAAGAGCGAGGGAGGAGAGGAGGAAAGGGAGCTGGGGTCTTTGTGTATAAACAGGAGGGGAGGACAATGAAAGGGGCGGGGCGTGGGCTGGCAGCAGAGAAGCGGGGTCTGGTGGGGAGGGCTGGAGCCAGGAGGGAGGAGTCGGCTCGTCAGAAATCCTGGGGTCCGGCTATGGGGCGTTTGGAGCCGTGCAACAGAGAGCCACCTATGGGGTCCTCCCCACAGATCAGGCCCTTGGAGCCCTCTAACCTCTCAGGTCCCCTGCCTCGGATTAGAGGCTGTCTGGTCCCACGATGCAGAACTCTCCCCAGTTGCCCTAGATAGCGCGTGCTCTTTACCTTCATGAGTATATTCAGGCAGTCGGTGTAGCCAGAGCCCAAACAGGCATCCTCTCCCCAAATTGGGGGCGGGGGCGTGGAATGCCTATTTATTTTCCTGGGCTGTGCCTTTCTGAGGACCATCTTTAAAACAGAAACGGTCGGTGTGGTTTCTACAGCAGATTAGAGTTGTCAACCTCCAGGCGGGATCTGGAGACCACCCCTCCCTCCTCAAAAATTAGAACTGATCTCCCCCTGGAAAAAATGGATGCTTTGGATATATTGTGCTCCACTGAGCTCGCTCCCCTCCCCAAATCCTGCCCATACCAGGCTTTGCCCCTAAAATCTCCAGCAAATTTGGAAGGGGTTAGCTGTGTTAATCTGTTGCAGGAAGCAAAACTAAGAATAATAGTATTTATTTAGACATTTACACCCCATTTTTCTCCCCATAGGAACCCAAAAGTGACTTATGACATCATTCTCCCCACCTATGTTTTATTCTTGCAACAACAACCCTGTGAGGTAGGCTAGGCGAAGAGAGAAACGGGCCAGGTCACACCATGAGTTTCCATGACAGAATAGGATTCCAACCCAGGTCTCCCAGATCCCAGTCCAGTACTCTATCCACGACACCCTACTTGGCACCTAAAGGTTGATTATAGCGTGAACTCTTGTATGCTGCTCCAGCAGATGCTCTTCGGAAGTCTTTTTCTTGAATTGTATTTAAAGTAGCTAGTCACCAGCAATAATGGGACATCTAATGAAGACACAGAGCCAAGGAACTGACCCCCAAAGCAAGCCCTGCTAACTCTATCCTGACATTCACAATCGGATAACATGGGCTATACCAACAGGGACTCGAGTCACAAGTTGCTTCTCTAGAATGATACAGGCCATTACCAGCCAACAGTGACCTTCTGATATCTACCCTGACCTGCTTGACCTCTCTCTACTCAAGGGGATGAAATGGCCACACAGCTGACGCTGACCATGGCAACAAGGTCCAAAAGCCACCCAGGTCTTTCTGCAGCTCACTTCAAAAGAACTGTACTTCAAGAAAGACTTCCAAAGGAAGCTCCAGTTTGTGAGACTGCTGAACTGGCATTTATCAGCAAGTGTGATTCTATTCAATTTGGACCTAAATTGAACAATAGATTTCTTTCATAATAAACACAGCTGTCAAACAAGCATACCAGCACTAGAAAAAGAGAATTATTCCCACCTCTTACTGTTGTTGTATGGAGGTTGGCTCTGAAGAGTCACGCTGCCTTGTGCATTTCAGGGCCTTTTGGCCCTACCGTTTATTTTGTCTCTGTACCAAAGTATGTATATGGGTGTCAACTAAAAACTATATTTTATGTCTTCATGAATATCGTTTGCATTTCACAGCACAGTGCATCTGAATAAAACAGCTTTAGTCCATGTACATTTATGCCACAATAAATCTCTTAGCTGTAATGAACCCCACCCTTTGAACGGCAACTGTCTTCTTTCCAGTTGCCTCCGTCTCCACTTCTGTTCCTTTTGGACTGGAAGTGCCTCAGGGCAGGAACTTGTCTCCTTGTACTCCTATCAAGAGTCAGGCGCATTGATAGTTATTTTTATTTACTTAATTTATATCCTGCCTTTCTCCCTAACGGGCCCACAGTGGTTTACACCATTCTTCCTTTCATTGTATCCTCAAAAAAACCCTGAGAAGAAGGTTAGGCAGAGAGGGTGCGGCTGGCCCAAGTTCACCTAGTGAGTTTCCACGGCAGAGTGGAGGTTCAAACCTGGGTGTCTCTGATCCTAGACCAACACTCTAACCATTATACCACACACATTTAAAGAACACTTTATTACTCGGATCAGTGACAGGGGCATCTGCAACATAAAGTTGCTGAATTAGAATTAGGGAGGTCTTAACAAGGACATTGGATTTCTCAATCACCGTAGCTGCTAGTATTCCAACCTCCTTACCTCTGTAACTTCCAGTTGAATCTGCTTATGTTCTTTCAGATTTGTTTTTATTCGCACCTTTGCCTATTTATCAAGAGTTTGGCATAATTTTCGCTCTTGGGGTGGAATCTTATCTTTTGTGACACCCCTCCCTCACCTTTCTGACGCCAATATAAATGTGTTAGTCTAATGGATCCACACCGTGTATCTGATGAAGTGAGCTGTGACCCAGGAAAGCTTATGCTGGAATAAATTTGAATAAGTCTCTAAAATGCCACTGGATATGGACACTTCTTCAATACGTGCATTGGATCATGGTGTCACCTAGTGGCCAGACAATATTATTGTCTCTTTTGGATTCCCACACACACAAAATATGGCTGGAGACAAAAATCCATTTTGAGAGAGTTCATTAGGTAAAATTTCATTTTGCTGACAAATTCATTTGTCTGCCCACCACACAATCTCTCTGAAAAACCACATGGTGCAAGTTTCTGAACACTACAAAACCCATAATTTTGTGTGAACAATGTACAGAGGGATAAGAATGCACACCACAGGCAACGAATGCCTCAGTAATACAATCATCATTTCTCTAACAAGGGGTCACTTTCCTGCCTCTGTTTCTAAGAACACATTTGTACTGGCTATTTCATGCAATCCCTTACCTGTCGTACTTTTGGTTCCATCTTTTCCCATGGGGTTTATATAGCTCTCCCCTTCACAGTTCCATCCCTACAGTGGTTAGAGTGGGTGGACCATGGGACAATCACACACTTTCATCAGCCTAATCTACCCCATAGGGTTGTTGTGAGGATAAAACAGAGGAGAGTCCCCCCTACTGGGGGAACATACAGGGTATAAATGAA
Source organism: Eublepharis macularius (assembly GCF_028583425.1). Lineage (NCBI taxonomy): Eukaryota > Metazoa > Chordata > Lepidosauria > Squamata > Eublepharidae > Eublepharis > Eublepharis macularius. The sequence goes on along the minus strand of NC_072793.1, from coordinate 156,782,720 downwards.
GTGAATAAACAAATAATCCTGTGAAATTGGCTAAACCGAGGCTGCTGCACTTTTCAGAAGGCTTCTCTGGGAATAAGCCCTGACAAATCAAATGGGTCTAAGTTCCGAGTAGACCTGCTTTGGAAAAATGGTGGGAAGGGGGGAAGGACTAAATACTCTTGCTCCACATGCCACAGACCCTGCACAAATCAGGGATAGAGGTGCTAGGAAGCACAGAATTTCAGAACATGCGTCTCTCCTGGAGATTTGAGTTTGGGGAGGGGAAGGAACTTTCTTAGCAGGGATGTGTTGCCATCGAGTCCAGCTTCCAAAGCTGCCATTTCCTGCAGTCTGGAGATCAGGTGTAATTCCAGGAGAACTCCAGGCTCTGCACAGAGATTGGTAACCCTACATACGTGTGTGTGGATTTGGTCTGCCCAGTCCTATGGAGAACAGGCCTGTTTTGGGCTTAGGTTATGATAAAAGTTTATGTCCCCCTGACCAGTCTCTTGCAAAGCTTTTCAGCTAAAATCTTTGGGTAAGTATTAGCAGAAGAAATAATCTCATTTCCAAGGACATCTCAAAGTTTGTTATCTGTCACAGGTGCAGGGGGCCTTTGAAACCACTAAGAAGGGGAGTTGAGGCACCCAAGGTCGGCCAAGTAACATTCCATCCCATTATCTTATCTGGACTAGCTTGGTTCACAAGTGGATTTACAATCATGTTTTCATTCCTGGAAGCTCTGGTGCTGAACTCTTGTGTTTCTGATCAAATACTTTGTCAGGTATGTTTAGATGCTAGGGTATTTAGCTTTGTTATTTTATCTATCCTTTATGCACACTTTCTACTTCAGTATTTCATTCACTTATTAATAAACAACTGTGTGTGTGGTGTGGTGTTTCCTTGGTTCAATTGCTTCAATTGGAAATAGTGTCTTGATTAGTTGAGCCCAATGAGACCTTTGGTAACTTTACGGGTTGGGAGTCAGCTTGCTGTTTCTCAAATACAGTTGGTTAGGCCTGAGGCTTGATTCCCGCCCCAGTGCTAGGACTTAGGAGGGAACTTCTGGATAACTCCCCCAGACCTGTGAATCCAAATTAGCAGTCCTTGACAAGTCCTAGTCTGACACTAATGCCATGATCCTACCTACTGTTATTATCTGGTGTTTATACCTACTATTATTATCTGGTCTTGTCACACCAGTTCCTTTTTGTCTTTAAAGACTGCCTCAAATTAAAAACTCCAGAACTTTCCCGTGGCTTCTGAGAGTAGCAAGGATCAAGACAAGGCTTTTTATGTAGGTGCAGAGTCATTCCAATAACACAAAATTCACACACAAAAAGCAAATTTGGTTTCACTTGGTTGCAACAAAGGAAAAATGGAATGAGTGATAAACAATCCTCCTTCCTTAGGTCTAAGGCAATTGCAAATTAAAAAGAAAGATTTCAGTTTCCATCCTTTTGGCATATTTGTGAAGCCATTTTTTCTTCTGCTAGGCCAAAACAACTGCCCTTCTTTCCCCCACCCCCATAGAATCTCTGCGGATGCTTTGTTGGAATTTTTCTCAATTCAGATCAAGTCTGTGCCAAGGAAGGGAATCCTTCATCCTTTAAGCTCCATCAGGCACCTTCCATTCTAGGCTGATTCTTGGAAACTGTGAGTCCATTGCTGATGAGACACTCCTAAATGGGAAAAATGGGGGAGGAGGCAACACCTCTTCTGTCGGCTACTCCTCATTAATGTACCAGTTGGCAGTCCCCTAGTTGACAATATTGAAGCTAGCTAGAAAAACCATTTTTGCAACCTTTGTTCTGTCAGACTGGCTTCTGAGCATTTGCAGAGTGCAAATGACACATTGTTCTTCCAAGCTGCAGTTTTTATACTAATTAGCTATGAGGTGGGGTGTCAGCTGATTACACACTCTACTTTGAGCTATCAAATGTCACATGAGGCTTCCTGTCAATTTCCCCAAACTACTTGACCTTTTTGGCTCTATAGCAATCCACACCTAATCAAGGTGGCCTTTGCCAAAAACTGTTGTGCTCTCCCTCCTTCCTTCAGCTCCAGTTGTTGGTCCCATCTTCCCCTGAGCTATCAGTGTCAGCCCAGATCTTCCAGGTAGCAAATGACTTTCTTTTTAGTCGATAAGAATGCCCCTTATATGGAATCATGAAGCCTGCATCACTTAGAAACCTCTTTTCCATGGATCCAGGCAAAGGCAGGTGTAGCAGGCTGAAGCAACCAAGCACTGAAAAAAAGCCATGCTTTGAAAATGGAAGCCAGCAGAATCAATGAAATTAAAATAGATTATCTGAAGACAAAGAGTTTCCAGAGGGGGCTGACCTCTCAAACATGGTTTCATTGCTGATTTCGACAGGGCTTTAAAAACACAATTTCTTGAAAAGGTGGTTCTGTGCAACAAATTCCCAGATAAGCTGCCATGGGAGCAGAGGCAGCTGCCCACTGTAGGCCTTTGGTAAGCTCTTGTAATGGTGCCCACTGTGGGGGGTCCATCTAAAGAGAAGCCAAATTTAAGGAAGGGCCTCACATGGTTAGACCAACGAAAGGGGAACGTTTTTTGGCAGCAGAGTGCTGGATAGAGACGAGGGGCAATTTGTCCCTATAATACAAGCAGCTACAGAAAGTCAAGAAAGTTCTTTCAGTACAGTGGTATCGTTGACTGGCTCACGAATGGGTTAGCTGAAGATGTTAAGCACCTTTGGACAAACAACAGTGGTTGTCAGTGTCAAGGCTTGTCACTGCCGCCACTGGGCGGGGCCCCAGCCAGGCCCATCCTGGCGTCAGAGGGGCGCCAGGGATACTGCAGGACCCTGCTCTGTGGAAGGAGGGGCAGTATACATCACCCAGACTCCCTCTCAGTCCACTCGCTGACCTGCTCAACCTGGCCCGCTTACCCTCTGCGTCCTCCATCATCTCCTCCTTCCAGAACTCTCCTCCAAACCTCCACTCTTGCATTGCACTGCTCTCACTCCAAATCATCACTCCTTACTCACACCCACCACCTCAGAGCTCTTCCTAGCCACCTTATATAGGATTTCCTTGCCCTGCCCCACCCTCCTTCTAGGCTTGTTCCTTCTCCTGACTTGGCCCAGCTGTGCCTTCCCTCAGGTGTTTCCCTCCTACCACTAATCCCTTCTTGGCTTCCTTGCCTTGCTGGCAGGGTGGGGTTGAATGCGAGCCATCCCCAGCTGAGGTCTCCTTGGCCTTGCTCATGAGGAGCTGCCCCAGCTGGCTTCTGTGCTGCTGAGCATGCCTGGCCTTGCTTGCGAGGAGCTGCCCCAGCCGGCTTCTGTGCTGCTGAGCATGCCTGGCCTTGCTTGTGAGGAGCTGCCCTGGCCAGCTTCTGGGCTGCCTGCTTATTGATGCTGGGCGGGGCTACCCATCTCCTCCCCCAGAATGCCTGTAGCAGCCCCACCTGGAGGGGCTTGGCTCCTAGCACCTCCTGAGCCAGGCTGCTGTCCTCTAGCCAGGGTGTGGCTCTGGGCTGCAGTGGCTGCTTCTCGTCCTTGGCAGGTAAGGGCTCTGTCTGGGCTGTTGCTGGGTCCCTGTTCTCCCTGCCTCTGTCCTGCTTAGCCCCCTCTCTTCCCCCTGGAGGGTGGGACTGGCTGGTCTCCCCCTGCTCCCCCCAGCCCTCTGAGGCTTGGGCCTTTCGCCTCTTCCCTCTGGAGTGGGCAGGTTCTGGACCTGGTTGCTGGCTGGGGTAGTAGGGCCACTTCCTCCCAGTTGCCTCCCACTGCTCCCTCCTACCAAGTCTGTGGGCTGGGACGCAGACCCCGGACAGTCAGGCGTTGGGTCCCTTCTTGGAAATCACAACTCCATACTTAAAATTCCCCCAGCTCTCTTTCCAGTTCCAGGACTAAATATCTCCACCAGTGTCTGTGGAACACAAAGCATGTGGTTTTACTTCTACACGTGTGCAAGGCAGTGGTACAGTGGTATCATTGGCTGGCTCACGAATGGGTTAGCTGAAGATGTTAAGCACCCTTGGACAAACAACAGTGGTTGTCAGGCGTTGGGTCCCTTCTTGGAAATCACAACTCCATACTTAAAATTGCCCCAGCTCTCTTTCCAATTCCAAGACTAAATATCTCCGCCAGTTAACTCATGTGCAAGGCACATCCTGGGATGGTTTGCACTGGGTCTTATGGAAGACCCTCCTGGACTCCCCCTATGCTACTACAAGAAATGGAGAGAATTGATAAGAAACAGTGACAACTGTGAGGCTGTGCTTAGGGTTATCAACCTCAAGGTGGGGCTGGAGTTCTCCTGGGATGACAGCCAATCACCATACTGCAGAGATGAGTTCCCCTGGAGGAAGCTTCAGAGGGCAGAAGTATTACATCCTTACTGAGCTCCCTCCCATTGCCAAACTTTACCTTCTCCAGGCTCCGCTTCCAAATCACCACACATTTCCCAAGTTGGAGATGGCAACCCTCGTTGTGCTAAATGCCCTCTCCATATTATTTAAAATAATCTATTGTCCTCTGTTTCTTGCCCACAAATTGGGATTCCAATCCAGGGTTAAACCGCAAATAAGCACCAGTTTGTTGGACCATTCAAATTTATATATCACAACGCAGGGTGGTTAAATCTAGGGATCTCGTAAACCAGGAAGTCCTCCGTCTCATCTCAAGTCCCTGTGCAAGCCAAGCTCGTTCTCAACACAATCCAGCGTGTTGACAGGTGTACACAGTCTTCCTAATCAAATCAAATGCAAGAAGGGCAAAAACAAAGAGGCATTGTGGCCGAATGAAGGGTCGGGAGATTAAGTTAATTTTGTTACGTGAATGTAGAATCAATTGTGCCTGAAAAGAAGGTGAGAAGAAGCTGATTACGTGATTTTATTCTCTAAAATTAGTCAATAGAATCTAATATAATCCACTCTGAATCGAAAAGAAAAGAACAAAGGTGTAAACTAAAATTTCTTCTGTTGTCCACTCTTCAGACTTCTTCCTCCCAAGTTCATATGATTCTCTTTCTCCAACCTCATGTAAATGCTCAAATCACAGTTCTCGCTTCCTATTGTCTTCTGGACTGGAGAGAACAGAATCTTTTGGAAGCTGATCTGTGGCAAGAAAAAGGGCAGGAAAATGAGATTCCCACTGAATTGGACCAGATATCTGGAAGCAAATGTGTATCACATGGCAAACAAAACTGTTGCTTGCTCAACAGCATGACTTATTATGATGACCAATGTTAGCCAAGATGAGGCACCACAAATTTGCATTTAATTAATTACAGCATTTATATACCTGGCCTTTCTCCTGAGTATCTCAGGTCCCAAAGCAGGTAACAAAGGTAATTTGATAAACAACAGAAATAAAAACATTAAAAACCAACCTAAAAGCACCTTATGCACAACCAACATGGTATTCTCCTTGCCTGGCTTCAGGCAAAAGCCCCAAACTCTCTAGAATAGTTTTCTATTGCAGCTTTGCCAACAAGCCTGGAAAGGAGAAGCCACCAGCTCAACTTGTTCTGGGAGCTGTGTCGGAGGCCTGGAGCAGCCTCTGAAAAGGCCCAAGTCTGACTCTTGCCCAACATACCTTATGAGGGAACCCAAATACCGACACACTGCAAGAATTGTTATATTCCCATTCCTACGTTGTAAAAGAGATTTGTTTCCATTTCGCATCTAGAGTGCAACTTACACCAGAGTAACAGTAGTGTAGCTAGTTGGTCTTTTTATATATATTAAAGGACTTAATCCCAAGGAAAGGTGAGTGTAGCACTGGAGTCCTTCATGACACCATTTACACTAGCCAATCACAAGGCAACACACCAATGACACTCAGACATTTAACAAATATGGAAGGAGCAATCTGATGCACGGCAATGCTCATACACCTCGGTCTCAAATATGATGAAATAAATAAATTTTATCACTCCACCAAACAGAAGAAGTAAAGAACACAAACTGAGAGCCAGTTTCGTGTAGTTGGTTAAGAGCGCCGGACTCTAATCCGGAGAGCAGGGTTTGATTCCCCACTCCTCCACTTGAAGCCAGCTGTGTGACCTTGAGCTAGTCACAGCTCTCTGGAGCTCTCTCAGCCCCACCCACCTCACAGGGTGTTTTGTTGTAGAGATAATAATGGCATACTTTGTAAACTGCTCTGAGTGGGAAGTAAGTAGTCCTGAAGGGTGGTATATAAATCGAATGATGTTGTTGTTGTTGTTGTTGTTATTCAACTGCGTCAAGAAATGTGGCATGCCCCCTAAAAGCCCTATCATGCTTTGCATATGTGGGTTTGAATTCCCTTTTGCAAACTGATAACCTGTTGGTAGAGAAGGAAGTACAGATAGACTAAGAACATGAGTGTAGTTAAGTGGTTAGAGCAGTGGACTAAGATCTGGGAATGAAGGTTCAAATCTCCACTCTGCCTTTCTGGGTTACCTTGGGCCAGTCACACACACTCCACCCAACCTATCTCACAGGATTGTTGTGAGGATAAAATGGAGGAGAGGAGAATAATGTAAGCTGTTGGGGTCCCCATTGGGGAGAAATGGCAAGATACAAATAATAACTGTAATAAATAATGTAGCTCCCCTGGGGGAAGGCTGCCACAAGAGGAAACCCACAAGGCCTCCCAGATAAGAGCTCTAGCCTCACTGGGGGGAAGGTATCCTGTATGAGATGGAGTGTTTTGCAAGGCAAAGGGAACAGAGACCAAGTCCTGCTCTTCCCCCTGACATGCCTCTGGCATTGCCCAGTTTTGGTGCAGGAGTTACAGTGGAGAGGCTCAGCTGACTTGCTATCCTAAGCAATTTCAGAATGGCCTCAGCGGTGTACTATCATCTCTAGGGTGACCAAGATTCCAATTCAACCACAGTTTATGGCCACAATTTCCCATAAATTATGAGGAATCTCTACCTTGGGGAATGGCTCCCCCCCTGCCCCCTGCCCCTTTCAGGGCCTCAACTCACTTGGTCTTGATGCCTTCCAGAAACCACAGTAGTGCACAGGGGATGGCTTCGTGACCTGAGGTGGTTCCGTGCTTATGCGAAAGAAGTTCTGCTCTGTAGGGTTGTAGCGAGGCCATTTTGTCTCACTGACATCTGAGGCAGTGGGATTGCTGCACAGGAGACAAAATTTCATGATTTAAGAAATCAGACAGGATCTAGTTCTGTATAAGATACACAATATACAGTATCTGATTATTTATTGATTTATTTTTTCACTTATTTCATTTACATTCTGTCTGTCTCTCTGAGACTGAAGGTGGATCACTAGGGTTGCCAGCTCCAAGTTGGGGAATTCCTGGAGATCTGTGGGTTGAAACCTGGAGAAAGTGGGGTTTGGGGAGGGAAAGGACCTTGGCATGACACAATTCCATAGAGTCACCTCCCAAAGTAGCCATTTTCTGTGGGGAAGTCCCAGTGGTGGAATACCTTCCCCAGAAATATGTGCTAGGTGACTGCTCCATTATCCTTTGGGTGCAAAGTCCAGCCAATTTTATTTTCCCAAGCTTTTAATTATTAGCTTGCTTTGTGCCACATCTATAAGGTGATTTTTTAAAACCTTCCTGCTTTTTTTGTTATTTTGTTGTTCTTATTAATTAATTGTTTTAAGGCTTTCACTAGCTACCTTGAAAGTTTAACATCGAAAGGCAGGATGATCCACTCGCAGAGAATAAAGGTCAGCATGGTCTAATGGTTAGAGTGTTTGATAAGGATTTGGCAAATCCAGCTTCAAATCCACATTCTGCCATGAAATTTGCATGGGTGATAACCGGGCCTCTCTCTCTCTCGCTCTCTCTCTCAGCCTAACCTACTTCACAGGATTGTTGTGAAGATAAAATGAAGGCACACTAAGGACACGCCAAAAGACCGCTGCTGCAATCCAAAGCTTTATTCATAAATGCCGAGGGTCAAAATCAAAAGGATGGGGGAGCGCCCACTCTCTCCGGCTGCTCCCGGCAGGAGATTGGCAACGGGCTAAATTGTCCCGTTTCGCAGGGCTCACAGCTTCATCAAAAGCCACAAATGAATTCTTAGTGTAAAGCGTATTCCTTTACTACAAAGTAACCTGCTGGACAAGAGTCAAGTTTCTTCTTAGTTTTAGTTCAACAATATAGACAGGAGAGGAAAGAATGCTCCATTATATGCAACCAAGGAAGTTGTGCCAGCAGAAAATCCCCCACCATGGATCCAGTCAAGGACAGTAGCTGGTGTGGAGGGCCGAGGATGGGGCACCCAGACATTGAGGAAAAGACAGTCCTCTGAACGGGGTGTGTTGGCGGTCCAAATTTCAGCATCAGGAAAGTTAGAAAGAACTATTTGGGGGCATGAATTGCCGAAGGTGGTGGCTTCCAGGATGTGGCTCCATGACTTACGGGGCACAGGCTTCCGGAAACGCAATTTGCCCGAAGGGGGCTCTGCATAGGGGATGCCCAGATAGGCTGTGACTGTTCTTGAGCCAGCTGGGAGATGCTTTCCCCGGACAGAGCCACTGCTGGTGACTACTATAGTATCATCTTCTGCAGAAGACTTGGGTTCCAGTCGGGAAAGGACCGGGAAGCTCAAAAACCAAAGGAGGAGACAAATCATTGCAGCACCTGAAAGGGAAGCATCCCAGAAGAAGCTACAACAAATGGAAGACATTTCCCCTTGCTGACCCTACCCTTGGTTCTGAAGGCCAGATAGCTCATGAGTTTGAGGAACAGGAAGACCAACGTGGTAACAGCTGCACTAGGCTTCTTGATAGGGTTGCCAGGTCCAGGTTGGGAAATTCCTGGAGATTTGGGGGGTGGAGCCTGGAGAAGGCAGGTTTTAGAAAGGGGAGAGGCCTCAGAATGGTATAACACCATAGAGCCCATACCCCAAAGGAGCTGTTTTCTCCAGGGGAACTGATCTCTGTCACTTGGAGATAAGTTGTAATTTTGGGGGATCTCCAGTCACCACCTGGAGGCTGGCAACCCTACTTCTTGAACATCCTAGGTGTTAAGGATAGTTTTTATTTATTTAGATTTCTGTGTTGCCTCTCCAGAGTTCTGTTCAAGGCAGCATACAATGAAAATAACAAATATATTGTTGAAGGCTTTCACGGCCGGAGAACGATGGTTGTTGTGGATTTTCCGGGCTGTATAACCGTGGTCTTGGCATTGTAATTCCTGACGTTTCGCCAGCAGCTGTGGCTGGCATCTTCAGAGGTGAAAAATCAGCAGTGGTTGAACATAGCCTAACTCAAACAGGACACAGTATCCTATTCCAGGACACTAAAATACTTGACAAAACTTCCAACTACTTTGTCAGATTGCACAGGGAAGCCATTGAAATTCATAAGCATAAACACAATTTCAATAGGAAAGAAGAGACTTTAAGAATGAACAGAACATGGCTTCCAGCCCTGCAAAACACCAGGCTAACAAAATACTCCACATTCCACAATAGCCCTGCAGAGAAGATTAGCATATCAAGCACCAATCCATATGCAAAAGAACCTCCTCAGGATACAGTGACGCCTCCCTCCATTAGCATTCCACACCCTGGGAAACTCCTACATGATGACTCAGCCCAAAACCACTTTCCTGAGTAGATATAAATTACCTGCCAACATCTTCTCCACATACTGACACTGAGAGATCTCTGTCTTTTTGGTGCTACACCTCTGAAGGTGCCAGCCCCAGCTGCTGGCAAAACGTCAGGAACTACAATGCCAAGACCACGGCTATACAGCCTGGAAAATCCACAACAACCAAAATAACAAATCATCAATATAAAAACATCTCAGTGAGAAAGGCAGACTATTCGATGATGTATGTATGTATGTATGTATGTATGTATGTATGTATGTATGTCTTGGATTTCCAGACCCACCTCACTCACACAAGACCCAGTTGAGATTGAATAACTCCTCACCATTATCCTGACTGGGCTATGAAAATACCATATGCTATTAATGTGGTTGTAGATTGATCACTGTTTGATTTCTTGTGCAGAAGAAACATTTGTGACAAAGAAACCTGAGGGAAGTGCTGCCTTCTGTATCTTCTGGGCCAGGGATGGTGAACATCTGTAAGTGAACAGTTTGCTTACCCGCTTCTGGCAAACTCCGCCCAGTACCGCATCACTCGGGGGATTAGTGCTAACTCTGCCTCTGTATGAGTTGCATTGGTTCCCATTAACAGTGTCAGGGTTCCAAAAAGATATGGGATCTCAGATCCATGCGTCGATCCCATCCATTCAGGCCATACTGAGCCAATGCTGCGATGGGTGAAAGTATATGCATACACAGGGCTTCCGCTCTTTGTGATTTTTGTGGCAACTTCATTTTCTGGACATACAAACAGGTAATCTCCACAGGCTTGGGACATGGCACCACGATACCGGGCTGGGCCCTCACGTTCCTCTTCGCTGTACCTCGCAGCAATGGCTTGGATGAAGTCATCTGTTGCATTGGGTATATACAACTTAAGCCCCTCCAAGAGCTGCTCCCAGGTCAAAAGGCTGTCGTTGGACGTATGTAAGAAAGGACCAGCATAGAAGACAAAGATGGACCCTTCATCAGAGGTAGCACCAATCATAATAGGTTTAGACTGAAAGTGCCTGGACTCCAGAAGTGCCTGTGGATGATCAGGAAGGAACTCTCCATCTGTTGTTGGTATGAAGGGAGGACTCAAAAAGGCCTTGGGATCCACAATCTTCTGAAATTCTTCCGCTTCTTTTCCCTGCAAGCAACTCACTATGGCAGTGTCTTCATCTCCTGCACAGCCCATTTGCTGGGCCAGGGCCAGGGCTCTCTTCTTTGCTTCCTCAGGACTCACCCAAGCCCAGGGAGAAATGGCTGTCCCGCTCTGCAACACAGCACTATCAAAAAGCGGCTGGCTCCCTGGTGAGAGGAGGTGGTAGCCGGCAGCTGCTCCTCCAGCACTCTGGCCGGAAATAGTTATCCGAGTTGGGTCTCCTCCAAAGGCGGCTGCATTCTCCCTCACCCATCTTAGGGCTAACTGTTGGTCCCACAGGCCCACGTTTCCTGGGGCGGCTGGTGGCAATGAAAGGAAGCCTAGAGCCCCCAGACGGTAGTTCATGGAGACCACAATAACATTCTCAGTGGCAGCTAGGAATGCTCCATTATATGCAACCAAGGAAGTTGTGCCAGCAGAAAATCCCCCACCATGGATCCAGACAAGGACAGCAGCTGGTGTGGAGGGCCGAGGATGGGGCACCCAGACATTGAGGAAAAGACAGTCCTCTGAACGGGGTGTGTTGGCGGTCCAAATTTCAGCATCAGGAAAGTTAGAAAGAAGTATTTGGGGGCATGAATTGCCGAAGGTGGTGGCTTCCAGGATGTGGCTCCATGACTTACGGGGCATAGGCTTCTGGAAACGCAATTTGCCCAAAGGGGGCTCTGCATAGGGGATGCCCAGATAGGCTGTGACTGTTCTTGAGCCAGCTGGGAGATGCTTTCCCCGGACAGAGCCACTGCGGGTGACTACTATAGTATCATCTTCTGCAGAAGACTTGGGTTCCAGTCGGGAAAGGACCGGGAAGCTCAAAAACCAAAGGAGGAGACAAATCATTGCAGCACCTGAAAGGGAAGCATCCCAGAAGAAGCTACAACAAATGGAAGACATTTCCCCTTGCTAACCCTACCCTTGGTTCTGAAGGCCAGATAGCTCATGAGTTTGAGGAACAGGAAGACCAACGTGGTAACAGCTGCACTAGGCTTCTTGATAGGGTTGCCAGGTCCAGGTTGGGAAATTCCTGGAGATTTGGGGGGTGGAGCCTGGAGAAGGCAGGTTTTAGAAAGGGGAGAGGCCTCAGAATGGTATAACACCATAGAGCCCATACCCCAAAGGAGCTGTTTTCTCCAGGGGAACTGATCTCTGTCACTTGGAGATAAGTTGTAATTTTGGGGGATCTCCAGTCACCACCTGGAGGCTGGCAACCCTACTTCTTGAACATCCTAGGTGTTAAGGATAGTTTTTATTTATTTAGATTTCTGTGTTGCCTCTCCAGAGTTCTGTTCAAGGCAGCATACAATGAAAATAACAAATATATTGTTGAAGGCTTTCATGGCTGGAGAACGATGGTTGTTGTGGATTTTCCGGGCTGTATAACCGTGATCTTGGCATTGTAATTCCTGACGTTTCGCCAGCAGCTGTGGCTGGCATCTTCAGAGGTGAAAAATCAGCCGTGGCTGAACATAGCCTAACTCAAACAGGACACAGTATCCTATTCCAGGACACTAAAATACTTGACAACACTTCCAACTACTTTGTCAGATTGCACAGGGAAGCCATTGAAATTCATAAGCATAAACACAATTTCAATAGGAAAGAAGAGACTTTAAGAATGAACAGAACATGGCTTCCAGCCCTGCAAAACACCAGGCTAACAAAATACTCCACATTCCACAATAGCCCTGCAGAGAAGATTAGCATATCAGGCACCAATCCACATGCAAAAGAACCTCCTCAGGATACAGTGACGCCTCCCTCTATTAACATTCCACACCCTGGGAAACTCCTATAGGATGACTCAGCCCAAAACCACTTTCCTGAGTAGATATACATTACCTGCCAACATCTTCTCCACATAGTGACACTGAGAGATCTCTGTCTTTTTGGTGCTACACCTCTGAAGGTGCCAGCCCCAGCTGCTGGCAAAACGTCAGGAACTACAATGCCAAGACCACGGCTATACAGCCCAGAAAATCCACAACAACCAAAATAACAAATCATCAATATAAAAACATCTCAGTGAGAAAGGCAGAGTATTCGATGATGTATATATGTATGTATGTCTTGGATTTCCAGACCCCCCTCACTCACACAAGTCCCAGTTGAGACTCAATAACTCCTCACCATTATCCTGACTGGGCTATGAAAATACCATATGCTATTAATGTGGTTGTAGACTGATCACTGTTTGATTTCTTGTGCAGAAGACTAGAGAACTACTGCTAGACCAAATCAGAGGTCCGTTTATTCCAAAATTCTGTTTCAAACAGATGATAAGTCCACAAGCAGGCCATAAAAGCAAAAGCTGATTGCAGGAACGATAGGGGAAAACCCAGGAAGTGCTTGGAAGCACCAAAATGCCGTGCAGAAGCAAAAAAACTCTTCTCAACAGCAGCCAAGCTGGGGCAGACAACCCCAGGGATGGGGCTACAAAGTCACATAGAAGACAGTTTTCACTTCAGTTCCAAATTTAACTCAGGCCATAGGTCTGGTCTATATTTTCCATAGAATGGAGAGGAAGAATTCTACGGGGCTTATAGATGGATATAGAGGGACTGTATCACTACACCATCTAAGTGGGTGTCACTCACCGCCCACTGGTGATTCCATTTTTATTTATTTACATTATTTATAGTTCATCTTTCTCACTGAGACTGAAGGTGGATTACACAATGTAAACCAATGAGATGATCGGTCTCCTGTGCAAAAGAGTCTTTGCACATAAGAGAAACAAACAGTAAGAAGAAAGGTTTTAATCTATCTGATCCCTTCTGTGCTAGTTTTCTATTTGTAGGGAACTGTTTAAAATTTCATCCCTCCCCTGTGCTCTGAAATTGTATAGGCTATTTCAACACCACACTTCACTGCATGCGTAGACTAGGTCCTAGCTCACTGATGATGGTAGTTGGAAACCACAATGCTACGGCCCTTGAGTGAAAGAGTCAGCAATCTACTAGCTTCTGGGTGGAAATACACATTACTAAGTATGTAGGAACACTTACGTGTACCTCATTTCACGTGTTCCCTTTCCAACTTTCCATGAACTCGCTCACACAGTCACACTTCAATTTGATCTGCCTGATTACATTCACCCATTCCTCTTCAACTGCTAAAAGTATCCCGGTTTTCCCCACCGTTCCCACATCCATTCATTGAAATGCAGATTTGACAGTTTTTAATACTGTCCGGAGGCTCAAAGGAGCCTCCGGGCACACTTGCAGATGCAATCACACAAAGGGAGCTCCCGGGAAAGCAGGATTCATAAGCAAGAGCAGCCTGCATGTGAATTGAGGACCACACATAAAAACCTGCACTTGAACATCCCCAGGTAATCCACAACATGTATTTCTGTTCTCTCTTGGAACACAGATTGCTGGGTCTCATTGACAAGAATCCCTCCCCTTTCTCTTTCCTGTCACCCGATGCAAGCAGTTCTTTAATACAGCAGACTCACCTTTCTCTTGCCCCTGCTCCCAGCAATGTCGTTTTGCTGCTCTCTGTGTATCAGTTCACTTATCCATCCATGGGGATGGAACAAGAAACTGTCATTATTTATCTTGATAGAAATGACTCAACAGGCCTCGCTGTAAACAGTGGGTGGATATTTCATAACGTACGCTAGCTGTAAGATTCCTGCAAAGACAACTGAAACAGATCTTCAGAGGAGGAAGTATGGGGCAAGAGATTTCCTGGCTGGCCAAGGTTTGGCATTGCCAAATGTGAGAGAATTCTTGTAAGGTGGAAATAAAAGTGCCCTGGACAAAATAAGAAACCTTTGGCACTCTTTTACATAATCAGAGAAGAATTAGGTAAGGAGCCAGCTATAGCTCAGTGTTAGAATACCTGCTTGCATGTAGAAGGGTACAGGTTTGATCTCTGCCATGTCTATTTGATGCCTTTTCTGGGAGCGCACTTCCTATAGTCCCAGAAAAGGTGCCGAAAAAACAGAAGCCCAACAGCCTGCAACCATTTTGAAAACGGAGACGTCTGGAGTCAAGGGGGAAAGCCGCCAGAGTTCGGTGAGTGGGCTGTCCCTTTATGGACGTGCGAAAGGGCCAAGAACTGAAAAACAGAGCATGCGAAACAGAAAAAGAAAACTGTCTTAAGGCAAGAAAACTGTCAATGTAGGCCAAAGAACTGTCTGAAGTTACACACACTATACTAAAGATAGGGTTACAAAGCTAGAAGATGCTGAATTGCAGTAAAAGGTGGAGGAGAGTGTGATACATACAATAAACACTGCAACACTTTAATACTATGCTTTATGGAACCAACCTCCTGAGCTGATCCATTATTCCAGTGGTACCCAACCTCTTTGAGCCAGCAGGCATCTTTAGAATTCTGACCCAGGGTGGTGGGGCAACCACAAAGTGGCTGCCACAGGAGGCGGAGCCGAACACAAAAATATCAGGGAGTGAGATTATACGTAACTCTAAAAATAATTCTTCAACATTTCAGGCACAAGCTTTGCTTAACAGGATGCCTTTTAGTATAAATATATTGTTTAAAAATATTTTCTTGCATACGTACAGCTCACCTTCATTCATACAGTGAACATCCTTGTGCTGGGGTGGCAGCTGCTGCCGAAGCAATATTTTTTGCATCTGCCAATCAGTGGCCCTCAGAGTGCCCCCCTGAATGTTTCTATATTGCATACTGTGGGAACTGAAGAAGAGTAATAAGCAGGAGTTGGGAAAGACCCTTCTCTGCCTGAGGCGGAGGAGAACTGCTACCAGTCAAGTAGGCCATATGAAATTCAATGCAGCAATAGTCTGATTCGGTTTAAGATAGCTTCATATGCTCGTGTATGTATGTGATTCAGAGTTTCACAGGGTTAAAATATGGCATAAACAGGGCTTTTTTCCAGATGGAACACGATGGAACGGCGTTCTGGCACCTCTTGAAAATGGTCACATGGAGGGTGGCCCCGCCCCCTGATCTCCAGGCAGAGGGGAGTTTAGATTGCCCTCCGCGCCGCTCAGCAGAGCGGAGGGCAAACTAAGCTCCCCTCTGTCTGGAGATCAGGGGCAGGGGCCACCGGCCATGTGACCATTTTCACCAAGGGTGATTTAAACTTAACCCCCCCCTTGTTCCAGCTGACCCAAAGTGACGTCATTGTGCGGTCCTGAGTTCCATGACCAGAAAAAAAGCCCTGGACATAGGAGATTGTGAGGATTCTTACAAGAGGGGACTTAAAAGCCTCCCGATTCTACTGTGAGGAGCTTTATAAGATCAATGAGCAAATCCCTTCCTCAATGCAAATCCAAAGCTAGACCATTCCTGATAGATGGCTCTCTAACTACTGCCCAAAAACCTTCAGCAAAGGAGAGGCCACCTCCCCAGAGAACTTCTTCCCATGTCAAACACAGGAATTTTCTCTTAATGTTCAATCAAAATCTACCCACTACATCTAGTCTTGTTTCTTGGAATAACACAGAGCCAAGGAACTGACCCCCGAAGCAAGCCCTGCTAACTCTGTCCTGACATCCACAACTGGATAACATCAGCTATATCATCAGGGACTCGAGTCACAAGTTGCTTCTCCAGAATGATACAGGCCATTACCTGCCGACAGTGACCTTCTGATATCTACCCTGACCTGCTTGACCTCTCTCTACTCAAGGGGATGAAATGGCCACACAGCTGACGCTGACCATGGCAACAAGGTCCAAAAGCCGCACAGGTCTTTCTGCAGCTCACTTCAAAAGAACTGTACTTCAAGAAAGACTTCCAAAGGAAGCTCCAGTTTGTGAGACTGCTGAACTGGCATTTATCAGCAAGTGTGATTCTATTCAATTTGGACCTAAATTGAACAATAGATTTCTTTCATAATAAACACAGCTGTCAAACAAGCATACCAGCACTAGAAAAAGAGAATTATTCCCACCTCTTACTGTTGTTGTATGGAGGTTGGCTCTGAAGAGTCACGCTGCCTTGTGCATTTCAGGGCCTTTTGGCCCTATTTTGTCTCTGTACCAAAGTATGTATATGGGTGTCAACTAAAAACTGTATTTTATGTCTTCATGAATATCGTTTGCATTTCACAGCACAGTGCATCTGAATAAAACAGCTTTAGTCCATGTACATTTATGCCACAATAAATCTCTTAGCTGTAATGAACCCCACCCTTTGAACGGCAACTGTCTTCTTTCCAGTTGCCTCCGTCTCCACTTCTGTTCCTTTTGGACTGGAAGTGCCTCAGGGCAGGAACTTGTCTCCTTGTACTCCTATCAAGAGTCAGGCGCATTGATAGTTATTTTTATTTACTTAATTTATATCCCGCCTTTCTCCCTAACGGGCTCACAGTGGTTTACATCATTCTTCCTTTCATTGTATCCTCAAAAAAACCCTGAGAAGAAGGTTAGGCAGAGAGGGTGCGGCTGGCCCAAGGTCACCTAGTGAGTTTCCACGGCAGAGTGGAGGTTCAAACCTGGGTCTCTCTGATCCTAGACCAACACTCTAACCATTATACCACACACATTTAAAGAACACTTTATTACTCGGATCAGTGACAGGGGCATCTGCAACATAAAGTTGCTGAATTAGAATTAGGGAGGAATTAAGGACATTGGATTTCTCAGTCACCATACCTGCTAGTATTCCAACCTCCTTACCTCTGTAACTTCCAGTTGAATCTGCTTATGTTCTTTCAGATTTGTTTTCAATCGCACCTTTGCCTATTTATCAAGAGTTTGGCATGGTTTTCACTCTTGGGGTGGAATCTTATCTTTTGTGACACCCCTCCCTCACCTTTCTGGCGCCAATATAAATGGGTTAGTCTAATGGATCCACACCGTGTATCTGATGAAGTGAGCTGTGACCCAGGAAAGCTTATGCTGGAATAAATTTGAATAAGTCTCTAAAATACCACTGGACAGGGACACTTCTTCAATACATGCACTGTATCATGGTGTCACCCTAGTGGCCAGACAATATTATTGTCTCTTTTGGATTCCCACACACACAAAATATGGCTGGAGACAAAAATCCATTTTGAGAGAGTTCATTAGGTAAAATTTCATTTTGCTGACAAATTCATTTGTCTGCCCACCACACACTATCTCTGAAAAACCACATGGTGCAAGTTTCTGAACACTACAAAACCCATTAATTTTGTGTGAACAATGTACAGAGGGATAAGAATGCACACCACAGGCAACGAATGCCTCAGTAATACAATCATCATTTCTCTAACAAGGGGTCACTTTCCTGCCTCTGTTTCTAAGAACACATTTGTACTGGCTATTTCATGCAATCCCTTACCTGTCGTACTTTTGGTTCCATCTTTTCCCATGGGGTTTATATAGCTCTCCCCTTCACAGTTCCATCCCTACAGTGGTTAGAGTGGGTGACCATGGGACAATCACACACTTTCATCAGCCTAATCTACCCCATAGGGTTGTTGTGAGGATAAAACAGAGGATTGTCCCCCCCACTGGGGGAAAATGCAGGGTATAAATGAAGTGAATAAACAAATAATCCTGTGAAATTGGCTAAACCGAGGCTGCTGCACTCTTCAGAAGGCTTTTCTGGGAATAAGCCCTGCTGAATCAAATGGGTCTAACTTCCCAGTAGACCTGCTTTGGAAAAATGGTGGGAAGGGGGGAAGGACTAAATACTCTTGCTCCACATGCCACAGACCCTGCACAAATCAGGGTTAGAGGTGCTAGGAAGCACAAAATTTCAGAACATGCGTCTCTCCTGGAGATTTGAGTTTGGGGAGGGGAAGGAACTTTCTTAGCAGCGATGTGTTGCCATCGAGTCCAGCTTCCAAAGCTGCCATTTCCTGCAGTCTGGAGATCAGGTGTAATTCCAGGAGAACTCCAGGCTCTGCACAGAGATTGGTAACCCTACATACGTGTGTGTGGATTTGGTCTGCCCAGTCCTATGGAGAACAGGCCTGTTTTGGGCCTAGGTTATGGTAAAAGTTTATGTCCCCCTGACCAGAGTCTTGCAAAGCTTTTCAGCTAAAATCTTTGGGTAAGCATTAGCAGAAAAAATTATCTCATTTCCAAGGACATCTCAACGTTTGTTATCTGTCACAGGTGCAGGGGGCCTTTGAAACCACTAAGAAGGGGAGTTGAGGCACCCAAGGTCGGCCAAGTAACATTCCATCCCATTATCTTATCTGGACCAGCTTGGTTCACAAGTGGAGGCTGGTCAGTGCTGGAGGGGCCTGATTCAGCTGCAAGTGTCTCATGCCATTAGGTCACTTCCACTTTAATTATTTGCGCCCCTCTTGCTGGGCTTTGATGGCTGAAAGTTGGTTCAGTTAGCTATGCCTTTATCTTAGGCTTGGGGTCTGGACATGGCTCCTAACCGATGTAGGGAGATCGCAGAATTTCACATGTCCCAGGACATTATTTTACCTGTGTTTTTTCCCACTCCGTCAGACATTGCGGAGCGTTCACTGCACTCTCTGGACGTGCGGAGGGCGATACTCTTCTACCTTCAGAGAACCCGCCCTTTTAGGAAAGTGACTCAATTGCTTCTTTGTTATGCTGGTCCTCCTAAGGGTAAGGCTGCTACCCCACAGACGATCTCTCGGTGGGTGACGATGGCAGCCAGGACTTGTTATTCACAGTCTAAGGTGGATTGCCCATTGGAGGCGCGGGCCCACTCTACTAGGGCCCAGGCTTCTTCAGCGGCCTTTCTGAAGGGGATTCCCATTCGGGACATTTGCAGGGCGGCTACCTGGTCCTCAACTGAGACGTTTGCCAAACATTACACCCTGGATACGCTGGAGCGCAGGGAGGCTGCTGCGGGTCACGCTGTGCTTCAATCGCTTTTCCAGTAAGAGAACATACCCACCTCCTGGTAAGTGGCTTATGAGTCTCCCATGTGGGGATGCACAGAAGACGGACAATGAAAACAGAGTTTCGCTTACCGTAACTGCTGTTCATTGACGTCTTCTGTGCAGACACACATACCCTCCCTCCTGCCCTGCTATGTTCCTCCTACAGGTTTTTGGGGGTCGGCGGCACAGGAGAAACTGAGGGTGAGGGGGCGCCTTCCGCCGGATGTCTGTATTGGCGGGAAGAGCCGCACATGCGTGGTCGGTGGAAGTGCGCCCCCTAGTGGAAATTTTAGCTAGAAGAAAGCTCCGGTCGGCAGGCCTGTGCGAAAGGGAGCCCCATAGGGAGAAAGGGAGCTCCATCACTGGAGGCCTTGACACACCAGCTACCAGTTCCTTTTTGTCTTTAAAGACTTCCTCAAATTAAGAACTCCAGGACTTTCCTGTGGCTTCTGAGGGTAGCATGGATCAAGACAAGGCTTTTTATGTAGGTGCAGAATCATTCCAATAACACAAAATTCACACAAAAAAGCAAATATTTGGTTTCACTTGGCTGCAACAAAGGGAAAATGAAATGAGTGATAAACATAATCCTCCTTCCTTAAGTCTAAACTTTACCAAGGCAACTGTGAATTAAAAGGAAAGATTTCAGTTTCCATCCTTTTGGCATGTTTGTGAAGCCATTTTTTCTTCTGCTAAGCCAAAACAACTGCCCTTCTTTCCCCCACCCCCATAGAATCTCTGCGGATGCTTCGTTGGAATTCTTCTCATATCAGATCAAGTCCGTGCCAAGGAAGGGAATCCTTCATCATTTAAGCTCCATCAGGCTCCTCCCATTCCAGGCTGATTCTTGGAAATTTCTGTGAGTCCATTGCTGATGAGACACTCCTAAATGGGAAAAATGGGGGAGGAGGCACCTCTTCTGTTGGCTACTCCTTATTAATGTGCCAGTTGGCAGTCCCCTTGTTGGCAATATTGAAGCTAGCTAGAAAAACCATTTTTGCAACCTTTGTTCTGTCAGACTGGCTTCTGAGCATTTGCAGAGTGCAAATGACACATTGTTCTTCCAAGCTGCAGTTTTTATACTAATTAGCTATGAGGTGAGGTGTCAGCTGATTACACACTCTACTTGGAGCTATCAAATGTCACATGAGGCTTCCTGTCAATTTCCCCAAACTACTTGACCTTTTTGGCTCTATAGCAATCCACACCTAGTCAAGGTGGCCTGATCTAGGCCTTTGCCAAAAACTGCTGTGCTTTCCCTCCTTCCTTCAGCTCCAGTTGTTGGTCCCATCTTCCCTTGAGCTATCAGTGTCAGCCGAGATCTTCCAGGTAGCAAATGACTTTCTTTTTAGTAGATAAGAATGCCCCTTATATGGAATCATGAAGCCTGCATCACTTAGAAACCTCTTTTCCATGGATCCAGGCAAAGGCAGGTGGAGCAGGCTGAAGCAACCAAGCACCGAAAAAAAGCCATGCTTTGAAAATGGAAGCCAGCAGTATCAGTGAAATTAAAATAGATTATCTGAAGACAAAGAGTTTCCAGAGGGGGCTGACCTCCCCAACATGGTTTCATTGCTGATTTGGAGAGGGCTTTAAAAACACAATTTCTTGAAAAGGTGGTTCTGTGCAACAAATTTCCAGATAAGCTGCCATGGGAGCAGAGGCAGCTGCCCACTGTAGGCCTTTGGTAAGCTCTTGTAATGGTGCCCACTGTGGGGGGTCCATCTGAAGAGAAGCCAAATTTAAGGAAGGGCCTCACATGGTTAGACCAACAAAATTGGGGAACGGTTTTTGGCAGCCGAGTGCTGGATAGAGATGAGGGGCAATTTGTCCCTGTAATACAAGCAGCTACAGAAAGTTTTTTCAGTACAGTGGTATCATTGGCTGGCTCACGAATGGGTTAGCTGCAGATGTTAAGCACCCTTGGACAAACAACAGTGTTTGTCCAGTGTTGGGTCCCTTCTTGGAAATCATATTTGAAATTCCCCCAGCTCTCTTTCCAATTCCAAGACTAAATATCTCCGCCAGTTAACTCATGTGCAAGGCACATCCTGGGCTGGTTTGCACTGGGTCTTATGGAAGACCCTCCCGGACTCCACCGATGCAACCACAAGAAATGGTGAGAATCGATAAGGAACAGTGACAACTGTGAGGCTGTGCTTAGGGTTATTATCAACCTTGAGGTGGGGCTGGAGTTCTCCTGGGATGACAGCCAATCACCATACTGCAGAGATGAGTTCCCCTGGAGGAAGCTTCAGAGGGCAGAAGTATTACATCCTTACTGAGCTCCCTCCCATTGCCAAACTCTACCTTCTCCAGGAACCGCTTCCAAATCACCACACATTGCCCAAGTTGGAGATGGCAACCCTCACTGTGCTAAATGCCCTCTCCATATTATTTAAAATAATCTATTTTCCTCTGTTTCTTGCCTACAAAGTGGGATTCCAATCCAGGGTTAAGCTGCAGATAAGCACCAGTTTGTTGGACCATTCAAATTTATATATCACAACGCAGGGTGGTTAAATCTAGGGACCTCGTAAACCAGGAAGTCCTCCGTCTCATCTCAAGTCCCTGTGCAAGCCAAGCTTGTTCTCAACACAATCCAGCGTGTTGACAGTTGTACACAGTCTTCCTAATCAAATCAAATGCAAGAAGGGCAAAAACACAGAGGCACTGTGGCCGAATGAAGGGTCGGGAGATTAAGTTAATTTTGTTATGTGAATGTAGAGTCAATTGTGCCTGAAAATAAGGTGATTTTATTCTCTAAAATCAGTAAATAAAATCTAATATAATCCACTCTGAATCGAAAAGAAAAGAACAAAGGTGTAAACTAAAATTTCTTCTGTTGTCCACTCTTCAGACTTCTTCCTCCCAAGTTCATATAATTCTTTTTCTCCATCCTCATGTAAATGCTCAAATCACAGTTCTCGCTTCCTATTGTCTTCTGGACTGGAGAGAACAGAATCTTTTGGAAGCTGATCTGTGGCAAGAAAAAGGGCAGGAAAATGAGATTCCCACTGAATTGGACCAGATATCCGGAAGCAAATGTGTATCACATGGCAAACAAAACTGTTGCTTGCTCAACAGCATGACTTATTATGATGACCAATGTTAGCCAAGATGAGGCACCACAAATTTGCATTTAATTAATTACAGCATTTATACACCGGGCCTTTCTCCTGAGTATCTCAGGTCCCAAAGCTGGTAACAAAGGTATAAAGTTAATTACAAGAAGGAGGGGTTCCAAAAGCAACTAGTAACTACAACCAGGGAATCACCCTAAGAACCCACATACACTACTAGGTGTGTCTAATCACATTTAGTAATAAAGTGCCAGTGCTCATACATGTTACAATGTTACACAATAATTACAAAACAATTACAGGACTCATTCATTGTAAAGTGCTCAGTCCCATGTTACACTTCCAGTATTAAATATATAGGAGTGTCCCGTATAAGTCCAAGGTTCACTGTGTTGCAATGAAACTCGAACACAGGCAGCAGACAGCTCTTAGCTCAAAAATTTCGGGTAGTAATGAGAGCTCCCAGAAGCCGAGAATCCCCTGTTGGTTGGCTGAATTCAAAGATAAACAGTAGATAGTTCTCAGCTTGCAATTCTGGGGAGCAATGTAGGCTCCAAGAAGCCAGCTTCTTGTAGTGTAGCTAGTTGGTCTTTTAATATATATTAAAGGACTTAATCCCAAGGAAAGGCGAGTGTAGCACTGGAGTCCTTCATGACACCATTTACACTGGCCAATCACAAGGCAGCACACCAATGACACTCAGAGATTTACCCTATATGGAAGGAGCAATCTGATGCATGGCAATGCCCGTACACCTCTGTCTCAAATATGATGAAATAAATAAATTTTATCACTCCACCAAACAGAAGAAGAGCAGAAGTAAAGAACACAAACTGAGAGCCAGTTTGGTGTAGTGGTTAAGAGTGCTGGACTCTAATCCGGAGAGCAGGGTTTGGTTCCCCACTCCTCCACTTGAAGCCAGCTGTGTGACCTTGAGCTAGTCACAGCTCTCTGGAGCTCTCTCAGCCCCACCCATCTCACAGGGTGTTTTGTTGTGGAGATAATAATGGCATACGTTGTAAACTGCTCTGAGTGGGCATTAAGTTGTCCTGAAGGGCAGTATATAAATCGAATGTTGTTGTTATTCAACTGCATCAAGAAATGTGGCATGCCCCCTAAAAGCCCTATAATGGATCATGCTCTGCATATGTGGGTTTGAATTCCCTTTTGCAAACTGATAACCCGTTGGTAGAGAAGGAAGTACAGATAAACTAAGAACATGTGTGTAGTATAGTGGTTAGAGCAGTGGATTAAGATCTGGGAATGAAGGTTCAAATCTCCACTCTGCCTTTCTGGGTTACCTTGGGCCAGTCACACACACTCCACCTAACCTATCTCACAGGATTGTTGTGAGGATAAAATGGAGGAGAGGAGAATAATGTAAGCTGTTGGGGTCCTCATTGGGGAGAAATGGCAAGATACAAATAATAACTGTAATAAATAATGTAGCTCCCCTGGGGGAAGGCTGCCACAAGTGGAAACCCACAAGGCCTCCCAGATAAGAGCTCTAGCCTCACTGGGGGGAAGGTGTCCTGTATGAGGTGGAGTGTTTTGCAAGGCAAAGGGGACAGAGACCAAGTCCCGCTCTTCCCCCTGACATGCCTCTGGCATTGCCCAGTTTTGGTGCAGGAGTTACAGTGGAGAGGCTCAGCTGACTTGCTATCCTAAGCAATTTCAGAATGGCCTCAGCGGTTAACTATCATCTCCAGGCTGACCAAGATTCCAATTCAACCACAGTTTATGGCCACAATTTCCTGTAAATTGTGAGGAATCTCTACCTTGGGGAATGGCTCCCCCCTGCCCCCCGGCCCTTTCAGGGCCTCAACTCACTTGGTTTTGATGCCTCTGATAAGAGCGCCTTCCAGAAACCACAGTGGCGCGCAGGGGATGGCTTCATGACCTGAGGTGGTTCCGTGCTTATGCGAAAGAAGTTCTGCTCTGTAGGGTTGTAGAGAGGCCATTTTGTCTCACTGACATCTGAGGCAGTGGGATTGCTGCACAGAAGACAAAACTTCATGATTTAAGAAATCAGACAGGATCTAGTTCTGTATAAGATACACAATATACAGTATCTGATTATTTATTGATTTATTTTTTCACTTAGTTCATTTACAATCTGTTTGTCTCTCTGAGACTGAAGGTGGATCACTAGGGTTGCCAGCTCCAAGTTGCAAAATTCCTGGAGATCTGGGGGGAGAAACCTGGAGAAAGTGGGGTTTGGGGAGGGAAAGGACCTTGGCATGGCACAATTCCATAGAGTCACCCCCCAAAGTAGCCATTTTCTCCAGGTGAACTGATCTCTGTGGCCTGGAGACCCATTGTAATTCCTGGAGATCTCCAACCACTACCTGAAGGCTGGCAAGCCTATGGATCACACAGCTAAAAACGATGGCAATCAGAGCAGTAAAGTACATACCTTGGAAAAAGTCCCTGTGACATAATTCCATAATTAATTAGAGTACTGATTTAAGATTAGCTAGATCTGGAAAAGCTTTTATTCCTGTCAACACTATATCCAAGAACTTGGGCCATGTTAAGGTCGCTGCCATTTAAAATCATCTCTAGAGGAGGTGACCCTGACTTCAGAAATTAGGCCGACAAAGACTAGAGCCAAGGCCTTTTCTGTGGGGAAGTCCCAGTTGTGGAATACCTTCCCCAGAGATATGTGCTAGGTGACTGCTCCATTATCTTTTGGGTGCAAAGCCCAGCCAATTTTATTTCCCCAAGCTTTTAATTATCAACGTGCTTTGTGCCACATCTATAAGGTGATTTTTTAAACCTTCCTGCTTTTTTTGTTATTTTGTTGTTCTTATTAATTGTTTTAAGGCTTTCACGAGCTACCTTGAAAGTTTAACATCGAAAGGCGGGATGATCCACTCGCAGAGAATAAAGGTCAGCATTGTCTAATGGTTAGAGTGTTTGATAAGGATTTGGCAAATCCAGCTTCAAATCCACATTCTGCCATGAAATTTGCATGGGTGATAACCGGGCCTCTCTCTCTCTCTCTCTCTCTCTCAGCCTAACCTACTTCACAGGATTGTTGTGAAGATAAAATGGACAAGGGGAGAACGATGTACACTGCCTTGAGCCCCTTGGAAGAAAGGCAGGATAAAAATCGACTAAGTAATAATAAGAAAAGTCTCAAATGAATACATGAATAAAACTAATGCATGTAGGTGAGATTATTTCAAATTAAAAAGAAGGCAGTTTCTTTTTAGACACAACAAAAACTGGCCAGTATTTAAAATGCATGCCAGTTCCTAACACATTTGTGACAAAGAAACCTTAGGGAAGTGCTGCCTTCTGTATCTTCTGGGCCAGGGATGGTGAACATCTGTAAGTGAACAGTTTTGCTTACCCGCTTCTGGCAAACTCCGCCCAGTACCGCATCACTCGGGGGATTAGTGCTAACTCTGCCCCTGTATGAGTTTCATTGGTTCCCATTAACAGTGTCAGGGTTCCAAAAAGATATGGGATCTCAGATCCATGCATTGATCCCAACCATTCAGGCCATACTGATCCAATGCTGCGATGGGTGAAAGTATATGCATACACAGGGCTTCCGCTCTTTGTGATCTTTGTGGCAACTTCATTTTCTGGACATACAAACATGTAATCTCCACAGGCTTGGGACATGGCAGAACGATACCGGGCTGGGCCCTCAGGTTCCTCTTTGCTGTACCTCGCAGCAATAGCTTGGATGAAGTCATCTGTTGCATTGGGTATATACAACTTAAGCCCCTCCAAGAGCTGCTCCCAGGTCAAAAGGCTGTCGTTGGACGTATGTAAGAAAGAACCAGCATAGAAGACAAAGATGGACCCATCATCAGAGGTAGCACCAATCATAATAGGTTTAGAATGAAAGTGCTTAGACTCCAGAAGTGCCTGTGGATCATCTGGAAGGAACTCTCCATCTGTTGTTGGTATGAAGGGAGGACTCAAAATGGCCTTGGGATCCACAACCTTCTGAAATTCTTCCGCTTCTTTTCCCTGCAAGCAACTCACTATGGCAGTGTCCTCATCTCCTGCACAGCCCATTTGCTGGGCCAGGGCCAGGGCTCTCTTCTTTGCTTCCTCAGGACTCACCCAAGCCCAGGGAGCAATGGCTGTCCCACTCTGCAACACAGCACGATCAAAAAGAGGCTGGCTCCCTGGTGAGAGGAGGTGGTAGCCGGCAGCTGCTCCTCCAGCACTCTGGCCGGAAATAGTTATCCGAGTTGGGTCTCCTCCAAAGGCGGCTGCATTCTCCCTCACCCATCTTAGGGCTAACTGTTGGTCCCACAGGCCCACGTTTCCTGGGGCGGCTGGTGGCAATGAAAGGAAGCCTAGAGCCCCCAGACGGTAGTTCATGGAGACCACAATAACATTCTCAGTGGCAGCTAAGAATGCTCCATTATATGCAACCAAGGAAGTTGTGCCAGCAGAAAATCCCCCACCATGGATCCAGACAAGGACAGCAGCTGGTGTGGAGGGCCGAGGATGGGGCACCCAGACATTGAGGAAAAGACAGTCCTCTGAACGGGGTGTGTTGGCGGTCCAAATTTCAGCATCAGGAAAGTTAGAAAGAACTATTTGGTGACATGAATTGCCAAAGCTGGTGGCTTCCAGGATGTGGCTCCATGACTTACGGGGCACAGGCTTCTGGAAACGCAATTTGCCTGAAGGGGGCTCTGCATAGGGGATGCCCAGATAGGCTGTGACTGTTCTTGAGCCAGCTGGAAGATACTTTCCCCGGACAGAGCCACTGCGGGTGACTACTATAGTATCATCTTCTGTAGAAGACTTGGGTTCCAGTCGGGAAAGGACCGGGAAGCTCAAAAACCAAAGGAGGAGACAAATCATTGTAGCACCTGAAAGGGAAGCATCCCAGAAGAAGCTACAACAAATGGAAGACATTTCCCCTTGCTGACCCTACCCTTGGTTCTGAAGGCCAGATAGCTCATGAGTTTGAGGAACAGGAAGACCAACGTGGTAACAGCTGCACTAGGCTTCTTGATAGGGTTGCCAGGTCCAGGTTGGGAAATTCCTGGAGATTTGGGGGGTGGAGCCTGGTGTAGGCAGGTTTTGGAAAGGGGAGAGGCCTCAGAATGGTATAACACCATAGAGCCCATACCCCAAAGGAGCTGTTTTCTCCAGGGGAACTGATCTCTGTCACTTGGAGATAAGTTGTAATTTTGGGGGATCTCCAGTCACCACCTGGAGGCTGGCAACCCTACTTCTTGAACATCCTAGGTGTTAAGGATAGTTTTTATTTATTTAGATTTCTGTGTTGCCTCTCCAGAGTTCTGTTCAAGGCAGCATACAATGAAAATAACAAATATATTGTTGAAGGCTTTCACGGCCAGAGAACGATGGTTGTTGTGGATTTTCCGGGCTGTATAACCGTTGTCTTGGCATTGTAATTCCTGACGTTTCGCCAGCAGCTGTGGCTGGCATCTTCAGAGGTGAAAAATCAGCCGTGGCTGAACATAGCCTAACTCAAACAAGACACAGTATCCTATTCCAGGACACTAAAATACTTGACAACACTTCCAACTACTTTGTCAGATTGCACAGGGAAGCCATTGAAATTCATAAGCATAAACACAATTTCAATAGGAAAGAAGAGACTTTAAGAATGAACAGAGCATGGCTTCCAGCCCTGCAAAACACAAGGCTAACAAAATACTCCACATTCCACAATAGCCCTACAGAGAAGATTAGCATATCAAGCACCAATCCATATGCAAAAGAACCTCCTCAGGATACAGTGACGCCTCCCTCCATTAGCATTCCACACCCTGGGAAACTCCTACAGGATGACTCAGCCCAAAACCACTTTCCTGAGTAGATATACATTACCTGCCAACATCTTCTCCACATAGTGACACTGAGAGATCTCTGTCTTTTTGGTGCTACACCTCTGAAGGTGCCAGCCCCAGCTGCTGGCAAAATGTCAGGAACTACAATGCCAAGACCACGGCTATACAGCCCAGAAAATCCACAACAACCAAAATAACAAATCATCAATATAAAAACATCTCAGTGAGAAAGGCAGACTATTTGATGATGTATGTATGTATGTATGTATGTATGTATGTATGTATGTATGTATGTATGTCTTGGATTTCCAGACCCCCCTCACTCACACAAGTCCCAGTTGAGACTCAATAACTCCTCACCATTATCCTGACTGGGCTATGAAAATACCATATGCTATTAATGTGGTTGTAGACTGATCACTGTTTGATTTCTTGTGCAGAAGACTAGAGCACTACTGCTAGACCAAATCAAAGGTCCGTTTATTCCAGTATTCTGTTTCAAACAGATGATAAGTCCACAAGCAGGCCATAAAAGCAAAACCTGATTTCAGGAACGATAGGGGAAAACCCAGGAAGTGCTTGGAAGCACCAAAATGCCGTGCAGAAGCAAAAAAGCTCTTCTCAACAGCAGCCAAGCTGAGCAGACAACCCCAGGGATGGGACTACAAAGTCACATAGAAGACAGTTTTCACTTCAGTTCCAAATTTAACTCAGGCCATAGGTCTGGTCTATATTTTCCATAGAATGGAGAGGAAGAATTCTACGGGGCTTATAGATGGATATAGAGGGACTGTATCACTACACCATCTAAGTGGGTGTCACTCACCGCCCACTGGTGATTCCGTTTTTATTTAATTTTCATTATTTATAGTTCATCTTTCTCACTGAGACTGAAGGTGGATTACACAATGTAAACCAATGAGATGATCGGTCTCCTGTGCAAAAGAGTCTTTGCACATAAGAGAAATAAACAGCAAGAAGAAAGGTTTTAATCTACCTGATCCCTCTGGGCTAGTTTTCTGTCTGTAGGGAACTGTTGAAAATTTCATCCCTCCCCTGTGCTCTGAAATTGTATAGGCCATTTCAACACCACACTTCACTGCATGCGTAGACTAGGTCCTAGCTCACTGATGATGGTAGTTGGTTACCAGAACGCTACGGCCCTTGAGTGAAAGAGTCAGCAATCTACTAGCTTCTGGGTGGAAATACACATTACTAAGTATGTAGGAACACTTAACTGTACCTCATTTCATGTGTTCCCTTTCCAACTTTCCATGAACTTGCTCACACAGTCACACTTCAATTTGATCTGCCTGAATACATTCACCCATTCCTCTTCAACTGCTAAAAGTATCCCGGTTTTCCCCACCGCTCCCACATCCATTCATTGAAATGCAGATTTGACGGTTTTTAATACTGTCCGGAGGCTCAAAGGAGCCTCCGGGCACACTTGCAGATGCAATCACACAAAGGGAGCTCCCGGGAAAGCAGGATTCATAAGCAAGAGCAGCCTGTATGTGAATTGAGGACCACACATAAAAACCTGCACTTGAACATCCCCAGGTAATCCACAACATGTATTTCTGTTCTCTCTTGGAAAACAGATTGCTGGGTCTCATTGACAAGAATCCCTCCCCTTTCTCTTTCCTGTCACCCGATGCAAGCAGTTCTTTGATAAAGCAGACTCACCTTTCTCTTGCCCCTGCTCCCAGCAATGTCGTTTTGCAGCTCTCTGTGTATCAGTTCACTTATCCATCCATGTGGATGGAGCAAGAAACTGTCATTATTTATCTTGATAGAAATGACTCAGCAGGCCTTGCTGTAAACAGTAGGTGGATATTTCATAACGTACGCTAGCTGTAAGATTCCTGCAAAGACAACTGAAACAGATCTTCAGAGGAGGAAGTGTGGGGCAAGAGATTTCCTGGCAGGCCAAGGTTTGGCATTGCCAAATGTGAGAGAATTCTTCTAAGGTGCAAATAAAAGTGCCCTGGACAAAATAAGAAACCTTTGGCACTCTTTTACATAATCAGAGAAGAATTAGGTAAGGAGCCAGCTATAGCTCAGTGTTAGAATACCTGCTTGCATGTAGAAGGGTACAGGTTCGATCTCTGCCATTTCTATTTGATGCCTTTTCTGGGAGCGCACTTCCTATAGTCCCAGAAAAGGTGCCGAAAAAACAGAAGCCCAACAGCCTGCAACCATTTTGAAAACGGAGACGTCTGGAGTCAAGGGGGAAAGCCGCCAGAGTTCGGTGAGTGGGCTGTCCCTTTATGGACGTGCGAAAGGGCCAAGAAGTGAAAAACAGAGCATGCGAAACAGAAAAAGAAAACTGTCTTAAGGCAACAAAACTGTCAATGTAGGCCAAAGAACTGTCTGAAGTTACACACACTATACTAAAGATAGGGTTACAAAGCTAGAAGATGCTGAGTTGCAGTAAAAGGTGGAGGAGAGTGTGATACATACAATAAACACTGCAACACTTTAATGCTATGCTTTATGGAACCAACCTCCTGAGCTGATCCATTATTCCAGTGGTAACCAACCTCTTTGAGCCAGCAGGCATCTTTAGAATTCTGACCCAGGGTGGTGGGGCAACCACAAAGTGGTTGCCACAGAAGGCGGAGCCGAACACAAAAATATCAGGGAGTGAGATTATACGTAACTCTAAAAATAATTCTTCAACATTTCAGGCACAAGCTTTGCTTAACAGGATGCCTTTTAGTATAAATATATTGTTTAAAAATATTTTCTTGCATACGTACAGCTCACCTTCATTCATATAGTGAACATCCTTGTGCTGGGGTGGCAGCTGCTGCCGAAGCAATATTTTTTGCATCTGCCAATCAGTGGCCCTCAGAGTGCCCCCCTGAATGTTTCTATATTGCATACTGTGGGAACTGAAGAAGAGTAAGAAACAGGAGTTGGGAAAGATCCTTCTCTGCCTGAGGCGGAGGAGAACTGCTACCAGTCAAGTAGGCCATATGAAATTCAATGCAGCAATAGTCTGATTCGGTTTAAGATAGCTTCATATGCTCGTGTATGTATGTGATTCAGAGTTTCACAGGGTTAAAATATGACATAAACAGGGCTTTTTTCCAGATGGAACACGATGGAACGGCGTTCTGGCACCTCTTGAAAATGGTCACATGGCCGGTGGCCCCGCCCCCTGATCTCCAGGCAGAGGGGAGTTTAGATTGCCCTCCGCGCCGCTCAGCAGAGCGGAGGGCAAACTAAGCTCCCCTCTGTCTGGAGATCAGGGG
This sequence comes from Eublepharis macularius, assembly GCF_028583425.1. Taxonomy (NCBI): domain Eukaryota; kingdom Metazoa; phylum Chordata; class Lepidosauria; order Squamata; family Eublepharidae; genus Eublepharis; species Eublepharis macularius. The sequence goes on along the minus strand of NC_072793.1, from coordinate 156,751,094 downwards.
CCGGGGCCACCAGCCATGTGACCATTTTCACCAAGGGTGATTTAAACTTTACCCCCCCCCCTTTGTTCCAGCTGAACCAAAGTGACGTCATTGTGCGGTCCTGAGTTCCACGACCAGAAAAAAAGCCCTGGACATAGGAGATTGTGAGGATTCTTACAAGAGGGGACATAAAACCTCCCAATTCTACTGTTAAGGGCTTTATAAGATCAATGAGCAAATCCCTTCCTCAGTGCAAATCCAAAGCTAGACCATTCCTGATAGATGGCTCTCTAACTACTGCCTGAAAACCTTCAGCAAAGGAGAGGCCATCTCCCCAGAGAACTTCTTCCCATGTCAAACACAGGAATTTTCTCTTAATGTTCAATCAAAATCTACCCACTACCTCTAGTCTTGTTTCTTGGAATAACACAGAGCCAAGGAACTGACCCCCAAAGCAAGCCCTGCTAACTCTGTCCTGACATCCACAACTGGATAACATGGGCTATCCCATCAGGGACTCGAGTCACAAGTTGCTTCTCCAGAATAATACAGGCCATTACCTGCCGACTGTGACCTTCTGATAGCTACCCTGACCTGCTTGACCTCTCTCTACTCAAGGGGATGAAATGGCCACACAGCTGACGCTGACCATGGCAACAAGGTCCAAAAGCCGCCCAGGTCTTTCTGCAGCTCACTTCAAAAGAACTGTACTTCAAGAAAGACTTCCAAAGGAAGCTCCAGTTTGTGAGACTGCTGAACTGGCATTTATCAGCAAGTGTGATTCTATTCAATTTGGACCTAAATTGAACAATAGATTTCTTTCATAATAAACACAGCTGTCAAACAAGCATACCAGCACTAGAAAAAGAGAATTATTCCCACCTCTTACTGTTGTTGTATGGAGGTTGGCTCTGAAGAGTCACGCTGCCTTGTGCATTTCAGGGCCTTTTGGCCCTATTTTGTCTCTGTACCAAAGTATGTATATGGGTGTCAACTAAAAACTGTATTTTATGTCTTCATGAATATCGTTTGCATTTCACAGCACAGTGCATCTGAATAAAACGGCTTTAGTCCATGTACATTTATGCCACAATAAATCTCTTAGCTGTAATGAACCCCACCCTTTGAACAGCAACTGTCTTCTTTCCAGTTGCCTCCATCTCCACTTCTATTCCTTTTGGACTGGAAGTGCCTCAGGGCAGGAACTTGTCTCCTTGTACTCCTATCAAGAGTCAGGCGCATTGATAGTTATTTTTATTTACTTAATTTATATCCCGCCTTTCTCCCTAACGGGCCCACAGTGGTTTACACCATTCGTCCTTTCATTGTATCCTCAAAAAAACCCTGAGAAGAAGGTTAGGCGGAGAGGGTGTGACTGGCCCAAGGTCACCTAGTGAGTTTCCATGGCAGAGTGGAGATTCAAACCTGGGTCTCTCTGATCCTAGACCAACACTCTAACCATTATACCACACACATTTAAAGAACACTTTATTACTCGGATCAGTGACAGGGGCATCTGCAACATAAAGTTGCTGAATTAGAATTAGGGAGGAATTAAAGACATTGGATTTCTCAGTCACCGTAGCTGCTAGTATTCCAACCTCCTTACCTCTGTAACTTCCAGTTGAATCTGCTTATGTTCTTTCAGATTTGTTTTTAATCGCACCTTTGCCTATTTATCAAGAGTTTGGCATGGTTTTCGCTCTTGAGGTAGAATCTTGTTTTTTGTGACACCCCTCCTCACCTTTCTGGCGCCAATATAAATGGGTTAGCCTAATGGATCCACACCGTGTATCTGATGAAGTGAGCTGTGACCCAGGAAAGCTTATGCTAGAATAAATTTGGGTACGTCTCTAAAATACCTCTGGACAGGGACACTTCTTCAATACATGCACTGTATCATGGTGTCACCTAGTGGCCAGACAATATTATTGTCTCTTTTGGATTCCCACATATACAACATATGGCTGGAGACAAAATCCATTTTGAGAGAGTTCATTAGGTAAAATTTCATTTTGCTGACAAATTCATTTGTCTCCCCACCACACACTATCTCTGAAAAACCACATGGTGCAAGTTTCTGAACACTACAAAACCCATAATTTTGTGTGAACAATGTACAGAGGGATAAGAAAGCACACCACAGGCAATGAATGCCTCAGGGCTCATTTGGAGCCGGAACGCACAGGAACGGCGTTCTGGTAGGTCTAAAAAGAGGTCATGTGGGTTTTGGCCCCGCCCACGTGATTTCCTCCAAGTGCAGGCGGAGTGGTGCTGGGCTCCAAAGGAACACAAGTTGCTTGGATTCATTCTGCCCTGCTCTTTTACTTTCATTTGTGACTGGGGGGCGGGGGGAGAGAAAATGAGTGAGTGAGTGCAAGTCGAGTGGTGCTGAGCTCCAAAGGAACACAAGCTTCTTCGAATTCGTGCTGCTTTATTTTCATTTGTGACTTGAGAGAGTGAGTGAGTGGGTGCAAGCAGGGCTGGCTCTCCAGAGGAGGGTTAAGCTGCTTTGAGTTCATTCTGCTTCAAGGAAATACCTGGAGAGTTTTGCAGAAAGGGGCCTGAGGGGTAGATGTTGGCTTCTGACACACCTCCGATGATGTCAGGGGGTGTGGCATATGCTAATGAGTTGTGCTAATGAGTTCCTGTAGTTCTTTTGATAGGAAATGACCCCTACAATCATCATTTCTCTAACAAGGGGTCACTTTCCTGCCTCTGTTTCTAAGAACACATTTGTACTGGCTATTTCATGCAATCCCTTACCTGTCGTACTTTTGGTTCCATCTTTTCCCATGGGGTTTATATAGCTCTCCCCTTCACAGTTCCATCCCTACAGTGGTTAGAGTGGGTGACCATGGGACAATCACACACTTTCATCAGCCTAATCTACCCCATAGGGTTGTTGTGAGGATAAAACAGAGGAGAGTCCCCCCCACTGGGGGAAAATGCAGGGTATAAATGAAGTGAATAAACAAATAATCCTGTGAAATTGGCTAAACCGAGGCTGCTGCACTCTTCAGAAGGCTTTTCTGGGAATAAGCCCTGCTAAATCAAATGGGTCTAACTTCCCAGTAGACCTGCTTTGGAAAAATGGTGGGAAGGGGGGAAGGACTAAATACTCTTGCTCCACATGCCACAGACGCTGCACAAATCAGGGTTAGAGGTGGTAGGAAGCACAGAATTTCAGAACATGCGTCTCTCCTGGAGATTTGAGGACAGCGAGTTTGGGGAGGGGAAGGAACTTTCTTAGCAGGGATGTGATGCCATGGAGTCCAGCTTCCAAAGCTGCCATTTCCTGCAGTCTGGAGATCAGGTGTAATTCCAGGAGAACTCCAGGCTCTGCACAGAGATTGGTAACCCTACATATGTGTGTGTGTGGATTTGGTCTGCCGAGTTCTATGGAGAACAAACCTGTTTTGGGCCTAGGTTATGCTAAAAGTTTATGTCCCCCTGACCAGTCTCTTGCAAAGCTTTTCAGGTAAAACCTTTGGGTGAGCATTAGCAGAAAAATTTATCTCATTTCCAAGGACATCTCAAAGCTTGTTATCTGTCACAGGTGCAGGGGGCCTTTGAAACTGCTAAGAAGGGGAGTTGAGGCACCCAAGGTCAGCTAAGTAACATTCCATCTCATTATCTTATCTGGACCAGCTTGGTTCACAAGTGGAGGCTGGTCAGTGCTGGAGGGGCCTGATTCAGCTGCAAGTGTCTCATGCCATTAGGTCACTTCCACGTTATTTGTGCCCCCGTTGCTGGGCTTTGATGGCTGAAAGTTGGTTCAGTTAGCTATGCCTTTATCTTAGGCTTGGGGTCTGGACATGGCTCCTAACACTTAGCCAAATGGATTTACAATCATGTTTTGATTCCTGGAAACTCTGGTGCTGAACTCTGTGTTTCTGATCAAATACTTTGTCAGGTATGTTTAGATGCTAGGGTATTTAGCTTTGTTATTTTATCTATCCTTTATGCACACTTTCTACTTCAGTATTTTATTCACTTATTAATAAACAACTGTGTGTGTGGTGTGGTGTTTCCTTGGTTCAATTGCTTCAATTGGAAATAGTGTCTTGATTAGTTGAGCCCAATGAGACCTTTGGTAACTTTACGGGTTGGGATTCAGCTTGCTGTTTCTCAAATACAGTTGGTTAGGCCTGAGCCTTGATTCCTGCCCCAGTGCTAGGACTTAGGAGGGAACTTCTGGATAACTCCCCCAGGCCTGTGAATCCAAATTAGCAGTCCTTGACAAGTCCTAGTCTGACACTAATGCCATGATCCTACCTACTGTTATTATCTGGTGTTTACACTGTATAGGATGTAGGGGGACCGCAGAATTTCTTTGATGGGAAGTTCCAAAGAAAGGGAACTCCATCGCCCGAGGCCTTGACACACCAGTTCCTTTTTGTCTTTAAAGACTGCCTCAAATTAAAAACTCCAGAACTTTCCTGTGGCTTCTGAGATTAGCAAGGATCAAGACAAGGCTTTTTATGTAGGTGCAGAATCATTCCAATAACACAAAATTCACACAAAAACGGAAATATTTGGTTTCACTTGTTTGCAACAAAGGAAAAATGGAATGAGTGATAAACACAATCCTCCTTCCTTACGTCTAAGGCAACTGCAAATTAAAAAGAAAGATTTCAGTTTCCACCTTTTGGCATGTTTGTGAAGCCATTTTTTCTTCTGCTAGGCCAAAACAACTGCCCTTCTTTCCCCCACTCCCATAGAATCTCTGTGGATGCTTTGCTGGAATTCTTCTCATTTCAGATCAAGTCTGTGCCAAGGAAGGGAATCCTTCATCCTTCAAGATCCATCAGGCTCCTCCCATTCTAGGCTGATTCTTGGAAACTTTTATGAGTCTATTGCTGATGAAACGCTCCTAAATGGGAAAAATGGGGGAGGAGGCACCTCTTCTGTTGGCTACTCCTCATTAATGTACCAGTTGGCAGTCCCCTAGTTGGCAATATTGAAGCTAGCTAGAAAAACCATTTTTGCAACCTTTGTTCTGTCAGACTGGCTTCTGAGCATTTGCAGAGTGCAAATGACACATTGTTCTTCCAAGCTGCAGTTTTTATACTAATTAGCTACGAGGTGGAGTGTCAGCTGATTACACACTCTACTTTGAGCTGTCAAATGTCACATGAGGCTTCCTGTCAATTTCCCCAAACTACTTGACCTTTTTGGCTCTATAGCAATCCACACCTAGTCAAGGTGACCTGATCTAGGCCTTTGCCAAAAACTGCTGTGCTCTCCCTCCTTCCTTCAGTTCCAGTTGTTGGTCCCATCTTCCCTTGAGCTGTCAGTGTCAGCCGAGATCTTCCAGGTAGCAAATGACTTTAGTAGATAAGAATGCCCCTTATATGGAATCATGAAGCCTGCATCACTTAGAAACCTCTTTTCCATGGATCCAGGCAAAGGCAGGTGGAGCAGGCTGAAGCAACCAAGCACTGAAAAAAAGCCATGCTTTGAAAATGGAAGCCAGCAGTATCAATGAAATTAAAATAGATTATCTGAAGACAAAGAGTTTCCAGAGGGGGCTGACCTCCCCAACATGGTTTCATTGCTGATTTGGAGAGGGCTTTAAAAACACAATTTCTTGAAAAGGTGGTTCTGTGCAACAAATTCCCAGATAAGCTGCCCTGGGATCAGAGGCAGCTGCCCACTGTAGGCCTTTGGTAAGCTCTTGTAATGGTGCCCACTGTGGGGGGTCCATCTAAAGAGAAGCCAAATTTAAGGAAGGGCCTCACATGGTTAGACCAACAAAATTGGGGAACGGTTTTTGGCAGCCGAGTGCTGGATAGAGATGAGGGGCAATTTGTCCCTGTAATGCAAGCAGCTACAGAAAGTCAAAGTTCTTTCAGTACAGTGGTATCATTGGCTGGCTCACGAATGGGTTAGCTGAAGATGTTAAGCACCCTTGGACAAACAACAGTGGTTGTCAGGCATTGGGTCCCTTCTTGGAAATCACAACTCCATACTTAAAATTCCCCCAGCTCTCTTTCCAATTCCAGGACTAAATATCTCCACCAGTGTCTGTGGAACACAAGGCATGTGGTTTTACTTCTACACATGTGCAAGGCACATCTTGGGCTGGTTTGCACTGGGTCTTATGGAAGACCCTCCTGGACTCCACCTATGCAACCACAAGAAATGGTGAGAATCAATAAGGAACAGTGACAACCGTGAGGCTGTGCTTAGGGTTATTATCAACCTCAAGCTAGGGCTGGAGTTCTCCTGGGATGACAGCCGATCACCATACTGCAGAGACGAGTTCCCCTGGAGGAAGCTTCAGAGGGCAGAAGTATTACATCCCTACTGAGCTCCCTCCCATTGCCAAACTCTACCTTCTCCAGGAACCGCTTCCAAATCACCACACATTTCCCAAGTTGGACATGTGCTAAATGCCCTCCTGTGCTAAATGCCCTCCCCATATTATTTAAAATAATCTATTGTCCTCTGTTTCTTGCCCACAAAGTGGGATTCCAATCCAGGGTTAAGCTTCAGATAAGCACCAGTTTGTTGGACCATTCAAATTTATATATCACAACGCAGGGTGGTTAAATCTAGGGACCTCGTAAACCAGGAAGTCCTCCATCTCATCTCAAGTCCCTGTGCAAGCCAAGCTTGTTCTCAACACAATCCAGCGTGTTGACAGTTGTACACAGTCTTCCTAATCAAATCAAATGCAAGAAGGGCAAAAACAGAGGCACTGTGGCCGAATGACGGGTCGGGAGATTAAGTTAATTTTGTTACGTGAATGTAGAATCAATTGTGCCTGAAAAAGAAGGTGGGAAGAAGCTGATTACATGATTTTATTCTCTAAAATAATATAATCCACTCTGAATCTAAAAGAAAAGAACAAAGGTATAAACTAAAATTTCTTCTGTTGTCCACTCTTCAGACTTCTTCCTCCCAAGTTCATATGATTCTCTTTCTCCATCCACATGTAAATGATCAAATCACAGTGCTTGCTTCCTATTGCCTTCTGGACTGGAGAGAACAGAATCTTTTGGAAGCTGATCTGTGGCAAGAAAAAGGGCAGGAAAATGAGATTCCTACTGAATTGGACCAGATATCCGGAAGCAAATGTGTATCACATGGCAAACAAAACTGAGAATGTTGCTTGCTTGACAGCATGACTTATGACCAATGTTAGCCAAGATGAGGCACCACAATTTGCATTTAATTAATTATAGCATTTATATACCTGGCCTTTCTCTGAGCATCTCAGGTCCCAAAGCAGGTAACAAAGGTATAAAAACACAATTTGATAAACAACAGAAATAAAAACATTAAAAACCTACCCAAAAGCACCTTATGCACAACCAACAGGGTATTCTCCCTTTGCCTGGCTTCAGGCAAAAGCACCAAACTCTTTAGAATAGTTTTCTATTGCAGCTTTGCCAACAAGCCTGGAAAGGAGAAGCCACCAGCCCAACTTGTTCTGGGAGCTGTGTCAGAGCCAAACTACAAGTGATACCTGACACTAGTTGGACACTTGTCAGCTTCCCTCAAGTTTTGATGGGAAATGTAGGCATCCTGGTCTTGCAGCTTGGCTCTCTGACTGCTGTCCAATGGACTTTTCAACTGTCACTTGTCCAACATTCCGCCAAGCTGCCTACATGTCCCATCGAAACTTGAGGGAAGCTGACAAGTGTCCAACTAGTGTCAGGCGTCACTTCTAGGCCTGGAGCAGCCACTGAAAAGGCCCAAGCTTGACTCCTGCCCAACATACCTTATGAGGGAACCCAAAAATTGACACACTGCAAGAATTGTTATATTCCCATTCCTACTTTGTAAAAGAGATTTGTTTCCATTCCTCAACTAGAGTGCAACTTACACCAGAGTAATAGTAGTGTTGCTAGTTGGTCTTTTAATATATATTAAAAGACTTAATCCCAAGGAAAGGCGAGTGTAGCACTGGAGTCCTTCATGACACCATTTACACTGGCCAATCACAAGGCAGCACACCAATGACACTCAGAGATTTACCCTATATGGAAGGAGCAATCTGATGCATGGCAATGCCCATACACCTCTGTCTCAAATATGATGAAATAAATAAATTTTATCGCTCCACCAAACAGAAGAAGAGCAGAAGTAAAGAACACAAACTGAGAGCCAGTTTGGTGTAGTGGTTAAGAGCGCCGGACTCTAATCCGGAGAGCAGGGTTTGATTCCCCACTCCTCCACTTGAAGCCAGCTGGGTGACCTTGAGCTAGTCACGGCTCTCTGGAGCTCCCTCAGCCCCACCCACCTCACAGGGTGTTTTGTTGTGGAGATAATAATAGCATACTTTGTAAACTGCTCTGAGTGGCATTAAGTCACCCTCATGTGTTGCCAAGTAGGCCCCCTCTCCTGCTTTAAGGCCTGCCATGAACTGTGTTAAAGGTTCCTGCGTTGCTGTTTTACTACTACACAAAGATTGCCCTGCACATGTGTTCTGGTACACGTGTCAGTTTCCTGTCTGCTGTTCTATTACCGTGCTGCTGCAATAGACTGTGTAGTTCCCTGACTCCATGCTTGGATAACTGCACAAAGGACTCTTTTTCTGGGCAGCCCTGCCCTGACCTGTATCTGGATTTCCCAGTGTGTGTTTGGACTGTGTTACAAGTGTGCCCCGTGCCTGCATTGCCATCTGCCACGGACCGTGCCTGTTCCCTGCCTTGGACTGTGTTTTAAAGTGCTGTTCCCCCTGCCTCCATGGAAGCCTGCCTCATATGGGCCCAAGCCGCTACTAGCAGCCGGGCGCCTGCCGGGCAAAACTCCAGCGAGCCTGGCTAGGCGCTCCCTGGTCAGTTCCCGCCTGGAGACTCCCGCGGGACGGTCGCCGAGCTTGCCCTCGCTACCGGGCAGCCTGCTATCTAGCCCCAGCCATGCCCAGCCGGCATCCATGTTCTTAGGCAGCCAGAAGACCCAGAGGAAGAAGACTACTTTGAGAAGCCATTTCGGCGAAGCGGGCACACCACGTCCGCAGCGAGAGTACCTCGCCCGGTCTGCATATCTTAGGAGCCGCCCCGGAGAAGGAACTAAGTGCCGACCATCCCAAGCACTTAGAGAATGCATCTCAAAGAAACCTCCGCATTCCAGAGCTGATGACATCAGGACAAGCCCTGTCCGCTGGAACATCCTTTCAGCCCACTTGGATTTCCCCCTCCCTCTTTTGTCCCCTCTTCCTGAGGTGTCACTTATCACAATCTGATTACCAAAGTGGCCCATCCAAGCCATTCAGTAGCCCATTAGAACCTTTGTTTTAATCTGTGAGAACCACCAAGTACAGCACCAGCCCCAGGGTACGTTTTGGGGTATTTAAGCAGGTCTCTCAGACCACACGTTGCTTAGGCCATTCCCATCCAGAACCCCTCGCTGTCTGTGGCTCGTGCCATCCTATCCAGAACCCCTCGCTGTCTGTCTGTGGTCCCAGTGCTGGCATTGGGCCACCTCGCTGTTGTGTCTCTGCTTCGCTTCAGGATAAGTGAGTATTCCCTCTACCATCATTGGGAACCAGCTAATGCGAAAGTCTCTGTATTTCCTACTCTGTATTTCCTAGTCCTTGTATGTTTTCTTGTATGTATGTGCAAGCTCAGGCTTACGCCACACTATTAGAAAATACACGTGTTTGAACCTATTTGTAGTCTGCCTCTTTTTCACTAGAGTGTCTGGGATCGGGACCTCCGTAGACATAGGTTAAGATCCGCGCTAAATTTTAAGTTACAGACTGCTAGAGCTAATCCCCCATTATAATAAAGAGCAGTTCTGGTAACACATGGGCAGTATATAAATCGAATGTTGTTGTTATTCAACTGCATCAAGAAGTGTGGCATGGCCCCTAAAAGCCCTATGATGGATCATGCTCTGCATATGTGGGTTTGAATTCCCTTTTGCAAACTGATAACCTGTTGGTAGAGAAGGAAGTACAGATAGACTAAGAAACATGGGTGTAGTTAAGTGGTTAGAGCAGTGGACTAAGATCTGGGAATGAGGGTTCAAATCTCCACTCTGCCTTTCTGGGTTACCTTGGGCCAGTCACACACACTCCACCTATCTCACAGGATTGTTGTGAGGATAAAATGGAGGAGAGGAGAATAATGTAAGCTGTTTGGGGTCCCCATTGGGGAGAAATGGCAAGATACAAATAATAACTGTAATAAATAATGTAGCTCCCCTGGGGGAAGGCTGCCACAAGTGGAAACCCACAAGGCCTCCCAGATAAGAGCTCTAGCCTCACTGGGGGGAAGGTATCCTGTATGAGGTGGAGTGTTTTGCAAGGCAAAGGGTGTCAGGTTCAGAATGCTTCCCTATGTATTGTAACCAAAGAGACTCCATTTTAATTCTCTTAGTGTTCTGAGTGCTTTCTTCACAGGTGCCAAGATGTTCCCTAGCAGCTATCTCTCTCAAGAGGAATGTTTTGACTATAGCTTTTCCAGTCCTGGGAAACTTTCACTTTCTCAGCTTCAAAGGGATTGTTTTGAGAACTATGGGGGGAGGCTGGGCCTACTGAGTTCTAATACTTTGTACTGTATTCTTTGCCTTTCATTCGTAACAATACACGTGTACCAGCCCAGATATTGCATCTGGGCCAGTGGACTATAATGGTTGCTTCTTTCAGTAAATCTTTTGAAAACAACGGACTCTTGTCTGATTGCAGAAGGTAGTCTGGATACAACTATTATTTAGCCACAGTTCTGACAAAGGGAAGAGGGACCAAGTCCTACTCTTCCCCCTGACATGCCTCTGGCATTGCCCAGTTTTGGTGCAGAAGTTACAGTGGAGAGGCTCAGCTGACTTGCTATCCTAAGCAATTTCAGAATGGCCTCAGCGGTGTACCATCATCTCCTGGCTGACCAAGATTCCAATTCAACCACAGTTTATGGCCATAATTTCCCGTAAATTATGAGGAATCTCTACCTTGGGGAATGGCTCTCCCCCCTGCCCCCCGCCCCTTTCAGGGCCTCAACTCACTTGGTTTTGATGCCTCTGATAAGAGTGCCTTCCAGAAACCACAGTGGCGCGCAGGGGATGGCTTCATGACCTGAGGTGGTTCCGTGCTTATGCGAAAGAAGTTCTGCTCTGTAGGGTTGTAGAGAGGCCATTTTGTCTCACTGACATCTGAGGCAGTGGGATTGCTGCACAGAAGACAAAACTTCATGATTTAAGAAATCAGACAGGATCTAGTTCTGTGTAAGGTACACAATATATATTTTCTGATTATTTATATATTCACTTATTTCATTTACAATCTCTGTCTCGCTGAGACTGAAGGTGGATCACACAGTCAAAAACGATGGCAATCAGAGCAGTAAAGTACATACCTTGGTAAAAGTCCCTGCTACATAATTCCATAATTAATTAGAGTACTGATTTAAGATTAACTAAATCTGGAAAAGCTTTTATTCCTGTCAACTCTATATCCAAGAACTTGGGCCATGTTAAGATAGCTGCCATTTAAAATAATCTCTAGAGGAGGTGCCCCAGGTGGCCCTACTTCAGAAATTAGGCAGACAAAGACTAGAGCCAAGGCCTTTTCTGTGGGGAAGTCCCAGTTGTGGAATACCTTCCCCAGAGATATGAGCTAGGTGATTGCTTCATTATCCTTTGGGTGCAAAGTCCAGCCAATTTTATTTCCCCAAGCTTTTAATTATCAACTTGCTTTTTGCCACATCTATAATGTGATTTTTAAAAACCTTCTTGCTTTTTTGTTATTTTGCTGTTCTTTCTTATTAATTAATTGTTTTAAGGCTTTCACTAGCTACCTTGGAAGTTTAACATCGAAAGGCAGGATGATCCACTCGCAGAGAATAAAGGTCAGCATGGTCTAATGGTTAGAGTGTTTGATAAGGATCTGGCAAATCCAGATTCAAATTCACATTCTGCCATGAAATTTGTATGGGTGATAACTGGGCCATTCTCTGCCTCTCTCTCTCTCTCTCTCTCTCAGCCTAACCTACTTCACAGGTTTGTTGTGAAGATAAAATGGACAAGGGGAGAACGATGTACACTGCCTTGAGCCCCTTGCAAGAAAGGCCGGATAAAAATGGACTAAGTAATAATAAGAAACGTCTCAAATAAATACATAAATAGAACTAACGCATGTAGGTGAGGTTATTTCAAATTAAAAAGCGGGCATTTCCTTTTACACACAACAAAAACTGGCCAGCATTTAAAATGGATGCCAGTTCCTAATGTTGGAATAGGTAACTCAGCCTGCCTTTGGACACTGTGGGGAGCTGCATGTCTCTTTGAATGTAATGTATAAGTCTAGCAATCTGCCACTCTCTTGTCTAAGGTGGGAACGCCTACTGACCCCTCCTCTCTTGCCTCTGTGCCTCTTGGGAAATTTTCTCTTTCCACAGGGTCTTCCAAAGAGGAAAGATGTAAATCCTCCATGCTCCTTATGGAGCCCTTCTTTTTGTCCACAGACCCACTTTCAGCCTCGACGCCTGCTTTTTCAGGCCGTGGCATTAGACTAGGGAATGTAACTCTTTAGATTAGGATCTTTCCCTTCTTGGCCGATTCCAGATGACTAACCTTAAGGCATTTCATGCCGCCCTCTTCCAGATCGTGACGGGGAAAATGCGAAATATCGCGTTTCCTCGCACGAGTTTTGTGCGACGATGCGCAAAACTCGCACGAGGAAACGCGATATTTCGCATTTTCCCCGTCGCGATCCGGAAGAGGGCGGCATGAAATGCCTTAAGGTTAGTCATCTGGAATCGGCCCTTATTACCAGAAGATATTGCTATGGAAGAAATCTGCTACAATAAACTGTAAGTTCTATCTGTCTATGATTTTGTCTGAAGATTAATACATTAATAATGTACGTTTTTAAAGGTTTAAACACTTCTGACTAAACTATGCTATGTTACTCCGCTAAGTTACTGAACTAAACCAAACTAAATATATATTCCCAATACGTAACACATTTGTGACAAAGAAACCTTAGGGAAGTGCTGCCTTCTGTATCTTTTGGGCCAGGGATGGTGAACATCTGTAAGTGAACAGTTTGCTTACCCGCTTCTGGCAAACTCCGCCCAGTACCGCATCACTCGAGGGATTAGTGCTAACTCTGCCTCTGTATGAGTTTCATTGGTTCCCTTTAACAACGTCAGGGTTCCAAAAAGATATGGGATCTCAGATCCATGCGTCGATCCCATCCATTCAGGCCATACTGAGCCAATGCTGCGATGGGTGAACGTATATGCATACACAGGGCTTCCGCTCTTTGTGATCTTTGTGGCAACTTCATTTGCTGGACATACAAACATGTAATCTCCACAGGCTTGGGACATGGCATCACGATACCGGGCTGGGCCCTCAGGTTCCTCTTCACTGTACCTCACAGCAATGGCTTGGATGAAGTCATCTGTTGCATTGGGTACACACAACCTAAGTCCCTCCAAGAGCTGTTCCCAGGTCAAAAGGCTGTCGTTGAATGTATGTAAGAAAGGACCAGCATAGAAGATCAAGATGGACCCTTCATCAGAGGTAGCACCAATCATAACAGGTTTAGACTGAAAGTGCTTGGACTCCAGAAGTGCCTGTGGATCATCTGGAAGGAACTCTCCATCTGTTGTTGGTATGAAGGGAAGACTCAAAATGCCCTTGGGATCCACAACAAAGAATGCGAGCTTCTGAAATTCTTCCGCTTCTTTCCCCTGCAAGCAACTCACTATGGCACTGCCCTCATCTCCTGCACAGCCCATTAGCTGGGCCAGGGCCAGGGCTCTCCTCTTTGCTTCCTCAGGACTCACCCAAGCCCAGGGAGAAATGGCTGTCCCGCTCTGCAACACAGCACGATCAAAAAGCGGCTGGCTCCCTGGTGAGAGGAGGTGGTAGCCGACAGCTCCTCCTCCAGCACTCTGGCCGGAAATAGTTATCCGAGTTGGGTCTCCTCCAAAGGCGGCTGCATTCTCCCTCACCCATCTTAGGGCTAACTGTTGGTCCCACAGGCCCACGTTTCCTGGGGCGGCTGGTGGCAATGAAAGGAAGCCTAGAGCCCCCAGACGGTAGTTCATGGAGACCACAATAACATTCTCAGTGGCAGCTAAGAATGCTCCATTATACGCAACCAAGGAAGCTGTGCCAACACAAAACCCCCCACCATAGACCCAGACAAGAACAGCAGCTGGTGTGGAGGGCCGAGGATGGGGAACCCAGACATTGAGGAAAAGACAGTCCTCTGAACGGGGTGTGTTGGCGGTCCATATTTCAGCATCAGGAGAGTTAGAAAGAACTATTTGGGGGCATGAATTGCCGAAGGTGGTGGCTTCCAGGATGTGGCTCCATGACTTATGAGGCACAGGCTTCTGGAAACGCAATTTGCCCAAAGGGGGCTCTGCATAGGGGATGCCCAGATAGGCTGTGACTGTTCTTGAGCCAGCTGGGAGATGCTTTCCCCGGACAGAGCCACTGCTGGTGACTACTATAGTATCATCTTCTGCAGAAGACTTGGGTTCCAGTCGGGAAAGGACCGGGAAGCTCAAAAACCAAAGGAGGAGACAAATCATTGCAGCACCTGAAAGGGAAGCATCCCAGAAGAAGCTACAACAAATGGAAGACATTTCCCCTTGCTAACCCTACCCTTGGTTCTGAAGGCCAGATAGCCCATGAGTTTGAGGAACAGGAAGACCAACGTGGTAACAGCTGCACTAGGCTTCTTGATAGGGTTGCCAGGTCCAGGTTGGGAAATTCCTGGAGATTTGGGGGGTGGAGCCTGAAGAAGGCAGGTTTTGGAGAGGGGAGAGGCCTCAGAATGATATTACACCATAGAGCCTACACCCCAAAGGAGCTGTTTTCTCCAGGGGAACTGATCTCTGTCACCAGGACATTAGTTGTAATTCCGGGGGTTCTCCAGTCACCACCTGGAGGCTGGCAACCCTACTTCTTGAGCATCCTAGGTGTTAAGGATAGACTTTATTTATTTAGATTTCTGTGTTGCCTCTCCAGAGTTCAGTTCAAGGCAGCATACCATGAAAATGACAAATCATCAATATAAAAACATCTCAGTGAGAAAGGCAGACTATTCAATAATGTATGTATGTATGTATGTATGTATGTATGTATGTATGTATGTATGTATGTATATCTTGGATTTCCAGACTCCCTCGCTCACACAAGTCCCAGTTGAGACTCAATAACTCCTCACCATTATCCTGACTGGGCTATGAAAATACCACCTGCTCACGCCATTTACCAGTTCTGCTCTATGCAGATGATGCAGTCCTATTAGCCAGGACCCCATTAGGATTCTGAAAGGTGTTAGATAGATTCACAACATACTGCGACAAAAAAACCTAACAATCAACTTTGATAAAACAAAGGTGATGGCATTTGGCAGACACCCCAAGAAGCGATCCTGGAGGATAAAAGGGAATAAAATTCAACAAGTAAATAAATTTATCTACCTGGAGGTGGTTATACAGGATTCAGGGGCTAATACAGCTCACTGTAATCTGATGGCGAAGAGAGCTGAAAGGGTGGTGCATGCTATCTTGAGATTTTTCCGATCTAAGGGGGGCTGATGTGTCCCGGCAGCACTGAGGCTGTATCAAGCTAAAGCCCTTGCACAACTCCTATATGGTATTAATTTGGGCATATCTGCTGATAATTTGCAAATTCTCGAGAAGATTCAGTCCAAATTTATCCGTGCCGTCTTACAGGTACCCCCAAGAGAGCCAAATGCCCTCCTATGGCTAGAAACAGGCCAAATGAGAATTGAAGCCAAAATATTGCTATCTTCTGTTTATCAGTGGCTCAAGATATATAACAATCAAAAAGGCCTTCTCCCTCTAATAAACCAAGATCCTTACTAGCCTAGGTGGATGCGTATGGTTAAGAGCAACCTAGAAAGATTGGGACACTCGCCTGCCGACCTACTGACTCAGTAACGCAACCGAAGGGGGGGGGGGGGGGTTGAATGGCTACCACACTGAAGACACACCAAAAGCAAAAGGAAGCACGCCCAGAGACAAGACCAAGGGAATAACCTCCGTGAATATTCAAAACAAGATTTGTAATTATACAGTATCTCCGTGAAAAATAACACTACATAACACTGAAATTGCACAAAGGGAGAGAAACGGCATTAACTCAATCCAGTTTTGCAAAATGAAATTCAGTGAAGTTCTAAGAAAATGCTGAGAAGTGGCGAGGGTAACCAGCTGCAGGCAATTAGGCTGTGAAGTCCTCGGATCAATATAACGAGGTAAGATGGTAGAGCTGTGAAAATAGCACTGAAAGGCGGAGGGGCAGATGAGAATTCCACAAACAGACCATAAAAGTAAAAGCAGATTTCAGGAAAGATAGGGGAAAACCCAGGAAGTACTTGGAAGCAGCAAAATGCCGTGCAGAAGCAAAAAAGCTCTTCTCAACGGCAGCCAAGCTGGGCAGACAACCCCAGGGATGAGGCTACAAAGTCACATAGAAGACAGTTTTCACTTCAGTTCCAAATTTAACTCAGGCCATAGGTCTGGTCTATATTTTCCATAGAATGGAGAGGAAGAATTCTACGGGGCTTATAGATGGATATAGAGGGACTGTATCACTACACCATCTAAGTGGGTGTCACTCACTGCCCACTGGTGATTCCATTTTTATTTATTTACATTATTTATAGTCCATCTTTCTCACTGAGACTGAAGGTGGATTATACAATGTAAACCAATGAGATGATCGGTCTTCTGTGCAAAAGCATCTTTGCACATAAGAGAAACAAACAGCAAGAAGAAAGGTTTTAATCTACCTGATCCCTTCTGGGCTAGTTTTCTGTCTGTAGGGAACTGTTGAAAACTTTAAAAATTTCATCCCTCCCCTGTGCTCTGAAATTGTATAGGCCATTTCAACACCACACTTCACTGCATGCGTAGACTAGGTCCTAGCTCACTGATGATGGTAGTTGGTTACCAGAACGCTACGGCCCTTGAGTGAAAGTCAGCAATCTACTAGCTTCTGGGTGGAAATATACATTACTAAGTATGTAGGAACACTTAACTGTACCTCATTTCATGTGTTCCCTTTCCAATTTTCCATGAACTCGCTCACATAGTCACACTTCAGTTTGATCTGCCTGAATACATTCATGCATTCCTCTTCAACTGCTAAAAGTATCCCAGTTTCCCCCACCTTCCATATCCATTCATTGAAATGCAGATTTGACAGTTTCTCATACCTTAAAGAAATGCAAATTGGCAAGACAAAGGAGCCTCCGGGGACACTTGCAGATGCAATCACACAAAGGGAGCTCCCGGGAAAGCAGGATTCATAAGCAAGAGCAGCCTGCATGTGAATTGAGGACCACACATAAAAACCTGCACTTGAACATCCCCAGGTAATCCACAACATGTATTTCTGTTCTCTCTTGGAAAACAGATTGCTGGGTCTCATTGACAAGAATCCCTCCCCTTTCTCTTTCCTGTCACCCGATGCAAGCAGTTCTTTGATACAGCAGACTCACCTTTCTCTTGCCCCTGCTCCCAGCAATGTCGTTTTGCTGCTCTCTCTGTATCAGTTCACTTATCCATCCATGTGGATGGAACAAGAAACTGTCATTATTTATCTTGATAGAAATGACTCAACAGGCCTTGCCATACACAGTGGGAGGAGACTGTATAATGTACGCTAGCTGTAATATTCCTACAACTGAAACAGATTTTCAGAGGGGGAAGGGTGGGGCAGGAGATTTCCTAGCAGGCCAAGGTTTGGCATTGCCAAATGTGAGAGAATTCTTGTAAGGTGGAAATAAAAGTGTTCTGGACAAAATAAGAAACCTTTGGCACTCTTTTACATAATCAGAGAAGAATTAGGTAAGGAGCCAGATATAGCTCAGTGTTAGAATACCTGCTTGCATGTAGAAGGGTACAGGTTTGATCTCTGCCATGTCTATTTGATGCCTTTTCTGGGAGCACACTTCCTATAGTCCCAGAAAAGGTGCCGAAAAAACAGAAGCCCAACAGCCTGCAACCATTTTGAAAACGGAGATGTCTGGAATCAAGGGGGAAAGCCGCCAGAGTTCGGTGAGTGGGCTGTCCCTTTATGGACGTGCGAAAGGGCCAAGAACTGAAAAACAGAGCATGCGAAACAGAAAAAGAAAACTGTCTTAAGGCAAGAAAACTGTCAATGTAGGCCAAAGAACTGTCTGAAGTTACACATACTATACTAAAGATAGGGTTACAAAGCTAGAAGATGCTGAGTTGCAGTAAAAGGTGGAGGAGAGTGTGATACATACAATAAACACTGCAACACTTTAATGCTATGCTTTATGGAACCAACCTCCTGAGCTGATCCATTATTCCAGTGGTACCCAACCTCTTTGAGCCAGCAGGCATCTTTAGAATTCTGACCCAGGGTGGTGGGTGCAACCACAAAGTGGTTGCCACAGAAGGCGGAGCCGAACGGAAAAATATCAGGGAGTGAGATAATACATAACCAGGGGTCACTTTGTAGAAGAAGAGATGCAGGAACTCATTAGCATAACTCATTGGCATATGCCATGTCTCTTGCCACCACCCGAAGTGTGTCATTAGCATAACTGATTTGCATATGCCACACCCCCTGACATCACCTATCCTGGCTGTTTTGGACCCAATACTGGCCATTCAGGGCCGAAATTGGGCCCAAAATGGCAAAAGGGGGCTGAAAATGGCTGAAAAGGGGCTCAAAATGGTCAGAATTGTGCCGCTGCTGAGCAGGAGAGTGATCCACTACCCATCAGAGGCCTGATCCTGGCCATTTGAGGACCAATCCTGGCTGTTTGGGGCCCACTCCAGGCTGAAATGGGACCAAAATGGCTGAAAATCAGGTGGGCGGGGCCACATGTCATGTGACCTTTTTGGAGAACTACCGGAACTGCGTTCCTGCGTGCTCCCCCTCAAAATGAACCCTGTACATAACTTTAAAAATAAGTCTTCAATATTTCAAGCACAAGCTTTGCTTAACAGGATGTCTTTTAGAATAAATATATTGTTTAAAAATATTTTCTTGCATACGTACAGCTTACCTTCATTCATATAGTGAACATCCTTGTGCTGGGGTGGCAGCTGCTGCCAAAGCAATATTTTTTGCATCTGCCAATCAGTGGCCCTCAGAGTGCCCTCCTGAATGTTTCTATATTGCACACTGTGGGAACTGAAGAAGAGTAAGAAGCAGGAGTTGGGAAAGACCCTTCTCTAGAGATCCAACAAAACAGGGGAAAGGTCTCAGCAACCTGTAGACTGACAGGATCAAAGGTCCAAAAAGACCAATAACAATTTTTTTTTCTATGAAAGTGCAAGTGCTATAGTGCAATATATTGAACAAGAATTTTCTATAGATTCTACTCCATACATATACACAGCAGACTCAATGCTGAACCATACAAATTGCACAATGGCATCATCTGAACTAATGAAGACCAATAATATGCGTCTCAAAGTCCGATAATTAATCTGTTTTTTCTTCTGTTTTCTTTTTGCAGGCAAGCGCCGTCGGTTTGAGAAGACAGAATGGATGCCCCAGGAACCAAAGAGGGAACAAAGGTCTCCCGGGCAGTTGGCAACGGGTGTGCCAACAGTTATAGCAGCCCGTTTTGTGTTGTCTCGCTTTTTCAAGCCATAAATAACAGCATCCTCTTCAGTACATGAATTTACACCTCAGCATTGATTAGTTTCTTCCTCACTAGGGGTTCTGAGTGGCTGTGTTCAGCGCTTAGAAATGGTGGTCAAGGGTTGAACATCTAGATACCTCCATTGAGAATGGGTGAGAATGGGCACCTATTCCAACACAGGGATGATTTCTCCTAAGTGCCTTACATAGTGATTGAATAGCATGAGGGATAAGACAGCCTTGTGGAATCCCACAAGACAAGTTCTATTCTGCTGACAGCTGATCTCCAACAGTAACCCCTTGAGTCCTGCCCATTAGGAATGATTTAAACCAATCCAAGGCATATCCCTTAATCTCCAAACACCTCTAAACAGATGAGCAAGAAGGCATGCTCCACTGTATCAGAGCTTGCTGAAGACTTTTTTGTTTTGTATGGCACTGTTACAGTTAGAAAGTCCAGAGCTCCCAGATACTTATGGGCAATGGAGTCTGACCTAAGCCAGCCTCCTCAGTGAAATTGAATAGTCCCAGTCCCAAGTAAAGCTCAGTCACTGATGTCAGAGACTATTGTTACCAATCAGAGAATTATTTCAGGATGGTCCTGTCTAGAGCTGGGTATGAACCAAAATTCGTCATGAACTGGGCCAGTTCGAGCTTCACGAAATGGCAGTTTGTCAGAGCCTGTTTCTGACGAACCACCAGGAACTTTAGGCCGGTTCATTTGGTTTGTTCTTTGGTTTGTCACTGCAAACAGCCTGGCGCCAATCAGTTTCCTAGGCAACAGGGGGGATGGGCTTTCTTCAGCCCTGGAAGTGACGTTTTCACGAACCGAACGAATCGGTTCATAAACTGGAGCAAGTTTGTGAAAGTTCATAGTTCATGAAACATGATGAACCATGAACTGCACAGTTTGTCTCCCCCCCCCCCGGTACGTACCCATCTCTAGTCCCGCCATTTTAATGGCTCTGCACTTTCATAACAAAAAAGGAATCTGGCCAAAACTGGTTGTCCTTTGTCAAAAAAAGATTAAATTGGCCAGGTAGCCCCAATGTGCAATGGAGGAGAAAGTATTATTCTCATGTAAGCCCCAGGGACCCAGGAACCCAGATGTTCTAGGTAGTACCTATCATGAGCCATATGGGTCCTGTCACAGGCACACCCTCAGTAACTGTTATTGGCTTTCCTCCCTGTTCTTGGTGTTGCATATGTGCATTTTTATTAAATTTTTGTTTTAAATGTTTTAAAGTGTTTAAAGTGTCGTTTTAATTTTTTTTAATGTTTTAATGTTAGCTACTTCGGGGATCTTATTTGGTTAGAAAGGCAGCAGACAAATGTTTTAAATGAATGAATGAATCCGGTAAGAACAATAAAGTAGCAAAACCCTTGTCTACTTTCAGCCAGTGATCAACTAAGGCCATCAGCATCACCTCCATCCTACAACCTGGTCTGAAACCAGACTGAAAAGGGTCTAGGGCAGATGAATTATCTAGGAAGACCTGGAGTTGTTCTGCTGCCACGTTCTCTATTATCTTGCACAGGAAGATCAAATTAGAAACTGGGTGATAATTAGCCACATCACTCTTCTCTAGCAATGGTTTCTTTTAAGTAGTGGACAGATGACTGATAAGTGCCTGTTTTAATGACAAAGGAAAGGTGCCCCAAATCAGTGATTGATTTATGATAGCCATCAGCGACACAGTGATGCGATTCTTATATAGTTTCATTAACCAGGATGGACACGGATCCAGAGTACAAATATTGACCTTCATAAGATCTCAGGATCCTGACTTCCATTGCATTAACTGGATCAAAATGTTCTACAAATGAACCAGTGTGCTAGACTTTTGTAGATCCACAGCTATATTACAACCAGCATCCAAATCAAAATGTATTTGAAAGATTTTCTCAGTAAAAAAAACTTTGCAAAAGATTCACAACTAATCATCAGTTCCTGAGAATTTAAAAGCTTGGTTTTTGGAGTCAACAAGTGATAAAATGCTTTACACAACTCTGGGCGTCAACGAGCTGATGCAATGCTAACAGGGAAGTAGGATTTCTTCGTCACTGTCACCACCAAATTACAGGTTTTTCAATGAGCTTTACAGGATTTGTTTGCCAGACCATCTTCATTGCCCTCCTCTGAACTTATTTCTCCATAGAATGCTGGCAGCAAACAAAAGGGGAAGGTTGCCAACTTTATACCGTTATGAGCATTCAAAGGTGTGTTGACTAGCTAATGCTGGAAACAGAAAGTTAGGTAATAGCTTCTGCTATGATCCAAGAAAGAAAGAAGGTTGGCAGTGGCTGCGGCTCTTAGCAGGCAGCACAGGAAGCAGGGGTCAGGTATGTGCCTAGATTTTAAAAATTATTCAAAATAACATATTAGAATTCTTCCTACATCGACAGATTTCAAGACAGAGGCAAAGTCATTTGGAAAGCAGTACTGTGGTACAGCTACTGGCTCAGATCTCACCATTGCCCCAGGCAAGTCCTATTCCCTAAACCTCCTGTCTGGAATATATGATACCAGTGTATGTTACAAGGCTACTACAAGGATTACTGACATAAAGATGTGAAATTCATTGAACACTTGAAATGCAATATACCATACACAAATACAGTATAATATTGCAAAATCTGATACCAAGACCACAAGACGACTTGCATATTGGAAGATTTCCTGATGATCTGAGAAATTGCAAAAGCATAGTGGCGTGCCCTCTGCAGCCGTTTTTGGCAGGTTATATTCATTGCTCAAGCGCTTTTAAAATTGATCCTAACAGAACGTTTACCAACCAAGTAGGAAGTCCCTCGTTCTAGCTTATCGTCCCAAAGCAAAGTTGGGAGAGGTGCCATGGCTAAGGAGCAGCACATATGTTTTGCCTGCAGAATGCCCCAGATTCAATCCCTGGCATTTCAATTTAAAAGGATCAGATAGTAGGTGACATGAGACTTTAACACAAGACCCTGGAGAGCGGCTGCGAGTCAGAGTACACAATACAGATCGTGATAGACCTGACTCAGTAGAAAGCAGCTTCATGTGTGGCTGTGACAAGTGACAGTCTGAGCAGGGTAATGACCTACAGAAGAATGTAACAGTTCTAGAGGGCAAGGAGGAAGGTATGGCTATTAAGGCAACATCAGATGTCATGGCTTCTCTTGCCGCTACAAAAAGGGGCAATACCACATTACAGTTGTCTGGCCAACTGGGGCACCAACTGTGATCCAGGAAAGCATGGATGTTATAAGGTCATGTGCAGGCTGTGTTGGTCTATATAAGGCTGACTAGACTACAGACGAAGAAGATGCTAGCAGGGTGAACTACAGGATTGAGCTTATCCTTATCTGAGACTATAGACTGGAACAACTCTGAAAGTTGGCAGCAACTGCAAGAAAGGAGGCAGAGATTGCAATTTGCAGTGCTTCAGCTAATCCTTCAGAAATCAAGATTATCTTAGAGCTCAAGAGCAAAATTTAGGTCCAGTAACAGACAAGCTAGATTTCCAAGGTATGAACTTTCAAGAGTCAGAGCTCCCTTACATTAGATGCTTGTAGCCGGTTTGCTTTTTTTTTGCAAAAATCCTAGCAAATTGGTTACTTCTTTATAGAAATGTCCAGTTCAGCAAGGTTCTTTCATCTTTTTCTATTTGCAGTACAAAACACTGATCAGATGTTTAAGCAGTTTCTTGGAGAAAATGTGGCATAAATTTTCCCCATAGTTTGCAGGATGAGTGGTTTGTAGTAGATTTTTAATTCTCAGTCCCTTAGGTATAATATCCAGTCTTTTGCGTTTGGTAAGAAAAGTAATACCTTTCTGTACTTAGATCCAGAGGAGTTAGCCATGTTATTCTGTAGTAGCAAAATAGTAAAGAGTCCAGTAGCATCTTTAAGACTAACCAACTTTATTGTGGCATAAGCTTTCGAGAGCCACAGCTCTCTTCGTCAGATGCATGTACCTGTGCAAGTTCTTTTGTAAGGTTGATGAATTTCCACTCCACACAGCTTCCATGAAGATAGTTTCAGGTGGGTAGCCATGTTGGTCTGTAGCAGAAGAGCAAGATTCCCTGAGCTCCGACTCTCAAAAGCTCATACCCTGGAAATCTAGTTGGTTTTTAAAGTGCTACTGGACCCAAATCTTGCTCTTCTACTACAGAACATCACCTCTACCAACCGGAAACTTAGATCCCAAGCTCATTGATTAGCTGGTGAAAGGAATTATCGGAGAGCAGGAAACTCTTTCAACTTCATCTTCCTTAATGAATTAAAATGCTAATTAAGGGATCCCATTGGCCATGCAGTTCAACTCCCTGTGCAGCTGCTGGTTCCCTCTGTACACTCCCAACATCATGGAGAAAAGAACACAGAGATATTATGAATTCTGCCTAGGGAGAAACAGAACAATCAGAAATGTCTTTTTGCTTATCACCTTATAAAACCCTTTAATGCAAAGCTAAGGTATTTTATAAACTGGCATTTAAGGAAGTGTGTTTATTTCACAATATGCGTATATTAGATAATCTTCCAGAAAAGACATCCGTTGTTTTCAATCTTTGAGGAAAGACGTCTGTTGTTTTCTATCAAAGCCATTGCCATTCTGACGAAACACTGAAAAATTTCTGAGTTCTGCAGATATGTTGCAATACGGGTTGCAACGTAAGGCCAAGACTTTTTTTTAAAAAAAATTAAGTTTTTTATTTTTACTAGAAAATAAGGAATACAGAATAGAAGGGAGATTCATATTATACAAATCTAATACATTGCACCGTTCAATCTAATATATTTCTTATTACATCATTATATTCTGCAGAACAGCTATTTATTTGCAAATTTTTCCATTTATTTTTGGTATTGTCCATAAAGGTCTTCTTCTTAACGAAAAGCTAAGTTTCTTCAAACTTCTTTTGTATCCAATTGTAAAATGGTTCTCAAATGTCAAGTATTATGCTATCAATAAACTTGGAAGTTTATCCATTTCAGCTGTCTCAAGTATTCTTTCAATCAGGTTTTCTTGTGTTGGGATGGCTGTCATTTTCCAAAATCTCGCGTATAAAATCCTGGCTGTTGTAATTATGTTCAAAATCAGGTGTTTTTGGTTTTTGTTGACTGGAACCAATATGTGGTTTAATAAAAAGAGTTCCGGTTTCAAGGGCAGAGAGATCTTAAGTATCTGTTGAATCATTCTGTGGACCATCTTCCAGAACTCCACCACTTTTTTACACATCCACCACATAAGGAAATATGAACCCGGGATACTTTCACATTTCCAACATTTATTTGACATATTTAAAGACATTTTAACTATCCTAATGGGAGTTAAATGCCACCTATAAAACATTTTGTATATATTTTCTTTCAAAGAAGCCGATTTTGTCATCCTTAAATTGCCCTTCCACATTTGCGACCATTGCTCTAAATCTATTGTGTGCCCCACATTCTCTGCCCATTTTATCATAGTATCTTTAACTTCTTCCCCCTGTAGTTTTACATTTAGAAGCATACCATATATTTTCTTTATCATTTTAACATTAGTACCACACATTATCATGTCAATATTCTCATCTGTTTCATAGAAACCTGTTATCTTTTTTGTATCTAGATTCCAATTGTGCCTGGTCCCACCATCCCAACTCAATATCTAAATCTGCCATTTCTTTTGAGTTTTTTAATAAACTGCCTGATTTCAGTAATACCTTATGTAGGAGCTGCTACCAGAACTGCTCTTTTATTATAATGGGGAATTAGCTATAGCAGTCTGTAACCTAAATATTAAGCGCGGATCATAACCTATGTTTACGGAGGTCCCGATCCCAGACACTCTAGTGAAAAAGAGGCAGACAACGAATAAGTTCCAAACACGTGTATTAAGTGTGGCGTAATGCCTAAACTTGCACAAGCATACAGAGAACACACAAGACCTAAGAAATACAGGGTATGAAATACAGAGACGTTCGCATTAGCTGGTTCCCAACGATGATAGGGGGGAATACTCACTTATCCTGGAGCGAAGCAGAGACACGGCAGCGAGGGTAGCCCAATGCCAGCACTGGAACCACAGACGGACAGCAAGGAGGTCTGGATAGGGAATGGCCGAGGCACCGAGTGGTCTGGGAGACCAGCTTAAATACCCCAAAACGTACCCTGGGGCTGGTGCTGTACTTGGTGGTTCTCACAGATTAAAACAAAGGGTCTAATGGGCTGCTGAATGGCGTGGATGGGCCACTTTGGTAATCAGATTGTGATAAGTGACACCTCAGGAAGAGGGGACAAAAGAGGGAGGGGGAAATCCAAGTGGGCTGAAAGGATGTTCCAATGGACAGGGCTTGTCCTGATGTCATCAGCTTCTGGAATGCGGAGGTTTCTTTGAGATGCATTCTCTAAGTGCTTGGGATGGTCGGCACTTAGTTCCTTCTCCGGGGCGGCTCCTAAGATATGCAGAGCGGGGCGAGGGGCTCTCGCTGCGGACGTGGTGTGCCCGCTTCGCCGAAATGGCTTCTCAAAGCAGTCTTCTTCCCAGGGTTTTCTGGCTGCCTAAGAACATGGATGCCGGCTGGGCATAGCTGGGGCTGGATAGCAGGCTGCCCGGTAGCGAGGGCAAGCTCGGGGGCCGGCTCGCGGGAGGCTCCAGGCGGGAACTGACCAGGGAGCGCCTAGCCAGGCTCGCTGGAGGTTTCCCCGGCAGGCGCCCGGCTGCTAGCAGCGGCTTGGGCCCGTATGAGGCAGGCTTCCATGGAGGCAGGGGGAACAACACTTTAAAACACAGTCCAAAGCAGGGAACAGGCACGGTCCGTGGCAGATGGCAATGCAGGCACGGGGCACACTTGTAACAGAGTCCAAACACACACTGGGAATTCCAGATACAGGTCAGGGCAGGGTTGCCCAGAAAGAGAGTCCTTTGTGCAGTTATCCAAACATGGAGTCAGTAAACTACACAGTCTATTACAGCAGCAGGGTAATTGACACGCAGGCAGGAAACTGACACGTGTATCAGAACACACACGTGCAAAGCAGTCTTTGGTGCAGCAGTAAAACAGCAACGCAGGAAACTTTAACACAGTTCATGGCAGGCTTTAAAGCAGGGGAGGGGGCCTACTTGGCAACAATTCCCCCCCTCGGAGTCCCCGTGACGTCAGGAGCGCGGGTCTCCGAACTTGACTTCAAAGGCGAGGTGGTCGGCAATGTCCGGTGGTCGAGCTTCGAGCGAAGAAGGAGTGGGAAGGGAAGGAGGGGGAGGCGTCACTCAAAAATTTAGTTTGGAGAACCACCTAACCGAATAAGTGCAATTTAGATCAGCCAATGGGCTGCAGGTCTCTGGGTTCACACCAGGGGGTGTGCTAAGTGCAATCGTCAGAATAAATAGCAGTAATTCATAGGTAATAGCAATTCATAGTGATACAGGCAGCAATGAGCAATTCATGCATATAAATAGCAATAATTCATATTTGTGTACATTGATCAATTCATACATGGGAATACTCCATACGCAATTCATGATGGGTTAAAAGTACTAAAAACCAGGAGCAATTCATATACATGGATTAATTCATAGGCATAGAATTAAAAGCAAAGGCAATTCATGGATCAATTCATGAATGCAGGATTAAAAGCAATTCATACAGGATAAAAGTGAGATGTGCAAGCAAGGCATAGACCAATTCATCAAGGGTGGAACAATTCATAGATGGTTAAAATCATAAATACATATATAGGATTAAAACAATAATTCAGGAAGTTAATACCAATTTCATAGATGATAGCCGCAATAGTAAAAGCAAGTTCGAGGAAATAATTCATGAGGGTAAGCGGCGGAAGGGCTCATAGGGGCAGAAAAATAAACTTCGCAATTAAAAGGCTAACTCATATAGTCAGATTAAAACCAAATTCATAAAATGATAAATAGGCTAGAATTACCTCGGCGGAGGGAGTCATGTTAAAAAGGCAATTCCTAAGGTTAAAATCAAATTCATAGGGATAAAGTTAATAGGGGGTGATAAAAGGGTCCCAGTTCATGGGAGGATCATGGGCGCACTTGCAGTAGATAGAGGGAGGGACTAGTTCGGGGCTAAATTCATGGGAGTAAAATTCATAAAAAGCAAATTCATAAAACAATAGAGCAGCAAAGATCACAGACGGCTCAGTCCGCAGTACAGCTGCTAGACTGGGTTGCATATATACAGGAACAAGCAAACTTAGTCCATGTGTTCCAAAACACACTTCCACCCCCCCTTGCTGTCTGCGTCAAACCACAGAGCAGGGTCGATGAGCGGCGAGAAGGGCTTCGGACACACAGTTCTAGTCCTCATGGCGGTGGCGTTGCTGGCGGTCGTTTGGAGAAGGGCCGTGGGCTGGGAGGCAGAGAAATATGTCCCCCCCTAGTCCACAAGAGGGCCTCGGAGCGGTATCCGGCAGCAAAGCGTCCATGGGGCCGGTGCAGGATTCATACACGTAGTAAAACGCAAGCATAGTTCATAACACCATAAACAATGACACAAGTAAGGGAGGAAACTAGGGCGCCAAGAATGACCATTAGGGCAGAAGGAGGTCAGGATTGTACTGATCCAAACGGTAAGACAGCTGGAGTTGCTGGAGCTGTCAGCGGCTCCAACAGCCCAAATAAAGCAGTGAGGCACACAACAAAACTTGAAAGGCCAAAATCACAACGATCGGGTGCAACGCCAAATTGTAAATTCCAGTGGCAGTGGGGCTCCAGCCAAAGAGGGTCTCCCACCACGAATGCTCGCCGGTGGTCTTAATCCGCTGGACCAGATCCAAAATCTCCTTTCCGTTGTGGGACACAACCAAAGCAGTAGTGTCCCCGTCCCTCTGGATGCTCTGGAGGGTGCGGTGGAGCTGCGGGTGGGCCAGGAGCTCGTGGATTAGCTCCAGACCGATGCCGAGGGAGATGGGCTTCACATGTCGATAGATGGAGGGTGCCACCAGGATCTCTTCTTGGGTCCAGACCGGTACCGTGTAGGTGAAGTCGCAGGCTGCCACCGAAGACAGGTTGCAGAAGCAGCGGTTGACTCCCGGGATCACGGGCTTAAGCTGGAACGAGTTCAGGATCACAAAGTCGCAGGCCGTTCGCACGCAGGCACATCCTTTCCCAAGGTAGACCACAGCGGAGCTGTTTTCCCGGACGACCTCAAAAGAGCACTCGTTGAGGGCGTCGACTTGCGGGGCTACACAGGGGTGATGAGGTGCAAAGGCTTGGTCCTGGCAAATGAAGCCGGTCTGGTCTCGATGCTGGCACCCTTGGAGGCTGACGAGCTGCCATCCGGTCGGGGTGAAGCGGGCCCAATGGTCGGGGTGGCGGGCGTAGAGGACTTCGGTGTCGCTGACTTGGAGTCCCAGAGGCACGACTGGATACACGTGGAATGACTCGTGCGCACTGGCCGTTAATAAAAATAATTTAAGCTCCTGGGTGGTCGGTGAGAATGAGGAATTTACGAGAGACCACCAGGATTCAAGCTCCAGCTCAATGGGTGACAATTTGGGCGTAATCAATCTTTTAATTTCCAGGGGCAAGTGCCCGTCCGTGGCTTGCCGAATTAGCCCCATGGCCACAGCCTGGTTTAATTGTTGGGCTTGCATACATGCCATGGCTATTGACACGTTGCGTTCAAAAGACTGCGTTCCTTTGAGCAGCAGAGAAAAATCTCTTTCAATTTGACTCTCCCAGTTAACTAAAATGGAGCTGATCTCGTGTTGCCCATTCGAAATGGAATTTAGGGACTGCACCACCGGTTTACCTAAGTCGGAGATGCTAGTCGTGACATGGGCAAACTTATTAGCAAGAGTCTCAATATTGACCGAATCCATGATTGCTAAGCCTCCGGCTGCGGGAGCAGTCCAGTCGGCAATGCTTCGTCTGGCACGCGAGAGAGAGGGGGAGGGATCGATCCACAGTTGTAGCCATGCATTCCAACCCTTGCTACCGGCCTCCAGATAGGGAGCGCACTGCGGCAGCCTCTGGGTTACATTCAGCTCAGCTAAGTCTATGCGGATCTCTTTTAAAGACATTTGCGGGCGGACTAGAACTCTCTCTCGAATGTCAGTTTTCAAAACATGGGAGCCCACTATATGCGTGCCGCCTTGGCTTAATTGTTCATTGCTAGCAATCAAAGGGTCAATTTGGATGGTGTGGGTCTCCTGGGTCCGGATCAGCAGGGAATAATTGCCTGGTTCATGAGTCAAATTTACAAAGAGCAGCCCAAGCCGGTGAAATTTCTCTACTAGGGGCTTGGTTTGGCATTCGGGCGTCTGTTGAACCAGTATCCAATCGGGTGGGCCATGTTTGGCTAGGTCTTCCTCTTTTACAATCCAGGTCAGGTTCTCCCAGCGCTCTATAGCAAAGGAGAGAACTGCGCCTGAAGGGGGCGTGATAGTGACTGCTGCCGACTCAGTGGCAGTGGTGCCTAGTAGGATGGTCATTCTAAAGGGGTCTCCTGCCTTCCATACTGCGGCCGACACTAAAATAACTTCACAGTATGGTCCGAAAGCCTCAGTGACGAATGGCGAGGTTTCGAAGTTGGCAGGGGTGGTATATTTGTCTACCACCGGGACTGCGGTGGGGGCTGGCCTTATGCGGGGGAGAAACATACAAGGAATCGGAGCAAGTGGTGACACTGTGTCAGTAGGTGAATAGCATACTAATTCTTGGGACATAGTTTTCACTCCCACACATAAAATAACAAGCTCTGGGGGTCGGATCCACTGCTCTTCGCAACTGCGGAAGTTTGTGCGATCCGTAGGGGTGGTCATATTAATCTGCTGCACAACCTTGCAGACCATCATCTCATTCCCTGCTAGTGTATTGATACATCTCCAGTGGGGGTAGGGCATTAATTTGGACGGGCGTCCCTCTATTAGGGTGCCTGCCAGCACGAGCAAACACAGAGTAGCCAGGTGCCTCATCTCCTGGCCTTCCTTTTCCTTTTGTGGTGAAAATATCCTGGGGAGACCTGCGGATATAAGTACAGGCTCCCTGAGTTTATTGCAGCAAAATAAATGGCGTAAAGGAGGAAAAGAAAAAGGGAGAGAGTTTTTCTGCCAGCACTATTATTAGGTGGGGCTCGAACGAGAAGTCCCGGAGCACTAAGCGAGCCTTCCAGCTTGTTGCTCTGGGGGACTCCTATGCGGAGGTTTCTTCCTAAAGCGTGTATATTTTAGGGGGAACGTCTTTACGTCGAGCAAGGGTCGGCTGTGCGTTAGGCGGGATTATGCAAACTTGCCCCAGGGGTCCCCGGGTGCCTAGACTATGTGGCCTTCA
Organism: Eublepharis macularius; assembly: GCF_028583425.1. Lineage (NCBI taxonomy): Eukaryota > Metazoa > Chordata > Lepidosauria > Squamata > Eublepharidae > Eublepharis > Eublepharis macularius. The sequence continues at coordinate 156,720,274 of NC_072793.1, read as the reverse complement.
GGTGCCCCTGGCTTGGTGGCGGGCTGTTTTTATTTTGCGGGCTGAGAGCTATTGGTCCGGCTCGGCCTGGCCTTGCCGCTTTGAAAGGAAAAAACTAAAGAGCGGCTTCCATTAACTATAAGGGTTGCTGCAGACGGGGGCCCTCGCTTTAATTTTCAAAAATGGGCTTTCGTCATATGTTTGCAGGACAACCAATTTTTGGAGGGACTCCCTTGGGAGGCCCCGTTTTCTGGTATAAAAAAAGGTACACCGGGCAAAAAGAAAAATACACTGAGCAAGAAAAATATAAGGAGCAAGAAGCATACGGGTGTGGGGTATTTTCAGGTTGCCCTCGCTTGGAAGGCCTGGCAGGGCTTCACTATAACTTCGATATGTCTCCCCCCCCCCTTCTTTTCCCTTGTACGGTACGGGCAAGGGAAAAGATTACGTGGGGCGGGCGGCTGCTGGCGGAAAGGGACGAAGTGGAGCCGAGGGCGCTCGGCGGCGTTTATCGAAAAGCGGCGGAGGCGGCCGAGATCTGCCGGCGCCACTGGGTCTGGGTTATTCGGGGGTCATTTTGGCGTGGGGGATCCTGGCTATGTAAATGAGGCACGCTGCCCCTTGTGCGTGGCGAACGCACCCCAATAACATATTCCAGAGGTAACATATTTACAAAATACTGGCGGGTCTTTTACTTTTGCACTAAAGCGTACTGGCTGGTGGCGCCGTATAGCAACTCACCATGAAGGGTATGAACATTAGTAAAAGAGGGATGTTGGGTTCCCTGGGGGTCCTTTTCCAGGGGAGGCACGGCCCTCAAAGCCAAAGCCGACCATCATGCGAAAGCGTGGGTCTGGCAGGTGAGACCCCGAATCTACGTAGATGCGGGATCTTCACCAGCACGGCGGGTGAAATGTTTTCAAACAAAGAAATCACCTTTTTTGGTGGTTTCAACGTTGGAAGACTGCATTCACTTTTGGGCTAAAGCCTCTCCAAACACTTTCACACACAGCAAATCTCTTTTGCCTGTGCAATTTTTTCCGAACATGCGGCTTACAATCCAATTAAGAATCACTCTCGGTGGTGGTCCTATTTGGCTTTGGTTGCCGTGTCTTCCCCAAGGGTCCCAACTGTGGGGCCCGCCTAATGAAGTTAAAGAATAGAACTGGAAAAACTTTTGACATTCACACCTATATCTACATATTCTACTGTTTCTTTTATACTAAGGCTACAAAGGTCTGGTCTAAGGGGACACAGGGTATCTCTGGCCCAGGGTGGAGGGATATCTGGCGAATCACTGGGCAGAGGGGGGCTGGGCTGGTGGCGGCTCCCCCAGGGTCATACACAGGAGGGGCAGTTTGCAGCGGCTTCCCTTTCCATTCTTTTAACTGAGAGGCGTGAAAGTATTTTAACCAAGTGCCTCCTGTCTTTCTCTGGATAGCTACCTGATAGACGGCTGGGGAGACTCTTTTCGTGATGGGGACTGGGCCCTGCCATTTGGCTGCTAGTGAATGCGCCTTTTGCGAGAACTTCCTGTACAGAACGAGCTGTCCTTCCTCCCACTGCCTGGGGTTCCTGACCCATCCTAATTTGCGGTCCATATCTTTCTGAGCGGTGCCCAGCTTCTGGGCCACTTGCATGTGGACAGCGTGTATGGATGAGAGCAGATCCTGGACCCAAGCGTCATTAATCACTACGGGCTGCATATCAGAAGGGAGCTGCGTATCTAGCCAGAAGGCTTCCGGAAGCTGCATTCTTCGCCCTGTCATTACCATATGGGGTGTGAGCCCGTGAACTGCAGTGGTGCCCCTGATGGCCATTAGGATTATGGGGAGTTTTTCATCCCAGTCTCTCCCGGAGGAGCGAACCATTTTGCGGAGAGCCTCCTTGAGGGTCCGGTTGGTTCTTTCTATGGCGCCCGAAGCTTGAGGGTGGCCGGCTATGTGGAAGCGTTGCTGGATGCCTAGCGCCTTGCAAAGCTCCTGTGTGACTTCTCCGATGAAGTGTGAGCCTAAATCAGAGTCCATGACTCTCACAATGCCCCATCTTGAAAAGACATTGTTGAACAGTAGTTTGGCTGTGGTGGCTGCATTGTTGCGCTTGCACGGAAACGCTTCGACCCATTTGCTGAAGGGGTCTATGACAGTGAGACAGTAGCGATTGCCGCGAGGAGTGGGGGGAAGGGGGCCGATAAAGTCAATTTGTATGCGAGCCCAGGGTCCGTCAATTCTGTGATGCTGGAGGGGAGCTCTAGGTCCGGTGGGGTCTGCATTGACCATAGCGCAGGACAGACAGTTGTCTGCCCATTGCGCTACTTTGGTGCGCATGCCAGGCCACCAACCAACCTCTTTTACCCTCTCCAGAGTCAGGTCCTTGCCTCGGTGTCCCTGCTCGTGGACAAACTGAATCAGGTCGGCCCTGACTTCCAGTGGCACTACCCAGTGGCGTTCGCCGGCTGCATCTACTGCCCAAACTATGCCTTCCTCCTCTCGGATCATGAGTCTCCCTGTCGGATCCCTTCCTGCGGCTAGGAGGTCGGCTATTTCTGGGTCAGATAGCTGCAGTTGTGCTAGGTCTAGTGTCCCTGCGGTTCCCTGAGCTTGGCTGCGGGCTTGTGCGCGAGTGGTGACAGGGTACAGGGGACAATCAGTGGCTGGTTCCGATAGGGGAGCATTTTCAGTGGCGGCTGCCTTGGCTGCAAGGTCTGCCTGGTCATTCCAATAAGCGGTCTCTGAGTTTGTCTTCTGGTGTCCCTTGACATGGGTAACCTGCGTTGGGCCTGAGCGAGACTGAAGGAGTGCTGCTACTTGCTGCCATAGCTGTAGGTGGGCTACGGGTTTCCCATCACTAGCTCTCCACCCCTGATTCTGCCACACCGGGAGCCAGACCGTGGCGGCTTTGGCCGTCCAATCCGAGTCTGTGTAAATGGCAAGTGGGCTTTCTGGGGGCTCAAACTCAAGCACTGCCAGAAGCGCTTGCACCTCAGCCGCTTGGCTGGAATGGGGGCGGGCTGGACCTTTAAGAGTATGGGCGTCGCTCACTCGCACGGCGCCGTAGCCTGTCCGAGGGGAGCCTCCAACGTGAAAGGAGGAGCCGTCGCAGAACCAGCATGTGAAGCCGTTCAGTCGGGCTTCCTCTAGCGGGACTCCCCAAGTGACTGGCCAAACAACCTGCTGTGGCGGGTCCAGGGGGCACTCGTGCTCAGTCCCGGTCACTAACAGGCCATAGGGGGCTGGTGGCTCGGTGGTTTCCCTTTTAAATTCTACTCCGCGGTTGACCAGGGCCAGGGTCCACTGTGCTATGCGGGCGTTCGAGACTTGTCCATCTTGTATCTTTCCCGACAGGATATATTTGAGAGGCGTGTGAGTGGTTTGAACTATGGTACGTGACCCTCCTATGATAAATTCCCAATGGGTCAGACTCCAAACTAGAGCAAGGCAAGTCTTTTCGCATGGGCTAAACTTGGTCTCTACTGAAGTTAGATTGCGAGAGGCATAGGCTACCACTCTAGCGGTTCCCGCTTGCTGCTGGGTGAGCGTGGCTCCTATGCTCTTGTCTGACACGGCTAACTGTATAAAGAACGGCTGGGTAACATCTGGATGGGCTAGGGCCGGGGCTGCGGCCAGACTGCGCTTCAGCTCGGCTAAGGCTGTCTGTTGCTCCGGTCCCCACTCCCAGGGAGTGTTCTTCTTGAGGAGAGCATAAAGGGGGCGAGCCTTGTCTGCAAAGGACTCGATGAAGTCTCGGGAAAAGTTAAAAGTTCCTAGAAGGGCTCTGAGGGAGGGGACATCGGTGGGTGCAGGCAGCTTGGAAATGACCTCCATTCGCTGGGCGTCCGGGGTGCGACCCTCGGGTCCCAGGGTCAGACCCAGGTACTTGACGCTGGTCTGAACCAATTGGGCCTTTTCCCTGCTAGCCTTGAACCCAGTCTCGCGGAGGAGTTCCAGGACTTCCCTGGTGATTTGGTGGGCTAATTCTTCCGTGGGGGCGTGGACCAAAATGTCATCCACGTAGCTCAGTATGTGGGGCCTCGAGGAGGGTTGGAGGCGTTCCCACATCTGAACCACATGGGCATGACAAATACTGGGGCTGGAGTGGAATCCCTGGGGTGTCCGTTTGAATGCGTATTGCTGGCCGCGGAAAGTGAACGCGAACTTGTACCAGCAAGACTCATGCAACCGGATGGAGTGGAAAGCGTTGGCCAGGTCTATGACCGAGTAGAACCGGGACCCAGCGGCAATGGCCGTTAGGATCTCATTGTACTTGGCCACAACCGGGGCAACTGGAGGGGTGGTGGCATTCAGGGCACGGAAGTCGACCGTCATTCTCCAGGTCACTCCATCTGCTTTTAGAACTGGCCACAATGGGGCGTTGCAGATGGACTGCATCGGGAGTATGACGTCCCACTCAAGGAGTCCTTCTATAGTCTTGGCTATCCCTGCCTCAGCTTCCGCTGGGTACTTGTACTGTCGTTGGGGAGGGGGGTCCTTTCCTTCAATCAGGACGCAGGCGCCCTTCACTATCCCACACTCGGCCTTGTCTGTCACCCACACTTCGGGAAAGTCCTGAACCCAGGGGTCTCCTGTGATGGGGGCGAGAGGAAGGGGGGCCTTAAGGGCTGCGCACCGATGGATTGCATTGACGAAGTCTGGGCCTCCTGGGATGCGCCACAGGAGCCCATTTGCTAGGTCAATGGTCAGTCCCTCGGCACGGAAAAATGGCATGCCCAAAAGTCCATCATCTTCTCCCCGGTTTGCGCATGCCGAAATCCTGGTGGCCAGGTTCCCAACGGAGAGGGGGATATCCTGCCAGACCTGGGATTCCTGCATGCCGCCTCCAAAACCGGCGAGTTGCATGGTTGTGGGGGTCTGGGTGCCCTTAGTGACTAAGGTGGGCCGGAGTATATTAAGTGAAGCTCCGGTATCTATGAGGAGGGTGGCAGGCTTCTTCTTTTCCCCGGGAGTCCCGATCCCTGCCTTCACTGTCGGTCTCCCCCATGTGTCCGGCTTTAGTTTGGCAACTATGCCCACGGAGGGAGACTGGGACTCGGGGCAACCCTATTCTGATCCTGCACACTGGTCAGTGGAAGCGGCGCTTCCTCTAAAGGGGTTGTTGGGGCTCGGGCGTTCCCGGACCGCAGCTATCGGGGGACTCGAGAAGGGAGGGTCAGGCGGTAAAGGGGGCGCTGACGGAGGTACTGGGGGCTGTTGCTGGTCTTCCCACTCCATGATCGCCTTCATCAGAACGGACGTGGGCTTTCCGTCAAATAGCTCCATGTTCGCTCCAATGTTTTTGAGGCGCATCCAAAGTTCCCACCGGAGGGGGTCCCTGGACTGGGGCGTGCTGCCGCGGTCCCGGTAGCCCTCGTGGTCGCCCTGCGATGCTCCCCAAGCGTTAGACTGATCTGGAGGCGGGTAGACCTGGTGGTTGTACGGGTGTGAGGCTCGCGAGTGAGAAGGGGCTAGGGGCGCATCCTGTAATCGGGGCTCGTGGGGTCCCTGCTGGGAGGAGGAACTGTAACTCGGGGTGGGCGCAAAGGAGACTCCCGGGCGGTAGTCCCTTGGTCCTCTTCCCCGGTTAAAGCTACTGCTCCTTCCCCTCAGGATCCCTCCCCTTGCCTCCGGGTACGGGCTGCGTCCCTGCGGTCGGTACTGAGAGTGGGGGCCATGATTGGCATAGGTGACTGCACTTATCGGCTCGCTCTCCTTTCTACGAGAGGCCGGGGACTTCACATGACGGATTGCTCCGGTCTCTCGCAACAGGCCAGCAATGCTCCTGATGCGGGATTCCAGCTCTCCCCATGTAATGCTCCCGGGCTCGACTCCTGCTAGGGCTAGGCGAGTGGTGCTGTTGAGTCCATCTATAACTGCCCTCCTGAATTCTAAGTCATCGAAGTCCGGCATGTCGCTCAAATCTAAATCTACCTCGTCTGCTAGTTCGGCTAGGAGCTGTTTCCTGGCTAAATATGCCTCTGGATCCTCTCCGGGTTTTTGAGACTCTGCAATGTATAAGGCCTTCAAGCTCTTGGTAGGCCAGAGGAAGGCACACAACTCTTTCATGGCACCATACTGACTGCGGGTGGCTAGTCTCCAGTTAGAAATGTATGCATTAAGAGAGGTGACTATTTCGGGGCTGGCACAATGGCGGGCCAGCTGAGCTACATCGGAGCCACTGGCGGAGGGCTGGGACATGGTCACGTGAGCAAACCATTGTATAGCTGAGTCTCGGTTCAGGGGTCCCATGCGGTCAGCTATGGCTTGGAGCTCATCGGGCCTCCAATTGCGGGTCTCTTTAACTATTCGGTCTGTCTTCCTGCCATCATCGTCTGTGGTGACAATTTCTTTGGTAGCTATCGGATGGAGGGGCTGTGGAGCTTCCTCGGGCTGGGGCGACTGAGATGTCCAGCTATCCTTACTATCTTCTGGGAGGGCCAAGAGGGCTGAGGGGTGCACGGCGGAAATTACGGCCTGTTGCATCCCCAAGTGTCGCTTCAGGGCCTCTAGCTCCCTCTTACAAGCTGAATGGTCCGCGGCTGCGGTTTTAGACTGGTTGTGGTCCGCCATGAACCGGGCGGCATGGGTGAGCTTAGTAATCTCCTCTTGTCCCTCGGTTAATGCGTGCTCGGCCATGTCGGCACGAGCGGTGGCCGCTTCAGCCTTGTGCTGAGCGTCCTGGAGGGCGGTAGTTAGTCCTTGCTTTTCTAGTATGAAATTGACACGTTCAGCGCGCCACTCAACTGCCTTTTCCTCATGGTCTCTCTCCTGTTCGGCTAGTTTGGCCCTGAAACTCTGGATTTCTAGATGCAGGGCGTCCTGTTCTCGCTTTGCTTTTTCCTCTAGCTCCTTCCTCTCTTTGTCTTGGGCTAGTCTGAGCCTCTCTATTTCCTGCTCACTATCTTCCTGCGCTATCTGTAATTTATTTATCAGGGACACGCTGTCCTGTAAGGCAGTAAAAAGTGCCCAAGCTCCGTATCTGTCCTTCTTGCTCGACTTGGGCTTCTCTTTCTCACAAAAATCTTGGAAGGCACTTCTAACTATCTGGAGTGGGTCGGGTCCCTTGAAGGAACCGGCTTCCCAAGGGCAATCTCCCTTCTTAACTAGCCACTTCTCCAGGCGGGGCACGGTGGGGTTTGCCCGGTACATTTTTACTTTCGTTTAAGGCTGATCTCGGGGGAGGTTAAAGAGTGGATCAGCGATACCAGGGGTGGGGCGATTAAAGCTGCTCAAGGGTTTTAACAACTTCTTCCTCTCTATGTCCCTTTTGGGAGGTTTATCCTTCCCTCAGGTCCTCAAGGGTTTTTACCGGGGGGTTTTAAGGTTCTACTTTTAGGTTCACAAGGGTATTTCTAAGGGTTCTACACTCAATCCTTCTCCTCCGGGGGAGAGGGGAAAATTCCTATTCCCGTTTCAAGCTTGCCTACAAGCCACGGGACCAGGAAAAGTTTACTGGCTCAGAGGGTGCTCTCAAGCTCTCTAAGCCCAAGAACAAAAACGCTCAGTGCTCCCAAGCCTCTGCTCAGAAGCCAAAGCTCAGGGGTCTCCCAAGCCTATGTGCTCAGAAAACCAAAAAAGTGTTCCCCAGCCTCTGCTCGGAAACTGCAACTAAGGGGTCTCCCAAGCCTCTGCTCAGGCAACCAGAAATGCTCCCAAGCCTCTGCTCAGAAGCCAAAATGCTCTCAAGCTCTCTGCCCAAGAACTATACTCAAAAGTGTCCCCAGGCCTCGTGCTCAGAGACAAACGGTTAAATTGTCTCCAAGCCAAGACCAAAAGACTAAAGCGCTCAAGGACTGCCTCTGCAAGTCCCCAAGCAAAAGTGCCCAGGAGTAAAGCTACGGTACTCCTAAGCGGAAAAAGCGCTCAAGAGTTCTAACAACTCCCAAGCAAAAGTGTGCCCAAGAGTCCCACTGACTCCCAAGCGAGGTGCGCCCACGAGTCTGACTTAAAACTCGCAAGCGGAAAGGCGCCCAAGAGTCTACCTTAAAACTCTTAAACACGGTGCGGCCGGCTGCCGCGGGGCTTCAGGAACCTGGCTTTAGATTCCCAAAGCTAAACTAAAACGAACGGACTAACGATCCCTTCACGTTTCCTCCGGAGCGGGGATTGAAGCCTAAGTGCTGGCAGGAACGGGGGGTTTGGACGGACTTAGGAGAGACGGGGGAGGGCGGAAAAGAATTTTATATGTGCTGCTTCAGGATGTATATATGCGTATATATCTATAGCCTACTTCTGGGATCCCACCCACATAGACGTGTTTAGGCGGCCCGGAAGGTGGCCAGGAACTTCACCAGTTCAGAGGTCCTCACCCACAGTACACCGGTTATAACGGCTGGAGGGCCTCGCGGTGCACCACAAAAGGCAAGTAGTCCAAAGCTGGCTGAAGGAGGAAATGGGGGAAAAGCCAACCCACAAGATAGAATTGCTCGCTAGAGCCACACACACTCACACTTTTAATTCCCTGAGCTAAATTGCGCTCTTTACACAGAGGTCTGGAAAATTTTCCTCTACGTCAGTTCGCCGAAAACACGCGTGTCGACTCACGTGGATTCACACGAACCGGGTTATGCCCGCATTCTCCACCAGTAAACTGTTACCAGAACTGCTCTTTTATTATAATGGGGAATTAGCTATAGCAGTCTGTAACCTAAATATTAAGCGCGGATCATAACCTATGTTTACGGAGGTCCCGATCCCAGACACTCTAGTGAAAAAGAGGCAGACAACGAATAAGTTCCAAACACGTGTATTAAGTGTGGCGTAATGCCTAAACTTGCACAAGCATACAGAGAACACACAAGACCTAAGAAATACAGGGTATGAAATACAGAGACGTTCGCATTAGCTGGTTCCCAACGATGATAGGGGGGAATACTCACTTATCCTGGAGCGAAGCAGAGACACGGCAGCGAGGGTAGCCCAATGCCAGCACTGGAACCACAGACGGACAGCAAGGAGGTCTGGATAGGGAATGGCCGAGGCACCGAGTGGTCTGGGAGACCAGCTTAAATACCCCAAAACGTACCCTGGGGCTGGTGCTGTACTTGGTGGTTCTCACAGATTAAAACAAAGGGTCTAATGGGCTGCTGAATGGCGTGGATGGGCCACTTTGGTAATCAGATTGTGATAAGTGACACCTCAGGAAGAGGGGACAAAAGAGGGAGGGGGAAATCCAAGTGGGCTGAAAGGATGTTCCAACGGACAGGGCTTGTCCTGATGTCATCAGCTTCTGGAATGCGGAGGTTTCTTTGAGATGCATTCTCTAAGTGCTTGGGATGGTCGGCACTTAGTTCCTTCTCTGGGGCGGCTCCTAAGATATGCAGAGCGGGGCGAGGGGCTCTCGCTGCGGACGTGGTGTGCCCGCTTCGCCGAAATGGCTTCTCAAAGCAGTCTTCTTCCCAGGGTTTTCTGGCTGCCTAAGAACATGGATGCCGGCTGGGCATAGCTGGGGCTGGATAGCAGGCTGCCCGGTAGCGAGGGCAAGCTCGGGGGCCGGCTCGCGGGAGGCTCCAGGCGGGAACTGACCAGGGAGCGCCTAGCCAGGCTCGCTGGAGGTTTCCCCGGCAGGCGCCCGGCTGCTAGCAGCGGCTTGGGCCCGTATGAGGCAGGCTTCCATGGAGGCAGGGGGAACAACACTTTAAAACACAGTCCAAAGCAGGGAACAGGCACGGTCCGTGGCAGATGGCAATGCAGGCACGGGGCACACTTGTAACAGAGTCCAAACACACACTGGGAATTCCAGATACAGGTCAGGGCAGGGTTGCCCAGAAAGAGAGTCCTTTGTGCAGTTATCCAAACATGGAGTCAGTAAACTACACAGTCTATTACAGCAGCAGGGTAATTGACACGCAGGCAGGAAACTGACACGTGTATCAGAACACACACGTGCAAAGCAGTCTTTGGTGCAGCAGTAAAACAGCAACGCAGGAAACTTTAACACAGTTCATGGCAGGCTTTAAAGCAGGGGAGGGGGCCTACTTGGCAACAGAGCTTTCCCCTCTTTTTTCAAGGTGGGTTTTGTAAATGCTACAATTGGGGACACCCATAGGGGAATTTTCTCATAGAAGGTGTATCTTACTCTTTCCCAGACCGACACGAATGCCTTCCTTATCCAGTGATTTTTGAAGTATTTATGGTATTCCCATTTTTTATACCAGAGAAATGTATACCAGCCCATCAGTAAATCATGTCCTTCCAGATTTAAAAGTCTTTCATTTTCCAAAGTAATCCAATCTCTCAGCCAAATCAATGCACAAGCTTTATAATATAACAGCCAATCCAGTAAGGCAAGACCAGCTTTTTCCTTTGTATCCTGCAACGCTTTCAGCTTAATTCCTTATTCTCCATGAAAGTATAGTTGCAAAAATTTTGTAGTCCACATTCAACAGGGAGATTGGTCTATAGATTTTGATTTCTTTCAAATCCGTTCCTTCCTTTGGTATTAAAGAAATCATGGCTTCTTTCCAGGATTCTGGTAAGGATTCTGTATCCCATATTTTTTCTATCAAGCACTTAAATGGAAGCATTAAGATCTCTTCAAAACACTGGTAAAATTCAGCTGGGATGCCATCTGGTCCTAGAGATTTTCCCTTATTTTGTTTTTTAAATGCCTGTGATATTTCATTCATGGTACTTGGATTGTTTAACATTTTTCTCTGTTCTTCGTTGAATTTCTTCAATCCCATTTTCTTCAAATAGGCTTCTTGTTGCTCTGGCTGGACAGTCATTTTCCTGTAAAGCTTCTTATAGAAAAGTTCTACCACCACCTTTATTTCCTCCTGAAGCATTTTTTCCTTGCCTTTTTCATCCCTCAGCGACATTATTTGTCTTTTAAGGTTTTCTCTTCTTAATTTATAGGCTAACCATCTTGTAGGTTTATTTGTATTTTCAAAGTAATTTAATTTTGCAAATTTAATTTTTTTTCTCCATCTCCGTTAGCATCAAGTTAAGCTTGTGTTGGAGTATCTTTATCTTCAGTTTTGCTGTATTGTTTTCAAGGGTGTCTTTTTTTAAAAATTTTTTAAAACTTTTTCAATAACAACAAAAGGGAAGATATTCAATAGCAAAATAAGGTATTGTACAAAGATTTGGAAAATTTTACCAACATGCCTTAACATTTATGTAAACAGTCGTCTACCCTTCCTCCTGCTGAAATTGCCCACCCCTCCTCCATCCTTAACAAACCTTCCCTCCCTAACCTCCCCCTCCCCCTACAAAGAGAGAGACAAATTGCTAGATTCACTAATCAATTACAGTTAAACTTAAATCACTTGATCATGTTATTTAAACAGCTCTCTATACCTTGTGGGTATATACCCCACTCAGGTACTTGGTATCACTTACCAAGGTAGAAGAGCCATAATACTTCATGGAGCTGAACCTGAAATAACATAATGCTTAACCTTTTCCCACCCCTGAACCTTAATTAGTAAACTAGAACATTGTATTTGTTAGAATATATACAGCTGCTTCTATGCAGAAAAGTTAGAATTATAAGCAGGCTATAATGAGGAAAATGACAATTAAGTATGTCTGATTGGAATTTTACTACCCATTTTATCTAATTCCATGTGTAATAAATCTTACATGGATTTCCCTTTGTTCTTCTTCGCCAAGGATGAATTTACCCTGTAGGCCACGTCTATCTCTGTTTCCATTTCTTCTGGCTGAATATTTAATGCTGTTGCCAATAGTTCAGCTGCCAACATTAAGGTATTTTCTCCTTCTTTCTCTTTTACATTCTGCAAATGCAACATCGATGCTGCCTTCTCCTTCTGGAGAGTTATCAGTTTAGCTTCCATTGTCATTTGACTTTTTGTTACTTTCCCTACCTTATCTTCCGTTTGTTGGGTCTTCTCTTCTATTTTTTGGACCTTGCTGGTTAGTTCAGCTGCTTCCTTTTTAGCTTCTCTCATCTCAGTCTGGAACCTCTCAAACTTCTCATTCATGGTCTTTATTTGCTCCAATATTTGGGCTAGACATGTTTGTATTGTCTGAGTTGATGTTTGTGAAGGTACAAGGACCTGAGCCATGGCTGATGTCACTGATCTAGAGCTCCCAGGAGATGGCTTTGGGCCCTTTTCCTTGCCTGCCATTACCTTTGAGCAAGTGGTCCCACTTTTCTATTTTTACAATCTTCCTCAACTCAATAACAATAACAATCAAGCCTAACTTGCCCCACTCCTCTACTTCTACCAGCTTAGGAAACAAGAGGAACATTTTGTTTCACAAACCACAACTTTCCCAAATATTCACCTAGACGTGGGCACGAACCAAAAAAATTTAACGAACCAGCAGTTCACAGTTTGGTGCCAACAACGATCCCGAGATCGTAAACTGCAATGAACATTTTCCGTTACCGAACCGGTTTGCGGTTCATGGGGTGCGGAACTGTCCCCATGGCACTTAGAGAGCCCATATTCCCGGGGAGTGTTTTGCAGGCTCTCCTACAGCCATCACCCAAGTTTGGACAAGATTGCAAAAGGGATCTTGGAGTTATACCCTCTCCAATCCAAGACCCCCAGGAAACTCCCACAAAAATCCAAGCTCAATTATACTTTCAGTCTCTCTCCCCAAAGCCTAGCAAGTGGCAAGCAAGAGCTCTGTCCCACTCCACTGCTTGCTGAAAGTGAAACCCAGCCTGGGAGCCCACGGCTATTCATAAGCACAGGTCCCATTGAGCAACGCAGGAGGTCTGTGTTTGGCTGTCAGAGCTGCCTATCAGGGTTTGCAGGGATGAGATTGGAGTGCCCGTGGCTACAGGACACCCCCTCCCCCCCTCCCCTAGGTGTCTTCTCCCAACTTGTAACCGCTTTGCAGCTCTGTTTTTGGAAGGAAGACCTGCTGATCAAGGTAAGCTGGGCTTCCATTCGGGTTTCCAGGGCGACAGAAGGAGAGCAGACAGAGTTCAGGCATTCCCCCGGCTCCGTTGCCAGAGGAATTGATTGCTGGCGCCTGACTGTCTGGCTTCAAGAACTGTGGCCGAACACACCGAACCAGGCTTCTTCTGAACGCTGGTTCGTTGGCAGTGGACAATCATGGACCGCTGGATCGCGATTGCCATTTTCGTGGGTTTTTGAAGTTCATAATGCGGTTCGTGCCTATCTCTATATTCACCCGTTGTTTTCAAAAAATTTCAACCCAGCAAACCTAAACAGTCAGCCAATATTTACACATCATTTGGGGTGGGGGGTGGGGGGAGAAATCAACATTCTCTCATTCACCCAATTATGTCCCAGAAGTTGTTGCCTTGAAGATCTTCTCCTCCTTGAAGCTGTAGAAGATGAACAAGCCACTACGCAGTTCAACTCACACTGTATTCCATTTTGAAAACTCAAAAAAGAAACAATTTATAATCCACTAAGGGGTTAAATCCAATCCCAAGTTTTCTCAGCTCTATAATCCAACCAGATGTTAGCAATATGAAGGCCAACAGTAATTAAAAATTGGAAAAAATGCATAAATCAGAGAAAAAGAAAAATATAAAAAACAAAGCCACAGGAGAAAAAATACAGAGAGACAATGTACATCCAAAGAATCTTAATCAATTCCAGTAATCCAATAATCCAGGGATCTTTCTCCTTTTCTATAAATCCAATGACATTTCTAAAGTCATAGAAGTAAACCATATATTGGAGTGGGTAAAAGCCAAATAAAAGTCAAATAAGCCTCTTCTTTCTTCTTTTTTAAAAAGTCAGATCTCAATTTTTCGCAACTTATGAGATATGCTAAAATGTGTCCTTTATGGCACCTTAGATCCTCAAAAGCTGATTTCCTCCCCCCCACCCCTAGATTTTAGAGAAGACAAGTTGCTGGTTTAGGAATTCACAGTTAAGATACGAGGAAAGCGAGAGAGAGAGGGGAAAAAAGGGGTGATTGAACTTTCCTTAGATTGATGGCCGCTTTAAACAGTTTGGTAAGAAGTTGGATCTCACCCAGCTGAGGGAAGCAAATTGGTAAAGTTCACTGCCGCAGATCTTGCCTTTACGGTGCTTGTCAGTTTCAATCACGCTGTTTTTAAGGTTCGGAGTTCGCAGTTAATGAGCCATTGGAGGCTTCCTCGTTGTCTTCCTGCCAACGAGCTGGCTGGGAGTCACCTAGCGGAGCCACCGCTCTTCCAGAGACTACCTGCCGTGCTCCAGCTTCACCCCCCTCTCCAGGGGGGGCTTAGAGATTCAGGTAACCGAGCCTCAAGGAAGACACGAGAATCGTGGTCCTGAGCTCTCGCTCAGCAGACCTGACAACGCCACGTCATTACGTTACAATTGTATCTGCTCCAATGCTCTTGATCGGGACTCCCACTTAAGAGATTTACAACAAGCATTTTTGAGGTTACAGTACCCACCTAATGAAGTGAGGAAACAAATCGACAGGGCCAGACTAGTACCTAGGAACAGCCTGCTCCAGGACAAACCTAAAGGAACTAACAACAGAACACCACTGGTTGTCACCTACAGTTCCCAGCTCAAACCCATCCAACGTATCAGTGACCTACAACCCATCCTGGAAAATGATGCCTCACTCTCACAAGCCCTGGGTGGAAGACCTCTCCTTGCCTACAGCCTCCCAACCTTAAACAACTTCTCACCTACAACCATGAATTGGCTAGCAGAGTCACCAGAACAGGCACCAAACCCTGCAACAGACCCAGATGCCAGCTCTGCCCTCATATCTACCCAGGAAATACAATTACAGGACTCAATGGTGTTAACTACACTGTCTCTGGCTCTTACAGCTGCTCATCCTCCAATGTGATATATGCCCTCATGTGCCAATGATGTCTATCTGCTCTGTACATTGGACAAACCAGCTAACCTCTGTGCAAAAGAATAAATGGACACAAATCTGACATTAAAAATGGCAACATCCAGAAACCAGTGGGAGAACACTTCAATCTACCAGGGCATTCTATCAAGGACTTAAAGGTCACTGTAGTTCAACAGAAACCTTTCAAAAACAGAATCCTATGGGAAGCTGCTGAATTGGAATTCATATGTAAATTTGACTCAGTCAGGCTCGGACTGAATAGGGACTATGAATGGTTATTTCATTATCAGAAGTAACTGATTTCATTATCAGAAGCCAACCGACCCCAGCATTGGAAGCTACTGATTGCATCTACTCCCCCCTTCACCTATATATCTGACCAGTTTCTTCTTACCCTCCGTGCATCTGATGAAGAGAACTGTGATTCTCGAAAGCTTATGCTACAGTAAAGTTGGTTAGTCTTAAAGGTGCTGCTGGACTCTTTTCTATTTTGCTACTACAGACTAACATGGCTAACTCCTCTGGATCTAACCCCTATAAGGTTCTGTTAGTAGGGGATGGGTTACACCCACTCGCAGAATGGTGGATGAATTCACTCTACTGAGATATGGCTTGTAAGTTCAGAACTGTATTCATATACCATAAGTAATGACAGCCATTTATTTACATGCAAGAAAATAACCAGCTGCACAAGGGGATATTGCAGAATAAACAAAAGCTGTCCTTTGGGACCCCCATCACCAAGGAGGGGAGTCGGTCTTGACTGTATCCCAAACCTATTTATCTTCTCCCATAGAACTCAATGGGAACTACTAATGCCCTTTTCTTTACAACTCTGACCCTTTAATGTGATGTCCTGGTACAACGTGATGAAATTTTGGGATCCGGATTTTTAAATTATTTTTTATTAAATTTATAATCTGCCCTCCCTGCGAATGGGCTCGGGGCAGATTACAACATACAAATAAATTATAATAAAAGCAATAAAATCACAAATTCATACTCAGATTCAGCAGCATAAAACAGACTCTACAATCTCCCTTCTAATACCCCAGGACAGTATTCCATTCATCCTTCCCCGCAACCCAAAAAGGAGGGGAGAAGTGGAGACGTGAGATTGCTGTTCCAAATCACAACTCATACATGGGGGCAACTGATCGTATGGCCCCCCCGCTAATAGGAGACTGGAAGGGAGGCTAATTCAGTACATCTAAGTGCTGGCCTCAACTATACGCCTGGTAGAACAACTCTGTCTTGCAGGCCCGCCGAAAGGACACAAGGTCTTGGCAGGCCC
Organism: Eublepharis macularius; assembly: GCF_028583425.1. Lineage (NCBI taxonomy): Eukaryota > Metazoa > Chordata > Lepidosauria > Squamata > Eublepharidae > Eublepharis > Eublepharis macularius. The sequence continues at coordinate 156,704,242 of NC_072793.1, read as the reverse complement.
AAGTATGTATTTATTTATTTACTTATTTTCAACTTTTATTCTGCTCTCCCCGCATTTCCAGCAGGCTCAGGATGGATTACAAATACATAAAAGTTAAAATATATAAAACAGTTATAAATTAACAATACTAAAAACATCCAAATGTACACAGTTAAAATAAAAGTATAAATATAAACATCAACATAGCAGCACAGAATTCCACTGATCAGATTTAAATCAACTTCAGAGCATCTTTGCAGTAAAAAAGTTTTTAAAACGGGGGTATTGGTGGTGGGGAGGGCCAAATCCATCATCAACCGGCCAGGGGGGGCTCCACCTACCACCGCCCATATGCCTGGTGGAACAGCTCCATCTTGCAGGCCTGGCGAAAAGACAACAAATCTTGCCGGGCCTTGGTCTCTTCAGACAGAGTGTTCCACCAGGCTGAGGCCAGAACGGAAAAGGCCCTGGTCAATGCCAGGCGGGCCTCCCTGGGGCCAGGGACCTTTAACAGTTTCTCACTAGAACGGAAGGTCCTCTGGGGTTCATATGGGGAGAGGCGGTCCCACAGATACACCGGTCCCAGTCTGCATAGGGCTTTATAGGTTAATACCAAAACCTTGAACCTGATTCGGTACTCCACCAGTAACCAGTGCAGCTGATGCAATACTGGTGTTATATGCTCACGAATTGGCAAGCCCGTGATAACATGCACCGCAGCATTCTGCACCAGCTGTAACTGCCAGATCAGGTTCAAGGGAAGCCCTGTGTAGAGCGCATTACAGTAGTCTAACCTAGAGGTGACCGTTGCCTGGACGACTGTAGTCAACTCAAGGGGTGAAAGATAGGGGGCAAGCTGCCTAGCCTGTCAAAGATGGAAGAATGGGGACCTGGCAACCACCATGAACTGGGCCTCCATTGTCAAGGAGGCATCCAAGATCACCCCCAGGCTCCTGACTCTCGGGGCTGGCGTAAGCACCGCCCCATTGAGTGCAGGAAGCCGGGGTCCCAAATCCACATTTCTGCAACTCAAGTACAGGATCTCCATCTTTGCAGGGTTTAGCTTCAGCTGGCTTTGTTTCAACCATCCAGCCACGGCTTCAAAAGCATGCTCCAGGACCTCTGGGGCAGATCCAGGCTGTCCATCCATCAGCAGATATAGCTGGGTGTCATCTGCGTATTGGTGGCACCCAAGCCCGAAACTCCACACTAACTGGGCGAGGGGGCGTATATAGATGTTAAACAGCAAAAGGGAGAGTATCGCCTCACCACATACTAGTGGCCAATGGGACGATAACTTATCTCCTAGCGCCACCCTCTGTCCCCGACCGTGAAGAAAGGAGACAAGCTACTGTAGCGCTGTTCCCTGAATTCCCATGTCAGTGAGGTGGTGGGTCAAAAGATCATAATTGACCGCATCGAACGCTGCTGAAAGACCGAATAAAATCAGCAGCGCCAATCCACCTCAATCCAGGTGTCTGCAGAGATCGTCTGTGAGGGCGACCAACATTGTGTCCCCACCCCATGTCCCGGGTGAAACCCAGACTGGAAGAGATTTAGGGCTGGGGTCTCCTTCAGGAAATTCTGCAGTTGGTTCTCCACTGCCCACTCAATCACCTTACCCAGAAACGGGAGGTTCAAGACCGGGCGGTAACTGAGCGGGTCGGCTGGATCCAATGATGGCTTCTTTAAAAGAGGCCTCACCACAGCCTCCTTAAGTGCTCTGGGAAACACCTCAGAGCCCAGGGACAGGTTGACAATGGCCACCAAGGAATCTCATAATCCGTCAACACTGGCTTTCACCAGCCATGATGGGCACGGGTCCAGGAGGCATGTGGTAGACCTCACTCCCCGCAGAATCCTGTCCACCTCTTCCCCAGAAAGGGGGCTGAAGTTATCAAATATCACCCCTGAAGACGGCCAAGGAGCCTCTAGTTCACATACTGTGTCAACTGTGGTCAGTAAATTGCAACGGAGAGACAAGATTTTATCAGCAAAAAAAGCTTGCAAAAGCCTCACAGCTTATGGCCGAATTCAAATTTTTTTGGTCTCTACCTGAAAGGGAGATCAATGAACGAACCACATTGAACAATTTAGCCAGGCAAGAGCTGGCTGATGCAATGGAGGCTGCATAAAATTCCTCCGATAGTACCCTCCGACAGAGAGTTCCACCAGGTTGGGTCCAGGATTGAAAACACCTTAGCCCTGGTCGAGGCCAGTCGAGCCTCCCTGGCCAGTCGAGACTCCCAGTAGATGTTTTTCTGCTGATCTAAGTGCCCTCCGGGGTATATATGGGAAGAGGCGGTCCCTCAGGTATGTTGGTTCCAGTCCATTTAGGACTTTATAGGTTAAGACCAAAACCTTGAACCTGATCTGGAACTCCACAGGGAGCCAGTGTAGCTGCTGCAGAATGGGAGTCACATGTGCCCTGTATGGGATACCCGTCAGGACCCGAGCAGCAGCGTTCTGGACCCACTGCAATTTCCAGGTCAAGCCCAAGGGAAGCCCTGCGTAGAGCAGGTTACAGTAGTCCAATTTGGAGGTGACCGTTGCATGGATCACTGACACTAGGTCGTGAGCTGAAAGATAGGGGGCAAGCTGCCTGGCCTGCCGAAGATGGAAAAAGGCAGACTGGGCAACTGCCGTGACCTGGGCCTCTATTGATAAAGAGGAGTCCAATGTTACGCCAAGACTCCTTACTGATGGGACAGGCACCAATGGTGCCCCATCAAAAACAGGGAGCTCGATCCCTGTATCCACCACCCCATGACCCAAGTACAAGACCTCCGTCTTCGTAGGGATTTTATATGTATTGTTTCTACACCAGAAAAAAATAATAATCCAGATTTATGCAGACTATAGTCTACTTCATAACACCATTTATATGGTATTCTCGTGCAAAAGCCAGCATTTTAAAGTCTGGCTCAATCCCAAATGCTCTCTGATCCCCTCTGCAGGTTAAAGAGAAGACCATTTCAGTATACTTCATGCATATACATGCTGCATATGTGTAATGTTTCTAAACAGGCTGACAAACTGTACACTGTATTACTTGAATTTCCCTCTTGTTCACATTTAAACATATTTTTGCCCAGCAAAGGAAAGAAGTTAAAGACAAAGTTTATTCCCCAAACCCACCACAGGACCATTTCATTTTTTCATTTTTGTCCAGCACTATTTCCTTTGTATTGTCGAAGGCTTTCACGGCTGGAGAACGATGGTTGTTGTGGGTTTTCCGGGCTGTATTGCCCTGGTCTTGGCATTGTAGTTCCTGACGTTTCGCCAGCAGCTGTGGCTGGCATCTTCAGAGGTGTAGCACCAAAAGACAGAGATCTCTCAGTGTACTGAGAGATCTCTGTCTTTTGGTGCTACACCTCTGAAGATGCCAGCCACAGCTGCTGGCGAAACGTCAGGAACTACAATGCCAAGACCACGGCAATACAGCCCGGAAAACCCACAACAACCACTATTTCCTTTGCTAATATTTCAGCAGAAATGGTAAAAATTCAACCAGCCAGCTAGAGGGAAGCCTACAAGAGACTTTTTTGAAACAAGAGTTTATTTCAAATTTGTTCACTACTAGCTTTTCCCATATAAAAATGAGAACTTGGAGCAATGCCTCACTAAGTCCAAAAGCAGTTTACTCATCTCTCCCCTCAAAATTGGGAGTTTTGTAGCTGCATATGCTCAATAATGGATGCCAGTAACTGGTAAAATCCGGGTTAAATCCAACCCAGCCCTCAAGGCATGCCAATTGAAAGAAAAGAATGCGGGGGAGGGGGGGAGAATAAAAACAAGAAAATTTATTTGGAGCAGTGGAGAAGACAGAGGATGCAGGAAGGAATGAAGGCAGTGGGGATGGGAGGTGGCTTGACATCAGACCCCTTTTAGCTACAGCGGGAGGAACTTAGCTGCTTTCTACCTAAAAACTTCCTTAAGGGCCTTATATAAAAAGACACCTTTATTCCAAAGTCCATCATTTGTGAGCCATTTAATTCCTGCAAGTACTTTACCAGGCTTTTGCTTGCAAAAATGTGCTCCACAGTTCCTTTCAAATAATCTTGCTAGCCACATTGGCTTTCCTTTATCCTCAGCTTGGGGGCTACCACATGGGCTGCCCACAACTGAGTAGGGAAGTTCTGTTCTTAAGGAAAGGGGTCACTTCCCAGTTGGGTCGGTCTTCTCCTTAGATTTGGTGTCCACTGCAGTCTTCTTAGAGGCAGGATGACTGTTAGGTTCAGCACGCAAACCTGTTGTCTTCTCTGTTGGGGAAGCTTTGAGGGGTTGCTGCATCGGTCCGGGTGTCTGGCCTGGAGTGAGAGACAATGAAATAAAGGGCACAGGATAATTCCAGTAAGGCAGCCTCCTAAAATGTCCTCCAGAGCTATGTTTTCTGCCTCACTCTATCCGCCTCTCTGGTGGTCTCATATCCTTGCTCTCCCATACAGCCTTTCCCCAGATTTCCCAGAAGGGTTGCACATGTTACTCACTAGGCCCTTCTGGTCTGTGCAAATTAGTACCACTCGTTCAATTTGTATAGAATCTTATCACTCCATCACATTCATCCAAGGCCTGCTCTACATTTTGCAACCACATTCTTCTATATATGTAGAGCAGGCCTTGGATGAATGTGATGGAGTGATAAGATTCTATACAAATTGAAGGAGTGGGACTAATCTGCACAGACCGGAAGGGCCTAGTAAGTAACATGTGCAACTCTTCTGGGAAATCTGGGGAAAGGCTGTGTGTATGTATGTCATTTATAGTCCACCTTTCTCACTGAGACGCAAGGTGGATTACACAGTATGAGATTAGTACAATCCATATCAAGTACATTTCCATACAGTATCAAGAACATTTCCATAAACAATGCCATAGGGTAAACAGATACAAGTTTAAAAAGGCATAGCGTTACCTAGAATCCAATACAAAGCAGAAGAAAATACTGAAACAGAGCATAATCACTTCTAGGATTGACATTAGACAACATAAAGCACAGGTAGTACATAGGAGTACGTATTTAAAGCAGCAGATAATATGTAAGGCAACATAGTGGTGAAGTCTATGGTCCCTAATTCATTAGTGAAGCATCGGAGATCCCATCCCTACAATACAGCCCTCCCATTTGAGTAAAAAGCCTTTTTGAATAATTCAGTTTTGCAAAAACTCCCTGCAAATAAAAAATAGCACATCTGGGGGAAATGTTCTATCTTAGCTGCTGGTATGTTGAACTATGCTTTCAATTTACAGGGAACTGTTAATGTAGGGGTAACTTTGAAAAAAGTAGTCCTCATTGGCAGTCTGAATTGGTATTATCCACTCTTCCACTCTCCTCCACATACTTCCACTTTGCCTTCATTCAGCTGCACAACAGACCCGGAGAAAAATGTCCTGTACTTTTAATAGAGGCTTAATGTGTGTAAACAGACAGGTGAAGCTTTTCATGGCATAACATCACCTGGTAAAGAACATCACACAAAATCCATTAAAGAGACAGGACTTTTTTCCTCCAGGCAGTTGGCAACCCTTGGCCCAACTCAAGCCTGTTCCTCCAACAACAGCCATTCTTATTTGCAGTAGCCCTGATCCATAGCGATCAAAGTACTGGATTAGAATTGGGGGAACTGGGATGCAGGGACCAAGGGCAGTCCCTCAGTTTCCATTCACTCTCTGTACAGTGGAAGCATTAGCACAAACTGGAAGCAAAAAAGGCAAACTCCATGCCAGGGATGATAAGGGATTGAAAATAAAATGACTAATATGACCATGCCCCTGTATGGATCTATGGTGTGGTCTCATCGGTGAATACTGTGTGCAGTTCTGGTTGCCCTATTTCAAAAAGGACATCGCAGAGTTGGGAAAAGTACAGAAGAAGGCAACCAGCATGAGGAAAGTCTAAAGAGTGTGGGACTTTTAAAGTTACAGAAAAAGGCGACTAAGGAAGGACATGCTAGAAGTTTCTAACGTTGTGCATGGGTAGAAAGAGTGGACAGGGAGAACTTTTTCTCCCATTTCCATAATACTGCAACTTGAAACCACCCAGTGAAGTTGATGGGCATTAAGGGTAGACAAAAGGAAATACGGCTTCACTTAACAAGTAATTAAATTGTAGCATTCAGTGCCAGTGGAGGTAGTGAGGGCCATGGATGGCTCTAAAGGAGGTTAGACATATTCATGGAGGAGAGGTCCATCCATGGTTACTAGCTCTGATGACTAAAGGTAGCCAGTAGCAGCAAACCTCTGAACACTGGTCCTCGGAGGCAATGTCAAGGGAAGACCATGGCCTCTATGCCCCGTTTCTTGGCCATATGTGAAGCTGGATGCTTGGACTAGATGAACCACTGATCTAATCCAGCAGGGGTCATCTTACGTTCCTCACAGGATGAAAGGATGCATGTAGTTAGGAATGCTTTCCAACCAGACTCCATCATTAACTTCAATTCCCCCTTATTCCCTTTCCTCAACATTTCTGCTCTGTCTACATTCAACTTTTCTGCCCCACAATAGAGTGGTCTCCTTTTCCACAATTCTGCACATTTTGGTTCCCAAGTCCGGTCAGCCCCAACAAAAAGTCCTCAGTTTAAGTCTCATCCCTCTCACTTCACTGCCACAGACCTCCAGCCAACTTAGAGTGCATCCTGAGGTATTGAATGCCAGCTACTTCTCTCCTGGCCTTGCTCTTTCTCAGCTCTCTTCCCTCTTACTTCCAGTCAAACCTCACCTCTTCTTACCCCATCCTCATAAATTTCCAAGTCTTCCTCCACTGACCTGCAACATTTCCAAGCTTCTTTGGCCTTGATATCAATACCATGGCTTTTCTCTCAGCATTTCCTTCTGACCCCAAGCCTCCCATTTCCGGTTCTCTCATATTTAATGCCACAACTTATCTGTCCTCCAAGTAAATTTCAGCTCAACTGAGTGGGCTTCATGATCATCCTTTCATAATCGTATTGAACAATCCTACAAAGCAAGCAGCATCTTTCCCAAGTTCCCAATACTTGCTCACTCTCCACAGACCTGGACATTCTTTACCTTTTGCTCCTTCACTGGCTAGAGTCTGGTTCTCCAATAATGCCTCTGGTTGCTCCGACCACAACTTATAATCAGGGTTGCTGAGGAACCGCTTCGTTAACCCACAGTTGAGACATCTCACAACTGTCCACCGTTGATTTCGGCGCTCTGGTTGAGAAGGCAAGAACATGAAGGAGACAGGGAAGCCTTGAAAACTTGATCTTACTCCCCCCTCCCTAGATTCGGTTTCTCTCAGTCCTCTAGATCGGCGGTCCCCAACTACATCTCGCTTGACCTCGCTTCAAAGACTCTGTCCAAAATGTTCCACTTCAGAGCAAAAGCTGATCCTTTTGTTAGGGAAGGGTGAAAGCTACAAAGACTGGAAAGGAAGAAGGGAAAGCTACAGAGCCTGGAAAAAGTAAAGGAAAAAGTCTTCTGCTGCCAAGCTCTTCTGTTTGCTGGGCCGACTGACATCTTGTTTAGCTCAAATGCTGAGTGTGGCCTCATCTCCATCAGAACAAAACAGTCTAATGGAAAGTTGACTGTTCCAAGCAACTGGTACACAAACAGGCCCATCAGCCAGGATGGGGATGCTATGAAGTTTCACCTGGAAACACATTTAAAGCCTTCTTCTACATCTCTGAAAGCAAAAGATTAATAGGAACAAATTGGATTTGGCTAGCAGAAGCAGCTAGTGAGATTCTTCTTTGCTGATGCTGCTTCTGAGATGCTCACTGCATGCGTGTGTTTTGTGCTCCTGCAATACCTGTTTAACCTAAGCGTTTATAAGTAAACACCTTGCTGTAAAAGGCCTTTAGTTCCTCAGTACTCTCTCTTTCCTCTAAATCAACTGATCCTATAAAACATTCTACTGCTTGGGGAAAAGACGGTTCCCTCCTGTCTTTGGTATACCCAACATTCCCATCCATATATACAGTGGGAAAACATTGCCCCAGAACTAGTCACCCCTCCAGAGCAAGGGTCAGAACTCAGAAGAACTCATCCACCGCTACAAATGAGAACAAGTGACAGGACACTTACTTCTCTGACGTACAGTTGAGCTGACTCCAGGGACAAGAAGGGAGAAGCAGGATTTGCAGACGGTTCGTTTCACAGAGGGGTCCCTGCAGGACAAGCGGAAACAGAAAGACAAGCCTGGGCATGCCATAGCCATGGGACTCCAAAAACCCTTTCTGCTGCATTGGGGCTCAAGAAACAACAAAAAATCTTCACGAGACATATTGCTCCTTGTGAAGTGATGCTGGTGTCCACACTTACCAACTATCACCAATGAGAAACAACTGAGAGGTTCAGAAAGGGGTTTGGAGGTAGTGTATGGGCATGAGCTTTGAGATATGAATACTTATTACTCTAGTAGTTCTATCTTCTTGACATGCCCCCTGGACTTCAGTCCCAGCAACAAAAAATACAGTGGGTAGGGTTGACCATGACTGGTTGTGCATGATGTAATTTAGTAGTGCAAGGGCGTAACATTTTGTTATTAATGCGATGGCCATACCTCATTGCCTAGTCCTCTGAACAATTAAAAAAAGTCTGCACCCTTTCCCCCTAGCACTCAAAGCACAGTAATCCCTATACACACTATATTAATCCCAACAAGCCTGTAAAGCAGACCAGTGTCAACATGCAGCATGAGTGGGAGAAGGTTGAGAAGCACGTCTTTGTGCCAACTGAACAAGAACTAGGCTGAGCTCCTGTTCTAGGGATTTTGCCTGGGCACAGTCAGAGGCCCAGGCCAAAAGAGTCTTGGTCCTTGGATCTTAGCCCACAGCTTACAGCCTCTGGTCCTGATGAATCAGCCTAACAAATCCAAGACCAGCTTAGATGCTGGAATTAGGCTGCATTTCCCCTCCTTTTGTTTGTCTCGATTACATCTTGTACTTCTTTATAAGTCACTTTGAGACTCCAGCACGGAGCAACGTGAGAAAGAAATTATCTAAATTAAATATATATAAATAAACCACTGTATTATAGGTAGGGAAGAAAGGGGGATAGTGGCTTGCCCAACCACTCAGGTCATGACCCAGGTAGGATATAAACCGTGGATTTCCCACTTTTTGTGGGAAAATCCCACTTTTAACTTCTGTGTTAGATGAGCCAATATGGTGATGCTAGATTACAGCAGTGACACAATCTCTGTGCATGCTGTAGTGGTTTACAGTCCATATTGGGAAGGAAAACAAATACTGCCTGGAAAGAGCAGGGTTAAGCAGGCAGATCAACTGGTGCAGCATGGTGGTTATGAGCCTAAACGATGAGTTAATTCAAATCTCAGTGCAGTCACAAACGCACTTTGGTGGACTTTGGGAAGCTACTGCTTAGACTTCTCACCTGCACTATGGGGATAACAATACTAAGCTTTCCTCCTGGAAAGTTTTAGTCCAAGAATGTAAATGAAGCATTTTGGGGGATTGGCATTTGTAAGAAACTTGCCCTAAAAGGTTATTAAGAGGGAGGGTGAGACTTATTCATTCATTAACTAATTAGATCACAACATTTTATCCTGCTTTTGATTAAAAGATTTCAAAGTGATGTACAATACTGCAAATTTCAAAACAATTAAAACCTCTCTTATAAAGAAGAAAACAGAGAACAACTAACTGGGCACAAAGCATCCAAGGGCAGGGAACAACCAAATCAACATATTTGAGTCTTAGTTCCCAAAACCCATCTGAAAGGAACATTAACAGCTTCACCAAAGTCCAGCAGAGAGAGCAGTGGGTGAAACAAATTGATGAGGGAGGAATTGCAATGCAGTTTTAGTCTTCAGTCTGTACTCTTTACCACAGGAAGGAGTTCCATAATTCCAGGCCAACTATCAAGACCAAATCTTGTTTTATAGTGGCCTCCTCTTGCTGTATATAAAACCAGGCCTGATGGTTGTATACTTTATGCATCTCAAAAAGTGAGCTCTAACTCGCAAATATAGAATTTAAAGTTGTTACTCTTTAAAGTGCTACTTGACACCTGTGCAATGTGATTAAGAAATCTTTACTTCTTTCAGTCTCTAGTTATTTGATATTTGTACTCCACTTTTCACCCCAACGGAAACCCAAAGTGGCTTACAACATTCTACCCTCACGACAACTCATGAAGCGGATTACACTAAGAGTGATTCCGCACACGTTGGATAATGCATTTCCAATCCTCTTTATAGATCATTTGAAACGGATTTTTTCGGGTGCGAAACAAAAAATCCACCTCAAACGACTGATAAAGTGAATTGAAAGTGCATTATCCAACATGTGTAGAATCAGCCAGTGAGAGAAACTGACCCAAGATCACACAGTGAGCATTCATAGCAGAGCAGGGATTTGAACCTGGCACTCCCAGATCCTAGTGCAACATCCAAAGTGCCCCACTGGCTTTTTAAAAATAAGTTGGAACACAAAGCAGGGCCTCATCACTGATTTCAGGTTTCTAGATGATTCAGGTTTTTTGATGATTATAATGGTTTAAGAGAGGTTAAGCATCAGCTTGGAGCAAAAATTTAAAGATTAATGAGGAGATAACTTTGAAAACAGAGATGGAAACAACTCCAGATACAGGTGTTCTGAACTATACTAAAACTAGCATTTAGGCCAAAAAGATACCCATACTCCATTAATTCCCATCCCAGCACTTACTGTCTTAAGACGAGCCGTCGGCTGATGCTGTTCTGTGTATGGCAATAGAAACGAGCCAGTTCCTGGTTGTCTGGGTTTTGTGCTAAGACACAATGTGCTGCCTGTTGAGGAAACAGAAGAAAGGTGAGCATGCATGTTCTATGTCCCCATAGGTACACTGCACAATGGGATTTTCCAGAGGGTTAGCCATACTAGTCTTAAAGGCCAAATAAAATGTTACCATTGTTAGAAGGAGATAAGTATATATGCAAACATATGGGTCCAGTAAGGTATGCTGCCTACAGGGAATGCAAGAGACAGCAAGAGGTGAGGAAGAGGGGTCAGAGCATCTGCTTTGCATACAAAAAGTCCCAGGTTTAGTTTAAAAGTTTCACAGATAGGCAAACATCTTTCCCAGGTTTGCTGAAATACTGGCGGGACAGCGAAGAGGGCGCCAATGAACACAAGATCCACTCTGAGTTGGCATGACCCACTCCTCCTTAGCAGCCACAGATGATGGCAAACTGGCATGAGAAAATAAATAATCTGCACACCCATCTAAAATGGGACAATTGTATTCTGAAGTGACCTAATCACTCCCAGGCATCACTGAGTCCAAGCTTCACGATCTTGCTCTTTATATAATGGGATTCAGCACAGAAATCATTGTCTGGAGAACTCTACCTGTCAATAGTGTACTCCATGCCTTTAATATAACGAAGATATGCCTATCGATGCATCTGCCCCATCCTTCTCAGTTTTCAAAGAAATTTGTGTATGTATGCATGCACATATTTGAGACACAAACTCTGTGTTCATTTATGAAAAAGAAGGGAAAAGTCCACAAGAAGCCCTCAAGGATCACGCCTCCCCCCCACATCCATTAATGCATACTACTAATATACAGGGTGCTATATTCTCACCTGGTAAAGGAAACTGAGTCTCTGGAATGCTTCTTTGTCTTTTATCATGGCTGATGGGAGAAATCTAAGCAAGACAGCTGGGGTGAGACAACAGGCCACAAACCTGGAAGGAAGAAGCACTTTTAGGAACAAACAATATTCACCTATCTTATACACCTATACAGGGCTGTTCTTCTATCTTCTTCTTGGATCGTAAATGTAGAAATACTCATGCAAACCTTAGGGTGGGCCTTGTTTCTCTACAGCCGGCTTCTAGGCTATACTGGCCCTTTCCACTGATTCTTTCTTCCTACTGCAGATTCCCCCTCCCTTATTATGTCTTCTGCAGTGTTCCCTGTTCCTCAGGAGCGCTATTTTGTGGAGATCAGTGGAATTGGCAAGGGGGGGGGGGCTGGAAAGTTCCATTCTACTGATGGGAAATTTAATTCAGATCCAACCCCTATGTACACTATACCACTCTCAAGAAAACTTCTCTCAGTAAAATCTCTCCCTCTACATTCATAAATAATCATCATAACAACATATAGTGGGTGTTTTCTTCCAAATCAGTCTAGCCCAGAAGATGGCCCATACCTTGATATCTTGACAATATGGCCACTTATGTCCATGTTCTGGTAACACTGAGACTAAACTACTGTAATACTCTCTACATAAGTATCCCTTTAACGTCAATTAGAAGACGCCAGTTGGTACAGAATGCCACAGCTAAGCTACTATTGGGAGCTAGGTGGAGAATGCATATTATTCTCATTTTGCAGTCACTCCACTGGTTGTCCGTCAGTTACTGGGCTCAATTTTAGGTACTGGCTGTCATATACAAAACCATTCATGGCCTTGGTCCCTCAAATCTGTATGACAGTATCTCCCCCTATGCTCTATCATGACAGCTTTACTCATCTGAGCAGGGTCTTCTGCAGATGCCAGCTCGCAAGTGAGCAAAATCAAGAGCTACCATACGCTTGTGTTCTCTGTTGCGGCCCCCACCTTATGGAATGGCCTACCTGCTGAGGCCAGGAAGCCTCCAACCTTCCTGGGTTTCTGTAAACTATGTCAAAAAGAGTCCAGTAGCATCTTTAAGACTAACCAATTTTATTGTAGCATAAGCTTTCGAGAATCAAGTTCTCTTCGTCAGATGCATGGTTTCTGTACCATGCATCTGACGAAGAGAACTTGATTCTCGAAAGCTTATGCTACAATAAAATTGGTTAGTCTTAAAGATGCTACTGGACTCTTTTTGATTTTGCTACTACAGACTAACACGGCTAACTCCTCTGGATCTGTAAACTATGTAAAACCAATTATTCACGGAGGCTTTTTGCAAAGGAAATAGGGCTGTACTGTAACTAAATGATTTAGAAAGAAGCCTGGGGTAAAGAGTTAAAGACTATAACTATACCACTATGATAGTGTACTATCTGTTCCTGTAAGTAGGTCCCTATTTTTGCATATTAATACTTCTGCTTTGCTTCACCACTGTTTCTGATCTCTGGTTGGTTCCAGACTTTTTCAAGTCCGATCCTATCGCTCTGTCTATTGTATGTCCCATCCTGTTGATTATATGTGACTTAGAGTATACAATCCACCTTGACTCCCAGTGAGAAAAGCAGACTATAAATAACGAATAAAATATCGTGCATTTTGCAGCTGAGCTGTTCACCAGCTTCGAACACTGACAAGCAATTTAGACAAAGAGATATAATTAGAAAACTTGAATTCAGTTTAATTTTTAAAAGTCTGTAATTCAGGAAATACTCTCTACACTTGCGCAAAGGCAGTTTTTATTTTAATTACTAGTCAGATGCTCAGTCACAACGCACAAGGGACTAGTCTAGGCAATGAAACAAGATGAGAGCCTGAAAAAGAAATGGCTAGAGATTAGATGGCCTTGGATGCTTGTCGATCTTTTCGGCTCTTCGCATAATGCGGAGGAGAAGGTGGGGGATAGGGAGAATACCTACAAACGCGAATTCATCTAGAGTTCCCTGGAACTAAGCATTAATTAATGTCCCATTCATTGACTAGAGGGGATTTCATATTCTAACAAAGTTGGTCTTTAAGGTGCGAGTAGGGTCGAATCTTGCTCTTCTGCAGAGCAACACGGCTACTCACCTGAAACTACAATCCTACGAATACTTTCATTGATTCTATCTCATGAATATGCCTCGCTGATTCTATCTGCCTCAGTCTCTTCCCCAAGTTATCGAATCGAAGGTACTCACCACCGCGAACGAGCAACCTTGTCTCTCCCAGCTGAAGGAAGGAACGCGCACCTTGTTCCGGTTTTTGGGGGGAAACCCAAAGACTTATGGGAAATGTAGTTCTTCCCTGTCAATGCATTTCAGTGAGGCTTCTGTCAATTCAACGCGCGCGCGAAACGATTCCTTTACAATATGGAAAGGGAAGTAACGAAAAGAGGAATGGTTGTTGCTCTGTGCATGGGCCCTTCCGAAATAACACACCTTTATACAATCATACCACTGTCTGCTCCCTCGGCATTCATGTTCTCTCTTTTTTCTTCCTAGAATACCGATAGAAGATCTGAAATGGAGCACCCTCTAGAGATCCTGGCTAGATTTAAGTCGTGAACCCATCATGGCTTCCAGCTGCCATCAACGTGACTAGAGGGAAGACAAGAGAAGGGAGACTCTATGCCATGGCAAAATACCCAGCTGTACTCCCTCCCTTCCTAAACCCACCCTGGCTCCACCCCCAAAGTCTCCAGGAATTTCCCAAGTAGCTTACACTGTTCTCCTCTCTTCCATTTTATCTCCCCCCCCCCCTTTTATGGAATGGCCTACCCATTTGGAGTAAGCAAGCAAACGTGGATCCTGCATAGTTCAGCTATCCAGAGTACTGGTTTCTTGTTTTGAGGAAATGCTGCACACTCACACTTGTGTACTCTGTCATGTGCCTACACAAGGCAAAATAGGCGCAGGTGTTCTGTACAAAACATGGCACGTACCTTTTCATGTAGGAAGCTCATGAAGCTGTCCTAGTGATTGCCTGCAGGCCACGTGCAATATCAGAAGAGAAGAGATCAATTTTGGCTAGGAGGGTTGGAATGGTTTAAAACAAGGCCTGGCCCTGGGTAGGTTTGTGTACTTTTTTGCAGAGAAGGGAAAGGACATGCAAAGGAGCTGTGGCTGCCTGAATCCTGCTCAGATGCTCCCCAAATACTGTGGGGTCATCCCATGACTGTTAACATGGAGAAAAATCCACCTGGGGAGGACAGAGTGGCGGAAACACGGCTGCCAGTTGCAATGTCTTCGCTGTGCTTTTGTTTGCTTTGCCCATCTCAGATATAGATTTTGGGTGTGGCCAAACAGCTTGTTGAATGGCAAGTGCCAAAGGCCTCTTGGCCCTTAGCCAGTGGCTCGTGCTCAGTGGCCTTGGACAACCAACCCATTAGATTCTGGAGTGGCCCCAAGACTTCAGTTGTTATTTAAATAGTATTTCTTTTATTATATTTGATTGTACTTTTATTTGCTGAAAGGTTCTTTGGTGGTCTGTTAAGGACAAAAGCAGACAATAAAAATACTAGCTAGCCAAGTAACACACTACAATCTTTGTTCACCTCTGAAGATCTGTTTTTAGTATTCATCTGCAAGCAGCACTGAAACTGGTTTCAGACAGCATCTAATATAATGGGATAGTCCCTATTTTAAAGTCCCCAGGGACAAGGCTGTCAGATGTTTACTCCGATGTAAGTCTGTCTCCCCACAGTTAGCCCTTTAAATGTTCTTACTTCCATCTTTGGTGCTGTAGCTGCTTCTCCCGGTTTCATTGCTTCCTGTTCACTCATGTAGCATTCCAGAACAGTAATTAGGTCCTTTTCTTGGGTAGTGCCTGTGTCAGAAGCTTTAATTACTGCTTTTTTTTCTTTTTAGCAAACCCACAATGCTTTAAAAAAAACCACATGATGAACCTATGCCATTGTGGTGTTTATGATCCAGTATAAATGAAAGGCAGTAATTAGGGCCTGCCGGACTACATGAACTGATTATGAATTCATCTTGGAATTTCATTCCAGGAAATGAAGTAATTAGTTAGGCTAAGAATCAGGAGCTGCTTTAAAACAACAAAAGGGAAGGGAGGAAAATGTGAAGAGCCAAAAGCCTTAGGAAATTTCCACAGTGCTTTGTTTGACCACAGCTAGCACTTTGATTGTGTTTCAAGTGAAAAAAATTGCCCTAATTCAGGCCAGGGAAAAGAAAGTAACACAACACAGAAAAGATTGCAATAGATACACAACAGTGTCAGCTGGATTTGAAAAACAAGTTTGGTGTAGTGATGTCATCATACAAGCGCCAGGATCATGGGCAAAGGATCGCGGGCAAGACAGGAGGTAAGTGCTGGATCCCCCCTGGCTGGGAGGGTAAGGGAAACTGGCAGCCCTTCACATAGAAGCTGTTGAAAAAGTTTTTTTTAAAATATAAAGGACAGCCAGTTTGGGCTTGGAATACTGCCATGGGTGGAGAAAGGGCTCCTGCCTTCCTCACCCCGAAACCATTTTTCCATACTGAAAGAGCTCTGGGAGGGATATTTCCCCATGTGCACAGAATACTCCACGTACAGCTGCAATATAGGAAATAGCTACCCAGCACTGTTTCAGTGCAGGGAAAAGGCTCGGGAGAGAGGCAGGAGCCCTTTCTCTCCTTTATTTTTTTAAAAGCCATTCTCAACATGTTGAGCTTGGCCCAAAGAGTCTGACTCAGCATCGTGCAGTTTCACGCAGTGCTAGATCAAACTTGTCACGGTGTGTAAAGATGCCCTGACAGTCTTTTTGTTTGTGCTGAAGTTCATTGTTCTGAGGATGAACAGCTCTGTTTACACAGCGATTCACCTCAGTATTGATTGCTTCACGTCCAAGGCCGCAGCTTCCTTGCAATTTTGCGATGACCTCTTCAACTCAAGCTCTGCTCCTCTGGCTTGCCTGAAAACTTTTACCACAGTTGTTTGGAATTGTAGGATTACCACCCTCAAAGTGGGGCTTGGAGGTCTCCTGACTACAAAGATCATTTTCCCTGAGGCAACTTTGGAGGGTGGACTGCATGACATCGCACCCCACATATCTCCTTCCCAAACTATTCCCTCCATAGGTACTGTCCCCAAATTTCCAGGAATTTTCCAAGCCAGAGTTGGCATCCCTAGATCTGTTTATCATTAGTGAATGAAATGTGCAACAAGTGCCTTAATCTTTCCACATAGGTGGTTGTTAGCAGAGTAGCATAGTGGTAGCAGCGATGCATGTGTGTGAAGTGTGAGTGAGAGTGCGAGCAGAGGACAAACTTCCACATGGAACCTGGTTTAAGCTGTAGAAAAGAAATATGGGATTGTGGGAAAGGTTTTCAGGTTTTTAAAAACACTGTCTCTGAGAACCCTTCAGGAAAGGCACATTAGGAACAAGAAAATTAAGCACTGTTTCTGTGATATCAACCACCTTTTTCTGTAAAGCTTCTTTGGTGATATGGTTAAGTCGCTGGTCTGAAAATCAGTCCGTTGCTGGTTTGAATCCCACTACTGCCATGATCTACGAAGGTGGCTCTGTGTGAGACTTTCAGACCCAGCCCCCCTGCTGTTTTGTGAGGATGGGTGTCAGGAATATAAGTGCTTCATTTAAATTGTTTTTTCCCCCAACCAAACTCTTTGTCCCTCTCTGGTTGAGTCCTACCTATTTCAAAGTTCTGTTGAGCTACTGCAAATAGGCACGCAACACGCTTCTGTAATCTTTCCAACATACTTTGGAGGCAGATGAACATCCCCTCCTTTGGACCCGTTGCTGCTAAGGTAGATTATCCCTGTCCTTGGAGGTTTGACTGCTCTTGTGCCTAGAGTCCCAATGCTCTCAAGAGCTCAGTGGCTGTCTTTGTGTGAGACTTTCCTCTCAGACACAGCCCCCCCCTCAAGTATTTGTGGGTATGGGTGCCAGAAATATAGGTGTCCTTTAAAAAAAATCTTTTAAATCAGCCATACTGTTTTCCCCACTCTGGTAGAGACAGACCAGCAATTCTAAATTTGGGTGAGTATGCACATTGGCCAAGGGCCAATAGGAATGCAAATCCCCCTTCTATTTTCCTTTTCACCACTTTTGGTTGGTCCCCCCCCCCCCCTTAATTCTGGAAATATCTTTACATGCTCACCAATGCCAACCCATTTTTCTTCAACCCCTTCCATGGCATGGCAATTATGGTTTCTCTGGGAAAAATCATCCTCTTACATCCCCCCCCCCCTGCTCCTTTTTACAATTTTCCCCGCCTGGTATGGCAGCCTACTCCAAGTTTGGAAATGCACTGAGGGTTTTGTGTGGGCACTTTTAATACTTGTGCTGCCTTCAGCTACAGTGTTTGTTTGAGTCTCACTACTGCAACTAAAAAAATTGGGGGGGGGGTGAGAAGTATTTGGGGGCAGGAGAAGCATCTTATGAAATTGGTTTAAGAAAATGTTAATGTTAGCGCTATTGCAAGGAAAAGGTTTTGATTTTTTTCTATCTTTCTATTTTTGGAGGAAGCAAAGGAGGGGGGAGTGGGGTCACAGAACGCTCCCTACACCCATGGCTTTAACACTGGTTAAGAGGGTAGAAAAAAACAATAGTTGGGATCCGCCTTGCATAAAATGCACTTGTACCAGGTAACGGAACGTTATTGAACTCCTACGAGGCCATGTTTAAACTTTCTAGATCAGGCTTTACTTTTTCAGTGAGCATCCCCCCTTGCTTTCGAAACTGTGTTCTTTTTTCTATCTCAATTGCATTCAAGAACCCCTCATGACCCACTGGAAACCAGGGGAAAGTTCACATAGGGCCCATTCCACCCATTTTCAGAGAGTAAATGCTTCCCCCTGCCCCACTGGCTGCCTGCTCAAATTGACAGGAGAATGATTGGCAAACGAAACTGCAAATCTGACCTTTTGGTTTCATGTGTTTGATTTAGTTTAGGGAGATTTTTGGTACCATGGCTTCTGAAACTGACAATGTTTTCCTTTACAATGTGTAAGCCTCTGTTTTTTCACATTAAAAAAAATAGTTTATGATTAGGGAATCAAACGCTTGGTGCAGTGTTAATAGTGCAACACCTAACCCACAGAACTAAACTCCAGCTTTTTTGGTAGATGGTATTGTAACCCCTGTTATTTATGGTGAACTTAAAAAAAAATTCAGCTCTTTTCCACACTCTAAGGAAGCAACAATGCAACGCAGATGAATTTTTTATTGGATTACAGAAACTACTCTTTCCCTGAATCTGAGCTGCAGACCTAATAACACATGCTTGTTTTTCCACAGTGGCTCAAATTTTTAAAAAGTTTTCATTCTCATATTTTAAAAGGTTTGCATTTTCAAGGTGGTAATATAATAGCAGAAATCCAGGAAAAAATAACCAGGATAAATTTCAAAAATAAACTGTTGGCATGTATATCTGTAGGAAAAGACTGATTAGTCAAAGTAATTTAACTGCTATAGAGCCAGTTATGTTTTTTTTTTAAAAAAAAAAATCATCATGCAGGGAATCAACCCCCAGCTGTGACAGAAGCATGACACCTTAGCCTGTAGTCTAGACCACATAGCTGTTCTTGATTTTTCTACTAAAACTGCAGGACTTATCTTCACAGCCCCTTGCTTCAAACTTCCAACAAACAGTAAAACTGCTGCTCTTTGCGGAGAGCTTAGAACCGTTTGAATTGGCCTGTGTTGTTATGCTTATCAATAGAGGAAAAGAACGCACACGCAGGTTCTGGACGAATAAAAACGTGTTTTGGGAACGGGCTATAAGCATGTTTCACCATTTATAGGAAAAGAAACAGCGCCACCTGTACGCTTCCGGTTGAATAGCAAGGAAGCGAGGTTTCACGGATGGGTAGTCCAGACAAAGGGACGCTCTGTGCTGCTGTCTCTGTGGTTTGGTGGATGAACGCTCGCAGAAGCGGCTGCATGTCCATCCATGTGAGCATGCGTGAGTACTGAACACGCGTAGGGGATGGGAAACAGCTGACGCGTAAGTGACACTACACGTGAGGCTTGCAGGAACTCAAGTTTTCCCGTATGCAATGAAGCCCTAACAGTCTGCACTTCAAAGGGATAGCTCCAGACCAGGGATAGAATGGATGGAAAGGTCCTGACCCTTCTATCACTGTGACTCTTATCTAGCCCCCCTCTGTAATCTGAGACTAGGAGAATTCACTTCTCACAGTTGTTTACATGGGCTTGAATGCTATTGGAAAGTGGTTCCCCCCCCCCCCCCCGCTTCCTTACAGCATCATGGTGCATTTGTGCACTTCCTGAATTTTTCCTAGTTTTTTCCTGGAAAAACTTTCGATTTTCCCAATCCTACCCTCACAACAACCATTTCCCCTGACGGTAATCCCGCAGCAGCCATTTCCTTCCCCAGCTGCCTTCTCCCTATATCTCTGCAGCTGCAGCCTCCCTCCTTTGAAATGGTGGTATGGGGGCCACCTTGCCTCCCTGGACTGATTGGCCAAACTGGTTGCTCCACCCAGCAGGGTCTCATGCTCCCCCCCCCCCCCCCGCAGGGTAGCTCAGGAGGGATGGCTCTCCAGTTAGGCTTGCCAACCTTCAAGTGGGACCTGGAGTTCTTCCAAAATCACAATGCTCTCCAGATAAGACAGCTAATTTCCTTGGAGGAAATGTCAACTCCAGAGGGCAGAGTCTATGGCATCACATCCAAGCTGGCCTTTCTCCACTCCCAAAATTCACCCTCCCCAGGCATCATACACAAATCTCCAGATGTTTCCCAAGGCAGAGTTGTCAGTCCTACCTCCAGGCTATTGGCTTGCCAGGATTTTTCCATAATGGCCAATCTGCTCCCAATGATTTATTTGATGCACATGCTGAGACCACAATGGGCTCCCAGACACAAATTCTCCCTCATACCATACAGACTCAAGCCAACATCATATGAAAACAAATCTTATGACTTGCCCAGCTCCATAAGAATGCTAGGCTTCCTGGAGCCCCTAGGAGATTCAGGGCTGGGGCAAGGGGCAGACATGACTTTGATCTATGTGTCGATGCCACAACCAGGGGAAACCCTGAATACGTTAGCCAACACTCTAGAGTCAGCAGATGCACTGATGTCACGTCTAGATTTTCACTTGGATGTAAGGTCGACACATGGTTCCACATCATTCATTTCCTTCCCCAACTGTTCTATTGTTGGCCCCAGAGGACAAGGACAGGTGGGACAGCCCAGCAGAGGAAGAATGTCTGCCCAAAGTGGGCAAATGGCATGCCTAATGGGCCCTCAAGGTGAACAGCCATATCCCAGAATTGTGTACCCCTAGGCCCCCCCCCCCCACTCTTGGCAATCCTATTTGTATCTCATCCATACTCCAAGGAGCTGAATAAAATTTCAACCTTACAATAACTCCAAGAGGTGGGTTAGGAGGATGAGAGAATATTTGTACAAGGTCACCCAGTGAATTTTGTAGCCGTATGGCAGATTTGAACCAGGTTTTCTAAAATGCCATAATACACTATGCTGGCTTTCTTTGCAGAACTAAACTCTGTCCTGAAAACGGGTCCTGGGGCTAAGCCCTGAAGAGAGCCCTTCCTATCCTCAGTGCTGCAATCAATTTTCTGTATTCATTATCAATGATACCATGATGAAGTTAAGAGAACACTCTGCAGTTGAGAAGTCCTTTTATCTAAGAAACAATTACTTGGACTTTAATCCAAGAAGGCGTATGTTTTTCTGAGCCTTCAACCCTGACTTGGCATAGTCCCCTAAGTCACAAGTGATATGGCACCTCCACAGCTAACTATCAGTGGACCTGGCAACTAACTTCAAGATACAACTAGTGTGGAGTTTGCTCTTAAACCAATAATTGCAGAACAGAGTGTATACTTCAGTGGATCCAGAGTTTTCCAAACGGGGCTGTGAGTTTGGCTGAGAACGGCAACTCCTCCAGTCATGGACGCAAACGGTGAGTCTATTATATCTGCCCCTGCCCATCTCAGGGATTCAAAATGGCTCAGGGCCAAGCCAAACACATTGGTCCTATTGGTGGGGAAGTCTGAGGCCCTGTTTGCAAGTTTGGTAGCCCCTGCCAAAGCTTTGTATGAAGCATACATCACTATCTAAAGAGAAGCCCTCATAACACATTTACTTCCAAAAATTACCTAACTGTACCATTGACTAGAAGCAACAGAAGACACAGTTTTCAGGTGTCTGCTGCAGTGACAGATAAAGCAGTTATGTATGTGAGGAAAATATGTGTCTTAGTAAAAGAAGGATACAGCTGGAGCTCTGAACACCCCATCTCCCCAATCTTATCTCGTCAGTCTTGTGTCATCCAGTTTTTTCCCCCTGATCTTGCTTTATTCCTCCTGATATTGGTGTTGCGGTGGAAGAAAAGTGGAGGGGGCCAGTAGATTGTGAGAAAATAAGGAATAAAATGGTGGTGGCCCTCTACCCTGAGCTCCCCTCACTGCTAAGATAATACATTGCTTTATACATGTTAGACTGGGGTGGATTGGCAAGCCAAGCCAAGCAGGAGCTATGACAGGCTGAAGCTGTTTCTTTGGTGATGTGTGGGCCCACACCCGTTACTACGGCTGGCTGGGTGATGTGAGCAGCCCTGTAGGGTAGTGCCTCCCTAGGAACTTTCCCCAGAAAGTGGAAGGTCCAGTATACCCCTTGAATGGACATATGAAAAATGGTCTCATAGGGCCAGCATAGTGTAATGGTTCGAGTCTGGATTTGAATCTGGGAAACCTAGGTTCGAATCCCTATAGAAGTTTGTGAAGTGACCTTGGGCCAGTCAGTCTTTCTCAGTCTTACCACATATGGGTTTCCTCAACAGGTCCAGAACAGTTTCAGGCTGGGAAAATGTTGCCTAGGGGAAGCCTGAAAGCTCAGATGGAGGGGAATAAAATGGTTTACACAATCCTCACCTGACATTCTAACCACTACACAACAACACATTCTGTTACCCATCCAGTAGTCACCTCAGAGAATGGGGGGTGGGGAGAATAAGCAGAAGAAGGAAAGAAAACGCTGGGTGGGGTGGAGGATACTACTTAACGTTTTCTGCACTGGGAACTTGTCTAGGCTGGTCTAGCTGTGCTGATCCTCAGACAAGCAGACCAGCTCTAACTTGGAGGGAGGTCCAAAGAAAGGTGCTTGGCAAGCAGCAGTTCTTGCCTATAAATCCAGGAGGGAGTGAGGCTGGGTATGATCCTTGTGTCAAAAGCCGGGGCACACAGATAGCAGTCACTTGTACATGTGCAGAGGGTGGCATGTGTAAGATGGGAATGTAGGGCTGCCAGGTCCCCTGGTGGGGGAATACCACTGGAAAGAGTGCTCAGTTATAGGGATCAAGCACAACAGAAAACGAAAGTTGACTTTAACAAGCTGATGGCAGGAAAAAATCTGAGAAAACAGGAAGTAACATTTTTGATTGGCATAAGAATCCAAGGCTGCTTGCTTCTCTTCCAGTCAGAGAAGGAAGGGAGGGACTGGAGATATGAACGACTCTTGATTGGTCCATTTGAATAAGAGCTGGCTGTAAAGGATTTGATTGGCCTGTTTGAACAAGAGCCGGTGCAAAGAAATCTTTGGTACGATGGGAATGACAGCAGCTCTGGCCTAGGCCTGTGGTTCTCAACCTTTCAAATCTTACATCCCACCAATTAATCTGTCAAAGAACTTGGGTCCCACCATGATAGAAGCAAAATGGCCATGTTTTCGAAGAAGGGAATTTATACGTTTACAGGCCTTCTATTATTACTACCAGCATGTCCAAAGTTCACAAATGGATAATCCGTGGCAGGTAGGGTCAGTAGGAGATGGAACGTCATATTTGCAGGTGGACATGAGGATTGAGGGAGAGCTAATTCTTAGTTATTGTTATGACAACCCTGCACCTTATCTAGACTAGTTCTGTGTCCCACTGGCCTAGACTATAGCCTTGATTATTTAATCAGGTCACAATAGCCATGGTACCTTGATTGTGCTGGGTTGGGTAAGCTTGAAAGGGCTCTTCTAAAGATCTTAGTATACTGTAGGTGTTTCCTTGATGATCCAGTGATTGTCTTAGGGGGGTCAGATTCCAGCATCTTGAATGGCTAGCCCCAGTCTCATATTCCTTTTTATCAGCCTGCCTCCATTTTGGTCTAGAAATTTTGTAAAATCTGGCAGACTCCTGAATCTGACAAAGGCAATCTGACCAGCTCCTAGTCAAAATGGTAGGGAGTGATACAGAGAAAATGGAGGTTTATTGGTCTTGACAACATAACCATAATGTGTGAAGAGGCCCGAGCTCAGCTAGTGCAATGGTTTCAGCTCTCATCTTAAAGGGCATTAGTAGAAATTTAAAGTATACTCTGTCAGCCTACACAGAAGCGTCATGGCCAATATATACGTATTAAAATTACATGGAGCATAATGGAAAGTTTCCCTGTTTCCGCAATGGGGTTTTTAGACAGCTTCATGATTCCCCAAGTCTCATTGTATCTGATCTGATTTGGACTTATCTTGGGAAGCAAGAAGAGCACATAGGAAGCCCCAAGCTGTGAATCATATTTCACCCTCTGTAACTTATTAGGATTAATTCCTTTACAGTTGTCATGACATCTGGTTTTTTCCGAGTACTTTCAAGCCTGCTTGTTCTATTCCTGCTGAGCTCCAGTTCTGCCTCTGAGGAAGATACCGTGGTGGTTACAAGCAGTGGCCTTGTCCGAGGCAGGCGCCTCACAACATCTTCTGGCATGGTGACAGCTTTTCTGGGCATACCTTATGCTGAATCTCCTGTGGGGAACCTGCGTTTTCAGAAGCCCCGTCCCCACCAACCTTGGAACCATACCCTGGAGGCCACCAGCTTTGGCAATTCCTGCTACCAGCAGAGGTTAGACCATTCCCGCTATGAAAAACAACTATATTCAGAATCAGACTCCACCTTGCCACTGTCTGAGGACTGTCTTTTTCTCAACATTTGGGTGCCTCATCCCCGGCCTTCTTCACCAGCCTCTGTTCTTGTCTGGGTTCATGGAGGTGGTTTCTTCAGTGGGAGTGGTTCTCTCGACAGAAGCTTCTTGGCTGCCACTGAGAACATCATTGTGGCTTCTATGAACTACCGTCTAGGTGCATTGGGCTTTCTCTCATTACCCCCAGATGCTCCAGGAAATATTGGCTTGTGGGACCAACATCTGGCATTGAGCTGGTTGAAAGCAAACATGGCTGCCTTTGGTGGGGATCCAACTCGGCTAACCCTGGGTGGTCAAAGTGCTGGGGCTGCATCCGTTGGCTTCCATCTTCTCTCTCCAGTGAGCCAAGATCTCTTTGCTCAGGCCACCTTACAAAGTGGAGCATCCATTTCCCCCTGGGCTTGGGTGAACCCTGAGGAGGCCAAGGTGAGAGGGAGGACCCTGGGCCAGATTCTTGGCTGCAATGGGAACAGCAACAGAATAATTGTGAACTGTCTGCAGAGGAAAGACCCAGGAGTGATAATGCAGAAATCACCGATCTTAAATCAGAAGATTTTATTGGATACTGTCTTTGTGCCAACAACAGATGGGGAATTCCTCCCAGATACCCCCAGGAATCTTCTGAACACTGGGAGTTCCTCAGTTAAACCTGTCCTGACTGGCTTCACTTCCACTGAGGGTTCCCTGTTCCTCTCATCAAGTGCTCCTGGTTTTAGTTTATACAATAGCAGCCTGATCAACCACCAGCAGCTATTGGAGGGCCTCCGTCTCCTGCTTCCAGATGCATCTGATAACACCATTGAAACGGCAGACTTCATCTACTGTCAGGGGGAGCAGGGGGAGGCGCAGCATCGAAATGCTTTGGTTAGAGCTTCTGGGGACTATCTCTTTTTGTGCCCTGTGGCTGTGGTGGCCGGGTTGATGGCAGAAACTGGGAGCTCGGTTTTTGCATACTCTTTCAGCCACCGCCCCTCCTTCGTGTCTGTTGTCTCTGACTGGATTGGGGTGCCCCACTGTGCTGAGCTGCCCTACGTGTTTGGTGACCCACTGTCCGGGGCAGGTGGCAACATCACATACCCACCAGCTGAGGTGGAACTGAGCCGAAGGGTTATGCAGTATTGGGGAGAGTTTGTAAGGACTGGGTAAGTTATCCTCTCCATCACTACCCTCTTTTCATTATCCTTGTCTTCATTCCGCCTCCCTCTTCCTTCTTGAGCAGAAAAAAACCAGTTTTAACACTGATCTCTCTTCCTTATCCAGATCTGTTGACTTTACTTACCTTCTCTGATCCTTGTCACTTTCACTGACACTTTCTTAAGTTGTAAGAAAGCAACATTCTTAACACAGCAGAAGCCTTGAAAAGCTAGTTGATGAGGTAGTTCTAACCTCCTTTTTAGCTGATGCTTCCATGGTGGCGAACAACAGAAGTTACCATGATAAAACAGCAAATCGGCAAAAATAAAAACAACGGGAAGCATATATCATCCACTGAAAGCTCAGGAGAATAAATTTGTGTTCACCTGGTGCTTAAAATCTGTCCTAGTAGGCATTAACCAAACGTTCCTAGAAAGAATATTTTGCAACCAGAGTGCCACCACTGAGGAGAATCAGTACCTGATCACCACTTACCCAAAGTCATGCTCCATGGGCAGAAATGCTTGAGTGCACAGAAAAACTCCCGTGGATCCAAGTCATTTGAAACACACCTGAACTCCCGTGCCTGTTAATTACCCTTGGAATACTTCCGATATTGGCAAATTAAAACATCTTTTGATAATACTGAAATGATAGATAGTTCTGTGGACATGCCACAAATATATGAGTTCAACAAAGGATGGCATTACAGTTATTAATTCCAGAGGAGTGGCTGTGTTAGGCTGTTGCAGGAAAAATAACCAGGTGGCTGAGACACTAACACGTTTTTATCATAGCATGCACGTTCTTGGATAGGATTTCTTCTTCAAATGCATGAGATGGACTGGTTATGTGCAGACATGTATGACTTCTAAAACTGGTTTAATTGGTTATGCCAGAGCTTCAGCTAAAAAGAGTCTGTCCATCATCTGCTTCTCTGTCTCCCTCCCCTGTTTACCTCCCTCATCTGGACCTAACTGGTAAACTTTTCTTCCCCTCACAGGTTTCCTGATGGGGAAAGGTGGGGGGAGTGGCCTGTTTATACAGGGGAAAGTTTCTTCCAGATCAGCACAGATCCAGCTCACCATGAGGAGATACCTACTGGTTACTGTATCTTCTGGGAGCTGTTGGCCACTGGGAACCTGAGAGGTAAGTGATCGTTAAGTCGTGGGCAATGGTGAATTTGAGAATGCTCGTCTGCTTAACTGCAGCCGTTTTGATGTGGTCTCTTGGGCCAAAGCAATGGCTTGAAAGGATGTTTGTAGTTAGTTATGCCGAAGCAGGAGCCAACAAAGTCCCGGCTTCAGTTCAAATAAATTTTCCAAACTTTTAATGTACTGGGCTCAGAATTATTACAGTCACTTCATGGCTGATGTTTGCACACCCTTCATAAACTTATATATGAATGCCTACTGAGGGTGGCCTACATGCATATGACAGATTGGTTCATGAAAGGTTATGATAGAATAAAAACTTGTTAGTCTTTAAGTTGCCAGAACACACCTGCTTATTTTTGTACAGTAGCAAGATTCGTGAATGAGGAGGACACTATACATTACTTTGGGACTATCTTGCTTCTGAGATGCCTCCATTCTTTTTCTTTTCTGGGTGGGTGCAGGAGCTAAGGCTTCCTCTGTTGTGGTACCTGGATTATGGAATGTCCTTCCAGCTTCCAATTAAGACTCATTGGTTTTGCTGCCATTCTGCTGATATGTTTGCTCAGTGATTGGTTGGCTGATTTTCTTGGTCCTTATTGATAATAGCTTATCTGCTGTTAATATTCCCCACTCCTCCACTTATAGCCAGCTGGGTGACCTTGGGCTAGTCACAGTTCTCTCAGAGCTCTCTCAGCCCCACCCACCTCACAGGGTGTTTTGTTGTGGGGATAATAATGACATACTTTGTAAACTGCCCTGAGTGGGCATTAAGTTATCCTGAAGGGCGGTATATAAATCGAATGTTGTTGTTGTTGTTGTTATTATTATAAAATCAATATACAGGATTAAAACTATGCAGGATTTTAAAAATATGGAGAAATAGCTTGAGTAAGTATAGATCATATCAATATTGTTGCAAAATTTTCTTGCAAAAAGCATTATTATATGAAGCTGCCATTTGTTTATCATGAGATTGTTATCTGACGATGCCATCTGTATAGTCTGGAGGTAGGGGTGCCAATTACCAGCTGGTGGCAGGAAATTGCCTGCTACTGCAACTTATTGCCCACTGCTGGTAAATTGGTCAGGGGGAGGGAGGAGGAGGAGCCACTGCACATACCATAACGTTATTTCTGCCCCAAAACAAGAAGCGACATCACCACACTGTGATGATGCTCTAGGAGTCCCACCCTCTTGATCGCCCTGCAAAATTGTAAATTGGGTACCAGATTGATTAGAGAGTATGGGGCATAAGCGGTTCAAACAAGCACACACCCCTCCCCACATGTGATTACTGGAAATGTCTGTTTTTCCTCATGGCACCTTTGCACATGGGCCCAGTTCCATCAGCACAGTAAGATCATGAGCTATATTTTAAATCCCAGTGGCGTGGATTTTATGGTAAGTATGTAAGCATGTTCGTATGGCTACATATAAGTTTACAGACTTGACAGTCTATGAGTGCACCACGTAGACTCTGTAACATGTAGTGTGTGTGAATTGGCTGTCAGTGTAAGGCAGAACTGAGAGCTAAGTTACAAGAGATGAATTACACGAAGAGGAGCACATGAAGGGAGTTGCAATGTTAGCTGGGAAGCTGAGTTTTAAAAGAGATCCCAAGGCTTTGTCAATTTCCCCTCTCTACAGAGCCAGAGAGATCACAGCTCAGAGGGTTTATTTCTTCTTGGCCTCTTAGAAGGGGAGGTGAAACTGACAGAGCCTTCAAGAGGCCAAGAGGAAATTAACAAACCCTCTGAGCAGCCATCTTCCTGGCTCTGTAGAGAGGGGAAATTAACAAAGCCTTCCGATCTCTTTTAAAACTCAGCTTCCTGGCTAACATTGCACTCCCTTCACGTGCTCCTCCTCATGTAATTCGTCTCTTGTAGCTTGGCTCTGAAGTTTTGCCCAGCAGTGCTACTCCATGATGCTGAATTTCTGTTCTTCTGACAGAAGTTAAATTTCTGCTCATCTTGCAGTAGCTGTGCCAAAAAAAAAGACAGCTGCCTTTCTTCAATAGGCAGGCATCTTGTTCTGCATTTTCAAATATAGATAGATTTTTGAGTCTTGGGGCCTGAAGCTTTTATTCCTTCATGATCTGAAATATGTTGTGAAATCTTCATCCAGTAGTTGATGGTGTTCCAAGGTGGTACAATGTTTAGGAGTTTTAAGCTATGATTTGGAGCCTCTGCTTCAACTTTTAGCCTAGTTTAGCTGGCTCTGGCCAGTGTCTCCTCCTTGCTCATCTGCAGCAAGAGGATAATAAGGTTGGTCTGCCTTACAAGATTGTTTTCAGAATGACTGCAGTAACAGGATATGACCGGAAGATACATGACATAGCAGCCTGTGAACATCTTACGCATACTAGATTGCTGTTGTGTGCATGAATCCCTGGATCTCTTACTAGACCAGGTGAAAGGCTGGCTGTGGGGATAATTGCAGCACTCACCAATGGGTAATCTTTACTGGGATTCCTCCACATTGATATATCAGCATGGATGAATAGTCAACTCTAGCATTTCTGAGACCCAGAATGTTGGACTAGAATCTGCGAGACCCAGGTTCAAACCTCCACGCTGCCATGGAAGGTCACTGGGCCAGTCACATTCTCTCAGCTTAAACTACCTCACAAGATTGTTGTTGGGAGGATAAAAAGGAAGAGGGGGGAATGATGTAAGATGCATTGGGGAAAAGCAAGCTATAAATATTTAAATAAATAATGTTTAAACCAGACAATGGATGGACATTACTATGCAGATGGGAATTAGGTTTGCAATCACAAAGCTCTTCAGTTCCTTTAACAAGACACATTTTATTATTTTTTAGGCTCTGACCTGATGACTTAAGGATTCAATAAAATTCAGTGAAATCCTCTCTTGGTGAAGTATCCAAAAATGCACGGGGCGTCTTTCCTGCAACTTTTCTGGCTTTTCAAGCTTCTTGCAGTAACTTTTTACTTTGTGAAGAAAAACAAAATTTTGACAACCTGTTTTTCTGTTTAAAAGATGGGCTTCAAACCTTCCTGCTCATTAACAAAGGCTTCATATGTGATTTCAGCACTCGCATTAAATATCTCAAATGAACAAGCAAATAAAAAGATGCTAGCAACCTTGATAATGTTTGAAGTCTTGTGATTTCTGAGTTTGTCGGTTTAATGAGATTGACGTCTGAACAGGCTCTCTTGACGCCAGCTGTTGTGGAGCTTCCCCTCAAGATGCAAATGTAAAATCTTCTTGCCCCCGCCCCACTGCTGGTTTGCATGACAAATGGTTTTCTTCTGCTTTGTAACTTGCATTAGACACACTGTCACACATTTATATAAAGATCAGGAGAAGGTTAATTTATGTAAATGTAACCCCCCTAAACTAGCTGATTTAGCCCAGTAGAGCAGAGTCTGGAACATAGCAGGGGAGGAAGAAGCTGGTTGCTGGAAGCTTGATAAACATTTTCTGCGCTTTTATTGCCTTGAGTAAGGGCTGTATTTTTCAAGCTGAAAGCAGAAGTCTGGTTTCCAGTCTCTTTAATCAAGAGGACTCCCCTGAAAGACTCGTCTCTCTACACGAGACCTACATAAAGACGCTCAAGTGTAGGGAGATGCAATGTTAGCAGGGAAGCATAGTTTAAAAAGATGGAGCCAAAGGCTCTGTCAATTTCACCTCTCTACAGGAGGGTAGTTTAAAAAGACAGAATCTGCACAGATTGCTCCTCAGAGAGTTTGTTAATTCCATCTTTGCCTCCCAGAAGGGGAAGTTAAATTAACAGAGCCTTCAGGGAGGTGAAGATGAAATTAACAAACTCTCTGAGGAGCACTCTGCTGGCATTGTCTTTTTAAACTATCCTTGTGTAATGTGTCTCGTGTATAGTGACTCTAAGATGTCTTGTGTAGAGAGAGACTACCTCTAATAGGTTATGGAGCTGCAGTCTCCTTAATAACAAGTTGACCTTTGCTTTCCACAAAGGTATCAAGCAACAACCAGTGAAGACACTCTGAATATTTGTGTTCTCTGTTACACCTGTGTGTTCAGTTATACGAATCTTAGTATTGTAGAATCATGGAAGGGGTCTTACAATCTAGTCCAATCCCCCACCCAATTCAGGAACAGCCTAAAGCCTCCCCGAGAAGTATTCGTCCAGCCGCTCCTTGAAGACTGCCATTGAAGGGGAACCCACCACATCCCTGGGCAGCCGATTCCACTGCTGAATTGCTGCTGGCAGAAGCAGAGCAAACAGTGCAAGAATGGGGGATGGGATGGATGCCGATCCTGCCTGTTCCGGTGCCGCTTGCTGCTGCTCCCATACCATGTCCCCTGTTTGGAAGTAGTCAGAGTATGACTGACCTCAGAAGCTGTGGGACGTAGATATGCCTCTAGGGCAGTTGAACAGATGATTTCATGGTCACCACGAGAATTTTCTAGGCCTGGTAGAGTATTGGGCTGGGAGGAGAAAAATCTGGAGTGTGCACTCAAGGTCCCATGGAAATCCCTTTGGTCGTCTGATGATGGTACTTTGACTACATGTTCCAATAGCCTGCAGCAGCTTATGTCCACTGCTGCTCTCTTTAGCCTCTTGTCTTTAAAGTCTACTGTCATCAATACTAAGGGGCATTGGCTGCTTCCATACTTGGGCAGCAGCCATTATTGGTGCAGGAGCGGGTTCTGGCATCTGTATACCCCATCCCTAAACTGCTCACTGCAGCCTCTGCTCTGCTCTGTCGTATTTGCGAAACACAGACACGACATAGATTGTGGCAGACCGCTCTCACCCAGCCCTGCAACCCTTCTTTCCCCGTCCATTTCCCTTTCCCTGCTGAGCTGTTCTGTGCTTATAAAGCTACATGGTGCCTCTGCTGGGAAAAGAACCCTTTAAAAGAACCCTATAAAAGCAGGAGAGGAGGAAACGCTGAACTTAGAACCAAGCTAATTGTTACTTTTTCATGAGTTTGCCACAGAGCCAATGTGTTCCCAGCAGCTACACAGCAGCAGCTATGGGGAATGGCTTCTAAAAAAAGGAGAACCCAAATGGGCTCAGAACACTGCTGAGCCCATTTGGGCACCCCTCCCAATTCATTTTCCTCCCCCCCATTCATTTTCCTGTGTGAAAATGGCATTGGAGGGAGTTATTTCCCTATTTTTCTGTTCCATGGGGAGTACTTGTGTACATGAAAACGGGAAAATAACTCCCCCAACACTGTTTTTGTGAGGGGAAAATGTCTTTTGGGGAAGGCAGAAGTGGAGCCTTCCATTCTGAGCCTGTTTGGGCTATCCTTTTTTCCCCTTTTTTCAAAGAAGCAGTTCCTTTCAGCTGTCAAGTAGGTGCCCTCACCTGGATAGCTCAGGAGAGCCTGATCTCGATAGATCTCAGAAGCTAAGCAGGGTCGGCCTTGGTTAGCAATTGGATGGGAGACTTCCAGTGAAGACTAGGGTAGCAGTGGCAGGCAATGGCAAACCACCTCTGTTAGTCTCTTGCCATGAAAACCCCACCAGGGGTCACCATAAGCCAGGTATGACTTGATGGCACTCTCCACCACTGTGTAGACATAGGCAACACAAGTTAAAGAAAAAAGTAATATCTAGCTTGGCTCTGAGCTGTGTTGTGTTGAAAGCAGAGCTTAATTCCATTTCAAGTAACTGAATCCTCTTTCTTTCAGTGCTCTATATCAAAGCAAAGTCTTTGACCCTTGCATGGATTTCTCCATTCCCAATGTGTACCCTTCCTCCCACTGCATGAGCAGAGTCCAAGTGGTCATTGCTCTTTCCGTAGCTACATATATGTAATTGCTCCCTGGTTATTATAACAGCGGCAGGGAGCACATCAGCTACCCTCAGGTTCACTTTGGATTGAGCTGTGCAGGAGCGGCAAAAGTCCATCAGGGAGAAGGAAGGTAAGTCCACACAGTCCAGAAAATTGACCAATCTTTAAGAAAGAGACAGTGATTCAGAAAGGGATCTGGAACAAAAATCAAAGCAAGGACACTGATCTCCAGCACCTTCTCTGCCTGCCGTGCAAGCCCTAGCTCCCCTTGTGGATTTTTGGAACACAGCTGATCTGGTTTGGCCCCCTACCATTGAAGCTTTGGATAAATGACATAGCTCAAAAAAATTCAGCTTGGTCAGTTTCTGCAGTCTCTGGATCACAGTGCTTGACAATCGTCATTGTGCTACCCAGGACTCACCTTGGCTTGTGTGACCCTTGTCTCCAGGTAGGGTTACCTTTTGCTGTTAACACAGGGGAGCTGTGTCAGTAATCTAGTTAATGCTTGGAATTACAGCAACTTTATTTGAAATACAACCCCCCCCCTTTCCATAGTCTGACCCTCCTCAGAGAATTTGACTTCTAGTCTGGACAGCTCCCTGTGAAATCTGAATGGTACATGGGTTCTACAGTAGGTCTGCAATCTAGGATTCGTAAGTTTTTCCCCTGCTTAGAGACAGGTGAAGGATAGTGATTATCTGCCACAGTGCATGGTTTATTTGGATTTAGTAGTATAATGGCATAGAGTGCAGTCTTAAACTCGTGTCCTCATAAATAAATCCCACTGAGTTCAGAGCAAGAGTCCAGTAGCACCTGTAAGATTAACAAAATTTGTGGTAGGGTATGAGCTTTCGTGAGCCAAAGCTCACTTCTTCAGATACCAGAAGAAGAAGTGAGAAGTGGGAGAGTGTCTGTGCATGGGCTTTTTCACAAAATGGGGAAACCTGCAGAAGTCCTTGAATGTGCGTGCAGAATCTGTGTGTGTCCACTCGTATACACACAGAGTTCTGTTCAGAATTTGAGCTGAATGGGAAAGGCAAGCAGGTGTAATCCTGCTCCATTCTATACAGGGCAAGTTCCAGGTTGGGGGGGCAGGCACAGAGTCTCCTGGGGTTCCCTCCCCTTTCTGCCAATTATCATCGCCTCATTTGCTCCTCTATTACTGTCCACCCACCTGCATGCCCCCCATCTGCCCGCATGTCCTATGTTCACACTTGCCCACATACTTTTTCCTCAACAGCAGTGGATAGTACATGTAGTTGGGACTTCTGCCACCATGACCTCCAGGAACACTGCTGTGTACCTCCCACACATAACACTGTGATAAGCAACAGCCTGGAATATGGGTGGCCAAGGGCTTGCAAGTGAACAAGTGGGGGAAGGCTGCAAGGGTGAGTGACGGGAAAGGTGCACAGGCAGGAGATAAGCGGTAATGGGTGTGCCAGAAGCCCTGGGCCCTGGCAGCTGCCCCACCTCAGAGTATGCTGATGCCAGCCTGACTTCTATACGCAGTCAGTGTATGCTGGAAGAAAGGTTTGAACAGAGCTAAGATAATATTTTGTACATGCAGTATTTATTTATTTAGAAAATCTGCTTGCCCCTCCAGATCTGAGCAAGACAGCTCACAACAATAAAACAAAACCTAGCAGATAACAAAAACAATACGAGCAAATAGTAGCAATACAGACATATCAATAAAACAATCCAGGTTAACAGCCAATAATAGCAAGCCAGGGGATAAAAGCGCATGATACAGAGCCAAAATGATAGATTTAAAAAAAGAAAGATAAATAAAGCAGTCCTCAGGCTGGGAGCTGAACTGTAAATACTTGGTATAGCCTGCTGATTACTGTCTGTGCCCACTAGGGGCAGCACTCGGGAAGCTTGGCCACGGCCTCCTGGGGAAAGCATGAAGTTTAGGGTTGCCAGCCTTCGAGGAGCCTGGAAATTTCCCCGAATTACAGTGAATCTCCAGTCTACAGAAATCAGTTCCCCTGGAGAAAATGGCTGCTTTGGAGGGTGGGCGCTATGGCATTACGCTCCACTGAGTTCACTTTCCTCTCTAAATCCTGTTCTCCCTAGACTCCACCCCCAAATTTCTAGGATTTTCCCATCCTGGAACTGGCAACTCTAAATGCCAGAGAAAACTTTGGGTTTTCTCAGTCCCACCCGCACAACGGCCATTTTTTTTTCTGACCGTGACCTCGCAGCAGCCATTTCCTCCCCCGTCTACTTCCCCGTATATCTCCACTCCTGACTCCAGCATGATGAGGTCACTTCTGAGACATCATCAGTGGAGCGTAAGAGGCCAGGCAGGCCGGCCGGCCGCTCCTTGGGTGTGTGGCAGGCCAGGCAGTTGGGCAAGCAGGCTAGGCGCATGCTGTGCAGGAGGCCAGACAACTAAGGGCCAAGCTACACATGACGAATGACACTTGAACGGCAAGTGTATTTCTCCCTGTTCACTTGCCCTCCACTCAATCCACTTGCTGTTCAAGTGTCATTCGTCATGTGTAGCTTGGCCCTGAGTGTGTGGGGCCAGCTGCTTTCTGGTGAGCAGGCCAGCTGCACCCCAAGTGCATGGTAGGCCAGCCTGCTCACCTCCCCAGGTGTGCGAGAGAGCCAGGTATCCAGTTTTTCAACTTTGTTTCCCCTGGACAGTCTGCAAAAATACTGTCCTGGGGAAAAATGGACACCTGGCAACCCTAAATCAGAAAGCACAAGACAACAAATGAACAATACAATAGGATTAGGGTCTCAGAACTAGGGAACAGTGCGAACAGTAAACTGTCTAAGGCAAGGTATTGTATAAACCATACAGAAAATGGATTACAAGGTATAAGACCTTGCTTGGCGTCTGAGATCTGATGAGATCAGGCTTGCCTAGGCTATCTAGATTAGGGCCTAACTCTGCTCACAGTTGCACTGTTAAAAACAGGTGTGCTGGATAGGTCAGACCAGTAGTGCATCTAGTCCAGAAGGCCTACACGCAAGGTAAGCGGGAGAAAGCCTTCCTCTCTTGTTGTATCCTAACACTAATATTCAAAGGCCTCTGAACATGGAGGTTCCATTTATCCAGCATCCATTCATAAAAAAAAATTCTGAGTAAGAAAAAAAAGTTTTTTCTCCGTCACAACCAATCATGGGTTAGATTGAAGCAACAGTCTGATATTTCATGTAACTTCCTCTAGGACTTTTCCCTTCCTTCCAGCTGCTGCAATGTCTGGTCTCTGCCTTTCATTCTTGTGCGTTTTCCTCCTTTTCCCACTGGATTCCAACTCTGCCTCCGGAGAAGACGACACCGTAGTGGTCACCAGCAGCGGCCCTATCAAGGGCAGGCACCTCCCTGTTGGCTCTGGCACTGTGACTGCTTATCTGGGTATCCCCTACGCAGAACCACCTTTGGGGAAATTGCGTTTCCAGAAGCCCATTCCTCATCAGCCTTGGAGCCAAGTCTTGGAGGCTACCAGCTTTGGCAACTCCTGTCCCCAGTTCTCTCTTCATGGTTTCCCTGACGCAGATATGTGGGCTATCAACCCACCACTATCAGAGGACTGTCTCTTTCTGAATGTCTGGGTACCCCATCCACGGCCTCCTACCTCAGTTCCTGTCCTTGTCTGGATACATGGCGGGGGGTTTATCACAGGCTCTTCTTCTCTGGCTTTGTATAATGGTGCATCCTTAGCTGCTGAGGAGAATCTCATAGTGGTCTCTTTGAATTACCGCTTAGGGATTCTAGGCTTCCTTTCATTACCACCAACTGTCCCAGGGAACAGGGGTCTCTTGGACCAACAGCTGGCACTGAAATGGGTACATGAGAATGCAGCTGCCTTTGGAGGAGATCCCACTAAGGTGACCATTTTGGGACAGAGTGCCGGAGCAGCCTCAGTGCATTTCCATCTCCTCTCCCCAGGAAGCCAGCCCCTTTTTGCCCAGGCTGTGCTGCAAAGTGGATCTGCTAATGCCATCTGGGCTTGGCTGAGTCCTGAGGAGGCCAGACAGAAAGCCCTTACTTTGGGCCAGGCCCTGGGCTGCACTCAAGATCAGGACGCTGCTCTGGTGACATGCCTACAGGGAAAGGATGTAGCGGAATTCAGTCAGTATGAGTTATCTGCACTTAACAACACAATGTTTCTGGATATTCCTTTCTTTCCCACAACTGATGGAGAGTTCCTCCCAAAGGACCCGCAAAAGCTTCTGGAGGCTGGGAGCATTCCGACGAAACCAGTTCTCATCGGTACCACTTCCGATGAAGGGTCTACCTTTGTGCCGTACGCTTTTCCTGATGCTAAAGATGGGTTGATAACTTGGGAGCAGCTGTTGGAGGGAGTGAAAAGGACAGTACGAAAGGCCACAAAAGAAGTCATTCAGGCTGTGGCACTGAAGTACAGCGAAGACGACCGTGGCCCAGCACGCTACCGCCAGGCCCTGGTGCAATCTAGCAGCGATTACTTCTTTGTATGCCCAATAGCAGAATTTGCTGCAAAGTTGAGAGAAGCCGGGAGTCCTGTGTACAGTTATTTCTTCTCACATCACACTCTTGGTTCTGTTTGGCCTGAGTGGATTGGGGCGCCCCATGGAGCTGAGCTGCCTTATTTATTTGGTTCCTGGAAGTCAGTGCTGGTTTCCAACCAAACATTCACGGAGGATGAGGCTGCGCTGAGCCACAGGGTGAAGCAATACTGGGCCGAGTTTGCTAGAAATGGGTATGGCACTAACTTCTCTGCTCATGTTCTTCTGCTTTCCTCAATAGTCATGCCCCTTTTAGAAAAAGACTTGAATATGTGAAAGAAAATGCACACCGATCCCTTCACTAAGACAAATCTCTGTATTAAGCAGCACACAAAATGGCACCCAGATAAGATTGTTTAATTCAAGCAAGCTGTCAATATTTTATCTGTGGGTAATATGCGGCACCTATGGCATGACCCAAGTTTTGCAGTATGTTCCTGAGATATTTAGTTATTTATTTAAATTTATATCTCGCCTTCCCCGCAAACAGGCTCAGGGCAGCTAACAACATGAAATACAAATTGAAAACATCATAAAAGTATAAAAATCAATTCAGTAATCCCGGATCCAGGCGCCATTATAGAAAGACCATACAAACCACAGCCACAGCCATGATACAGGGCCCAGGGTGGCAGCAAATGGATATCTTATCTAGGGTTGCCAACAAGCCACAAGAAAACTGAGGTGGCCTGATTCTGTGCCTTGATATGCAAGAATTGGTATCAAGAATGTGCATGTAAAACTTCTGATGTGAGGTAAACAGTCCTCATCAGATGTTACCTTCATGTGAATCCAGAGCCTGTCAACCGTAGGTATCAGAAGTGTTAGGTCTCTGCAACGCATCTGATATATGCAGTCTCTGTTTTGTGTAAAATGGGAACTGGGTGTATTGGATGAATGGCGGGGATGGCATGCTCCCGATACACATGGTTGGTGTGTTCCCAGTTCGCATGAACATAAGCTACTATCACTATCCGATATTTATTACATAGATGTCAGGAAAGTAGATAACTCTAATCCAGAGTTCCTCAATGTGGCACCAATGGGTACCATGTGACCTGCAATTACTTCCCCTGACGCCCACCAAACGTTATGAAAGTAGGCAGACCACTGTAAGACAGGGTTCGCTATAGGCTGCCCACATTCAAATGAAAGAGTTTCTCACAGTTGCAGTAGCAGCTGCAGGCAACTGCGAGAAGATCATGAGGACTGGTAGTCTCCCAGCCTTTCCTTAGTCAGTGTGTTTGGCTCTGCCTTCTAAGGCAGCCATTTTACATTGGTTCCATTTCCTGCGGCAGCCATTTTGGGGTGGTGTTCACCACATCCTCACAAAAGTCCAATAGTGGCCACAGGCTCCAAAATATTGAGGACCCCTGCATTTAATCAAATATCTGAGAAGAAAAGCACACTCATTAACATTAGCAGTGTATGCAGATTTAATACTTCTGAATGCCAATTTAAATTTGCTCATTAGCTAATCTTAAGGATGTACAAGTTTAAGTAATTATTATTTGGTACAACTAAAACTCTATGTGAGCCCATACATCTTTTTCCCTACAAGACTTCAAGAGGTGGGTTAAAACTTTCAGATTTAATCAGGGGTCTTTTTTTTTTTTAGGGGCATGAGTTTCAGCTCTCATGGCTGCTATATCTATTTTAGTGCAATAGGGTTGCCAACACTAGGTTGGGAAATTCCTGGATATTTGAGGATGGAGCCTAGGGAAGGTGGGTTGGGTCCTCAGCAGGGGATGGGAGGGACCTCAGCCGGAATGCACTTCCAGTCTACCCTCTAAAGCTAATGTTTCCAGTAGGGAAACTGATCTCTGCTGCCTGAAGATCAGTTATAATGCTGGGAGATCTCCAAGCTCCATTTGGAGTTTGGCACCGGCAACCCTATTAGCACGATTCTAAACTGAGTATCTGTTGAAGTCAATGGGCTTAGAAGAATGTAACTCTGCTTTGGATAGAACTGTATGCCTGCTATGTTATGGTTTTCAGCCACCCCATGAATCTCTTTGAGCTACCAATGTATTAAAAATAGTAAAGAGTTCAGTATCACCTTTAAGACTAACCAACTTTATGGTAGCATAAGCTTTTGAGAACCCCACAGTTCTCTTCGTCAGATGCATCTGACGAAGAAAACTGTGGTTCTCGAAAGCTTATGCTACCATAAAGTTGGTTAGTCTTAAAGGTGCTACTGGACACTTTACTATTTTGCTACTACAGACTAACACGGCTAACTCCAATGCATTGAACTAGCAAATTGAGCTAGGTAGCAAACTTACGTTGAGGTGTAAGTAATTCACGTGCAATGTAATTCCTTATTGTTTTCATTAGTAAGATACGAATATTGTAAGGTTTTCTCTGGGCTTGAGCATGCCATGTTGCAGGAAATACATTTTAACATAAAAAGAATGAATAATTTCAGTATGCTGCACAGCTTACACAAAATATCCTGTACTGTGTTAAGATTTTTTTTTTTCATTTCCTGCACAGGAATCCTAATGGGGTAGCAGCCAATGAGGTTCAGTGGCCACTCTACAATGCCACAGAGAAGAACTTCTTTCTCCTTGGCACTGAACCACCCCAAATTTTACAGAAATCACCTGCCCGACGTTGTTGCTTCTGGAAAACCCAGGTTTTGAATGTTGTGTAACCAAGTGCGTTCAACTGTTATGTTCACACTGTGTGATTTTGGATTGTGGGGGCCTGATATCTCATGAGAGAAATTTTTCTAGAAAATTTGGCTTGGCTTGGAACTAGTGCCTCCTAAATGTGAAACAATTTATAGGCTTTAATTCATTATCCATCCCTCAGATGTTGGGGCTGTTTGCATACAAATCTCAGCAGCTGAATAGGCAACAAGCATGTCCCAATATAAGAAGTGGTTTAAAAAATTAGTTCAGCAGTTCCAAGATTTTTTAACTGTAATCTTTTCAAAAAAAAATTCCAGACCTTTAAAAACATTTTTCTCTTTCTCTGGCCAAATTTAAGCTGTATAGACAGTTCCTTGTGCCTCACCCCTCCAGCCTTATGGCATTTCTGGATCCATTCCTGCCCAAGCCCCCTTCTTCAATGTTCTGGAATGTTCTTGAATAAGAAACTACCATTTTAAA
The DNA here is from genome assembly GCF_028583425.1 of Eublepharis macularius. Taxonomy (NCBI): domain Eukaryota; kingdom Metazoa; phylum Chordata; class Lepidosauria; order Squamata; family Eublepharidae; genus Eublepharis; species Eublepharis macularius. The sequence continues at coordinate 156,664,102 of NC_072793.1, read as the reverse complement.
TAAGAGAGATGCCATAAATGCAGGGCTATCTGTCAAGGGAACTTTAACACATAAAGTTCACCCACATGATTTCTTGCCATTCCTTCTGTATATATCTGGTTTCTGAACAGGTCTCTTAATCTGCCCACATTGCAGTTTTGATCACACCATGTTCTTTTGTTGGTTGTAGGTACTGATGGACTTTATACTCCTTAAGGACAGGACTAGATGTTTCCAAGAAGTCTGGGAAAGGACAGGAAAATGTTCCCTGCTGAGTAATAAAGATTCATTTCTTGTACAGAGGTTGTTTGCTGCAAACTCACTAACAAGGGTCTAATTAAAACACAAGGCCATGGCTTCTTGATGCACTTTCTAAAGGCTTCAGCCACATAGGCTGATTCCACACACGTTGGATAATGCACTTTCAATGCGCTTTATCAATCGTTTGAGGTGGATGTTTTGTTCCACACACAAAAAAATCTGTTCCAAATGATCTATAAAGAGGATTGGAAGTGCATTATCCAATGTGTGCGGAATCACTCATAGACATTCCACTGTTCTGAGAAGGTTTTTCTAGCTCACTAGAGGTGGCTGTACCTGCAGATCACTTCAAAATCCCATAAATGTTTCTTGAAGTTCCAGTGCAATTTATCTGGGTCAGAGTTAAACCCAGGTTCCTGTATTTATAATGTGACCACTCTTGCAGAACAGGTAAGATGAAGCAAAAATTATATAACAAAAAAAGAAGCATCAGAATATATTCTAGGCAATGCATGGGTATTGGTAGTGATCTACAGACACAGTTGCTAGGATGCTCAAAAAACCTTCACAAAACAGTAGGACTACCCCTTCCCCTAGCTGGACTGGGGAAGGGAAAATGCTGCTGATGTGGATGAGACTGGGAAAGATCTTCCCAGTCCATGTGACTTCCCTGGCTTTGCTGCACTCTTTGCAAAATCATTGTAGTTCAGCAAGTTTTAAAAAGTAGACCGAAAAGTCAGGGGGAAACCATGGCCGTTTCCACATGGCTCCCCGCTGCTCATAACAACCCAGAATATTGTGAAAAAAACACGGACGATCACGTTTTCTCACGCAAGAAAACACGATCTCCTGCATTTTTTTCACGATATTCCGGGTTGTTACGAGCAGCGGGGAGCCGTGTGGAAACGGCCCAGAAGGTGCACAGATGCATCATGAAGTTGTGTGGAAGCAGGCGGAAAAATTTACTTCCTAATAGCTTCCAACCCAGACCAAGTAGCACGTGTGTAAATGACCTTTGGCAGAAGGTTAACAATTTGTTTCCACCAGTCCAAATGCAATCTAGCTTTGCAGACAGGCAGGCATTTAAGGACACCTACTCATCTCTCTTGGGCATGTGCCAAACGTAAGGTTTCCAACTCCTGGTGGGAAATATCTGGAGGTTTGGGAGTGGAACTTGGGAATGGTGGGGTTTGGGGAGGGAAGGGACTTCAGCAGGGTATAATACCATAGACTCCAATCTCCAAAGCAGCTATTTTCTTCTGGGGAACTGATTTCTGTAGCCTGGAGATCAGTTGTAATAGCAGGAGATCCGCAGCCATCTCTGGAATTTGGCAAACCTAGCCGAACAATAGATTGTGCAGGAGTCGGGGTGGCCTTAGCCAATGGCAACCAGGGCAGTTGCCCTAAGCCCCATGGTGTGTGGGGGGGTGGGGGGGGACTGATCATGGCCCCACCCTCCTGATGGAGGGGAGAAAAAAGGAAAAAGGACAGTCTCCTGCTGCTGCTGCTACTTGTGCCCATCCCATCCAGGGCTTGGGCAGCTGGCTCTGCGGTGGCTGCTTGTGTCCACTCCGTTAGGGGCTTAGGCAATCAGCTTCTGGTGAACTCTCAGACCTGCCTCACATGAAGCAAGAGTCACCCTTTGCATGGTCCCAGGAGGAGGGGCCTGCAGGGACCCCCAGTGGGGGTTGGCAGTGATTCGGGGGGCCCATCCTGGACTTCTGTCCAGGGCCCCATATTCACTAAGACCTCCTCATAAGAGGAGATCCATGACTGAATTATCAGATTTTTTGCTTTTAATACATTCTGGAACTGAATTTGATTGGAGTGGTGGTGCTGAGACAGGAGAAGCTAAACACCTCCTGTGCAAGGGTTCCCAGTTGCCTGCCAGTGGTGGGTAATCTCCCAGGGGGTTTGCCGTGTTGCAGTTGGAAGGAAGAGCAAACCAACTGGTGTTTGGCCGCCACCAGCAGGCAACCCGGGAAAGCACACAGCTGGTGTACTCCTGGTGGGGTGCAACGATATCACTTCCTCAAGTGACATTATCTCACCAGCGGTAGGCATGGTCCTGCGCTTCACAGGTGTCTATTTTGCCTTTGAAGAGGCTGAATTGGCCCCGGCTGAAGCACAGGAACACAACGATTTCACTTCCGAGAAGGTATAGACACTTGGCAACCCTATCTTGCACTGTGATCCGAATCTAAAACATTCCTCTCACCAGCTACTTAATCGTCACAGAGGAAAATGAATACAAATACATATAGCCTTCACCTTGCAAAGCTAACTGGATGGGGTAACTCGGACTGGGGAAGCTGCACAAGAGATAGGGTTGAACACCCTACTGCATATACCCACACCTGCCCACCAACTAATTTGACTCTTTAGTGTCTCCACTAGGTGGCCTGATATTCCACAGAATTGCTGTATATGGCAGGATAATGGAGAATTTAGGTAGAAAGTAGCTGCCTTCTGTTCTGTCCCATTGAAGAACAGTTGAATCCAGTCAGATGAGAGACATAGTGGGAGTATCTGAGGCCCAAACTAGATATGACATCCTAGCCCAGAATATATGGGCAGGGGGCACAGGAAGCCTATTTTTGTAATAGAAAAGGAAGTATGTGAGTGAACCTTCCACATCATAAACAGTTATAAATCATACACAGTCATAACCCACAAGATCTCCAAGCTGATACGATATTTTAGATGTTCCTAAGGGTGCTAGTGTATGTATAGGTATGGGTTCAAGAATAAAACATATGACTTATCCTGAAGAGTGGTGGGTCCAAGGTGGAAAATTCCAAAAAAGTAACTCCAAAATGGTAAACATAGGGGATTATGTATTAATTACAATTATAAGCCACAAAGGTGCCTGCTGTATGGCCATGCAGGGTGCCCAGGACACTGCAGGAGCATATTAAAAGTACATGGGGTGGGGGTGGGGATGCACAAAAAGATACTAGCAGCACAGGTTTTAAGAAGAACCAAAGACTGTCAAAGAGCACCTGGTGGGATGTTTTTAGATGGGTAGCCATGTTGGTCTTCAATAGGACAGCAGGATATGAGTCCAGTGGCACCTTAGAGATTGACAAGATTTTCAGGGTATGAACTTTTGAGAGTCAGAGCCTGAGTATCAGCTTCCCTGTGGTAAAACGCTTATCCCAGTGACTGGGCACATTTTATCTGTATGGATGCTGTCCTGTGACAATTCTCTGCACAAGCCACAGAGGCCACTTGGGGTAGCGCTATGAGAGAGATTGTGATTTGAGTGAGCCCAGCTGATACCCTCAAACTCTGCCATTTGGTTGCTCCTCCACTTCCATCTTGAAATGTAAGCCTGAAGGACTCCCTCTATGCTTTCCCTCAGATCATTATGGGGGAAAGCAACCATCCAAATATCCTGCCACACTTCTGGCATTCTGCTTAGTTTGCAGAATGCCAGAAGCGTGGGGGCCCTCCTGCCCTCCTCAGGCAGGCCATTCCAAATGGCGTGGGCCACAGCAGAGAATGCACATGGACGGGCAGCTATTGACCTTACCCGCTTGCAGAGTGGCATCTTCCAAAGGCTTTCCTCAGATGAACAAAGCTCCTGTGGTGAACCATAGGAGGCGAGGCAATCCTGCAGATATGAGGGTCCAAGCCTGGCCATGATATGGGATAACCAGTACCTTGAACTGGATCTGGTTCCTGATTGGCAGCCAATGGAGTGACTGCAGAATGGATGTAATATGTATGTTCCACCTAGTTTCTAATAACAACTGAGCTGCAGCATTCTCTACTAATAGAAGTCTCCAAGTTGCTTTCAAGGGCAGACCCATTAAAATAGTCAAATCTCGTTTTCATGGTATGAATCTAGGTGGCCAGACTGGCAGAGTCAAGGCCATATTCTGGGCTACATGAAGTTAGAAGAAACTTCCAGTCCCCTGTCTCTTTACTGAGCCAGTAAGGATCAACTGAACTCCATTCAACATGGGAAGCACAATGCCTTTCAAGACCTGAGGCTTCCCAACCAGTTTTACCTCTACCTTGTCAGATTTAAGTTTCGATTTGTTCATCTTTAGCCAATTAACCACCACATTCAGGGAGTAGCTCTACCACCATCAGAAGATTTCATTAAGAGATATGGAACTGGGAGTTGTCAGTATATTTATTGATTGGTTGATTGATTTACATTATTTATACTCCAGTTCCAAAACTACAAATTATTTCTCCTTAGGGCTTTACATAATGCTTGAATAGCATGGAAAATAGGACTGTGCCCTGTGGAACCCCACAAAACAAATCTCACACGGATGACAATTGGTCTTCAGTGGCAACTCTTTGAGTCTGGTTCATTAGGAATGATTTAAGCTAGTCCAAAGCACACACCCTGATCCCTACTTCTGCCTCTAAATGTCTCAAGAAAATAGCATGGTCTGTAGTGTCAAAGACTGCAGATAAGAGATGGGCATGAACCAGAAAAAAATGAACCATGCAGGTTGTGGTTTGTCACATTTTACGAACCACGAACTTTCATGAACCTGCCCTGGTTCATGAACCAGTTTGTTTGGTTCGTGAAAATGCCACTTCCAGGCCAGCAAATCACCACTTCCGGGTCACCAGAAGGTCACTTCCGTGTCAGCAGAAGGTCTGCAGAAAGCCCATCCCCAGTTGCCTAGGAAACTGATCGATCGGCGCCAACCTGTCTGCAGTGACGAACTGGAAAATGAACCTAACCGCCCTAAAGTTCGTGGTGGTTCGTCAGAAATGGGCTCTGATGAACTGCCAGTTCACGAACCACCCTGGTTCATGACGAACTTTGGGTTGTATTTCAGTTCATGCCCATCTCTACTGCAGATAGATCATAGGGGCAACAAAGATGCATGCCCTTTGTCTTAATTCAGACAGAGAATATCAACTAAATCCACCAGCACAGTCTCTGTTTCATAGCCCGCCCTGAAACCAGACTGAAAAGGGTCCAGGGCTATTGGAGTTATCCAAGAAGACCTGGCATTGGTCTTCCACTGCCCTCTCAATCACATTGGCAAGAAAGGGCAGATTAGAAACTGGATGATAACTGGCCACATCATTTTTCTGTAGGGATTTTTTTTAAGGTGAATGAATAACTGCCTCGTTGAGTGGAAGAGGAAAGGCACTCTGAGTTGGTGGTTGATTTATGATGATGTAGTCCTTATATCATTATATGATTTCAGCAACCAGGATGCACATTGACCCAGAGCACAACTAGTGGCCTTCACAGATCCCAAGAACCTATCAACATCCATCACAGTAAAATGGTCCATAAATGGACCAGACAATTAGACATTTCTTCTGTCTATGTTACAACCCTCATCCAAACAGGAACATATCTGGGAGCCTTTATCAGCAAAAAACTCTGCAAAAGCATCATAACTAATGGTCTACTCCTGCAGCAATAAAAGCTTAGCTTTAAGAGTGAGCAGATGCTGAGATGCCTGAAACACGAGCTAGCTGATGCAATGGCAGCAAAAAATAGCATTTCTTTGCTGCTGTCATTGCTGCTTCATAGGTCTTCCAATGATTTCTATAGCACCATCTGTCAGATCTAGTATGAGTTTCTCACCAGTGTTGCTCTAGGTGTCTAATGGCCCTCTTCCGGACACCCAACTCTATGGTAAACCATGGGGCCAGGTTCCACCCCGAGGATGGGAGAGGTCGAGAGGGGCAACCTTGCCAATAACTTCTAGGAACTCCTACCATAGCCTCAACAGACCAATCCCTCAGACCATTCTGGAATCCAGTAGGATCTATGTCTTTGTGGGCAGATTGTTTTGATACCCCATGAGGAGTGTCATATCCTTGAGTAAACAGTGGTCAGGCCATGGTGTAGGCTGAAGCTCCAACCCTGAAACCAGACCATCCATCAAAAGCTCAGTGCAAAAGATTAAGTCCTTTCTCTTGTATTGGTCTCATCATGGCTTCAGAAAGATCCATAACAGCTAAAGAAGTTACAAAATCCTGGGCTGGCCCAGGCAAATGTTGAAGTCCTGCAGAACAAGTGTCTCTAGCACCATGTGTTTTTGCACTGTTAACGGCCAATCATAACGGTTGCCTTATAATTCAATCGCTGTGCTCCTGTTGAGCCTGGTTTCAGTCTGTCTGCTTCCAGTCTTCAATAAAGTTGCTGTTAATCACAATACTTAACAATGCGAACAGAACACCATTCTACTGTCTATAGAGGGCTGTTATCTCAGGAGCTGATGATATGAATTCAGGAGTTGATGGGTATCTCATTTGTCTACCTCTCAGGGAGCCCAAATCTTTCAGTAGCTCTAGAGAAGAAGGGGAGGGCTATTTTCTTCTCCAGCTATTTTCTTCTCATAGAATCATAGAGTTGGAAGGCGCCATACAGACCATCTAGTCCATCCTCCTGCCCAGTGCAGGATCAGCATAAAGCATCCCTGACAAATATTCATCCAGCCTCATCTTGAAAACTGCCAGTGAGGGGGAGCTCACCACCTCCCTAGGCAGCTGATTCCACTTTTGATCTACTCTGACCATGAAAAAGTTTTTCCTAATGTCCAGCCAGTACCTTTGTGCATGTAATTTAAGCCCATTGCTTCAGTTCCTACCCTCTGCTGCCAACTGGAACAGCTCCTTGTCCTCCTCCAAATGACAGCCTTTCAAACATTCAAAGAGAACAATCATGTCCCCAGCCAGGGGTGTATATCAGAAGCTTCTAGGGATGGGAAATGGAGAGAAGGAGTAAGAAAATAGTTTTCTTCAACCATAAAGCTTCAGAACTAAAATTTAAAAAGTGAAATTGCTTTTCCCCATTGTTTTCTTCAGGGTTGTATTTAGAACTTAGTATTCTTAACTGGTTGGAGATTGGTAAAATGGAGTCAACAGCTTTTTCTGGCGTGGACTGTGGTCACTCTTGTCTGGTGGAAGCTTACCTTCTTATAGTTCTGTGGCTCACAGCCCCTCCTTTCTATACAACCCATGCTTATTCTCTGTGGGGGACACTGATAGCAGCTATTGGAGAAGGAACACTATTCAGCCAATATACATATGACAAATTGCAGAGGCATTGCTATGCTAACGTGTGCAGGAAAACAAAAAGGTGTTTTTAAAGATTCCCGTCTTTAAATGGTTTCATGACTCTTTTTTTACTGTCACATATTGCTAGGGGAACAGCAAGAGAACCATTTGTAGCAGTCAAAAGCTTCTGTAACTGCAGCCAGTTTTTGAATACAACACTGCATACTATGCAAAAACAGTCTTGTTGACTTCTGCAATGTACTCTTGCTTTGCCAAGATGCAGCCTGATGCCATTGAGTAGGCAGAGCCCAGGTGGTCATTGCCCTTCACGTGCGTGTACTCATGCAGTCGCCTGAACCCCAGCTCTTATTTGTCAGAACTGCAAGCAACATATAATCCTCAGTATCCACTTTTCCCTTTAGTCTGAGCTGTGGAAAACCAAAGGAGTACCAAAATTGCACCAGGAAAAAGAGAGGTGAGTCTGTCATTGCAATGTGGGACAACTAATGAAAATTCAAGTCCAGTCTTTACTAATTCAACTTCAGTAATACCCCACATTCAGTAGCTTTTAGAAACATTAACCTCTGTTGTTCTACCTCCTGTTGTCAGTGATTGTTTTCTGAGGAAAAGGGGACATAGACAGAGGAGAGAATCTTAGCTAAACACCTGAGAGGAATGTCACCCAACCAGAAGAGTTTACCAGTGTTTCTACAAAACAGGATGATCCCAACAGATATTAAAGTGCCCAGTATTTTCATTTATTTTTATTTATTTATTTTATACTTAAAAGGATTAAAAGTAGTTTATAAAAAAATAATAAAGGCCACCAGCATAATGATAAAACTGTAAAAGATGAAACCAGTCTCAAACGGGTAAAAAGACAATATATTGAAATCAGATAAACCCCTTAATTAAGGGACTGAATAAAACTCCCACTGGGATCAATCAAAAATAAACAGAGATGTTCTGCTGGGCCTTTGGTTAAGAACCAGCGAATTGTCCTCTTCCTGTTTGACATATCCTGTGTGCTGGGGGCAGCCCTGGGCTGTGCCACAGTTATGTACATGGTTTTTGAGATATTTATTATAGCTTGAATTGATCATGGCACTAATTTGTTTGTATTGTTTTTATGTTTTTTAAAGATATGTATATGGTTTTAATTATATATCTTGTTAGCCACTTGAGCACATTTGCGGGGCAGGTGGGGTATAAGTTTGATTAAATAAATAAATAAATACAATCAGAATCACTTAAAACCATCAGAGCTCCTTAGAACTTTTACAAAGCCCATAAAAGTATTAAAAGTCTGGTAGAATAAGCAAGACTTAATTTGTATTTTCAAAGAATAAGTGATGTTTCCAATTGGTTTATAATATTGTAGCATCTCTTGAGAATACCAACTCCTAGAAGATGACAACATCTTATATCCTAGTAGCCAAGTGACTGTGATCTGAGGATACTTAAATCTGGAGACTGGATCCATGAACGGACAAGACAGACCTTCCTACACACCTGAAAAATGCCTCAGGTTTCCATTAAAAAATCTGAAAACTAAAAAACAAACAAACAAACATTTGGAGATTTAAAAAAAACACCAAAATGATTAAAGGAGTGCCTGTAGCTTTAAACTGTATGAGTCACCCATGCCTGGCCATCTACGAATGTTCAACAGCTGTCCCTCCAGCCAGTGTAGTGTAGTGGTTACAGATTCAGAATAGGCTGTGGTAGAACTAGGGATGCCAGTCCCTCACCGGGTGTACCCTCTGGTGGTGCGGTGCACTATGCTCCCGTGTCCCGCAGCAGCCCAATTTGGCCCCAATTCTGCTCAAATCAGGCCTGATTCAGCCTGAATTGGACTACTGTGGGATGCAGGAGTGCCCTGCACTTTGCAGCGGCCAGATTCAGGCCAATTTGGGCCAGATTTGACCTGAATCGGCCCAGATTCAGGTCTGAATTGGGCCACTGTGTAGTGCAGGAGCACTGCTGCACTCCACAGTGGCCCAATTTGGGCCTGAATCAGGCCTAAATTGGGCCAATTGGCCCCCTGGAGAGCACAGGAGTGTGGGAGCTGGGAGCAGGGAGAGCTCCCAGGGTACCTTGTGACCCGCAGAATGATGTGACTTCCTGGAAGTGATGTCATCTCACAAGCTGGGAGCATGTGCACGCTGTGCATGTGTGTGAAAAGCAAAACTACAAAGGTAGGCACTGGGCCCCAGATCTCCTGCCAGAAGGGTCAGGGGGCCTGGCAACCCTAGGTAGAACCAGGTTCAAATGGCCACTCTGCTACGGAAACTCACTGGGTGACTTTGATCCAGTCATGCCCTGTCAGTCTAACTTACCTGGAGCTGGAGGAAGAGAGAAAGGGGAAGACGGGGTGGGAAAGGTAGAAGGAAATAGGAAAAGGGGGAGAGGCTATGGGGGGCAGGGAAGGGGGAAAGGACATGGTGGGGGGAGGGAAAATGAGATACCCCCTGTAAGTCCTTGCAGGCCCTCTGTTTATAACATTTAGCAGATGACAACAATTCTTTAAAGTTTAAAACCAGCAACTTGGGTAGGGCCAAAAGCAAATGGGCAGTGAACAATGTATTTTGGGGGGAGGGGGAGCGCTAGTGAAATATTCTTCCTGTCCAATTGCATTTTGAACCAATTATATTTTCTGAACAGTTTTCAAAGACAACCCCACACAGAATGCATTTATAGTAGTCTAATCTATCTATCTATCTATCTATCTATCTATCTATCTATCTATCTATCTATCTATCTATCTATCTATCTATCTATCTATCTATCTATCTATCTATCTATCTATCTATCTATCTATCTATCTATCTATCTATCTATCTATCTATCTATCTATCTATCATCTCCTTATTTTCTTCTGGCAGCTGACAACAGAAAAAAGGCTGTATAAAAAACAAAAGAACATAGTCAACAGCCAGCCAACAACTACATCTTGTGCCTGTCCTGATCTCATTGGCTGGCTCATGCAGAGACACAGACGGGGAGCTAGGGGCTGAGAGCCCTTTGGTTCATGCTTCTGGCCGCAGTAAACTCACACATTTGGCAAAATATGTTCTTCCTACTCCTTCCCTCTATACTTGATGTAATCAAGATATGGATATCACTGACCAGATCTCTGTTCCACTAGTGGTGAATCAAGCAGATCTAATCTAGGACACCCTCAATCATAGGCCATTTCCACACATCCTTAAAGGGACAGCCGCCTCACCGAATGCTGCTGACTTTTCCCCTTCACTCTACTCGTCTCCAATTTCAAAACGGTAGCAGGTTGTTCGGCTTCCATTTTGTCAGTGCCTTTTTGGGGAATGCAGGAAAATGTGTTCTCAGAAAAGGTGCCGAAAAATGAAAGCCAAATAGCCAGCTACTGTTTTGAAATCGGACACATGTTGACTGCAGGGGGAAAGCTAGCAGTGTTCAGTGAATGGGCCATCCTTTTAAGGACATGTGGAAATGGCTATAGACACTAAGAGCGGAACTACAAGTGACAAAAGGCACAGGTTGGACACTTGTCAGCTTCCCTCAAGTTTTGATGGGAAATGTAGGCAGCTTGATGGAATGTTGGACAAGTGACAGTTGAAAAGTCCATTGGACAGCAGTCAGAGAGCCAAGCTGCAAGACCAGGATGCCTACATTTCCCATCAAAACTTGAGGGATGCTGACAAGTGTCCAACCTGTGCCTTTTGTCACTTGTAGTTCCGCTCTAAGATTTCAGCAGAGAAGATGGACCTATGTGCTTTCTCATGCTTCAAGCCTGCTCCTTTAAGGACAGCAGAATTCCATCCAGAGCAGGCAATGCCCCAGCCACTGGGTCACTGAATCAGCCACCATCACCCTTCTGCCAATCACTGCAACTAATCAGTGGCATAAAGTATTTTAATACCTGGGACTGTGCTAGCTGCTAAATGGGACAAAGCTGGCGTATAGTTTGTTAGCCAAGTAAGATTGCATACACTTGGAGAGGGGGACAGAGACAGAGGCCCAAGCATCTCCCACATGTTGATAAAGAGCACCTAAAGGGAATGTTGGAAGCAAAAAAAAAAATTGCCTGTATTAGGTGGCTGGCAGGGCTCTGGAGGCTAGGAGATGGGATCTGCATAAAAGTGTAGACCCTAGCCTTCTTGACCAGCTCCCCATTATAGACAACTTTGCAGGTGGGAGGTGTGGAAAAATGCTTTCTATTTGTATGCTTGGAGTGTGTTAACCCCCCCCCCTCCATTTAAAAAAGCATCTCTTAGCTGTGAACAAGTAGGAGGGGGAAAGGAAAGCCAGATGCTTTCCAAGCTGCACCTAGCCTTGGAATTTAGTTAGGCAGATGTGGCCAGAAGGTTTTCTGCTAGAAGCTAACCCTTCCAGTGTGTGTGTGTGTGTGTGGGGGGGGGAGTGGACAGAGACTTGGAGGTCTAAAATACCAGAAAGGTTTCTTCCTGGAACCTCTAGGAAAAGCCTCTCTGACGGGCATCTTTGACCTGCCTAAGGGGTGGGGAAAGGGAGAGAATAAAACCTCCTGGCACAGGAAGGAGGGACTTTTGGGGTGATTTGAGCTGGGAGCTGAGACTTGACTCCTTGCAAGCATTGCAGCCATTGACCACGTGGAAGCTGAAGGCCTGAACCATAAAACGTATGAGGACATCTCAATAAACTGGAACTTTCTAAGATGGAGAGCCCACCTAAACAAAAGATCTAAGTTAGACATGTATAAATGGAGGCACAGAGGAATTGCGTTTTTACCCATTTCTTTTTGAATTCTCTTGCTTACTCTGGTGCTGTGTGAGAGAATATTTTTTTTCTTTAATAAATGCCTTTAAATTATTAAATACTGGTAGCAGTTCTCTGTATCACACAGACTCCCACTGCTCAACTACGCTACCTAAAACAGGTGCCATGGGAAAGGAGTGGTCTGTTGGAAACTGGCTGATCTGCCACCAGGGGTGCACAAGTGCAATAGACAGTCCTTGCAGTAGCCAGGTGTTGGGTAGCACGAAACTGGACTCAAGGCAGTGTGAGTAGAAGTCTTAGCCCTCTCCACCGGCAGTTTCCTCAAAGGCCAAGTGGTGGCAGTGAGTGCAAGGGAGAAGGAGTGGAAGCCCTTCTTAGGGTTGAGGAGGACACTGCGTGGGAGGCATATGGCAAGTGGAGACATGAACTGTCACTGGTTACCCCAGAGGGCAAGAAGGGGCAGTGCTTGCAGGTCAGTGAGGTTGTACCACCACAGGATGTATAGACTTCATCATGCACAACCCCATATCCTGCCAAGGCTCCACTCCCAAATTTCTAGGAATTTTCTCACCCAGGGTTGGTAACCCTAACACACATTAATGCATTCATATATGTGAATGTATGCAAATAATAATAATAATAATAATAATAATAATAATAATAATAATAATACAGAAATATTTGTACCTTAATACACAAAAGAACTGCAGCAAACAAAAGTATAAATAAAAATGCTCTAAATGAATAATTATGCTTTCTTGTGCACACAAATGTTCCTGCCCTCAGTTGTCCAGAACTAGAAGATACAGACTATTACTGAATGAAAAGCAGAAAGCTACGGGCCCATAGGCAATTTCCAGAAATCAAATCTGAAATACTGGTGGATACAGGGCTGTTTTTCATACACAGAAATGAGTAATTTAGAACAGCAAAATCAAGGGCAAGTTTTAGAGATAGTACATTTTGTAATCCACTGTTAGGTATAACACATGCCTCTTATGTGCAAATAGGATACTTATTGATATACTGAGAATGAGTACACTATTGGTATAGTGTGTTTGCCTGGAAAAGTTTCAGAAGATTTGGCTTGACTGGGTATCATTTTCCACAGGATATCAATATGGAATCTCCCTCTAAGTTCTGCATCTTGGTGTAGAGGTTTATAGAAATGAAGGATGGGCTGACTATATTAAGAACTTTAGAAACCACAACTCAAGTCTCTGCACAAAAGGCCAATCAAGGAGCTGATCACAGCCAGAGTACGGGGTTCAGAGTGACTGCGGCTTGTTTATTAAAGGAGTTCAAGGTTAATAAACCGGAGTTATTATCTTTGAGCTGTTGTAGAGGGTTCAGTTGGAGGTTGGCCAGCTGTAACTTGCAAAAAAGAAACAAGCTCTGTTCTTAGCTATCCAAATATGACAGAAATAATAGCAAAAAAAAAAGTCCTATTGTGACATGAAATTGTATAGGACCTCTTTCATCGAAGGCAAAAAGCTGATGGTAGTGCTTGGTCAATTCCTCTAATTTCTTTACCTTTTGGTGGTATTTTCATTCAGATGCTTTAATTCTGTTTACTGAAAATTAATTTTTCATTGCTCAAAATTATGTCAATACCACTTAATATTTTTGAAACATTAATTTCTCTACAAAGTTACTACTTAAACTTGATCATTCTCTTATTTTATTTAGGCTTCATTATTGTTGTTTATTCAGCTAAAACCACTGAAATCCATTCTTTGGTCTGCAGCTTGTCTCATTTTCTTGGCCACAAATATGATCATGGCCGTTTCCACACGGCTTAACTTCTTCCAAAAACTTCCAAAAAACAGCGTCTTTGCACGCTGTTATTGTGCAAAATCACACGAGAAGACGCTGTCTTCCGCAATAACAGCATCTTCTCGTGCGATTTCGTGCAATAACAGTGTCTTCCTGGCACGATTTCGTGCGCAAAGATGCTGTTTTTCGGAAGTTTTTGGAAGAAAGTAAGCCGTGTGGAAACGGCCCATGTTTTCTCTGTCCTGTTTTCTTGTAAAGACTTTATTTCCTTCATAGTACCACTTTTGAAGCTGTGTCTTCTATGTCAAAACTCTTGAATTGTGTTCCTCTATAATCAGAGAGATTGACAACTGTAATCCTGTACAGAGTTACACTCTTCTAAATCCATGGAAGTCAATGGTTTTAGAAAAGTGTAACTTTGTTTAGGATTGTACTGGAAGTCATATTCATCCTTAGTCTCTGCATTACTTTGATATCAACCTCAGTTTTAACTTAAAGGACACAACTGTTATCTCACATCTTTTTTTATTTTCTTTGGCAGCACTGTCTTTAGTGAATTCATCAACCCTCAGAGACAGAACATGTTCCAGCTCCTTTCCTTCAAGAAGCGCCTTATTATTTTTGATAATTAAATGAGCTATCTTGATTCTGTATATTTCTTCCTTCTTTACCTTCTCCCTCATATATCATTTTGTATTTCTGCTTATTTAGATTTCAGTGCTTGCGTCTGACCTCTGTTGTTCTTTCTTCAGTATTGTGTAATGTCTTGTTCATTTCAGTACTCAAGAAACAATAAACCTTGATGAATATACATGGGGTATGTGATAGGAATGGAGAAAAGCAGACTGAAGTAATGGGAGTTTAAAAGATGATGGAACATATCCAGAAAACAGAGTTCTTATTCAAGCTAAATGTGCAGGTTTTTAAAGAGTTGAACTTGGGTTTCTGCAGCCATACAGGAGTGAAAAAGTAAATGGCTGTTAAAAAATAAAGGAGAGCCCAAACAGCCTGAGAATGCCTCCACATGGGGAGAAGGGGCTCCTCCTTCTGCTCTCAAGTTGTTTCCCATGTCAAAGTAGCACTGAGGGAGTTTTCTCCCCCTGTTTTTACTACTCCATGTACACAGGATACTTCATGTGGAGCAGGAAAAACAGGGAAAAACTCTCCCCCCTTGCTCTTTTGACACAGGGAAACAGTTTGAGGGAAGAGGGAGGAGCCCCTCGTCCCCCTGTGGAGGCATTCTGAGGCCATTTGGGCTCTCCTTTATTTTTTAACCGCTATTCCCCAAAGCTGCCATGTAGCTGCAGGGAACCTGCATGTTTAGCTTGACTCTCGGTCTATTAATCTTAAAAGGATGCCACTATCAAACATCTGTGAGCCCACAGGATTGAATATATTTAGGTACATCCCATGTTTGCACACTGCACGGCATTCATGGTAATCCTAAGCAGAGTTGCACCTTTCTAAGCCAGTGGCCTTCATTGAACTTAGATGGATTCAACTCAACTTGGCTAGTTGAGTTGAATGATCAACAATCATTTTGATTGTTTGTGTGGCAACAGACATTTATTTTAAAATATTTATATCCCACCATATACATGTAAGTTGGACTGCTAACAAAGCAACAAAAGTTTAGAAACATGAAACACTTTTTTTTAAAAAACCCATGCAAGATAAAAACACAGACATCTGCCACAATGGTTTGCCCTCCAACAAACATCCATCTTCCTAAATGCTGAAGGTGAAGGCACCCCCTGCACCTACTCTGTTAAGTTATTCCAAAGGGCTATACTTACCAGAAAAAAGTACATGACCTGACTGTTACCAGGTAGGTAATCTTAAGAGACAGCAACACATGCTGTCCATTCTTCATTGAGATGGTCTATATAAATTCCCTCTCCTCCATTTGTCCCATAACAAACAAGTAACCCTATGAGGTAAATAAGGCTGAGAGGGAACGACTAGTCCAGTGTTAATGAGGAAATTGTGGGGGGAGCAGGAACCTTAGTCTCTAACAACTGCACAACACATGACTCCTTTTCTGGAACCTTTATGTGGTAAAAAGGGAGCAGGCATTCCTAACAGAAGTATTATTTTTTCTAACAACTTTTGATTCTTTCAGCTGCTGTTATGTCTCATCACCGCTTTTCACTTTGGGAGCTCTTCCTCCTCTTTTCCTTACTGGAACCCAGCTGTGCCTCTGAAAATGACACAGTGGTGGTTACTAGCAGTGGCCCTATTAAAGGCAAGCTGCTTTCGGTTGGCTCTGCCTCAGTGACTGCCTATCTGGGCATCCCCTATGCAGAACCTCCACTGGGGAAATTACGATTCCAGAAGCCCCAGCCACATCAGCCATGGAGTGGTGTCTTGGAGGCTACCAGCTTTGGCAACTCATGTCAACAAATAAAATCTGAAAATTCTGGAATTCCTCATGCAGATCTTTTGGAAGTGAATACCCCCCTTTCAGAGGACTGTCTCTTTCTCAATATTTGGGTGCCCCATCCACGACCCTCCACACCAGCTCCTGTCCTCATTTGGATCCATGGTGGAGGATTTATTGTTGGCACAGCCTCACTGGATGTATACAATGGAGCAGATTTAGCGGCCACAGAGAATATTATAGTGGCTTCTATGAACTACCGCCTGGGGTTTTGGGGTTTTCTCTTTTTGCCACCAGCTGCCCCAGGAAATGTGGGCTTATGGGATCAATGGCTGGCTTTGAAATGGATGAAGGAAAATGCAGCTGCCTTTGGTGGCGACCCAGCTCAGTTAACTCTCCTTGGCCAAAGTGCTGGAGCAGCCGCTGTGGGTTTCCATCTCCTTTCACCAGCAAGCCAGCCCCTTTTTGCTCGGGCTGTGCTACAGAGTGGAGCTCCCAATGCCCCCTGGGCTTGGAAGGAACCAGATACGGCCCGAGAGAATGCTGTGAATGTGGGCCGCCTTTTGGGGTGTGCTCAGCAAAATCACACTGCTGTGGTGATCTGCTTACAAGAGACGGACATTCAGGAGAGAGTGATTCCGTACATAACTCGTTCATCTTCATTGACAATAGATGGGGAATTTCTCAAAGATAAGCCACAAAAGCTTCTGGAGTCTGGAATCTTTCAGATGAAGCCAATTCTTACTGGTGTCACCTCTGATGAAGGGGCTCTCTATGCGTTAATTGTGTCTCTTTCTGCTCAAGGAAATAACTGGACTCAGACCTGGGAGCAGTCTTTGAGCCTAATAAATGAAACATTGTGGAGGCCAATTGAAGGCAGTGCAGTCAAGGCTATAGCACTGAAATATAGCAAAGATCGCCATGGAGCAGCATGGAACCAGTCAACATTGGCCCATTATTTTAGAGATTATTGGTTTGTATGCCCGTTGTCTGAATTTGCTGCACAGATGGCAAAATCTGGGAATCCTGTCTATATTTACATCTTCAACCACCGTGCTTTTCACTCTGCGTGGCCAAAGTGGGCTGGAGCACCCCATGGAGCGGAGGTGCCCTACCTTTTTGGAACCCTAGCATTACTGGGAACCAACCAATCATATCCAGAATCCGAGGATGCTCTGAGCCGCAAGGTGATGCACTACTGGGCAGAATTTGCCAGAAGTGGGTAAGGCTTTAACTATTCTCCTTGATCTGCTCCCTAAAACCAATGCATACCCTTTTGTTTCTAAAACGGAAGTTTTGGTCTTTGCTGTGAGATGTGACTTGAGTATTCCACTACCAAATGGAGCTTTTTTTTGCCCCTGCCATTACGGAAGCTACATGCAAGTTTCCCCAAGAGGGCAAAATGGAACTTCTTGAATGCTTTTCAGGTCCGGAAAATAGAACAGATCGGAAGGCTTAAGTATCTTCATATCCACATGCCACAGTGCCTGCAGATTAAGTTTCCAGCATAGTTCTCATTTCTTAGTGCATATCTGGTCAGGTGGATCTGGGGAGAATGCCAGGAAAATGTAACATGCAGTTAGGCCCTCAGTGATAACAGTGGAACTAACTTGATCACCAAGCATTGGAGAACCTTTTATCATGTGGTCAAGGAAATGAGCCGGTAGGAAACAGTGACTAAGGGCCTAAAAGCTTTGGTAACATGACATATGAAAGAATAAGCTTATTGGAGTATTCAGTAACATTCTACAACATTCATAAGAGATTGCTATAGGGATACACTGGAAATAATACAACCATTAAACTGTAACATAAATAGAAAGCGTGCAAAAATCCATCCGTTTTTTCCATCAAATGAAAATATTAAATATGAGCAAATTCTTCATAGTGAAGGGAAAATACTTGTAAGCTCTCAAGGTAGTCAATATTAAGATGTAGCCTTATCAAAGTATTTTTATGTTGCCTCACATAAAAACAAATAATATGTGATGTCTTCATCAACATAGGGTTGAATCTAATGCAAGGACTGTGGGATTTTCTGCACAGGTTTTTTGATTTATGCCCTAATTTCAGCATGCATTTTTTTGCTTTTAGTTTTCACTTCAGGGTTTTTTTGGTTTTCCTTCAGGGTTTTCCCCGTTATTTTGAGATCACTTTTACCCCAATCTTTTTCTGGAAACTGATTTTGAGTACCTTTCCCCTCATACGTAATGTTTCTTTCAGTTTTGTTTGTCCCACCCATTCCCACCCACCTCCAATCCACTTTTTAATGATTGGATATTCATCATAGTCTAACCCCCCCTTCCTTTTCCCCTTCCAGGTTTTGTTTTGATCTCTTTTTAATTGTCAATTTCATGTTGCTATATTGACCTGCCATTATAATAACAGGTGCAGAAGGTTCTCTGAATTCCCAGGTTTCATTTGTTTTTTAAAAATTAAGTCTTTAATCCCTTCCATTTCAGGGATATGCCTTTTTTCTTTTATCTCCGCAAGGGACTAGAGACTTTAAAAAAAATCGTCAATATCTAATTGATAGATTGACCTAACATTGTAATTAAAGGTGCAGCAGGTTCTCTGAATTCCCAGCTTTTATTTTTAAAAGGTAAGTTTCTAGCCCCTTCCCTTTGTGGAGATAAAAGGAGAAAGATATATCTCTGCAATGGAAGGGGCTAAAGATGAGATTTTTTAAAAAAATGAAATCCGGGGATTCAGATAACCTGCTATTATTACAACAATAGGTTGATATATCAATATGAATTTTTTTTTAAATTGCAAAAACCCTGGGGGTGGTGAAAGGGAAAGGGGCGGGGGTGGCCACTTCCAGTGCTGGAAAAAGCAGCTCTGTTTGAAAAGTACATCGCTGCTGCTTCTCTGGGCTCTATTTCAAAAGAGACTGGTTTGTCCCACTGGTGCCGGCTTCAGCCTCCTGGCTCTGGGTTTGGATGGGGTGGGGGGTGGGGTTCAGGTATGGGTGTCAGAGCTACTCCTCTTTTAGGCTTCTCCATGCAAAGACTTCCCTGTGTATTCATGTTCATTTTTAAAAAAAATCCAGCCCTTATATCGATCGATTCATCTATCAATATAAACATATACAAAAAATAAAAATGATGCGTGTGCTGTGACGTCACCAGTGATGCCACAGATGACAACAGTACCGTTGCTTGAAAATCCTGATTATCTAAGGAACGTCCAGAATAAAATAAACTGACTTTGAACTGTAAAAATTCAAAGGGAAGGCAGACGTGTGGAAGATCAGTACTCAAACTGATTCTAGTGCTTGAGGATCAACTGCTAAAAAATCAGGAATAAGTCGAGTGTGCAGAAAAGCCCTTTGTGAGGTTTGCACCAGGATCCCCAATTTTTCTATCTTTCCCTTTCCTCCAGAAGTTGGTTCTGGCCTTAGGAGAGTTTATTCCCAGGGTCACGGGACCCATGTGGAATAATAGCCACATGAATCAAGGGGCTGTAGTGGGGAGGGGGAATTGGGTAACATACATCACTCAATTGTTCCTCTTCCACCAGCAGAGCTCCATTCATACAAAGGCAGGAGCAGGGCTCATTTTGAGGGGGAACGCCCAGGAACGCAGTTCCGGTAGTTCTCCAAAGAGGTCACATGTCAGGTGGCCCCACCCACCTGATTTTTGGCCATTTTGGGCTCATTTTGGCCTGGATTGGGCCCCAAATGGCCAAAACTGGGCCTAAAACAGCCAGGATTGGTCCCAAAATGGCCAAGATCGGGCCTCTGACAGGTGGTGGATCACTCTCCCCGCTCAGCAGTGGCCCAATTCTGACCACTGTGGGGCCCTTTTCAGCCATTTTCAGCCCCTTTTTGCCATTTTGGGCCCAGTTTCAGCCCTGAATGGCCAGGATTGGGTCCAAAACAGTCAGGAGAGGTGAGGTCAGGGGGTGTGACATGCAAATCAGTTATGCTAATGACACACTTCCGGCACTGGCAAGGGGCGTGGCATATGCTAATGAGTTATGCTGATGAGTTCCTGCAGCTCTTTTTCTACGAAATGACCCCTGGGCAGGAGGCGTTAGTTTTGCCCTCTCCCTCCTGTCCCCTCCCAACCCACTTGGATATTATTCTACACAGCTCAGGAATGGCTGCTGGGGACAGGGGAATACCAGAAAGATTTGCAGCATCCCACCCATAGTCTCCAGAAGACGAGCAGAGTCCATCTAAAAATGTTAATAACATCTGCTGGGTCCTCAGAGGAAATGTAGTGGTTCCCCCAAGTAACTGATTTCCTTATTTCCTTTACAGGAAACCCACCGGGTCCACCCCTGATGAGGTGCAATGGCCACTCTACAATGCTGCGGATCAGAACTTTTTCTACATCAACACAGAGGTGCCCAGCCTTAAGCGTCTGTCACCTCCTCAGCACTGTGATTTCCTAGCAGAACAATTTCATACAAGACACACAAGTGAGTCTGCATCTTTGGGATAAGAGCCTATATGTCGGTATCTGCAGCAAATTGGATCTGGATGGTTTCTAGATCTGAGTAGGAATCAAAAGGGATGTTCTGGAAATGTGGCATCTTTTTATAGAAATCTAAAGAATTCTGGAACAAAGTACATCCAGTATGCTAAGTACCAACGTGGAAAAGGCAATATTTCCTTAAAGTAAAAAACATTTGGCAATCCTTAGTGTATTCTAGATTCTTCTTTCTCTTGGGGCATGTAAATGTTGGGCCTGGCATCTCTGAAGGCTGTTTTGGACAATATTTATTTATTATTTAGTGTATTTATACTCTGCCTTTCTCACTGAGATACGAAGTAGAATACATGGAATAAATTGATGCCATTCCATACAAAACGACATCTAATAAGCCTGATGTAGGTTGATACAATATTTATGAGACAACTAATGACCAATGTATTTGGACTATGATTACTGAAATATGAACAATACAGAATATGCATAGAGGGTTGCCAACCTCCAGGCAGGGCCTGGAGATCTAGACTTACAACTGATCTCCAGAGATCAGTTCCCCTAGAGAAAAATTACTGCTTTGGAGGGTGGACTCTATAGTTGTCCTTCCTTTCTCAAATCTTCCCCTCCCCAAACTCCACCTACAAATAGCTAATAATTTCCCAACCTGGAGTTGGAAACCATGTGGCTATAATGTAGAAAAATGTTATTACATCAGCAGAAAACAATTAAGCAACCACAACGTAATACGTCCTATACAGTGATATATTCCAGTGTTGCTTTCCCTTTATAAAGCACCTTTCTGAATTATTCTGTTATAGTTTTTCTCCATTATCTTACAACTCCAGTTAATGTAGTTTGCAGAATGACAGAAGCCCCCCCAATCTCCAGAGGCAGGATATTCCACAAATTGGGTTCCACAACAAAGAAAACATGTATGAACAGTTGTGGATCTTGCCCATTGGACAGATAGAGAACATAATAGGAGGAGAGGTGGTCCTGCAGATATGAGGATCCAAGGTCATGCAATAATCCTTATTTCTGGAACCAAATACATATTGAACATGGAACCATGGCCAATCATGACTCCATGATAAATGTCTATAGATGATATTTGCAGACTGACAGCCTGTGTAATATAATGATTCAGGATCTAGTAGACCTAACTTCAAATCCTCACACTTCTACGAAGCTTGCTGGAAGACTCTAGGTGTTCTTTGTCAACTAGTCTACCACACAGGGTTGTTGTGAAAATAAAATGAGGGAGAACCGTGTAAGCTATGAGTTCCATAGCAGAAGGGTGAGAGTAAAAATGAGCTGGACCGCCTAGGATTGACAACTCTGGCTTGGGAAGTTCCAGGAGATTTGGCAGTTGCAGGATAGAATGGAGTATGGAGAGGGGAGAGAGAGCTCCCTGGGGATGTCATGCCATAGAGCCTGCCCCCTGCCATTTCCTCTAAGGGAACTGATCCCTGTAGTCTGGTGATCATTTGTAACAAGTGGGGAAACCGCAAAGACTTGCAAGGGGCATCTCATTTTTCTCTCCTCCACCAAGTCCTCTTTTCCTGCCATGCCCTCCATAGCCTCTCCCCCTTTTTCTGATTCCTTCACACCCACCTTTGTCTGCCCCCTGTCTTCACCTTTCCCTCTCCCCCTCCCCTGGCAGCCTCTGATGGCCCAGTGGTGTGGTGCCGGTTGAACTGGGCCCGGTTGCATGGTGGGGAACCTGCAAGGACTTCCTGGGGACACTTCACTTCCTCCTGCATACCCTTTTCCACACTATTTCCTCTTTCCCTCCTCCCAGAAGCTTTCATATGCTCACCTTTCCCCACTTCTCTCCTTCAAAACCACTATGCAACTTAACCTTTTGTCTACCTCCTAACTTCATCAATATTTATTAATTTACTTCATTTGTATACTGCCTTTCTCCACAGTGGGGACCCAAAGCAAATTATGTCATGCTTCTTGCCTCCATATTATCCTCACAACAACCCTGAGAGGTAGGTTAGGCTGACACTATGTGACTGGATCAAAGTCACCCAGTGAACTTCCATAACAGAGTGGTGATTTGAACCTTGAGCTCCCAGATCCCTCACTGAAACTCTAACCACTACACTACTCTGGCTTGGGGTGACAGCTGTTGAACAGTTACAGACATCTGGACTTGAGTGAGCAATGTATGTCATGTGGTATCAAGTTGCTTTGTGGTTGCTTCTGGGCCTGGCCCCATTGAGTCCTCCCATAAAGGCTAAAAAAGACCCGGAAAGGGCCCATCCCTCTTCTCCTGCCTTTTCCTGACAGAAGTCAAGCCTGGAATACTGGCTAAACTGTTATGGATCCTAGCAACAGCCACTGAGTGCATCTGGTTAAATGTGCTTCTTTTATCATTTTGAGTTTTTTAAAAATCCCCAATGTGTGTGTGGGTGTGGGTGTGTGTGTGTGTGCATGCGCACATGCGTGCACACACACATTTCAGATTTTTCTGCAAACCTGGGGCATTTTTTAGGTGTGTAGGAAGATCCATCTTGTTCGTTCATGGCTCCAAGCTCCTGATTTAAATATCCTCAGATCAGGTCTTCTTGACTGTTAGTATATAAAATTCTGGGATAAATCCAGGTCCTACCTGGAGTTTGGCAATTCTAAGAGTGACTAATGTTTGCATATTTGTAAAGTAGAGAGTGAAAAGTTCCTGCATTTCAGAGCCTGTGAGGTTTAAAAGATCTATCTGCTTTTCTATTCTAATAGGTTATGTAATTGTACTCAATAGATTAAATCCTCCCCTTCCATTTGTTTTTTCCGTTGCAGACAAGTCCTAAAACAAGCCTTGTTTCATCTGGCATTGGCAAGGAGGACAATGGAAAGAAACCACGGATTAACGTTGATTCCCAGTGTCATGCCCACCAATGTCTTTCATGATGCTGACTTCTTTTTTGCTCTGAAGTATCTCTTACCTAAAGCAAAGAGCCAATCAAGGCTTTTCTCCGTCTCATTGAAACATAGGGTTGCCAGGTTCCCTTACCTCCTGTTGGGAGGGCAGAGAGCTGGCACTCACCTTTGAGGATGTCTTCCCGGTGTGGTGCTTTGATGTCACTCCTGGGAAGTGATGTCATCATGCAGGGTCTGGGAGCACTCCTACATTTCACAATGGGCTGATTTGGGCCCCAAATGGGCCTGATTCAGCCCATTTGGGGTCCAAATCGGCCCGCTGCAAAGTGTGGAAGCACTCCCAGGGAGGTGTGACAATGTCATTCCTGGGTAGGGTTGCCAGGTCCCCTTACCCTCCTGGCGGGAGGATGGGTACCTGATACTCATCTTCTCTTTGTCCCTCACACGCGCATGATCCTGTGCCAGTGTGATGACATCACTTCTGGTGATGGCACTTCCGGGTGACATAATCACACAGAAACAGAAGCATGAGTGTGTGTCGCAGGGGGCTGATTTGGGCCTCAAACAGGTCCAATTTTGCCTGTTTGGGGGCCAAACCTGCTCACTGCAAAGCGGCACGATGACATCACTCCTGGGGAGTGATAGCATCGCGCCACCCCAAGAGCACACCCGGGAAGCCAGTTCTCCCTCCTTTTCCCCCGCCTGCCAGGTCCCCTTACCCTCCTGGCGGGAGGATGGGTACCTGATGGGAGGGGGCAGAGGGTGGGAGCAGGGATCTCCCACCCCCATGGGGAGCCTGGGATCTCTTT
Source organism: Eublepharis macularius (assembly GCF_028583425.1). Lineage (NCBI taxonomy): Eukaryota > Metazoa > Chordata > Lepidosauria > Squamata > Eublepharidae > Eublepharis > Eublepharis macularius. Next base: position 156,639,842 of record NC_072793.1, on the reverse strand, counting down.
GAAGCAGAATGTACTTCAGTAGTGTCAAAAGCCATCATCTTTCTGTCTGAAGGGACCACTCATTTAGCTGCCTCCCCCATAGCAAGAGGGCAGGTGTTCCCAATGGGTAAGCACAAAGATCATTCTTTCTTTTGGAAGGAGGGAGGCAGGGAGGAAGGAAGGCGGGAAGGAAAGGCACCTGTATGCACTGTGAGATAAATTTTGATTGAGGAAAGAAAAAGTATTCAGATAGGAACAGAATGAGGTTAAAGCTAAAAGGGCCAAAGCTAAAAAGAGCAGAACAAACACCAGCTAGACCGGAATTACAGAACTCTGCCATGCTTTCTCCACACCATGTGTACAATTGTAATGCTTTCTCATATATTAACATTACTACTACTAATAAAAAGAAAATCTATCTATGAAGTCATCTTTACTGACTGAGTCCTCTTTCTACTCAATTTTTCTTTTTTTCTGTTTTGACCTTTAATTTCATAAGCTCTTTCAGAGGTTGTGAAAGAGTAGTCCTCATATCCTTGGTCTGACTCTTGGGAATGGGCTGGCCAATATGGGTGGAATCCTGTGCATATGAAAGGCTCCAACCTGGTGGGTAGGCAGTGAAAGCCTGTTTGTAATCACAAGCATTAAACAGAACTCAGACCATAACCCGAAGCCTTAAATTGCAGAAGTGCCTCCGCCAGTTTTCTCCTTTCAGGGTTAGGAAACTTGGGCTGCTGATCTGTTCTTTAAAAACAACCTGTACATAAATACATCTTCTTTGTTGTTTAGTTAAACCTCCTGCTTCAGTGATCTTTGAGTTCTTCTTATCACAAAAGTTACCTCACGGCAAAGAATCTAAAGCCCTTACACTTGCCGCCCTAAGAACATCTAGCAACTGAGGGGAAGGTTTACATTTCAAAACAAACCAAGTTCCCCCAAATTATAGGCTGTGTGGGTTCTCTCAGTTTGGAGAAAAGGCCTGTGACAGCCCCCCCCCCCAATACTCTTGCTGGAGCAAAGAGTAGCGCCTGGAGGTGGAAACTGGCTCACTGCCCCTGAGCAACTGGCAGGCTAGGTCACCCAGCAAGCTTCCATGGCAGAGTGGGCATCTGAACCTGGCTATCCCAGATCCTAGCCACCACACCATACTGGCATCCATTATTGGAAAATGTATTAAGAAAGACAGTAAAGGGCCTGTATATTAACCCCCAACCACAATACACCCCGAGGCCCCTCAATTTACATTTCAAGTACTGGTTTCTCAGATGCAGACATAAGCTTTTAAGTCACCACTTCCAAAGGACCTGGGTGCCCCATCCACTATCATCCACAACAGCTCTTTCCTAATATGGATCCATGGTAGTGGTAGTGGGGAGGTTATCACTGGCACAGCCTCACTGGATAAGTATAATGGAGCCCCCTGAGCTGCTACAGAGAATGTCATTGTGGGTAGACATGGACGTGAATAGAAAAAAAACCGAACATGATGTTCATTGTTCGTTGCCATCCACAAACAATGAACAATGAACATTGACGGACATGACCTGTTCATGAACATGTTCATTGTTCGTTGTTCATGGGGGCCAGCAGGCCCTCTTCCAGCCATCAAGATCCCTACCACACCACTCCCAGAAACCCTACCTGAGCAGGCAGCAGGAAATGTACCAATAATAAATAAAAGCTTGGCCCCAGAGCCTGGCAGCAGCCCTGGAACTTGAAGAGGTAGATCCCTATCCCACCACACACAAAGAAAATTCAAGCTCTAATGCACTCTCTGTGTCTCTCTCTCAAAATGCCAACAGCAACTGTCCCTCCCTCACTGTCTGCAAAAGCAGAGCTGGGAGCTCCCCTCCCCCCTGCTCTTTGCTTCCTTGTAACAAATTTGGAGCTCCACACTTGAAAGGAAGACCTGCCTATCAAGCTAAATTGGGCTTAGATTGGGGTTCCCAGTGCAACAGCAGGAGTTCAGACAGAGTTCAGGCAGTCCCTGCCTCCGGTTGCCAAGGGAATTGATTGCAGGTGCCAGACTGTCTGGCTTGAGGAACAGCAACCAACAAGGCTTGCAACGACCACCTGTTCACTTAGAGCCAAACTACAAGTGACGCCTTACATAGGTTGGACACTTGTCAGCTTCCCTCAAGTTTTGATGGGAAATGTAGGCATCTTGGTCTTGCAGCTGTAATGGAGAGCCAAGCTGTAAAACCAGGATGCCTACATTTCCCATCAAAACCTGAGGAAAGCTGACAAGTGTCCAACCTGTGTAAGGTGTCACTTGCAGCTTGGCTCTTAGAATGGGGCCTCACAAACAGCTTATTCGCGAACAGCAGATTGGGCTGTTCGTGGCGTTTTTTAGTTCGAATTGCTGTTCGTGCCTATCTCTAATTGTGGTGGTCATGAACAATTGTGTGGAGGTCCTGGGTTTTCTTCTCTTATCAATGGATGCCCCAGAGAACATGGGCTTATGAGGTCGTCTGACCCTGAAACAGAAAAGATGTTTGCTTGAAGTATCACAGAACTGTAGACATTCTGCACTCTTTTGGGTGTTTAGAACTGTGTACATTGTACATACATACATATGAAGCGGGGCACTCATTGGCCTCCCCCAGAGATATTTGTGCACACAGCTGAACAACTAAACATTTGCATTGAGCTCTATGTGTGACCAAATGCACACACAGAGGCTTTGGACACAGGACTTAGATCCCTGCTTTTCTGCAGCATTCCCAATTAAGTCTAGAAATCATGTGTGCCCTTAAACAGGCTTGCTGCGGATGTCAGAATAGACAGCACACCCCGATAGACCAATGGGTTGACTCAAGAGAAGGCAGATGTGTCCACGGGATGGGATCAGTGGGTGCCATTGTCATTTATGTGCCGAGTACATGATTATTAAAGCCTCAATAACAACGAAACCATTGTGGATGAAATTCACAAGCATAAGCAAAACTTCAACAGGAAAGAAGAAACCTTAAGAATGAACAGAGCATGGTTTCCAGTTCTGAAAAACACCAGGCTAACAAAACATTCTATCCCCGACAATAGCCCTGCAGAGAAGATTAGCACATCAAGCACCAATCCATATGCAAAAGAACCTCCTCAGGATACAGTGAAGCCTCCCGCCATTAGCATTCCACACCCTGGGAAACTCTTACAGGATGACTCAGCTCAACCCCACCCCTCCTGAGCAGATATAAATGACCTGCCAAAATCTTTTCCACACTGTGACACTGAGAGATCTCTGTCTTTTGGTGCCACATCTCTGAAGATGCCAGCCACAGCTGCTGGCGAAATGTCAGGAACTACAATGCCGAGACCACGGCAATACAGCCCGGAAAACCCACAACAACCAATGAAACCATACTTTGATTCAGTATCAGCAGCTGTTTATATCCGTTTTCCCCACTTTGAGTGCTCTTCCAATCAACTAAAACATTGAATGATACATATATATTACAAAACACATGGCAAAATAGAGGTGCTTGATTATGGTGAAAATACACTCCAAAATTCTTGGGTGAATCTCACACAGTTTGCGATCCATGTCATTGTGCAATTGTAAGCAGATGCTAACTTCATGATAATGTTCGAAGAAACAAAATAAGAAGTCTGAAAACTAGTCCCCAGTCACAATTCACCTTGATTTCTTCTCCAAGTGCTTGAGTTCTGGCATAGCTACTGAATGCTCTTGGTGCTACTGGGAGAGTACCTATTTTCTGATAGCCATGTCTAGGAAACCTCTGTCCCAGTTTTATTTTTGCTCTTGGGGAAATTTTGGACATGTCTATTTGAAAATGTTCTTTCTGTGTGCAGTAGCTTCCCTTCTGTCATCCACCTGTAACCACCTATTAATGAAATATTTAGCAACTTTTTGTATCCCACCCTTCCCCAAGTAGCTCAGGGAAGTCTATATCGTTCTTTCTTCTTCTATTTTATCCTCACAACAACCCTGTGAAGTAGATTAGCCTGACAGAGTGACTGGCACCAGGTCATCCACAAGCTTCATAGCAGAGTGGAGATTTGAACCCGGGCCTCCCAGATCCTAGTCTGACTCCCTAACCACTACTTCACATTGACTCTCCTATCATGATAACAGATATTCTTGCATGTGTTTGTGGTGTAACTGTACAATAATAACAACCAATAGTGCTCAATGAAGCCCTGACCATGTTGCAATAGCCTATATTCATATGTTGCAATAGTCTATATTCATGTTGCAATAGCCTATTTCCATATGATCAAATGTCAGGAAGATTTTGAATATATGTGGCCCTTCATTGCCTGCAAAAAAACAAGGCCTCTTTGAACTGTGGCATGTGCTCTTACCCTGCCAAGAGAAGTAGCCTCCTCCCTTTGAGCGGGCAGAGCCCAGATGGTCATTGCCTTTGACATACGTATATGCACAACCTTGCTCTTATTTGAAAGAGCTGCAAGCAACACATAGGGTTGGTATTTACCTCTTTCCTTTGGTCTAAGCGGCGAGAGACATTGAAAACAGCAAAACACCATTTGGACGTAAAGGAGGTGAGTGTGTCACGAGCAGAAAGGGTATGTTTCTCTAAGAGGAGACTGGAGCTGGCAATTGGTCTTTGGGGGAACGGTAGAAGAGCCAACACCAGAATGAAATTGAGGAGCTCTGAGTATTAGCACTAGGCCTTCTTACCAACTGTGCAATGTTAGGCAAGGTTACTCTAACTAGGATGACACTGCTAGTTCCTTAGTTGTTTGGGAGTTGTGGAAGTGTCCCACGGATGTGAGTTGTGATCTGGAAGACTTTTTTTTTGGTTTTTTAAAGGAGTGGAAATAGCAGTGGAAGGACATGGAAGCAGAAAAAGCCCAGCCTCTGGCTAAAACCGGTGAATTACTTGAAAAGATGGGAATGTCAGGAATTAATCTGATAAGGTCAATGCTTGCCTGTGACTGCTAGGGCTGCCAGCCCTGTGTTCGGAAATTCTTAGAGATTTGGGGATGGAACCTGAGAAGGGAGGGATTTTTTAAAGGTGGAGGGAAGACCTTGGTGGTGGGTCTCATAAATGTCACCCTCCAAAGTAGCTATTTTGTCCAGCGGAACTGATTTTTGTACTCTGGAAAGCAGCTGTAATTCTGAGAAATCTCCAGATCCTGCCCAGAAGTTGGTAACTTTATGCTGAAGATCCGAGGCTCAATCCCTGGTCTCTCCAGATAAAAGGATCAGGTAGCAGGTGACGTTAATGGCCTCTGCCTGAAATCCTGGAAAGCTGCTACCAGTCAGAACGGACAATCCTGACCCTGATAGACCAACAGGCTGCCTCAGTTAAAGGCAGATTCATGTAAGTGTATCCTCTGAATGGTGATAGTCCCAAATGAATTTCATGACTATCCAAAAACAATTTTAATTCCTCATGAATCAAATGTATCACACTATGAATTCTGATAATCTCATTTAGGTGACTCTCTACATTTAATTGATCTGTAGTTCTGAATTTTTGGATGCTTGCATAATTTGCCAATGTGAATTTCATTCTTCATGAAACACAGCATTCTCAGAAACGTGTTTGGCAGAGTGGAGACTCTTGTGCAAATTGTACTAATATCTAATGTGACTCATGTACTGACATTTGGGGCCCCCCTAGTGGTAGAGCATCTGCTTGGCATGCAGAAAGTCCCATGTGAAATCCTCAGTATCTCCAGTTAAATTAATCATATAGCACGCCCCATGAAAAAGACCTTGACCTGAGACCCCAGAGAGCTGTGATCATCGGAGTAGACAATACTGACTTTGATGGACAAGGGGTTTGATTCAGTATTAGGCATGTGATAAATGGAACATAACATGAAAGCAGAGATGCCACATGAATTGAACAACTGATGTTATCAAGACCAAGGCAGCTTAAACATATTCACTGGGTAGGTGGGGTGGTAGCGCTACATGCCACTAAACTGAAAGGGTTATGTCTAAGTAAATGCGATTAGCTGCAAATTGCAAGGCACCAGCCAACCATATTGAACCAACCCACAGGCTTAGGTACACCATCATTCCAGGCTAGCACCTTTCCATACCATAATCCATATTTTTGTATTTAGCACTTGGCAGTCTTGGCTGTTTTTGCAGCTGCTAACTTGGCCTTTTGTGCACTTGATTTGTTGTAGGCATTCCTGAAAGGGGAATTGCCCTGTGGAGCTTCCACTCAAATATCCATCACCAAACGGACATTCAGATGGGCATTGTACTGTCTCATATCTGGTGCTACTCATGTACTGACATTGTGGGGGGGGGGACCCTAAAATCCCAATGAATGGCTGTGCAGTGGTGGTGAGAAATTCAGAGCCCTCCTTCTCTTTCTCCTATAAACAGCTTATTGTTGGGATTTTAGAAAGAGGCCTTGTATACATAGTACTGGATCCGAGCCTAGATGCGTTTCATGTAACTCCTTTGGGGGCTTGTTTATTTCAGCGGCTGCCATGCTCAGCCTCATTCCTCCATTCTCATACCTCGTTGTCCTCCTCTTCCTACTGGATCCCAGTTCTGCCACTGAAGAGGAAGCTGTGGTGGTCACCAGCAATGGGCCTCTTAAGGGCAAGCGGCTTCAGGTTGGTTCTGGAGCTGTGACTGCCTATCTGGGCATCCCCTACGCCGAACCTCCAGTGGGGATCTTGCGGTTCCAGAAGCCCCAGCCTCATCAGCCGTGGAGCCATGTTTTGGAGGCCACCAACTTTGGCAACTCATGTCACCAGGAAACGTCTTACTCCTTACCTTATTCCACAATTTGGGTTGCTAATAAGCCATTTTCAGAGGACTGTTTGTTTCTCAATATCTGGGTGCCATATCCTCAACCCACAACACCCGCTCCTGTCCTTGTTTGGATCCATGGTGGGGGATATATTGCCGGTGCAGGTTCTCTTGATTTGAACAATGGAGCGTTCTTAGCAGCTACTGAGAATGTCATTGTGGCCTCCATGAACTACCGCTTGGGGGTTCTGGGTTTTCTCTTCTTCCCTCCAGATGCCCCAGGGAACATGGGCTTGTGGGACCAACAGCTGGCTGTGAAATGGTTGAAGGAGAATGCAGCCATCTTTGGTGGTGACCCAGCTCGGCTGACTCTCTTTGGCCACAGTGCTGGAGCAGCCTCTGTGGGTTTCCACCTCCTGTCACCGACAAGCCAGCCCCTTTTTGCTCGGGCTGTGCTACAGAGTGGAGCTCCTAATGCCCCCTGGGCTTGGAAGGATCCCGAAAAGCTCAAACAGTACACCTTGAAGATTGGTCACCTACTAGGCTGCCCTAACAAAAACAATAGTAATGTTGTGAGCTGCCTACAGGAAATGGAAATGAAAGACAATAGATTTGATAAGTTTGATTTCCTCTTCTTGCCCACCATAGATGGTGAATTCCTTCCTGGTCATCCGCTAAATCTTCTGGACAGTGGGCTGATTCAGGCCAAGCCACTTCTCGCTGGTGTCACAGGCGATGATGGGTCTGTCTATGTGTTATATTCTGTTCCAAGTGCTATAGAAAGCGATGGGAAGCTGACCTGGGAGCAGCTCCTGGAAGGGCTGAAGAGAACAGTGCAAAAGCGCATTGCAAAGGACATCAAGGCTATAGCACGGAAGTACAGTGAAAATGGCTATGGGCCAGAACACTACCGTCGGGCTTTGGCCCAGTTCTCAAAGGATTATTTTTTTGTATGCCCACTGGTTGAACTAGCTGCCAAGACAGCAGAAGCTGGAAGTTCTGTATATGTTTACTCCTTCAACCACCATATCTCTGGTTTCATCTGGCATGAGTGGATGGGGGCAGCCCATGGTGTTGAGCTGCCTTACCTGTTTGGAATCTTGTCGACAGTGCTGGGAACCAACCAATCATTGACTGAGGTTGACATTGCGCTAAGCCACAAGATGATGCGGTACTGGACAGAATTTGCCAGAAGTGGGTAAGACACTAACCTCTTTCTCATAGATCTCTCCATTTTATTGACTGGATTTTGAACTTAATGTGAGACATGAATGCTTTGTTCCCAAACATAGGAGAACTTTTACATTAGCATGTTGTAACATTTTGAATTCAGCAATCCTTCAGAGTCATTCTAAGTCCATTCCTTTAAATGACTGACTTTATTCTTGTAGTGGAGGGGTGATAGGAACTGTATTCCATGTAAGTATCAATTGTAATTGTAATTTCCCTCTGGTAGAAGCCAACAATAGTAGGACACTGATGAATCTCTCTGGGAAAGGAGTTCCAAAGTCTTGGCTCAACCAAGAAGGCCTTTTTTTGCATTGCCTTTCTATCCTCTTGCGGGGGGCACCCAAAGCAGGGCCTCTGAAGATGATTGGAGTAGACAGATTCATATGGGAGAAAGTGGTCCTTGAGGTATGCTGGCCCCAAGCCTTATAGGGTTTTAAAGATAAATACCAGGACCTTGAATTGGGTCATGAGCAAACTGGGATTCAGTATAGAGAGAACAGCCCTGACCTGGATAGTCCAGGTGAGCCTGATCTCATCAGATCTCAGAAGCTGAGCAAGGTCAGCCTTGGTTAGTACTTGGATGGGAGACCTCCAATGAAGACCAGGGCTGCAGAGGCAGGCAATGGTAAACCACCTCTGCTAGTCTCTTGCCATGAAAACCCAACCAGGAGTCACCATAAGTCAGCTATGACTTGAAGGCAATCTCCACTCCACTCCATAGACAGAACAAGACTGGAATGATATGGTCCCTATTACCCACTCCAGTTAACACTCTGGCTGCAGCATTCTGTATCAACTTGCTTTTGGATAGTCTTCAAGGGAAAGCCCACACAGAGCAAACTGCACTAATTTAATTGAGAGATCACCAGAACATGCATTACTGTGGCAAGAACTTTTCTGTCCAGGAAAAGCCAAAGCTGGTGAAAGGTACCCTGGTCACCTCTTTGTCTAATGAGAGTCTGGGCTTCTTTAGAGGGAGTACAACCACATCCTGAAAAGAAGATATTCCAATTACTGGATCAAGCCTTCTTCCCACAAATGGTGGTGGAGAGTGCCTTAAAGACAGAGTTGACTTACGGGTCACCGTAAGTCCCCTCCATGAATAAGCACCTCCATATTGTTGAGATTAAATTTCAGTCTTTTTAGCCTTCATCCATCCCAAAACTCCATCCAGATATATGTTCACAATTTGCACGGCCTCCCTGGAATCAGCCCAGCACCACACTCTGAAAACTACCTTAGAGGTAGGACCCAAACCACTGAAAACAGTGCCTCCCAGTCCCAACCCTGAAAGGCGGTCCAGAGGATACCACAACTGATGGTATCAAAATAAAAATAACAGGGTTGTACTCTCCCTATCCATCTTCTGGAGCAGGCCATCCACCAGGGCGACCAAAGCTGGTTCAATCTCATGACCGTGCCTGAAATGAGATGGGAATGGAACGATTCAGTTTATTCAGAAATCCCTGAAGTTGCCCAGCCACTACTCGTTCAATCACCTTGCTCAAGAATGGTACATTTGATACTGGATGGTACTCATTCAACTATCATCCAGAATAGGTTTCTTTAGGAATGGATACAACACTGCCCATTTCAAGGCAGGGGTGACCCCCCATTCCCTCTCAGGGAGGCATTTACTGTTTCCTGGGCCCAGTCCATCTGCCCCCCACTGTAGGTTTAAGCAGCTAGGAGGGCCAAAGGTTGTATAAGCTGTTAGTAAAGTCTCAAACTTCCAAGAATCCTGTCCACATCCTCAGATCGCATAAACTGAATGGTATCCCAAACAACTGGACAAGTTGGCACCATGGGACCATCTGATCTTTTCACTGCTAATGCTGGAGTAGTTGAGAGATTTTATCAGTGAAGTGTTGAGCAAAATTATCACAGTAGGCTGAAGAGTAGTCCATCTCCTCCTGTAGGCTGGAATCCAATAGTTTCTAGGCCTCACAGAAGAGTTTCACAAGTCTACCTTATGCAGATGCAATGGTGCAGAGAAATATTCATTCTTTGCTGTCGTCACTACCAAAGAGTGGTTAAGAGTGTGGGACTCTGATATGGAGAACCGGGTTTGGTTCTCCACTCCTCTGCCTGAAGCTTGCTGGGTGACCTTGGGTCAGTCACAATTCTTCTAGAGCTCTCTCAGCCCCACCCACCTCACAGGGTGATTGTCGTGAACATAATAATAACATACTTTGTAAACTGCTCTTAGTGGGCATTAAGTTGTCCTGAAGGGCGGTATATAAATCGAGGGTTGTTATCATCATCATCATATGAGCTCTTTGCATTGTCAGCCTGAGGAGGGGACTGAGGCAGAGAAAGGAGACTCAGAGACCATGTGCAGAGATATAAAATGTGAGTGAGACATATATAAATATCCTAGTCAATCCTCATTATGGGGCAATATCCCTTCACTCACCAGGTGCAGGATATTCCATCTTCATATATATACTCTCCACTTATATATATATAAGAGAGTATATATATATATACACACTCTCCACTTTTTTATATATATATATATATATATATGTGGAGTGTGTGTGTGTATATGTATATACATATACATATACATATACATATACATATACATATACATATACATATACATATACATATACATATACATATACATATACATATACATATATCAGAGTCAATAGTTGACTCCAGTGAGAAGTAATATCATTCTGCAGACGTATTTGTTCAGATAATATTGAACTTCATTTAATAACTACATACAGCAAAGCAAACAGTGAACTATGAGAGAAAACTTGTTCATGACTTGTACATAAGATAGAGAGTTACAGTAACAGACCTTTTTTAACTGACACAAAAGGAATATTCATTCACAGCAGGGAGGGGCCAGTTCAATAGCAACAGATAAACAAACTGACACCATACAAAGTATCAAGCCTCCTTTCCATCTGCAAGTACTCCTCACTCTTTCTGTTCAAATTAGGCTACAGTGATTTATTCCAACATAAAAGGCCACAACTTTATTGTTTACAGCTTAACAGAGCATTGGTGCTGCATAGGGCATGGATTCCCTATCAGCTGATCTGCCTGTCAGCCGATCACCCCTTCACCCCCTCAGGGCACCAGCTGAGGGGAAGCACCATGGAATGACAGTAAGCAGGAATGCACATGGGCGTATGCCTCTGTGTGGTTCCCCTGTCACCAGGGAGTGAGCATGATCAGACAGCCCCTGAGATGGGCTTGTCACTGCCTTGCTCCGCTCCCCAGATCCCATAAAAATATCCCCATTATTGGTAAACAGAGCATGCAGGCTATGTTAACCATCATTAAAGTTGTGACAGTGTAAATAACCAACAACCAAAGCAACCCCAAAAGAAACTGCATGCAAGTAACACTATTGAAGGAAGGAGGGCTGAGTGGGATCACTGGCTCATGGCAAAATGCAAGGCAGTGAGGGGTGGCTGCTCACAAGAAGGCACAGGGCACACACCCTGGCCAGGTCAGCTGTCTCTGATTGGCTGGCTGGGCTCCAACGGGTGATAGGCTCCTGCCAGGTCACATGGACCAGGAAGGAGCTGCCTGGGCCAAGCCAGGCCACCACCATGAGCTTCCGCCAGCCACCCTTCCTGCTGCCCCGCAAACTGGCCTGCTGGTAAGTCGGCAGGCTGTGGCATCCCATGCCTTCTCAGGTCTGTCCCAAGTCTGTTGCTCTAGGCTTCTTCTTTGTGTTTTCATTGTCCACAGCCCCTCAGTAAACCATTAGCTGCCCACCTGAGAGAGGATGCCTGTTGGAAGTGGAGGACCGTGTGATGTCTCTTAGTTTCAGAAGGTGGAGGCTATAAAGCCAGAGAGATAGATAAGCCAGGACCCTTTTCACTGCTGTGGTGCTGTCCCTTTGATGTCTAGATTGCTACTCCCTGATAGGAAGGCAAAGGCAGAAAGACTGAACTATAAAATCTAGAGATGCCTGAAGTGAGGCAGAGATCCTCCCTTCAAGCTCTCTCTTGATCAATCAGCATGGAAAGGCTTGGCCAGCCCTTTGGATTTTTATCAGAGACCTTCCCTTGCAGATCTCTCCTGATCTATCAGTGCCAAGCAGTTTAGCCAACCATCTGGGTGATTGTGCATGTGAATGTGAGCATGCTTGGATGCTTGGATGTGAGTGTAGCTCCTGCTTGATGATCCCACATATTTTGTGATCAGTAAAGCTGCAATCTTGTTTTTAAAGCACATTGGAGTCCTTTTTCTCCCTCAGCTCGTAATGAATCCCCACAGTATGGGCAGTGTGATCACCTCTCGCCCATCTCACAGCCTCCATTAGAATTTATTTCTAACACCATTTTGGCTACATACAGCCTAGCTTCCATAACTTGGCTGGTGTCGCCTTCATTCTCAGGAGTAAACAGTTAACACATACTAATTAATTTCAAAATATGTAGATGTATGTCTTGGGTAATTTCAAGGTAAATGGCCAGAAGAAGAATTTGGGTTTAAAAGAATGGTGAGTTGGTAACTTTATTGTGAAGGATGAAAAAGTTGAACCTCTCTGCTACAACCACCTCCTAGAAATACAGTCTGTGGCTGGATAACAATTCCTTTATTTCCTCCACAGGAATCCTACTGGGTCTATTTCCGGTGAATTACAGTGGCCGCTCTACAATGCCACAGAGCAGAATTTCTTTTGCATCAGCACAGAAGTCCCCCAAGTTTTGCAGCCGTCTCCTGCTCAGCACTGTGATTTCCTGGCAAAGCATTTTTTGGATGAGACACGACAGAGTGAGTTCAAGCACTTGATGTACGGAAGTGTGGGCACATTCTAGCAAACTTGAATAGTGACTTAAGTCTCATTACAGTCGATGGGTCTTAAGTCAGCATGCTGAGAACTTTGATGTGAGCATGATACTTACCTTGCTCAAATTTGTTCAATTAGTTCCTGATCAGATCATCTACATTTTCCCTGGCGAAGTTCATCTTGGTCACAGCATCATGCTCAGCAGCTCTGCACATGCTTGTGCTCAGGGCTAGGCCACTGTGACTCCTTGTGCCCTGTCTAAGAACTAAATTGTGTCGCATACTGGAACAGAGCTCATTGAAGCAACCAAGGCTGCTTTCACAGCAAGGATTTCCCATGTCAGACACCTGACGGGTGCAGGTTTTTTTCATGTTTCCACATGATATCATTCTCTACCTATGCATACTACAGATATTTAACTGCCTGTTCCTTCCATAAAAAACAAAACACTCCCCCAAACACCTACCTGCTTTATTTTAAATTGTAAAAAACTTGTCTTTCCGGGGCAGGATACTATTGGCATGAGCAGTTTCTCATGTCTGAAGGAGAAGCAGGACAGTTGCAGGACTTTGGGTGGGAATACACGTTATGAAGGATGAGGGATGCTCAAGTGAACCTCATTTCACCTCTCCAACTTTCTATGCACTCATTCCCACTGTCACACTTCAATTTGATCTGCGTGAATACATTCACACGTTCAATATCAGTTCTTCCTCAACTGCTAAAAGTACCCCAGGCTGTTTACAACTGCCAGATTCCCCCACCTCCACATCCATTCATTGAAATGCAGGTCTTGACACTTTCTCACACCTTAAAGAAATGCAAATTGGCGAGTCAGAGGAGCCTAAAGTTCTTGCTCTACAGTGTCTATCCCTGGGAGTTCTCGCTGTGAAAACAGAGTTGAATTGGAGCTCTGCCCTCCCGATTCACTTGCAAATGCGATCACTTGTAAATGCAATCACACGCTTGCAAAGCAATCACACAAAGTGAGCTCCTGTGAATGTGGCATGCATGTGTGCTGACTCCAAGCAAGACGCAGCCTGCATGTGAATTGAGGACCGCACATAAAATCCTGCCCTTGAGCATCCCCAGGTTATTCACAACGCGTATTTCCACTCTTTGATGCAGTGCTAGTCAGTTACTCTTTTCATTTGTTGATGGAAAGGCGCCAATCGCCTGCAGAAATTATCATGTGCATGTAAAGTGCCAGGTTGCAGCTGACTTAGGGTGACCCCAGAGAGTTTTTAAGGCAAGAGGAGACCAGAGGTAGTTTGCCATTGCCTGCCTCTGTGTAGCGACCCTAGACTTCCTTGGTGGTCTCCCATCCAAGTATTAACCAGGGCTGACTCTGCTTAGCTTCCAAAAGCAAAGAGATTGTGATGGCCTAGACCATCTAGTTTAGGAACAGAAGAAAACTTCCTTTTAGATGGGGAGGGAAAAGGGATTGTGGGCTCTGCAAGTACAAGGTGTTTTTAAAAGTAACGTTTGTTAAAAGATATTGTGTTATTCCTATCCAGCAGGACTCAGGCCCATAAAATTTTCTTTTTATAAATCACCCACAGCTCCGCCAGTCTTTTAGGGAAGGAGAGGGGATCATGGGGGATGTTTCAGCAAATAGGTGCAATTAATTTTTTAGAAGCTGTTACATTATTACTATACAGGGTTATTCATGTGATAGTAGAAAAGCCTTGGCTTGTTCAGAGGCCTGTGGAATTCAAACCCTTTGCCCAATTTGCTTGAAACTTGAGAGTTCTTTGAAGGGCAGGCAGAAGACACTTCGCTGCAATTTTGGTGACATTTGGTTGAAAAATGACAACTCAGCCCCCCGCCCCCCGCCCAATTCCCTCCATGAGAATAATAGAAGTACAATTATGGCTGGTGTGTGTGTGTGTGTGTGGAGTCTGCAATGGAAGTCTTCCACACTTTCTGAAAGGAAACAAACAACAAACCACAACAAGAAAAGAAAAAAAATCCACAAAGTTTTCAGTGGAAAGGTAACAAAAATAGTGTTAGTCATTGTAAGAGGAGAGAAATGAAATGAATACAGACAAGGTTTAATTTTTTTTAAAATGCTGGTGGTTGGCTGGAGCTCTCCTGCTGGCTGCTGCTTGACAGCCATTTTAGGAATTAGTAGAGAGAACTTAAGTGTGGCTGTGCAGAGAGGCACCTACTTTGGGGTCTGTGTTCTGTACAATTTGGTGCCATTAAGAGGAAAAACAGCTGCCCCAGAGCCTTCAGTTGGTTCTACCTCCCTTTCCCCATTAAAAAGAATGGCCATGAAAATCATGAGAATGGAAAAAAACTAACGCATTTGGACCCTGTCTTGGCAAAGCCCCACCTGAAAACTACCCAGTCATGTCAAACATTTCACTGAACAGCCCCAGATCTGAACCATAACAAAAAATTTCTAGATGAATGCCCCTAGTAATTAACCTTCAAGCAATCAAATTGTTGAAAAGATAGAACTTACAGTTTATTGAGATAGATTACACTCACAGCAATATCTTGTAGAAGAAAGAAAGATTCCTAGCCTAAGGCCTTACTTCCCTTATACCATGGCTGACTAGTTCAGCATTGAGGCGGCATGAGTGTGAGAGCCAAACTACAAGTGACGTCTTACACAGGTTGGACACTAGTCGGCTTCCCTCAAGTTTTGATGGGAAATGTAGGAACCCTGGTTTTACAGCTTGGCTCTCCCTTACAGCTGCAAGACCAGGATGCCTACATTTCCCATCAAAACTTGAGGGAAGCCGACTAGTGTCCAACCTGTGTAAGACGTCACTTGTAGTTTGGCTCTGAGAGGGAAATTCCACACTGCAGGGGAGAGAGAAGTATATACAACCTCTCTGTTTGGAGGCCATGAGGCAAGAGAGAGAATCTCTCAAAGGAAACAGAGAGAGTGGAGAAGTCAGGTGGTGTTCTTACCTTAGAGCCAAGCTACAAGTGACGCCTGACACAGGTTGGACACTTGTCAGCTTCCCTCAAGTTTTGGTGGGAAATGTAGGCATCCTGGTCTTGCAGCTGTAATGGAGAGCCAAGCTGTAAAACCAGGACGCCTACATTTCCCACCAAAACTTGAGGGAAGCTGACAAGTGTCCAACCTGTGTCAGGCGTCACTTGTAGCTTGGCTCTTAGACAAAGAAAAGCAGTTTACTTATCAAGGGAGTAGTAGACACAGAGAGACATTTGGTGCTCCTCAAAGTCCAAGGCGTGCCAAGTCACCTATTGCAACACTTTAGTATTGGATAAGTAGCATTGCCATAAACCCCTCTTTCTTTGGGGATTTGTAAGCATTTGGTTGTGTGGCCTTGAATAGCTGCTTTTATTTTGCAGGTTTGTTCCCAGAAGATGAGAGGAACAAGACCAGAACTTAACAGAGGTTATTTGTGATCATGGTCAGTTTGATTTTCAAGCATATTATTTGTGAGGATCACAGCATCACTGGCCTAGTGGGCCATTTTTTTAATGGGTTACTCTCTACAACGTGCTTTTAATATCTTGCACAGTCTGCCTCTAGTAACAACCGAGCTCCTGTATCCTGGTGCAATTTGTGTTCTACTTCTAGACTTTATTACAAAAAAGTGGTCTGAAGTCTCACAGTGCAACTCTGTCCAAGAAGCTAAGAGGACGTGGGCCTAAGCAACACTGGAATGGAACACCACCTGTGAACTCCCAAGTGCAGTGACTCGAGCTCCTTGGAGGAAGAGAAGGGTGAAAATAAAGACAATTCCTTCAGGGATTATGAGAGGAAAATTGCTTTCTCACACACTGTTACAAGCGTACCACTGAATCCCTGTGTGGTGTCAGTTCCAACCTCTTTTCATGGAATTGTTGGCTCTTAGTTTAGCTTAAGCCGTTCGTACTACATCATATGTCTGTCTGATCACATCTGCCTTCTTAACCCCTTGGTTGTGAGGTGGCAAGTCAGGAAGTTAGGGCTGCCAAGTCCTATGGGAAGAAAATGGGGGATAGAGGGTTGTGGGGGAGAGTTGCACTGAGGGAAACTCGCCTTGGGGGCTCCAGCACACTCCCCATCACGCCAGAAATGACATAATTCCCAGCATGACGCAGAAGTAATGGTGGTGCTGGGCCAATTGAGTAAAAATTAACCCCAAATACTAAACTGGGAGCCAATTTCTGCTCAATTGGGCCCCGGCACAACCTGTCGCCTTCACATTGCACCAGGACATCATTCCTGGCATGATCTGGGGGCACTCCAGAGACCATGGGAGCTCAACCCCCAATGCCATGTTCCCACCTGCACCCCCACCAGAGGGGTTTAATAGAATTAAGTGACTGGGGTTTAATGGCCCTGCTAACCTGCAAGCACCATTTCATTTGGTCCTCTGAGGCACTGAGGCACCTGCAGCCGCCAGAGTCTCTGCCAGATGATGTGTCACTCTCCCAGCCTGCTGGACCCTTGGGGGAGCTTACTTTGTCTCTTGCTTCTCCTTTCGTATGTTGTCACCAACTAGTTTTTTTTATGAATTACCTGTCAAGAGGGCCAGTACTCCCAGCTTCCCTACCACGTTGCTGTACTAAGACTCCGCCTACTGCCCACATCTCCCGCTATGCAACGCCTGGTTACAAAGGTGACAGCTTGCTGCATTTAGAATCATAGAATCATAGGGTTGGAAGGGATCTCTAGGGTCATCTAGTCCACCCCCTTGCACAATGCAGGAAATTCCCAACTATCCCCCACCCTGACTGCCCCAGTGACCCCTGCTCCGTGCCCAGAAGATGGCAAAACACCTGTGGAAAATTGCTACCTGCACCCTCCAGAGGAAATAGCAGGGCAGCAACTGACCACCTCCCTTGCCCTGGCACGCATTTTAAATAGCATGTTCAAACGGTGGAGGTCTATGTGGCATGGAGAACAATTACCAGGATTTAAACTAGTGTCCACGTACATGCTGTCTGCTCAGCAACAGAAGGAGCAAGAGAAACAAAAGAAAGGTGCCATCAATCAATTCTCTTGTTCCCCCACTCTATGCATGGGGGAATTCTATATATTCACCAGATGTTTTCTTAGCCAGACCCCCAATTTTGCATGTATGTGTAGCTGGCCCAGGACAGAATAGGGATTCTGTTGCTGGACTGCCCATCCTCCTGACCAACAGTTGTCCTGCCCAAGTGACAGAGGCAATCTCAGACTTGGCATTGAGGACTGTGAGGTTTATTGTCCTTGGAGTCTGCACATGCAGAGGCTGCACTAGCAGGAGCAGCTCCATACTTCATGGCTGTCCTGCACTTGGCAGGCAGCAGGTAGGTGAGCCTGCCTGGAGTAGGCTTCAGGCTAGACTAGTGAGGCTGGGAGGGAGGCTCCACTAGTCCTGGAGGCATGGAGCACAGGGCTTATGTCTTGCAGACCGGTTGATCCAGCCATGCAGCCTTCCCAGTTCTCAACCGAAATAGGCTGGGAGTTAATCTGGCTCAGCTGCACTTGCTGACAGGCATGGAGGGTCCTGAAGCCGAGCTGCCCCTGGGCCGGGATCCAGCAAAACAGCACTACTCTCAGAGCCCTGTTCGGGATCCAGGTGGGGATTGCGTGCTGCTAGTCTGGCACTTTGCCTCCTTTGTTCTCTCTCCGCCCAGTTCTTCTGCCAATGCTGCTTTTGTGGAGTGGGTACTGGGAGGCCACAGGCCTGGTCTTGAGTCTTATCTGGTGGAGGCCTGTGGGTTATCTCAGATGCTGGTGGCAAGGTCTCCCTAGCAGAATCTGGCAGGGTGGGCTCTCTGGCGCTGCTGGAGTGTGGTGTGCAGTGTCGGTCTCTCTCTGATCCTTCTGGCCTTCCTGGTTCCCTGGCCTTGGCTCCACTGGCTCTTCCTCTGAGCCATCTGAACCAGAGTCCCTAAACTGGTCAGAGGGTGTCAAGATGACTTAGGTTTCCATGATAACCATGGGTCTGTTTCAAAACATTCTAACAACTATGCATAGTGAGTCATACATTTGATTTGGTTATCTTTGGGGATAAAATGTGTGGTTTGGTCCTGGGGGAATTTTCCACTTTGCCCGTCATAGACTAACCATTATTCAGTGAGATTTAGACTAACAGAAACCTGGAACCCTTGGCAAGGGTGGGGGACAATTAAGAGATGGTTGCCTCAGGAGACTGATGGATCCAGAGGATTTCCTGTGTATTTTCCAGTCAGCAAGCCAGGCACTCCTGGTGCAACCCTGGTTGACCTGTAGAATACGAAGGTGACCTGGGCTGTGCACACAATTGCCCCTGTGTGCCCCCTCTTCTTCCATGGAATCTGGAATGCCCTTTGGTCTTCTGTGGAGCAACAGATGATGAAACAATCTAGTTGAAGATTAAAGTGCAAATAGAGAAAAGCCCAAACCAAATGTGACCGACAGCACATCTTTGACAGTGACGGCAGTGAAGTGAGCTCACTTTTCTGCCACCATTGCATCTGCATGTCATCCAGCAGAGCATTTCTGGATTTTGAAGGGGCTCTTATTTCATGCCCCGGAGGGTATTGACCTGGAACACATACAAGCCTGCTGTGATTTCTTTGTGATAGATTTTTCAAATGAAATTGCTCCAATTCCTCATGATTTAGATAGCACAGTTGGATTGGGTCAATCTCAGGATGATATTGGACCACACTCTGGTCCTAGTTGCATGGATGACTTCTAGATGGTAAGGCCTGATGACGTTCACAAGGTGATTTGAAGGTGTAACCTACCACATCCAGTCTTAACTCTTGCCTAGGGTTCCCAGGTACCTGCCAGTGGTGAGCAACCCCCCTGGCAATTGTCCGCCACTGGCAGGCATCCTGGACAAATGTGTGGCACCAGTGCTCCTGGCTGGGCATGATGATGTCACTTCCTGAAGTGACTTTATCAAACTGCCCATGTGAGTGTTCCAGCGTTTTGCACAGGTCCCATTTCAGCCCCAAATAGGCCAATTCTTAAAGAATTGGCCCTGCATGAAGTGTGAAGGCATTCCCGCAGTCCATGTGACAACACGCAGAGTGTGTACATGAAGAAGAAGTCCACTAAGTATTGTTCCCCCTCCCATTGGTTGCCAGGGAGACCTGGCAACTCTACTCTTTCCCTTCATGGCTAATAGCATCGTGCTGGGCTGGTTGACTAGATCCAGGAGGTAATAAATGCCTCTCTCTGAGAAGATGTAGTTCCAAACATTTTGAAAGAGTAAGTTGTGAGGTCTTACCTGAAGAAGACATCTCTGGATCCAGATGACCTGAACAACTGCTGCCTGATAGCTAACATTCCATTCTTGGACAAAGTGCTCAAGAGGCTAGTTGCTACAAAACTTTGGATGGTTTTGGAAGAAGTGGATTATCTGGACCCATTTAAATCTGGCTTTAGCCCTGGGTTTGGGACAGAAATGGCCTTGGTTGCCTTGATGGATTACCTTCACTGGGAGAGTGGCAGAGAGAATCCATCCTTGTTGATTTTCCTGGACTTTTCAGTGGCTTTCAATGCCATCAACCATGGTAGCCTTCTGAAGAGGCTGTCTGGATTGGAAGTAGGGAACACCATGATTTGGTGGTTCCCTTCTTACTTTACCAATTGATTCCAGAAGGCTGTGCTGGGGGACTGCTACTTGGCCCCATTGCATTTATGCTATGGTGCCCATATGGTTCCATCTTGTCCCCCATGCTATTTAACATCTACATGAAACTGCTGGAAGAGATCCTCAGGGGCTTTGGATTAAGATGCCACTATATGAAGATGGCAACCAGTTCTACTTCTCCTTAATAGCTTAATCTGTGGTCCTGTAGATGTCCTTATAAGGTGCCTGGAGATGGTAATGAGCTGGATGAGGGCCAATAAGCTGAAACTAAGCCCAGAAAAGACTGAGGTGTTGTTGGTTGTTGTGGATTGTCTAATTGTTGTGTTGTTGTCCAATGACAAAGCCGCTTGAAGACTGAGAATTTAGCCTGTCCTTGAGGGGGTTGCATCCCCCCTGAAAAAGCAAGTTTGTAGCTTGGGGGCGCTGCTGGATCCTGGGCTGAAACTAGAGGCCTAGATCTCATCTGTGATGCATAGCAACTTTTATCAGCTCCAAATGGTTCACCAGACCCATGCAGCTGATTCCTTAAAAAGCATGATCTAGCCACAGTGATCCATGTTCTGATCAAATCCAACTTAGATTGCTATGAAGCATTCTAGTGGGGCTGCCTTTGAAAATTGTCTGGAAACTTCAACTGGTCCAAAATATGGTGGCGAGGCTATTGATAGGGGTTGATTACAGGAATTGTATCACCCCATACTGAAAGATCTGCACTGGCTACTCATCACCTTCTGGAAACAATTCAAAGTGGTGGTTCTTTTCTTTAAGGTCCTGAATGCCTTGGGGACAGGGTAACTGAGGATCTAGCTCCTTCTGTAGTATTCAGTCCTCCATTTAAGATCTGCCTCTCAGGCCCTGTTCCCTGTTCCCCTGCCTTCAGATGTGAGGCAGGTGGCGAATAGAGATAGGACATTTTTTGTGGTGGCATCTTGCCTCTAGAATACTCTCTCCCTTGAGGCTCTCTTGGCACCTACTGTACTTTTTTACAGGTGCTGGGCCAAAACATAAATTACCTAGGCTTTTATTTAGGAGGTTTATCTTTCCAGCAGTTTAAGGGTCTCACCACACTAGACAAAATACACTCGAATTACACGAGTAATTCGAGTGTCTTTTGTAATCTGAATGTAATTCGAGAGTAATTCAAATATATTTCATCTCGTGTGGTTTGACCCTAATGTTCGGATTCTGTTTTATGGATAGTTTTTGTGCTGATATGTCCAATGGCTTTTTAAAATGGCTTGTTTTTTGTATTGCGATGTTTTAATTTCAAGCTGCAGGGTTGGCATAGAAATATCTTAAATAAATAAATAAAAATATTACCCTTGTAATCTGTTAAAGTTGTCTTTTGCAGATATGGCATGTCTCCCTTTTCCCATGAGTATTTCTATTTAATACTAAAGAAACAGTTGGTTAGTCAAGTAACACATGAGTCTTTCTTTCCAAAAAGAACCAACATTTCTGGTCTTCTTTTAGAAGAAACAGGTTATAAAAACCAAAGCAGAACTGGAAGTTATATTGGCAGAGATTCTAAATATCGGTCATGTTAATGACATTGGTTGCCAAATGCAGAAAGGCAATGAAGCTTCAAACCAGTCCAAATATTCCCTCTCCCCCACAGACTGTTTCTGTTTGGGGTAACAGCACAGGGGGAGGCCAAAGCCCCTGTGCACTGCTGTAGTCCCACTCCCAACTGGAGCAAAAATCGTGTGTCTGAGGAGAAGAGGAGAACGTTGGATCCAGGTTCACCAAAATATCAAACCCTGTGAAATTTGTCTTGTGGAAGTCAACCTTAGGGGACAAAAACTGACATTAAAAATGGTTCTCAGAAAGCAGGATTCTGCACCCAGCATTGTGTGACTGCCTAGTTTCTGAAGGAATCATGGTATCCCCTTAGCCACCATGGGGCTGAAAGGTGAATGGAGAGAAAGGGAATGGATAAGCAAAACGATGGGCTAAAGAGGCAGAGCGACTTTTTCTATTTATTGCAATAGTTTTCTGACTGGCAACACATGGTATAGAAGGACTCGCCAGTCACTTTGTTTCTTCTTATCCTTCCGCAAGCAGCCCCACTGTTGACATTACAGCCTTGTATCTTGTACTTTATTATGCCTTCTGCAGGTAGAGAGAGAAAATCAAAGAACTGACAACATCAGAAGGTATCATTTCCCACCTTCCTCAATGAACTCTGGAAAATGCAGGACGAAAGCCAGAACCACCAAGTAGCCCATGAAGCATTTTGGAAGATCAATGTGGAGGGACGTGACCCCCTCTTGCCTATCAAACACCCTGTGGTTCTATAAAATAACATATTGTTGTGGGTTTGGCTGCCGATCCCTGTGGCTTCAGTGCCTCCTACAAGACGAAGGGAATGGCGATAAATCTAGGCAGGTCTCAAATGTCAGGATATATTCAAGTGTCCCTTGGCTCTGGGGGAGGTCAGCTTCCAGCCTAGTTGGAGCGAAGGAGCAGACAGGTGTGAAAAGGAAGTGCAATGCTGAGATGCTGAAGAAGACAGAGAAAGAAGCAATGGTCCACTGCGGTGAGGTGGCTGAAGCCAGGAATGAATACAGGATCTCTCTCACTTTCTGAGAATCTGATGCAGTAGAGTGGATCTTCTGCTTTGCAGGAGTGGCTGCCTATCTCCACTGTTGTTGTGTCTGTACATTTGAACTAAAGTATATACTACAAAAAGATACAAGTCACCTTGCTGCTTGCAGATTTGTGACTTGTGATTTCGCTGATTTGCTAGTCATACTTTGATCACATGACTCAGTCTCCAGTTTTTAGCGCCACCACCACACTATCATTGCAATCAGGAAATGGTTAAATTTTGTGGGGAATGTCTACTGAGTAGACATCTGCATTTGTGGATTTCACTACTTACAGTATTCCCAAGAACAGATCTCCCATAAATGATGAGGCTCTCCAGTACTCTTTCCTCCAAAAGGAACGAGCCTTTCAAGTTCTGCTTGGAGAGGTGGGGCACGTGTAACAGGATAATGCCCCCTCCCATCACTTTGACATAATGATGCTGAGACCAACTAGACATTACATTGAGCCATGGGTCTAACCCGTGGCTGCTGATGCCATTTTAGAGAAGAATTCAACTGTTTGTGTAGGACCGGCCATGTAGACTGGTCCCTGAAGGACAACACCAACAAAAGTGGACCACAAATGAAGGCAAAAACAATGAACCAATCAACAGCAATATATTACACCATATGAATGAATCCAATGAACAAGTAAGATAATTGCCATAAATTGCCACCGTCAAAAAACAGTTCACAACCGTTCTGTGTCTTATATGCTTATATATACCAGTATAGAATGAAAAGAACAGGACACTATCAATTCAAAAGGTACAAGAAAATCTACAAATTCAAAAGCTGCAAGAAAGTCCAGGTAAGCAGGTAAGTAACTCAGTTCTCTGAACAGTACAATTCCACTAATCTTTTCTCTCTTCCTTGTTCTGTTTGTTTCCTTTTAGGTGGTCGATTGCAGACCGGGACACCCAGAGGATGTAGCCCGCCAGCCCGATATTCAGGGCCAGCAAAGTTCCTGATGTTTTGTTGAAACCTCTTCGGGGGCAGTTAACAACTCCACCACAAACATACGAAATCTTTCAGCACCAAACAATCAAAAGGTCCGTAATGGCGTCCCTAATGGCGACCGAGCGCTCACTCTATACTTGTATTGGCCATATAAGACACAGAAGGGTTAACTGTTTTTTGACCATGGCATTTATGGCAATTATCTTACTCGTTCATTGGATTCATTCATATGGCGTAATATATTGCTGTTGATTGGTTCATTGTTTTTGCCTTCATTTGTGGTTCACTTTTGTCGGTGTTATATTGCATTATTGAAGGCTCCTCCATTTCTCGATTTGGTCCCTGGAAGAAGCAGAACACTCTCTCCACGTACCCCACACCATTTGTTTCATTAGCAACTTACTGTTCAAAATAATAACAGTCACACATTTTTCACCAGCTTTGGCCACACATTCAGTGGCTTTTGAGAGGCAGCCAATCCAGGGGATATCCAGGTAACATTGTTTACAATGCAGGTCACTGGCTGCAAGGTGAGACATAACACAGAGGTTGCATATGAATAACTAAGCTGCAGCATCTATCACATGTGAAAATAAGAAACTTATTGCCTCCCATTCCATTATACTTTTTTTGCAGTTGTGGCCGCCTGCCCTGGCCCACCACTGGCTCCTCCTTTGCGACTGTCTCCTACCTCTAGAGGGCCTGCTAGGCATCATCGAGGAGAGGAGAAGGGATTGTAACACAGGATCCTCCTCCTCTCCACTGTCTTCTGCTCTACAGCACTCTGAACAGGATCATTTACAAGAATGGCCCACCCCTCAATCTTTTTGAACTTGTTGGCACCTTTAGAATTCTGAGACAGGGGCCGTTGCCACATGGCTTATTTTGTTCTGGAAAACAGTGAAATCTTGCACGAAATCACACGAGAAGACGTTGTTATTGCGCAAGAAGACGCGATAACAGCATCTTCTTGCACGAGGTTTCGCTGTTTTCCGGAACAAGGTAAGCCGTGTGGAAATGGCCAGGGTGGTGGGTGCAACCACAAGATGGCTGCCACAAGAGGCAAGGTCAACCACAAAATGGCTGACGCATAGGGTTCCCATTCCCATAGTGGGAGTGAGGGTTCCCCTGCTCCCATCTTTCACCCCACCACCACTTACCTAGCTGGGGGGGGGGAAGGCCAAGAATAGGCCTTCTGGGTGTGTTCCCGGCCTGGGGCCAGTGCGATGACATCACTGATGTCATCATGCCACCCTGAGAGCATGTGCACACTCCCCATCTTGTGTGATGATGTTACTTCCTGGAAGTGACATCATTTCACCAGCAAGAGACCGTGCTCACGCGAGGAGAACAGAGACAACCTGCAGAATGTAAGTGCCAGGCCCCCTTGCCCTGCCAGGAGGGTAAGGGGACCTGGCAATCCTACTGCCACAGGAGGTAGAGCCAACCACAAAATATCAGGGAGTGAGGTCATGCTTAATTCTACCAGTAAATTCCAGCATTTCAGACAAAAGCTGTTTAACAAAGCCTTTTAAAATGAACATATTATTTAAAAATATTTTCTTGTATACATAGTTTACCTTCAGTCATGCAGTGAAAATCTTGTGCTGTGGTAGCAGTAGCTGCCAAAGCAACATTTTAAAAAATAAGTACAGCTAATCTGATCTCCGTTTAGGGTTGACAGGTCCCTATACCTTCCTGGCACGATGATGTCACTTCTGGGATGTGATGTCACTTCTGGGATGTGACATCATTGTGTGGGCAGCAGGTGTGATCCTGTGCTTTGTGCAGACCAATTCAGCTTATTTGGGGCCAAAATTGGCTCCTGTGATGTGTAGGAGCGTGCCCGCTACCAGCACAATGACATCACTTAAGGAAATTACAGGCCAGTTAGCCTAATGTATGTCTTAGCTGTGTTGTTCTACATCCGTAAGGCATAAAATGGCCTTTTCATTTAAATCAGGGTCTAATGAAAATGTAAAACCTAGCCAGAATTTGCTGATTCAGTTTGTCTTGCGGATTTTGTCCCACTTTAATAGAATTCAGCAACATTCAAATAGTGCATGAGAGGCCCAGATTTGCTTCTTTTACTATCTGGTGTGTGAACAATTATCTAGGGACAGAAAGAGATTCATGTTTCCAAAGCCAACGAAGACAGAATAGGGAAAAGGTAGACCAGAAAGCTTCTGTTCAAACAGATTCATCAAAGAATATAAGACAAAAAGTTTTTAGCCCCTTAAAAGACACACGTTATGCCATGCACTTTTGTGAGCTAGAGGCCTCTTTATCTGATTGAGTTCTTGTTCTTCTGGCTGCTGCAAACCAATATGGAATAAGCCATTGGACTGTGCCCAGATTAAAATATCATAAATCTCATAGTCTGGAGGGGCTACTTCAGGGACAGTATAACAAGATACTGATGTGTTAGTCAAACCCTTGACAAACACTATAAATGAAATTTGTGCCTCCAGGAGCATTGCTGTAGTCTTGATCAATGACACCAATGATTGTTTCATAGCACATGGAAACATGGATATTATCTGAAGCTACTTTATATGGAATCTGGCCGCTGGTCCTTCTAGCTCAGTATTGTCTAACCTAACTGGAAGATAGGTCAAGCAGAGAAAAATCTTTCTCACCATCCTGGAAATCTTGGAAATGCCAGGGTATGAACCTGGGTCTTTGTGCATACAAAGAATGGACACACTGAGCTAAAGCTTCCCAATCAACACACGTGTTCTTCCGAATATACACATGTATTGACTACATGGGCTTGGATTCGATGTAAAATTTCCACTACCAGCAGGAAGGATTGATGCCCTCCCAGCCACCCCAGATCTCCTTCTTCATACTGTCCCCTGTCCCCCAAGAGGAGCATTTTGGGGGGTCATTTAGGGCTGTCATGGGATTTGATGAACTCCTGTCCCATAGAGGGAAGTGCTGCAGGACCCAAAATATGGGTTTTCCTTACATGAAAATTAAATGTACGGTGGCCCTGAAAGGAGAAATTGGTTCGTTATGCCATGAGCTGATTGGTAGCTTTTCAAGTTTCCTTTTAAATTTCAAATCTTTCATTTTCTTGAAACTGGGACTTACCTCCAAGTGTGAGGAAAAACAAAGAACAGACTGTGAGAAGGGCTTTGGCCATTCTGGAGTGGGCTGAACATCAGACGCAGTGTCAGTCAGGATCTTTTTATGCTCCCACTTAATGTCTACTATCTGGGCTTGCTCCTCCTTCGTCACTGATTTACTGCTATCAGATTGAAAGTGAGCTCCAAGAAGACTGTTTTATGCCCCTTCAAAGCCTCCCATGTGTCTTTGCTCCAGTTTTGTAAATCTTACTTTGTGTTGATTTTGTCATTAATGAACATGATATTCATAACTGCATGGTTTGAAATTTTAATTCCTTTGCTTTTGTATTCTAAAACTGAAAAAAAGGCTTTCTTGTCCTTGCAAAGGCTGTTTTAGATCATGAAGTATGATGGGCAGATATCAGCTGATGAAACTTCACAGCAAAAAACATGTCATCTGCTAAGGTCTAGAAGCTAATTGCTCTGAAAAGTACAGGAAGAGGTGCTGGTGAAAACACTTGACACCACTGAAAGCATCCAGTCACAGCAACTTTAATACAATTTATGGAATATGCAGATAGAACTTTACTCGCAGAGATAGTGTGGTGTACTGGTTAGGGTGTTGAACTAGGAGTTCCAGGTTTGAACACCAGGAACTCCATCCAACCAGATTAACTAGCTGATGTTCTGGCCAAACAGTCCTAATTACCTTTTCCATTTTCTGCCCATTGTAGCACCACTTCACTGGCTTTGGGAAGGTTTTGAATAGTGGACTGATTTAAGACAAAGTGGCAACCCAGTTTTCTTTTGTCGCTGCTATTAGATAGAGTTGGTTTAAACTTACTGTGTGCTTTTAAGGATTCTGGATTCTAAAATTTGCTTTGCTTCATGTAATTGTTTGTGAATGGGCTGCATGTATGTGATCAGTTGCTGGCATTCATGTAGAGGCATGGTGTAGTGGTTTGAGTGTGGGACTAGGATCTGGGAGACCCAGCTTTGAATCTCTACTTGCCATGGAAGCTTGCTGGGTGACCTTGGGCCAGTCACACTCTCACAGTCAGGTGTCTGTGAGAGTTGGTGTCTCACAGGGTTGGTGTCAGGATAAAATGGAGAAGAGGAGAGTGATGGGGGAATGATTTGGGTCCCCAGTGGAAATAGAAATGGATTCTATAAAGTATCCCAAACAAGTAAGGTTTGGAAGGGGTGTATCAGTCCTTGACCATTGTCTCATTTCGAATCATCTAGCTGAGAAATATTCTTCTCCTAAAGGTCATCTCTATGCAGCATTTATGGATCTCTGTGCAGATTATGACTCAGTCCCACCAGAATGCCTATGGGCAAAATTGGCTAAGACAGTGATAGATAAAAGGCTTCTGTGGTTAATTTACAGACTGTATGAGAACCCAACTGTACAGATTTGCTGTAGTACAGAAGGGCAACTATCACCTATTCCTCTCATGCAAGGTGTTAAACAGGGTTCTCTTGAAACCCCTCTACTGTTCAACCTTTATGTGAATGACATGATCCGTTATTTGCAAAAACTAGGATTCCATGTTCCTCCATTAGCTAATCGAGAGATTGCAGAGTTGCTCTGTGGAGACGATGCTATGCTGTTATCCAGATCAGAAGCTGGATTGCATAAAGTATGGAAAATGTTTATCAAGTACTGTTCTCAGAAAGGATTACTAGTGAATTATGAAAAATCTAAAAAAACGATCTTTTCAAAAAAATCTTGTATCAGACAGAGGTTGCGGACTATTAATGGGAAAAAATAGAACAGGTACCCATTTTAAATATCTAGGTGTAGCGTTTACCTACAGTCTTACCTCGAAAGCCCATATTCATTCAACAGCAAAGATTGCTGGGGCAAATATAAAGGCTTTCATATGTTTTTTCTATTCCAAAGGAGGGTGATACATTCCTGCAGCCATCAAGGTTTTCAATGCTCAAGTTATCCCACAGAATTTATTTGGGGCAGGGAGTGGATTAACAACAACAATGGGCTTTTGTACTACTCTTTTGGACAGATTCGTGCCCACTCAGAGAGGTGAACAAATTCAGTGTTATTATTATCCCCACAATACAGCTGGGGAGGTGGGGCTGAGAGGAGTAGCTCACCCAAGGTCCCCTGCAGAGCTCATGGCAGTAGTAAGATTCAAACCAGCAGAGTGCTGATTCACATCCTGACCACTTAACCACTACGCTACAGCAGCTCTGAGACCACTGATCGTCCACTTCTTCAACTTTTATGCTGGGTAGCAGGTGCGTCAAATTGTGTAGCAGGGACCACATTCCGAGTCAAATTTGCACAGTGCTCTCTGGAGTCTAGAGCCTGGACAGATGCTTTCAACTTATGACTGAAGGCCCTTTTCTCAATACTCAATAATTGGGAGGCCTTCTACAGCTACTTAAGCAAGATTCCTTTAGACGTGCATGGGGAAAATACGTGAACAATCGATTAGAATTCCTTGGCTTCTCTCCTGCTTTGATCAGAGATATAGGCTATATTGAAGATGTAAGGCTGGTTAAAAAAAGGATAATTGCGTTTGATCACAGCAGCACACAGGATTGTGCAAGGTGCGTATGTTCTATCTTTGCACTGGGGATTCCACCCTCTTTGACCCTTCCCTTATATTTAAGCCTCCTTACAGCTCCTGGCCATAGGCACGCTTTTATGCTTGGTAGATCAACAGTGAAATCTTAAGCAGAGTTACTCCAGTCTAAACCCATTGAAGTTAATAGGCTTAGACTGGAGTAACTCTGCTTAGGATTTCTCTCTCTGTCTTGCCAGCTGTTCAGTTTAGAGGGTGATTTATCAAGACTCGCTGGGTGCATGCATACACATACGCATGCATGCAAATATACATACACGGCTTTTTTCTGGGAAAAGAGGTGGTGGAACTCAGTGAGTTGCCCTTGGTGAAAATGATCACATGGCTGGTGGCCCCGCCCCCTGATCTCCAGACAGAGGAGAGTTTAGATTGCCCTCCGCGCTGCTCCAGCGCAATCAAAACTCTCCTCTGTCTGGAGATCAGGGGGTGAGGCCACCATCCATGTGACCATTTTCAAGAGGTTCCGGAACACCGTTCTGCTGCGTTCCAGCTGAAAAAAAGCCCTGAGTGCGATACTCACGCAAGGCTGCCAGCTTCCTCCGTTTACAAAACAGAGGCAGGCAGTGATGATAGTGCTTCTGTGGCATTTTGTAAATGGATGGCTTCAAAAATCGCACGAGGAAGCCAGCAGCCTTCCATGAGTACCGCACTATTTTAAAGACATGTGAAAACGGCCTCAATAAAAAAAGCCACATCCTCCAGCATGCAGGATCTGAGCAAGTCTGTTAATGATAGGATGTTTTAGAGGTCTTTCATTTATAGAGTTGCATAGGTCGGAGGCGACTTGACATATAATATAACACACGTAAATACTCTGACCATGATTGCAGCTGCATATCTCATGTAATAGATCACCTTGTTTTATTCTGTGACCGATGGACCCCTCTCAGAGACCTCTGGATGGTAAGCAATCCAGAGTAAATATCATCTGCCTCTTGAATCTCACATGATTTCTTTCCTACTGGCGGATATTAACCTAGAAATAAATTTTTAGCCCTTGTTGTCTCTTTAAGTTGTCTGTAATTTTCTATCTTAATCTTTATTGCTTTGTCTTTTATATTTGTAACTGTATTGTTTTGCTCAAGACCTTTCGTCAGAGGAGCGTAATCCGAAAGGCAGGGCATAAACGAAGTAAATAAATAAAGACGCATGCAAGCAGAGGGAATTTAGATATGTTGAGAGACCTAGTTTTTTCCCTCCCCACCCTTTATTTGTACTAGTTTTAGCACAGTCTATGTGACTGTTTCATTACTTTCCTATTTGCAGTGCAACACAATTAAAATATAGTATGAGTTTTTTGGTGCCTCAATGACTTTCAATGAACTTAGACCTCAGTAAATTTACGTAGGATTGAATTGTGAATGGAGTGCACAAACATTATCTATAGTTGGATAGTATGGGAACAGGAAAAGCCAGAAATGGTTTTTTGTGTGGAGGAGACAGGTATTGTAGCCGTGTTAGCCTACTTCAGACAAAATA
Source organism: Eublepharis macularius (assembly GCF_028583425.1). NCBI lineage: Eukaryota > Metazoa > Chordata > Lepidosauria > Squamata > Eublepharidae > Eublepharis > Eublepharis macularius. Next base: position 156,608,899 of record NC_072793.1, on the reverse strand, counting down.
ATGAAGAGTTGAACACTAACACATTTACAGTGCAGTCCTATACAGTAGACCCTTTTAAGTCTACTGAAGTCAATGTTTAGAATGCTAAGCTTGGGTTCTAAGCATCTGAATACTCAAGATGGCGCTGTGATTGTGGTAGAAGGTTTTGTGGCTTCTGGCTCATGAAAGCCACCACGTATTAATTAAGTCTTTACGGTGTCACAAGTCACAGAAAATACTTTCCTATGAATAACAAGGTAAACGAAGACACAAATAAAAAATCAAATTGAAGGCAGGAAAGAACAAATGCAAATAGGTCTCATTAACGAACAAAATGAGCAAATCTGAAACCTTTTTGGTTTTTGTATATATGATATCCCATTACTGTCTAACTGCTGTTTGGTTATTACTGCTTTTTTATTTTATTTTTTTCATTTTCTTGAAGGGTTGCTAATGTCTAAGTGAGGCCTGGAGATTTCCCAGAATTAAGTTTCCAATCAATTCGTTTGAAAAACATGATCCGGCCCAGCCAATACACAAAAAGTAGAAGAGGTAGTCCATAACATCAGAAGCCACAGTCCTAATACCCTTCTTATTTTTTTTAAAAAATTGCACACTTCTTCAGGGTGTCATTACCTAATGCAGCCTACGAGTACATCACTTGCTGAATGCTATCTGAAATAATTGTCTATTTATGGAAAGTATTTTCTACCCTGGGAGGCTTATCACCAAAGGCTCCCCTTGATGAATTAATTTTGCAGATCAGTATGTTTCAGCCTTAATGATGTCTGTGTCCAGCTGAGAATATCTTGCATGAGATTAAAGTCTAAATGGTAAAGGAAAGGACATGTGGTGATCATTAAGAGGTCCTCATGTGACATTCAATTCCTTTCATCTGCTTACCTAGGAGGAAGAGGGGAGAGGTGCTAAAGCTCGAGCCATGTCACATCCCCTGCCCTGAAAACTCCTTCTCACAAACGCAGAATCTATATGGGTGGGCTGTGTGGTCTCCAAGGAAAAGGCACATACTTGAAGAAGCGCATGTTGATTTCACAGAATTTTTTTAAACTACACATTTGATGGTGGGTACCTCTCTGCCCACCAATTGCTGGTGATCAGCAGGAAGAGGCAGGCTGGCCAGAGATCACCCACAATCAGCAATCAGGCCAGGCAAATGGCTATACACACACCTCTGCATCCCACATAGTTACACTGGAAATGACAGCATTGCACAAGACCTGGACCAATACACTATTAACAATTCAGTACAAACATATAAACACAGAGGCACACACAACACCAAAGCCAGGTTACTGAAGGTATGCCAAATAAAACGAAAAAAGTCTTCCACCTATTGGCAGAAGACAATGATAGAGAGAGATGAAATTCCGTGGGGAGGGAGTTCCAAAGCACCATGACTGAGAAGGCCTTTTGTTGGGTTGCCACCTGTGTAGCCTCAGACAGCAGGGCACTCAAGGCCATTAAAGATGACTGGAGTGGATGCGTAGCTCCATATGGGAGAAGGCAGTCAATAAGGTATGCTAGTCCCAAGCTGTATAGGGTTTTAAATGTCAATACTAGCTAGGGTTACCAGGTCTGGTGAGAGGAAGTTTACCCAGAAATCACCTTTAGGGAGTCATCATGTGTGTGCTTTGTGCATGGTCCTGGCACGTATGCAATTCTTAGAGAATCAGCCTGTTTAGGGCCCAATTTGGCCTGGCACAAAGCACAGGAGCACGCCCATGGCCTGCACAATGACTGCACTCCTGGGAGTAACATTGTTGCGCTGCACTGGGAGCGTGCCCCAGGAGGCCCATTCCTGACCCCTACCCCCGCTAGCTAGGTGAATGGTGGCAGGGGGCAGAGGGTGGGAGAAAGGGATATCCTGCCCCCTCCGGGAAACCGGCAACCTTAATATTAGCATCTTGAATTGAGCCTGGAAGCAAATAGAGAGCAAGACTGGAGTGGTATGGTTCTTATGACCCACTCCAGTCAACAACATGGCCATAGCATTCTGTGCCAATGCTTTCAGACAGTCTTCAAGGGCAGCCCTAGTCTGACTCTACTGTGTTGGGGTTGGAGTCTGGGACAGCAACCCCTCCTGGGGTACCTTCTCCAGCCTGGGGCAAGGGATGGCTGTCAGAAATGGGAGAGGGGAGGGGTTCTGCTTGCACCTGGATCTCCCTTGTGATCAGTTATTTCACCAGCAGCCTCCCTGGCCTCTCCCAGCTCTGCCTTTTAAAGGGCTCTCCAACCACCCCCTTTGGGGAGCCATCTCTGGTAAAAGGACAAGTCTGGGGGCCAACTGGGTAACTTCATTTCCTGCCCTCTGGTAGAGTGCTACAGGCCTTTGGGTTTGTCCATAGCCACAGCTGCTCCTGCCTGGCCCTCACTGAGCTCCCCTGTGGCCCCGTCTCGCCGGGACACGTCCTCACCAAAGCCAAAAAGGCTGAACCTGGGGCCTTCCTGTTATCCGCATACTGATTGCCTCCCCCTGGCTACAGCGGTGGCAGCATTGGTGCTGCAAGCCACATCCCCACTTCTTCCACCACCCGCTCATTGCTAGCACAAGAGGATATTTTCTGCTGCGGCAGCCTGCCTGACCCAGCCACAGGACGTCTTTGAGGCCCCTCCTGGAGCCTGGTCTCCATCTCTGGTGCTGAGAGGACTGAGGATGTTAATGTACTTTTAAACTGTTTGCCTGTTTCTTGGAAGTGGAACCTAACCAACGATCAACAGAAACCGACCCTCTATGCCTTTAGAGTCACTAAAAGACTTATACTACAACAGTGGAAAAACAAAAGCCCACTTCCTGTAACTAATTGCATTGAGGAATTTATAAACTTACTTTGAACATACTGCCTACAGATAGCAATTGCGTATGGATTTACTTTTTAGATATATGGAAACCTTTTACAGAAGCATATGTATAGATTTGCCAACAGTGTCTCTGTTTTTGTTGCTAGCATTGTTTTTCTTGTTTGTTTCTTTTTTTGTTTTGCACTGATAAATATTTTTTTTAAAGAGAAATATGCCAAAGGGCTCCTGGCCCAGCTGGTGAATGTGGGCCAAGGGGCTGAGCCACACAAGTGCATTGCAATAATCTAATCTAGACCTTACCAGGGTATGCACCGCAGTGACAGTGGCAAGATCTTTCCCACCAAAGAAAGACTGTAGCTGGCTCACCAGCTGAGCTGATGCAAGTACCACTGGCCATCGCTGCCACCTGTTTATCCAACAGGAGGCCCAGGTCCAGCAGCACCCCCAAGCTATGAGCCTGCTTCTTTAGGGAAAGTGCAACCCCATTCAGAACAAGAGATATCCCAATTACTGGGACTACCTTCCTGTCACCAATAGTACCTCTTTTGTCAGGATTACGTTTTGGTGTATTAGCCCTCATCCATTCCAAAACTGCCTCCGAGTGCCTGTTTGCAGCTTCTGCAGCTGTCCTGGGATCTGATGGAAGTGAGAGATAGAGCAGAGTGTCATTTACACATTGATAGCAACTTAGCCCAGATCTCCAGAAGACCTCTCCTGGTAGCTTTATGTAGATGTAGAAAAGCATGAGGGACAAGATGAAACCTTGTTGTAGGACCCCAAAGAACCCAAAGGAGTTGGAGCAGCAGTCCCCCAGCACTACACTCTAAAATCGACCTTTGAGGCAGTACCAGAAATGCCACTGAGCAGTGCCTTGCATTCCCAGTCCTGAAAGGTGATCCAAAAGAATATCATGATTGATGGGTGTTAAAAACTGCCAAAAGGTGCAAAAGAATTAACAGGGTTGCACACACCCATCCATCTCCCAGCAACAGCAAGAGAGATAATCTTTTTTTCAACCTCTAGCCAAAATTAGATCTATAACAGATGTCACACTCTGCCTTTCTCCCCATCATTATCCTTTCCTCCAACTTTATCCTTACGATAACCCTCCAAGGTAGGTCTGGCTGAGATCATGTGACTGGCCCAAGGTCAGCCAGCAACCTTCTGTGGCAGAGTGGAGATTCAAATCTGGATCTTCTTGATCCTAGTCCAAACTTCTAACCACTACACCACACAGACTTGGATAGATCAGGATAAGTTAACCCTCCCCCTTGTTTTGTCACAGAGGTGATTCTTTCGACCATTTTCCTAGCTCCTCATGAGTTATCCTTTGCTACCATTGCAAATAGCAGAAGGATGTTGTGGAGCTATTCTGTGCCAGTATGGTCAGCTTCCCTTCCTTTTTCACACTGCAAATCCCATCAGCATCCTGGAGCAGGTGGCCAATTTTGGACCTGTCACTTTGATGACTTAGCCTGCCAAAGTCAACCTTCGCTTCCACGGCAAATAGCAGGAGGTGGGGACAACTGGTGCATATAACTGTGGTCAGGATGTTCTGATTCTCTTCCAGCACAGACGGATAAATCCTGCCCACTCACTTCCTAGTTATGAAGGTTAGCATCCCTCCCTTTTGAGCATGATGCACTCCACACCTGCCGCACCACAGACTCAGCCTCGGGTACCATGAGAAGTCTCTGTGCTGCCATCTTTACGGTGCTCACCTTTGCACTTGTAGGTATGTCTTTGCTGCAGGGCAGGAAGGGATTTGTAAGAAAATTGCTGTTGGGGTGATGGAAGCGGCTTTAGGGTGGGGTTTTTCATCCCTGAACAGTTGGTCCTTTTTCGTAGCCATGTTGGTCTGCAGTACAAAACAGCAGGACAGAACATCTCATCCCCTCACTGCAGCCCACTGATCTCCCTCAAATGCAGCTCCTGCGGGACAGAGGAATCTCTGGAACAGCATGAGGGGTGAATTGTGGGCTGCATCATGAAGGGGAAATGGGTGGAAATTACACCTCCCCTTTCATTAATGAAAAATTTAGACGGGATCATACTCAAAATATATGAACTTGATCCCACAGGTTCTATTTTTAATGTTATGTCTTAGGCAACAGGTAGCCTTTGAACCAATTTTCTCCACTCCGCGCAAGTGCCAATTCTGAGTTGAAAGTAAGGTTGCCAACATCCAGGTAAGGCCTGGGGATCCTTCAGAATTTCAACTGCTCTCCAGACTACAGAGATCCCTTCCCCTGAAGTAAATGGCAACTTTGGAGGGTGGGCTCTATGGCATCACAGCCCTGCTGAACTCCCTCCCCACCCCAAACTCCACTCTCCCCAGGCTCAGACCCCCAAATCTCCAGTAATTTCCTAACTGGGATTTGGCAACCCTACCGGAAAGACGGATTTGGACAGAGGGCATCTAAAACAGCAAGGTTTACTTTCAGACAACATGAGGCATGAGGAAATGTGCCTTGACCCTTCATCTCCCAGCTACTTCACAAAGCAGCCTCAGCAAAGATGCTTCTACGTGGGAGCTATATTCCCCGCTTCCCTCCCATTGCTACAATATAGCCAGGGGCAGACTGGCCATTAAGGAAATGCTCTTTCTATCTATCCCTGCAAAATTTCCCTTGTTTCTAAAGCAGTCCTGGCATCTACCTTTGCACACACACCCAATGAAATAAAAAACAAAAACAAATACACTTGTAAGCTTTCAAGAATCAGGGCTCACACCCTGAAAATCCTGTTGGTCTCTAAGGTGCCACTGAACCCAAACCCTGCTGTTCTACTGCAGACCAACATGGTTACGTACCTGAAACATAAACGGGGAAAATCATGTAGTTCACCTCTCTGTCTCTAACCTTATTATCTGGAATATCACTTCTATGTTGCTTCCTTTACAGTCTGTGGAATAAAATGCAGGTACTGTATACGGGAGATTCCTCATAAAGGCTGCCGTGACAAAATTACTGAATGTAATACTGACCCTGGCAGCACGTGCATTTCAATCAACATCTATTACAGTAAGTTCTAACAGTGTGTGATGGCCATGCATTGTGATATAGACCGCTTCAAATACAACAAATATTGCTGGGAGGTCCTGCTCTTTCTTTCAGCAGTTTTAATCCCTTTCTTCTTTTCTCCGCATAGAGCCTGCTCATTTGGGCTCTTCTGAATACTTGTCAGAGACGCTTTAGGTTGATCCTGCACTGGGCAGGGGGTTGGACTAGATGGTCTGTACGGCCCCTTCCATCTCTATGATTCTACGATTCTGCGATCCTGCAGAGAAATAGCCACCCTTCCCCTCTGACTTCTCTTAGAGCAGAACCACAAGTGACAAAAGGCACAGATTGGACACTTGCCAGCTTCCCTCAAGTTTTGATGGGAAATGTAGGCAGCTTGGCGGAATGTTGGACAAGTGACAGTTGAAAAGTCCACTGGACAGCAGTCAGAGAGCCAAGCTGCGAGACCAGGATGCCTACATTTCCCATCAAAACTTGAGGGAAGCAGACAAGCGTCCATTCTGTGCCTTTTGTCACTTGTGGTTCTGCTCTTAAATTCCAAAGCAGTGCTAGAATTTTAATGGGAGATCTGGGGTTAGAAACTCCAGTTGTTGCTAAACTGCAGCGAAACTGGAGGAGGGGGAGAAAGAGTGGGTGACGCCCTTCCCTAGCATCTTTCTCCCTCATTGAGTCTGCCCAATAGGTGTTCATTGTTCTCCTCCGATAAAACTAAGAAGGTAGCAAAGTTTTTACAACTTGCTATAAAGCTGCGTCAGGAGAAGTTTCAGAAATAACTGTGGATGTCACTGTGGATATATTTTGTTCTTCTTTTTCTGTACCATCTTATTTTGTTTGTTATATGCCTATAAAGACTGATTGAATCTAATCAAAGGGGTTCACCGTATTACAAAGGAAGGCCATGAGGACTAGGACAAGCAGCTGCCCCAGAAGGCTTTTTATTTTTCAGAGAGAGCAGCCTGATTTATAGCTTAGTTTCACCTTACTTGGCTCTCTAGGTCCCCAGAATAACCTGTACTTGCTGAATTTTGAACCCTAGTCCCATAAATGTAGGTGGCATTTTGTTAGTCCAAAAGCTAAACTTCATGGACCAAAACAATGTATGTTGAACTCTGCTCAGCTCTTTGCAAGATCCCCAGCATACAAAAATTAATTTTTCAAGTACAGAGAGTATTGTAATTGCAACATTATAAAATAAAGTAATATGTGTTCTTGGCTTCCCACACCAAGTTTTTGCTCCAGCTCAGCTTCTTAGCTGCACCTGCTTTGCCCCATCACTTACACAGCTTGTCATTGATCTCCCAGTTTTTTTTTCTTTGAAGTTTCCTCTTTCCCCCCTCCAGACTGGATCTAAGGTAGTCTGAAAAAGAACATGGGAAAAACTAGGGGGGAAAGCCTGGGCGAGTGATGGACCTGCAAGTGATACTGTGCGTAAGAGAGGGGGGAAATCAATGCAGTTAAGAACAGAATCATAAGGTTGGAAGGGACTTCTAGGGTCATCTAGTCCAACCCCCTGCACAATGCAGGAAATTCACAAATCTCTCTCTCCCCCCCCCCCCCGCCATGCCTCCAGTGACCCTTACTCCATGCCCAGAAGGTAGCAAAACACATCATCAGGTTCCCTAGCCAAACAGGCCTGGGGGAAATTGCTGTCTGACTCCAAGGTGGCGGCCTTACCCTGGGCATGTAAGAACGGGCTACAAGAATTAAGCACTGAGGTATCCCTTCCTGCCCTCCCTCTCAAGATCTGCCCACATTCACAGAATCAGCATAAGAAGCTGAGTTGCAGCAAAAACTTGGTGTGGAAAAGTCTTTTGTGTCACGATTTTGAGCCATACTAGACATTACACGAGACACAAGTCAAGTTGGGAGCCCACTCAACTTGCAGCCACATATATGAACTGAGGGACTAACCTTAAAAGCGATCAGTTGATTCAGTCAGCTCCACAGCATGGGGGGGGGGGAGGACGTCATGCTTCCCTCCCACACCATTTCCACCAGTGGAAAAGGCTGTGGGATGCCCTGTTTGCCACTTTCTCTGGAGCCATGTGTCATTCCTAGGATATATGGGGCCAGACAAAGGGTAACCAGGCTCCCATGGCTGTTCCCTCTGGCAAAAAATGGCACAGGAGGGAAGCCTGAATTATACTCCACTCCAGTCCTCCGATGCTGAACAGAGAGATTTTAAGGTGAATTCCCCAATTCATACATTTTACTGTATCATCTGTAATGTCTAGTTTGGCCCTTAATACAAACTTAATACTAAGAGAATAAGTTTGGTGTAGTGGTTAATTTAAGAGTGGCAGGATTCTAATCTGGAGAACCAGGTTTGATTCCCTAATCTTCTGCTTGCAGCCAGCTGGGTGACCTTGGGTCAGTCACAGCTCTTTTAGAGCTCTCTCAGCCCTGCCCACCTCACAGGGTGATTCAAGTTAAGTCAAGTGAAATACCTTTAATGGCATAATAAAACCCTAAAAATACAAACAAATCACTGTAAAATTACATTATATACCAAGTGGCTAGGCACTTATACAGAACTTAAACTAATCTTAAGAACTCCCACTAAAAACTCTTCAACTACTCCAGAAATCACTGTGTCATCATTATCACTCAACAGAAGACGACAGAGAGATAGATTGTTCCGGGATTCAATGGACATTGGTAGCCTCTCAAACAGTCCTCCACGTAACTTATCATACAGGTGGCATTCCAGCATTATATGCTGAATGGAATCTGGACAGTTGGCTCCACAAGGACAATGTCTTTCCAAAAAGGGAACTCGATGATATCTCCCCTGGAGAACATTAGAAGGGAAGGCGTTTAGTCGGGCCAACATAAAGGCCCTATGACAACCAGGAATCTCGAGATCGTAAAAGTACTGAGGGATTCTGTCAGAATGCATAGTCAAACCTAATGCAGCAGAGGAGCAAATATAGGGTTGGGCTGAATATAGCTTCTGTAGCTCCCAAACTAGCAATCACTGCTTAACGCAACTGAAGATGTAGTCCTCATCAGATGTAAGTAAATCATCCACAGCTAATCCAATATGCTTAAATTTACTCAGCATGCCCACTGACCACACACAATATTGGTCCCTTTTACTAACTTAACTAACAGGCTCAGCTTTAAAATATATTTTGAGCCAGAATTTAAAAGTATCTGTCCATGCCCTTGTCTCAATCAAAGATTGACCCAGTTCAGCACACAGGGCAAAATAAGAAACACAGTTAGGGACGCCCAAAATTTGTCTAAAAAATACTGCTTGTATATCCTCCACCTTCCAATTAAAAGCCAAGATCCAAATAGGTATACCGTAGAGAACTTGTGCTAAAGTTTTTGCTTTAAAAACTCTTATGGCTGCCGGGTCACATTGATTACCCCTAGTAAAATAAAATTGTTTGAGAAGCTGTGCACATAGCCAGATTTATCGTCCTCTTGCGATGTGTCACCCAGCTAAGATTGCAGTTAAATGTAATACCCAGCTATTTAAAACTTTTGGTTTGCTCAGTTGGGGAGCTACCAATGAACCATTTCTGTGGGTGCCAGCTTTTTAAAAAGACAACAGCTTTAGATTTAGAGTAGTTGATAGATAGTTAAGTTGGCAATAATCATAAAAAGCGTCCAGGTATCTTTGTAAGCCCACTCTTGTACATGACAGAATGGTTGTGTCATCGGTGTAAAGTAATAATGGCACAGCTAGACCTCCTAATTTAGGTGGATAACCATTAATAGGACTGAGAAATTGAGACCATTTATGAAAAGGTTGAAGAGATGTGGGGCCAGCACACAACCCACAGGGTGATTGTTGTGAGGATAATAATAAACAGGTCATTTCGTAGAAAAAGAGCTGCAGGAACTCATTAGCATAACTTATCAGCATATGCCACACCCCCTTGATTGGGCCGAAATGGGAAGGATTTGGCTGCTGCCAGACGGGGGAGTGTTCCCCTACCTGACAGTGGCCCAATTAGCGACCTTTTGGCCCCAATCCAGGCCAAAACAGGCCCAAAATGGCTCAAAATGGCCCAGATTGGATCAGTGCTAAGCAGGGGAGGGGTCCCCTGCCAGGCACCGACCCAGTCCTGGCAGTTTTGGTCCTGATCCTGGCTGAAACGGACCCCAAATGGCCAAAAATGGCCGTTTGGGCCCCGTTTGGGCCCGTATCAGGACTGGAACAGCCAGGACAAGGTCAGTGCCGAGAAGGGGCGGGTTCCCCCCACCTGGCACTGACCCGATTCCAGCTGGTCAGGTCCCGATCCCAGCGGGACTGGGGCCAAAATGGCCAGAAATGGCCATTTGGGGGGCATTTTGCCAGAATCAGGGATGAAATGGCTGGGACTGGGTCAGTGTCCAGCAGGGGAGGCTTCCTTTGCCAGGCACCAACCTGATCCAGGCTGTTTCAGCACCAAAATGGGCCAAAATGGTAATTTGGGGCCCATTTCAGCCTGAATTGGGACTGAAATGGCCAGGACTGGGTTGCTGCCTGGTGGGGGAGGCTTCTTCCACCCAGCACCAACCCAATCCTGGCTGTTTCGGCCCCGATTCAGGCCGAAATGGGCCCAAAATGGCCATTTTTGGCCCATTTTGGCCCGGGGCCAAAACAGCTGGGACTGGGTTGGTGCTGGGTGGGAAAGGTTTCCCCACACAGCACTGACCCAACATCGGCAGCTTTGGCCCTGATCTGGGCCATTTTGGCCCTTATTCATGCCAAAATGGGCCCAAAATGGCCATTTTGGGCCCGTTTCAGCCTGGTTTGGGGACGAAACAGCCGGGATCAGGTTGGTGCTGTTATGGCCTGGATTCGGGCCATTTTGGCCCCAATCAAGGCCTTAATGGCCCTAAAGTCAGGTAGGTGGGGCCACCTGATTTGAGGGAACTGCTGGAACACTGTTCTGGTGCATTCCCCCTCAAAGTGAGTCCTGATAATAAAATGCTTTCTAAACAGCTCTGTGTGGGTGTTATGTTGTCTTTGAGGGTGGTATATAAATTGAATGTTGTCGTTGTTGTTAACTTATTAAGACTAAAAATAAATTCGCCCCAAAGAGCTGTATTTAATCATATCACATTATTAGTATGCTTTGCAATAAGATCCAAAGAATCGCCATGCCTGTCTTTGCTTTTTTTTACTCCCCCACTCTGCAGAAGGTGTCATGCAGTACAGGATGGAGGGATGTGCCTACAGACTTGCAGATTGTAAGCGAAAAATGATCAACCACAGAATCGGCTACAATGTGAACGTCACCTGCTGTACCAGTCATGATTTCTGCAATCACTGGGAACGCGAGGAATATGATTGAAATAAAGCATATATTAAATCAGAAATCTGGAATTTCCCTGGAATTTGGCATGCTCAGAAGGGCACCGCTGTAGTAGTTTTCTTTGTGAGTGTTAAGCTAGAATTCTGGCAGGCATTAAACTGGAATGTTGCCAGGTTGTTGTGCAGAACATGATCCCCATTGGAAATGAACTCTGGCTACCTGTAACTTATGCATACGGGTTAAATGAAATTAGCTTCCCTTTAGAAGCCAGGATTCTAAAATTGGATTAAACAATGGCTTAGAATCCCTGTTATGGGGGATGCAGCAGTACATGCACACATGTAGATGTACTTATTTGAATGGTGGTAAAGAAAGCAAGCTTTGCCTGTGAAATTTAACTGTAATCTTGCATGATACTCAAAAAATAAAAATATAATCCTTCACCCAATTCCTGAGCTTGGAATTAGATTTTAGATTATAAACAAAATCTGAGCCTGACTGTGAGTTTTTCTAATATTCATCTGGAATTAATTTTTCACAATTCAATTTAGTTCTCGTGTTGAACTTCACATTAAGTCCCCTCTTATCTACATAGATTTCCATTCTCTGACCCTTGCCTTGCCTTCTTTTCCACTGTCCATTACTCCCTCACTTCCTCACAGGATCCTGAGTGCCAACACCTGCCAGCAAATGTAGCTGAGCCAGATCACCCCTCAGCCTATTTAAGCTGAGGCTTGAGAAATCTGTATTGCTCAATCAATCAGTCCATTAGGTACAAGCAAGTAATGTGTTACAACCAGGGCTTTTTTTCAGCAGGAACGTGGTGGAATGGAGTTCCGGCACTTCTTGAAAATGGTCACATGGCTGGAGACCCTACCCCCTGATCTCCAGACAGAGGGGAGTTTAGATTGCCCTCCACGCCACTCCAGCAGCATGGAGGGCAATCTAAACTCCCCTCTGTCTGAAGATCAGGGGGCGGGGCCACTGGCCATGTGACCATTTTAGCTGATGGTGATTTAAACTTTAAAAAACTCCCCCCTTGTTCCAGCTGACCCAAAGTGACATCATTGTGCAGTCCTGGGAGCTGAGTTCCACCACCTCTTTTCCCAGAAAAAAAGCCCTGGTTACAACTCAAAAACTTCAGGCACCTAGCACTAGAGTTGCCAAGTCCCTATACCCTCCCGTGGGTGTGTGTGTGGCAGCACTGGCACTTACCTCATGCTGCTAGCAAGGTCCTCTTTATGCCCTGGCTTTGAGCATACACTCCAGCACTTGCGCGATAACATCACCATGGGAAGTGACATCATTGCATTAGCCGTGGGAGCAATCCCGTGCTCTGTGTGGGGCCGATTCAGCCCATTTGGGGCCCAAATTGGCCTCAAACAAAGTGCAGGAATGCTCCCATGGCCAGCACAATGCCATCACCTCCAGGGGCCATGTCTTTGTGTCCTGCTTCAGGCAGCTGCCAGGTCTGCAAACCACTGCTGACAGGTAACAAGGACCAGTTGGCAAGGCTAGGAATGAGCAAAGTCCGTAAATCAAGGGGGTAGTCAAAGACAAGCCGGGATGGAGGTCAGAGAAACAGTTCCAAGGAGCAAGTGCAGGCAACACAGTAGCAGCTCAGAGAACTTGTTGAAGCCATGCTGAAAGGGCCCCTCCCTCAGGCTCTTATACTCTGAGAGCTTTATGTCAGCTAGCACAGCTGCTTCAAGTCTCCTCCTCTGAAGCCCCTCCTTCCTCTGAGAAGGCTGGGCTTCCATTCGGGTTTCCAGGGCAACAGAAGGAGCGCAGACAGAGATCAGGCATTCCCCTGGCTCTGTTGCCAGGGGAATTGATTGCTGGAACCTGACTGTCTGGCTTCCCGAATTGGGGCTGAATGCACCAAACCAGGCCTCTCCCAAATGCTGGTTCGTTTGCCATGGACAATCATGAACCACGAGATCGTGATCGCACGATCGCCAATTTTGTGGGTTTTTGAAGTTCGTAATGCGGTTCATGCCCATCTGTAGTCCAAACCAGGCAAGCCATCAGAGCACAGGACACAATTCATGACTCCTTAAAATATATGCTGGAACACTGGAAATAAGATAATGCAGCAGCCTGCCTATAGTTTTCTCCCATTAAAGTGATGATGCCAGTCTCACACACCTGCTTGGATCAAATTTGCTTTCACTTATGTCAAGTTTCATACCCAGATTTGACTATTTATCATGAGTGGTTAAGCCTTTATCGTATTGCCTAGGGATTCATCCTCCCAAGCAGACTCCTGACTAGGTTTTAATCTCCAGGAAAGGTTTTAATAAACAATGTGGTTTGGATCCTGTGAATGTGTTCCATGTGCTCTAGATAGTCTCCACCCTGAAGAGCGCTCCTGCCTTCTCTAAAGCTTGGTTTGTGCCCACTGAATACCATTGATCTTGCTCGAATGGAAATTTTGCTTCTTTCCTTGCCCAGAATTACTATTACCTACATATAGGCTTGTCGGGTGCCTGCTGATGCTGAGCAAACTCCTGTCGGCTTGCCCCTCTGCCTACTGATCCTTGGCGATTCGTAGGAGGAGTTGAGCTGCCCAGTGATCACCTGCCATTGGGCAACCCAGGCAAATGGGAAATGCATGCTCCCAATTGGTGTGCTTCTAGATGTGCTGGCCATAGGATTATTCCTGATCTTACCACGGGACCAAGTCTTTAATATTCTTAAAGAAGAATCTTAAAAAATTGGCCCTGTGTGAAGCATGGGAGGACTCCTGCAGCCAGCGCAATGACTTAATTTCTGAAAGGGACGTCATTGTGTGCCAGCTGGGAGCACGTATAAAGATTGATGTCAGTAAGTACCAGCAGCCCCCTGCTGGTTGCTGGAGAGACCTGGCAATCACACCGACATACCATATTCCCACTTTTGCTATGGCCTACAAAATCACCAAAGTTCAAAAAATAGCTGGACTCCACCCTTAATATCCAAACTCAGCCTTCCCTGGCTTCTGTAGGAAATCATTGCCATGTGGAAAAGACCAATGTGGCACATCGGACCATTTTCCTGAATTTGACACGCTCAGAAGTTTGTTCTTGGGATAGTTTTGTGTGTGCACTCGCACATGTGTGAACTCTAACTCAAATTGTAGCGAATACATTGCACTTTGCCAGAAATATTTGACTGCAACCATGGATGATGCACCTCCAAAATAGAAGTGTTTCTGTATTTATCTGTTCATTCATTCCCTTACTTAAAAAAAAATGTTTTCAAAAACAAAGAACTCTGAAGATGAAAAGCAGCTGGGGGAGATTCCCCGATAACTTTTCTTAGCTAAACAATTATATCAAAAGTAAGGTTGCCTATTCTGAGTTGGGAAATTCCTTGAGATTTGGGGAAGTAGAGCCTGGGGAGGATGGAATTTGGGGAGGCAAGGGACCTTTGTGGTGTATAATCCCATAGAGTCCACCTTCTAAAACTTGCCACTTTCCCCAGGGGAACTAATCTCTGTGATCTGGGCCGTTTCCAGATGGCTCCCTGCTGCTCGTAACAAGCTGGAAGATCATGAAAAGAAGTGGAAGATCGCATTTTCTCATGCGAGATTTGCACGACATCACGTGATGGCGCGCAAATCTCGTGAGAGAAAACGTGACCTTCCACATTTTTTTCGCGATCTTCCAGCTTGTTACGAGCAGCAGGCAGCTGTCTGGAAACGGCCCTGGACAACAATTGTAATTCTTGGAGTTCTGTAGCCCCCGCAAGAAGATTGGTATCTCTAAAAGGCAATGGTTATGCAGTTGGTACATGAATTCAGGATTCGTAAGTGATTGCAAGGAAGTGTCTCTGTGTGTGTGTAGGGGGGGGGGGGGCGGGAATAGCGGCCATGGACAGAAAGAGAAGGAAAATCTCATGGCTTACAAGAACCATGCTCAAGAGGTTTGGCCAAGTATTTCTTGAATGTAAAGGCCAGGCAGGTGGACTGTGTAAAGATGAAAAACTCAGTAAGAAATCCAGCAGCATTTCCATCAGGATATTATCCTAGGGGGAGAAAAATATGCCCTGGAGAAGTCTCCTGGATGTCTTGTGCATTTTAACATTTCCCAAACTAAACATCGTTGGTATGGAGAAGCCTCAGCTGCTCTTTTTGCAGATTTTAGTGGGGTGGGAATGGGCATCAAGACAGGACCAAACTGGACATTACAATGGCCACAGGCCTGACCTATGGCCATTAATGCCATTTTAGAGAGATATTTGACCATTTAAAAATACCACAAAGGAAGCTGTTTTAGTACTTGAGGAGGCATGGGGTGTATGTCGGGCAGGGAGAACAGCCTGGTCCTGCCACGCTGAGGGCCTGATCAGGACTGGGCCCTTGCAGCATTTTTAAATGGTTACATTTTTTTCTAAAACGGCATTGGTGGCCACAGCTCAGATATGTGACCACCGTAATGTCTACTTTGGCTATTAGGGGCAAAAACAGACAGGAAATATACAGCAACAGAACCCTGCCTCATAGTATAAGGTTCTTTAAAAGGAGTTAGTGAGTTTAAGGAGGTTAAGGGAACAATTCTAAGCAGGTCTACTCAGAAATAAGTCCCATGTTACTCAATGGGGCTTACTTTCAGGACAATGTTGTTAGGATTACAGTGCGTTAATAAGGATAGAATCCAGGCTGTGGTCTCAGTTCAGGGATGCTGGTTCTTTTACATCTTGTCTTCGTCCACATGTTTCATCTTTGTTGTTTCTCAGAGCAGAACCACAAGTGACAAAAGGCACAGATTGGACACTTGCCAGCTTCCCTCAAGTTTTGATGGGAAATGTAGGCATTCTGGTCTCGCAGCTTCGCTCTCTGACTGCTGTCCAATGGACTTTTCAACTGTCATTTGTCCAACATTCCGCCAAGCTGCCTACATTTCCCATCAAAACTTGAGGGAAGCTGACAAGTGTCCAATCTGTGCCTTTTGTCTCTTGTGGTTCTGCTCTCAGTCTTCACCCACGCTTCCATATGAGCTACATCTTTGCATTGCAGAAGTCTGCATTATTACAGCAGTAGTGTTCATACACTGTTCCAGTCTTTCGAGAGGTTAGCCGAACTCCACACTTCTTGAATAAACGATCAGCACAGCTCTTGTTTTTTCTCATCAGACGATTGCCTGGAATTGCAAAGAATGGGACATTTTGAATTACCATTAATATTAAAGATCAATCCATTATGGGAAAATGCAAACATTAAAGAAACTACATGAAAGATCTTCTTAGGAAAGGGTTGATCGCCCAGTGTCTGGAACAGAGGGCAGGTTTTGCCTTTACTCTTATGAAGTCCCCAAGTTCAGTGCTTTATTTGCCCAGTAAGAATAAATGTCAATGATTTGTTGAAATGAAAAAAGGAAAAAGATACTTGGGGCATTATTGAGCTGGACTCTCAGAGACTTAAACATTTGAATGCGACTAGACAGATAATGGCCATTTCCCCACGCGTCCCAGGAGATCGCGCAAACTCACAGCATGAAGCATCTTCCTAGCACAATCTCCTGGCATGATCCCCTTTAATGACCCAATGACATCAGAAAAAGCGCCATTAAACGGAATTGTGCCAGGAAATCGCACTAGGAGGATGTTTTTATGCCATGAGTTTCACATGATCTTCCAGGCTCATGGCTGTGTGAAAACGGCCAATGTAGGTGCTTGATATATGTACCCAAAATATGACCTCCAAGCTCTGTTTCCTTTAGCCCCCTACCTGAAAGTGGGGGGCCTCTGGAGCCAGGTTTCTGAAAAATATTCTTAATGCATATGCAACCTCTCAAAGCACACAGGTCTGAGGACCATTTAGGGATCTGAAGATCAGAGTTACCATATCTTAATTACATTCAGTATTAGTCTTTAAACACTAGCAGAAAGTGATCAGTGCTATAAACCTGTGTGCATAGCATACAGGTGTATAGCATAGGCAGTCCTATGTATAACTAGTCTTGCCAATCTCAAGTCTTGCCAATCTCAGAGTATAGAGATTGGTGCCCAGGAGAAAATCTCAGCATCAGAAGGTGGGCTCAATGATATATCATAGAGTCTAGAGGAACTTGAAGTCCTAGAGGGGCTATGGTGGATCTTCTAGGAATTGTTTCTTTATAGAAGAAACATTTCCTCTAAACTCCCTTCCCTCCCTAAATGTGGTCATCCCCAGCCACTGTCCCAAAATTGCCAGGAATTTCTAAAGCCAGAGCTGGTAATCCTATGTACAAACCATTCAGTAATGTAGAGGTTGCCAACACGTGCATTGAAAGCTGAGGCGACATCAAGCTTCAACGTAAGGGTGGACATGTGACCAAAGAACAGTGCTACTTGAGCATCCATATTCAATGCTGCATCCAAAATCATCTTCAGGTCATGAACCTGGTCTTTCAATAATAACTTTCATAATAACATTCGATTTATATACCACCCTTCAGGATAACTTAACACCCACTCAGAGCCATTTACAAAGTATGTCATTATTATCTCCACAACAACAATCACCCTGTGAGGTGGGTGGGGCTGAGAGAGTTTTGGAAGAGATGTTACTGACCCAAGGTCACCCAGCTGGCTACAAATGGAGGAGTGGGGAATCAAACCCAGTTCTCCAGATTAGAGCCCCACCATTCTTAAGCACTATATCAAACTGGCTCAAGAACAGAGTGCAGCCCCAATCATAATACACTTCATGCCCCTCCCCAATCAGTGTTCCTGCCTACTACGGTAGATAGTATTCAGAATCACTGAATGGTTCAGGAGGAGAACAACCAAGTGATGCATCCCCACTTTCTCTCCTCAGGCAAAGGTCATTCATCAAGGTGTTCATTTTGGTTGGAAATTGGGCAAGAAATCTAACTGAATTTCAATTAGGTCAGTTTCCTATAGGGATGTATGAGCCACATAGGATATGCAGCCTTCACATTTTTGTACGTATTCCTTGTATCAAAAGGAGAGATTAATGACTGATGGGCTAATAGGTTGGGAAATTGTTTGTGTCCAAGGAATCTCATAGTTTCCTCCTTCAAGGCAGCTGGTCATCCTCTTCAGTCAAGGAGACAATCAACATTTCTTCCTAAATTTAATCTTTCCCTGCCTTCAGGCTAAAGTTCCATATCCAAAAGGGCAGGCGTTAACCACACAATAGTATGTCAAGTATCCTCAGGGCTCAATAACCGATAATCACTCACCAAATAGAACTAGAAGAAGGTAAGGGAACAATTGGTACTGAATGTGTAAGCAACATGCCATCCAGCCCGGAGTGGATGGGAGAAATTTTGAGCATGTAAATCATAGAAGGTTCCAACAAGCCATCTTGAGGGCATAAATCTTGGGAAACCATTCAGAAGATCCCATTGGATGACGTGGTTGGGAAAGATGGCCCCCTGCTAGAAGAGAGGCATTCTCAGTGGTTGTCCCAGAATTTTGGAAGAATTTGCATCATGATGTTCATCTGATCACTTTCATGCTGATTTTCTGTAATTTGGTGTTGACCTTTTTGTTTCAGAATCACTTGTCCTTTTGAAGATGAATAGATTCATATAATAAATTCTGACTATGGATACTAGTCATCCTGGGCTATTGTTGTGTTCTGTGTGATTTTATTGGCTGCTGCCTTTGAAAATCTGTATGATGTTTTAATATTTTGGAAAGTTGATGCCTTTAATGCTTTGGAAAACTAAGATATCTTAAAATGCTTTGACATTTGGCCTACTAAACGCTTTGAAATTTGGATGAGAAGTGGTATAAATTGTTTCATATCTTTTCCACCATCACCACAACAAAGTAGGTTCTAAAATAACCCCTGGTTCACTTTCTGTTGTGCTTGCAGTCAGTTTTCCTTGACTTACAACATAATTAAAATCCTGTGCAAGCAATTTGAATACAAAAATGTTAGAGGAAGAACTTGGATGGCTAGATGGAAAAGAAGATTGGCCTAATCTGTTTTTAATGGCCAAAAAGATGATAAAATGTAGAGTAGTGGCCCTGATAGTCTTTTATAGCAACAACCTCAAAGTCTTCTGTGGCATCTTAAGGGTTGGATCCTACCAGCTTCTATGCTGGGAAAAAAGGAACGACGGGCACTTTATGGGCCAACAAAAAACTTATGTTGAGAATTGTGGAACTCAGACAGGCAAGAGCCATGTAGGACTGGGGTCGCAGTAAGGTGGGGAAATGTGCAGGTTTGAGCAGAAAAGCTGATTTACAAGAATACATGAAGCTTTCTTATACTGAGCAAGACTTTTAGTCTGTCAAAGCCAGTATTTGTCTGATCTGGCCATGGTTCTCCATATGGTCTTCCACATCACCACCCTGTTAACTGAAAATGCTGGGGGTTGAACTTGAGGGCTTCTGCATGCAAGGCAGGTACTCTGCTGCTGAGCCACAACCCTTCCCCTAAATTCAGCCCTGGGGAACCCTGTGCACATTCTAATGCGGTGCAACTAATTGTGGCATAAGCTTTATTAGGGTGGATGCAGTCTGTCATGCTGAGTGAAATGCTGCATCTAGCCAAGTTCTGTCTTTGGCACAATGTTTGAAGATAAAGAAACCATCGTCTGCTTTGCAGCATCCAATACATGACCTTGAGGGACAAAAAAAGAAAGAATGCATGTACCCAGTCCACTCCTTTATATGCTCTTACCTTCATACGCATAAGTGGTTAAACAGATCCCATCTTCTATGGTACATGTCACAGAAGTATCACATTTGTCATAGGGATTGTCAGAATAACAGTAATGGCAATTTCTTGCATCCCCTAAAAAAGAGAGGGAATAATTTTAATCTCACTATTCCAAAAGTGGCTTGCAAAGCCTCTGAAATTGGGTCTCGGGTCAGCTATCCCTATGGCAGCTTCTGCCTTTTGCACCTTTCTTTTTCTCTCCTGTCCTTCCTTTCTAGCTTCCCACATTCTTGCCTAGCCCTCCTCCTTTACAGCAGTAATGATGGGGAAAAAACTGGCAGCTAGTAACTATAGTAAGTGAAAGGAGAAAAAAGGTGGGTGGGTGGGTAGGAGCTGTTTAGCTCATAGAAAAGTGAGAGGCTGAGAGAAAGTGGCATGTGTAAGCATGGGCCACTCTTTAGCAACCCAAACTCTTGCCCAGCCCACTGCAGTGCTACACTGCCCTCTACCTGGGCCGATTCCAGAAGGCCCTCCCCATCGCGAAACGTTGCGCATCGTCGCACATCGTCGCGCAGAAAACGCGAAATATCGCGTTTTCTCACGTGAGTTTTGCGCAACGTCGATATTTCGCGTTTTCTCTGCGACGACATGCGACGACGCACGACGTTTCACGATGGGGAGGGCCGTCTGGCATCGGCCCTGCTATGGGAGATGTACTGCACTGTGCCACTTGCCCCCCCCATCTTTGTTGATATAGCCTTCTTCTTGCATGTCTTCAACTTAAAGCCCCTCCACTCCTTCTCAGACTCTTGGACCAGCCCTGGATGGGTCACCATACGAAGTAAATTTGGACTTGTGAGTCACCATGCCAAAAGTTTTGGGAACCACTGTCTTATAATCTCCCTTGCAAAGCCTCTGAAATTGGGTGTACAGTCAAAGAGCCCCAGTATCCTCTTTAAACTGACACTTGAATCCAGTAATAGTAGGACAAGGCATTTCTGGAACACAGCAGCCCTTAAACTCAGTTTTCTGGGGAATCTGTCTGTGGTATAAGAGAGCCAGTGTGATACAGAGAGTAGAGGTGGGCACGCCCCATTCACAGACCGGTTGGTCGGTCCATTGTCTGACATTTCCAGGGTCCCCAGGACTGCTCCCTTCTCACTCAGAGATGCCAAGGCTTCAGCAGGCTCTCTTCCAGCCACCCTCAAAGTTTGGCCAAGATTGCATTTCGGATGTCTGAGTTACAGACCCCCCAAAGCAACCACCCTCAGTAAACTTCCTATAGATACTAGGAGTCGAAAATGCCAATTGACTTGCATTGGCTTGCAGCACCAAAAAGCTTCAATGAAGCAAAAGCAAACAGAAAAGTGTGAGGGAAGAGCCCCTTAACACACCACACAGACACCTTCCTAGGGAAGGTGCCTAGGGAATTAATACTTGCGCCTTGCTCACATAGAGAAGAATGGGAGCTCTCTGGTTGGCAGCCAGAGCTGCCTATCAAGGTTTTGAGGGCTATGATTGATGTGTTGCAAGGGCTGCAGAAGGTCTGTGAATGTCTATTCCATTGCGTAGGGAATTGATAGATTGGTGCCAGGATGTTTGGACTCATGGACCATGGACTGACAGACTGGCCCAAACAGACCAAAGTTCATGAAAAACATGAGTCCCATGAACTGCATGTTTGCAAACCACAAACCGGGCTGGACTGTGTCAAATTTAGGTCTGTTTTGCAGACTGTGCAGCCATTGTGGTCTAGCAGCTAGAGTGACAGACAAGGATATTGGTGACCCAGGTTCAATTCCCTGCTCTGCTATGGAAGCTTGCTGATGACCTTGGGCCAGTCACATACACTTGGCCTAACCTACTTCACAGGTTTGTTGTGAGAAAAAATGGAGAAGAGAATGATGTAAGCAGCTTTATACTCCCAAAGGTGGAGTATAAATAAAAATAAACAACAAAACCACATGAAGATGCTTTATCAGACCCCTAGTCCATCAAGATCCACCCAGTCACATAATCCCCTCCATCCTCTTTACACCCTGAAAATGAAAGTAGGTGAAAGCCTGGGAGGGAGCAGGGAGGCAGAAAAAATAGATTTGATGCCAAGCACTGGGATCACAGGGGCAAGCAGCAGATTTCCTCAATTAAAAGCCAGTTTGGTGTAGTGGTTAAGAGCAGCAGGACTTTAATCTGGAGAACCAAGTTTGATTCCCCACTCCTCCACTTGGAGCCAGCTGGGTGACCTTAAGCTAGTCACAGCTCTTCCAGAGCTCTCTCAGCCTCATCCACCTTACAGGGTGATTGTTGTTGTGGGAATAATAATAACAAACTTTGTAAACCACTCTGAGTGAGCGTTAAGTTGTCCTGAAGGGTGGTATATAAAGCAAATGTTGTTGTTGTTGTTATATGTGATGCTGAGAGCTCGCTGGTAGGTTTTCCTCCCAATGTTAAGTGAATAGTAGAACATTCAGATCGGAGACACATTATCATAGAGGCTTTTAATGAAGTCCTTTTAACTAGAGCCATTTCCTTGATATCAGTTTATTCCCTCCCTCACCCTGCTCTTTGCCCTGTGCCGTTGTGCCCTCTGCTAACAGGAACTCCATGTGATAGAAAGAGAGCAAGAGAGAGGCCATTCCTCTCACTGCTGTCTATAATTCACAAGCCCAATTGCCATGACAATAACAGGTGTTAAGCTAGCTGGTTATGATCACAATAGTCACAGTCCATTGTGGCATGTATGTATTTTCAGTCTTTCAGAAGATATCTCAGCAAAACATTCTAAGCCACTTTTCCAGTTTAAAAAGCAGCATGGGAATTTGTCATTGAAGAAGAGTGAGGTAAAATTGGGGAAGAGTACCAGCACGCTGGAAAACATCTCTCTCCTTATTGCAAGTGAGACTTACCTCCTGGTCCAAGGCAGAGGAAAACGGAAACAGCAAATAGCCACGTTGGAGCCATGAGCGCCCCCTGAGTACTCAAGAAAAAGCTGCACTGTGCCCAGTATCGTTATGACACAGAGCTGGATCTTGTCAGTGAGCAGGCTGTTTTTTTTTAAAATCTCCTGTCAAAACTAGGGTTAAGGTAGATAGTTCGGGGGGCTCCAACAGAACATTCAAGTACTGCTCACCAATAGCCGTTCAACTTAAATTATGGGACAAACTGCTCAAATCGGGATATCAGTTATAAAAGGCCAGGTGGGACATTATTGGCTCTTGAGGTCACCTGGTCCTTCTAGAATTGAGCGCTCTAGTAACCTTATATCTGGTAACATTTTCTGGTGAAGTGATTCAGAACAGCAGGCATTTAGCCAGTATACCAACAAACATTACTTAAAATTGATATAATTATATGCAATGGATGCATCCAGAATAATGACAGAATCCAGAATAAGGACAAATACAATCAATAGTATTCCTAATATTAGGGTAAATATTATTAATAGGAAAACCAGGGAAAGAATGAGCTAATTTGTTATCCTACTGATTTGCCTATTTGATTATAACTCTTAACAACATTCTAAGGGAATGAATTGATGCAAGTGACAGAGATATTGATATGAATCAAATTGAAAGATACTTACAATTCAATCCTAAAATGAGTTATACCTGCCTAAGTCAATTAAAGTCAATTAGCTTATTAGAAGTGTGTAATATACTTTGTACTGACCTAGATGCTCCAGGCTAACCAAATCTAATTAGATCTCAGAAGCTAAGCAGCTTGGACCCTGGTTAGTACTTGGATGAGAGACCACCAAGATAGTCTAGGGTCACCGGCTCAGAGGCAGACAAAACCATCTCTGTTCATGTCTTGCCTTGAGAATCCTATGGGGTGCCATAAGTTGACTGCAACTCGATGGCACTTTACACACACAGCTCAGTTTTGGATAGCACAGTTAACTTACTGATTATATTTTTAAAAATGAAAAATTCCTGCCACTTTTCTCTGTTTCAACAGTGAGACAGCATTTGACACATTAGACTGGAACTATCTTTTCCTTGTATAATAGGTTAATGGCGGGGGGAGTGTCCTTTTTAAATGAATTTGGATCACACATCCTAAAGTAAGAATTTTATTAGTCATTTGACACAATAAGAACTTCTGTCAGCATTATCTCTTGCCATTTTTGTTACATTCCTTTTGTTACATACACTGAAGATTTAAAGCTATATAGGATATCTGATAATAGGTGAATTTACAAGAGTTTACAGAAAGATGTCTAACCATAAGCTGAATTGAGAATAAGCATTCGTCTTTTTAAAGAGTGATGTGAGCACAAAAGAACTGATGGATCATTTAAAGGGGACAGAATGACATTAAATATTTTAGGGTTAATTGGGAACATAGTGATTTTCTCCAAGCAATTTGAATATATTGACATGGAAAATTAATCTCTTGGTCAATTCTAAACATTTCATTTTCAAGAAGAATAACACTGGCAAGCTTCCTATCTTACCAAAAAATATTTTTTATTATTTTACATTCCAATTTCAAGTGCTTAAGAGAGATCGGGGGAACATGTTAAACATGAGGGAAGGCAATAAAACCCCTAAAATTTAATCAGAAAATAAGATAATAGGTATACATATTTTGCTAAGGGGCAAATGAGTCTGGTAAAAGGGTTTGTTTTACTTTGTATCCAATACAAAGAACGTACTGTCATCATACCTCAAAATAAATATATAGATACATAATTATTAGAAAGTAGAATTGTTTCAAGTTTTATTGCAAATATGTACACATGCATGCACGCACACCATATTCATGCACTATTTCATTTCACAGCGAGATTAAAAACCCACTTTCAAAGATAACAAAACTCAAGAACACACATGAAGTTCCAGATCAGATTACATTGACTCCAGATCATTGGCCCATAAAGGTCAATATTGTCTACTCAAACTGACTGCAGCACTCCAGTGTCTCAGATCGAGGTCTTTCACATTACCTACTGCCTTGTCCTTTGTAACTGGAAATGCTGCAGATTGAACCTGGAACATATTCTGCATGCAAGTGAGGCTCTTCCACCGAGCCACAGCCCCTCCCCAAAAGATAAAGAGAGGAGATGTGGTTAGAAATTGGTACGAACCAAAAGGTTCACGAGCCAGCAGTTCATCAGATCCCATTTCTGATGATCTGCCACGAACTTTAGGCTGGTTCATTTGGTTCGTTTTTTGGTTCGTCACTGCAGACAGCCTGGTGCCGATCAATCAGTTTTCTAGGCAACGGGGGATGGACTTCCTGCAGACCTTCTGCTGGCCTGGAAGTGACTTTCTGCTGGCCCGTAAGTGACAATTTTTTGACCTGGATGTGACGTTTTCACAAACCAAATGAACTGGTTCACAAACTGGGGACAGGTTCATGAAAGTTCGTGGTTCAATTTATTTGACGAACCATGAACCACATTTTCGGTTTTTTTCTGGTTCATGCCCATCTCTAGATGTAGTTCAGCGAAAGTGTACCAGATTAGCATGCAGAATGTATCAGTTTTAATCTCTGCCACTCACAGCTAAATGGATCATACAGTGGTTTTGTGAAAGACCTTACCTAAAAATCTTAGAGTTAGTTAGAGTTCCCAATGGTCATACCACCCAATATAAAACAAACTTATTGAATCGAACTGTTAGCAAAGCAGGGCACAGAGCCCCCCCTTTACTATATCTTTATTGCAAGGGAAGATTAGGAATGCTTGAACACTCACTGGTTTGGCTCGTGATTGTTGGTCATGAACAGGGAGCCAATTTTCTTTGAACAGTTTGGGTTTTCCCAAGCAGTTCAGACCTGTTGATTGGGTTACTTTTCATATATACAAATAGTACAGTACAGTACAGTACAGTACAGTACAGTACAGTACAGTACAGTACATAGAGTTGCCAATAGCCTGGAGAAAAACATCCTGTCCCTTTAACAGCTTAATAGGTTGTTATTTACCAGATCATTTACCTCCATGCCCTGAAAACCTTCAGCAGCTGGTTTCCTCGCAGAAGTCTCTATTAAAGGGACAGGATCCCCCCCCTTCCTATCAGGAAGTGAAAATGAGAGGTCACCTACAAAGAAAGAAATGTAGCCCACAAATTAGACCCCAAGCAAGCATCTAAAGTTCAATGCTTGACCCCTAATAAATATTTTGTTGCCCATACCCAAATGGCAAGAGTTGCAGTTGTTTTTTTTATAACTTCTCTTGATGCCCATTCAAATTCCTCTTCTTTCTGGTGCTTTGTTTCCAAAGACTGGAGATACCTTGGATATGAATGCTTTTGTCCACAAGACACAGAAAAAACACCTCACATATAACATTCAACTCTCCCCTTCCCAATGGCTCACCTTATATCCTTTAAAGGGATAATGTGTCTTTCTCTCCCTCTCTCCAATTTTGCTTTTTCCATATATATTTTTTCTCTCCTTCATTAGTCTCTTTAAACGGCCTCACCAAGGTCCTTCCACACAAATATCGAGTACTGTTTCTTTAACAGACTGCATATCTCACTAAATTTTCCAATCACACAACATATCAGTGGAACAGAACTTTTCCTGCCTCTGCCTCCTGCGGTAGCCCAATGATCTCCCTGAAATACTGTTTTCTGGTGGGACCTCACAATGAGAGAGGGATCCAAGTCCGTCCTTTTGATGCTATGCATTCTGCTGCAAAAGGGGGCATACTCAGATTAATCACTGCAGGCAGGCAGGCAGGCAGGCAAGCAGAATGATTGTCTGAATCCCACCCACCCCCGGAAAGAGACCTATGTTTTCCTCATAAGTTTTCCTTTTGTTGTGGGGGCAGGATTATTTTGAAAGGGTGGTGTATAGGGTTGCCAGCTCCAAGTTGGGAAATTCCTGGAGATTTGGGGGGGGGGGGTGAAACCTGGAGAAACCTGGAGAAAGTGGGGTTTGGGGAGGGAAAGAAACTTGGCATGGCATAATTTCATAGAGCCCACCCCCCAAAGTAGCTATTTTCTCCAGCTGAACTGATCTCTGTGGCCTGGAGTCCAGTTTTAATTCCGGGAGATCTCCAGCTGATACCTGGAGGCTGGCATCCCTAGCAGAGTAGGTACATATTTGCCGTTGGGTTCAGAAAAACAGAGAGCCCCAAAAGACTAGAGAATTAATCCTAAACAGGTCTACCAGATATAAGTTCCGTGTTATTCAAAAGTGCTTACTTCCAGGGAAGTGTCTTGGCAGGTGCTGAATTGGGGGGGGGGGGGCTTGCAGTAGTTTGGAAACCAGAAGAGAAAAGTAGATCATTTGTTGTGTGCATGGGAACCAAAAGACGATGTAAGTAACCCTAAACAGTCTGTGCTGCTATATTATTCAATAGTGCTAACTCCCAGGGAGGTGACTTGGCACGTGCTGGATTGGAGCAGCGGGGATTTGCAGTAGAAGAAAAAAGTAGATTTTCCTCCACAAATATTGCAGGTGCCCTCTCTTTTTCACTCTATTTCTTTTCCTCTCTCTCTTTCACCAGCCCTTCTTGCCTTATGTCCCACACTCCTTCCCTTCTCCTCTTTTTGAGTGGGATAACTTGCTCATATTCTTCAGGGATGGCATTATGCTCTTATCCAGACAATTTATCCCTTTTATTTCAATAGTTTGTATGACTCCCCCACAGTAACTCTTTTCTTTGATTACGGATTCTGTTTTGGTTCTTGGTGATCCTTCCAAAACTAGAGAAGCGCTTTGCCAAGTAGTTATAGATCTTTATTAATGGTGCACGGGTCGTTGCTTGGAATAGTATATTTTGTTCATTTTTGTATAGCCTTTTTGAAATACCTTCCTCCAGTGAGGGCTTTGCTTCCAAGAAAACAATGAAAATGACAGAAGGAAAATGTGCATTCAATTTTATCAATTGGCTTGTTGTTTTTTGGTTAGATCGGATGGCAATTTCCACGGATCCCCACCTTCCTGCTGCAGTCCCCTCTCATGTCATTTCGGAAACTCCTCTGTCCTCCACAGAAGCAGCATTTCCTGAAGCTGTGGGCTGCTATGAGAGGGGGGAGACAGGAAAGTTCCATTTTGACATTAGACAATTTAGCCTGGGCCGATTCCAGACGGCCCTCCCCATGGCGAAACGTCGCGCGTCGTCGCGCGGAAAATGCGAAATATCGCGTTTTCTCATGCGAGTTTTGCGTGACGTCACATGACGTCGCGCAAAACTCGCGCAAGAAAACGCGATATTTCGCGTTTTCCGCGCGATGACGCGCGACGTTTCGCCATGGGGAGGGCCATCTGGAATCGGCCCTGGTTCCAGCACTTTAATTTTTTAAAACAATGTCAGCTGTTCACACTTCTAGTTCAGGGTAGTGTTAAAAAGAAAAACAGGCAAACTAACTCAGCTGAGATTAGGGTTGCCGGCTCCAAGTCTGGAAATTCCTGGAGATCTGGGTAGTGAAACCTGGAGAAACGTGGAGAAAGTGGGGTTTGGGGAGGGAAAAGACCTTGGCATGGCATAATTCCATAGAGTCCTGTCCACCCCGCCCCCCCAGTAGCCATTTTCTCCAGGTAAACTGATCTCTGTGGCCTGGAGACCAGTTGTAATTCCAGGAGATCTCCAGCCACTACCTGGAGGCTGGCAACCCTAGCTGAGACTGAACTGCACCCTAAAACTGCCTGCTCACTTTATTATTGAGGCTTATTTATTCCCATAATTCCTTGCCCTTAGCTGAGGCTGTAAATTTGGTAAAGATTGCTCTGTTTAGTCTTGCAAAATATGACCAGTAAATGTATCCATAAGGTTAACCAGTTATGTATAGGATATGAGCTCACTTCTTCAGAACTTCAGCCACAGCTCACGTCCGAAGAAGTGAGCTGCGGCTCATGATAGTTCATACCCTAACACAAATTTTGTTAAACTTATAGGTGCTACTGGACTCTTGCTCTTTTCTACTGCTACAGACAGTCTAAGACGGCTTCCTATCTTGATCTATCTTCAGTTATATATAGTTTACCTTTATCTTGAATTTATGCTCTATGATGATGAGGCCTAGAGGCTCATTCACTCTACTCCTGTCAAAATTCCTTGAAAATAGACTTAGTAATTCAGTTAGTGTTAAAGTTCAAGCTGACAGCTCTCTGGAGCAAGAGGTTGTGGGATCAGGCATGCATTGGGCTGCTGCGGAGTGCAGGAGTGCTTCCACATTCTGCAGTGACCTGATCTGGGCTCAGATTGGCCTGGATTGGGCCTGGATCGGGCCACTGTGGAGCGCAGGAGCACTCCCACACCTTTGATGTGGTTCAGCTGACCCGGCAGACTCAGTTAAGGGCTTAGGGGTTGTACTGGACCGAGCACTGCTGGACAAGGACTACAGGGAACTCTTTCTTGGTGTAGATGTGCTCCTTCTGGGTAGTTTTCATGTTGTTAAATTTGTCACCTCAAATTACTTACATTTTGTTTCATCACCAATGATTCCTCTCTGATTTTATGATTTTTGCAATGCATACTCTTCTGGATGACTCTGGTCAGGTCCGATTAAGATATAGACATGTACTTAAAGAAGCCCCGAATGCCTAGTTAGCCTTCCTATATCAAATCATTTAACTCCCAGGAAGAGGTACACCACAGATAACATTCTAGGTTCATTACCGGGTATTGTACACAAGTAATACAATTATGGAGTCTCTGCTCCCATTCAAAGCCTTAATTAACAAAACATAATTATTTAGCAATCTTAATATCAACCGAAATGACAGAAAATCACACCATCCATTATAATATCTACATAGATCATTAAAGGAGAGCAATCATATGAGTCCAAAAAGTATATTGTCCAAAGATACGAAGGTCAAAAGCAAAAAGACCCTTCTAAGAGAAAGCTCTCCATCAATTTAGCTTGTCATATTTATAGGGTTTCAAAACCATCTCCTTACACTAGCAATCTGTTCCATTTCAAAGGGACTCATTCTTGGCTAATTTATTACCTTACAACTTCAAACTAGAGAAGGACCTGAACCGAAATAGGAACCAAAGTTTGTGACAAACTAGGCTGGTTCGTGCAAACTGGTGGTTCGTCAGAGCCCATTTCTGATGAACCGCCAAGAAACTTTAGGTTGGTTTGTTTGGTTCATTTTTTGGTTCATCACTGCAGACAGCCTGACACCAATCAATCAGTTTCCTAGGCAACAGGGAATGGACTTCAGGGAATGGACTTCCTGCAGATCTTCTGCTGACCCAGAAGTGGCCTTTTACTAGCCCAGAAGTGACCTTCTGCTGACCTGGATATGACATTTTCACGAACCAGACAAACCGGTTCGTGAACTGGGGCTGCTTCATGAAAGTTCATGGTTCATGGTTCGTGAAATGCGAACCATGGTTTGGTTTTTTCTGGTTTGTGCCCATCTCTTCTTCAAATAGCAAACAAGGTTATCTATATTTGAAACATCTTAAAATATATAAAAATAGCTCATTCTTGCTACTTCTTATCTTAACAAAGACTATGTAAAATTAGTTTCTCATGCATGAATATTTTTTGGCCCTCAACCAACATTCATCCTTGGATTCTATTTCTGACTTCTGTGAAGGTACACTGTTCTTCTATAGTTTTAGCTACATCCATGACAATACCCTATTTTTTTGCTTTGTTAAATGTCCCAGTTATCAGTTTTAGTGGCAGACACTGTAATTTTACTTACTTACTTACTTACTTACTTACTTACTTACTTACTTACTTACTTACTTACTTACTTACTTACTTACTTACTTACTTACTTACTTACTTTTAACCTGCCCTCCCCACAAGTGGGCTCAGGGTGAGGTACAACATTGATTAAGATACAACTTAAAATCAATTTAAAAACAGATAAAATACTGTGCCCCTTTGGGGGCAACCAGCGGGAGTGGACTCTCCATACCCCTTGTAGAGGGAGACCAGTGGAAGGCTCAGCAATGATGGGCTAAAATTAGCCTCCACCATATGCCTGGTGGAACATTTCTGTCTTACAGGTCCGCCTAAATGATACAAGATCCTGGTGGGCCCGACTATCTGTCTGTCCCACCAGGTTGGGGACAGGACTGAAAAGGCCCTGGTCCTGGTAGAGGCCAGCTGAGCCTCCCTAGAGCCTGGGACCACCAGTAGATGTTTTCTGGTTGAATGAAGTGCTCTCTGGGGCACATACAGGGAGAGACGCTCCCTTAGGTATGCTGGTCCCAGTCCACCTTGAGTCTCAGTGAGAAAGGCGGGCAATCAATCAATCAATCAATCAATCAATCAATCAATCAATCAATCAATCAATCAATCAATCAATCAATCAATCAATCAATCAATCAATCAATCAATCAATCAATAGGATAACCTTAATATCTGATGTCCAGGGATGGCCCTGCTGCTTACCCTGGACTTAGCCTCTGCACTACTAGGCCAGCCTTGCCAGGGGCCAGGCTTGTCTTTGGCTCTGCTGGCCCTCAGTCCAGACATTACAGGGCCCACAACTCACCCAGAAAGAGCCAGAAAATGGCAGAGGCTGGCAGCAGGCAAGCTGCCTAGAGCCACAGCCAACAGGTGGCAGAGAATGGCAGCAGTGAATGAGCCACAGGGAGGGGCCCCCAGCAGGCAACTGAAGATGGCAGTGGAAGAGCTGCAGGCAGCAGAGGCAAGGCAATCAGCAAGAGGGCCAGGGTGATGTCTTGCAAGAGTGTGGCCCCAACACAAGGCATCCATGCAACCTCATTACATGGCTGCCTTGTGACTCCGGTCCCAGAGCAGCTGGGATGCAAGATAACACCTGCATTCCAAGGAAGCCTACCAGTGTTGTGGCAGACAGTGGGTGCAAGGAAGAAGCGAACTTCCGGGAATCCTGGTCCAGCACTCCTGCCCTCTCTCTGAGAATCCCAGAGGTGAGGACAACCAGGGCAGGGTCTGGGACTTCCTCCTGGCCCTGCTCCAATGCCTGACCCTGGAATTGGCTCACACATTGGGGCTGCAAGTAGTGGGGTAGAACTGGGAATGGGGGAAAGGATATAAGGTGAGCTCCAAACACAGGCTTGGGAGGAGAAGAGGAGACTCTGCCGGAGGCTAGAGAATGAGGGGGGAAGGGAAAGTGGCAACTACTCTCCAAGGGACCCGTGAGGCTTGGATGGCATAACCCTGCACAAAGCCCTTCTGTTTGAGGCCTGCAGGTGCCCCTGCCAGGATGGCAGGCAGACAACTGGTGGACCCTACCCCTTTTGAGGGCTCACATCTGGACTTTATGAGCACAGGTAATGAAGTAGAAAAATATGCTAATTACCACAACACTGTGACTGTGCTTATCAACCTTATACATAGTTGACTGGAAAGATCTTCTGGTACCTTGGCATCTGGCCATACATAGTAATTATGTGAATAGTTTAGTGCCTAGGTCAGTGGCCAGCTTGAAGTAAAGAACAAGTGTAACAGAGAGCTGTGTTTGTGTGATCCTTCAGGACATGAGCGTCTCTTTGATGCTACATTGCCACTTACAGGCAAACCCACCTAAGAACAGAGGGATTATCTGAGAATAGTGCTCAGGAATATCCTAATTTTTGCCCCACATCTTTACTGCTAAAATGGGCTCACTGATGATCCGTTTACCAGAGCCCCCCAAATCTCCATGCTGCCCCTCTGTGTTCTTGTACTCATAGTTATGGACTTTAAAAATGAAAGGAACAGCAGCACTATAAAGCAAGATCCCAACAGATCATTCATACATAAGATCAAAGTGTGATACTCCGGGGCCATTTCCAGACGGTTCCCCGCTGCTCGTAACAAGCTGGAAGATCGTGAAAAAAATGCGGAAGATCGCGTTTTCTCATGCGAGATTTGCGCGACATGACATCGCGCAAATCTCGCTCGAGAAAACGCAACCTTCCGCGTTTTTTTCGCGATCTTCCGGCTTGTTACGAGCAGCGGGGAGCTGTCTGGAAACGGCCCATGTTAATTTTCCAGCAATAAAAAGCACTACCATTAATATGAATTAAAGTCCCAATTTCTCCCACAATTATGTCCTGAAAGGGTGGGGAGATTCCCCTGCTTCATCCAGTGTGAGCCAGTGTGGTATAGTGGTTAGCGTGTCGGACTAGAATCGGAGTGGCCCCTGCTCTGCCATGGAGGCCCACTGGGTGATATTGGGCCAGTCACATATGGTCACCCTAACTTATCTTAAAGAGTTGTTGTGAGGACAAGATGAAGGAGAGGAGGAGGATGCAAGCTGCTTTACTTCCACATTGATGGGACAAGTGAGATTAAAACAAAGTTAAAAAAATAAAAATAAAAACCACCTTGGTAAAAAGAGTGACTGGCTGATCAAGGAAAATAAGGAACTGATTTTGACTGGGTTTCCAGAGGTATGGTATTAAAGAGAATGTTATATCTTAAAATAATGATTACAGATTAATATTTAATAGTTTTTCCTTTAATTGATTTTTTTTTTTGCTTCACAAGGAAATTTGGTGTTAGAAAAGAAATTTGTAAAACAGACATGCAGGTAAAGTCAAACATCACATTGTTAGTGTAGTGGGGTTGTTCATGAAGCATCCTCAGTGTCGTTAATACAAAGGTACTTTATTGGAAAGGCTAAGCTCTTTTTTAAAGAGCCAGAAAGCACCAACTCAACAAGTTTTCAGCAAAGTTAGGTTTGCATAGCAGTGAGTGGCTAGTGCCTGTGACCTCCACTATCCCTGAAGTAGGTTTGTATTTTTCAGGGGGGTGGGGTGGGCAGAGAGAACCAGTGTGGTGAAATAGCTTGTATGTCAGAGTAGGATTTGGGAAACCCACTCTTGAATCCCATTCTGCTGCAGAAGCTCACTGGGTGATACTGGGCATGCCACAATCTCTCAGGTTAATTTACCTCACAGGATTGTTTTTGTGAAGTTGAAATAGAAGTGGGAAGCACAATGTTGTAAAGTTTTGTAGGTCCCTCCTGGGCAGAAAAGTGAGGATATAAATATCTTAATAAAATAATTAAAATGATAAGGAATGAGTGGTTATATAGTGTTTTTTAAAAAAAGATATTAGCCTGTCTGAGGCATGGATGAAAGTGGATGAAGAACTGATGGCTGAGCCAGTTAACTGGTTTGCAAGAATGTCTGCCTGTAATTTAAACTATATAGTTGCCCACAGCCCTGTTGAGGGATGAGAATTCTCTTAATATTTTGTCTTCATCCATTCCTATAGATTAAAAACTTTCTGTTGCAAAAGTCTTCATCAGAACAGCAGTCAAAGATCTCCTTTCTTCCTGTCTTTGGAACTGTTCGGTCTTTCTTTCGACACGTCCTGCGTTTGTTTTTTGTACATTTCAGTGCTTGTTGATATATGCCACCATCTATGATGAGGGGATAAAAGAGGCATATTTGTATTACTGGTATTAACAAAAGTTCCATTATTATGACAGATGGTGTGAATTAGATGGAGGACAGTCAGTTGGCAAGGTCGCTGCTCCTGTTGGAGCCTCAGTTGACCTGTGGAATTTGGAAATGACTGAAGATTATGGGATTGCCAACTCTGGGTGGGGAAATTCCTGGAGATGTGGGTGGCATAGCCTGGGGAGGACAGGGGTTGGGGAGGGGAGGGACCTCAGTGGGGTATAATCCCATAAAGTCCACACTCCAAAGCAGCCATTTTCTTCAGGGTCATTTGGAAATCAGTTGTAATTCCAAATTTCCAAGCCCCATCTGGAGGTTGGCAACCTTATCTGTGGACATGATTGCCCCTTATGTGCCCTCTTTCCTTCCATGGAGTCCAAAATGCCCCTTGGTTTGCCAAGGAGTTTCAGATGATGAAACAGTTGGGCAGATGGTTACAAGTGGAGAAAATCTTGAAGCAAATGTGACTGAACGCAAAGCATATTATTGGCCCTACTCTGTGGCAGTGACAGCAGTGAAGTGAGCTCACTTCATTGCTACCAATGCATTTGCAAAGTGCCACCTGAGGGAGCTTTTCTGGGTTGTAAGGTGACTGTCCTCTCAAGCCCCAGAGGATGCTGACCTGGAAGGCATACAGGCATGCTGTGATTCCTTTGCTATGCATTTTGCGGATAAAATTCTCACATTTGCCATGACTTGGTCCGGTTGAATCTTATTGGAACACAGCCTGGTCCTAATTACATAAATGACCTTCAGTTTGTGCGGCCTTATAAAGTGGATAAGGTGCTTTGAAGTGTGCAGCCTACCATGTCCAGGCTTGCCCCTGACCCCTCATGTGTGGGTGTAAAGTGCCATCAAGTTGCAGCATACTTATGATGACCCCTGCTGTGGTTTTCAAGGCAAGAGACACGCAGAGGTGGTTTGCCATTATTCACCTCTGTATAGTGACCCTGGTCTTCCTTGGTGGTCTCCCAGCCATGTACTCAGTAGGACAGACCCTGATTGGGCCAATTTTATGGAAAATACCCCCATGGGGGGTCTTCCCTTCACTGTTGCTCCAGGAATGACGTCATTCCCAGCATGAAAACAAAGACTCTGGAGCACACTCCTGGGCCCATTCCTCACCCCATCAGCCAGGTAAGAGGCGGCCGGGGTGGGGGTAGAAAAAAAAACAAGAGGAATGAGCAAAAGTAAACTACTGTTGCAGCACATGGGAAAACCTCCACACATGGACAGTAGAACTGTACCTGCCTCTTTCAGGGAGGAGAGAAACCACTCTGTTGCTTCATCTTCTTCTCATCTCAGGTGGGGAATGATGAAAATGCTAGCATCAGCTACAGTTTGCTTTCCATTAGCCCGATCTCCAGAGTCAAGCACTAGGATCTGATTTCCTTTTTTTTTGCTTCTTCATTTTCTCACTTCTTTTCTGTTTTAACCCTTGAGCTCCCCCCTAACTCTGTCCTTTTTCTTGGAAATTTTAACTGGAAAATACCAGGCATTTGCATGTCTAGCTTTTTCTCAATTTACTTTCTGGACAGCAAGATAAATACTGGACTATCCAGGTCAAAACCAGAATCTGGCAACCTTAATGTCATGGTGGGAAAGGGGAGCTGAGAGTGGGGGGATGACAGCCCTGCTGGAATGGCTGGCTACTGTGGGCGTGGAGGCTTCAATGGTTCTACTCTTACTTTACCAACCATTCCAGATGCTATTGAACTGCTGCTTGGCCCTGTGGCAGTTATGCTATGGGGTCCCACAGGGTTCCATCCCCTCCTGTTGATTTCATGTTGCTTTGTCAACCATGGCACACAAATACAGGCAGATCCCATTGAAATGAATGTGGTATTTGTGAGAAAGATCAGTTAATATCAGGACTTCAATGGACCAATTAAGTCCTTTGATTTGCTATCAGTCGCCCCAAACAGCTAAAGGTGAGCAGCCCCAAAGAGTAAGTCCTCTTATAACAAACTCCCAGCAGGCTACAATATTCTGTCCCTCAAGATAAATGAAAATAGAGCACCAGCAGAGTTAAGTGTAAGGAAGCTAGTGAGGAAAGAGGATGACGGGGGTGCCGATGCAGATGCAGAAGGGGGGTGGGAATCTTCTGCCTTTAAGATCAGCACAGAATGGAAACAGCAAAGGGTCATTACTACACTTGACTTCCATAACCAAAACAACCAAGAGTCCGGATAGGGGGAGGGAGCATTAAATATATATCGGTACCCAGGAAAGAGTCCTTACTTAAATATACTCTCCTGATGACGCAGGCTTCATTGTCGCCCCGGATAGTACATGTGTTTCCTTGAGGGAAGCAGTTATTCTCCTCAGCCCACATATTGCACCAATTGCATTCCAAGGCGTTCACTGTAAACAAGAGGCAATTGTGGATCAAAGTTGCTGTCTGTAGATGGGAGCGCAGTGCCATTTTAGAGGTTGTTTTTTAATTTTCCAAATGTCAACTCGTAATTGCCTGATCCTGCTGGAGACTGTGGCTTGGGGGCATGAAGGATTCCTGCCTCACCCCTGCATGGTTGTTTAAGCTCTTGAAAATGGTGTGAGGGTTGAGGGAGAAGGAAAGTTGGTGTCGCATCCCAGTGGTGGACTTGAGGTATCATCTAGTTTGGCTGCTAAAGGGGGCATCAATGAGTATACAGAACAATCTCTTCCTTCCTTGCCAACTGCTTGGAGGGGGGGAAATGCTCAGTCCCTTTAATAGAGGCTTAATGGGCTGGTACTGACTTCCATGCTGTTAAAAGTTTCACCTGCCAATTTCCACACATTAAGCCACTTTTTAAAGGACAGGACATTTTTCTCCAGGCCTGCTGGCAGCCCTAATCCACAGGCCACACCACCCTTCCAAATAATGGGTCTTTGCTAGTTAATCCCCCTCCCCACTATTACAGTATTCATACTCCAGGAAGGTACATATATATCTGCTGTGTGCACACCCCCACCCCCTACCCGTCTCAGTTTATTCCCAGAGTTCATATTTCTTGATATGTCAGAACAGACAGACTCCTCTTCATTCTTTGCAATTAAAAAAAAACACATCTTGGAGATGTGCCACTTTCTAAGAAAAGAAAGGGAAGGAAATTGCACCTATGAATTAGCAAATATTTCTGCCCTTACCTCTGGGGTGTAGGACTTACCTCCTGTACTGAGGAAAAAGAAGAGACAGAGAACAAGTACCCATGCCTGAGCCATGTCAGCCCCTTGAAGTGCTATGAAGAAACTTTGGTAGGGAGAAAGAAACTAGCCTCTAGCCAGAAGGCAGGTTTTTATCTTGCTAGAGCTGGCAGCTGGAATTCAGGTACATAGTTCATTAAGCAGTGTGTGTGTGTGTGTGTGTGTGTGTGTGTGTGTGTGTTATGTGCCATTAAGTCGCTTATGATGTATGGTTATCCTATGAATTAACAAGTTCCAAAACATCCTATTTTTAACAGACTTGCCCATATCTTGCAAACTGGAGGATGTGGCTTCTTTTTTTGAGTCAAGCCATCTCATTTTGGGTCTTCCTCTTTTCCTACTGCCTTCAACTCTTCCTAGCATTATTGTCTTTTCCGGAGAGTCTTCTCTTCTCGTGATGTGACCGAAGTATGATAGCCTCAATTTTGTCAACTTAGCTTCTAGGGAGAATACAGGCTTGATCTGATATTGTACCCAGCCACTTACTTATCTTTTGGCTGTCCATGGTATCTACAAAACTCTCCTCCAGCACCACATTTCAAATGAATCCATTTTATTCCTGTCAGCTTTCTTTTCCACCGTTCATATCCATACATAGTAATAGGGATAACATAGTGTGAATTATCTTGAGCTTGGTCCCCAGAGAGACATTCTTATCTTTAAGGATCTTTTCTAGTTCCCTTACAGCTGCTCTTCCAAGTCTCAATCTTCTGATTTCTTGGTTGCAATCTCCTTTTTGGTTGATGATTGAGCCAAGGAATAAAAAATCTTGAATAATTTCAATTTTTTCATTGTCAGCTTTAAAACTGTGTAATTCCTCAGTAGTCATTACTTTTGTCTTCTTGATATTCAGCTGTAATCCTGCTTTGGCACTTTCTCCTTTAAACTTCATCAGTAATCATTTCAAATGTTCACTATTTTCTGCCAGTAACATGGCATCATCTGCATATCTCAAATTACTAACGTTTTCACTCCACCTTCATCTAAATCTAATCCATCTTTTTTTACGGTATGTTCTGCATATAGGTTGAAGAGACAGGGAGATAATATACATCCTTGTCGGACGCCTTTGCCGATTGGAAACAATTGTGTTTCCCCATATTCTGTCCTAACAAAAGCTCTTTGTCCAGAGTATAGGTTGTGCATCAAAACAATCAGATGTTGGGGCATATCTATTCCTTTTAAAACCATCCATAGCTTTTTATGATCCACACAGTCAAAAGCTTTTCTATAATCTATAAAAGACAGGCTGGCTTTCTTCTGAAATTGTCTGAAAATGCTCCATTCACCATCATAAATTTGCAATATGATCTCTAGTGCCTCTTCCTTTTTGGAATTCAGCTTAAACATCGGGCATTTCTTGTTCCATATATGGTAAGAATCTTTCTTATAAATTTTTGAAAAATTTCTTGTAAAATTTTCTTTAAAATTTTGTTTGCATGGGAAATTAATGCGATGGTCCAATAGTTGCTGCAATCTTTGGCATCTCCTTTTTTGGAACTGAAATGTAGACTGAGCATTTTCAGTAGGGGTGTGCAAAACAAAATAAACATGCCAATAATACATCCAGAAATTGGTTTTGTTTCGTTAACCATGTCTAGAATTTTTTATTGCTTCCCCTCCTAAATTTAACATTTTCTACCAATCTTCCTTAAGGATGTATCTAGAAATAAAATTTCAAAATAAAAACTAACTTTGATAAAATATTTATAGACAATGTTTATTCTCTCTTAAAATGAGAAATTACAGTGTTACCATTTTGAGAAACTAAATTTCCAAATCATTGGATTCAAATTGTTTGAAAGAAATTCATTGTGTTCCTCTGTGAAAACAATTTAAAGATATTTAATCAGTCACTGTGTCCCCTGTAATTGTCATAAATATTTTCAGCATTTATTCCATTCTTTTAAAGATAAAAGCCATCACCCTAGGGGGTCCTTCTACCTCAGCTGAGCTTCAGCTCATATCCTGCTCACCAGCCATGAACAAGAAGCCAATTGTTTGGACCATTCATCAGTTTGTCAGGCTGTTCATGGGTGTTCAACAGACTAATTGAACTATTCCATCTGAAACAGTTCAATGTAATTATTTTTTATTTGAGCAGCTTTATCACTGAATAACAATATTTCAGTCTTGCCTGGATTGCTTATTAGTCTACTTTTAATCATAATCTAACAGGGAAATCTATCCATAGAATATCACATTAGCTCATTCCTCCCCTGGTTTCCCTACTAACCCTATTAGTTGCTGCAGCTTCCACTCCTAGATGTTCAGGTGACTTGAAGAGCCATTAAACACCTATCTAGCCTGGTTCCTCAGTTTGAGCAATTTGTTCTATAGTGTTAACGGACCTAGACTGGATGGAAGCTCTGCAAGAGCCTCTTGAATGGCTTCCCTTGATAACAGCCTTGACATGAGATAAAAACCAGCTTACTCACAGATGAGAGGTCAGTCTCTGCTTCCTTTGCAAAAGTGTATCCACGGTGCATGACTTTCACCTCATTTGGACTCAGGGTCAGGCCTGGCTGTAGAAGTCTATATTAGTCTCTTCCTTGGCCAAGGTGGAAAATCTGACCTACAAGAAGTTAAGAGAGACTTTCTCCAGTGCCATGTGAAGCGCGCTCTTGGTCCCAATGTGGCGCGATAACATCACTCCCAGGAGTGACATTGTTGCGCTGCCCCAGAAGTGGGCCCTGGAGGCCTGTTTCTCTTCCCCCTCCCCTGCCGGCCATGTGAGTGGTGGAGTGGAGGGGGGAAGGGGAACCCCCCCCCCCAGCCCCACTGGGGGAATAGCAACTGTAGGCACGGCTATAAACTAAGGGAAGCCATCACTTCTTGCTTGGCCCAAGGACAGGAATGGCCAGATGGTTGTGGAGAGAGGAACCAAGACCGGGATGAGGAGGCAGGAGTGAAGGTGGGGAAGAGGG
This sequence comes from Eublepharis macularius, assembly GCF_028583425.1. Classification (NCBI taxonomy): domain Eukaryota; kingdom Metazoa; phylum Chordata; class Lepidosauria; order Squamata; family Eublepharidae; genus Eublepharis; species Eublepharis macularius. The sequence continues at coordinate 156,568,799 of NC_072793.1, read as the reverse complement.
ATGACCTAAACAATGGCAGACATGAAGCCACCAATTAGCTGGCCATTGAAAGGGAAAGAGAAGGGTCGAAGTAGAGATTGCCTCCCCTGCACTTCTGCTTCAAAGCCTCTTCCTGCTGCCTCTTCCTGCTGCCGCCATCAACCTGCTGATGGGGACGTTGGGACAGACTTTCTCTTCTATCCCTGCCCCTTGGTGGCAAAAGCCAATGACAAAGAAGTATATAGGATGCACGCTCTCCTTCAACCTTCCTCTGTCCCTTGCAGCGTCCAACTGATTTGTGGTCTTGCTGGCAGTTGGGTCAGAAGGGAGATAAAGTGGACTTTGCAGAGTGTGTGTGGAGGGGAACTGGAGGAGAAGGCAGAAACTGAGGGCAGGGGTGGATGGGATTTTCTTCCCCCAGAAATACAGCAGGTACCTTCTCCTTCTCACTCCGTCTTTTACTCTCTCTCTTTCCCCAATCCTTCTTGCCTTATGTCCCACACTCCTTCCCTTCTTCTCTTTTTGAGTGGGATAACTTGCTCGTATTCTTCAGGGATGGCATTATGCTCTTATCCGGATGATTTCCCCCCTTTACTTCAATACTCTGTATGACTCCCCCACAGTTCATTTTTTTTCTTTGATTATGGATTCTGTTTAGGTTCTTGGTGTTCCTTCCAAAACTGAGGAAGCACTTAGTCATAGATACTTAGTAATGGTGCATGGGTTGTTGCTTGGAATAGTACATTTTGTTCATTTTAGCATAGCCTTTGAAATGATCCCATTCAATACCTTCTCCCTAGTGAAGGCTTTGCCCCCCCCCCCACCCGCAAGAAAACAATGAAAATGACAGAAGGAAAATAAATGTGTTCAATTTTATCAATTGGTTTGGTGTTTTTCAGTTGAATGTAAATTGGCCATTTCCACTGATTCCTCTTCCTAGACACCCCTCTCATGTCATTCCTCATAGTCCCACATTCCCCCAGGACAGGGTTGCCAGGTCTCCTGGGCTCACTGGTGGGATGGGGGTGCACCAACTCCCCTTCCTTCTCCTCACTTCCATGCAATGATGTCACTTCTGGAAGTGATGTCATCATGCCATGCGCTGCTTTTCATGGGGCCTATTCTTTGAGAATCTGGGGATAAAATTGGCCTGAAGCAAAGTGCAAGAGCACTTCTGTGGCTGGTACAGTGATGTCACTTTTAGAAGTGACATTGTGGTGCTTGCTGGGAGTGCACACGCCATGCTTCTGCCTGGGATGCCTGCTGGTGGCAGGCAACCACCGCGCAGCTTGCAACCTCCCACCAGTCGCCAATGACCAACAGGCAAGCTGGCAAAATGCTAGGAGGTTGTCTGCCTCCATCGGGCATCTGGGATTCCTATCCCAGGAGCAGCATTTCATGGAGCAGTGGGCTACTGTGGGAGAGGAAAAACAAGAAAGTTCCATTCTGCAGTTGGAAAATTTTGTCTGGGTCTACCCGTTTATTTTTTTAACACTGTCAGCGGCACTGTTCATACTTCCTGTTCAGGGCAGTGTTAAACAGAAACACAGATGTAGTAACTTAACTCAGGGTCCACAAAATACACTTGAATTACGCTAGAATTACATTCAAATACACTTAAATTACAAAATACACTTGAATAACCCATGTAATTTATGTGAATTTTGTCTCATGTGGTGAGACCCACAGCTGCTGTTGAACTATGCCCTAACTCTGCCTACCCACTTTATTATTGAGGCCTATTTATTCCCATAAGTCCTTGCCCTGGATAAACTGAATCACTTCCTTAGCTAAGGCTGTACATTGAATAGAGATTACTCCGTTTTGTATTGCAAACTATGACCAGTAAATGTGATCTGTATGGCGAACCAGTTACATAGAGTTAACCTTTATCTTGGATTTATGGTCAATGAGGAAGAGGCCCAGAGCCATGTTGTTCACCTCTACCCCAAAAGTCCTTGAAAATGGACCTGGTGGTTCATTCAGTGTTAAAGTTGAAGCTGGCAGCTCTGTGGAGCAAGAGATTGCAGGAAGAAAGATAGCTTTTTGTACATTGGGCTTTTTTGGTGTGGGGGTGGGCTGTGATAGGGAAATTAGGCCATTAGAGGAGCCAGATTGTGGTTTGGCTGGCAACCCCTGGAACTTTGGAAGTGAAGCTAGACCCTAAACACCATGACATCACTTCTGATAATATAACTGGAAGTGATGTCATGGCATTTCTGCAACATGCTAGCGGTGACGCATGACCTAACTTCAAATTATCCTACTGAGAGTGATGTCTAGAGATGGGCATGAACCAAAATATGAGCCAAAATTAATCACGAACCAACCAGGCTGGTTCATGGTTCACGAACCACGGTTTGTCAGATCCCATTTCTGATGAACCACCACAAGCTTTTAGGCTGGTTTGTTTGGTTCGTTTTTTGGTTCGTGACTGCAGATACCCTGGTGCCAATCAATCAGTTTCCTAGGCAACAGGGGATGGACTTCCTGCAGACCCTCTGCTGACCCGGAAGTGAACTTCTGCTGGCCTGGAAGTGACCTTCTGCTGACCCGGAAGTGATGCTTTCTGACCTGGATGTGCCATTTTCATGAACCAAACAAGCCGGTTCATGAACCAGGGAAACTGACAAGGAACAATGTCCACAGAAACGTTAGCACTCACTGTGCTCAAAGCAACTTTACATGATTAAACAATTTTTACAAAGTGCAAATGCCTCTTATTTCTACAATAATTACATGATATCTTCAAGTACAAATACATAAATAACAGCAGCGCAGTGCAGCAATGGTAACTGCAGTACAACTCAGTTCACGTAAAGTTCTTTTACTCATTCAATTACTTTTCCTTCCAGTCATTCTCCAGGTGATAAGGACTCCGGGGTGGGGAGTGAAGACCGCCACGCTCAATCTGGGGCCGGCTACGGACGCAGATTTCGTGCCACCTTCATCAGGAGCGTGCCATTGATATCCCACGGAAAACTATCACCATCATATCTCTCTTTCCACCTGGTTAGTAAATCGCAAATTCTCTTCCACGTGCGATTGTAATTGAAGTAATTGAATGAGTAAAAGAACTTTACGTGAACTGAGTTGTACTGCAGTTACCATTGCTGCACTGCGCTGCTGTTATTTATGTATTTGTACTTGAAGATATCATGTAATTATTGTAGAAATAAGAGGCATTTGCACTTTGTAAAAATTGTTTAATCATGTAAAGTTGCTTTGAGCACAGTGAGTGCTAACGTTTCTGTGGACATTGTTCCTTGTCAGTTTCCATTGTGCAGCAGAAACAGCCATCCGCTTTTTCCAATGGTTCATGAACCAGGGGCAGGTTTGTGAAAGTTTGTGGTTCGTGGTTCGTGAAATTTGACACACCATGAACTACATGGTTCAGGCTTTTTTCAGTTCGTGCCCATCTCTAGTGATATCACATCACGACAGTGTCCATACTTTCCCAACCATTTTGCTATTGCAACTGCATTGAGCAGCAGCAGGATCCCAGAGGCTGGGAACAGGAGATCTTCCACTATAGCAGGAGAGCTGGCAACACTAGGGACCGTACTCATATTTAGAACTGTCTACAACTCCTTTCTCTTGTTAGAATCAACAGCACATAATGGGATATAGTGTGTAGCGAGAGAGGCTCCATTAGGGTTGCTGGTACCATCCACAACATTGTTATGCACAACTGAAAAGATCTTCTGGTTCCTTGGCACCTGACCATGTATAGTAATTATGTGAATAGTTTCATGCCTGGATTAATAGTGACCAGCCTGAAGTAAGGAACAAGTGCAACGGATAGCTGTGTTTGTGTGATCCTCCAGGACATGGGCAGGAACACCTATGAGGCACGAGGCCAGGCCTGCATCCTCAGTTATCTCTTTGGTTCTGCATTGCCACTTACAAGCAAAACCACCTATGAGCAGAGGAATTATCTTAAGAATAGCGCTCAGGAATTTTTGCCCCATATCTTTCCTGCTAAAACTGGCCAAAGATTGTCTCTTTAGCAGAACCCCCACTCCCACAAATCTTCAAGCCACCCTTGTGTGTTTGTGTGTCCATAGCTTTGTTTTTAAAAATGACAGGCAGATCAAAGGGAAATAAGAAGAAACTGATTTTGTCTGGGTTTCCAGATGTATGGTTCCCACCAGGGCTTTTTTTCAGGGGGAACGCGGGGGAACGGAATTCTGGAACCTCTTGAAAATGGTCACATGGCTGGTGGCCCCGCCCCCGATCTCCAGACAGAGGGGAGTGAGGGCAATCTCAACTCCCCTCTGTCTGGAGATCAGGGGGCGGGGCCACCAGCCATGTGACCATTTTCTCTGAGGGCAACCCACTGAGTTCCACCACCTCTTTTCCCAGAAAAAAAGCCCTGGTTCCCACACCTTAAAGAGAATTTTATATCTTAAAATAATGATTACAAATTAATATTTAAGAACTTTTTCTTTATTTTTTTGCTTCATAAGGTTAGCTGGTGTTAGAAAAGAAATTTGTAAAATAGACACATGTAGAAACACAAGGTTAAAGGCACACACAGCACTGGGGGTTTCGGCACAATTTTTTTCTCATCTGTTCTGGCCCTGTACTGCTTTGTTCTATCCTCTGTTTTCTGCACACATTTTTTTACCTTTAGCGTTTGCTTCTGGATTTTTGTTTTTTCACCATTGTTTTCTAATTGTTTTGAGACTACTTTTACTGGATCTTTTTTCTGGAAGCTGATTTTGAGTCAATTTTTGCCTCATGTGTAATATTTCTTTTGCTTGCTTGTCCCATCCATTCCCACCCACCTCCAGCCCACTTTTCGATGACTGAATATTCATCATCGTCAAAGCATTCCCCCGCCTTCCTTTCTCCCCTCCTGATTTTTCTTTTTTTATCATCATTTTATAGTGTTCTATCGAGCTACTGTTGTAACCATATATGTAGCAGATTCCCTGAATACCCATCTTTCACTAACAAAAACTCTCTAGCCTGTTCCATTGCAGAGATATGCCATTCCCCTTATATCTCTGCAAGCCAGAAAGCACCAACTCAACAAGTTTCGGCAAAGTTAGGTTTGCATAGCAGTCAATGGCTAGTGCCTGTAACCCCCACCATTCCTGAAGTAGGTTTGCATTTTGAGTAGGGGGTTAGGAGGTGAAAGCCACTGTGGTGCAATGGCTAGAACGTAGGGCCATTTCACACTGCTTACCGGCCACAGAATATTGCACCAAGCTCCCGGAATGACAGCGTCTTCCTGGCGTGATTTCGCCAGTTCTCGTGCGAAACTCCAGTTCTCATGCGAAACTCCAGTTCTTGCGCAAAATTGCGCCAGAAAGATGCTGTCATTCCAGGAGCTTGGCGCAATGTTCCGTGGCCGGTAAGCAGTGTGAAAACGGCCTAGGATTTGGAAGACCCACGCTTGAATCCCTCTCTGCTGTGGAAGCTCACTGGGTGATGCTGGGCATGCCACGATCTCTCAAGCCTACCTCACAGGGTTGTTTTTGTGAAGCTGAAATAGAAGTAGGGACCACAATGTGGTATGGTTCTTAGGTGGGGACCTTACAACAAAAGTGGGGGTATAAATATATTAATAAATACATTAAAATAAGACAAAGAATGAATAGATATGAGGGTTCACTTAGTGCATTTTTTAAAAAGATGGTAGCCTGTTTGAGGCACGGGTGAGAGGGGAATGGAAAACTGTTGGCTGAACCAGTTCACTGGTTTGCAAAAATGACTGTCATTTAAATTATGTAGATGCCTACAGCCCAGTTGAGGGACGAGTGTTCTCTTAATATTATGTGTCTTCATCCTCTCCATTTATGTTTTTAACAGCTTGGCATTGCAATAATCTGCATTGGAACAGCATGTGTAGGTCTCCTTTCTTCCTTTCTTTGGAATGTTTGAGCTTTTGTCTCGACACGTTGCATATCTGTTTCTTGTACAGGTCAACTTTTGTTGCTTTAAGACACCATCTATGATTAGAGAAAAGAAATCAGGATATTTCTATTAATGTAATTAGCGAATGTTCCATTATTATGACAGATGGTGTGTATTAGAGGGAGGACAGCCAGTTGGCAACATTGTTGCTCCTGTTGGAGCCCTGATTGACCTCAGGAATTTGGAGATGACTCGGGCTTTACAGGTTGCCAACTGTGGGTTGGGAAATTCTTGGAGATTTGAGCAATAGATCCTGGGGAGAGCCGGGACTGGGGAGGGATCTCAGTAGGGTATAATGCAATAGAGTCCAAGCTACAAAGCAGCCATTTTCTCTAGGGGAACTGATCACTGTCATTTGGAAATCAGTTCTAATTCCAGGAGATTTCCAACACCCCTGGAAGATGGCAGCTCTAGCTCTAGCTTAAGACATGATTGCTCTAGTCTTAAGTGCCCTCCTTTCTTCCATAGAGTCCAGATTCACCCCTTGGTTTGCCAAGGAATTTAGAAGATTAAATGGTTGGGCAGATGGTTAGAGAGCAAGTGGAGAAAAACTCAAAGCAAATGCGACTGAACACAGGTGAGACCATATTATTGCATCTACTCAGTGAGCTCACTTCTCTGCCACCATAGCATTTGCACAGTGCTGTCTAGGAGAGCTTTTCTGGGTTATAAAGTGACTGTTATCTCAAGCCCCAGAGGCTGCTGACCTGGAAAGCATACAAGCATGCTGTGATTCCTTTGCTATGCATTTTGCAGATAAAATTGCTTGCATTCACCATGACTTAAACATTGGGACTGGTTGAATCTCAGGATGTTATTGGAGCACAGTCTGGATGACCTTCAATTGGTGAAGTGGACAAGGTGCTTCAAAGTGTGTGGCCTACCATGTCCAGGCTTGCCCCTTGCCCATCATGGCTAATAGTATTAAGGTAGCTAACTCCCCAGGTGGGGCCTGGAGACCTCCTGGTACTCGTCTTCTACTATATCTGTAGCTGCAATGTGTAATCTCTCTCTTCTGAAAGACTCAGTAGCCCTCCCTAGGAGCAGACATCGACAACCTTAACTTAATAAAGCTCTTTCTCCACATCATTGCCTTCAGGAAAAATAACTTAGAGCTAGTCATTCTTCCAGTTACCCCAAATGAAAGCAACATCCCCTCCAGCTGATTTAATGTGTCTTTGTCAATCACAGCACACAAATATGGACATGTGTGTGTGTGAAATGATGTCAAGTTATGTTGACTTATGGCAACCCCATAGGGTTTTCAAGGCAAGAGATGAACAGAGATACTTTTTGCCATTGCCTGCCTCTGCATTGGCAACCTTGGACTTTCTTGCAGGTCTCCCATCCAAGAACTAACCAGGACCACCTCTGCTTAGCTTCTGAGATCAGACAGGATCAGGCTAGCCTGGGCCATCTGTTCATTGAAATGAGTACGATGCTTGTCAGTAAAAACATCAAGACTTCAGTGGACCAATTAAGTCCTTTGAATTTCTCCCATTAACCAGTACATTCTGACCCAACATCCTCTTATAACACAGTCATGGCAGGCTATCATATTCAGTTCCTCAAAATAAATGAATATAGAGCCCCAGTAGAGTCACGTGTAAGGAAGGTAGTGAGGAAAGAGGTTGAAGGGGTGTCTAGGGTGGTCCAGGTGCAGAAGGGGGCGGGGATCTTTGCCTTTAAGATCATCACAGAATGGAAATAGCAGAGGGTCACTACCATGTTTGAGTTCTGTAGCCAGAACAACAAAGAGCCTTGCTGTGGCACCTCCTTTGCATCTAGATAACCGGGGGGTGGGGAGGCAAAAAAAGTACATAGGCATCCAGGAAAGATTCCTTACTTAAATATACTCTGGTGATGACGCAGGCTTCTTTCTTGCCACGGATTTTACATACATTTTCTGGCGGAAAGCAGTTATTCTTCATAGTCCACATATTGCACCATTTGCATAACAAGGCATTCACTGTAAATGACAGGCAATTGTTGATCATAGCTGCTGTCTGTAGATGCCACACTTAGTCCCTGAGTCCTCTGTGGGAGCACAGTGCCGTTTTAGAGCTATTTTTTTAAAAAAAAATCTTTTCCAAATGTCATGAGTGCCTGATCCTGCTGGAGACTGTGGCGTGGGGACATGAAGGATTCCCTCCTCACCCCTGCGTGGTTGTTTCATCTCTTGAAAATGGTGTGAGGGTTGGGGGAGAAGGAAACTTGGTGCCACATCCCCATGGTAGACGCAAGGACATGGCATCATCTAGTCTGGATGCTAATGGGAACGTCAAGGAGTGTACAGAACAATCCGTTGTATCCATTACCAACTGCCTGGAGAAAAAAATGCTCAGTCCATTTAATAGAGGCTTAATGGGAAGGTACACTGACTTCCATGCTGTTAAAAGTTTCACCTGCCCATTTCCACACATTAAGCCGCTTTTTAAAGGACAGGATATTTTTCTCTAGGCCTGCTGGCAGCTCTAATCCAGAGGCCACACCACCCTCCCAAATAATGGGTCTTTGCTAGTTAATCAGCCTCACTACTATCTGTGTGCATACTCCAGGAAGGTGCATCCACGTGTGTGCTGTATGCACTCCCCTCCTCTCCATTTCTTCTCAGAGTTCATCCTTCTGGATATGTCAGAACAGAACCCTCCTTGTTCTTCACAATAAAAAAAGCTATTTTGGAGATCTGCCACTTTCTAAGAAAAGATGGGGAATTGTACCTATGAATTAGGAAACATTTCAGTTCTTACCTCTGGGTCATAGGACTTACCTTCTGTACTGAGGAAGAAGAAAAGACAGACGGCAAGTATCCATGCCTGAGCCATGTCAGCCCCTTGAAGTGCTGCGAAGAAGTTTGAGTAGCGAGGAACTAGCCTCTAGACAGCAGGCTGGTTTTTTATATCACCTTTTGGAACTGGCAGCTGGAAGTCTGGTAGGCAGTTTATTAGGCGTGTTGCAGCCAATCAGTATCAGCCATATTCACATTGTAAAAATAATTGCAGTGAGAGAATTCAAGGGAGAGAGTGACTTAGAAGATGTATGTCTGACTGGTACATTGTCCAGGCAGGAGAGTTAACCAGTATTACGGCTACAGGATCTTCTTGGCTGACATTTATATGCATAGCTGGACTGAGGACCTGAGGTCTCTTTAATGCCTTTAATTTTATTTAAAGTAGCTGTTGGTAGGAGTGATTTTGGGGGAAAGAAAGGCTTCTTCCTGCTGCTACTATTCAGGTGGTGGGAGAAAAGTAAGAAAAAAACCCATAGCTGTTGCATGTGATGAGACAGTATTTACTTCCAGAGAAAACCTGGAAATGGCATCATGTCATTCTAGAGTTTCTGGTGGTTCCTCGAGCCACATAATGCCACTTATGGTTTCTCCTAGAAGTGGCACCACATTGTGCACAGTGACGGCTCTGCCATGTTCCAGTGCCTCATCTCCAACTGGGTGCCAGTGATCACCTAGCAATCCTACAGAATTTACATCCCATAATTGTTAGTTAGTTTGTTAGTTAAACCTTTCCTAACCTTTTACAACATCTGGGGTTCCCCTTTTGCTCAAAAATCAAGGGTTTCTTTCTAAATGCTATTTCCTACCTAGAAATAAAGATATTTAAGTCTTAAAGTATTTCCTTACATTGATGGCAGGGGAGGAAGTAGGAAAGATCCTGCTTGCTGGCTAGAAACCCCTAAAAAACATCTAGCTGCACTTGTTTCGCCACTGCTATAGCCATTTAAAGCATGCTCAGAGACTGGAGTGGACTAGCCCTTGTCATTTGGCTTTTATTCTGAGGGATCCTAGAGTGGGGAGGAAGAGCTATGAGCAGAGGGAGAGCCGCTCTGCATTTTGATCCCTCCTGCCTTCTTCTGTTGGCTTGTCTGGTTTTATTGTGTTTTCCTTGTATTTTTTGCACTTTGGTTCCTCTTGCGGGGAAGGGGAGTAGCATAGAAAATAAATAAATATTTACAATTGCATTTTGTCTCAGTCAGTTTGCTGAGAAAATGAAGCATGGTAGACTAGTGGCCATAACACTTTCAAGATTGTCAATCAAGGAATTTTATTTTTCAGAGTGGAACCAATCTAATCTAATATGAAGAAGCAATTTTTATTGCATTATAAAAACAGAAAGATATGTTACATAAATTATATAAGTTATTAAAGGATTTAATTGAAGAGACATCACAATATTTAAAAGGCTGTACAAGGTTTAGTGTACATAAATAACCAATATCTGGTATTCTCAGAAAAACGATTTTCAGGTTTCAAGATGTGCTCCAAAACCTGAAAACTACTACCAGATGGTGCAATAAACCATAGAAATAAAAACAGATGTAATGGACAGAAAAAGCTAAAAGTGGAGACTTGCCTATGTATTTGGTCTTGATCTTTGGTTCAAGAGCAAGTTGTTCAGGCAAAGTAGTTTTATCTTATTTACCAGAATATCATTTTCTGCCAAATGCAGAAGTTACTAAGTAAAAGTCATATTGTTGCAATGTTCTTAGTTTCACCCAAAACTCTATGGCTTAACCATAGAATTTTGGGCGGATCCTAGAATGTCATCTTAATGTGATGACATCACTTCTGCTTTGTGCTGGAAGTGGCATTGTGGCATTGGTATAATGCCACCCCCCATATTTTCTATGATGCCCTATCAAGTAGTGTTGGGGAGTGGGGGCAGGGTCCAATGTGGGAGACCTGGCTGCCCTAAGTAGAACAAAATTTGAGTTGAGAAGCATGTTAAACACCAACACAATTTTCCAGGGTATAAGTTCTCATGAGTTAAAGCTTGGGACAAATAGCTATGTGGGACAAGACCTGCCATGTGGAGTGGACTCAAGTGAGATCTCTCCTTCTCCTTCTTGCACCAGGGACATACAGACACCAGAAGTTGCCTTATACTGAATCAGTCCATTGGTCCATCATGGTCAGTTCTGTCTGCTCAGACCGGCAGTGGCTTTCCAGGGGCTCAGGCTGAGGTCTTTCACATTACCAACTACTTGTTCCTTTTAACTGGAGATGCCCAGGATTGAAACTAGAATCTTCTGCATGCCACACAGATGCTCTACCACTGAGCCACAGTCCCTTCCTTCAAAGGTGATAGTACACTTTGTTTAATTGTACAATGTAGTCTAATAGTCATGGCTTGGTATTGATGGTTGCTCTATGTCTATTTTCAAGCAATGATAAACATTCCTCGGTACCATCAACAACTTGTGGGGCGAGTCTAAAGGGCTGCAATATTTCTTCCACAAAAGAAAAAGCATAGAGATGCCAGGTTCCCACTGGAGGTGGGGGATCTGCTCCCCAGTACTCATTGTCTGCTTGAAATTTGGCTGCTGGAAGGAGAAAATAAAAATAAAAATCACCATTGATGAAATAGCATTACATCACTTTGGGGGAAACACAGAACTGATACCATTGTACTCTAGGAATCAGTAGAACGTTAATGGTTTTATCATAGAGTTTCTTGAGATTTCTAGAACAGCAGGGCCTCACTTCTGGCTTTTACCTAGAAGTAATTCAACACAGTATCACAAATGGCACCCTCTGTGTCCCCCCACCCCCTCAGATTTCCACCGACAGCCAGCTGCTGGCTGACAAACCGAGAGAAGCAGTTCCCTTACTGGTGGGCATTGAGAAGTGGTAAGGGAATTGCCAGCACTAAAGCTGCAGTGCCATTGAGGCACTCAGCATCTGAGTGGCCAGTGGAAGCAAATGGTTGTGCGGTATCACTTGTTGTAGCCACTGAGTAGCTGCATGGCTGCATGGTGCTGTACCCCATGAGCCCACTGGGTACTCTACTCACTGTTGCTAGGATGACAGGGTATTCACTGAGACAGAAGGGTAACTCATCTTGATAATTTCAGGTGGGTAGCTGTGTTGGTCTGCAGTCGAAGAGCAAGATCTGGGTCCAATAGCACCTTAAAGACCAACTAGATTTCCATGGTATGAGCTTTCAAGAGTCTGATGAAGGAAGCTTAGATTCATACCTTGGAAATCTAATTGGTCTTTAAGGTGCGATTGAATCCGGATCTTGTTCATCTTGATAATGTTTCTTGAGACAAGACTGCTATATCTTAAGAGAAGATAAAAGGTTTTATTATGCCCAAAGACTGAGAATATCAATGTTCTTTAACTTGCCCATTTATTTTTCTCTAAGTACATTGGGTGTGGACATGAAAATCTGTGAAACTAGTAACCATGACAACCCAAGGTAGGGGCACAGCCTGAAGACAGATGTAACAATAGTCCAGTGGGGCCAACAGGGAAGGGCTCTCAGAAGCATTAAATCCAAATCGATTTCTTTTGAAAAGTTGAATTCTGCAAATAAAGTTTCTGAAAATCTGCAGTGAAGCTAGTAACCGATGACACTCTTGGCCTGGTCCATGTGGTCTCACCAAGAACCCAAGCCTCCAAAGGCAGTGAACCAACAGAAAAAGGAAAAGCACATTTATGGGGTGCTTTTCAAACATAAGAAAATAGGTAGCCCACCTGTGTAGTCAAAACGCAACTAAACTGGCCTTCAATTAATCAACAGTGGGCTTAAACTGGAGTAACTCTGCTATGGATTTTGCTGATAGATATTTAATCATTCATTGAAGAAGACAGGATCCATCTGTTACTCACATTTTGATATGAACTAGAAGGAATTGTTGCACAGGTCTCCTCTGCAGCAGGTATATTCATAAACAAATCCAGGCCACTGAGATTGGACTTTGGTATCACAATGTGGGAAGTTACTGACAATACAGTTCCGAAATTTTTTCACCAGTTCATCTTCTGCAGAGAAGAGGATACTTTGTATTACCATTGATCTTAATGGTAGAAGATACATCATCATAACTAAGAAGGCATATAACAAAGAAAAGGCATGCAGTCAGCAAGTTGTGTCCAGTGCCAGGGGCAGAGGACGGGTGTTGCTCTCATGGTTACAAAGGCTCCAAATGAAATACCTTATTTGTAGCAATATACAGAAACTATTCATTTACGTTAAAAAAAAAGGGAAAGATGCCTTTGGAATACAACTGTGTGGCACCTTTCTGAGCACTGGTCCTTGGTCACTGTAAAGTCATGCTTCCCAGCCTTTCTGTTATGGTAACCCACAAGTCCAAATTTACTTGGTATGGTGACCCACTTAAAAAACTGAGCATGTACAAATCAATAAAACAGAAAAAAACTGTAGGCTTTCAGAACTACTTTTGGGTCAGGACCCAAAGGTTGGGAATGGGACCGCTACTCTAGAGTGTGATAGAATTGTATGGGAATGACATGGAATGTTGGGAACCAGTTTCCACAAACCACAGTATGTGCATATTGCTGGGGTGTACTGTGAACGGGGGCTATTTTGAACCTTGGTACCTACACCTTTATGAGTTGTGTGATGATTCCAGTACAATCCCCGCATTGTGCAGTCTCTTGCACTCTCAAGGCTGGAGAAACGCGGATGTTTGTCACATCGTGTCATGGAGTTAGCCAAAATGTGCTACGTATAGGGGAGTCAGGTCTTCTGCTATAGCAGAAGACCTCCCAGCATTGCCCCCCCTTTCTCCACTGCCACTGCACATGTTGGCAGGGGGAAAATGGAGAGGAGGCTGGTTGGAGTCCTGTCATCACTTCCGATGCAAAACTGGAAGGGCAATCACTGCGTTGGAACAATGCTCCTAGAGCAGCCCACTGATGTGATGATGATGTCTTCCAGTTTTGTGCTGTGAGTGATGTCACAAATTGGTGCAATGCCAGTATGCCCGTCCGTGCCCCCCCCCAATTTCCCCAGGCCTTCAAATGGAGCTAGGGTGTCAAACCAATATTATTTGTATAGTTCCATAACCAAAATGAGGCACCCAGAGATGCAACAAACTCAATAGCATGGAATGATATCAGAGAAAGAAAATTCTTGTGTCTTGACTTATACAGACACAAAGGCAAACTAGGCTGCCTTCTAGGGTAATACAGCTCAAAAAATTGCCATCTTGCTGAAAGAATAGTAGAAGCTTATTCTCCTGCTTTCGCAGTTTGCCTTCTCAAACACTGTATGTTCCCTAGAACTCTCTGTGGCTCTGTAAGAGGTAGAACGCATGCACAGAGATCATATAGGGAAGCCCTTGCCATGATCCATCCAGGGCAAAAAAAAACCCCATCCCAAAGATAGCCACATCAAGAGAATGACAGAATTTCTGTGCCTTTAAGAGCAGCAATGAAAGAAGAAGTACAGCCGTATCAAGAGCTGCTAACACCCACCAGGTCACTGGGATTGTGAAATGTTCCCGTTTCCAATTGGGAAAGGCTGGGATTGGGGTAGGCAGTTCTGGAGGCTCATGTGGCAGTTGCCTGAAATCTAGATCAGGACCCAGGGCTGACTTTCTTGTGATGGCAGATATCCTAAGGAATGCAGCAGGACAAAAGGAGCTGCCAAAACTGGGATGCTCGAGCTTTCAGCAACCCAGGAGCTTGTGGAAGCAGAGTCATCATGACTCCACAAAAGGAAGGGAGTATCAGTCCTTTATTCCCAGCTGTATTGTGGGGATAATAATAACACTAACTTGTTCACCGCTCTGGGTGGGGCACTAATCTGTCTAGAAGAGTGGTATATAAGCACTGTTGTCGTCGTTGTTGTCGCTGTTAGTGCTCCCACACCTGCCTAGTCATAGCTGTTGTTGTTGTTAGTGCTCCCACAGCTGTGACAGAAAAAGAAAGCATTTGGCCAGCCACGGCTACTTACCAAGATAAAATTTCATGGACATACAGATCCCACCTTCCAGTTCACATGTTTCCCAGTCCTCACATAACTGGTCAGGCAGGCTGTAGCACTTATGGCACTGCATGGCATCTATTGTAAAACAGAAGGGAAAAGCAAATGACAAACCTCTAGGAAGAAAATCAAAACAAAGTACAAAATACTAGAGGCTGCTGGAGTATCTGTGGGCAAGGTTCATTGGGGGTGGGAAATCTCCTGCGCCCAGAAGGCACATGGCATTACCCCAGACACAGTCCGTGCCCCTTGCAACTATTCTCACCAAATCATGGTGCCCTAAGCCTCTGCTTAGATCACTTTGGCAATAAACTTGACTTTATCTAGAGTCATAATTTAATTTATTCATGGTCTCTGCATAATTGCCGTTAACTTTGGGGACAACGATCCTTCAGTTTTTTCAGGAAAACAAAAGTCTTGCTCTCTGGCTGTTTGTCAGGATGGGAAGAAATTCTTACTGTTGTGGCTTCTGCTAATATGGAACTAGTAGGGGGAAGGAACAAGAAGAGAAATTTAACTTATCCTATGCTGTAAAGCACATCTCCTCTATTTAGTCATCAGGACAATAGCCTCATTCAACTCTTTCCAGTTAAAAAAACACCCTAGCAATTTGTCGGCTTTTCCGAAGAAAAGGGAACGAGGATGACGGAATCTGTATGCTCTCTCTCCCCTTACCTCTTGTGTATTAGACTTACCTCCTCCTCCAAGACAAAGAAAAATACAGAATGTAAGACGCCAAGCCTGAGCACTGAAAGGCCACAGAGCACCCAGAAAGAAGCTACCCTCAACTCGATAACCTCTTGATATGCAGCAAGCAAGAGACCCCTCATCAATTAACATTCTGAGTTTCTGTCCCTTGTCAAAGCTGGGATTGGGGTAGGCAGTTCTGGAGGCTCACATGCTGGGTTTCCAGCTTGTACCTAACCTCTGTCTACTCATTTAACTCTATGAGATTAGTTGCTCAAATTGAGGAGCCAAGATAAAGTCACCAGTTGTATAAGGCTAGGTGGGCTCTTATTGGCTCCTCAGGTCACCTGATCATGATGGGATTGAACACTGCAGTCACCTTCATGTGATACTTCAATTTCCAGGCAGGCTATGCATGTGCATAGGACTGCCTGGCAGAAAAAAAACCCAATCTTTTTTATTTGAAATCTGTCACCAAACACAGAAGTGTAAGGGAAATGGGGAAACCTTTTCGGCTTTGGGGGCTGTGGGAGCTTCTTGGATCTTGGTTAGACATATCTAATTCTGAACAATACTCCCATATTGTGGATCAAATAATCTGCACAAGAGGGCCAAGTACAAACAGGACAGGATTTTCCGACAAACCTTGGAGAATCCCCATTTTTTCAGAAAAATCTGAAAACTAAAAAAAGTGAGGAGGATTTAAATTCTCCCAAAGATAAAGAAGCAGCAACATTAGCTGCCATCTTGGTGGTTGCCTAGTTACCCTCAAGATGAATTGCCAGGGCAGGGTAGAGAAGGAACTGCTGAGAGACCGCGGCTGAAGCTACTATACCAAGAAAGAAAAATGCCAGCCAGGGAAGGAGAGTGCTGATTATTGGTGGTGTTTGGGAGGGTGGCTGGGATGTTCAGGCTTCCTCCCAGACTGACCATCGCTAGTGCATAACAAGTCCCAAGACCTGTTGGTACGGGCAGCTGGACAAAGGACTTCTGAGATGTGGTGCTGCTCCTAACAGGAAAGAAGGAAGAAGCTGGCTGGAGGAGGATGAAAGAGAGGGTAGTGGGAGGGGTAGGGAGTGAAAAGCAGCAGTAGAGGAGAAGAAAGTGGGATCTCTGTTGGGGGAAGGGGTGAATGAGGGCAAGGAATGATAGAGGTTGAGGGAGCAGTCAATCAGAGCAAGAGGGGGAAGTCAGTAGCCAGTTGACAAAGCAGGGACAAGCAGAGGAATTTCCCTGTGAGTTTCTTGCGAGTGCCCAATTATATTATTCTACTGCAGAATACTCTAGTTTTTGAAATTAATAACATAAAATTTCATAAATTTGGACAATTAAAAATCATCACTAGGACCATCTTACAGAAGAATGCACACTTTAGCGGTGTTCCAGCTCGAGAAAAAAATGCAAAATAAAAGTTATCTTTGTCCCTGTTGGTGCATGCCATTCAGGGCCGGTGCGCCCATAGAGGCCAGGTAGGCAGTGGCCTCAGGCGCGAGGGGGTGTCAGGCGCTGGAGGGGGTGTCAGGGTGGAGGTGCGCGCCACAAAGCTGGCATGGCAGGCCCGCAGCTACTTATTTGCCCAGGTAAATTACAGAATGATCTCCATTTTCATCAGTCTAATATCAGTGCATGTCTTGATGCATGGTAATGTAATTGACTAGCTGATTATCTGTTTTCCCATCATGTACCGTATTGTTTGTTTATTTTTTCCCCTGATAATATATAGTCTTATATTTTTAACGTGTAATATAACACAAAGTTCTAACAAACTCTCATTGACACTTACCTAGTATTGTAATTGGATCATCATGTACTAACAAGTTTAACTTTAATAAGATACTGATCTCAACTAAGTTTTTTCTCCCTAAAAATGAGACATCCAGACTTGATCTTATTGAGAGATTATGCTTCTGTACTCACAAGGATGTAGCCTTGGAGGGCCTCAGGGCCTAAGGGTCAAACCACACGAGGCAAAATATACTTGAATTACACTCAAATTACAAAATACACTCAAATTACCCGTGTAATTCGAGTGTATTTTGTCTTGTGTGGTGAGGCCCTAAATTCTTATACTAATTGTTATTTCCAAAGGAAATAAAGAAAAAAATTCATGGCCAAAGCAGAGAGAAGGGGAAGAAAGCGTGCCTCTTAGCAAACATGAAGGAAATTTCTCACCATTCTCTTGCTACTGAAGAATCACACAACCAGCCTCTTCACATCTGAGACTTCAAAGTCCTGAGCTCAGGTACTTCTTGATTCAAACGCCAAGCACTGGAGGTGAATGGAATTTGCAGGGCCAGGGGAGGGTGATGGTGACAGTGAGGATGAGGAAGAGAACTTGTGGGGAGGGGGAATCCCATTCTGCCTGCTTTTTCTTCCCCTCTTCCCTTCCCATCCCTTCTCTGTCACTCTTACTCCCTCTTCTTCTTACCCCTTCTCTGAAGTTCTTACCCCTTCTCACTTACTCACTCCCCCATCCCTATTTTCTCTTACCCCTACACCCCAACATTCTTTGTAACTCTTACACACTCCCCTCCTGTGCCACTTCCCCCTCCCCCTCTCTCTCCCTCTCTCCCCCTTCCACCTCTCCTCTGTAACTCTTACCCCCACCCACTTACCCGCTTCCTCATTACTCCTGAATGGCAAGGGGAACCCTTCCCAGCTGACCAGCTTGCTGTAACTTTTTTGGCTGAATGGCAGCAAGGGCAGAGGTGACTTTTTGCCTGCTCTCAGCTTCAGTAGCCCCAACCCGAACAAAGCTGCACCCTGCATTGTTAGTGGCTGCAGAAGGCCTTGTGGGTTCTTTGGCAGCTGAGAAAAGGCTGTGGCTGGTGTCTTCAGCAGCTGCAGAGGGTTGCCTTGCTTTGTTGGAAGCTGTGGAGGGCTGGCCAGCTTTGACAGCCCAGTCAAATCAGAGGGTCTCCTGACTTGTGCTGTGCCCTGGAGAAGGTTGCCTAGAGTTGGTGGCAGCCATAAAGAGGCTGCATGGGTTTGGGCCACCACCTTCCCCCTCCCCATCGTAAGCATGCCTGAGGGAAGAAAACTACCAGGTAGGCTATATTCTCTATCCCTGTGTTATCTGCTTATGCACAGAAAACACTTTTGGAAAAAAAATTGGAACTGTTACAACACTAAAGACAACTAGAAAAAGGAATGGCAGAGAAGGGAAAAAGGAATACTATGCAAGGCAATATTACCTTAGATATATGAGCATAGTGCATACAGAAGATGGGCAACAAGGCTAATTTCGTTTTTACTGAATAAAATAATAAACTAATTCTGGGTTTTTCTTCCTTGAGGCAAATCTAATAATCAATGCCCTGATCACTGTATTGACCGTGGTAATCTCTCTGATAGTACTCACCGTGATATTCATTGGTTACTCGGCCTGATAATCTCCATCACTGATTTCAGACCCATTAGTTCCTGTTCCTTGGCTTCCATTATGAGTAACAGCCTCTGTTGGTGTAGCACAATACTTAGGGTCATACACTTGTCGTCCAAGCCCATGGGCTTGCACAGAAAACACTTTTGTTCGGGTGGGGATTTAAACCCACAAGTTAATTTTTTGCAACTTTTCAGATTTTTCTGCAATCAGGAGGAGTCCCATCTGCTTTGTAGCAAGTTTTCCTGATTCTCAGATTTGAGCATTCGCTTGCAAGGGCCACTTGGCTATTAGATATACGATGCTATGATTAGAATTAAAATGATACACAATCCAGGCAGGACTGAGGTGCTGTTGGTCAGTGATAAAGCTGCTCACACAAAAAGCCAATTGCACCGAACTGTTCAGAAGGAATAGTTAAACTAGACTGTTGAACAGCCATAAATAGGTTGACAAACAGATGAACAGTACAAAAAAATTGACTCCCCGTTCATGACTGGTGAGCAGGATATGAGCTGAAGCTCAGTTGAAGGGGGGCAGGGAATACTCTAGTATGATGACATTTTACCTTCAAGACTGGAGTAAACAATGAAAATATTTATGATGATTAAAGTGGATACAGTGACTGATTAAATAGCTTTAAATTAATTTCATAAAGAAACACAACGAACACAATGAATTTCTTTAAAACAATTTGAATCCATTGATGTAGAAAATTAGTCTCAAAATGGTCAAATTGTAATATCTCATTTTAAATGAGAATAAGCATTGTTGATAAATATCTTACCAAAATTACAGTTTTTATTTTGAAATTTAATATCTAGATAACATCCTTAAGAAAGATTGGTCCTTTGGCAGCACAAACAGGGAGGATGGAATATATCCCCCCTTTATAAAAGAAAGTAGGTTTAAGAACTTCCCTGAGTTATCGGAGCTGGTGAGGAGTAGTGGTTAAAATGACAGATGAGGAATCGGGTTCAAATTCCACCTGTGCCACAGAGGCTTGTTGGGTGACCTTTAGCCACTCATACAGCCTACCCACCCCCCACCCCCAGTGCCTCATCTTCTGTTGCCCAGTTTCCTTGGAATTGCTGGCTATGGGCATGCAGTCTTTTAGAAAACTGTTGGTGGGGGGATTTCCCTCTCTTCACATGTGGCTTCTCTGGGAAATTAAGTTTTTTTCTGCATACTTGGGGTTTCCTCCAAGAATGCACTTACCACCCTCAATTTCATGCCTGGCCCTGTTGTTCAGCTTTTATTATCCACAAAGGGGGCAGAATTTTATTAGAACAATTTCTGAAAATGAGATGATTTTTTAGGCACCTGTATTGTTAAGCAACTTAAGAAGAACCATTATTCTGGACTCACTATTTGTAGAATCTTGGAAGTGAATCTAGCCCCTGAATAAAAGTAGAGATTGAAAAAATCTGGCTGATACAGGTTTTTTTTAAAATAACCTAGCTCACAGGGTGATTGTTGTGAGGATAAAATGGAGAAGAGAACAATGCTGTTGACTGCTTGGGGTCCCCGCTGGGCAGGAAAGTGGGGTATAAATATTGAGAAAATTAAAAAATGAAACAAGAATTTTAATGCCTTACTGCTGTTGTAAAAATGAGAAAAATCCTTAGTATTATTCCAAAATATCAAATTGTTAATAGTGAATATATCTTGCAATAATTTACAATTTATTAGTTATATTCTGTAACCTAACCCTGTTTATATTATTGTTTCTGGCAAAGTAGGGAGTATTTCCCCTTCTCTTTTCACCCTGAGATCTTCTCTTTCTAGGAATACACCTTGCTCACTTTGCTCTGCCTGTATCCTAAAGCTGAGGATGTTTGAGTATATCAAGTGTTATAACATGGATCGCAAATACTTAGGCATTCTCACGCTGGCCCATGGAAGCTGTGGTTTGATCCAGTCAGTTCTGATCATAGGCCAACGTGATGACTGTTTCCTACTTATGAATGCTGACTGTGCTGGTGCAAGAGCATGCTCTTAAAATGTAGCAGATTTCAAGTGAGAGGAAAGGAAAGTGATGCATAAAAGGCACATATTCTGACCCTGGGACATACATGATCCAACGAAGCTGGTACACAGTGGAAAAGAGCAAGAGTCCAGTAGCACCTATAAGACTAACCACATTTGTGGTGGTATGAGCTTTCATGAGTCACAGCTCACTTCTTCAGATACCACTAGCATGTGAGTCCATCTGTCCTGGTACACACAGTAAGCACTGGACAGTCACTAAACCATGCACAATATTTAATTAAAATTACAAATCAGTGTGATGCAACAGACTGCTCAACATGAGAGTAAACAGTCACTGAAATCAGGGTGAACTTAATTTTTGAAGATCTTTATTGCAAGCAAGAGTATGAGGGAAATACAAAAATCAACAGCTGAATCAAGATTCAATTGTATGATACTTAAAATCTGTCATAGATATTGAACCTAGGCACAAGCCAACCTGGCACTTCAGATCAAAGAGTCCAGTTCTCTTCTGTCTGACTTCACCCACCCTCTGAAATAAACTATAAGTGATAATTGCACATATCAGCATGATTACAGCAGGTGTATACAAATGAATCTTCAGCCCAATTAGACTTTATTCTGATTCCACAATGCCTGAATTCATTGCGAACACAGTATCTGTATTTTCTCACCTCACGATCACCTGGAATCAGAGAGAAAGGGATATTTTAGGTTGCAATTAAGTAGGGAAAACATATCATTATGACAGAAAACACACAGGCATTTTGCCTCCAATTTTGACTCCATACTTGTCAGATTTTTGTGTGAATTCTCCACATAATTCAATGCCTTTTACACTCAATTTGACAGGTTCCTGAGTCTTGGGGGAGCACAGTTGCCATGCCTTTTTTCTGGCATGATAGACCCATCATTTTTGCAGTGCATTATTTTAATTCTGGCTTTCTTATGCCCTCTCTACCCTTTTTCCCTCCCACCATGTCTCTGATTGGTCTATCTTCCATTGAGACATCACTCCCCCCCACCTTGATTTTTCCCCTTTCCTCCTTCTCCCAAGGGGGAGCCATTTCCCTTTTTTAAAAAAATCTGTCCTAGTTTACAGCTCTAGATTGCTGATATTTGAGTGATTTAGCAATAGGATAGCAGTTTCATGAAGAGCTGTTAATAGTCTTTCTTTCTTTCTTTCTTTCTTTCTTTCTTTCTTTCTTTCTTTCAGTTTAAATTTAAATAACATTAGATCCCAATTTCAGTGCATGCATCTGACACATTTTGGCTTACATTTCCTGCAGCCTTTGAAGAATATCAGTCTTTGAAGAATTCTCAGACATACACTTTTCCCCCCATTACATAAATCACCACTCAGCCAATTACCAGCAGTCTAGTGTCCAATTACAAGAACATTGGGATGAGCAGGATCTTTTACTCTGGGAGTAAAAACATTTAGTAAACAACTATTTACATACATCTCTTGTGTTCCAGCCAGTCACATGCGCCATTTCTATCTTTCCATTACCTCGTAATGGGTAGTTGGACCCCGAGAGGTCCAGAATAATGAAGTTGCTTTCATTCCCCTCATCTCTTCTCAAAAAAGGTCATGTTTCAGAATGATAGGCTTAATGGTACAAAATTGAGCCAGAAACCAGAGTGAAGCATAGGGTAGATAATTGGTTTTCAACCATTCTTGAAGGGGAGATGAATAACCAACTGATATACTGAAAAAATTGTTGGATCAAAAGGGACTTTGAAGCAGCTGGAAATCCTCTTTTGCTCAAGGAGGCATTGCCTCTACAGCTCACTTACTGGCCCTGGCCCTGGCCCTCGCCCTCGCCCTCACCCCCGCCCGCTCAAGTTACACATAGAAGGAGAGCAAAGACCTTGCTAATGCTAGTAGAGTGTCCTTCTCCAAGCAACCTTTTAGTACCCTTCAGGCAAGACATCTGGAAGTCAGCCAATTAACCGTGATTGGATGTCACTTAAGAAACATCCAATAAGACATTTATGATGATAAATGTGTAATTTCATTTGGGTGGGAGATGAGGCACCTTGTTCCTTCTCCTGCTTAATAGCTAAAGGAGCCCAGTCTTCCTTTCATCTTCTTAAATAAGGCATCAGAAATAGGCACAAAAAGCATGCACATATTTAGCCCAGATTCCTTACCTTTAAATGCATGGAAGATAGCACACATCCCATTTTCAATTTCACATGTTGTTGGTTCATTATCACACAGCGTGTCCGGATTTGCACTATAGCACTGATGGCATTTTATGGCACCTGCTGTATGAGATTGAGAATCTCTTAGTCTAATTATTCCCTGGAAACATCAATCCTAGTGAAAACGATACACCCAACATTTTGAATTGACAATGGGATCCATTTTGTTAGGACAAAGTAGTGCTGGGATACACCAGCCCTTAACCTCTGTTCTCAGTAATATTATCTTTCTCCAGATGGAAACCAGGGAGGAAGTTTAGATGGGGCAAAGTACTCAGATCACCAGAGGCGAGGAGCTAAGTTTCCCATAAGAGTATTCCCTCAAGGAGAGATGTAAAGTTGAGAAACCTCCTTAAGAAAATCTCCTTAAAGGTCACCTGTTTTTTCCTCCAAGTATTAAACAGCAGCTTTGGGCAAGGGAGTCTGATCGAACTGGAAACATATTGTAGTAGATGGAGTGCCATTAATCCTTTTTTTCCATTCAACTGAGGTAAATCGCTATATCAAAGGAGGTTTTTGTGCTTTTGAGGGATATGTGTTGCCTGTTTTTCTCATGAGGCTGCTCTGAAGGGATTAGTGGAGATCACATCATGAACATGGATTGAGGGGACAGTTAAACCTCTCCCCGCCCATGGCCCCAGTCCAAATTCTCCTGGTCAAATAAAACTTGTGGGAAATATCTTCATAAATGTTTCAATATGATCAAATGGAGAAACTGTGTTGGTGACTGATGTGAGATAGAGTTGAGCTGGCAGGATGTTTGGACTAGAGGTTCCAAGCATGGAAAGAATGGGAACCATGAAGCTGCTTCTAAGAGCGGAACTAAAAGTGACAAAAGGCACAGATTGGACACTTGTCAGCTTCCCTCAAGTTTTGATGGGAAATGTAGGCAGCTTGGCGGAATGTTGGACAAGTGACAGTTGAAAAGTCAATTGGACAGCAGTCAGAGAGCCAAGCTGCAAGACCAGGACGCCTACATTTCCCATCAAAACTTGAGGGAAGCTGACAAGTGTCCAATCTGTGCCTTTTGTCACTTGTAGTTCCGCTCTTAGAGAGATCTTCTACCCTAATACCAGCTCCCTAGACTCTGCTGGGTATTTCTGGTTTTCCACACCTGCTATTCAGCCCCTCTTTATCTAGTTGGAGCCATTTCCATATAGAGGATAATTTTTCGGCACTTAACCGGGAACACTGCTGAATGGGTGGATAGGTAGAGTTGTAGCATCTCACCACTGTGGTTGCTAGCCATCTAGAAAGAAAAATCAGCTATATATATTGCTTTCAAGACCAGGTGTTTCTACCTTTTTTAAAAAAACTTCCCAGGCTCTATACCTGGAGCTTACCCAGGTACCTGAACTGATTGCCATCCTTAATCCCTATTGACACTAGTGATTCCACCCTCACATACAGAACATGCTTCACTCCAACACAACATTGTCCCTGGATAAATTGTTTCATTTATCCCTTGAAGCCTGTGGTTGCCATTCACTTCAATGGGACCCATCCACTTATTGAGAAGAAAGGAAGATATCCCTGTTCGGTGCTTTATTCTTGGGGTGGGAGCAAAAACTCTGTGTGGTACTGTCATCATGGGATCCTTTACTAACAGGAAATGCAGAGGAAACAATGCATCTCATCAGTGAGAGAAATACATTTTGCCCCACCATCACATTCAATCCACAGGAGTAGCGCCTGGGCAAAAGAGGGCACTCACTCCCTTATCTCATGTACATGGGACTTACCTCTTGAGCCAAGGCAGAGGAAGAGACAGACTGCAAGTAGCCAAGCTTGAGCCATTAACTTCCCCTGAGAATCTATGAAGAATCCACACTGAATTGCTTAGACTTATATAACACAGAAGGGATGTTGCTTTCTTTTTAATAGGCAGCTTGGTTTTTTATTTCCTGTCAAGGTTGGGATTGAGTTATGTAGTCCAAGTAACCCAAGCCATTCCAAGTTCTACCTCTGTACCTAGAGCCAGGCTAGGTATACCAGTTATATAAGGCAGGAAGGCCATCTGATTCTGCTGGGACTTAACACTGTAATTATTACCTTCCATCTAACCCAGGGGTGATACTTCAGAATAGCAGAAATTTGACCTGCAAAGTGTTGTCCTTTTGACTCTGATGGTTATAAATCTTTGTTTTCATAACCACACAGATAAATGTCTGCCTAATGAGAACCCCCTATGTATATCTGATGGTGGACACTGGTCCATAAAAGTTCATGCCGGAAAACTTGTTGCAGCCTTTTAATTTGTTTGCCTCAATGTGGCTGGCCATCTGGAACACAGGCTAAGCTGATACGGTTATTCTCACTTGATGATAATGATAATTATAATGATAAAAGTTATAGCATGTGGTAGTAGTGGTAGGTATTTGAAGGAATTTAGAAGGTAAAAGAAACTGGTTCTTCAACCTTTTGACTACCTCGCATTGGTTATTGTATCTTAGCATTTGAGCACTCACCACATTTTAAACCCAACATTCATTTTACAAAGTGGTAATTTTCCACCTAGATATCAACCTGTGGTGAAGTCTTATTTCATCATTGGAGGTAGGAGGTGAGATATAAATATTCAGCCATTTTATGGCTGAATTTTGATATCTGAAGTGGGAATTCACAACTTGGTCTCAGGCTGTTACTTATAGCCTGAGACTTTAGGCACATCTGGACTTTTTGTCAATATTAATGGGTATTAAAGGCAT
This sequence comes from Eublepharis macularius, assembly GCF_028583425.1. Taxonomy (NCBI): domain Eukaryota; kingdom Metazoa; phylum Chordata; class Lepidosauria; order Squamata; family Eublepharidae; genus Eublepharis; species Eublepharis macularius. The sequence goes on along the minus strand of NC_072793.1, from coordinate 156,543,165 downwards.
GACCAATTCTATAGAAGATGGGAGCTATCAGATTGCAGCAGATGCCAATACATTCATCTACCTGGAGTAAAAACCTTGACACAATAGGATTTATGAACCACACAAAAGTGTAAGAAATCTTCACACTTTCCATATGGTTGTTTCCTAAATAGGAGGCTACTCCTTGAGGTATTTAAAGGACAGTCAAGCTAAAAAGAAATTAAACACACTTGCAAATGGGCAGCCTAGAAGTGGGGCGAGGATAGAAATGGAGCCTAGAAATATGGAGCTTCTGAAGAGAAGTTAAACAAATCTAACTAAGGCCAATTCCATCACACCTTTTCATGGAAGTAAAGGAAAGGAGCAGTGGTTTAGTTTGCCTTCCCAGTAGCTCAGTCAGAGTGATATATTCCTAGTTTGGTTGCAGAAGCAGAACACATACTTTGTATACAGAAGTCCCTAAATATCATCTGTGGATTCTCTACTTATTTTAACAAAATGCATGATAGGGGAAAACCTCAACCTATCACCCTGGAGAGTTGCTGCCAGTGTGACTGTGTTAAGGCCTTGAGATGGCTTGGGCAGGTTTCAGGCCTTAAAGCCATGTTCCTCACACGGTGCCAGATCTGGCTGCCCATCAGAGTAGACGATAATGAGGTAAGTGGATCATGTCAGCATAACCTGGCTACGTACAGGTTGCTTTAGAATAAAGCCCACACAAAGCTAGGATAGAAATAGATACTCTTTATTGTTAGAAAAACCCAAAGTTAACAGAAATGTACATGAATGAGGTAAACCATCAGACTATGAGCGGAACTACAAGTTCCCTCAAGTTTTGATGGGAAATGTAGGCAGCTTGGCGGAATGTTGAATAAGTGACAGTTGAAAAGTCCATTGGACAGCAGTCAGAGAGCCAAGCTGCAAGACTAGGATGCCTACATTTCCCATCAAAACTTGAGGGAAGGTGACAAGTGTCCAACCTGTGCCTTTTGTCACTTGTAGTTCTGCTCTACAATACTAGTAAAAACAAAAATGAATATGATGGTAACAGAGTGAGAGAGAAACAAAAATTGACAATGAGTAAGCTGTTTAATGTTACATGATCATTTAACCTAGTTAAATATATTGAGGTATTTAATAGTCTGATATTCCGTGTAGTAATAATTATAAACCTTGGGTATAAAAGAATGGAATTTGAAAAAAGGCAGTAGCAGAATCTTGGATTTGGAGGATTGTCTAATTAAATTGGTAGCCGATGTGAATGCCTGCTTAAGATTACACAATCTTTTGCTTTGTTTTGGGCTCTGCCTGTTTTTATACCAGATAAGACCAGAAAACACCAGCAAACATATCAAACCGTTTTATGTGGGGGAAGAAGAAATACATGAATAATGTTGAGAGACCTTACAAGGAGTCAAAATAAGACTTGCTGTTCCTATTTTACACTTGTTATAGAGCACTGACGTTATTAGCTATGAATCTGAATCTTATACTTTTCAGGATCATCAATCTCCATCAGTCTGAGCAAAGTAAATTATGGGCACACACAGCTGTGATTCAGATCAGGGCCAGTGGGAAGGAAAGGATTTGATCTTTCAAACTTGGTTATTTTAATGAAAACTAGGCTCCTTGCATTGCTATAGACATGTTTAATAGGAAAAATGTGTCCTTTTAAAACCCGTTTCCCTGTTTAATAAAAGCCCAGGAAGCCCAGTTTTAAGAAGGTGTTAAAGGGCTGTATACCCACTACTTGTGTGGCCCTGATCCAAATTACGGCTGCATGTGCACACACATTACTTTTAGAAGTTAACAGAGAGTCATAATCATCGTGCCTATTTTGGTCCTCCCTAAAATTGGGATATAGTGGAAGAGACTTTTACACAAATTTATTTGAAATTATTGTAGTTAGGAAAAAAGGCTGGTATCCAAAGAAATATACATATTTTTTCTTTTCACCTGTTCAGGTGTGAAAGGGTGTTAGTGTGAAATGATTGTCACCAGGTAAGTCTTCTTGAGACGCTCTTCCCTAGGAAATTATTAAGGAAATGGTTTAATAATTTCATTCCCTTTCTAGAATTTTTTTTTTTTACAGATACAGTTAGTATTTGTCTTTAGATCACATTGTTAGGAACGTGAAGGATGACAGACCCCAACTCTTTTCCTATTTTCAATTGAGGAACTTTATTTTTCAAACAAATCATCTGAGAACAAGAAGCAAAATCTGAAAATGGATTGTCCTGTGATAAAGGCTGAATCCACACTTACCCGGCACAGCGATAAGCAAGTGGAGTGAGAGCGTCTTTCTGGCGTGATTTATGATGTCATCGCGCCATGATGCCGCTCTCATGGCGCGATGACGTCATAAAACACGCCAGAAAGACGCTCTCACTCTGCCTGCTTATTCCTGTGCCAGGTAAGTGTGGATTCAGCCAAAGAGAAAAGTCCATTATCTAAATTATATTTATTAGTAGTAAAATATACTCAAGAAGATTCACAATATTAAAAAATGGAACAATGGTTTATGTGCGCTGTTATGCTGATTAAGCCTAAGCAGGTCTACTCAGAAGTAAGCCCCGTTTTCATCTACAGATCTTAATCCCGTAAAAGTGTTTTAGGATTGTAGACATTAAAGGAGAGCAATTATATGAGTCCAAGAAAGTATCTTACCCAAAGATAAACAAGTCATAGGCAAGGAGCCCTTCCAAGAGTTGTTTCTAATCAATTCTACATCTCTTATTTATAGGATTTCAAAATAATCTCCTAACAATAATTAACTGTCCTGCTTCAATGGTCTCACATTCATATAACTTTGAACACCAGACAAAGTTATTTATATTTAAAACATCTTCTTAAAGAATGTAAGATTGTTAGTTCAGTCTTGCTACGTGTTATCTTAACAAAGTCTAGCAAAATTAGTGATTACATGTTTCTTATGCATATGAGTATCATTTGGTCCTCCACCAATACACCCAACCTACTATATAAAAGGCAAACTGTGTTGTCGACAACTCACTTCTTATCCCCGCACATGTGCAGTACATCACACATGCGTAGTGGGTGGGGATAAGAAGCGAGTGAGGGCAAAATGGTTTGCCACCCTGCCACTTCCTTGGGGCCTCCGCAGGCCCAAAGCTGCCTCCAGAGGGAGCTGTGGCAGTGGGACAGCTGGGTGAGCCTGCCAGCCCTCTGGAAGGCGGCGCTGCTGCAGAACATTCAGGTGAGCCCGCCCACCCCTCTGGAGGGAGCCACTGAGGTGGGACGACTGGGCAAGCTTGTCTGCCCCTCCAGAGGGAGCCACCACCACATGGGTTTGTCCCGGGGCACCCCACCTGCAGCCCGGCCTTGCCAGTGCCCCTCATGCGCCCTCCTGTGCCCTCCTGCGATCTCTTCCAAAACCCACAGCACTAGCTACAGGGCCCCTCTTCTCCTCTTGTGTGGCTGGCTGGGCAGCTGCATCTGCAGGCAGCTCTTTTGTTTGAAGTGCTGCAGCCATGCCAGCAGGCCCTCTCCTCTGGGCTCCCAGTAGCTGGCCCGCTGGGCTGGGTTGGGATTGCAAGCGAGGTGCTGGGGTGGGGGAGAAGCCACATTGCTCCTGCCCCTGCCGTGGCCGCCTTTATGCAGCCAGTGCCGGCACACCACAAGGATTTGTCCTGGGCGCGCACACACCCTGCAGCCCAGCCTTGCCAGCACCCCCCACGCACCCTCCCATGCCTTTCTGCAGCCTCCTCTGAAACTCAGGGTCTAGGACACACGGCAGCCTGGCTAGTGGTGGCGCTGCTTCAGAACTGCGGAGAGGGACGATGACTTTTCCTTCCAGTACAGCACGTTAAATAAAACATTTTCGGGAGGAGAGAGAGCAGGAGAGAGTGGGGCAGCAGGCTGGGAGGGACTCAGCAGCTGAGAGGTGGGCTGCTGGTGGTGAGGAGCACAGGACTGGTTCATAACCGCTGTGCCACATAGCTGCTGCTCAACCTGAACCACATGGAAGGGAGGGGGGAGTCCCCAGGAAATGTGAAAAGTGCTGCAGCAGGCTGCCCCTCCCTCTCCCAGGATTCCTAGATAGAGCCAGGTGGGGTTGGGGGGAAGAGCAAGAAGACATTTTTAAAAAATCGTCTTGCTGGATCTGATCAAAGATGCAGCCTGCCCAAGATCACACTTCATGGGAATCCAGATGGGTAGCCCTGTTAGTCTGTCTGTAGCAGTAGAAAAGAGCAAAAATTCAGTAGCACCTAGAAGACTAACAAAATTTGTGGTAGGGAGGAGCTTTTGTGTGAGCCACAACTCACTTCTTCAGGTACCAGGTATCTGAAGGTGAGCTGTGGCTCGTGAAAACTCCTACCCTACCATAAATTTTGTTAGTCTTATAACAGCTACTGGACTCTTGTGTTTTTCTGCTTCTCATTTCAGGCTATTTCCCCTGAACTAATCACAGCCAATCATATTCCATTCACATCAAGACTTTTCATCTTTAATTTCTTCTCCTTATTACGCAGAGGGAAATACCTGGTATTCTTCCGGTATCTGAAGAAGTGAGCAATTACTCAGGAAAGCTCACACCCTACCACAGATTTTGTTAGTCATATAGGAGGTACTGGACTCTTACTCTTTTCTACTGCTATAGGCCATGGTAGCTAAACAGAACTTCCATGTGCAGAAGCAATGTGTGACAGTCACATGCCATGGGCAAATAACAAATTGTCTTTACAATTTATGCCCACCACTTATGATCTTCTCATAAGTATCTTGCTAGCCTGGCTACTTCTGGAAAGAGAATGCTGGATTATATAGACTTTTGGTCTGATCGCAGGGATGCTCTTAAGATAACTGAGCATGTTTTAAAGAATGATGATATTTGCAGATGTGTAGAAGCTTTGTATTGGGTCTCTGGAGGGAGCTACCGCCACAGGACGGCCAGGCAAGCCTATCTGCCCCTCCAGAGGGATCCACTGCCGGACAGCCAGGTGAGCCCGCTCACCCCTTCGGAGGGAACCACAGCAGCGGGAAGCCCAGCTATTAAATGTATGCAGTAATACTTTCATACCAAGTCTTTGTCTACGTGTATACAATTTTTAATAGAACTTTTATGGAAGTTCATTTATTTATTTACAGTCCACCTTTCTTACTGAGACACAAGGAGAATTATACAGTGTAATTCAATACAATCAACAACTGGGACACTCACTAAACAATACAAGAGGATATTGAAACGAGCGAATCTAATTGCTGGCAGGCTTGTTGCCAACTAACTGGAGGTTTTCAGCTTCTTGGAGCCCCATTGCTCCCCGGAATCTTCAGGCTGAAAGATGTCTGTTGCTTTTGTATGACTTTCATGGAATTATTGTGATCTTCGTGGACTTTATACGGGACGCTCCTACATATTGATCATTGGAAGTGTTATACGGGACTGAGCACTTTATAATTAATTGAGTGACAGCAGAGGAATTAATGAGCTTTGTAATTATTGTGTATATTGTAATATGTATGAGCACTTGCACTTTAATTACTAAATGTGAATAGATACACCTGGTAGTGTACGTGGGTTCTTAGGGTGATTCTCTGGTTGTAGTTATGATGCATGACAGTAACAAACAGTGCACAGTAGTATAGTCTACAATACCTACCTCTCAAAACATCTCTTGATCCATTTCCTTACATCCATTTCCATTTCCTTACAGCACAAGTTACCTATCTATGGAAGCCCACCTGAATAATTCAGTTTTGCCCAGTTTTCAGAAAGTCAGGAGCATGGGAGCTTTCCTGATCTCTTCAGGTAGGCTGTTCCATAAGGTAGGACCACTACAGAGAATGCTCGTGTATGGCCAGTTGTTGATCTTGTCCATGTTTAGGGCACCTGCTGAAAGCCTAGGGAGAGAGGCGCTCCTGTAGATATGTGGGGCCACAGCCATGATGGGGTTTATATGTGATGGCCTTGAACTGAATTGAAGTCAATAGGCTTGGAAGGGTGTAACTGTACTTAGGATGGCAGTGTATATTTCTCCCAGAAGTATCTACTCAAAGGCTAAGAAGAATCTGCTCTCTAGTTGTGATGTTGCTAGAAAGACTGGGTGTTCATGAAGAGTTAAAGGTCGCTCTTCTTGACAGTGTTGATAAAGGTGAGCCAGCATTTCATTTGCCAGTATTTAATCTATTGTTCAAACTGCCATGGCTCTTACATCTGTCTCTACACCCACATATTACACTGGTAACATTATGTTTGTCTTCTTCACTCATGCTTTCAGAGGAACTACTTGTTGCAAAAGTCAGTATAGCAGCAGTCAAATTCAAATGACCCGGGTATCTTTGGATGTTTTATTTTTAATCCACAATCTGAAAACCTGCTCTTCCTGCATTGCCTTTGTATTCTCAACAATTCATGTGACTCTAGGGAAAAGACAACATCATGCGTTAATATCAAATAGGGGAAAAAATCATCACAGAGTGTGTTTTACACGACTGGTATGGCAAGATGGGAAACATCCTTATCTAGAGAGATCACTTAAATAGCACAGGGGTGCATTGGCCGTTTTCGCATGCACCTGTAAGGTCACGCGAAACTCACAGAACGAAGCGTCTTCCTAGCACGATTCCCCCCCCCTTTTAATGGTGCGATGACATCAGATATCTCACCATTAAACGAGATCGTGCCGGGAAATTGCACTAGGAAGACGCTTCGCTCTGTGAGTTTCATGCGATCTTCCGGAGGCTTTGGCCATGTGGAAACGGCCATTGACAGGCAATTTCATGCAGAAGTAAGTTGTAAGGAAGAAGGCTTGAGGCAAAACCCAGGAAATCTCATGTGGCTAGCACGTGCCTTCAGATAGTTCCAGTCTGGATATATATCTGAAAACATCTTATTGGTATTTTTTGATACATTCAGGTATCTAGAGCGATATTCAGGTTTTCTGGAATACTGGTCATTGGGCTGAAAAATTCCAGAAATATTCAGGAATATTTGCAGCCAGCATGTTAAAGATCCCAGGACTGTTTTCCTTACATTTTAAAAGGTTTCCTAGGCAACAGGAAGGCAGCAGGAGGGAAGTAACTCTCCCATGCGATGGGATCTGATGTTAGGCCAAATATGATGTTTTTCTGACAGCCCTCAGCCCTCCATAGCTCTCTGACCATGGGCAAAGGTGATAGAACCAGGAAAGCAGCCTGACTCCCTTTCAGGGCTAGATTTTTTTGGGATTGCTGCTGCCTGCTGCTCTGGTGTCTGCCTTGGATTTCTGCTGCCTGCTGTTGCCTGCATAGGAAAGCATTCTTGTTCAGAGCCCACTGGATATCTTCAGGACTGGTTTTTCCACAGTGGACTTTGTTTGAAAATATTATGTGAAGTTTTTCTGTATTGATGGTTGTGGTGGGTTTTCCGGGCTGAATAGCCGTGGTCTTGGCATTGTAGTTCCTGACGTTTCGCCAGCAGCTGTGGCTGGCATCTTCAGAGGTGTAGCACCAAAAGAGAGAGATCTCTCAGTGTCACAGTATTCTGTATTTTTTGTTTTTGCCTGAGGGAGGGTTGTCGTAGCTGGAGGGAGCTTTTGTTTGGGGGTCTCATCTCTTGGCTTGTGCCCAAGTCTCATCTCTTGGCTTATTTCAGAATTTTTAACTGCTTTGCATTTTCTTTGTTTCTATGGAATGTTAATTTTTAAAGGGTTTGTGCTTAGGAGTTTCAAGTTGAATTCTGTTGTTTGACTTTAGTTCTGTTGGGCTTGTTGTTTCTGTTTGCATTTGGAAGCTTTGGGCCAGTAGTTGTTCTTGTGGTGTAGCTATTGGCTTCTTTGCTCTGGAAAAAGCATGGAATCCCCCCCCCAGGAAACAATGGAAACAAATAGGATGGCTGTGGGCACCTTGTTCAGGGGCCCTTATAAATGGGCCCCTTGATCCAATTCACTTGAAAGTTAGGACATCTTTAGTGGGCCAGCTGGATTAGCTTTCCTGCAATTTTGTTATCATTTGCTTGAAAAAAAGGCCACATCAGCCCTCCCCCCACCTTCCTAGAGAATAATGGACTTGAAAAATTTTGGAATAAAAAAACCCAATGAATCCAAAATATGAAATGGTATTGGGAACCCAAATAATGCAGAATGAATACCCTAAGAAATGCATTGTATTTATCTGGGCAGACACAATTTGTTACGTAAAGGTAAGAAGGGCAGGAAAAAATGCATCTAGTGAAGTTTTATTTCACATGGCCTCTCTTTAAAGAGAGCTACTTCTAATTAATGAAAAGTATTCTGAGCCACAACTTGCGCCCGGCACGTTACTAAGTATTGTTATGTCGTACAAACAGAAGATGAACTAGGATGGGTACCAGCAATGAAGCTATCACTATTTAAACAACACAGAGAAAAATCCAATAAAATAAAAGATTTTTAAAAAAACGAAGGGTTTTTTTAAAGTGTTCTTAAGGGGAGGGGAATTTCTTTTTCCAAAATTCACTTTTTAAAAATGTAGTCACCGACTCCTCATATTATCTATTTTCTCTTTTAAAAGATGGATTTCTTTTTCGTTTCTCTTTAATTTCTCTTAGAGAAAGCAATGCCCCTTTTTGTAACTTCAGTCCTTCCTGCTATTTCTTATGTTACACACCACAGGGAGGTGCTGCAACAGGAGGACAGGAAGGTTTTGGAAGACATTGCCTGCATCTACATAGTGAAATTCTGAAATTTCTCTTTGAGCAAAACTCAAATGATTAGAAACTGACTCCAAATCCCTAAAGACAGGAAAATAAACGGATTGTTAGATTTCAGGGAGAAAGAAGAATCTAGAGAATTTCTTTTTACAAAACTAATATTTTCCTTATCTTTTCTTCTTATTTTAGAGGATGCATGAGCTACTCTGTGGCAACCAGTGAGCTAGCAGTAACTCACAGGCTACTTGTTGGGATCCCCTATTCTGTCTTTTGCATCATGATTAGAGATGGGCACGTACAGAAAAAAACAAACATGATGTTCGTTGTTAATTGCCATCCATGAACAGGGACTCACGAACAACCACAAACTTGACCCTGTTCACGAACATGTTTGTGGTTGGCTGTTCGTGGGGGCCAGCAGGCTCTCCTCCAGCCATCATCCAAGTCAAGATCCCTACTGCACCACTCCCAGAAACCTTACCTGAGCAGGCACCAGGAAAGGTACCAATAATAAATAATAGCTTGGCCCAGAGCCTGGCAGCAGCCCTGGAACTTGAAGGAGTAGATCACTATCCCACCACACACAAAGAAAATTCAAGCCCCAGTGCACTCTCTCTATCAAAATGCCAACAGCAGCTATCTCTCCGCCTCCAAAGCCAGAGCTGGGAGCCCCCTCCCCCCCCTGGTTTTTGTTCCCTTATAACAAATTTGGGTATTCCACACTTGAAAGGAAGACCTGCCTATGAAGCTAAATTCAGCTTAGACTGGGGTTTCCAGGGCAACAGCAGGAGTTCAGACAGAGTTCAGACAATCCCTGCCTAAGTTGCTAAGGGAATTGATTGCAGGTGCCAGACTGTCTGGCTTGACGAACAGCAACAAACAGCAACGAACGAGGCTTGCAATGACCACCTGTTCATTTAGAATGGGGCCTCATGAACAGCTTGTTCGTAAACAGCAGATTAGGCTGTTCGTGGCTTTTTTTTGTCCGTATTGCTGTTCGTGCCCATCTCTAATCGTGATACAACATACAAGAATCTTCTTTCCTTTTGATTCTGGTCACCCTGGTGTGGTGCTCATCTGAGAATGGTATACATATTAAAAATGTAGGAGCCCAGGCACAGTTACCTCACCTGAATAGTGCTTCACCCAATAACATTCCTCTTGGCCTTGACATATTTCTCCATTCTCAGCTGAGCAATGCTGCCCAAGCAAGGAGCTGCACGAATAGCACTGAATGGCATCTGCTGTAAGAGAAAGGGAACCTTTTATTCCAGCTATTTCTTATAACCATCTCCTTTAGTGGACAATCACTCCCATTTCTCTGCCATCACCTATGAAGAGCAGCGGAAAGTAGGGTTGCCAGCTCCAGGACAGGAAATTCCTGGAGATTTGGGGTGGGGGTGAAGCCTGGAGAGGGTGGAGTTTTGGGAGGAGCGGGACCTCAGCCTGGTATAATGCCACAGAGCCCATCCTCCAAAGTAACCATTTTATCCAGAGGATCTGTGGCCTGGAGAGCAGTTGCCATTCCAGATCTCCACTCACCACCTGGAGGTTGGCAACTCTAGCAGAAAGAGAGGGATAGCATCTATGCCCCAGAAGCAGCTCTCATTTTTACTTCTTGTAGGTGAGACTTACCGCCTGTTTCAAAGCAGAGCAAAACACATACTGCAAGTAGCCAAGGCTGAACTTCAAGTAGCCTCAGAGTATACAGGAAGAAGATGCACCACATTGGTCTTCCTTTTGGCACCCACAGAGAGACCAGTCTCTTACAGATGGAAGTTTGGTTTTTATCCCTGGGCAAAGCTGGAGTTGAGAGTTATGTACCTTAGGAAGCTTGTGCAGTGCCTCCAGGTGCCTCATCTAGCCCGGCCCTCAGTTATACCAGGATATGAGGCTGCTTATTCTCTTAGCACTAAATAAAAATGACGAAATGACGGGAGGACCACTAACCAATCAACTCTCAGCAACACAAATCTGCCGCAGCTGTGGTCAATTTCATGCAGCTCGCTTAGTTCTGGACCATCAATCCCACTGCAATGAACAAGACTTTCTACCAAAGAAATTACAATTAGCCTCAGGATGCAAGAAATGCAGAGTATTCCATCCTGACCACATTCATTTAGCCACTTCATTGGAACCGCTTCCACTAATCAGAACACTGCAGCCCAAACACCATTGGGGGCATAAAAAACTGATGGAGCGGAGGCTGAGTTCCAGTGGGAAGCTCTAATGGTAACTCTACTTCAGTTCTCAACAGACCATAACAGTATGACTTGCCCCAAAGAATAAATGATTACAAAACTTAAGCAGAGTATTGCTCAAGGAAGGAGGATTGGGAGTGTTCAGGGGTAGCCAGATGCAAGAGCATCTCTCCAGTCTTTAATATGTAGAAGAAAAATAGCATCAGGGGAACCACAGTGCTAGCAAGTGCTAATAACAAAAACAGTTGAGTCCTATGACACTCGAGAAACTATCTCAACAGTAGTGGCGTAATCTTCATTTGAGCAGATACAGATTACTACACGGGGGTGTGAAAAGGACATTTGGGCACCCCCACCCTTATAGAGGTATGGGGGAAGGGGTTTACTTGAGTGGCAAGAGTTGGCACAGACTGACCCTGCCTGGTGTCTGTGCTTCGCCCATAAAATCAGGGAAGCACTAATAAGCATTCTTTTGCACCCCACCAAATTGTGTGCACTGTGGTTGGGTTTGGAATAAGGTTGGCCTGTGAACCCTGCATATCTCCCCCACCCCACCACCACATTTTGAATGGATGCAAATAGATAAACATGGTCTCTTTATTATCCAATTTGAAGTTGTTAGCTCTTCTTATTCTACATCTTCATGCAAACTGGACCTGTTGAAATACTGTGCAAATGATACTGGAGTAATCTGAATCTGTCACCCTTGGCATGACCTCTGTGAGAGAGTGACACTAAGGGAATGAACACACCCAGAAACTATTTTGCTTTTTCATGCAGTGTTTGTAGCTGAAGCAGGCCTTGTGAGTTCAGCGCAACTTTCTGATATGTAGGCATGATCTTCCAAATGATGCAAGTATAGAAGAGTAGGAGAATCTATGGTCAATCTGTAATTGACAGAAATAGAGGGGTGCACCAGGCCCTTGCAAACAAATATTCACCAGACCAACTAATATCCTTTTAAACTGGCAGTGAGATCGCCTTTACTAATAGGGGACATTTCTGGGAGCCATTGACAGGATCTTCCTTAGGCTTAGCGGTCCCTCCTTTAATTTCACAAGGCAACGAAACCAGCTAGAGGTCTGAGGGATTGCCAGATATGGACAAAAGCAGATCTTGATCCCAAGCACTGGGATTACCACGGGGAGGGAACAGATTTAGCCCCAACATCAGTCATGTCTGCTTTACTGCCTCCCAGATAAGGGTCAAGAGGGACACTTCAGGATGCTTGAAGGTCATGTAAAGCAACAGTAAGACATGCTTAAACAGAATATATATGCCAGAATATATTCCTTCCTAGTGTAATGTGCTAGGTTAGTTGACAGTGTCCTGGTGGCTTCCTGAGCATCCTTGGGGAGTTTATTGTTGTGACAAATAATCCCATTGAAACTAGCTAATGCCTGACAGCTGACCTGATAACTCCTGTATATCTTTCCCACTGTGGAAAGTTCTGCCCCAATATCTAGGGAGCTGGGGAGAAAAGCCAGCCTCTCGTGGCTTGTGCTATTGCAGTGCACCATCTTCTTATCTTGTGAGCCTATAAGCTCCTTCAAAAATCTTACTTGCCATTCCTGGATAGCATCTGACCTTTGTAAAAAATGGAAGAGGAGTAAGACAATGAATAAATGTGTTACTGTGATTAAAGTGGTACTAGTCAAACACCCCCATGTAGGTCCAAAGCCACCTGAATTTTTGTGACATCGCCAATGAACACTTGAAATTATTTGACAAGCATTTACAGTGCTGATACACTGTCTATGTGTGGATGCACATGCGCACACACAGGTATGCACACACCATTCCAGTTGCCTAAACTGGATAGACAAGAGTTATTAATTTAGGGAGGAAGTGAACTGGTAAGGACATACAGAGTAACATGCCTTGGGAAGACCATTTGAAACCAAAGCTGGGCTCTGGTGGGGGTCTTCCTTCCTTCCTTCCAACCAGCCAGCCAGCCAGCCAACAAGTCAACCAACCAACCAACCATTTCACCCCACCTTTCCTTGTGATTCAAGGCAGCTGAAAATTATTCTTCCCAATCTTTCCCAAGCATGACTCGCTTCTGATGCTGATGAAAAAAGGTTCATAGCCTCCTAAACTAAGCAGGAAGGCTGAGAAAATGACCCATTCTACCAATAAGGTAAACTCTGAGCATATGTCAATAGAGCTGCTGGCTAGCTGGCTTCCGACAGAATGGTAAATGCCAGCTACTCAGAAATACGCTCAAAATATTGCATGTTTTCAATTGCTCACAAATTCTGTCACCATGGAATATTGCTGGGTCCACAAATAATATTACTAGATTGAGGAAAGTTTTGGAACAAGTTTAATATGTGCGGCAAATAAAATAGCTTATACTGTATTCTCTAAGCCTTGTTGTAGAACTCAGTACAGTCCTGGTGAGAAGTCAGGGTAAAGGCTCAATTCATTGATTCCCTAGTTGAGCCATTTATTAGCCTGGGAGCACAATTTCTCAGGTCCGTCTTTATCTCCGCTCAAGAAGATACCTACATATTGTCACTGCAAAAATCTCTATCTGAACAGCAGTTGGTTTCTAGTCGGAATCCATAGTCGGGAAATGTCACTTCAGCTCCACACTTCCGGATATCTACAGAACACCTCCTAAGCGTTTCTGTCAAACGATCATCTGGGATTGGGGAGAGAAAAGGATTCTTTATGTTAGCTTTCATTGTAGCTAGAGGAAAGCCGAGCTACGATAGAGGGAAGGTATATTAGAGGGAGGAAATGCAGAATCACAAGCAATGAAGCATCACATGTCAGGGCAGGTTTTGTCTTCCATGCACAGGGGCTCAAAATGCAGCATTTTGTGTTGCCCCATAAAAACAAGGAATGGGAAATATTTGTTTATATGGGAAAGAAAGGGTGAGCCTGGCACTTTACTGGAGTGGGAGCTAAACCTGCCTCCTGCCGTTGGTGACTGAAATGTCCTTTGCTGTATACCTCTATCCTCTGTTCTTGCTCCCCTGTTCTGCTCCTCTCCTTCCCTACACACAGTGGCCTTCAAAAGGAAGCTTGAAGTCAGTGTTCTGTGCACATGATGTTGTTCTCTCTGTATTATGACAGGTATATTTTTTCTTCTTGAAGGCATAAGAGCCAAGTCAGGGTCTGGAGAGGCTGAGCTAAGCACACTGGGCTCTTTCTCCAAATAATTTTTCAGCACCCAATAAAAACGGGCTTTGGGTCAGCCTATCTTCAAAAGCTCTCCATTCAAAGCAGCAAGTCTTTTAATTCCATCTGAGGATAAAATGGGGAATGGAGAACCATGCTGGCCACTCTGCACTTCCTGGAGGGAGGGCAGGATAAATATGCATGAGATAGACAAGATGCAGCCGAATCAACCAAGGCACTTGTAGCTGGACATCAGTCCCCTTGAACTGTCAAGACTTGCCTCAGGAAGCAAGATGAGACCCTGGCCTTGCTGAACCAGGAAACTTCTGAAATGTTCCTTTTAGAACCCTTGGATCACTTGCTTGAATTGCTCCCATTAGGCAGGACATTATTCCCCAAATGGCCACAGCTGAGCTACAAAGACAAAGTTCAATGGTAACAGCTTTACCACTGCTCGACTTGTGCATTTCTTTTATTACAGATTACAGTAACTGCAAAAATGGGGGTGGGGTTGTAATTAGAGATGAGCACAAACCAAAATATGAACCAAAATTAAGCACGAACCAGGCCGGTTCATGGTTCGCGAACCACGGTTCATCAGATCCCATTTCTGACGAACCACCACGAACTTTAGGCTGGTTCATTTGGTTCATTTTTTGGTTCGTCACTGCAGACAGCTTGGTGCCAATCAATTGGTTTCCTAGGCAACAGAGGATGCACTTCCTGCAGACCTTCTGCTGACCTGGAAGTGATAATTTTCTGACCTGGGTGTGATGTTTTCATGAACCAAATGAACCTGTTTGTGAACCAGGGGCAGGTTTGTGAAAGTTCATGGTTCGTGAAATTTCATGAACCACGAACCACATGGTTCAATTTTTTTCCAGTTCATGCCTATCACTAGTCATAATTACAATATCCTTATGAAAATGAAACAAATTCACTATCTAAGTAGCCTAGAAGAACAACAAAACCCATGATTTTCTTTTGTTTTGTTTGAGCAGCATTAGTTTCTCTCTGGTTTGATCTGTCTCTTCTCTCTGCTGTGACTGATTGCAGACTGTATATGTGTGAGGTAAGCCAATCCTGGAGCATATGGGCTTGGGCTTTGAATCATATAAGAGTTGGTTTCACATTCTAAAGAGTGCCTCTTAGTAACAAATCAGTGTACAACGAGAGAGAGAGAGAGAGAGAGATCCTTTGCAAGTTTTCTTGCGCTTATGTACAGTGTAGTATATTATTCCTTTCTTACATTTTTAGGTTTCTTCTGAAATACAGTAAGTTCTGTCTGGTGTCTGGTGCAAGTGTTGTCTTCTTTCTGAAGCATTTTTTTAAAACTAGGGTTTACTTCTCTTGCCCCCCTTTCTCACCTTTATTATTTGCCTTGACTTCTATTTAACACTCCCCCAGTCTTAATTGTTTTACTAACCTGTACTGAACCCTTTTAATTTATAATTCCATCTCCCCCAAGCAGCTATGGTTCTTTGGTCATTACAATTAATTTGGGATTTGTATTGTCTTGTGTAACTCAGCATGTGTTCTATGTCTGGGTGTCCCAAAATGTAACCCAAGCCCAACACTTTTATTTAACCTCATACAGTCCAGTAATAAAAGTACCTACATTTCATACACACTTTACAGTATCTTAACTGACATCTGTGCACAAACACAGCACATCATGACTGGCAGGGGAGCTTCTGCCTCTGGTGGGAAGAATGCACAGCTTTGTGGAGGGCAGATCTGGGAGAGCAAGAGCAAGAAGAAGGGGTGATTTTGAAAAAGCAGCTGCAGCCAACAGTAGTAGCAGTTTACCTGGCACTGGAAGCCCCCCTGCAAGTTCAAGCTCATGTTCTTCAAGCTAAGTGGCTGCAGTACCAAATTCTCAAGCCACTTTATATGTTACTGTTTCCTATCAATTCTCCCATAGACTAACGTTAAACATGAGCACCGTTCATTGCATCAAAACGGAGGACTACTTTGTTCTATCTGTCTGATATTTGGCAGTGTAGATGTCTGAAGTACTGCAATACCCAGAGCTTTGTCCAGTTCGGATAGAAAAACGGGAAGGTACAGACCCAACAAAGGGGTCCATTTAAACCAATGGGAAACAATAACAAAATCGAATTATGAACAACAATAACAAAAGCAACAATTTAAAAAAACTCATGAAACATCCCAATAATGAAACAGTCCCCTTGGGAATTAACAATAAACTCAAAATAAACAAAAACAAACAAAGTCTAGCACTGCCAACAAAACAGAACAAGATTCTTTTGCTCCTAACAGAGGCTTGTATAAGTGAAGTTGTGTGAAACAAAGTTAGAGGCATAGTTAGACTACTCCTTTGCTGTTCTTCCTTTGTATGAACTTGACAAAGGAGTGGTAGAAAAAGAAATCATGCACTTAAGACAGGCTCCATACCGAGGTATTTCTTCTCCACCAAACATACTGCATCATCACGAGTGTCTTCACAAGTTTTCCGATGAGGACGGCATATGTTATTGTTCTTACTACGGCAATGTTTGCATTTTATGGCTTCTGTTGAAAAAAAAAGGCACTATGATTTCCAGTTACTCTAGGCAAATACAGTTTTAAAATTGGGGGTGAAGCTAGAAAGAATATCAACCCGGTGATGAGATTGAACCTTCCATAATAGTGGTTAGTGAATTGTAAATGCATGCATGCATACACCCAATGAATTCTTAGCATTTGTCTGCTGGAAGATGTCTCAGCAGAGCTCCCTTCCAACCCCCCCTTTTTACTAATTCATAGATTCCAACCCAATTAATCTTACCAAGGACTTTTTTTCCTGAGGACTTACATGGGACTTACCTCCTGGACTGAGGCAGAGGACGAGGCAGGCTACAAGTGCCATGCAAAGCCCCCGACTCCACTGGCAAAAGCTGTGCCCCATTGGATAGCCTTTAGGTATGTAGAGAAACTGGCTCGTCTTCTGTGAGCAATCTGCTTTTTTAATCCCCAAGTCAGAGCTGACAGTTCAAAGATAGACCAGAAGGTACACTCGTAGGCTCAACCGGAACGTCTTGGCAACCAGTAGCAGCACAACTTACCCTAAAACTGAAGGAAGCAAACAACAGCATTTATATCCGGTGAGATGAGAACTAACTGGTTCTTCAGGTCACACGCTATTTTTGGGCTTGACAGCCGTATTAACCCCATGGTCATGTGTAGGGTGGAGAGTGGCAAACCAAGACTGGGTCATCAGTAGAGATGGGCACGAACAGCAATACGAACTAAAAAACCCCATGGACAGCCCAATCTGCTGTTCGCGAACAAGCTGTTAGTGAGGCCCCATTCTAAATGAACAGGTGGTCGTTAAAAGCCTCATTTGTTGCTGTTCGTTGCTGTTCGTCAAGCCAGACAATCTGGCATCTGCAATCAAACTGGAGACCCAGTTTGGGGTAGTGGTTAAGAGCGCAGGACTCTAATCTGGAGAGCCGGGTTTGATTCCCCATTCCTCCACTTGAAGCCAGTTGGGTGACCTTGGGCTAGTTACCGTTCTCTGGAGCTCTCTCAGCCCCACCCACCTCACAAGGTGTTTTGTTGTGGGGATAATAATTCAAGCACAACAACCAGGGTCACAAAAATTAATCATGCAAGGTTGATATAAATTTTTATATTATATCCAAAGTGCAAAAGTGCAATATATATCAAACAAGATTTAAAGTGCATATATATACAAGAAGAGGTAGTCTATCGGGTTAACAATAAATATATTTCTATATACAATAAATATTCTGGTGGTGGGAGAGTGTAGACAGATGGAAGCATGCACACGGAAAATGTCCATATGTCCAAGAGTGGAAAAAGGACGTGTCCAAAGACACGTGTCTTTGGACACGTCCTTTTTCCACTCTTGGACATATGGACATTTTCCGTGTGCATGCTTCCATCTGTCTACACTCTCCCACCACCAGAATATTTATTGTATATAGAAATATATTTATTGTTAACCCGATAGACTACCTCTTCTTGTATATATATGCACTTTAAATCTTGTTTGATATATATTGCACTTTTGCACTTTTGCACTTTGGATATAATATAAAAATTTATATCAACCTTGCGTGATTAATTTTTGTGACCCTGGTTGTTGTGCTTGAGTTGTCTGTATAGCCAGGGGGTTCCCTTTGTTGGTTTGCTGTTCAGTCCTGTGGAGATAATAATGACATACTTTGTAAACTGCTCTGAGTAGGCATTAAGTTGTCCTGAAGGGCGGTACATAAATCGAATGTTATTGTTATTATTATTAATTCCCATGGCAACTCACGCAGGGATTGTCTGAACCCTGTCTGAACTCCTGCTGTTGCCCTGGAAACCCAAATCGAAGCCCAATTTAGCTTGATAGGCAGGTCTTCCTTCCAAGTGTGGACTGGAGCTCCAAATTTGTTACAAGAGGAAAAGACCAGGTGGGAGGGGGGCTCCCAGCTCTGGCTTTCAGGGAGAGACAGCTGCTGTTAGAGAGACAGGGTGAGTGCATTGGAACTTGAATTTTCCTTGTGTGCGGTGGGATAGGGATCTACCCCTTCAGGTTCCAGGGCTCTTGCCAGGCCCTGGGGCCAGGCTATTATTTATTATTGGTACCTTTCCTGCTGCCTGCTCAAGTAGGGTTTCTGGGAGTGGTGCAGTAGGGATCTACCCCTTCAAGTTCCAGGGCTGCTGCCAGGCTCTGGGGCCAAGCTACTATTTATTATTGGTACATTTCCTGCTGCCTGCTTAGGTAGGGTTTCTGGGAGTGGTGCAGTAGGGATCTTGATGGCTGGAGGAGAGCCTGCTGGCCCCCACGAACAACGAACATGTTCGTGAACAAGATCATGTTCGTCAATGTTCGTTGTTCGTGGATAACAATGAACAATGAACACCATGTTCAGGTTTTTTTTCTCTTCGTGCCCATGTCTAATTCTAATGTATATGGGGTGAGTGGACTATTTTGAAACAGAAATAGTGAGGGGTATTGTCCAGGCCCTGTCTAACAGCCCTAGTTTCTGCTTTCTATTGAGGCGCTTACAGACTTGCTTGGACGAAATGGAATGCTTCTCAGAGTGAGATATGGTGTGAAAGGACACCTGCATATCCCTCCTTTACGCACATGCACTCTTAACACATACCTATCCTTACTCCAACTTTGTATGTGAATGCACATGCACTACTTAGGCATAATCAGGTGTCCTTCATCACGGCTTTGTTTTAAGATGAGGAGAGAGATCTGTCTCCTTTCTCATCTTGCTGTTTCTATGTGCGTGTGTTTTTTTTTCTAGTCCCTGGATGAAGTTTCCTGTGTTGTAAAATTCATGGTGCTTTCCTTGACAGCTCTGCCTTCAGAAGCTAAATGTGTAACAACCAGGAAAATGGCATTTTCTGTAGTGGCACCTTATTTATGGAATACTTTCTCTAGATAGATTCACCTGGTCCCAAAACTGGGTAAGACAATTCTTTTCCCCCACACATTAAAGGAACAGTTTCTTTTAATTAGTTCTCCCTCTTTGTGGTAATTTGTTGGATTAGATGCAACTCAGCATGCCTAAACACTGTGTGTGTGCGCGCATGCTTGTGCGCACACTATTTTTCTCTTTGCACTAGAATCAGACTGTGTTTGTGTGATGCCTCTCTTTGTTTGAGCTAGAAGCTTCTCTGTGATTCATCCTTCTCCTTCTGTGCCTTTACTCCCTCTCTCCTTGTGGTTTTGCAAGAAGCAAGATGTTTTTGCTGCAGATCTTGCCTGTGCTGGCATGATAGAGGCACACCCATGCTCTCAATTCAAACATTGACCAGGGCCAACTGTGGTTAGCTTCCAAGATCTAAAGAGATTGGGCTACCTGGACCAGCCACATAAGGGAAATTGCACAGTGGCAGATTGCTTCTTAGAAAGCATGATCATGGACCGGTGGGAGAACTGTCATATCAGCTCTGAGACAAGCAACAGAGGGAGATTTGTAGGACTGCCAACTCTGCATTGGGAAATTCCTGGAAATTTGAAGGCAGTGCCTGAGGATGGTGAAATATGGGGAGAGAAAGGAGCTCTGTGGCGATGCCATACAGTCCATCCTCCAAAACTGCCATTTCCTCCAAGAGAACTTTGGAGATCAGTTGGAATTCTAGGAGAATTCCAGACTCAACCTGGAAGTTCACAACCATATTTGCCATCCTCAAGTCATTTCTGTGCTAGATAGTTATGAGATTCCAGAAAAAGCATTATGCTATTCTCAAGCATGTTTTTTAAAAGCACGTGAAAAGAGAAGGTTGGGGACTATTGGCATTACTAAAAAAGAATCTCTGTTTTATTTATTTATTTATTTATTTATTTATTTATTTATTTATTTATTTATTTATTTAATATCCTGCTTTTCTCCCCAAAAGGGACCCATAGCAGTTTAGAATATCATCCACCCCAATATTTCATCCTTGTAACAATATCCTATGATATGTGAGTGTGTGTGTGAGAGAGAGAGAGAGAGAGAAAGAGAAAGAGAGAGAGAGAGACCACAACCAGGTTGCAACCTGAACTTGATGCAAGAAAGGCATAAAAAAATGTGCTAGTGTAGAGGATGTAGCCCAAGTGTGATTTCGGAAGTCAAAATTGATTCAAAAACCTGGCTCTGAATAGGTTCTGTCTTTCCTATAAATTATTCTTTCCAGTCTTCCCCAAGCATGACTTGTTTCAGAGGCTGATGAAAAGGTTTCACAGCCTCCAGGAAGGCTGAGAAAACAATTCATTCTATCAATCAGGTAAACCCTGAGCATACATCAACAGAGGCTACTGGTTGGCTTCCTACAGAATGAAGAATGTCAACTATCCAGGTAAAAACACACTCAGAATATTGCCTCTTTCCAATTGCCTGCAAAGTCTGTCATCATGGGATATTTCTGGACCCACAAATAAGATCACCAGATTGAGGGATGTCTTGAAACAAGTTTAATATGTGCAGCAAATAGAACATCTTGTACTACATTCGCTAAGCCTTGTTCTAGAACTAATCAAGGTCATGGTGATGTTGGGGCAAGGCCTCAATTGACTAATTTCCTAACCATTGAAAATATAAAGGAATGTTTCTAAACTGCATGTTCTGTCACGAGTATCAACATGTGCATATGAGATGTTTGATTCTAAAGCAAATGAGTGCTGTGAGCATTCACCAGAAGCTCGAAGGAGGAAGCGGTATTCAGTTTGTTGTAGCCCAGATGAGAAGGAGCAGGCTAGCAATATAGCTCAGAGACCCAATGTCTCACGACATGATCTGTGCGCCGGCGAACTACATATTATCACTGCAAAAATCTCTATCTGAACAGCATTCGATTTCTACTCGGATTCCATCCTCTGGAACTGTTGCTTCGGCTCCACAGTTCATGTTGTCTACAGAACACTTCCTAAAAATTTCTGTCAAACGATCACCTGGGATTGGGGAAACAAAAGGAGTCTTTATGTGCGCTTTCATTGTAGCCAGGGGTCATTTTGTAGAAAAAGAGCTAGAACTCATTAGCATACCTCATTAGCATACCCCATTAGCATATACCACGCCCCTTGACATCACTGGAAGTGTGTCATTAGCATAACTGATTTACATATGCCACACCCCCTGACATCACCTATCATGGCTGTTTTGGACTCAATCCTGGCCATTCAGGGTGAAATTGGGCCTAAAATGGCAAAAAGGGGCTGAAAATGGCTGAAAAGGGGCCCAAAATGGTAAGGATCGTGCAGCTGCTGAGCAGGAGAGTGATCCACCACCTGTCAGAGGCCTGATCCAGGCTGTTTCAGGCCCAATCCAGGCCAAAATGGGCCCACAATGGCTGAGAGTCAGGTGGGTGAGGCCACCTGTCATGTGACCTCTTTGGAAACAGCCGGAACTGTGTTCCTGCACGTTCCCCCTCGAAATGAGCCCTGATTGTAGCTAGAGGAAGGCCCATCTGCAACAGAGGGAGAGTACATCAGAGGAAGGGAATGTAGAATCTCAAGCAATGAAGCACCCTGTGTCAGGAGAACAGGTTTTGTCTTCCATGCACAGAGGCGCAAAGTGCAGTATTTTGCTTTGCTCCCTAGAAACAAGGAACGGCAAATATTTGTTTATATGGGAGAAGAAGGGGTGTGCCTGGTGCTCTACTGGAATGGGAGCAAACCCTGCCTCCTTCAGCCGCAGACATCTCTCCCTGCCTCTCACTCCCTTGTTCTGCATTTTGGTTCTCCCCCTACATGCATAACAGCTTTCAAAGGAAAGTTGGAAGTCAGAGTTCTGTGCAAGCCATTTTGATCTCTCTGTTATGACAGAGTTATATTATTTTTTCCTTCTTGAAGGCACAGGAGCCCAGTCAGGGTCTGGAATTCCTAAACTAAGCATACAGGGCTGTTTCAGCAGCCAATAAGAACAGGCTTTGGGTCAGCCTAGCTTCAAAAGTTCTCCAAAACAGCAACTGCTCTTTTGATTCCATTTGAGGATATAATGGGGAATGGATAACTATGCAGGCCACCTTGAGCTCCCTGGAGGAAGGTTAGGATAAAAATGCATGGCCACGGTACGGGCATATTTGAGGCTAGTGCTGTGGGCCAATAAGACACCTACAAATGTGTTCTGAGACTGAGCTGAATCCACAAACCCTCAGAGCGTCCCAGCGTTGTGCTAAATGTTTGCTAAACACCCGGAAGTATAGCGTCTTTCTAGTACAATTTCTGAATCGCGCTAGAAAGACGCTACGCTTCCGGATGTTTAGTGAACATTTAGCACAATGCCGGGACGCTCCGCGGGTGTGTGGATTCAGCCCTGGTCATTACTGCCATTGGAGTATTTTGGCAGCATAGGGCACAGATCATGGCATCGAATGCCCCACTTGCTCTTTAAAGGTATGCCCCCCCAGCCCCCCTGCTGGGCACCAAATTGCAGGATGGCAGGAAGTATAGTGCCCTGCACAGGGCATGGCCTGGTGCTTCCCTGCCACCCTGGGTGAAACCCCTGAGCCAGGCACATCCCTTTTGACTTCCGCCAGATTCCTTAAGGGCACTGCCAGAATGGAGTGAGCTGACCAGCTGTTGCGAACTCACCCCAGTGGATCCAGCCCAGTGCCCAAAACAGGTGAGAAAGTTGCTCCAGCTGGGTGGGTGACCGTCGTTGCCATCAGTCATGCATGGAATAGGAGTGAGACTCAGTAGGTTGTGAGCGTGCAACTAGGCTCTGCCTCCTTCCTCATCCTTGTGCCAGAACTGAGCACTCTGGTGGAGCATAGAGAGTCTGGGAAGCCCTCTGCTCACCCTCCACAATAGTGGCTGCCACATCACTGAAAGAAAGGCCTTCCACATGTCTCGCCCTCCATCAGCAACAAAGCTTGCTTGGTAAGTCAGAGTGAGCACATTTAAATAGACAAGCTGTATCTGACTCAACCATGGCATGTATATTTGGACATCAATCTCATTGCAAAGAAGACCTGCTTCAGGAAGCAAGATGTGAATCTGGCCCTACTGGACCATAACACGTCTTGTACATTCCTTTTAGTGCCATTGGATCACTTGACTGAATTGCTCCCATTAGGCAGGACGTTATGCCCCAAATGTCTAGGGCTGAGCTACAAAGACAAAGTTCGATGGTAACAGATTTACCATTACCAACAAAACAGAACAATATTCTTTTGCTAACTGAATAGAATCTTGTATAATTAAGGCTGAGCAGAAGGAGTTTAGAGGCAGAGATATATTACTCCTTCTGGTCCCTTGCATGATCTTGATGAAGGAGTAGTAAAAAATGGAAATTAAACACTTAAGACAGACCTTTATATACTTTCCCCACCAAGCATACTCCATCATCACGAGTCTCTTCACAAGTCGATCTACGAGGACGGCATATGTTATTTCTCTTGCTGCGGCAATATTTGCATTTTATGGCCTCTGTTGTAAAAGACAGGCATTGTGTGATTTCCAGAGACTCTTGCCAAATACAGTGTTAAAATTGATGGAGGGTAGTGACGGAAGAAGTTACAAGGGATATCAACCTGGTGTTGAAACTGAACCATAATGGCAACTACAATTCTGAATTTTGGAATTCTGTATGTGCAGGGCTTTTTTTCAACTGGAACATGGTGGAACAGAGTTCCGGAACCTCTTGAAAATGGTCATATGGCTGGTGGCCCCACCCCCTGATATCCAGACAGAGGGGAGTTTAGAGTGTCCTCTGCGTCACTTGACAGCACGGAGGGCAATCTAAACTCCCCTCTGTCTGGAGATCAGGGGGCGGGGCCAACAGCCATGTGACCATTTTCTCCAAGGGCAATCCACTGAGTTCCACCACCTCTTTTCCCAGAAAAAAGCCCTGTGTATGTGTATTTGCATGCATGCGTATGTGTATGCATGAACCCAGCGAATTCTGCATTTGTTTATCAGAAAATGTCCCAGCGAAAAAAAAGAAAAGAAAGAAAATGTCCCAGCAGAGCCCCCTTTTTAAAAACCCTTTGGATGAATAAGTATAATGATCAAATGTAATGTAATATTAATGGTAATGGTATATGATACAACAGAATTCACAGTTAAAGAGGTATTAGGATGAAATATAGGAGGTGGAGAACTAGATAACAGATATAGACACGCATAATGATAATTGTCTCATGTTCTTTCTCTCTCTTGATTTATATATGAAAAACAATAAAAATATATATTTTAAAAAAACCTTTTTGTTTACTAATTCATAGATTCTAACTGAAATATTTTGGCCAGGGACTTTTCCCCCTGAGGACTTACAAGGGACTTACCTCCTGGACCAAGGCAGAGGATGAGGCAGGCTGCAAGTACCATGAAAAGCCCCCGGCTCCACTGGCAGAATCTGTGCTCCATTGTATGGCCTTCGGGTATGTAAAGAAACTGGCCCGTTTTCGGTGAGCAATCTTCTTTTTATCCCCAAGTCAGAACTGACAGTTCAGAGATAGATACACCTGTAGGCTTAACCAGAACTCTTTGGCAACCAGTAGTAAGTAACACAACTTAGCCTAAAACTGAAGGAAGCCAAAGACAACATTTATATTAGGTGATATGAGACCTTATTGGCTCTTCAGGTCACATGATATTTTTGGGCTTGAAAGCCATACTAACCCTATGGTCATGTGTAGGGTGGAGTTCTGCTTACAAGCTGCTGTGTGGCTGCAGAGAATGCGATACGCATGTGTTGTAGTCGGAATCTCTGGTTCAAGACTGCTGTTGTTTTCCATAAAAGACACTGACCTTCCAAAACAGCTCACTCCACAAGAAGAGGGTAAAGAATGTGGCTTATGGATCTATTAATCAAATGCATGAAGGAATATTTCTCGGCATGACTGTTTTTGGAGAAGTGAGATGGAGGAACGCTGTTCAGATACCATTCATTCTGTGTCTTATGGATCCCATTACAGCCCCTCGCCATCATCACTAATTGAGTTGGTGGACTGTGGACCCCATGACAAGTGGAAGTTCTATCATGTTCTTTAAGCTGTCTGTGAAAAAAGACTGACATGTTTTCAGACCCTTCATGCCCCCTGCCCCGGTGACTGATCTCTTGGCCAAAAGTAAAGCCCTCTGATGGAACACACATGCAGGGAGGCACGATCATGTCTTGTCTGTCCTGCATCCCCAACTCCATGTAGAAATCCTGTACAGGGCCTGGCCCACAAATGTATGCTTGTTTTTTTACAGTGCTCTTGATTGTGTGAAAGAGCCAACACACATTAATGAGCAGGGCTGTGTGTACAGATCTTCTGATGAATACCCGGAGGTCAGAAGGACAGAACTGTGATACAGTCATGCTCCCCTTTAGATATCATGTGCATTTAAAATGTCTGAACATCTCACCTAAATTCTCCCAATTTGTTGACGCGTCACAGTCTCTGCATCTCCCAATGTATTTCCCAGAAAGCAGCACAATTAAAGTTCGCTTTAGGATGAGCACACCAAGACAGAAGTTCTTTTTCCTCAAAGTGTTTGAGATCTTCAGGCTAGAGTCCTATCCCTCAACATCCGAAAGATAAAGGACGTGGCAAATATAAGATGAATCCTTTGGGGATGTGTGTACAGTTCAAGATTGCAACACATGATTTCTCTGTAGGGGGCTAAAGTCCTCAAATAAGGGCTCCTTCCTCGCTTCTTGGTGCTTTCCTTGGCATCTCTGCCTTTAGAAGTTGTGTATAACCGCCAGGAAAATGGAGTTTTCTATTGTGGCACCTTGTTTATGGGATGCTGCCTCTAGATAGAGTAAGCTGCCTCCACCACTAATTGCTTTTAGACCCCAGGGTAAGACAATTCTTTTCTCCCACACATTTAAGGAACGGCCTTTTGTAACTGGCTGTCCCTTTCTGTGGTATTGCTTTTTTGGAATAGCAACTCAGAGCCAAGCTACAAGTGACGAATTACACTTGAATGGCAAGTGAACAGACTCACGTGTATTCCTCCCTGTTCACTTGCCACTCACTTGTGCTGCACTTGATCATTATATAGCAGAGAGAGCCCAGGCACATCCTCCTTGGGGTTTTGCTGACTCTCCTTTTATAGGGGTCACTGGAGCCCCAATCATCCCAGAGGTCCCAGGAGATCCTGCAAAAATATTTCTGTGAAACTGAGACAGGGAAAATGTGTCATTTACTCACAACTGTCTCACGGTGACCCCTGCAACCAAGAAAGATCATTATGGACCTATTCTTGAGCATTCTCTGTTGTGGCTCCCACTTTGTGGAATGGTCGGCCTGAGATTAGGAAGGCTCCCACACTTCTATCATTCCACAGAATGCGTAAAATGGAATTGTTCCAGAAGGGATGTTTATAAAGTGAATAAAGTAAATTTTAAAAATAGACACAGAAGCAAGGGAAAGAGGTCCCAACCAAATCATGTCTTTCACATTCTGCATTTCCATCTATCAGTTAAATGACGACAAAGTGAAGAAGACAGACGTACATCTAAACTCAGGGATGAGAGTGCTCTTAACATTGCTTTCGTCATCACACACGCCCTCAACTTTACTACATGTATTTATTACAAAAGTCTCCATTAGAACAGCATTTGTATTCAAATTCGTGCCAAGCCTCTGGGGCTCTCAGTCTGGCTCCACACCTGCTGTCATCAGCGTAGCACCCCCGAACTTTGATCCAACGCCTCCCTGTGAGTAGGGAAAGAAGAGGACATCTTTGATTTTATGTTAAGCAAGACATCCGTGTCAGAGGAAGGGAATGGAGGATTCCCATCAGCAAGGGATGGGCCACCCAGTTTAAGGTCAGAAGGGAAGGTCCTCAGTGCAGCACTACAGGTCCAGCACTACACATTCACCCATAGGAAGGCAACATAAGAGAATATGATATCATTTGGTTTGGGTGCTAAAGATGTTTCCTGGCCGAAAGAGACCCCTTTCATTGACAATCAAGCCCACTCATAGTCATGGCCTAATCCCATTGTGGCTTTGGTCTCTGGGGGATGATTGTCTGTGACTGACTGTCACAAATTGTGTATAGAGGGGTGTCTTGTATAGTCCACTTGAATTGAGGAGAATTGTAAACACCAGCATCTACCTTGGTTAGAAGTCATAGCTCTCATGTCACTCCAAACTGCTGGGCCTGCTGCGTCCTCTAGTCCTGTTTGCTCCTCCATTGGGATAGCAAAATGTCTCATCCAGAGTTAGTAAAGGACACACCAGCCTTACACGGATGGGAAGACACTGAGCTTACACTCAGTATCATCCTAAGCAGAATTACACTTGTCTACATCCAATTAAGTCAACAGGATTAGAAGGGTGTAGCTTTGCTTAGAACGGCACTGTTAGTGACCACATAACTTCAGATATACAGAGAGGCTGCATGAGACGGTGGAAGCACTCGGCAAGTTTGATTTTTGTGCTGCTGTCAGCTCCAACACAAAGAAGGCCTAGAGTGGCCAACAAAACTGAGCCCAAGATTGCACAGACTCCCTGAAATTGCTGTGACACTTCTGGTTTCCAGCAGAACATGCGGAGCCATCAATGCAAAGAAATAGGACAGGACACCGTTGACTTTTGAGGGTACTCATTCTGCATTCTGCATCTATTGTGTTCTAAGGGAACCATGAAATTGTTCTATGGCTGCATTCAGGCAGAGAAGCTTCCTTGGTGTTTGGACTTGGTTCTTCTAGTACATGAGGGTGGTTCTCCTTGCATTTGCTTTCTGCAGCACTAATTGTTACTATGATAATGGCTTCTAAACAAACAATGTTCCAGTTCCATGTGACTCATATCTTGCTTCCAAATAAGAATTGGGAGAGCATAGACTAAGAAAGATCTGATGGTTTCTCTGCAGCATGGAGCGGAACCACTTAATTGATTTAAAATGTCCCCATTACTAAGAACATTATTTTATGCTAGGCCTGAGCTCTAAACGGAAACTCCATCACAATTCTTACTAACAATGTTGCATTCCTCAAGTAGGAATTATGACACAACGCCATCCAAATCTTGTGCTAGTACAGAAAGATAATAGGGGCATCGTTGGGGTGGCCTTTTCAAAGGGAGATTGAGTGGACTAATGTTCTGCAGCAGAGGAACGAAGGGTACTATGTCACTTTTATGACTGACTCATCTGCCAGAACCAAGCTTATAATGTAAAGGATGCCAACTTATTCTCTTATTACAAACAAAGCTCGTTCTGCAAATAAATACGACTGGATCTAGAAAGCTGGAGCTGGGGAGGGCTGGTGCGGGGAGAGGTCTGGGAACGGCTGGCTGGCAGGCAGTGGGGTCTGGGAAGGGCTGAGAGGCAGGAGGGATTTGGGGAGAACTGGCAGTTAGAGGGGTAAGGGGGTCTGGGGAGGGCTGGCAGGTAGGGGGCAAGGGGGCTTGGGGAGGGCTGAGACGCAGGAGGGGTCTAGGGAGGGCTGGCAGGTAGGGTGGTCAAGAGGGGTCTGGGAAGGGCTGAGAGGCAGGAGGGGTCTGGGGAGGGCTGGCAGGTGGGGGGCAAGGGAGTTTGGGGAGGGATGAAAGGCAGGAGAGGTCTGGGGAGAGCTGGAAGGTCGGTCGGGCAAGGGGGTCTGGGGAGGGCTGAGAGGCAGGAGAGGTCTGGGAAGGGCTGAGAGGCAGGATGTGTCTGGGGAGGGCTGGCAGGCAGAGGGCGGTGATCAGGGCCAGGGAGGATGGAGCAGGCGGGCTTGCTCTTCCCGCTGCATCCCCAGCTCAAGCGGAGCTTGCATGGCAGCAGGAGCATCACTCTTGCCTCATCACCCCGGCTCCACCGAGAGTGGCGCACCCCAGCTCCAGTGGGGCTTGCAGGGCGGCAGGCACATCACTCTTGCCCTGTTGCCCCGGCTCCGCCAAGAGTGGTGCACCCCAGCTCCACCGGGGTTCGCTGGACGGTGGGCACATTACTCTCGCCGCCTCGCCCCAGCTCCACTGGGGCTTGCAGGCACATCACTCTTACTGCGCCACTCTCCCCCTCCAGCTGGGCTACGTCTTCCAGTGGCAGAAGGATAGGCAGGCTCGTCTGGCTGTCTGCTGCCAGCAGCACCCTCTGGATACTGTATTTGACCACACAGTTTTTATTCTGGTGCTCCTATGCAGGTGCACCAGGATACAATGTGAGTCGTCGGAAACCTGCTAACACAATTATGTTAGAAGATGTACTGCATTAAAGATGTAAGAGCCCTCTCCTCCTCCACATCTGGTTGTCCTTCTTCCACCTCTATAATATGTGCATCCTAGCAAAGTTTCTTACCAGTATAAAAGTTTATAGTCATGCAGCCTACATTTTCACATGTCCTTCCTTTAGGATGGCATGGGCCACCTTTGCTAGTAACAGTACAGTCTTGACATTTGATGGCATCTGTTGTAAAAGATAGGCATTCATTATTCAAACAACACACTGCAACCATCAGCCTCGGTGGAATGCTCGTCAGGCCAACCCTTTCCCCTCTTTAAATCAAACTGGGATCCACTGTCCTCAGTCAGGACATTGGTGGGATCTACTAGGCTCTGTCTAAGGCCCAGTTTTCTGAGGTTCCCCCCTGAATTTCAGAGAAGTTGATTACAAGCCAGAAGGAGATGAAGAAGGGTGCAGAACCAGATTTTCATTCAATGGCATCATAAGGGTAGAGAACTAATTTAACTCAAATACCCTTTTGGTTCTCCCATAAGGAAATGGCTGCCATAGAATCCAAATAGGATATGATGAACAATATGCCTGGTGTGGTAATGAAGAGAAAACTTGCCAGCCCCCCACCCCCCACCCCCAGGAAAGAAAAACTGTAAGAGACAAAAACAATTTCCATCCTTTTGAGGGAGGCACTAACTTGTACATTTTTTGCTTCTTTAGATGTTCCTTAACGTTCAACAGGCACTGCTATGTCTCTCCCTACATTCTTTCCCTTCAAAATTCATATTTCATTATTATCTTATGCTATTATTGTTGACAGAGAGCCAATGCAGCAGTCAGAAAGAAAGCAGATAATCTTGAGAGTAGCATTCTGCAGGCAGACAAGGAGAAAAATCCTTTGTGGAAAGAAGGAACACCCCTGCTCCCTGCAATATCTTCTTCAGTTCCATGTATATAAAATGTATACATGGTAATCAAATAAACTCCACTGATTCAGTGAAGTGAAGTGGAATCAATCACTTCTATGTACTAGAGTAACTCACACTTAATATAGGAGCACCACTACTCTGGTGGTAGTGATATAGATACCACGTAATTTCTAACCTGCTGTAAAACAAACAAATAAATCAGCACCATAAAACAATTTACTTTAGTGTGATTTCTCCTCGCTACAGAGATAGCACTTATAATTAAGAGACAGCGTTCTGTCTAAACAGTGTTGAGGAATTAACCTCTACAAGACGAGACTGTTTTGCGATGTATTTGCATTGCATTTTATATGAAAGTCGTTTTATATTCTTCTTCAGTCTATTAGCCACAATTGCTATGCTAACCAGCCTTCCAATCAGCCCCGTAATGAAAATAATTGGTTTTCTGCTCACCATTTTTAGGCAGGACTTACCTCCTGGTCTGAGGCACAGGAAAACACAGACTAGAACCAGCCAAGCCTGAGCCACATGCATAACTTTTGTCTTCAAGTCAAAACAACACTCCACTCACTGGACAGCCCTTTGACATGGACAGAGAAACTGACTGCTTGGAACTGGGCAATCTGTTTTTTATTGTTGCCCTGCACTGAGATGAGGCCAGTTTGGGCTTCCAAGATTGAGCAGCCAAGCCAGAAAAAGCAGCTGTATAAAGAGAGATGGATCTTTACTGGCCCCACGGGTTACCTGATATTACTGGGCATTAATCCTCTGGCCATTAGCAGGG
Source organism: Eublepharis macularius (assembly GCF_028583425.1). NCBI lineage: Eukaryota > Metazoa > Chordata > Lepidosauria > Squamata > Eublepharidae > Eublepharis > Eublepharis macularius. The sequence continues at coordinate 156,511,955 of NC_072793.1, read as the reverse complement.
AAACCACGCCCATCCACTCTGCTAATATCCCGGAGGATACAGGAACTTGTGGAATCAGATTCAAGATTCACATGCTGTTATAAATCGATTAATGTTTAAGGTCCATTTTGACTCCATTTGTCCAAAACTCTGAGTCTGAACACCTTTAAATAAGGAGAATCATCTCTAACCTACTTTTAAACCAAAACTTGGCTCATATAAATCTAATACAAATGACAACTGAACATAAATACAAATATTTCACAGGGTGGGGATTCTCAGCTAAACTAGGATTCAGGCATGATGGAGAAATGCCTGGCCGCAGCCTTTAAGCACCTTCTCATCTTCAGGGTCAGAGGAGATAAAGACAAGAGATTTTTTTTCTAGATCACTGAAGCATATAAAGGTATAGCCAGAGCTGCTGAGAGCCACCAGGCCCCTCCCAACCCCAAGACCCAGTCCAAAATTCAAATAAAATGGACCACATGATTTCACTGGCTCCATGTTCACCATGACCCTCAATTTTTTTCCTTTACGATGCCTCCACCAGCAGTCTTGCATGCAGAAGCTGTGAAAAACTCCATCCTTAGCAAGAGAGAATCTTATTTATTTTCCAAGTATCAAGTGGTGTTCCAACCAATCATCTCTCAATGTCGTCTTTTTAGACTTTTATTTAGTCTAAAAAGCTCTCTGGGAAGAGCTGGTAGGAAGGGCAAGGGGAGTTTGGGGATGGCTGGCAGGTAGGGGGGCAAGGGGATTTGGGGAGGGCTGAGAGGCAGGAGGAGTCTGGGGAGGGCTGAGAGGCAGAAGGAGTTTGGGGAGGGCTGGCAGGTAGGGGGCAAGGGGGTTTGGGGAGGGCTGAAAGGCAGGAGGAGTCTGGGAAGGGCTGGCAAGTAGGGGGCAAGGGGGTTGGGGAAGGGCTGAGAGGCAGGAGTCTAGGGAGGGCTGGCAGGTAAGGGGGCAAAGGGGATCTGGGGAGCACTGAGAGGCAAGAGGGGTTTGGGGAGAGCTGGTATGTAGGGGAAAAGGGGGTCTGGGGAAGGCTGAGAGGCAGAAGGAGTCTGGGGAAGGCTGGCAGGTAGGGGGCAAGGGGGGGTTGGGGAGGGCTGTGAGGCACAAGGATTCTGGGGAGGGCTGGCAGGTAGGGGGCAAGGGAGTCTAGGGAGGACTGAGAGGCAGAAGGAGTCTGGGGAGGGCTGGCAGGTAGGGGGTAAAGGGGGGTCTGGGGAGGGCTAAGTTGGCCATGGAACATATGTTGCAAATTGGTGATCTTCTTCATATTGTAATATTTTATTCTGGGCATGACTCAACTACTGCTACTCATCTCTTTCCAAGAATGAAACTGCAAGAATATACCTGAGAAAAACATGTTTTGCAAATATGAAAATAAAGCCATTGTCAGGCCTAGTTCCTTCCGTCCAGCCACTATCTGTTTCATATAAGGGTCTGCTGCACAGGCATGCCTTGTTTGACTAATGAAGACGTGGGTCAGCTCCCTGGCCTTTGCCCAGCTCATGTCCTTCTCTGCCCTGACTTATCTGGGATGGGTGCAGTTGTGTTCCATGAAGGTGGTGGGCTACTTTACCTGAGGGGTGTGAGCAAAGGGCATATTAAATGAGGGCTGGGCCAGGGACTGGTATCTCCTGTTGCAGTGTGTTTGTGCTCAGTGCTTGCTGTGCTGCCTTTAATTGCATTTCCCAAAAGTGAAGTGCAAGCCTTCATGTTCTAAGTGTCCACAGCGTGGGCCTGACAGATAGAGCACCATGCCGTGCATCCTCGCATGCAAGCTCTGTATGTCTCTCCTGGGATTTATACGGTGCCACAGGGGCGTAGGACTGGCTGCTGGGGGTGGACTCAATTGCATGGAGAGTTAGTCAGGGCCCCTAAGCAGGCCCAGACTTGGGGAGCGAGATGCAAGGGAGAAGGGGGGGGGTGTTTTTGGATTTCCCTTTCTATGTTCATTTCCAGCTATTAGTATTTTGATAGATTTTTTGCCTATATTCTTTTTTCTCTAATAAACCAGGTGCAATTTAGCTAACAAGTGTGTAGCTCAGGTACGTGAGCAAGAAGCAACCTAACTACTTTGCACACCTTTGGACAAAAGGCAGCTAATAAATAAATAAATAAATAAATAAATAAATAAATAAATAAATAAATAAATAAATAAATAAATAAATAAATAAATAAATGGGAGCACAGTGACATACAGGTATAATGTTATTTGTTCTGTTGAGCCCCGCCTCCCCCCCACCCTAGAAAAATTTAGCAAAATTTCAGAAAACTGAGAATACTCATCGGGCGTTCTCATGGTTTCAGTAAGATATTTCATCCCATTTCCTTGAGTAATGTTGTACTTCTGCAAAGTTTGTGTGTTAAATAAGACATAGGATGAACAGCAAAATTCAAGAGGCACTTATATAAAAAAGAACAAAATAGACAGCCTGTGTAGATGATGTGGGGGAGGAGCAAAACAAGCAGCTAAGTATGTAATTTAAGATTATGTATGAGGCAGGAAAAAACTGGGCTCACACACTGGCTCAGAGTCATATAAGTTATTTTAATAGTACATCTGTCTTCATCCATACGTTGCAATGAGTTACATCCTAGTGCTACAAAAATCTCTATCAGAACAGCAGTCCAGCTCATATCGTAGTCCATTCCCAGGGGTTTCCACTTTACTTCCACATATTTTGATATCTGCAGGACCACAAGACTTAATGGTTTTCATCAGACGATAACCTGGTATTGGGAAAAGATCCATTATAATGGCAAATGGAAGCATTTGCGGACGACATAATGTTAATTGTAGAGGACCCACTGGAGAATATGCCAAGAGTGATAGATAAGATTAAGGAGTTTGGAGACTTGGCAGGTTTTTATATTAACAAAAAGAAGTCAAAGATACTATGCAAAAACATGACCAAGCAGAAGCAACAACTATTAATGGAAACAACGGACTGTGAAGTAACAAGCAAAGTGAAATATTTGGGAGTCGAATTAACTGCAAAGAATATAGATTTGTTCAAAAACAATTATGAAAAACTATGGACTCAGATAGAGAGAGACTTGATTAAATGGAACAGATTGAATTTGTCATGGTTGGGTAGGATTGCAGCAGTTAAGATGAATGTGTTACCAAGAGTAATGTTTTTGCTACAGACAATACCAATCATCAGAGACTCTAAACAATTTGAAAAATGGCAGAGGAAAATATCAGATTTTGTTTGGGCAGGCAAGAAGCCTCGAGTGAAAGTGAAAGTTCTACAAGATGTAAAGGAAAGAGGCGGAATGCAACTGCCCAATCTGAGACTTTATCATGATGCAATCTGCCTAGTTTGGTTGAAAGAATGGATGACATTAAAGAACAAGAAACTACTAGCCCTAGAGGGATATAAAAAAATATTTGGATGGCACGCATATCTATGGCATGACAAAGTAAAGGTCAACTCGATGTTCCTGCATCATTTTGTACGGAGAAGTTTACATACAATCTGGAAGAAGTACAGAATTTATCTACAAGAAGGAACTCCCTTGTGGGTGGTTCCGTATGAGGTGATAGACCCGAGAGCTGTTGATAATGAACAACAATGTTTAACATACAAAGAAATAACTAAAACTGAAGCATCTAAACTTAGAATAAAGACGCAAGAGGAACTATCACCTAACTACGACTGGTTCCAGTACAGACAGATTAGAGACTTATATAACTCGGACTCTGTAAAGGGAGGTATACGAATAGAGAATTCGGAACTAGAGCAGACCCTTCTTAAAGAGGACAAGAAAAGAATATCCAAGGTATACCAAGTACTGTTGAAATGGTATACCGAGGATGAGATAGTTAAAACACAAATGGTGAAATGGGCTATAAACTTTAATAAAGAAATAACAATGGAGGCATGGGAATACTTGTGGAAAACTACAATGAAGATAACGACATGTACTAATATTAAAGAGAACATTTACAAAATGATTTATCGTTGGTACATGACACCAAAGAAGATTGCGCTAGGGAACTTGAATACTTCTAATAAATGCTGGAAATGTAAGAAGCATGAGGGCTCCCTCTATCACATGTGGTGGTCGTGTGAGGTAGCTAGGCAGTACTGGGGGGAAGTAATAAGAGAAATGAGTGAAATTTTACAATTTCAAATAAATAAGAACCCAGAACTCCTGCTACTAAACTTGGGAATGGAGGGAATTCCAGCCCAGCATAGGACGTTGATATTTTATATGACAGCAGCAGCCAGACTTTTGTATGCGCAAAAATGGAAAGTACAAGAAGTGCCAACTATTGAAGATTGGATCTACAAATTGCTGTACATGGCAGAAATGGATAAGATGACAAGAAAACTGAGAAATCTGGACTCAGGGCAGTTTAACACAGACTGGGAGAAGCTGAAACAATATCTGGAGAAGAAATGGGAGGTGGGAGGAAAACTGTGGCAGTTTGAGAACTACTGAAGTATAACAAAAGTATAATAGAGGGGGGTGACTTTACCGAGGGAGGAAGAGATAAATGTGAATTAATAAGCAGTTAACAGATTGATATATAAATAGATATATATAGGTTAATAGATAGAATATTGATAGAAAATAATTAATGATAAGGTTTAAATATAAGGAGTGAATAACTAACAATATTTTCTTTCTTTGATAAGATTTATATGCTCCAAACTGAATGTACAGAAGAGTCAAATTGATTGACTATGTGATGTGCTATATAGAACTACCATAAAAAGATAGAATGAGGAATATATAGAGAATAAGTCAAATTGTTTGATTTGAATGTAAGATTTTTATGGTTCATGATATATAGAAATATTTGAAACTGGAAAATGGGATAAATTGTTTATCTAAGATGGAAACAAAGACTTACAGTTTGGGTATATAACGAGAAAGGTAGTTAAGGATGTACTGCTTAATATAATAGAGAATGTATATCTGTTTTAGATAGAGGAATTTAACAGAAGTAAGGGAAAAGGGACAAAGGGTGGGAAAGCTGTTGGAAGTCAACAAAAGGGGGGGAAAGGGAGGGGGTTAGGAATGAAAAATTTGGGGAAAATTGAATGTAATGTAAAAATAATGGATTCTAACCCAATAAAATTTTTTTCAAAAAAAAATATAATGGCAAATGGAATGAAAAGAAGAAAATACCAGATCCGCTGCAAACAGGGCCTTCCTTTGTCAGGGAGAAGAAGACGTTTTTGTCCTTGTCACAGTCATCTCCCCAAGTTCACCACTTTTAATACTCCCATTGGAAAGAAAGACAACTTTCTCTCTTATACAGGAGAAAATGGGTGGGAGCCTTTAGAATGGTTCCTTGCTCCTGACGGTTCTGGCAAGCTCAGCCATTGGGCAACAAGCCCACACCTGGTCACTAAAAAAAGTAACATCCTGAGGTCTATTTCTGGGTTGTATTCTCTGAGGTCACATCTAATTTAGTCCTGATTGGGTTGAATTTCCTTTTTGGATCAGTGTCTTCAACAGCAGAAGTTGAAGCTATTGGGGATATTTGTTAGTTAATGTAGCAAAATTGCACAGTCAGGAACGCATGGAATCAAGTGCAGTGAAACACTGTTTGAGCCAGAATATTGCTTACTTTTATTGAAGCTGATTCACATTCACTTGCAGTTTGGTAGTGGCAGAGAAAAATAGACCTAATTTAAATAATAATATTCCCTGTTACAAGTGGCTAGCTAATCCACTTGTATGGGAGTGTAAATATGAGATCATGAGTGTGTCTCTGGCATGTTTGCATAAGAGAGAGATGCAAAAGCGCCTTGATTCTTGCAAGATCATGAGGAGAGAGACAGCAAAGGCACAGAAAAAGGAGTTAGGGAGAAGCTTATAGCTCAAAGGGAGGCTTCATACATATACAGAGTCTGGTTAATTATGCAAATCAGTTCTGAGTATTATAAAAATTGCTACAGTGGAATGTCTGCCTTCCTGTCAGATTATGCTGTGAGATGTAAAATGCCTCCCTTTGAGTGCTTTGTCCAAATTTCCCTTCATGGCATGACCTCTGAAAACATATGACTTGTACCCACCCATAATTTCTTCAGAGATAAGGGATTTCTGTCTGCAGATTGTGACTTCTTCACCACCTCTTACAGCAACCCCAAATATCCCCCCAAATCAAGTTGTTTACAGGTTTTGGGGAACCCAGGGCAGAGAGTTCCCAGGGTACCACCTCCATCTACCATTGGGCCCCACCTTCTGGCACACTCGTATATCCTCCACCTGCCTGTGCATCCTTCCTCTGCCTCTTCACAGTCTGTACCATTACTTGCCCTCACAATTACCTTCATGGCCTGCATGCTCTTTCCATGATGTTGCTTGGTAGACCATACAGCCATGGTCACTGGGAGAACTGCTGCTGTGCACTAACCACATGCCCTTCCTCACCAGTGCTGGGGCACCATGGGCAGTCTTGCAAGTGGACAGGAGAAGGGTGTGTGGGTGGGTAGTAGGGGAGGTGAGTGGTGGGAGGTTTGGTGGGAGCAGCCCCCAGCAGAAGCCCCAATGCAAAACTGCAGATTCCCGTCCTCTGGGTATGCCGTTACCAACCCTACCTGAAATGCTGTTCTGGAGGAAAGTGGAAAAGCATGGGGAGGGGAGTTGGAAGTCTGCCATAGAAGGGAGGAATTGGAAAAAAATAGCCGCACTTCCAACCACCTGTTGGTCCATGGAAATCCTCTATGGGATGCAACCCCATGCCTACATTTCTATTGTTGGTGCAGGGCTATAAATCCTTTCCCTCACTGGCAAGAGATTCTTTTCTACCAGTCCTTGAATAAGCTTCCAAAATGAGGCCACCGACTTGTCAGATTCACAACAGAGTTCCAGGTTTTCCCTGGAAATGATGCCACTCCCCCTCCACGTCCCCACTCGCAATCCTCCTGCTGGTTGCCTGGTTGGTTTAAGAAAGGAGAAGGGCTGATGTGACAGGAGAATTGTATAGTGTATGTTTTTATAAGTGACTCTTTTAAATTTATTTATGGTTTTATATTGGATAAACTACTGTTAATGTGTTGTAATCCGCCCTGAACCACTTGTGGAGAAGGTGGAATAGAAATTCAAAGTAAATAAAATGGATATAGTTGTGCCTATAAATAACAAACTGAGGCTATCGTGGTTTAGTCACATTATGAGAAGACAATACTCATGGTAAATACAATAATGCTAGGAAAAGTTGAAGGCAGTAGGAAAAGAGGAAGATGCAGCATGAGATGGCTTGACTCAATAAAGGAAGCCACGAATTTGGAAGATCTGAGCAAGGCTATCAATGATATGACATTTTGGAGGTCTTTTCATAGAGTTGCCATAAGTTGGAAGTGACATGATGGCTCATAACACATATAAACAACAGAACTAGAGCTACTGCTTGCTTGGAGATTCGGCATCAGGCTAGTGTCTGTCTTATTAAGTGATGCAGCAGTTGTTGTATCTGCAATAAACCTAATTTGGAACGTAAATTGTACTCAGTTGCTTGTTACAACATAATAGCATAGGGCACCACAGAGATTCTTCAGGGGTACATTGGGTCCTGCATTCTGCATATTCACCTGCAATACATATGGCACCAGTTCAATGGAAGTTAAGTGCGCAGTCTAATTCACTGTTTTCATCTAAGTGGCTATAACTAGTAAACTCGCCCCTCTGAGAGAGTTCTTCTGCCCTTAACTGACACGGAGAAGAGAAATGGCAGAGAGGTACCATTTCTGTCCGCCATGCAAAAAACAGTAAATAACACTATGGTACATTGAAGACTAACAAACATATTTGGGCAGATGCAGCTTGTTGAGCGAGAGTAAGAAAAGAGGCAACTGCAAAACTTATCTTCTGCACAGCCGTTAAGAATAGCAAAGCTCTCTCCTGTCCATATCTGGTCTTCATATGGTAGCTGCTAAAACTGAATGCATGTGGCATAGAAAAACTTCTTACCTGCAAAGTATTTCATGTTAACACAGACCCCATTCTCGACTTCACACGTTCTGATAACAGGAACACAGAACTTCGATAAACCTATCGCATTGCAGAGTCTGCATTTTATGGCATCTGCTGCAAACGACAAGCATTGTTTGATATAAGGACAAAAATTGCCCTTCACGGAACGTTCACCAAACAAAGGGCATCCCGTTTAAATCAACAGTGGCCTCCAGGAGGGCTTTGCTGAGGGTCAATGCTGCTAATTGCAGCTCTCAGTTGTCCCCATGTGGCTCTGTAGGATCAAAGAAGAAGATGAAAGTTCTAAGGGGGCTTTATCACTACTGGCAGGGAGCAAGCTTATACCCAGATGACTTCTGTACTTTTTCCTGGGGGTGAATAGCTACCATGTATTGCACATGGAGATAACATGGCAGTAGAGGCAAAACCCAGGCCTTTTTTGCACAGGCGATTTGTGCCACGTTTGGCTCCATTCCTCTTCGGATTTTTTTCTGAATTCCGGACAATTAATTTGCCCTTCAGATTTCAATGTGGTTCTGCATTGAAATCTGAATGGGGAGTTCATCCTCCAGATTTCGGAAGAAAGCCTGAAGAGGTATGGAGCCAAACGCAGCAAACATTGTCCATGCGCACCAAGGACAAAAACACCAGAAGATGCCTCTTTGCTTTAAGACATAATTTTGTTTTTAATCTGTTGCCTGCCTTGGTGGCTCTAATGAGGGCAGAAAGGCGGAATAGAAATTTTGTGAAAGAATAGAAAAGAAAAAAAAGCATGGGAGATTCCAAAACTATACCTGCTGCCCTGTTCAGTCATTACAATTTTGGTGGTAGGTTATCCTGGAACCTAGGACCAATATGGACACCTGGGCACCTGACACAGAAAACCCACTTTAATGTAAATTAATACATTATGGGGATGGGACAATGAAATGTAGCTTATGCTACAATAAAGTTGGTTAGTCTTAAAGGTGCTACTGGACTCTTTTTGATTTTTCTACTACAGACTAACACGGCTAACTCCTCTGGATCCAGGGCAATGCAGTGGACTCACTGACCTCCCCCCCTCCCCGGTCTCTGCAGTTCTTTGTGACTATTTTCTCTTTTGCACCCATTCATCCTTCTCTGTCACTACTTTCTCCCTCCCACTCACACCCTGTTCTATATTACTCTTCGCCCCCCCCACTTCCCTGTTACTCTTCTCTCCCTACTTTCCCTGTTACTTACTTTTCATTGCTTCCTGGCTGGGCCTGTGTGGGCTATCCATGCCACAGCACTGGCTGGGCCCAGTGGGTCTGGGCAGATGGTTTTCATCTGCTGGGTCTGGGCAGATGGTTTTCATGAGTGGCTTTGCCTTTCTGCACCCTGCTGGCATCCTGACACTTCCCCAGTGGGGCTGCTCCAGTGGACTCTTCCTTTGGCCCTTGCTCCATGCTCTTTGCTGCTTGGTTTGTGTTTTGATCCCTAATGCCCCAAATGTTGAGTTTAAGTATCTACATGGGGAAAGGAGCACTTGGCTGTTAGTATATATGATTAGGGATGCCAGATATACGGTTTACCCAGGACAGTCTAGTTTTTTTATCCAGCTGTCTAGGGGAAACTCTGTAAAAATACTGGACATCTACTGGACATCCAGCTGGCCAGCTTCCTCTGCACCAGGGAAGTGGCAAGTTCACTTGCCCCTGAGTGTCAGAGAAATGCCCTGCTGAGCCAGCCTCCTCCATGCCCAGGAAGCGGTGAGCCCACTCGCCCCCTGAGTATTGGAGAAGTGTCCAGCTGGACCAGCCTACTTGGCGCCCAGGAAGCGGCACGTATGGGAAAGAAAAAAAGGTGAGTGATGTGCCCCTGTCTGGTTTTGGTTGGGAGGCCAACTGGCAACCATATATATGATGTAACTTTAAATGTCATCAAACTTAGTTTTTGGTTTCTGCCATTGAAGATAACTGATCTGCCCCCTATCCTCTTAGGATGATAAAGCAAGCAGCAGGGAACATCAGTCAAACTGCACCTCTCAAATTAAGACATGAGAGCCCTGCAGGATACGTTGTCCATCTAGAACAGCATCTACCCCATACTACAGCAATCCATTGCCTTGGAGCACCAACAAATGGGGCATAGAGGACAAAACCTTCCCCCAATGTTGCCTTCTAGCAATGATATTCAGAATGTCCCATTAGCCATCATTACTAATAGCCAATGACTGACCTATCTGTTTAAATCTGTCTAATCCCCTTTTAAAGTCATCTGTGCTTGTGACCATCACTACCTCCCCTGGTAGTGAATTCCTCAGTTGAACTGCTATTTGATACAAGAAGCATTTCCTTATATCTAGCCTAAATCTATTGCCCATCAACTTCAATGGGTGCCCCCGAGTTTTCGTATTTTGGGAGAGTGGGGGAAAGTTCTCTCTATCCACTTTTTCCACCACATGCTTAATTTTACAAAACCCTATCATGTCCCCCCTTGGTTATGTTTTCTCTAAACTGGAAAGCTCCAGATGCCTATCCTCATCGGAAAGGTGTTCCAAAACTTTAATCCCCTTGGTTGACCTATTTTGCTTTATTTCCAGCTCTGTGATATTTTTAAAGATACGATAACTCAAACTATATACATCGTATTCCAAAGGAGCTGAACCATAGATCAATACAAGAATATTACAATATTGGTCATCGTTATCAATCACTTTCCTAATAATTGACCAGATGAAGTTTGCCTTTTTTCCCCATTGTCACATACTGATTCAACATCTGCATTGAGCTATTCACTGCAGCACCCAGATCTCAGTCAGTTCAGACCTCATCAACAGACATTTAAAGTTACTCTTTGTTGTTCCAACACGTATCACTGTCAGGGGGGAAGTAAGTCCCCTCAGCTGTGTTTCCGTTCATTGTTGTGACCAGCCTCTTGCTCATTCACTCTCCATCACTCCACAGGAAATAGAAGATGACCCTGGAGGCCCCTAGGAGACTAGAGCATCACTCGTTCACACACCCTAAAGCCTCATCAGAAGCCACGAAAAAACCATAAAAGAAACCACTCTGACGCCTCCCCCAGTGCCCCTCACATCAAGAATGTGGAGATTTGTCCGTTTTTTACAAGAAAGGGGGTAGTTCTCTCCTATTATCCATCGATGGAGCCATCAGGGACAGAAGTAGCCCAGCTCCAGTTGATAGTCCTCTCCCTCAAGAATTTTATATTGAATTTTAACCCTTTTTCTCTTAGACTTTGATTCCTTTCAGTCACTTTTTTGTCTGGGAAAAACGAAAGGGACAACCAAGTGACAAACAAATAAACATTCCTCCCCCTTCCTCCTTACCTCATGTAGGCGGAACTTACCTCCCGGTCCAAGGCAGAGGAAAACACAGGCCACAAGTAAACAAGTCTGAACCATGAATGGCCCCGGAGACCTCCCAAAGAAGCTGTGGCCCATTAAGCAGCCTTTTAGTATGGAAAGAAAAAACTGTTCTTTAAAAAAAATCTCTTGACAATCGAGCAGATTAGCCAGAGCTTCTAGGCAATCTGCTACATCTTAATGTGCACTAACCAACAAGCTGCACAAATGGAGCAGCCCGGACAGATGTAGCAACCTCAAAGGGACAGGTGGCATCTTACTGGTTCCTCAGGTCACCTGATCTTGCTGGGCTTGAGTGCTGCAACAAACGTTAGACATTCACAGGGGTGGAACAGTCGAGATCCGACCTGCAATCCCCTCTGCCTTCAAGTCGCCCTATAGGTACAGGGAGTAGGGTACCAGGCCCTGCTGCTGGAATTCCTGGGTCAAGGGACATTTGGTGTCTTAAAACTTTGTCACGAAATTAAGCTACATGCCCCAAATAAAGACAGCTCTTAGAAGAAGCACCACAGCTGTGGCTGAGAGATCATAACACTAGTCATGGAATGCTGGTGGTTACTTAAATTGAATATTAAAATCTTCCTCCTTCAACACTTGAACATTCTGACACTTGCTTTATATAAGTCACTTATAATTCTGTGTTTTATCAAGGCCAGTTGTGTGGGATGAGTCTGCACATTCAGTACAATGAAAGTTGTTATCATACCCTGGAGATTACAACTCCGAGAAGAACTCTACTCTTCCTTTCTATGCCCACATGGCCATCCTGTCTCAGTACATTTTGCTTCTGGTTCTGCAGCATTTCAATAACTTTTCTGGCTGTTTCCAAATGTTCTGCTTCTTCACAGTCTTCCTTATTTCTTGTGCCAGTTGTAGAAAGCAGATTAGTATGTAAAACCTGAAGAAGTTGATGGAAATATTCAAAAATGAACATCAGAACTTTCCTTGGCGGAGAATGTGTAACTGGTTCGAGGTAACCCAGAAAACTTCCGTGGTACCTCTTAGATCCCAGTTAGACACTATAACCACTACACAACGCTGTCTTAGATAGGTGAGGGAATTTGTCAAGCTTCCTTGTCTTGTAACAGAGGGTATATTTTCCACTCTGTCTGTGCTGCCTCCACCTTCCTGGCTTCTCGTAAGTAAATTTTCATTTCGATTGCAAATAACATAAGAATCTTCTGGAACTAATCTGAGACACGTGTTCCGATTCCCTTCATTTTTGGTACTGCAGGTCCCATCATCATTCTGAAGCTGGTGGCCAGTTTTGAGACTTGTAGCTTCATTTTCTGATGAGTTATGCCTGCCACAAACAGACAGCCTTAGCTTCCACTGCAAATTGCCCTGGGGAGGGGACATTCTGGAGATAACCTGGCCGAGCAAGTCTTAAGTCCCTTCACTTTTGATACTGCAACTCGCATGGTCATCCTGATTTTGGTGGCCAGTTCTCAAATAACTGGCTTTATTTTCTGTCGGCCACAATCAGAGAATCTTAGTTTCTGTTGCAAATAGCCTGGGGGTGGGGGTTCTGGGTGTTGGCAAAGCAACTACACAACAATAGAGAGCCAGTTTGGTGTAGTGGTTAAGAGCGCGGGACTCTAATCTGGGCCAAATCCACACTTCCCTACCTTCCGCTTCTCATGTGCATTAATTGTGCTGGATTCTATCTTGTAATGTCCCAGTCTGTGTTCACATCCCTTCTTTTACTGCCGCTGCCTCACGCTATACTTCGTCCACATACCTGGTAGAATCGCGCAATACAGGGCGGAGGTTTAGATCCGACGTCGCCAATGACGACATCATGTTCATTTTCCCCCCCATTTTTTCATCAGATTTCCGCTATAGCGTTTTTTTGCTAAATTTCTATGGTGAGGCCACACTTCTATGATGCCTGTGATCAGTTAATGTTATTCTATGCCTTCTTCTCTGAAATCCATTGGACCATTATTCTAGTGGGCTAATTTGAACTGATATTTAAGGTGGGAGTGACCCAAACTCTCCAAACGGGCAGACTAATTATTTGACACTTGAATGTAATGTTAGAATGATGGATTTCCGCTATAACGGTAATTTCAACAGTTAAAAAAATTAATTTTAACCACCACCAATATTTCCAACTATTCAGCATCCTAAAAATGACACAGAAATGGAAATGACGCCACCCCTTGATGTCTCTGCAGGGATTTTGGAGCACCCCGATTAAGATTTATGGTCGGGATTGTGCAACAATGCTGGGAAAGTCCCCTTTTAAAAAAAAAAAGGGAAAGGGCGGGCAGGCAGGCATGCTGTGGAGAGAGTGGAAAAGCTTGATAATTGCATGGCAAAGAGGGATGGTGTTCCGGAAAGGCTGCAAACACAGAAGTGGGGTGGTTTGAAGGGGGCAGTCTCCTTGTGAAATGCTTCTATTTGTCCACATCCATGGTGAGAACTGCGCAAGAGAAGCGTTTGAACGCATGACAAATTCGTCTGAGGTGCAACGCGAAAGACGCGAGAGAATGGCGGGATTGAGGTAAGAGTATGTGAACAGCCCTCTGAGAAGCGAATAATGGGCGGGTGGAAAGCGGAAAACTTGAGACGTGTGGATTTGGTCCTGGAGAGCCAGGTTTGATTCCCCACTCCTCCACTTGAAGCCAGCGTGATCTTGGGCTAGTCACAGCTCTCTGGAGCTCTCTCAGCCCCACCCACCTCACAGGGTGATTATTGTTGTGAGGATAATAATGGCATACTTTGTAAACCACTCTGAGTGGGCATTAAGTTGTCCTGGGTGGTATATAAATCAAATATTATTATTATTAATAATAATCATGCAAACTGATTAAAGAGTAAAGAAAGTTTTTTTAGGAATTAACATACCCAGGGCTTTTTTTCTGGGAAAAGAGGTGGTGGAACTCAGTGGGTTGCCAGCACAGGGTGCAACTCTTGGTGAGAGGTGGTGCCCCTGATACCACATGCCCACACGCAAAGCACACGCACACTCCCAGGACCGCACAATGATGTCACTTTGGGTCAGTAGAACAAGGGGGGAGTTTTTTAAAGTTTAAATTGCCCTTGGTGAAAATGGTCACATGGCTGGTGGCCCCACCCCCTGATCTCCAGACAGAGGGGAGATTAGATTGCCCTCCGCTCTGCTCCAGTGGCACAGAGGGCAATCTAAACTCCCCTCCATCTGGAGATCAGGGGGCGGGGCCACCAGCCATATGACCATTTTCAAGAGGTGCCGGAACTCCGTTCCACCACGTTCCAGCTGAAAAAAAGCCCTGAACATACTTGATAGAAAAGTGGAGAGCTAAAGATAGACTTCTAGCTATCTAGCTGACTGAGTGGTTCTGAGAAGAAAGAGGACATTGCCCCTGAGAGTACCAAGCTGGAGACAAGACAAGGAAATAACGCTCATTGGAAAGAAAGTTGCTAGCCTTGCATTCCTATCTATCCCTTACTGCCCCTTGTAGGTCTTCTTCGCTTCCTCTTTGTACACCAGACATTGCTGCCTCTTGCACTGGGGATTGCACTGGCCAGGATGTTCCAATTCCCTGCATGTCTGGCACATTCCCATGATCATACTGAACCCAGTGCCATTTTGAGACTCCTAGTTTTTGTTTTGAAAGCCAGCATGGTCTTGTGGCTAAAGTGATGGATTAGGCTCTGGGCAATCTAGACTTGATTCCCCACTCTGCCGTGGATGCTTGCTGGGTGACCTTGGGCCAGTTGCAGTCTCTCAGTCTTACCTACTTCACCGGGTTGTTGTGAGGATAAAATGAAGGAGAGGAAAACAATGTAAGCTGTTTTGGATTCCCATTGGGGGAAAAGGTAGGGTAAAAATAAAGTTAAAAAATTCTGAATAGAGGTATGACTTATTCATTCTGGTGTATCTGAAGGACCATCTTTTCCCATCGGTTTCTTCCTGGGAATCAAGATCACAGGGTAAGGTCCTTCTGACTGTCCCATCAGCTAAAGAAGCTCACCTGATTGGTACATCCCAGAGGGCCTTTTCAGTGGTAGTCCCACAATTATGGAACAATGACCCTAGATGCTCCTGGCCCCTTCCCTGCCAATCTGCAGGGCGCAGTTGAAGACATTTTTATTTAGGATTGCTTTAAACTGACTTTGTTTCTATGTTTATTGGCAGTCTTAAACTGTGTTTTAAATGTTGTTTTTACTCATTTTATGATTGTTTTTCTTTATATTGTAAGCCATCTTGGATACCTGAAAGGGAGAAAGGCAGCTAATAAATGTTGTAAATAATAGTAAGTAAGTAAGTAATTCTGAAATTAGTGGCCAACTTTGAGGCTCCTAGCTTCAATTTCTGCTGAGTTATGCCTGCCCATAGATGGTCAAGCAGACAGACACATCATTTAATTATTATATTTATTTCATTTATAGACTACCTTTCTTGCTGATACTCAGGACAAATTCCTCAAATTTTGTATGCCTCCTTTTAAAATACAAAGGCAGGAACAAACTAGGCTCACACACTGGCTCAGTATCACAAGTTATTTTATTCATACGTCAGTCTTCATTGAAGTTTGCAAGATCTCAGCAAGGCTGTTAATGATAGAACGGTTGGTAATTGTTACTTCACAGGGCTGCCATAGGTCAGATGTGACCATTACAAAAGTCTCCATTAGAACAGCATTCGAGTTTATATTGCCATCCACTCTCAGGGTCGATCCCTTTGGTTCCACATTCGTCAACTTTCTCTGGACCACATGACCTTCTTATTGCTACGCGATAACCATCTGGGATTAGAAAAAGAGCCATCATAGCAACGAATGGGATCCGGGCTTTGTTTTCACCACAGGCATGTCCAAAAGTTTAACACTTTAATGTTCCCACTGGAAGAAAGAGCAACTTATTGCCTTATAGGTGAGAAAAAAGGTGTGCAGAGGGTTTCAGTGGGATGGGTCTTTTCTTTGAGTGACTCCTGAAAAATTATTCATTCAACAACAAGCCCATAGGCAGAAGGGACTGCTGTCTGCCACGTGCGATTTCCATGTCTCTCCCCCAGCTGAAAGTGCCCCCAGCAGGAGGGAGGACCTGGAGGTCTTCCATAAGAGAGGGAATCTGTGGAAATCCCCTCCCACCCCCCATCTACAGAACTGGTCCTTGGATTCCAACCCTGTGACCGCACTGAACTCTTTTGGGTGTTGGGTTATCATTTTTTCCCCTCTTATTAGCAAAAGAATCTTTTCTGTAAATCCTGGTAGCACAATGCCACCCACCCACCCCTAGACTAGCCAGCCACACCACAAGGATACCATGAGGAATGGTACTGAAAGCTGCAGAGACATGTTCCCCCTGTTACATTCTTGGCAAAGATCATCAGTTAGGATGACCAAAGCCATTTCTTTCCTAAATCCATGTCTGAATCCAGATTGAAATTGGACTAGATGGTTTGTTTGGCCAAGAATATGTCACACTATACATTACTTCTGTTCTCTTCTACATACTCTAAGAATTCCAGCACTGCTGTTCATATGCGGACTTCATAAAGGAGTTGTACAAAATGAACATATGTGCCCAGGAAAGATTTCTTACCTACAAACAAATGCAAGGTAAGGCAGGTCCCGTTTTCAACTTCACACATTTTCGTAGAAAAGCAGATAAATATACTAGAACTTTGACAATCTCTGCATTTTATAGCATCCGCTGTAAAAGATAAATGCTTTTTTATACTAATGACTGCTTGGAATAATCTCCCTTAGTAGAATTTTCACCAAACTAAAAGTTTCAATTTACAGTGCCCTCCATCGGGGCTTTTTTCTGGGGGGAAATGGTGGTGGAACTCAGTGGTGGAACTCAGGACCTCACAATGATGTCACTTTGGGTCACTGGAACAAGGGGGGGGTTAAAGTTTAAATCGCCCTCAGCTAAAATGGTCACATGGCCAGTGGCCCCGCCCCCTGATCTCCAGACAGGGGAGTTTAGATTGCTCTCCATGCCAGTGGTGCGGAGGGCAATCTAAACTCCCTTCTGTCTGGAGATCAGGGGGCGGGGCCACTGGCCATGTGACCATTTTCAAGAGGTGCCGGAACTCCATTCTACCGCATTCCAGCTGAAAAAAAAAAGCCCTGCCCTCCATTAGGCTAACAGAGAGCACCAATCAGTGAAAGTGCTGCTAATCACAGTTCTCAGTTGTTACCATGGATCTTCATAGGGCCAAGGAATCAAACAAAAGTTTAAGAGGCAACTCAGAGGAACACCACCATCTCTCTCTTCTAAGGGCTGTGATCACTAATGGCAGATAGCAGGCTTAGCGCCAAATAGACTTCTGTACTTTCTTGTGAGTGGTGGGTTTGCTCCCTTTTCTCCATGGTCAGCTTGTTCACATCTGAGTGCCTTAGCAGTCTTACGCTCTCTGAGCTGTTGCACCTCATGCTGGAAAGAGGATGGGAAAGCAGAAAGGGCTGTAAAAGGCTCACAGGATTCTTGCAAAGAGAGCCTTCGCAATGCTGCTGGCTGACTCAGGGCAGGATTCTGCAGTGGGAAAACTAAGCAACCTCTACGTCCCTTGTGACCATTTCATTCTCTCCCTGGCACCAGGCAGAGTAGCTACATTGCCAGGTCCTGCCCTAGTAATTAGTGGAGTGTTGGGGTAGGGTGGGGGCACTGGGCACTCACCTAACTGCTCTTTTGCACAAGTGCACACACACCAGCAGTGCCCTGTGATGACATCACTTTTGGTGCTATATTTTGGGACATGTTCAGTGACTTGGCCCACAGGCCGTGCAGTAGTTATATGGCTCTTTTGGTTGACAGCAATTGCAAATGTAGTTCTCTGTGAGCTGCAGAATGAGTACCATTGGCTTATGAAGAACGTCAGTGAACCCTGATGCCCTGTTTCAGCAAAATGTTTCAGGGAACAACAGGTGCATTCCACTCCTTGTGAGAAAAGGTAAGCTCAGCTGTGCTGCTGCTGTTTGTAGCCACCACCAGCTTCCTGTTCATTCACTCCTCTCAACAGGAAACAGATGGCTCCAAAGGCCCTTCTTTGTTGTCAGCAGAGCAGCATTTATTTGCTTGCTTGTTGTTTTTTAAAAGTAAAATATTTATACCCTGACTTATTCACAAGGTTCAAGGGGATTACAATGCCAAAAATTATATACAAAACCCAGTAAAACATCATTTATCCTACTCCCTCAAATTTCTGCAGCTTAGACTCAGTTAAAGGCCCTCGTGAATTAAAATGCCAGCTCCTACAAAAAAATTCTATAGACAGAGCTTCCCTCGCCCTCTCAGGGTTCCCGTAACACAAGGCAGGAGCTGCTATACGGAAGGAATAAGATCCAGTAGATGCCAGGTGGGCCACCTTAAGGGAGAGCTACTCGAAGGTGGCAACCAGAAGATGCATGGGGGGCACTTGATGTTGGGGCACAACTGTCACACAGCAGGATAAGAACTCTGTTCTGATGTCCTCCTCCCCAGTGCTCCTCTCACAGGAAAAATTGAGGTTAGGTTTAAGGGGTAGCCGTGTTGGTCTGCATTAGAGTAGAAGGATCCGGGTCCTCCAGTGGCACCTCAGAGACCAACAAGATGTCTGAAGAAGGGAGCTCTGACTCTTGAAAGCTTATACTCTGAGAATCTTATTGGTCTCTAAGGTGCCACTGGACTTAGATCCAGAAAACTTTGAGGATTTCTCAGTTCTTAAAAAAATAGGGGCGGCCCTTAGGGTTGCCAGGTCCCTTTACCCTCCCAGTGGTAGGGTAGAGAGACTTCGCACTTACCTTTGTGATATTTTTGTGTGCACACAAAGCGCGCATGGGTTCCCAGTGAGCACAATTACATCACTTCTGGTGGGCAAGCTCTCGCACTTCACAGGAGCCAATTTGGGCCCCTGTGAATATTGGGAGTGTGTCCACTGCCAGGTGTGATGACATCACTTGAGAAAATGATGTCATCATGCCTGCCCTGACTGTGCCCTCTGTATGCTGCCCTAGGAGGTGTTTGCCTCCCAGGCCTGTTCCCTGGGCATTCTCCCCCCCCCCCCGCCCTGCCAACCTGGTGAGTGGTGGTGAGTGACAGGGGGGCAGAGGCTGGGAGCAGGCAATCCCCCACCCCCATCGTGGAACTGTCAGCCTTAAGCCCTCTCCTTCCATCTTCATCAATACAGTCATCAAAAAGAGGGCAGGAGGAACCAGGTGCCCCCACACCTATGGTCGCTGGACCTGTTCCAGCTGAGAATCCCCTCCATGAGAAACATTTTGCATTGAATATTAAGTGTCATTTGTAATCAAATCTGATTCCATTGGCCCCTTTGTGGAGCCCAGTAGGCAGAAAAAAATTGATGAAAAATGCAACAAATGAATAATTTTTACTTGGCAGCCATTTTATGTTTATGTCATGTATGTTGGACTTACCTTGTAGTCCAAAGCAGAGGAAAAAACAAGCTGCAAGTAGCCAAGCCCGACTGTTGCACGGCCACTGAAGGCCCAAGAAGAAGGTGTGCCCCATTAAGCCGCCTTTTAGCACTGAGAGGAAAATTGCTCTCTTGTCAGCTTACTTTTTATCCCTTTACAAGTCAAGTTGGTGAGGAAAAGCTTCTGTGCCGGTTGTCACAACACTAAGCAGCATAGCCCAAGTTTAGCAGACAGAATAGATACAGAACTTGTAAAACTATAAATGGGATACTATTGGCTGCTTAGGTCACCTGATCTTGCTAGGCTTGAGTGCTACAGTAAACTTTATTATTGTTTTTGTTATTGTTATTATTCCAAAAGATATTACAAATATATAAAGATAAAAAGTAATACACATTGCTAACTATCATATCATGCATAGCTATGTAATACTAATTACATAAAGATTATTTTTTACATGTCAAAACAAAGATACACACAATGAAGGAAAATATAATAAATAACGTATGAGTTTCAATTTGAAAACAATTAACCAGCTTTTACAGTAATATTGCACAATTGTACAAGTCGTAATTCAGTTTCAACTTCTGGACCAAACCCCAAAGAAAGGTTGCCAAGTTTGGATAGCCACCTCGCTCCACTTACTCGGCTTATCTATCTGCCAGTCCTTATTTATTCACCATTTCATATTTTAAAAAATTAGTATTTTTCCAACTGGTTGCGGCTTTCAGTTGGGTCACTGTGAGAAAGTTCAAAACCATTGTCCTATGGGTAGGTGGTACATAATTTATTAAGATAGGTTCAAGTGAGTAGCCGTGTTGATCTGTAGTAGAAGAGCAAGATTGAATCCAGTAGCACCTTAAAGTCCAGCTAAATTTTCAGGATATGAGTTTTTGAGAGTCAGAGCTCCCTTCATCAGATAATTTATTAAGAAGCCTATTTTTAAAATACTTTTGATCATCTGGCAGCTTAAATTCACTCATTCTTCCCATTTTTTCTAAGAAGTGGGCATGTCTGTCACATACATAGTGCAGAAAGCCATTTATAGAAATGGTATTGCAGGCAGGGCCGGCGCCACCGTTGAGGTGGTGAGGCGGGGGCCGTGGGGGCCGCGGGGCTGGAGGGGTCGCTGGAGGGGGTGCTGGGGGCGGAGGCGTGCATCCCACGCTGCCGCCAGCCAGCCCCATACCATTGCCGGCCAGCCCCGCGCCACCGCCGCCACCGCCACCACACGCCCCCAGGCAGGCACAGCAGCCACAGGCCAGGGACGACAGGCGGCTGGGGCGGTGTGTGGCGTGGGCGGCCTCCTCGCACTGCCCCAGCCACCCACCAGCGGCACTGCATGATGACATCATCATGTGATGATGTCATCACGCAGTCCGGGGCGCAAGAGTGGCCTCCAGCGCAGGAAATCCTGGCGCCAGGGCTGACTGCAGGGATCGTATGACCAGCAGTTCCCTCTGCCTGAAATTGACCCCTTATACATGCAGGGAGAAAGGTGCCAGCAGGCTGTGCTGATTGGTCAAATTATTTGGTACCTTTCAGCCCGGTCACAAAATGAGTCTATGTCTAAGAAATAAACCCCAACACTTAGACGGAGCTCAAAGATTGTGGCTGAGAAACCAGATTAGTGGTGGACTTTGGAATGCTCCCACCTTAAATTAAAGTTCTCCCTCCTTCTTGCCACACCTGAACATTTTGACACTCACTGTATATATGCCAGTTGCCACTCATTGTTCTGTAGCTTATCATGGGCAGTAGCATGAAGTGAGTTTGCAGATTGTGTACAATGTTAGTTATTATATATCCTGGAAATGGGAAGGAAAGCAGCATGGTATAACCCGATCTCATCAGATTTTGGAAACTAAGCAGGGTCAATATCTGGATAGGAAACTATTAAGGAAGACTCTGCAGAGGAAGGCACTGGCCCACCTCTGCTTCTTACTTGCCTTGAAAGCCCCTTGCTTGTTGTGACTTGGTACCACTTTACATACATATAACACTCTGGAGATTCCAACTCCCTGAAGAAGAACTCCACCCTTCCTTTGTATGCCCTGGGCATCCTGTCTCAATACACTTTGATTCTGGTACTGCATTTCATTTACTTTTCTGGCTTCCACCAAACAGTTTGTTCCACCAAACAGTTTGTTCCACCACAAATGCATAACCTGCAATAGGTGGTGATTTTTTTTTAATGACTAACATCAGGTAACAGGACAGACAGAATGTTCTTTTGCCTTAGGTCATGTGAGATTGTCGGTATTTATGGCTGCTGGTCTGTAATGCTGAACAAAGCATGTTAACTTTTTATGATTTCTGTTTGCGGGATGAGCTCTAGGGGTGGGGGTGGGAGCAGGGCAACAGAAGACACAAAGACAACTTGCCAGATTTAAAAAGGCCACAACTTTATGGAACCTTGGCACAGCGTGGGGTTAAGAGCCTAGCATTGGCTGACCCACCTGCCAGCCGATGACCCCTTAACCCCCTCAGCCTGCCTGCTGAGGCAGGGGAGGGGGGACTGTGGAATGATAGTATGTTACCAGAACTGCCTTTTGAGGGGAAATTAGCAAGCAGTTTGTTCAGAGCTAGTGCGGATCTTTAGCCAACGTATACCAGAGTCAGTCTTCCGGATTACTCAAACAAGAAAGAGGAGGCCAATATTCAAATAAATAATGTTTACTAAAGGTGTTGCGTAAACCTAATATAACACTTACATACACTGAACATACAAGAACTCAGAAACAAAGCTCGGAAAGGGTTAAAGAGACATTCGCTTTAGCAGGTTCCCACTTGAGATCGGTGAGAGAGGCGATACATTAGCTGATCACGGCGAGAAGCAGAGATTCCAGCAGCGAGGATGGGAGGGGGGATGTACAGTGCCCGCACTATACACGCAGAGGGTCTATCTGGATCGTGGAAGGGTAGGCACTGTGCACCTCGTGTCAGGCAGAGCCTGCTTAAATAGCCGAAATATGTCCTGAGGCGGGGGGCCTTTTGGGGCTGCCTCAGAAATGGTTCTCAGGGTGTTTTAACAAAAGATATGATGGGTTAATGTTAGGAATTTGATGGGCCACTTTAGAGTCTGATTGTGTGACTGTGAAACCCTTGGGGACAAGACAAAAGGAAGGGAAGGAGTGCTGGGTGGGTTGATTGGATTTGTCAGGAAGCCGGGTTTTTCTTGATGGGATCGGCCCGGAATGTCGATGCTCGATGGGTGTATTGATAAGCGTCCATTATTCGTCCTGTACAGTCAGCACGTTGCTCTCATCCTCGGGCTTTTGCAAGCGATCTGCATATCAAGGCAAGGCTTGACCTTGGAACGTGACGGGAGCCTTGTGGCGAGATGGCGGACTTCAGGAAAAACTGTCCATAGTAATGGCTGTTGTGGGTTTTCCACAACAGCCATCGTTCTCCGGCCGTGAAAGCCTTCGACAATACATTGTCCATAGTAACTTCCTGCTGCCTGGGAGCATGGCTCTCCCCTGGTTCAGGGTCTGTAGGCTCGCTAGCATGTTGCTCTGGGTAGGATGGCAGACCCAGGATAGTTCTGCGGTGGCTCCTCTGTGGGGACTGACCAGGGGGCACCTGGCCCGTCTCACAGAGAGGCTTGAGCTTTATTGCTAGCTGCCAGGTCCATGGCCCAAGTAAAGTTCATGCCCAGCCTGAGGCATTGCAACGGGTCTTAGGGCAAAAGAGAGAGTCCATAATCCAGGGAGGCAGAGGACAGGCACTGGCAACAGAGTCCATAACTCAGAAAGGCAGGAGACAGGCACAAATAGCAGAATCCCCAGTTCAAGAGACAGGCACTGGTAAGAGTCCATAGTTCAGAAGGGCAACAAGTAAGCAGGATTCCACATGAGCAAAAATCTCTGTGTGGGTACCCTGCCACCATGGAGTGTGCATGTCTCGCCCCCCCAACAGTCCCTGAGCTGGGCTTGTTCCTGCCATGCCCCCAAGATCCCACAGGTGATATTATGATGGGGGGCCTGCTATAGGCACCAAGCCAGGCAGAGCAAACTGCTAAAAATGTAAGCTCTAATAAATTCCTGCCTTGTCTTGTGAACAACATCTTCCAGAAGATGGAGAAGGAAACAAGGGGGTCTGCAATCTTGAACCTGATTTTCACCAACAGGGAAGAGCTGGCTGATGAGGTGAATGTACTGGCCACTATTTAATTTTGGAATTTAAAATCTTGAGTAAGGGAAAAGCTGAACGTAGTCAGACATATAGGTTGAATTTTAGAAAAGCTAATTTAACAAGCTCAAAAATATTCTGGGCAGAACCCCATGGTCAGAAATACTCAGGGAGAAGGGAGTTCAAGATAGGTGGGAGTTTCTTAAAAGCAAGATGTTGAGGCCAATGCCCTGGAGTTTGCACTTCTGCTGCCACTTTGCCAGTGTTGCTGCAGCCTCAACACCTCTGCTGCTGCATCTATTACCCAAGCAGGTCAGAGCTGACTGCTGGCAGGGCCCAACCTGCTCAGGAATTTATCCACTATTGTTACACAAAAAGTGCCCTTCTGCCCTTACCCAGATTCTTCAGAGCAAAAGGAGGAGACGGACAAGTGCTTCTTTCTATTATTGTATTGAATATTGCAATATGGGTACTCAGCTTTCAAAGGAGCCGTGAGTCCCAAGGAACATAAAGCTTACAAGCAGTTTTAAAGACATTTTTTAGTACAAAAGGAACTGCCTGCAGATTAATTTGCAATTGGTCCTTTACATACATCTAATCTCTACAGTTCTTTTGATTGGCTACTACCCAGTTCGTTTAGCTAATCTCACGATTTTGCATCTATCAATGTAACTTTCTATTCCCCTTATTTGGTCACTATCCTTTGCTGCTGTTGAATTTCTCACTTTTGCTGACTTCCAAACTTTAGAATCCAGAGTTATAGATATAGGGAGTGAATGTGCTCTTCTTGTATCTATTTCTCCCTTCTCATGAGACAATAGCCTAAAGAATGTGTGGCCTTATTTAAGTTCCCTAAGCAACTGAGAAAAGAGAAACATTTTTGGCCTTAGTTATGCTCTCTCTCTCTCTCTCTCTGAAAACAGCTTTCAGCAAAAGTTAAACAATGGTCGAATCCACATTACTCATTCTAAGTCGCATGTTCCCCGCATTCCCCACGCAGTCCCGAGGGCCGGTCACATTACCTCATTAAACAGACGCATTTCATTCGCATTTCTCCCGAATATGTGGTCACAGGTTTTCAACAGGAGTTTCACGGTGGCCGTGAACGGGCCAATGCACAATTTATGCGGTTTTTTTTAAAAACCACCCCCCTTTCTGTCTCTCCAGCCGTTCCGAGAGTTCCTATTGGCTGATTCAACTTGCAAGTGCTCCGTAGTCTGCAAAAGACTGTTTTTGACTTCATAGCATTGGATTTATTGATTATGCTGTTTCTGAATCAAATCTGGTAGTTTGAAAAATCATTTTGGGGTGAATCCATCCTCAGAACGGACTCACGAAACTTCCTTTTTAACTGTTTTTTATTTTTTTATTTTATATTACTGTAATATCGAAATTATGAAATATCGAAATAATGACACTCCAAGGAAGTGAAACTTCAGTAAAATTCAGGCACTGAACTGTCCTGCATAGGAAATGCCCACGAAAGCTTCTCACATGCTTCCAAATTTCCAAAAAAGAAACGGGAGAGAGCCATCAGTGCTGTCAGTGGGGGAAAGAGAGGCATCATTATCTTCAATGATGTTTCTTCATAAGGCAAGATCGAAATAACGGAAAGGTGCACTCAAAAAATTTTTTAAAAATGGGCGGGGAAAAAAAGGTCCCGCCCAAAAAAGCAGTTTTCGAGTGGCCGTGTGACCGAAGGGACGCGCAAGAAAGACGGATTGGAAGCAGGAATGTGAATGAAGAGGGAAAAATCGCGGATTGGAGGCAAACGGAAGATATCCGATAAACATGCGGGTAATGGGTGAATGTGGATTCGACCAATATGTGAAAAAAAAGAGAAGGGGGGGGGGTTGCAAAGAGGCACTTTGCACTATTAATTCATTCTAAGAATATATGTGTATAAAGCATGAAAGTCTATGAAACCCTTATAAGAAAAACAATATTAAATCTTAACTCTACACTATTTGTGGACCTGACTGCCGACTTTGAGCTCCAGGTCCACCAGCAGGGCTCGCCTCTCCCCCCAACCCGACCAGCCCACCGCTGAATGGCTGGCTGGGCAATTTGAATTAACTGGCAACCCCTGCAGCCTGAAAGAGGGTCCCACAAATGGGGCCTCCAGATAAGTCTGGGGCCAGGGCTTATCTCCATACTGACTGTTTTATCCCTGCTTCACTATAGATTCCTTATATCTGAACTAAGCCTTGCATGGCTATTGATTGTATGCATCCCAACTAAGCATTTTTAATGACAATGTACGCGCTGACCTAGGCTGCCAAAGATTGCTTCTGGCTTTACTCTGACACACAATCGTTTTAGCACTTGCAACCTTTTGTTGCCCAAAAAGTGGTATTTACTCAAGTATGCTGAACCTTGTGAAGGGAGGCGACTCATTTTTAGTTCTTCGTTTTTGAGTTTCGCTACTACCAAGTAGGTGACCATGATAAATTGGTGGGTGTATTTAGTGCTTCAATAGTGAGTTTAACATTCTTTGTTGAATGTGGTGGGGAAATGGTGAAGTCACATGGGCTACTACTGTCTTTCCCCTTTCCTTGTGTCCATTCTCAGGACTTTGTTAGATTCTGGGGTTAACAACGGGACTAGATGTTGTCTATGTAGTAGTATAGTGGTTAAAGTGCTGGACTAGGAATAGTTGGGCCATTGAAACATTACCTTGGCCTGTGGAGCTTCTTGAGCATCTCCCACACAACTCTGGTAATAAGAGTCCTCTGTAAGTAGTATATAAAGGGTTAGCTCGTTAGCAAGCATGGCTACAAGGCACGGCCATCCAGAACCCACAAAGCAGTGCATGGTATGTTAGCTGAGCCTTCCAGTTCCAGAAACCTCAAGATCAGAAGAGGGGAACGAGTTGACGTTTCAAGTTGAGTGGCTGAGATTCCAAAGGCCAGCACTGGTGTCTTTGATCACATTCTTTGCCCACCTCCAAAAGGGCAAATTGAAGTGTAGGTGTGTTTTATAATGGGCCCGGCGGGGGGTGGGGGGGACCTTACTCTGCTTACTGAAGAGAATTCAGTGTCTCCCTTCTTGTCAAAGATGGTCTCGGAACTGTGTGGCTAGGCATGGTTCAGACTGGCTATCTGTAACCTGTGTCTTCCTCAGCCTCACAGGAGGAGGTAAGTCCCACCAATGGGAAGTCTGGGCGTGCTCCCAGTCTGTGGGGCGCTGCCCCTTGCCTCAGTTTCTCCTTTTAACAGTGCAGTCCTTAACAGGATTACTCCCTTCTAAGTCAATGGACTTAGAGTTTAAATAATAGAAGCAGATAGAATAATATTGTTCCTTCACCAGAGGTGTAACAAACCGAACATATCACAATCGCAGTTTATAAGACTGTTGGACGTATTGTCTTACTCAGGTTTGTAATCTTCTGCCATCCCTGGTGTTGACTTTTCAGAGTAACTTGCTGGGCACTGCATGAGAAGAGATGCTGGAAGAGATGGACCACTGCTCTGATCCTGCAGGGCTCTTCTTACATTTTTAATAAGGATTCATAATCATACACTGAGCAATCTGAACAACAATGCACCCAAAATGATGTTGTTGTTTAATTTCGGAAGAGAGATCTGCTTTAAAGGGTGGGTCTCAGGGACGGGGAGAACCCTTCTGAAACTAGGGATAAACTGAGAATGTGGGGAGCGACTTGTGCCTGCAACTCTGTTGACTGGAATGTGGCCATTGTCATGAGGATAATTTAACAGCCCTTTGAAGTTGGGACTAGAGATGAGCACAAAATGGGAAAAAAGAACCCTGAGTTTCGTGGTTCGTAGTGTTTCATGAACCACGAACTTTCATGAAATTGTCCCGTTTTGCGAAACCATTAGTTAGGTCCATGATTCATCAGATCCTGGGGCCCTACAATGGCCCCCTTCATACCCAGAGATGCCAAACTTCAGCAGGCTCTCCTCCAGTCACCCTCTAAGTTTGGCGAAAATTGCAATACGTTGACCGGGAGACTGCCTCCCTTTTGTCCCCCCGGATGCCACAGGCTCAGGGTGTGTGGGTGGCCTCTGCCAAGCTAGGCCCCAGAGCCAGGCAATGCCCTGAGACTGGGTTAGGGTAGAGGATAAAAGGTACCCTCACCCAACATCCTTCCCAGCAAGGACAAGAGCAGAAAATAAGAAAGAGGCTTTTCAGTCTTTTTTGAAGAAGCAACAAATCTTGCCAAAAGCTCCCAAACCCACTCTCTCACTCCAAATCCCAGCAACAGCTCCTCCCTCTCCTTCTGTCTACTGGAACTGAAAGCAGGAGGCAGAGAGTTGTGCCTTATATAAGAAACGCTTACATAGAGCAGAACAGGAGCTCTCTGGTTGGCAGACTTACCTGCCTAACAGGATTTGGAGGGATGAGATTGGTGTTCCCATGGCTACAGAAGGCCCATCTCCCCCTTGCTTGTTGTTCTCATAGAATGGAATGGGAGCTCTCAGGTTGGCAGGGAGAGCTGCCTATCAAGGTTATGTGGGCTAAGATTGGGGCTTCCACAGCAACAAAAGGTCTGCAGACATTCCGGCCTATGTTGCCTAGGGAATCAATGGATTGATGCTAGCCTGTCTGGCATCACAAAGCATTTACAAATCAAACAAATCAGCCCAAAAAGTCATGGATTTTGTGAAAAACGTGGCCCCACAAAACGTGTTTTCGTGCTACATAAATCGGCCCAATTCGTCATGAAATTTGATTCGTGTTTCGATTCATGCCCATGTCTAGTTGAGACAAAAAGACATGCTAACCAGTGTATTACATTTTATTTCCTGCCTCTGTGTCAATTGCCAATATATACGACCGTGCCCGACTAACTATGCAGCAATAACTTGCACCAGGTGTGGGCAAAGAGGTGCAGAAATGTGCACCATCCCATCCACATCATCCCCCAACCCATTACAGCTGATTTGGAGAGACCAGCAGTTCAGCCATAGAAAACCTCGAATGTTGGCAAATGCACAATGAATTTGTACAGAAGCCAACAAAAATCCTACTGCCACTGAAGCAAGAGGTCCATGTGGAAGCTGCCAAGTGATTGCTCACATCTTCTGCAGTTGTACCTATTGTAGTGAAAATAACAGCTTTCAGACCAGTGCAAGTTGCCCACCCTCCCTATGAACATTGTTTTTATCCCAGTCACTATGTTTAGAATGCTTAACATACAGAGAGTCACAGCTTTCTTTTTAAAAAAACATCAGGACTCATGGTTGTTGTGGATTTTCCGGGCTGTATAGCCGTGGTCTTGGCATTGTAGTTCCTGACGTTTCGCCAGCAACTGTGGCTGGCATCTTCAGAGGTGTAGCACCAAAAGACAGAGATCTCTCAGTGTCACAGTGTGGAAAAGAAGTTGGCAGGTAATTTATATCTACTCAGGAAGGTAGGGTTGGGCTGAGTCATCCTGTAGGAATATCCCAGGGTGTGGAATGCTAATGGAGGGAGGCTTCACTGTATCCTGAGGAGGTTCTTTTGCATATGGATTGGTGCTTGATATGCTAATCTTCTCTGCAGGGCTATTGTCGGGTATAGAGTATTTTGTTAGCCTGGTGTTTTTCAGGACTGGAAACCATGCTCTATTCATTCCAGGCTAACAAAATATTCTATACCCAACAATAATCGGGTATAGAGTATGGGGAAATAGCATATCAAGCACCAATCCATATGCAAAAGAACCTCTTCAAGCTAAATATTTCCCCGGTTTATTGGCCCCTTCAAATGTCTTTTGTTTTAACTTTTTCAATTCCCACTCCAATTCCTTATTCTCCATAACTCTTATTTGTTCTTGTAACATCCGTATCTCTTGATGTAATTTCTTTTTCCCTGGTCTTTTCTTTAATTGCATCTCTTTAGCTTTAATTTTTTCCTGAATTTCTTTCCGTTTTTCCTCTTTTCTTTTCT
Organism: Eublepharis macularius; assembly: GCF_028583425.1. Taxonomy (NCBI): domain Eukaryota; kingdom Metazoa; phylum Chordata; class Lepidosauria; order Squamata; family Eublepharidae; genus Eublepharis; species Eublepharis macularius. Next base: position 156,482,297 of record NC_072793.1, on the reverse strand, counting down.
TGTCTCTTGCATTTAAGTCCATTAAGATGCCTCTCATAACAGCTTTATAAGTGTCCCATACCTTATGCATTGGCACCGATTTGTCTAAGTTGTATTGTATAAAAAATCTGGTTTCTTTCTGTAACATATCTAGGTTGCGAAGATAAGCAGGAGTATGTGGCACCTTAAAAACTAGCAAGTTTTTAGGCTAGCACGAGCTTTTGGGGGCTGCAGTATGTGTGTCGATGTGTTGGACATATTGCTCCCTCACCCTAATCAAGGAGATGGCTGAGGTGGTTGTGGGAAGGAAGGAATTGCATTGTATAGGTGAAAGAGGCAGAGGATGAGTTTATTTACCCATCTGTTGGCGACTGTCTTTGCTCCTGCAAGTTGGGAGGCGTCTGCAAAATCATTCTATATCCCCTACCCTAAAGTCTACATTTCCGCTGTTGAGGTTGCTGCTGAGAGCTGAGTAGGCCTCTCAGATCTGGGTCTGTCCTTAGATCTCTAGCTTGGAGTAACTGTGATGGTCAGTGATGGAGAGGGAAGCTGAGAGAAAGTTATCAGCTGGGGGTTTCCAGGTGTCAGTAGGGGCAGAAACAAGGAAGTGGGAGGGATATATGGTCCTGTGAGGGGGAATGGGAGGGGAAAGGGGTGGAACCCTCCCAGCAAACACCTACCCTTCCCTGACAGAAAAATCGTTCCCCGATCGCTTGAATTAGGCTTTTATCCTGTCCATTTTCTAAGGACCTCAGGACAGCATATGTGGTCTCCTTCCCCTGTTTTTCCACCCAACAGTTCTCCCAACAGATTAAGCTGAGAGAGACTGGCCTATAGACTTCTGTAGCAGAATCTGGTCATAGTCTGACAGTAATACCACTACACCACACTAGCACTTCTGTCCCATACGCAATCTTCTTGATGAGGTATGTCTGTTCAGGTTATTCACTTATCATCCACTGAAATAAACTTAACCTGGGTGCTTGGCTTTTTTTTAGCAGGAACATGGTGGAACGGAGTTCCGGCACCTCTTGAAAATGGTCATATGGCTGGTGGCCCCGCCCCCTGATCTCCAGGCAGAGGGGAGTTTAGATTGCCCTCCCCACCGCTCCAGCAGCACAAAGGGCAATCTAAACTCCCCTCTGTCTGGAGATCAGGGGGCGGGGCCACCAGCCATGTGACTGTTTTCTCCGAGGGCAACCCACTGAGTTCCACCACCTCTTTTCCCAGAAAAAAAGCCCTGCCTGGGTGTGATGGAAGAAACCACCTTTCTCTATTACAGCTACCAACCAAACAGAGGGGGAAACACCTTGGCTCAGTTTTTGGTTGACTTTCAGGGCCAGTTGCCCCAAAATAAAGAAGCAAGTCCCTCAGCTTTTTTTTTTTTGCACCATTCCCTCCTTCAGCTTTGGCTGTATACCTTAGCTAACTAACTGAGATCTTTTTTGGCCTCTACTCCCAACTTACTACATGTTATTGGGCAAAACCCCAGGTCCAAAAAAGAAGGCAAATTTCAGCTTCTCCGTTTCCCCCAACCCACAGAATTTTCTTCACACAAATGCCTTGAACCACAAAAAAATATTTTTAAGGGTGCACACGCTTCGACAAATGGATATTAATGATTCTTCCCTAGAGGGCAGGTCCTGCCTCCCCTCCCCCACCCAGAGAATACCAGGTATATCATGACAATTTATTTCAGGAGCGGGCATGAAGTTAGTGGGGGGAAACAAGCTCATGCTTCCTGGTTAATTGTTGGGGGGGGCAAACTCATACTACTGTGGCCGCCACTGACCCCATATGGCTTTCTGCTATGCATTTTGCTAGGTAATTCTGTTAACATCAGAATTATGTCCCCATTCCTGAGTGATATGTGCAACTTCACTGATTTCTTTCCCCCCTCAGAGTTAGCAATTCAGAATAAGTCCCAGCAGAACCCTCACCACAGATCACTTCTCCCAGCTGACACACCACCTTGGCAAGTTGTCATTCTTTTAAAGTTATACACGAAATATATAAGAGGCACCTTCACTCATAGACAAAGCAAGTAAAGTAGAAAACTGCACGTGAAGGATTATAAGGGAGTCAATTGACGCTTCTGACTGCGTCGATGTATTGTTTGGTTCATTAAGACACTAGCAAAGAAATCACAGTACTATATTGAAGTTATTATCGCCCCAGAAGAGGTCGCAAGACGAAACAACAGGCTACAGACGCCGGCCCTGATTGTTGGGCAAGGGACGCCCTCTCAGCATCCGGCAGTGTCTTCTTCATCACCTGAAAAGAATTTAACATCATTGACTATTGAAGAAATATCTTTAATCAGTAAACAATTGTGGATACTTACCTGGGAGACTTACAAGTGGAGCTTCTCCTGTTGGACTTTGAATCATAAACGACTGTGTATAAGAGTGCATACCAGCGGGGAGAGAGTGCACTGCTTATATATAAGAGTGATATATGGATTGTGTATACTAGAGATGACCATTTTTGTGGGAATTTGAATGTTGTGAGAAGATATACTGGAATAGATTGTATATACTGGTCATTACCATTCTTGTGGATTTTGAATTTGTGATAAGAAATATTGATTATAAATTTATTTAGTGCTTTGGTTTGTTGAAGTGAATTTCTACGCCAATATGGTGGTTTTGTATACTCCCTTATAATCCTTCACGTGTAGTTTTCTACTTTACTTGCTTTATTTTTTTAAAGAAGGCATGAGGGAGCACCAGTGAAATAGCTAACATGACCTCCTTATTTCCTGTAGGTATGACTTACCTCCTGGCCTGAGGCAGAGGAGGACACAGGCTGCAGACAGCCAAGCTTGAGACATGCTTGGCCTTCGAATTCTAAAGAAGAAGGTGTGCCCCACTGGATAGTTTTTTAGCTCAGGAAGAAATGAACCCCCACCAGAGGGTACACTATTTTTTATCTCCTGGTACTCAAGTTAGCTCAAGCAAAGCTTCTAGAGACACTGTAGCTGTTCAACTTACACTAAGAAGTCACTTAAACTGAGGATCGAGGTCAGAGACAGAAGTACATAAGTCCAGGTGAGGCCTTATTGGCTCCTCAGATCACCTGACCTCTCTGGGTTGGAAAGCTGTTGTAACCCCCTGGCTTTTTGTGGGGGTGATTCTTCAGAACAGAAGAGTTATGGCTGTTAGTCGGCCTTGCTTGCAAACCGCCAAGTGCGTAGGGTAAACCACTTGAGCCTTAAGTTCTTCAAGTTGCATGGCTTCCCAGTCATAAAAAAGGCTAAACTACCAAAATGAAACTGCTTTTCAGGAGGATGATTAAAAATGTGGCTCATAGAGGTCAGCCCTGAGCTTTCAAGTGTCGATGCATGAAATAAAATATCAAAATATGCCCCATCAGCTATGCGAACGGACAGCCCCAGCCTAGATATCACTGTGATCTGTGTTGCCTCAGAGATCCCATTGCATAGTGTGGGATGAGTATGCATACCATGAACAATGATACTTCTATCATACCTCACGTCTCAGCTCTGTAGCCAGTTCATCTGTGCCCACATGGTCTTTCTGCCTTGGATCACAATGCCACAACATTCCTTCTTATCTGACTGCCACCAAATGTTCTGTTTCATCACGATCCTCCCAAATTTCAAACATCATTTCCAGAAAGCAGATCAATATCCAGTGCTTGCAGAAGGTGATGGAATATTTGGAAAACCACACCCACATTAGGACCCAAGAAGAGAACATTTAGTGCCTACACAGAATCCAAAGGTGTAATTGCATTGATCTAGGATTGTATATTTCTTGGCTTCATTGGACATCTTGGTCTTCAGTAACTGCTCAGCTAGTCTAGCACTTAAACATGATGTATACTAGACAAGAGAAGCCATATACACGTAACCTTACAAGTAGTCTACTTTTTTATTCTGTTGCCACAGCATAGGCAATGAAATATGCCTTTGAATTGATTGTCATTACTGTTTAATATTTATACAGCTACATGAATGGGCCTGACATCAGAACATAGTAAGATAAACCAAAAGACAAGTCCCTGTCTTGGGAGCACACAGTCTAAAGATGCACAAACATGAGACTCAAAGAACATGAAAGAATACATGGAGGGTAAATTTTGGTTAAAGCATCGTAATGGTGAGCACATTTTTGACAAAGGAACCAGTTACCTAGAGAGATGGTGAACAACTGTCCCTTGCTGAAGCTCTTCAGGCAGACTGGACAATCATGTGTCTGGGATGTTCAAGCTTTTCTTCATTGAACGGATGCTCATAAGACCCCTTCCAACTCTAGGAAAGAACATACATGCATGGCGTTTTGTGAGAAATATTTGGTGAAACAATGCTAAGCTTGTTTTATTTGTGCTTTTTAAATTTGTGCTGGTTATGCTCACACAACCCTAAGTAGAACCCAGAGCTGGAAGTAATGTGTGGATGCTTGTGCCTGCATACCTGATTTTAGACCATGATACAGTAGCATAAATCTCCCCAACTGATAAGGGATCTAATAAAATAGTTTGTGGACAATGTGAATAGGGTCCATAATTCAGTATTAGAGCACATACTTTACATAAAGAAGGTTCCAAATTCAATTAGTTACCATCTTCAGTTAAAAGGATCCTAGGTAAGAAGACAAAAAACTTCTGCTAGAAACCAGAGTAAGCAATACTCTGCCAGCAAGCAATACCCAGCCAGAGTAAGCAATACTTCTCCAGGTAGAGCACAAGGCAACTGCGTATGTCCATAGATTCAGTTCAAAAGCAGGTTCTTTCCTTTCTATTTAGTTTAACTAGACTCACAGCTAATGAGTTGCAAACTCGCAAACAGAGCACATAGTGGAGGAGAAACGGGCATGACCCTTTCTTGCCTTCTCCTCTGGTCTGCCACAAGGACTTTTGATAAGGGGGGCTCTGCGGGTTCCATGCTCAGAACTCCATTCCCAGGCCCATGTGAGCCTGATTTGGATTGGGACTACAGCCCATGAAGAGAGGAGGCTTTCCCCCCATGCCATTTTTTTCTGACCTGAAATGGCTTTTTGGCCTTCTGCTCATTCAAGGAAGCACTAAAAATATGGTCTTCACCTTCTGTTTAAAGTGGCACAGGATATTCTATCACTTCCAAATCTAACAATGTAATTCCTATTTCTTTCTGCTATATGAACTCAAAGTTACGTTACACTGAGTCAGATCATTGGTCGACCAAGGTATACTTTGATTGGCAGTGGATCTCACTAGGTGGTGCTTAACAACATCAGGTACCTGTTGTTAACAGAAGAGGCTGGAAACTGAACTTGGAACATTCAGCCTGCAAAGCACTGGCCTGTCTGCCAGTGTAGGGCAATTGTTGGTCAAATTGAGAGTGCACTCTAGAACCTGTCTGGCATTGCAGAGGATCTACAGCATTTCAAAGAAGTTGGAGGCTTTGATGGCTCCTCAATCTGCATTAATTTTCTGCATTGCATATAGTAACATTCAAAGGAAAAATGGATCTGCACAAGCAAAGGAACTCTCTCGGGTTCTGGACATGGCAACCTATTAGGCTCATTTCACTCATTGCTTTCAACACCCAGGAAACGACTTCAGGCCAAGCAACATTCTCTCTGTCCTCAACTTAAATCTACCAGCCCTGTGATCGATGACATGAGGCTTAGTCAACCAGTGCTTATTACTTGAACTTAAATCCCATCGAAGGGAACAATATATGCTCTTGAGTAAGAACAGTGAGCATCAGGAAATAATACAAGTTTGCAAAGTTCCTTACAGCATTTCAAGGAAGAACTAATTTGAATCATTCCTCTTCATGATTATGTCATGACTCAAACAGTTTTGGCTGAGTGTCAAGAAGGTCCAGTAGTTACCCCATTGCACTTATCAATAGAGCATAACAAAGAGGACATGATCAAAAAATGCAGTCTTGAATATAAAAAATACTAGTATGGATGGAAGTCAGAGGCATGACTAGAGATGGGCTGATGGCAAAGAGGACTGGACTTGCCTGCCTTGGACGGCCGTGTAGAAATGGGTGTAGCCACCACAATAGTTTTATTGCAGCAAATACAGCAAATGCTTGGGCAGCACATTAAAGGCAGTAGGGTTAGGGTTAAAGTTGGGGTTAGGGTTTGGGACTAACACTGCCCCTATTTTATTTTATTTTTATTTATGTATTTACATTATTTATAGTCCACCTTTCTCACTGAGACTCAAGTCAGATTACACAGTGTGAGTCAGTACAGTCAGTTTCAAAGACATTTCAATGAACATGAACATAGGATATATACATGCAACTGCACAAATATTTAAAACCAGCAGAAGTCCAATAAAGCGTTGAAGAAATGCCGAAACAGAACATAAGCAATTCTAAGACTGACATATTCAATAACATAGGAACTATCCAGTAGGATCATACTTACAGCAAGCATAGTAGAGTCCATGGTCTTTCATACTTACAGCAATAGTCATAAAGTCTGTGGTCCCTCCATATCTCTTTATAGGTGGAGCTCTTTCAGACTACTTTTTTACAGTACTGCCCTCCCATCTGAGTAAAAAGCCCTCTTGAATAATTCAGTTTTGCATCATTTGCAGAAGCCAGGAGAGTGGGAGCTTTCTTAATCTCTTTTGGTAGACCATTCCATAAAGTGGAGTCACTACAGAGAATGCACGTCTACAGGCAGCTGTTGATTTTGTCTATGTGCAAAGTGGCCCCTACAGAAGGCCCTGTTCAGATGAGTGTAGCTGCCATGGTGAATCATAGGGAAGGAGTTGGGGTCTAGTAGGTATGATGGACCAAAGTCGTGAAGAGCTTACTATGTGATAGCCAATAGTTTGAATTGAGCCCAGTAACTGATAAGCAGCTAATGGAGTAACTGCAGAATGACAGTAACATTCATGCTTCTCCTGGGTCCTGGTTCTATACCAGCTATAGTCTCAAAGTTGATTTTGAGGGAATACCTATGAAGAGTGAATTACAGTAGCTAAGTCTTGATGTTACCATGGCATGGATCCAGGTAGCCAGATTGGACATGTCGAGGTAGAGTGCTGGTTATCTTCCAGGCTAGACTGAGCTTGTGGAAAGCATCTTTTGCAACCAACTTAACTTGCTTTTCTAGCCCAGTATATTCAGTATAAACTCTAGGCTCTTGACTGAGTCTGCAAGGGTCAGATGACCTCTACTGAAAGTGGGGGGTATGATTTCCTTCAAGAGCTCTGCCTTCCCAACAAGCATCACTTCCATCTTACCTGGGTTCAGTTTCAATTTGTTTGTTTTCAGCCATTTGAATAACATGGGGGATAAGATTGAGCCCTGTGGAACCCCACAAGATAGTTCCTACTCTGGAGATAGCTGGTCTCTGACTCTGACAGCTCTGACCGTTCCACGGGAAATGATTTAAACCAGTCCAAGGCACATCCCTTGATACCCAGTTCTGTCTCCAGATGCCTCAGTGAAATGGCACATACTGTTTCGAAGATCTAGAAGGAGCATGGCCTTTGTCTAATTCAGGCAGAGATCAACGAATGCCACCAGAGCAATCTCTGTCCCATAGCCTGTCCTGAATCCAGACTGAAATGGGTCCAAAGCACCAGATTCATCCAAGAAGACCTGGAGTTGGTCAGGGAAGTAACTACTACTGCTTGTTGTGACAGAGGTAAGGTTCTGGGCCTCCCTCCTGCCCCAAGCTGACCTAACCTAGTTTGAAAGCAATAGGTAAGTGGGTGGTGTTGAATCTGTCAGCCAGGCGAGGAGCTGTGTCAAGTGCTTCCACGTATAGGTAAGGAGCCTACCTGCCTACCAATAGTGTAACTACTCTCTGTAAAGGGGATAGGTGGACAAGCATTCAGTCATGGCAAGAGCATTACAGTGGAGGGGAGTCAGGTGTGGAGGAGCACTACTCCTGTTGTTGCTTAGGTCAAAAGGAACACTCTCCAGGTTTACATCTGGTAACCCTCAGCAAGTACTCAAAAATTGTGTGGCACAAAACACATCCATATGCAATCATCACTACTTTTAGAGAGTTTGCTGACCATGCAGTTCATTTTGTCACCAAAAGCTTCATGTCTTTTTGAGAGGATAGCATGGCTCCCCTGATTTCCAGACAGCATACTTTTGGCATTCTATGGCATCTGCTGCAAAACAGGTGATAGAATATTGACTTACTGCCCTTCCCCAAACCAATGGTATTCTTTAAATTAACTGTGGGATCCTATGGGTATTACTAGTAAAGATGTGCACTGAGAACATTTTTTGTTCCAGTTTTGAATCCAGGGTTTTTGAACAAAATATAGAAATATACAAAGCATAGACATTGGTTGCCACCCTCTCCTTGAGTTGTGCATAAAAATGCACAGAAAGGGATGCTGGTTGATGGCATCAAGTCTACTGCTTCCACTCTCTTGCGCAAAACAACTCTTTTGTGGTCTGACTATAAGCCAGCTGTTCCTTATCTTTGAGTGGGGGTTTGCTCCTGGACACTGAGAGGGCTTCAACACAACAAAATACTTAGTCCTACTCCTACTGCAGCCAGAGATGATAGAATGTTCCTTCTTTCGGTGAGGAACACAATGCATTAAGAGGAACTGATCATCAGTTTCCCCCTTTTTTCTATTATGGCACTGATAGGTGGGAGAAGGTGCGGCTGTGCACCATCTCCCTTTGGAGCAATGAAGTTAACCCCAACATTAAACTGGAGATACCCCAAATCCTCTCCCCTGACATGGAGCTGGTTGTGAAAGACCAAAGCTGTAAATATACCTGCCAGCCCAAACCATAGATCCTCCCCAAAGACCAAAGAATCGAATCAGTCCTTTATAGTTTATGTACAAGTTCTACCAAGAATTAGCCAGCCTACCTGCCATAACAGCGTGCAATGAGAAATCTCGGAATTTAGCAGAAAGAAACCCTTGACAGAGTGGGAAACAGACCCTACAATGTTCATCAATGTTGTATTTGGGGAGAGAGATTAATTTTTTAAAGTGTGTTTTCCTGTCTTTCATTGTTGACAATATTGAGGAAGAGGAGAAACCAACAGACATGCATACATGATGGCTCCTCTGTGTGTCCTGTTGAGTTAGGCTTGGGCTGGTTTGCTCAGGAAGGAAAAACATGGTGAACTGCAGAGAAGGGTGGGCAGAGGCGGCAGAGTCTGTGGCCCGAAAAGGAGCAGTAGGGGCTGACTAAGGATCCGAGGCTGGAGCTGCAGCAAGACCCTTCTTCCTGGAGGAGAGTGTGAGGACCTGATTGGAGACAATGCTGTTGCCCAGAGAGCACCGCCAAAAAAAGAGAGATGCCCATCTCCCCTTCCCTCCAATTGAGTTAAATGGTTCCAAAGCCAATAGGCGGGGAATGGTTGGTGTTCTTGCTCTTGTGAGCACCCAATTGGCAGGGAGACAATGCCATTGTCCAGTTAGCACCAGAAAAAAAAGATGCACTCACATGCATTGTGCACATTCCTCCTTCCCACCAATGGAATTACTTAGGTTACATAACATAACAAAAGGGCTCTCTCCCTTTGGGATCCAGTTGGTAGACATAGCAAACTGGAAGCCCCCAAAATTGGCTTCCATGTGATCATGGGATTTGCTGTGCCCAAAATGAAAGGAAGTGGAACATCCACATCAAGGTTATCTCCACACCCCATCCCCTTGCTATTGGTAATAAAAGCTATGATTGTAAGGTTGTGTCCAATTACAACAAAAGAATACAGCTGGGGCATGGTGTGAATACAGAGAAAACGCTGTGCTGTAAACTGACAATTAACAATGCAAAGTTTACTCTTGCAGGGTTGCCAAGTCAAGCTTGGCAACTGGCGAGAGCTGAGGGTGGCAAAACGGTGTGGGGCATTTTGTTGTGGAGTGCAATGATAATATAATAGCAATTTAAAAGTAAAGGTTTAATAAGACACACAGAAGGTTGCCTAATATGCTCTCTTTATTTTTCTGCAGTAATCAGAATCCCTGAATACTCTCCTCATATCCATGAAGGCAGATTAGAACCCACACAATTTTCCCCACAAGCTTCCATTGAAAGGGTGGAAAGAGTTTATAATGTTTACAAATATAACAAGGTGCTGGAGGTGAATTAAGCAGTAATTAATCTTAATCTCTCCACAGATAAGGCTCCCAACTGCTTTAAGACATTCCAAACAGTGATTATTTGAACAGATTTAATACCTTCCATAGCCTATTCTTTCATTTGTCCATTTTCTTTTTTCAAAAATATATCTAGGGTTGACAAGTTACCAAATGTGTTTAATAATCAAATAACAAAATCTAACTATACATGACAAAGTGCTTGTGTTCTCCACGTCCACCCCGGTCCTAACAATTAGACAACCTCTGAGAGTTTTGTGCTCAGGACTTAATTCTCAGGCATGTGCTGGCCAAATTTGGATTGGGCCACGGTGCATGGAGAAAGGGGACTTAACCCTCCCCTCCCCCATGCCTTATTCCTGAATGGAAACAGACCCAAGGGCTAATTGCCTCAATGTGGGAACTTACTGCAGCCCATTACTACATGTAAGTTTTCCTGGCAAAACAAATAGATGTTTCAGGTCAGAAAAACAGTGCAGAGGAAATACTTAAGTCCTCCCTCTAAGCCACAGTTTGGATTGGGTCTGCATATGCCTAAGAATTATATTCTGACTGTGGAATTCCCTGAACATGTCTTGTCAACAAGACTGGAGCAGATACATGGGAGAGGGCCACCAGTACTTCGTAGCATGTAGTTAGACCTTCAGGCGGTTGCCTAAAGAGGAAACACAGGATGAAGGCAAGTTTATTACTGTAATGGAATGGAGTTCAAGTGACCCTTAGTATAACTAACCCAAATGTACATTACTGAAAAACTAATGTTTTTCAGAAGAAGTTTCTGCAAATTTGCTACACAGGAAGCAAAGGTCAGACTCAGCACTGATTGGCTCATGACTGTGACCTCATCATATAACCTCCATTCAATCACTATGGCAGGTTTTGAAATACATTATTTTGAGGCAAGGAGAAAATAAAACAATGACCAAATGAATAAACATGACTATAAATGCAGTCTTTTTTTTTTAAAGATTAGATTGTCCTCCAATGGGACAACCAAAGAGCATTTGATTTAATATTCAGTTCAACATTTAACATTTAAATTGCAAATTGCTCCCCAACTCAGGGAGAAGAGTTTTCTTAACATTACATCTGCCTTCACCCACACTCTTAAGTGAATTACAAGGTATCGCTGCAAAAGTTTTTATTAGAGCAGCAGACATGTTCGTATCGTTGACCACTCGTTGGTAATATCCCTTTCTTTCCACAAGTCCTCACATTGTCAACAAAGCAGCTCATTATTTTTTTCTCCAAGCGATTACCTGGAGTTGGGAAGAAAAGGGACACCTTTGTGTTACCATTGATAATCACTATAGAAATATCCTTCATTTTTATAGATGGCATGTCCATTAGTAGGACTACAAGCAGGATCTCTTCCAGCAAGAAATAGGCCAAGAGTTGGGAGTGAGGGGGAGGTATAACTGGCAACTCAAGAGGGTTACTAAATACTATTATTTCCATGTTTGGAACAAATGCTTAAATAAGTAGGCTTGAAGAAACTACTGAGGTGGTCTAAACCTGTTTCCTGCCCCAGTAAGATGAAGGATTTCAGCCACTGAGAGCCTCGCTACAAGTGACATCTTCCACACGAAGGGCACTTGATCATTTTCGCAAGTCTTTCTGGGTACTGAAGTCCCTCTCCCACACCCCTTTTCCTTCTGTTCCTTCCCGTCTCCGTTAGCACGGCTGCCTGAAGAGACGGAGAAAGCCTACGAGAGCAGCTTTTGCAAATTGTCTTGCTGGGGGGTGGGGAATGCTCTAGAGAAAGCTGACATGTGAAGTCCTCCCCTCTCTGTTAGAACTGTTAGGATCGCTGCCTTAAAAGTCAGAGAAAGCCTGCGTTTGCAAATAGTTTCTCTAGTCGCAAGCCTGCTCTCAATGATCTTTGGGGGCGGGCAGCTGCAACTTTCGTTAGCCGTGCTAACGGAGACGGGAAGGAACAGAAGGAAAAGGGGTGTGGGAGAGGGACTTCAGTACCCAGAAAGACTTGCGAAAATGATCAAGTGCCCTTCGCGTGGAAGATGTCACTTGTAGCGAGGCTCTGAGAGTCAAGCTTGCTGTAATTTTCTCACACAGTCCCATTTGGGGTCTGTTTCTTCACCATAACAGGGTCTGAAAAAATCTTGGGAGCTTGTCTTTATACAGAGAGGTAATTTGCTTAGGAAAGACATTTGGTTTGAACTAGAATTCTTTCAAACTCCAGCACCTATTTAAATTGAGAAATTGTGGGAAGGTCCCAGTTTTGTACCTGCTAGCCATGCCTGTTTTACTCTCTTCCAAGTCTCAACATACCTAATAGTTTGCAAATTCAGGCCAAGTGAGCTGCAAAAATGCCCCATGTCCATTTAAGAGGTAAAACAGAACTACACCAGGCTCACTTGCTCAGAATGGCACTGGGCAGAAGGAAATTCCACGGCCAGATCAGAATCATAGAATCATAGGGTTGGAAGGGACCTCTAGCGTCATCTAGTCCAACCCCCTGAACAATGCAGGAAATTCACAAATACCTCCCCACCACACACCCAGTGACCCTTACTGCATGCCCAGAAGGTGGCAAAACACAGAACTCCCAGAGGAGTTTCTGTTCTGCATGCTGTGTCTTCTAAATCTTTCTGAATCAATTTACTGTTTTTTATGTGGGCTTCCCCACCCCACCGGCCCGATTCTTCAGTGCTTTGATTTGACTTGCGGCTAATTTGATTTTTTATGACTTGCTTCCTTCTGCCACTTCTGGCTCCTTGGAGCCCTATTTTTTTATTATTCTTCATTTATTCATTCTTATTTATTCATAGTCCGCCTTTCTCACAAGGCAGATTACACAGCATAAGTCAATACAAGAAACAGCTGGAACATTCAATAAATTATACAATTGGGGGTGGATACCAGAAATTTGAAAAACAAGTATAAATCCAAATATGGAGCTGAAAACAATGCTGAAACAAAACATAAGCAGTTTGACATGACGTATTAAATGACATGGAAACTACTCAGTAGGAGGATATTTGCAGCAATAGTTACAATCATTATAAAGCATTTAAGTGTCTGGCTTGCACAGTGTGTCCTTGTCCTCTACTTGTACAACCCCTTTTTGATTTCTTCTGTGCCCCTCCATAGCTGTTTCGGTTCATTAAGAATTCATTTTTTCTCCCAGTGGGCTTTATTCTCAGCCAGACTCCCTTTGATTCTCAATGAGCCAAAGTTATCCGGCAACTTGGGAACCTTGACTTACACATGGCACATTTTGGTAGGATACAGGGGGAAAGCCCTCACTTTCAAATAACAACCAACTAGCACAAGTCAATATTAATAGAGAAGAGAGAAATAAGAAGAAATCTAGCACACAGTGCTTTGTGAGCTGTTTGGCTAGCAAACACTTTGATAACACTATCAGTTTTACTGCAGGCGATGCCTCTTGAAGCTCATTATGTAGAGATGTGAAAAGTTGCACATATCAAAATTCTCTTCTGCTGGGCCATTAAAGATACTGGATCCCTTTCCTTCATACAGGAATGGCATAAAACAGAATGAACACACCCCAGTAGTGGCTCATTACCTGAAAAGAACTTCATGGCCATGCAGACGGCGCCATTGACTTCACACGTCTTCTGTGAAGGGTAGCATGGCTGGCCCGGTTTGTCAACAGTGCAGGATCGGCATTTAATGGCAGCAACTGTGAAAAATGGAGATGCACTTTTCAAAAGTCATTGTTTTAATTCCATATCACAAAGTCAAGAAGCACATGGTTATTTTCACTGGGGCTGTTGATAATGTATCAGGAAATTGTGCTGGGGAAAAAATCTATTCTAATAAATGCTGGGAAAATATCAATATTCCCAAAACTGTGTGAAAGCAACATTCGGGCCCTTTATTATGCTTGATGTTTATTTCCGTTGGTTTTTATCTCAACTAAACTGAAATTCTCAGAGATTATACCCCTGACCAAAGTGGTCCTTCTTCTTCCTAAAATGCAGATTTTGAGTTATAGTCAATTGATATTCTCACTTGCACTTTGGCACAGGGTTTGGCTTGCTGGCTTGTGGCCACATGTTTTCTCTAACCTTACTATCTGCAGCTGGGACTTACCTGATCTGAGGCAGATGAAAACACAGGCTGTAAGTAACCAAGCTCGGGCCATGTGTGGCCCCCAACACCCCACAAAGAAGCTGTGCCCCATTGGAAAGCCTTTAGACAAGAAGAATTGAACCCTCCTCAGAGGATAGTCAATTGGTTTATGCTGTATCAGAGGCAGCAGTGCTGGAGACAGGCAGGTCAGCTTGTTGGTGGCAGGACAGGGTTAGTCAAGAAATAGCTCTTTTATAAGGCTGGACGGGACCTTATTGGCTCCTCCAGACACCTGAATCTGCTGGACCTGAAAGCTGAACTAATGATCTCTCTAGCCAGCTGTAGGTATAATGCTGCAGAACCTAGCCAGCAATTTCCTCTGCCTGCAAGCTATTCTAGGGATAAAATCATAGGGTTGGAAGGTACCTCTAGGGTCATCTAGTCCAACCCCTTGCACAATGCAGGAAATGCACAAATACCTCCCCCACACTCCCCAGTGACCCTTACTGCATACCCAGAAGGTGGCAAAACACTATCAGGATCCCTAGGCAGACTGGCCTGGGGAAAATTGCTACCAGACCCCAGGGTGGTGACTGGCATTACCCTGGGCATGTAAGAAGGGGCCACAAGGACCAAGCACTGATGTAACCCTTCCTGCTCTCCCTCTCACAATCAAGGTTCACAGAATAAACATTGCTGTCAGGTGGCTTTGGAGGTGCTTAAAAACCTCCAAAGAAGGAGAGCCCACCACCTCCTAAGGAAACCTGTTCCACTGAGGGACTGCTCTGTCTGAAAGTTCTTTCTAATGTTTAATCAAAAACATTTAATTTCATCCCATTGGTGCAAGGCATCATTTGTATGTGGTTCATGACTTCTTGGGTCTTACATCACAGTCATAAAATACATTGAAGATCAACCCACTCGTAAGGAAGTGCACAAAGATGAGTGAGGCTGTTAACACCCCAGCTCTTGCACTTTTGGCACAACCAACTTCTGCTTGCCTGTCATTCACTGTGGTGTGACGTATCAAGCTCAATACAGACCCCAAGAGGTGGAACACAGCACAACCCTACATTTTTTTAGGAATCTCCAGAGGATGATTTCTTGGGTCTTACATCATGGACCCCTTGGGCTGAATTTTAACTTTGTTTTAATTGTTGTTATGTTTGTGTAAGCTGTGTCAAGCACCTTTGGAAAAAAGACAGCTAATAAATATTTTAAATGAAATAAATGATGAACGATGATAAATGATGTTGTGTTTATGCCAAGCATGATGTGCAGGGCTCCAAGAGCTTCCTCTTTTAACTGGCTCAAAGAAAATCTTCCTTTACTTTGACAACGTGGTGGCTGTGGACAGAGCCTATGTATGGAACTTCCGCCCATAGTCTATCTATGAGGTGGAATCCATCCATGCCTGGCATAGGATTGGCAATTGGCATGGCCTGGCAATTGGCGGAAAATGGGAAAGGCAGGGACTTATTGGTCAGGGGTGATCAGCTTCCCCAGCGCAATGACTTCACTTCCAGCACAACCAAGAAATGACATCATTGCACAGGGAATGGTGAAACTCTATGATTTAATCACAGAGTTTGGGGGAAAGCTAGAGTGTCACCCAATGTGATAATGTCACTTCCGGGCTGTGCTAGCAATGGCATCATTGCACCAGGAGATGCAGATCGCCCCCCCCACACACAAACATTTTGCCTGGCAATTTCCTCCCACCCACCTCCAGCTAAGCAATGATGGGCAAGGCAGTGGGATGCAGGAAGTCCTGCTCTCTCTCGAGATTGGTAACTTTAGGAGTGGAGCTTAGCACCGCCTTGAAAACAGAGGCACTAAGCTCCACTGTTCTTGCCCCATTAGCCCTTTAATGGGGCTGTGGCTCACCTGTGATCCATGGCTTAGCTGATAGGGAGATTGTTGGACCACTGGGGGGGGGGGCACAAAATTCTTGTGAGATAAGTGATGTGTGCTTGTATGCCGATGTGATGAAAGGGGTAGTGCCAGTAATAAGTGGCGCAGGCACATGCTTCCATCCCTCTCACTGTTGTTTCCATAGTGGGGTGTGTGTGCCCCTATAAGGAACGAGCCTGGGATGAACAAGAATAGTTCTGTTCTATCATGCCCCTTTAATCAACTACATCTCCTTCTATGCTTATGTGGGCATTGTCTTGAATTGCTCAACTGGTGATGCTGCAAGAGCCCAACATCTTAGCAGGCTGTTCCCAAATGGTTCTGCTTCATCACAATCTTAGTACCTTTTAAACTTCCATTCTATAAAGCTGCAGCAGTAGAGCAATATTTAAGAAAACTGTTATCCACATCACTAGCTGTAGACAGAATGTTCTGTTTTGCTGAGAGGTGTATGGGATCATCAGGCCAAGGGGTTTTTGTTGTTATTATTGTTAACTATAGTCTGACTTTTTCACTAGGACTCAAGGCAGATCACACAGAGTAACAGTGAACTCCTGAGAAGAGTTACTCCAGTCTAATCCCATTGATTTCAATGGGCTTAGACTGGAGTAACTCTGCTTAGGATTTCACTGTAAGTCACTAATTATACTTATCTATTTCTTTATAGTCCGCCTTTCACTCTGATCCTAGGCAGAATACACGGTGCAAGTCAATATGAACAGCTAGGACATTCAATGAATAAATACAATAGGGTCTGGATCAATCTAATCAATAGGACTGGAACATCCAATAAACAGTGCAATAGTGTTCGTCTAGTAGAGACTTGAAGCAAGTTTGAAAAAAATAAAATGGCTAAGATGGTCTTTTTAGAGGGTTGTATAGATCTCATCCATTTTTTTCCAAGTCAGGCTAAAAACATATTTAATCCTCTTCTGTGCTAGTTGTGCTTCACATGTTGATTGTACTAATTCACAGTGGACTTATATTAATTAGACTTAGAAAATAGGATCAGACTGATGCCCCCACCCAGGCCCACCTAGATGCTGCCTGCCCACTTTTAGCAGTGAGTGGACCAGCGTGGGAAAGAGAGTCACTGATCGAGTAACTCTGGACTTTATAATGTGATTGCTGCCTAATGACCTGTGGATATGATAGTTCTTAGTTTGTGAAGAACATAGCGACTTTCAGTCATTTTTTCATTCTTCAATGTTGCCAAAACTCTCCCCATTTTTTTTGTTTTAATTAATTCTTTGTTGAGAGTCAAGACTTGAAATTTATTTATTTATTGCACTTCTAGACCGCCCTCCCCGTCAGACGGGCTCAGGGCGGTGTGACAACACACAATTTGCAACATACAGTCTAAAAACAGTAAAAACATTATAAACAAACATTAAAACACTATTCCATACAACAAAAAATTCTCAATTGGCGGATATAGATATTAAAATACAGCATTTTAGGCGCAGGGCTTGGCTCATACCTCATGCCCTGCATCACACTTATGAGCTCATGCATGGGTGGTGGACGGTCTTCATGGTTGATATGAAAAAAAATGTCTGGTTGTTATGAAAAAAACCTGTGATTATCTTCTTAAATCAAGACTGTATGTGTAGCAAAAATCTAAATGGAGAGGTAGGGAGAAAGCATGGACTAACAAAGGAGATAGATGCCAACGCTCAAAAGCTGTACAAATGTGCTCACGTTAAAAATATGTCTCTCTTGAACTGAAACTTAACAAGTGGACAGTTCTAATTCTGCTGGTGAGGTTTAAGCAGAAACAGCTGAGAAAACTGGGGTTTGTATCCATGGGGCCAGGCTTCAGAGGGTAGACTCTACCATATTATACTCTGCTGAGGTCCCAGCCCCTCCCCATACTCCACCCTCCACAGACTCCATCCTCCAAATCTCCAGGAATTTCCCAACCTGGAGCTGCCAACCATAGTCATACCCCATTTTTCTCCCCCCCCCAAGTCAACGCAGCATGCATAGAATTCCCAGGTGGCTTCCCAGCGAGGCTTTAGCAAGCTGTCTTTATCAGGGATTCTCCAAACATGCCATTTGCCAAACAAATGCATATTATACAGTTGGACTGTAAAAGTAATACATGGACATGAGCAGCACTTTAGATTTCCAGTTGATTCATGAGAGAGATTTCTGAGTATTTTTCACGACCAGATAGAAATGTGTTTATATACATATTTTCCGAAGATTCCCTAAACTGAGGCAATGGAAACATGCTTAGAATGACTCCTTCAACAATAATCTCATCCTATTGGCTCTTGTTTCCTTCATCTTTCTTGCTGTTGGTGTGGATAGGGCCAGTCACAAAAAGTTGGGCAGCTGTAACTTAAGCATCCTCTTATGACGGAGGCAGCTGTTTTTGAATGGGTGATCCCTGAAGACACAAAGGTGATGTCTCCTGTGAATAGGGTTACCAGGTCCCCTTTACCCTCCGGACGGGAGGAAGGATGACCTGGCAATTACCTTACCAATGTCTTTGCACGCAGGAAGAGCGATGGAAGATTAGGGCTGCATATTAGAGAGTGGAATTAGGACTCATTTGAACTCTAGAAAGTCCCTTTGTAGGACAATCTTAAAGATACTTTTCGGGGAGTAAGCCCCACAAAACTGAATAGGATTCTCAGTACATCTGCTGAAGATTGCTCTCTTAGACTCACCTTACTTATACATGAAGCTGCTTTATACTAGCCCTATTTCAGTGAATGCACATACAACCTGCATATACCTCGTTGTAGGAAAAAGCAAAAGTGCATTCACTTTACAGATGAAACCAGGAATCAGTACCTGGATAAATGTGGGGTTTCAATCACATATTCGCTGTACATATGTATTGTTTTTATGGCTAATTGTTATAGCTATTGTTGTTATATTGTTTTTATGGCTAATTTGTGTATTTAGGCTATATTGTGTTTTAAATGATGTAATCTGCCCTGAGCCCACTTGCGGGAAGTGCGGAATAGAAATCCAATGAAATAAATAATAAAAAAATACATACGTGCATTGAATGTAACATTACATGAGAATTATTCAAAACACATATAAAGAAAAATCAAGTGCAATGTAACTTGTGAACAGGGCTACTGATTCAAACTATTGGTTTATCAAGGGCAGTCTGGTGTGTCACATCACCTACTACCTGAACCTTTTATTTGGAGATGCTGGGGACTGAAAATAGGACCATTGGCATGCAAACCATGACCACTTTCCAATATAACAGCCAATTATACACTCTCCTGAGGCTAACCATTATCTCACAGTTTGTCTCAGTAATCCTTAAAGTGTTTCCTAGTGTTTCTGGTAGCTGAAACATCTCAATTTTTTTCTAAATTAAAACAGTTTACTTTTAGGCCATGGAGAGTGAAGATATCCCACATTCAAAGGACCCCTTCTGGGTTTTTTTTTTGTACAAGTTATTGATCTGGACATTTTTAAAGACATTATAACTAATATCCATTTCCAAGTTGTGATTTCATCCTTTTCACCTGGTAAGCACTGCTATGACTTTGTTGTTCGTTTTAATCTAAACATAGAGGGAGGCTGCTTTGTTAGAGCTGGGGAAGGGTGTCCACCCAAGAAAGAAAAATAATAAAACTTGCATTACCCTATGGCATTGTTTATGGAAATGTCCTTGATACTGTATGGAAATGACCTTGATAATGATTGTACTAATCTCACATTATGTAATCTGCCTTGAGTCTCAGTGAGAAAAGCAGACTATAAATGGCATAAATAAATAAATTACAATAGTCAATGATAGTTTGTTGTCCCCTTTACATCCTCAATATCTACCAATAAAGAGGCCAGTTTTAGTAGTAAGGTGTATATTTTTGTTAGAAGATTAAAACTTTCACATTTGAGTTCTGTAGGAATGCTCAGATATGTGCCATATGTTCTCTTAGAAAAAATCTGTTCAGGCATTGGTATATGTACAGCATCTTCCACTATGAATTAATTCAGCTTCTCTTTAATCTCCCTATCCCTCTTTATCAATTATCTCAGATTTTTGCAGTTTA
The DNA here is from genome assembly GCF_028583425.1 of Eublepharis macularius. Lineage (NCBI taxonomy): Eukaryota > Metazoa > Chordata > Lepidosauria > Squamata > Eublepharidae > Eublepharis > Eublepharis macularius. The sequence continues at coordinate 156,462,243 of NC_072793.1, read as the reverse complement.
GCAGCCTTTGTTAGTTAAATGTTTACAGAAATTTCCACTATTTCTCCCAACATTTATAGCAATATGCACCTCATATTTTGTTGTTATTTTACTTGCTTTCCTGACAAGCAAAATTTCTTTTTCAGAATTTTTAAAATACTCATTTGAGTAATTCTTTCACTTTTTAAATGGAAGCCTAGTTTCCTTGTCTGAGTTTGTAAACCATGCTTATATTTTCTTAGACTTCTCTTTTACTTACCAAATCAGTGATGTAAGTTTTATCTGAACCTCTGTTACCTTGGTCCACTTCCACACAGGGGTGGGAAAAGATGTTTTCACTGTGCAAGCAGCAACAAGTGCAGTGGTGATAGGTGGGGATGGCATCCACACAATCTATTGTTGTGCTGCTGGTTGCTCTTCCTTCCCCTTTCCAATCCTGTGCTTGTACAGAAGCACCAAGGCGGTGACAAATGCACACTCCCTACTCTGCTAGGCAATCCCCCTTTTCTCCCAACACTGTGGCTCTGCTGGGGTGAAAAGCCAGTTAAAGTACTTAAAAGGAGTGTGTGTGTGTGTGTGTGCAGAGTTTAGCTCTGTCTCCCTCACCAGATTGTATACAAGCAGAGCGTTCACATGGGCACTGTGCCCACAGCCACCCCACAGTTCCTCTTTGAGCCAGATCAAAGGCTCAACCTGGGTCAAAGTGGGAAAGTACAGGGGCCACATGCATTGTTCTTAGCAAAATCCCTATGTGGAAGCAGCCAGTGTTTTAAATTACCTCCTAGGGTCCTCTTGATTCTTTACCAGTTCAACTTTATTTTATGCGGTACCCTTATTTTAAGAACCCTCTTTTGACATTAGATGTGAAAGTACAGGACATTTTGGCCAGCATTCCACTTACATGCTCAGTTTGATAGCAATTTGGACATTGATCCCAATTAATTTGACACTTGAGTTGTCTCAGGGCTGCTTTTCCAGAGATAAGCTCCACAGGCCAAAGTCATGTTTCAATGATCCATCTATTCCTAGTCCAACACCATAACCACCACACTACTACAGAGAACATTTAGTCCGGTTGTTAATCTTCAGAATGTAACAAAGTCATGAGAATGGAGACAAGGCAAGGGGGAAGGCAGCAACGGCCTATGTAACGTCATTATCACATTCAACAAAAAGCGTGTAAACTAACCTCTGAAGCGCTAAATACACCCGCCGATTTGTTACGGTCTCCTACTCGCTAGTAGGGAAAGCCACAATCTAAGAATAAAACATACTGTAACGGGATGCCCCAACTCAGTTCTTATTTGTTTTAAAAATGTGATCGGTGCTTTTTTAACTATTAAATCCCAAATACAGAGTGTAGTTCTCTCCCTATTGCATGCGGTGCGCAGCTGAGAATGGCAAGTGAACAGGGAGGAATACACGTGAGTCTGTTCACTTGCCAGGCAAGTGTCATTCGTCACTTGTAGCTTGGCTCTAAGAGAAATGCAGTCCAGTTTAAGCAACCCCACACTGAAAGCTGGCTTGCGACATCTTGCAACGGAGTTCATTGACTGACCAGGGTTATCGCTTATTTAGGAAGGTCTTTTGACGAAGCAGCAAGGTTTTAAATTAAAAACGCTGCAGTGGAAATTATACCCCGCAACACATGATCCCACCCGTTTATCCGAATCAGCACCATCCGCGTTCAACACAACCATCTCTCATTTACGTTCACGCGCAAAAGCGGCGTTTTTACATCCCATCGCTACGTCGCTAACCAAGCCGGAAGCCTGTCAGGAAGCGTTATTCTAGCCTCCTCGTCTCTATGGTCCCGGTTCCTTGGCTGGCCGGCATCCTTCCTTCGTGCAGATTTCTACGTTCCCTAGATGACATCATAGAGACCCACACTTCCAACTCAATGGTTGCAGGCGGCGTCCATGCGAATTCTCCAGAGGGCGACTTCTGATGGCGTCAGAACCGCTTCCGGCGGAGGCGGTGCCGGGGGGTGGGGAAAAGGAAGGTGTTTTGTTGCGGGGGACCGGTTCAGGGCTGCGTTGGTTGGAGTCCGGAGCGAGCGGCTGCCCGGCGCCGGGGAAGCACCTGGGGGTGGGTGGGTGGGACGGGCAGGTGAGCGTGAGGGGCGCAAGATGGGCCTACCGTAATTACCCTCCTTGTGTTCCTGCTGCCTGAAGGAGTAAGAAGCTTTGTGGGGCCCACCGTAATTACTTCTCTAAGCTCCTCCACACACTTTCTCCACAATGCTTCAGGTATATTTCAGACCTACCTTTTATTATTTCATCCACTCCTTAAGAAAACTACTTTTTCCTACTCCGGTGTCTCTGGTCACTAAGTCTGTTCCAAGGGTTTCTTCCAGCAGCCCATTAACACTACCAGCTTCTACATAGCAGCCTTCTGAAAGGCAAGCAGTATGGAGGCTCTTCTGAACTCTAAGAGCTTCTTCCCAAAGCACTTTAGCTTGTGCGTATATTTCAGATCCCTCCCCCTCCCTTAGTCGTCAGTATCAGGGTGAAAGTGGCTAATAGGGTCAGCAGGGAAAGGCCTGCCACAAGCTAGTCCGTATCAGCCCTTCTACTGGAGTAGAGGGGTAAGAACACTTAACTTGCCTCGCAGGGCTGTTGTAAAGATGTTTGAGACACTGTCCGAGAAGTGCTTTGAAAGCTTTAAAACAAACAGTGCGATGAAGGCCAAGTGCTATTAGTAATCATACTGAAAATGTCATTCTTCACTATTCAGAAATATTGTTATCCAAACAACTAGTTAGAAGTGTGGCTCTGCTGCACTGGGGGAGTGGCCAGGGTGGGGGGGTGGCAGTGGGGAATAGCTGTTAATTTCCTGCATTGTGCAGTGAATTGTACTGGATGACCCTTGGGTTCCCTTCTCATTCTATGATTTTACCCTTGTGAATTAGTTCTGATTCAGAAGCAACACATAATGGATTGGAAACTGTTGCTGCATAGAGAATTGCCTTTCTGCTGCTCTTGTCTATTGCTCCCCCTCCAAGTTTTTAAAAAAACTAACCTTGGATTTTATGCATCTTCACATTCAAGAGCAGAACTGCTCAGCCTGTGAAAAATAAAAAAGCAACTGTAAAGAAGAAGAGGGAGGAGGTAGCTCACTGGACTGACACTTATAAGAGCAGGTGTTCTCAAATTGTGTCAAGTGTTCCTTGTGGGATAAAAGAAACATTTCAGGGAGAAACTCCAGCAGTTTAGTGTAGTGGTTAAGAGTGGCAAGACTCTAATCTGGAGAACCAGGTTTGATTCCCCCACTCCTCTCAGCCCCAGCTCCCCATCTGTATTGTGGGGATAATAATAACACTAACTTGTGCACTGCTCTGACTGCAGCACTAACCTGTCTAGAAGAGCTGTGTATAAGTGCTATTATTTATTTATTTATTTAAGCCCGCTGGGTGACCTTGGGTCAGTCACAGCTCTTTCAGAGCTCTCTCAGCCTCACCCACCTCACAGGGTAATTGTTATGAGGGTAATAAAAATACACTTTGTAAATCACTCTGAGTGGCCATTAAGTTGTCCTAAAGGACAGTATATAAATCAAATGTTGTTGTTATGCTTCAGGATCTTTTGTCCCCACACCAGCAAGTTAGATCTGGTGGGGAAAGCTATGTGGAGAGGAAGGGAGATGTAAAGGTAGTCCACTAAGATGTTTTGTAGACTGATGTGTAGTGCAGGATTCTGGTATATACACAGGGAAGATACCGCTCTGCCTCAAGAGATACCATAGGCATTATCCAGTATGAGCAATTGTCATGCATAGTGCCTCCATTCAGGTAACTTCAGATGATGATGGTTAGGAAAAGAATTGTGTTTTCCTAGCAATATCAGGCTATTGTTTGAGCACTGGGAAAATGAAAAAATCTGACACCAAAGACCTATTTGGCTTGCAAAACAAATGACTAACAATTGTATATTTATGGTCTTGTAAACTGATAATTAAAAAGACTGTAATTGTCAGTTGAAGATTTCTGGAGGGCAGATTTAAGTGGCTCGTTTGGTATGAGCCAGGAAGTTTACAATTCAAATCTTGCGTCAGCCACAACTAGGCAATCCATGGTTTTCTAATCCGTGGTCTCCTATGCAATATGGAGCCATACTACTAGATTTCAAGGTCGTTTTAAGGGTTCCTGGGTACTATAAGTGAAATACTTTTAAAAACTCAAAGATACACTATACACGTGGAAACTCGGGCCCAGTCAGATTTACTATCCTTCTGCCAGTCCTGCAAGACAGAGATGTTCTGCTGGGCATATGGTGGTTGAGGCGGGCAGGCCAACGAACTGGCCTACTGCCATGGGGGAGAGGTGTTGTCCGCCCAGGTTTTGTGTTCATCTGGTAGCTGGCCACCCTGCCCCATGGATTTGTAAATGCCTGATGGATTGTACAATATGTGCACAGCTGTTTTAATGGATTGTTTTTCTGATTGATGTTTGAATTTATATTACCATGTTTTTATTGTATTTAGTATGTTACTATGATCCGCTCTGAGCCCTCTTGTGGGGAGAGTGGAATTCAAATCAATCAGTCAATCAGTCAATAAATGCAGTGTTATATTACTGTTCTCTAATGATATCCCCTCTCTTTTTTTTTTGTATAGCAAGCACTTAACTCCTGAGAGAAAGTAACCATCTCATAAGATTACTTGGAGTTTGAAAGACCCCAAACTGCCACCTCTAAACTTATCCACCTCTTCTGCTGTGGCTTTGGATCATCATCACATCAGCCCTCCCTCATGAGAACTCTTCTCTGTCAGAAAACACAGCCAAAGAAAATGTTCATGCCAACCAAGAAGCTCTAGATGACTTAAACAAGAAGCAGGTAGGTATCCCATCCCAAAGGGCTCTGTGGTTCTTATCCAGGCTCTCTTTTTAAAGGCATTGTAGCCTCTGGAGGATGCGCCTGCAAATGCCAGTTCAGTAGCAACTGCACTTTCTGCACGTACAATAGATGGAGAATGTCTGTTGCAGAAGGGGCATGGTGGCCGTGGCATTGCTTCCCTTTTTTTAAAAAAAAAACATGTTAAGACTGACTGCTCTGATAGAATTCTAAAGAAACTTCTTTCCCTTTGGCTAAATTTGGCTGAAGCCTCAAGGGAACAAGTAAAGCCTGCCTGCCAGAGCATGCATGTGACACAGAGTTTCCTCATCAGTGCTGGAGACTGATTGGTTCACTGACTTTTTAAGGAGGCTGTGGAATCTCCTTTCTTGGAACTTTTCAAAAGGCGTGTGCCAGGAATGATTTAGGCAGTGGCTATCCTGTGTTAGGGCCGGCAGGTTGAATAGATGATCCTTCTCATCTTTTCAGATCTATGATTCTATAGTTTTTCATGCTCTTTATCATGTGTGGTGTATACTGCGGCTGTTGTAATATTAAGAGTGGTCATTTTTTTGGGCAGGGATAATGCAGTTTGACAAATTTTATTTGGCTTACAGAAGCAGCCCAATGATTTATGAGTCAATGATTTTTAAGCATTCAGAATTTTGTATTTTAATGACCACATTTGTTATTGCTATCACAAAGCCTAAACTTAGCCTCTTCACTGTTTCTTTTGAGAAAAACATTATAGCATATCAATAAATATAGGACCAGAGGAATTAGCCGTGTTAGTCTGTTGTAGCAAAATCAAAAAGAGTCCAGTAGCACCTTTAAGACTAATCAACTTTATTGTAGCATAAGCTTTCGAGAATCAAGTTCTCTTCGTCAGATGCCTGATCCAAACTGGGCAGATACAGAAGAGGAGGGGAGAAGAGAGAGAGGAGAAAGAAGGAGACATATATCACAAGGGGACAGAATGCAATTAGCGTGGAGGCAATCAAAACATTCCTTTGCTTGGAAATGTAAACATCTCCTTTTGGTGTGCAGTCAGTTTGCCGTATTAGTTTGTAGCAGTGAAAGTATCCAGTTCCTATGTAGTATAAGCCTTCGATAACCACAGCTCTCCCTGCCAGCTGCATCTGACAAAGAGAACTGTGGTCCCCGAAAGCCCACACCAGGCGTCACTGGGCTCCCCCAGACCCTGCCTCTGTAAAGGGAATCTGTTACCTGTGATAATGTGATAACCATTCATAGTCTCTATTCAGTCCCAGCTTGACAGAGTCAAATTTGCATATGAATTCCAATTCAGCAGCCTCCCGTTGGATTTTGTTTTTGAAAGGTTTCTGTTGAACCACAGCGACCTTTAAGTCTTTGGTGGAATGTCCTGGCAGATTGAAGTGTTCTCCCACTGGTTTTTGGACGTTTCCATTTCTAATGTCAGATTTGTGTCCATTTATTCTTTTGCTTAGAGGTTGGCTGGTTTGTCCAATGTACAGAGCAGAAGGACATTGTTGGCACATGAGGGCATATATCAGATTGGAGGACGAGCAGCTGTAAGAGCCAGAGACAGTGTAGTTGATGCCATTGGGTCCTGTAATTGTATTCCCTGGGTAGATATAGGGGCAGAGCTGGCATCTGGAGTAATTCTGGTTGTCATAACTACAACAAAAAGCTAACCTCTAATCCTGTCTCTCTCCAATTTCTCATAATTTCATTGGTGCTTTAAAAAGCTCAGTTTTATTAAATATTGGGAGCCAGAAGAGAAAACAACTGGTTAAGAAATGAATTTATCCCCCACTATTGAACGGTATAAAGTTAACAAGCAGTGACAAGAACTTCATGCACATGCATATTTATGTCATACAACTAGCATATTTGATATGAAATAATAAATAAGTTGTATTATAGGATCACTGAGAGACTCTACAATAAACTCAATGCTTAAAATGCTAGGCACCACAATGACATTTCTAGGAGCCATGGTAACCAGGGATTTGTTGAGCCCTGGACTAGTCATTGGGCACTGTGATGTAGTTGGATCAAGCTGTGGAAGACAACCATTCTCTGTCTTACTCATTTATTTTTATTTTTTTATTTATTTATGTCATTTATAGTCTGCCTTTCTCACTGAGACGTGAGGTGGATTACACAGTGTGAAGCCTAGCTGCCCTGTAGCTGACCTACTTGTTTCTGATTTGGAGAAGGTTCCTTGAGCTGTGCTTTAAGTGATTGGCTCATTATAGAGATAATCTTTGTTTCCTCATTTTTATTGCTATGCGTAACAGCTACAGCTCCCTGTTTATTTCTTCTCAGCTGTTGGCTGCCCGTGTCCTGGACGATTCATGTGCCCTTCTGACAATGTTAGGATCTGTATGGAATAAGTGATTCCTCTTAGAGGAATAGTACCACAGAGTGAGTATATCCAATCTCCTTGTCCAGAGAATGGTCATTGTTGTGTTTTTGACCTGGTCAGTCACTCAGAGCGAAACCACACGAGACAAATTACACGAGGATGCTCAAGTGAAGGGAGACTCAATGTTAGCCAGGAAGCATAGTTTGAATTTCACCTCTCTCTACAGAGCTGGCTAGATCGCTCCTCAGAGGGTTTGTTAATTTCCCCTCTCTACAGAGCTGGCAAAGATTGCTCTTCAGAAGTTTTTTTTTAATTTCCTCTTTGCCTCCCCAAAGGCTCTGTCAGTTATTAACAAACCTCTGAAGAGGATCTTTGCTGACTCTGTAGAGAGATGAAATTAACAAACCCTCTGAGGAGCAATCTAGCCGGCTCTGTAGAGAGAAGTGAAATTCAAACTATGCTTCCCGACTAACCTTGTGTCTCCCTTCACTTGAGCATCTTTGTGTAATTTGTCTCATGTGGTTTAGCTCTCACCTGCAGTAAGATCAGGGTGTGCAGCTGAAAAGTTAGACAGTATCTCAGGTTCGTTATCCTGAGACAACAACCCTGCTTACACATAAATAATAAGATCATCAGCCCAAATAGCCATCTAGCCCAGCAGTTAGTTTCCAAAAGCAGCCAGCCAGATTAATGCTCCTGAGAAGCTCAGGAACAGAAGAGTCAATAGCTTTCCCATGTAGTTTGTCCCCTGCATCCGATACTGGAAGAGATGCCACCTTCAGAGATGCTGCAGAATATGCAAAAATTGCAGCTGCCATACGGACTTGCCTTGTTTGGAATGCCCATGTTTTGTTAAGTTGACCCTCTTTTGATGACCTGAAAGATTTCACAATTCAGCATGAACAGTATTATTTCAAGAACTTTTACATCTGTGCAGTAATGGCTGGCTAGGTAATTGCTGATCACATATGCGTGACTACTGTGTCTAAGGTCACCATGAGATACCTTTTTAAAAATCAGCTATATTAGATGGTGTGTGTTGTTTTGTGGCTGCTTTCTGCAGTCTGGAACCTTTCTTGTTGGTTCTTTCTTTTTTTGTTCTTTATTTGCTGAAAATTCATGCCTCTGCAAGCTAAGAGAGCCTTGGTCAATTTCATTTCAAGCTTCTAGTCTGGGAGCTGCACTCTAGTCTAAACTCAGTGTTCTCCAGGTGTGTTGAATGTTAAATTCACTTTCAGCAACTTAAATGGGGCTTAATCAATTTAATTTTCAGCATGCTGAGTGAGCACTCTTATAGTACAATCCTAAGCAGAATTACTCCAGTTTAAGTCCATTGACTTCAATGGGCTTAGGCTGGAGTAACTCTCCTTAGGATTGCACTGTTAGTATATTAGTTTGGGTGGAAGTGCAAGTTTCACACTGGGAACTTGAAATGGAACTCGCAGCATTGACTTAATTGTAAAGAAGTGCATCTTCATGAAGTATAAAGTTGTCATCCCTAGATGGAAGAGAGACTGCTTTTTTTTTTTGGAGCAGGTTTTTTTTTCCAGAAAAGGGGGCTTATTTGTAGGCTTCTGAGTGTCATCTGGCCAGCTGCTGTGGGGAACAGTGTAGTAGACAGGCCTCTGCTCTCGTTCAGCAGACCTCTTCTGGTGTTCTTATTCTTGCCTGGAGTATTAGATTCTCAGCTCAAATCTGTTTCTCCCGCTTTGTGAACAGTTCAGAGACTGAAGTGATTCAAGTGCCAAATGCAAAAGATAACTTCTGTACTCTATTGTAAGTAGTTCTCTGTAGATGTAGCATATACATTTTGTAAATAATTCCTCCTCTTGGCTCTGAAATGACTTTCACTAAAACAGTGCAGAACTTTCATAAAACACATACATTTGTAATGAAAGAATAGGGGAAAATCAAGTTTCTAATTGTCCTATTGCAAGTACTAACAGAACTTAATGTGCATTGAATGATCTTGAGATTGTGCCCAAAGGGTTGTTTTCCTGGGGAACCTGCTGATAGACCCTTACTAGAGGAGAAAGACTCATTTGCCGTTTCTTAGCCTTGTCTGGAACACCCGCTGGCTTAGGGATTTGTCTGCAAACTTTCTGGCCTGTAAAAGTGGAGGTGCCAAGGAAATTGGAACCTGGCCAGTGCCTTGCTGGGAGGAACCACTGGAAGATGCATGGAAGCTGCTGTTAGCTTTTTCTTAAGGACAAACAAGATATATTTAAAAATGGATTAAAACCCTTGAGGCTGGCTTGGTTCTAATTGTAATCCGCCCTCCCACAATCTTTCAGGAGCCATGGCCACTACAAACCCTTTGGAGAACCTCCAGGTGGAGGCCAGCTGTTCCGTCTGCCTGGAGTACCTGAAGGACCCCGTGATCATCGACTGCGGCCACAACTTTTGCCGGGTTTGCATCACCCGCTGGTGGGAGGAGCTGAACCGTGACTTCCCTTGCCCCGTCTGCCGCAAGACTTTTCGGCACCGCACCCTGAAGCCCAACCGGCAGCTGGGCAACATGGTAGAGATAGCTAAGCAGTTACAGGTCACCAACAAGCGCAAGGTGCGGGATGAGAACTTGTGCGAGAAGCACAATGAGGTGCTCCGTCTTTTCTGCAAGGACGATCAGGAAGCTGTTTGTTTGGTGTGTGAGATTTCCCACGAGCACCGGTCCCACATGGTCGTGTCCTTGGATGATGCGTCCCTGGAGTACAAGGTAGGACGGAGTCAGGATTAAGTTTTTACAAAGAAACCAGCAGGGGTGGAGAAGAGCCTTGATAGTAATATGGTTGACACTAGGATGTATGCATTTGGCATTTATCTGCCCATGTTTGATAGTACATTCTTCCGTACTGTGCTTTGGCACAATAGCTGAAGAGCTTGCTCAGCAAGACTGGGAAGAGGGAAATAAAAGTGGGGACCAACAACAAAATGCTGCATCCATTTTCTTTTAGGCATCCTCCTCATGTGCTTCTTAAATTCAGCTCCTTACTTAAATTGTTCTCTGGGCATGAAGTCAAGGAGCATGAAAGGAGCGACCTCCTTGCCTATTGCCCATCTCAAGCTCCAGAGGGCCATTTGTTTACATGGGGCTGAATTTCAGACCCTGTCAGTGTAAAGAGCAATGTTCAGAAATGTGTCTCATTCCCAAAAGTCCGGTATGAAGCTTTAGAGTGCTGTGGGGCAGATTGGCTACTGCACTCTTCTTTTAGGGCATGATTAGAAGAGAGCAAATACCTCTCATCTACACTCATCCTACTCCCACTGGAGTTACCAGCAATCTTGTTAAGCCTTTTATTCAGCCAGTCATGTGAGAGCTACACATGAATAGGACTCTGTCTTCTGTTTCTTTGTTTGCCTGGAGGGAGGTGTCCTTACCTTTTGGGGTGAATTTCAGAAGTCATATATTTGCCTGTCTGCGCAGGTACTGGCCCTTCTCTGTTGAATGTAGTGATAGACAGAGGTGGAGGAATGAAAACCCTTAAAAATGAGGAATTGAAAATTGATCTTGGCTCTAACTAGGATTTAATAATAATTACAACACTTGATTTATACACCGACCTTCAGGACAACTTAACACCCACTCATACCAGTTTACAAAGTATGTCGTTATTATCCCCACAACAATCCTGTGAGATGGGTGGGGCTGAGAGAGCTCCAAGAAGCTGTGACTGACCCAAGGTCACCCAGCTGGCTTCAAGCAGAGGAGTGGGAAATCAAATCTGGTTCTCAGTTAGGAAAATTAACACAACTAAGAGTTAATTTTATTATTAATGTATTGCCCAAACATTGAATAGGGCAGTGGAAATATTATCTGTTTGGTACTTACTTTTTTAAAAATAAATTTTATTAAAGAGTTTAAAAACGCATACAGATTTTTAAAAAGAAGTACAAAGATAAAAAGATAAAGAACAGAAAAAAGAAGAAAAGATGGAAAAAGGGGAAAAAATATAGAAAACACTTTCAATTTTCTCTGCAGCAGATGCTGGCATAATTATAAAGTTCATACTTGTACTCTTGTTATCAGCTAAAAGCTGCTCATTTTCCATAGTCCTCTCCCATCCTTTATCATTCAAAACCACAAATTATCAGTTCATTTTTTTCAGTTTCATGCACAAAGTCAGTAAGGGGTTTCCAGTTTGCTATAAATGTGGATAATATCTTCTCTCTGATCACAGCCATAAGTTTAGCCATCTCAGCTAACTCCATCATCTTCACAATCCACTCCTCTATTGAAGGCAATGTTGGACTGTTCCACTTTTTAGCATAAACCTCACCACCATTTGTTTTCTAGCTGTCTGTCCATTAGTCCCAACCAAAAAACTTCGGGTTTAAATTGTATATTAATCTTCAAGATTTTCTGTATTAACATAGATCCAGAGGAGTTAGCCATGTTAGTCTGTAGTAGCAAAATAGTAAAGAATCCAGTAGCACCTTTAAGACTAACTAACTTTATTGTAGCATAAGCTTTTGAGAGCCACAGCTGATGAAGAGAGTTGTGGATCTCGAAAGCTTATGTATTAACATATGGATTTGTGTCCAGAATTTGTTGTCTTTGTTACAAGTCCACAAGAAGGAGAGACGTCGAAAAACGAGTCAACTCGTTTTTGTTGACTCATTTTTCGACGTCTCTCCTTCTTGTGGTTTTGGACCGTTCCCCTTTTTTTCCTCCTTTTTGTTACAAGTCCACCAAAGATGATAAAATGTCCCTTCATGTTGATCACATTTCCAGAACTTATTCGAGATACTTTTACATATTTTAGCTAATTTTTCTGGAGACCTATATCACCAATATATCATCTTATAAATATTCTCTTTAAGCATAGAACTCAAAGTAAATTTGAGACCCTTCACCCACATATTCTCCCACTGTTCCATTTGTATATTATACCAAAGTTTTTTGCCCATTTTATCATAGTCTTTCACTTGTTCTTCTTATGTCTCAAATTTCAACAAGTTTATACAGTTTAGCAAATAACATGTTCATCATTTGTACATCTATTTCAAATTCAGTCTTCTCTTATTCAAAACCCCATAATTTTTTTATCTATTTTAAATCTTTCTAATAGTTGCACATCAAAAAAAACCATTGGTACTTATAGCTTTTAGCTATCAAATCTTCTCTTGACTTCATTTTACAATCCCCTTGTGAAAAATCTAACAGATCCCGATAAAGTTAGCCACTTTTGTTTAGTTATCATTTCACGCCTATAAAATACCTCCTATGTTGTAAGCCACAATGGTATCTTCTGACAAAATCTCAGTTTATATTTATTCCCTCTCCTCAAAATGGCCCGTCTGATATAATGGTTTTTAAAATCCACATTAAGTTTATCATACCACAGATAGACATGCCCTCAAATCTTACAGCAGGTTGTTTGCAGGTGCAGATAAACTTAAGCAACTGGCATGCCAGATTCAGCACATGCCTAGTGGGCGTGTCTATAATTCTCCATGAAAAAGTCATTTCCACCCAAATATGATACCAAATCATTATATTCATTTCAATTAGACACTAAAATGGGGTGCAGGGGGAATGAAAGAGTGTTTACGTTGCTCTGGCAACTTCATTCATGACTGCATTTACATCCCACCTTTCTCCCTGATGGGGACCGAAAGCCGCTTACATCATTCTCCTCTCCTCCATTTTATCCTCGCAACCACCCTGTGAGGTAGGTTAGGCTGAGAACACATGACAGGCCCAAGGTCACCCAGCGAGCTTCAGCAGCAGAGTAGGGATTCAAACCTGGGTCTCCCAGATCCTCGTCCAACTCTCTAACCATCGCACCAATTTAACTGCTTTGATAAGGGCATTGGCTTCCTACTCTTGAAGATGGTTGGGTAATTTATATGGAGTATGACAGGGATGCTGCAGGCCACATTGGGCTCCTTGAGAGGATAAGCTCTGCTTGTAAAAGAAAGAGCTAGCTCCTGCTGGTTGGGCTTCTGTAAAAATTGCCATGTGACAACAATTCCTACAAAAGCCCAGCAGGATTTTTTTTCTAAAAAACTACTTTCCTCTCCCATTTGTTTTGTTTCCCCCATTCTCTGTAGAGGAAAGGGGGAGAGGTAATGATTTGAACTCGGGCCTTCCTCATGCACAGCCCTGCCACAAAGGCATGGGGACCCCCCCCCCCCCCAAAAAGACAGAGCAGATTGCTTGGCAGAAAGCAGCAGAATGATCGTGACTTGCCTAATCTGATTTGACCCAGGAGGGTTCCCTGCTCCTTATATTTTTCTTAACCCTTTCTGAACCACTTTCCTAGGCAGCTTAATTCCTCTCCCTGTGGTGCCATACTCTCTCTCAGTGAGGCCATCTCCTCCTCTTTTGTGTAGGAAAAGCTCCAGAAATGCCTGGCACCTCTGGAACGGAAGCTGCAGGACATCGCGTACTGCAAATCCCGGGAGGAGAAAAAGCCCGGGGAGCTCAAGGTAAGCGGCACTTCATTGCTATCCCATCCCTGTTGGCTGGAGCTAGAGTCACCTGTCAGAGCAAGCGCTACATTCAGTCTAGAGTTGGCTTTGCACTTCTGAATCCCGCTTGGCCTTTAGTTTGTAGGGATGTGTACGACTGATTGATACTTTGGACTGTTACCTCACCCAGTCCTAGAGGTTCAGAGTGGACTGCCATACAATAAAACTGAAAATGAAGACCGCAGTGTAAGCCTAGGTACAGAAACAGTGCTGAAATCCCTGCCTGTCTCCTTTGTTACTCTTCCCTTATCTTCTTCTTTCTGCTTCTTTCTGTTCTGTCCCAACTAGGCTTATTTTCCAGGTCCATTTTACCCCTCTCAGATGAACGCCTCCCCTGTACTGAAAGCCTCTGCACATAGAAAACCAGTCTCGGCAAGAAAGATGGACTATAAATACAATTTTTAAAAAAAAGAACGGTAAAGGGAGACGACGGGGTACAATTTTTCACCCGCCTATGCTGGCTTTCTAAGCACAGGGGAACATTTAAAAGCTAGTAACCATCATTTGCACTATGAAATGATGCAAAGGGATAGTGATGTAGCACATTGCATTGTTTATTGTACATATCTCCTCCCTTTTAACTACGATGACCTCTACCTTTGTAACCTCCTTCCTTCATTATGGTATGTCATGCCTTAGATGGGTTTTTGGTTGCGTTGTTTTTCCAGTTCTGTAAACCTAGTTCATTGTTTATTGGAGGTCATTGCTGTCTGATTGAGTTTGTTTTCATATTTTGTAATCTTCCTTGAGTCTCAGTGAGAAAGATAGGCTATAAATAAAGTTAATAATAATATAATAATGCATAATAATACATTCTTCCACTTCAGGGCTCCACCACCTCATTCTTCTTCTTGTGTTAACCCAGGCCTTAAGTTGAGTCAGCATGATATAGTGCTTACAGTACTGGACAAAGTCTAGCATTCTGTTTGTTTTGTCACAAGTATAAATTACTTTGCTTGTCCTCAGTGTGCCACCAATCAGTTTGATTGGGTAGATTCTTCCTTCCTCCCACCCCAACTTCCAATTCTCCTCTTACTCAAACATTCTGCCATCCCTCTGCAGCGGAAAGTTGAGAGCCGCCGCCAGCTCATCATCAGCGAGTTTGAGGAGATGCATCAGTTCCTGGAGGAGGAGCAGCAGATACTTCTGCTGCGGCTGGAGGATGAGGAGAAGGAGATCCTGCAGAAGTTGAAGGATAATGTGACCCAGCTGTCTGAGCAGCGGCTCTCCCTCAACAGCCTCATCACAGAGATTGAGGAGAAATGCTTGCAGTCTGGCATAGAGATGCTCAAGGTGAGGTATGCAGACACCTTGGTCTCCCTAGAGGGTGCTTCTTTCTTCCTCTGAAGAAACAATGCTTGGCACATCCCACACCCAGAGGCTTCCTCTCAAGAGAAGCTGCTTAGAAAGTCAAGGTTGATTTGGATGACTAGAGAGAGTTCACTTAC
Organism: Eublepharis macularius; assembly: GCF_028583425.1. Taxonomy (NCBI): domain Eukaryota; kingdom Metazoa; phylum Chordata; class Lepidosauria; order Squamata; family Eublepharidae; genus Eublepharis; species Eublepharis macularius. Next base: position 156,447,157 of record NC_072793.1, on the reverse strand, counting down.
CTCATCCAGTGGCTGAAACTCAAGAGGTGTTTAGTCTGGGGAGTAGGGGTGTGGAAAGGAACCTGTGGGGGCTTTCATTTCTAACCCTGATCATGTAACTTGAACACAAAGCTAAAACAATGGTTGAGAATTCAAACAGCATATTGGTCTTTAGAAGGTTGAGAGATCGGACATGTGGATGTTTCTTCTCTTATATGGTAGAAAGCTCTTTCAGATCTCTGGTACTGACTGCAGGAGGCAGTAATTTGAAGCATGATGACCAGTATGCCACTGATTGTGTAATTTGGTTTTGAATGTGACAACCAGGTCTGCTTCCGATTTTTGAGAATTTCAAGATTTTTCCAGTATTTCCGACAACTGAGATTGTCTGACCATTGGAGTCATGTAGGGAGATTAATTGGTTTGCACGATGTCCAGTATCTGAGTCCTTTCCATTCATTGCTTATAGAGTGTAGATTTCTCACTTGCAATTAGCCATTGCTTATACCTTGAAGCTAAGGTAGGGCTGTGGCTCAGTGGCAGAGCATCTGCCTTTTATGCAGAAGATCCCAGGTTCAATCACTAGCTTCTCCAGGTAAGAGGTTAAAAAGGTTATTTTAGTTAGTTGGATTTGGAATGTTCTTTATGTATACTGGGAAAAGGAGGGACTATAACCATGCTAAATAAGGATCTCAGGTAGCAGGGTTTAGGAAGGACCTCTGCTCAATATCCTGGAGAGCCACTGTCCATCAAAATAGACAATACTGAGCTAGATGGACAACTCACTTAACTCACTATAAGGTAGTTTCATATCAGTATATCTAATCCTCTTTGTGGCCAAATCTGTGGATACTTAAATCTGCAGACCAGGGTCATGAACAGAAAAAGCAGATCTTTTAATCCTCCAAAATAATAGAAGAAGCACCTGTAACTTTAAGAAACAAGCACCCTCAGAGGTCATTGCTAGGCAACCACAACAGTATTGCCAGTTGAAGTCTTGGTTTCTGCTGGAGAGAGAGGTAAGGGCCCGTTCCAGAGCTGCTTTGGTCTTTGAGGGAGGACTTATTGGGAACAGGCCTGCCAGCAACCACCAGGCAACTTGCCACTACCCAACTTGCATGACACATCCAGGCCCAGCTGCTCGCTACTGTTCAACCACATGAAAGTCAGTATGGTGTAGTGGTTACAGTTTCAGGATCTGGGAGATTCAGGTTAAAATCCGTATGCTGCTGTGGAATCTTGCTGGGTGAGCTTTGGCCAGTCATGCCTAACCTACCACTAACTGGGTTGCTATGAAGATAAAATGGAAGAGAATAATGTAAGCTGCATTGGTTGCCTATTGTGGAGGAAGGTGGGATATGAATGTAAATAATAAGTATAGCTGAAGATGTGGGGGCAGATAAAAAATAGGTTGACTGGTGAGTAGGAAGGAAAGAAGCAGGGAAAGATGTGGATGCAAAGGTTGCCAGGGTGAGGCAAAGAGGAAACAATGTGGGGAAGAAGATGCATATGAAAGTAAGGTGCCTTCCGCAAGTCCTTATGGGTTTTGCAATGTGCAGCTCCATAATAGAGGCTGCAAGAGTGGAGGGAAAGAGGGAAAGCTGAAGATGGAAGCAGAGGCAGGTAGGTTGGCTGCTGAGTGGGAGAGAGATGGAAGCAGGAAAGAGGGGAGAGGCTATGGGGGCTTTCAGGGAAGAGGAGGAAATAGTGTGGGGAGGGAAAATGAGATGCCCCTCACTTTGCTTGTGTTCATGTAAATGTGAGAAAGGGCAGGAAAAGTGGGTTGTGTTGGTTAAAGATAACACAGGTGAGATCCTCCTGACTTCACGTGCTAAATAGAATGGAAGGATAGCTTTGACACAGTGGGCGAGTTTCTTCATGATCAGATGAGTCCTGACCAGCCTTATTTCTTCTCCTTCTCATGCAGGATGTCAAGAACACTCTGGAAAGGTAAGGGCCAGATCCTGCTCTGTTCCTGCCAGCCTTTGGGCAGCTGCTTATTGTATCTTTGTTGGCGCATCCACCCAAAATGCCAATGGAAAGGTCACAGCAGTTGTTCTGGTGCCTAAAAGGCATTATGGTATATTTTATATTAAATTTAAATGGTTTAAATTTATACTCTTAAAAATGGGAAGGATGAAAATCCTGCACCAGTATAGGGCAAATTGTCCACGTAGAAAAGGTAACTGTTGCAGCTAATATGAATCATAAAACTCAAAGAAATAGAGGTGCTTGGTTTGAATGAAGGCCTAGCTGGGTCTCATGCATCATTCTGTCTCCCAACAGCGCCCTTGGAACTTCACTCTCAGGTTGTTCCTAGCTATTGTCTCTGAACATGTAGCTATCCTAGATTTGGAGGGTAATGAAATTGTCAAGCTCCTTTCTAAAGCCACCTAACTTAATAGCAGTGCATTGTTTATCCTGGTGGCTGAAGGGTGGAACATAAAGCTGCAAAGGGCTGTGAAGCCCTGATTGCTAGAAAATCCAGCCTACCTGTTCACCTTCCTTACTGACCTTCTGTGATTTCACCACCCCACATAGCTGACATAACTTTGAATTGCATGAGATCTGAATTTCTGGTGACCATGAAATGGAAGATGATTAGGGGACTTCTGTAGACATGACCGTACTCCCTTGCCTTTCTTCAATTGCCTTGCAGATGTGAGGAGGTCCAAGCCCAGGAGCCAACTCTGATTTCCATTGAGCTGGAAAAGAATTTCTGCAACTTCCCCAGGCAGTACTTCATCCTGCGCAAAATCATCAGAAGACTGACGGGTAAGTTAGTACAGCTGAGTGTTATTCCTAAGGAAGGAGGGAGAATGACCACTTTCCTTTTCACAGATTTGCTCCAATATCAAGAAAATCCTGTTCAAACTGAATTTGACAAATTGGTACAATCCAGGCAGTTTTGCTTAGTATATCTCCTCTACTCTAAAACAGATCGTTACAGACTTTAAAGCTTGTTGTCTGGAGAGGTGTGGTGGTATCAGGTGTAAACATGTGCAAAGAAAGTGGGAATTAAGGAGTCTGTGTTAGCGTATAGCAAAACTAGAGAAGGAATCTAGATAGCCCTGTAAGATGGAAGATCTTGTTTACTTATGTTTCATTTATTTAGAGTTTTTAAGAATTCTTTTAAAGAACCCAAAGATGAGGCACATCAGGCAATATTACAAGATCATGAAGTCACTATTTGTTGTCTCTTGTGGGATAGACTTTAGGACAAAAAGTCATTATTAGAAGTCTGCATGTATCAAAGGGATGTCACATCAGTTAAAAATGTAGTTTTGCCACCTTTAGAAGGTTGAAATCACACAGTACTATGAAACAGCAGACAATAGAGAACTGCTGTATTCATGACTGGGCCCCATCCTCTCGTTCGCTTTCCAAACTCTTTAGCTCTCTGTGTTTGCAGTACAGTTTTACAGGGGCTCTGCCCTTGCTTGCTACATAAACTAACCCCAAAAGCAGAGTTTGATCATATTTTTCTCCTATAATGATGAGCATTTTCATTAATGCTGCTGTTCCAGGCAGAAGGCCCATTTTCCTGTTATCTCATCCACCTGCTTCAGCCCATGTCCCAAGCTTGCTTCAGGCATGAGCCCTTCCTGATGGCCTTTTAATAACAGGTTCAGGCTGCTGAAACTCTTCTGGCCTAGTGAACCTTTGACGTGGCTGGACTCTTGACATCCCAGAAGAGTTACCTGCTCTATCCCCGGACAGAGATCCTGCCTCCCAGGTCTCACTGAGGTTAGAGTTCCTCCACGAGGCAAGGACTCCTCAGCCTTACTGACTACTCCTCAGCTTCCTACCTATGCCAGTCAGCTAATTCCTCCTGATGGGGCCTTTTTATCTCCTGGCCAGTCTCTTTTCCTGCCTCTCTCAAGTGGCTGATGAGGTGACATCTCTCAAGCAGAGGAAAGGTTTTCTCCACGGCGGGCTAGTGCTGGCTGTCAGTCCCCCTGTTGTTTCTTAGCCTATCCCATAGACCTTCTCTTCCCTCTGCCCTGCAGATGTACCTTTGCCTCCCTTAGGACAGTACCCGTGTGCCACCTCTTTCCCCTGGGCTTAGGGTGATCTGCAGCATGCCAGACCCACTTTGCCTCTTCTTCTCAAAGGACCAGGGCACTCCACCAACTTCTCCCCTGCTCCTGCTCCTTCCCTTCTGCTCCAAGTAGTAAGGCTTTGTTACATACTATGTTGATTATACTACCATCAGGAGCTAAAATCAATAGTTTTCTTCCATCTCCTGCTCCTGAACATCCCACATAAAGTTGCCTGTGTGCAAAGCAAGTGTTTTGCTAATCAAGAAAGAGAAGTGCATCCCTTTATTATTATAGATTTAATTCATTTATACCCCACCTTTCTTCCCATTGTGAATCTAAAGCAGCTTCCACCATTCTCTTCTCCATCTTCTTATCCTCACTACAACAACCCTGTGAGGTGAGTTAGGCTGGGAATGTGCGATTGGCCCAAGATCACTCAGCCTCTCCTTCATGAAGTTGTCTAGTCAGTCTTGAACGCCACTTAACCTGGGCTGGGATGCTCTGATTGCCTTCATTTTGGGCACTGGAGCTCCCACGACCGTTTTGATGCTGGTGGCCAACTTAGAGACTTCAGCTCTTCTTTTCTGATGAGATGTGCTTGCCGCAGACAGCCAGCCATCGCTGCTATTGCAGATAGCATGGCGGGGGGGGGGGGGGCGGTGTCTGGAGCCGGTCTGGGCCAGGATGTTCCCTGCATTTTTGACACTGCAATTTCCATGATTATCCTGACATTGGTGGCCACTTTTCAGTTGCCTAGGGTTTCTTGGATGAGTTACGCCTGGCACAAACAGAGAGCTTTAGCTTCCTTTGCAAATACATGGGGTGTGGGTAGGTCTGGAGGTAACTGCCTCGGCACTGCCAAGTCCCATCATCTTCCAGAAGGCGATGGCCAACTTTGAGTTTACTAGCTTTATTTTCATGTGAGTTATGCCTGCCACAAACAGGCGTAACTGGATGGGCAGGCAGGCACATCCCTTTATTAATATACATGTCTAGAACAATCATTCCAATATTCTGCAACTATGGATAATTTTTTCCAGAAAACTGTTATAGTTCTGTCTGCCTTCTAGCATTCAAATCTGTGTATTTCCCCCTTACATTTTCCTAAGAGTGATGTTAGTTAGGTGAAGTCAGTATCCATTTTCTCCAGCATTCTGTCTCTATTAGTGGCCTGCTATATGAATATAGAACCCTATAAACATAGGATATAAAAGTGATAGCCATCCCCTGTTTTTTCTTCTCCCTAGCATATGGTATTCCTGCTTAGTGGCCATGGCTAATTAGCCTTCAACGGACGTACTCTTAAACACCATGTTAAGCCCGTGATCAGCACTAGGTCTTGTGATCTGCTGAGTTGTGTCTGTCACCTCTCCATTTGAAGCAGGAAATCCCTTTACTACAGTACTGACAAAAAAAAAGAGATTATTAGCTATTTTATTACAAGCCTGCAATGAATAAAATCCAAAATTCATAAGAAGAATGTGCTGTTCCGGCAGTTGGACATTACCACTCCGGTTAAGCTATTTGTGGTGGAATCACCAACGACTGTGCCAAAATGATGCACTTAATTTATATTATTTAGGATAAAATGCCTATAGTGACTGGGCCCTGTGTAAAGATTGATAAGTTTTGGTATTGACCTTGCATATCGAAGAGCTGAGTTAAAGTATTGATTTCTTTTTTATCTGTGTAGGTGTGGAAAGCCAGGGTAAGGAATCCAATGCCAAGTTTAATCTGTCCTGATCCAGTTCGAGCCATGAAGAGTCCTCCTCTTTAGAATAATTAACTAATGTCAGTAAGAGAGAAGCATGGTAATGCAGAATGACAATTAGGGGTAGTTATGCCTGGCTCTTTTCTGGGCCAGTTAGCATAGAAACGGTCCTCCACACTATGCAACCCTCCTGAGGTTGGGGACCCATTTGCACATGTGGATTTAGCCTTTGTCGATACAGCCGGACCTGCCCAGCAGTGGTTGCCATGATCAGTGCAGCTCGGCTGTACTCACAGGAGTTACTTCCTGTCTGTGCCTTTAGCAGTCTTCATTAGAATTGGTTGAGAGATGTCTTAAAGACAGGAGAGAAGGAGTGTGTTTACAATCAAGAGGGGACATAATGGGACAAATATCCATTGTGTATTAGGATTATTTAATTATTTAGATATTTATATCCCAATGTAGCTTACAGTGTTAATCTCTCCTCCTCCCCCTCCGTTCTGTCCTCACAACAACCCTGGCCCAAGGTCACCCAGTGAGCTTCCACGGCAGAGTGAGGATGCAAATCTGGGTTCCTAGTCTGACGCCCCAACCACTACACCACGTTGCGTGTAAGAGATTTTGTGCCTGTATGTCCACAGGCCTGTTGGTTGGGCTGTCGAGTGTGCATGTGAACCTTTTGAAAGGTATCCTTAGATACCTTGGGCACTTCATGGTTTCAGCAGAGTTGCTCACTCCTTGCGGTGATAGTTGACTGCTCTCTTCAGAGAGCTGTGTCCGAAGACCCATGCTCTCGTGCATCTGCTTCTGGTGAGCAGCAAGAGGTTTCCTGCCAGTAGCACCACTGCTGATACTGGGCTCAGAACAGCAGTTAGCTGTTGGTCCCGGCAGCTCATGTACAGCTTTCTTAACATTTTGCTGGACCAGAAGTGTTTGTAGGTGCCAGGAAGAACACTAAGGTTTAGCCTTCTTCTTAAACTAGTGCTCGCATCTCCTGCTTCTAACCAAGCGAGTTCAAAGCTTGGCAGAATTTTTTAAAAACAAAATTTGAGATTCCCAACATACTGAAAAGATCCCATTGACTTTACTAAACTGGCTTCTGATTTCATATTCTCAAGCCCTGTAAAAAGAGACATGGGAAACTGGAGGACACTTGTGAAGAGGAGGATCATGGGGTTGTAGTAGGCTAGTTTACGAATACTAGTGTTGGAGATCCTGAGTTATACTGGGCAATGAACGGGGTGGCTGGAGAATCTCAGCCCCTAAAATCACTGTCTGTTACCATCTTGGTTAAAGTAGTACGTGTTCAGTAGCTTTTTTGTGTGAATGTTCACACCTAAAACTTTGATACCCATGGTAGTAGAAGTGTAAAGGTTTCTTTTAAACATTTTGAATTTTTGATGTTCATGGACAGAGCGGCAATGAGCTAGGGAAGAGATCTAAAGCTTGAGGGTTAGAGGAAAATACCTTTAAGAGAAAGCTTTTGAATCGTGGAGAAGGCAATCTGGTACAAAGGCAGTTTTAGGTGAGTAGCCTTGTTGGTCTGCAGTAGAACAGCATGATTTGAGTCCAGTGGCACCTTAGAGACCAGCAAGACTTTCAGGGTATGAGTTTTCAGGAGTCAGAGCTGCCTTCTTCAGATACAAGAATCTGAAGAAGGAAGCTCTGCCTCTCGAAAGCTCATACCCTGAAAATCTTTTTGGTCTCTAAGGTGCCACTGGACTGAAATCCTGCTGCTGTAATACAAAGGCAGGAGAGGATATAGTCGTCTCGTGGTTAGAACAGAGCACAGACAAATCTCTCTCTTTCTGTCTAGGAGATTTGACCCTTGACCCTGAAACAGCCCATCCCAACCTCCTACTCTCTGAGGACCGCAAGAGCGTCAAGTTTGTGGAGCAGCGTTTGCGAGATCTGCCGGACAGTCCAAGGCGTTTCAGTGTGTACCCTTGCGTCTTGGCTACGGATGGCTTCACCTCAGGCCGGCACTACTGGGAGGTAGAAGTGGGTGAAAAGACCCACTGGGCTTTGGGGGTTTGCAACGACTCTGTAAGCCGCAAAGGGGAGACAACTCCTCTGCCGGAGACTGGCTACTGGCGAGTGAGGCTGTTTAATGGGGACAAATATGCAGCCACCACCACCCCGTTCACTCCACTCAACATCACCATAAAACCCAAGCGAGTAGGCGTCTTCCTGGACTATGAGGCTGGAAAGCTGTCGTTCTACAATGTGACAGACCGCTCCCATATCTATACGTTTACTGACACTTTCACTGAGAAACTTTGGCCTCTGTTCTATCCAGGGATCCGTGCTGGCCGCAAGAATGCAGCCCCTCTCATCATTCGGCCTCCCACGGACTGGGAGTGACAACAAAAACAAGCTACACCCTTGGAGGATTAGCCCTGGCTTCGCCACTTCAAAAGGATAGGAGAGGGAAACGGCAGCTTGGGGTCCCGACAGCGCCACCTCAGCAGGCAAATACAAAAATAGCACCAGAGGGAAATAGGGAGGGGTGTGTTCTCCAAAAAAAAAATTGCATTTTAGACATCATATACCATTAAAAGAATGATGGTAAGTATAGGAAGAGACTGTCGTTGGACAAAAAATAGGCATCTGAAATAGTAATGCCTTGGAGAGCCAGTTAAGTGTTTGTTTCCTTCTCCATCCCCGAATCGCTACAGAGGAGACAACAGTGCTCCAACATAATCTTATATTAGGCAAAAGGTCACACTGCACTAGCTGTGGGCAGAACTGGTGAGAAATTGTGTGGGTCAAAAGGTCTGGTACTCTGTGCACTCTGGTAAAAACGGAAGGAGCACCCTGCAGCATGGGGAATGTGAAATGATCCCTTCGTGGAAGGATTAGGTAAATCAAGGAGTCTTGTGCACATACAAAGCAGAAAACAGCCTTCCATTTTCCAGGTTTTATTTTTGTTGACAGCTTAAAGTGTACATAAACCTCCCATCCTGTCCTCTTGGTAGGGTGCTGTGGTGTGTGGGTGGGAGCAATCAAAATGGCTCAGGAATAGGCCGGTGCCTTCTCTTTTGGTACAGCCATGCTCACTTCGGGAGGTCATCTTTGCAGGACCACTCAGTTCCATCCGCTGCTTGTGGTTGCCGTTGCCCTTCTGGTTTGGACTGCCGAGATGGGAAAAGCTGAATTAGTGCTCCAGTCTCTTCTTTCCCCACCTCACCCGGGAAGGGAGAGCTCCCCGGTCGTAGTCCTGGACAAACGGGTCTTGAGACCCTCCACATGACCATGATTGTATCTGAAAGGCCAACACTCTCAACCTCCCAGCTGGTAGCGGTGGATGCTTTAGTTTTGCCCACGGCAGTTTCCTGCTCATGGAGACTGGGCCATCTGACCTCAGGCGACCATCACAGACTGCCTCAGTGATGAGTTTGGCAGTGCCCAGCACTGTCGCTTCCGCTTGTGGGCAGTGAGGCAAAGTACCACTACCTGGCATTTACCACAATCAGGGAGCCCCCAAGGGCCCGAGTGGGGCATGAATGTCTTCCAGTAGTTCACTTGAATGAAGAGAGAGGCTCCTCTCCAGACCCCTTTCTTTGGAAGTTCACTTCTGTGGCATGTTTTACATTGAAAAGTGTGTGTGTGATGTACATGCATGCATGATGCTTTTCATGTAATCCCCCTCCCCACAGTGTGCACACTCACCCGTTTTGGTGATGGGGGGCGCAGCAAAGTAGGCTAAAAAACTGCCAATTCATAGTGAAGGTAGATGCGATTAGGTGCATGTTGGTATGTCCACATGCTGCCTCTGTCACCCCTGCTTTACTGGAATTGTCTTAGGAAGAAGCCTGTTTGTGCTTTAAAACTGTTGGAACCTGAAGATCAGGGAAATAAGCAGCTGCAAAGTGGTAGAGGCAAAAGAGGTAAGTGAGTGCTGTGTTCATTTTCATGGACCCTCAGTTTCCTCCTCCTCTCTTTGAGCCCTTAAAATTTGAAACATCTTTACAGGTGCTATCTGAACAGGTTAATTGGCCAATTACGAATAAAGTTATTTTTCATTTGAAGAAAGTTGAAATGGAAGTAAAACAAGATGTTAGCAAAGATGTTCAAGAATTGACTGCAAAAGAACCCCTGGGATTTCCCATCTTCTTACAAGAAAGTTACGCTAATCTTTCAAGAGAGTGAGAGATCCTGGCTATGGGGAGTCGAGTTGGAGAATGGATCAGACTTCTGCATGTGTTCAGGTCAATTTTTAAATGTTCAGAGTTCTTTCTCTTTCAAAGCTGAGCTTGTCTTTATGGGTGTTAATCCACAGATAGTGGCAAAACGGGATTCTCTCTGCTGTTGGGTTGTAGCCATTTTAGGGGCATAGTATGCTGTACTGCTGTTAAGCCATAGAGCGGGTCCTGTTTCTTGATGGTCCTGGGTGGGGGTTGGGTTGGCTTTGGAGGATTCTTGACTTTCAGTGGTTTGGCAGCACATTAAGAGTGAGTACCTGTGATTTGAAGGGAGGAGGAATATCAAAATCCGTGGGGTGAATGTTAACGCAGAACCGTCTTCCCTCCCTCAGCCCTGGGAGTCCTGCATAGAGGCGTGCTCTGTACATTGGAGATTCGACTCTTTGCTGATGGCAAGTAGAACATGGAGGGATTCCCCCCAGGCTTCTTCACTAGATGAAGAGGAGTTAGTTCAAAAATCATTATGAGTCGTATGTGCATGTGTGATTAGAATGCAAAAAAAAAATAGTGAATGAGAGAGTGTAAATTGCAGAGCTACCTCTGAGCATGGCAAGAAACAGAACCCGAAAGGATCCCTTCAGTTCCTACAGGGAACAGAATTTCTAGTTCAGCTGCAGTTTAGCTTAACAGGCTCCTTCCTTCCACTGATCTCTCGCCTGAATTCCTGTGAGCTGAGGGAAGCCAGGGAAGGAGACAAATGAAATAAAAGTGTGGCTACTTGGAAACTTTGAGCATGAGCGGCTGGCGTATTGGCAGTTCTTTGGCACCCACGGCTTAGTGTAAGAAATTTATGTTGTGGCTTGTAAAGTTATTAATAAAACTCTGTTTTATTGGCTAGCAGAGCACTTTTGACTTTCTCATGGTATATTCTGCAAGGGGGGGGTGAGGTTGCAGAGTTAAAATTACTACGAGCCAAAATTACTGTGGTCCCTGGAAGTGTGTTAGATGCCAGGGCTTTAGTAGCACTGCCCAAATTTGGTCCACGTAGGTAAGGGTGAAAATTGGCAAGATCAAGTCATATTTAGCTTCAGAAAAACATATGTTGAAGAATGAAAGGATTTGTTCCAAAGAAGCTGGAAAGTCAAAGGTGTAGGGGGAGATCAAATGCCTTCAGGAAAGTTTGGAGATTATTTTTTAAGTGTAGAAATGTCCTAAATTATTCAAAGGGGAAGCCATTACAGTTTTGGAAGTAAGGATAAAAAGGCTTTCTTTTGAAAAGAAATGTCTTACCTACATGAAGAAAACGGGGGTTATTTATTTGGAGTATTTTAACTCACCTTTCTCCAAAACCAAACTTAAGGCAGATTACAATGATGCTGAAGCATATCAACCTGCCTGAAGACAATGAAAAGGCTACATAACTCCTCAGACAAATTAGGCCTCTGTGTCAAAAACCCTCCTGAACAGTTGCGCTTGGCCTAGTTTGTGGAACCTCAGTCAGTAATAGGGGCCACAACTCCGAATGCTCACTGTGTAGCAATGTCCACTCGCACAGTCCCACAGTTCAAAACAGTAGGCGCTGCTCTGAGGAAGTAAAATTGTGGCATAATAGGAGAGGCAGTCCTGCAAGAACATAAATCGGCAGGTAGTCGTCCCCAAAGAAATCTGCAGAGCACATTGCCAAAGATACAAAGATTTTTAAAATACTTCAAAAGCAGGAAACTGGCCCAAAGGCAGAGTTCAAAACTCTAGAAGCAGCAATGGAGCAGAAGAAGGCAAAAGGAAAACAGAATGACTTTTTTTGCCACAGGATACTGTTAACAGTGCTAAAAGCATTGTACCGTTTTTCTGGCAGCACATCTGAAGAATGTGGTCAAATAGAGATGAGAAAATATGAAATCTGATAAGACAGATTTGAAAGTAACATTGGTGGGGGGTGTGTGTGTGGAATTAAGAACCCAAATGTGAAATCGTTAAACTATTAAATACATTGCATCATGAAAATTACCTCATTACTATGCAGATAAGGGGGAGTCTTGAAGATAACCACTCTCAATCATGCCCTGCCAGGGAGGTGCTCACAGGGATCTCCATCTAGCAGTTGCCGCAGCTACTCTGTGCCCTCCGGCTGCTACTGGCCGGCTTCCCCACAGTGGGGTGGAAGAGCCACTCACTACACCCAAAAAGCTCCTCCAGGGATGGCAGGTGAGGAGGATGGGAGTGGAAGGCTATTTGAGCTCAGGCAGCTCACAGCCTACCTGGGCCAGTCTAACTGGGACTGTTAACCCAGTAAGTACTGACAAAGAGTTGGAGTCTGCTTGCATCACTACACACACGCTCCATGTGGAATACCCCAGACTGGTATTCCACATGGAAGCATTGATCCGGGTTGGGGGGGCGGGCTTAGCCCTCCCACCACCTTTTCCTTTCCTTCAGTACTCTATTGGTTAACCGTCTCAGTCGGAACAAGGGATTGCAGGCAGCCAGTTGCCCAGTCCCCCATTTTCCCCAATGAAGAGAACTCCACTGTGACCTCCCCCCTCTGAGAGTCCCCTGGGGACAGACGTTTTCCCATCCAGTGTGCATGTGCATGCAGCACAGGGACCAACTGATCCCGTAAACATCTTTGCCCCTTGGATGTGACAGCCATCTGCCTAGCTTCTCAGACCCCGGCAGTGCAGACGGAGGGTTGATAGCCTCCCCACATGCACGCACACACATGGGTGAGACCCCATATCCCACCCTGTTTACCACACTGTTGGGGGGGGGGGTCAGGCAAGACAGAGGGAGCATGCAGCAGCAGCCCCCACATAATCAACGGACGCCACTCCGTCCAGGGGCCGAGCCACTCAATAGGGTAGAGACACCTGGTGTATCCTTGGGGCCCTGCTTCCCTGGCAGCCCAGGGCCAGGGACCATCCCCAGGGATGTGCTGTGGGGCTGCCCCAAGAGGGAGTGGATGGGGGAGCTGCTATCAGCCACAGGCAAACGTAAAACACAAACCGGAGAACAACACCAACAATGAAAAATATATATATAATTTATACAAAAGTGCAATAGTGTGTAGACAGTTTACAAAAATTCATAAATACAACAAGGAGGTCTATCGCCAAGGATGATTACAAAAATTCAAACATATACAGTGATAGGCTCAACTGGAGGTGGAGAGTGCAAACAGAGGAAAAACAGTCCATGTGTTTGTAGATGGAATCAGAAAGACATAACTAGCCGACGGGCTTCAGCTTTCCAATTCCCGTTTCGGATCTTCTTCTTCCAGGGCTAGTATTTATGGGTATCCTTTGCCATCTCTCCTCACACACCCGAAACAGGTCTGAGCACCAAATAATCGACAGATCAAATGGGTAGTTTCCATGTCATTTAATATATCCTGTCAAATTGCTTATGTTTCATTTCAGCCTTGTTTTCAGCTCCATATTTGGATTTTTGCTTGTTTTTCAAATTTCTGCAATCCATCCATACTCTGTGGCATTGTTTATTGAATGTCCCAGCTGTTGTTCATATTGACTTACCCAGTGTAATCTACCTTGAGTCTCTATGAGAAGGTGGACTATAAGAAACAAAATAAAAATGACAGAATAAAAAGTGCGCAATTTGAAAGCTTCGGCGTAGGAAGCCGTGCAGCCTCCCTGCGCCCGGATCAGAGAGACTTGGTCATGCCAGCAGGTTTCCTCCTTGGCAGAGTCTCTTGGGTCTCTGCAGGGGTTGAAAAAGAGGTGGAGTCACATCTGCCTGCCTGCTTCTGGGTTCAGCTGCTTCTGGGGCTGGGACCACGATATCTCCAAGCCTTTTCACAGCAAGCAGCAACAGAGTGAGGTAGGGACCTGGTATTCTGCTTCCCGGTGTTTCTGGTTGTGCACACATGCACTTTTTTAAAACCCTGTTTATGGGATCCCCCCCCCCTCCATGGGGGTCTTGTGAGAAATTCAGATTTCCCCCCTTCTCCCAGGGATTTTATGTATTCATTTATTCAAATATTTATATACTGCCTTTTCTACACACATCTTTTTCTCTTTCATGTCTAGCTTTCTTGTCCAGCTTTCTTTATCCACCCATAGGCAGTAGTAGATTTAATGATTCTTTCTGAATTCAGAAATATCCTCTCTGAACTAATCCGTGATTGCAAGAGAGTCTCTTACAAAGTGACCAGGTAATTTAAGTGGATGGATGTTCCCACTGGACTTGTAGTATGTCTTTTCCCTGGCCAGATGTTTCTTTCTGTGCTCATGACCATGTTTGGAGTCACATTAAATGGTATCTCAAGATAACCCCAGGGCCGGATTAAGACATGCTAAGGCCCTAAACTATGTGAAGTTTGAAGCTGCATACCATCACCAAGCATGGTAATTTAGTAACTTCTAGTATTTTTTTTATTCAGAGTCCCCTCATAATCTGAAGGCTGAAGCTCTCATCTATATTTTACAAAGCCTGTGCATAAATCTATCTCTGGATAACACCTCCACATCTGTTGAGCCTTTTTTAGAGTCTCTTTATATCAAGTGTTGGGAGAAGCAATGTTAGCCAGAAAGCTTAGTTTTGAAAGACAGAGCCGGCGGAGATCGTGCCGGAGGGGACAGACTCTCTCACAGCTCTCCTCTGCCTCTGGCATGCTAGACTGTCTCCTTTTCCAAAGCTTTTACCCTGCCACCCTTGCTGCTTAAAACTTTGAATTAACTGAGCCTCAGCAGGGCAAAGGCTCCAGAAGGGGAGGCGGCAGAGGGCTGTGAGAGAATCCATCCCCTCTGGAGCGATCTCTGCCTGCTCTGTCATTTAAAACTATGCTTCCCTGCTAACATTGCATCTCGCAACACATGAAGAACACATCTCAAAAGTATTATGTAGAGAGAGAAAGACTCATGTATAATACTCAGTCACACTGTTTCCTGTTATAGAAGGCCTAGAATGCAGTGAGTGCCTCCTCATGGTCTACAATGTTGGGTGTCTCCGTGGTTTGGGCAAATGTACCACCAAAGACAGGCAGCCATGCATGGCTATCACCATCAGTCACAGTAAGCGGCATTTTGGGGCTGTTTGTCTGGTATCTAATGAAGTGAACTTTGATTCCTGAAGGCAAATACCCTGGAAAATTTGGGTGGTCTTTAAGATGCTACTGGACTCAATTTCCCCCTACTTACTACTGTCTAACATGGCTACCCACTTGAACCTAAGTGGCACTCTTACAATTCTATTCAGTGCAGATCCTGACTGCTGCAGGTTTGGGAGAAGTTTGAGAAAGCCAAGATTCAGAAGCGTGCAAACTAAATTGCATTTAAATAAACCATAGAGATAATCTGGTCATCTAAATGCTAATCCATGTAATTGAGACCCAGTGTGGTGTAGGGATGAGAAAGTTTCTGCTATGCAAGCTCGCTGGGTGACCTTGGACCAGTCACATACTCTCAGCCTATTCTACCTCAGAGGGTTGTTGTGAGGATAAAATCATAGAATCATAGGGTTGGAAGGGACCTCGAGGGTCATCTAGTCCAACCCCCTGCACAATGCAGGAACTTCACAAATACCTCCCCCCTCCAAAATGGAGGAAAGGAGAGTGTTGTAAGCTACTTTCAGTCCCCATTGACAAGGAAGGTGGGGTATAAATGAAGTGAATAAAGAAATGTTTTACTTGGCTCTTTTGTGCTCTTCCCTAACAAAGTGCAAGAAAAGGGATCTAACTCAATAATAGTAACCTCCAGTGACTGCAGAGAGTTCAGGCCAGGCAGAGGTGCACAGCTTTGCTGGGACACACCCATGACTGAAAACTTGAGAGTGCTCCATAAATAACTGCTCCAAGAGGACCAAAGCTCTGATTCACTGTGCAGTGGTTTGAAGAAAGATGGAAGAAGCACAGAGGAAGAAGGGTGGCAGCCATGGGGGAAGGCATATTGCATGAAGATTGAATCCCAGAGACACAGTGAGAGTGTCTCTGGGATTCAACTCAAACACTTCAGCCCAGTCTGGATGCTTGGTGAGATCTGTCCTTCACAGACTCTGAGAAGTAACAGTTTTCTACAGCCACAGAAACCACTCCAAATAAAAAGCTCACATTTGACGATATTCATGCTTCACCCAGCTGCTTTTTCTTCCATTTCTCAGGTTGTCTCCCCCTCACATTCCTTCCTTCAAGATACTTCACTTTCTCTCCTTCGGGGATCCCACCACCCTCCGATTGTCCTGTTGCAACTTATGCCACAACACATGCATGCATAAATACAGACATGGCCTGATTTGACAATAATACTGCAGTGATCATAGTAGAAGTCTCTCAAAGGAATACTTCAGTACAGAGGTCTCGTCAACCCTCAAAGTGGGCAAAAACCTCCAAAGGGGTGTGTGTGTGTCTTCCTTTGCAACTTACCCAGCCCTTTAGGAGGATCAATCAGGCACAAGGAAGTTCTTTTCCTCCCTTCAGAACTAACTCCCACCAAAGGAAGTTTAAGTTGCAGACCACTTACTAACTTGAAAAGATCTGTTGTAGAAGGAATTGTTTGCTGAGGTGGAGTTTCCTCTCAACAAATACAAGACCCGACCACTGGCAAGCCCCTATCTCCCGGGCTCCCCAATCACCCATATGCATTTGCTCATACATGACAACTTTCTGTTTACCTAATTGTTGAACTGAATGGCACATGCTTACAGAATTCCCTTCCAAAGGACATCCACTTGCCATCTTCTTTGTTGTAATTTAGACACTAGTGTAGGGTAGCCAGCAGCCTGTTGGGGCCTGATGTTCTCCCAAGAATCAGGACTGATGGCCACATTACAGAGATCAGTTCCCGTGGAGAAACTGGTGGCTTCAGAGGGCAGACCCTATGGTGGTCCTATAAATTCTAGATAAAATCCATCCCCAAATTTTCCCCTCCCAAAGCACCACTCCCAAATCTTCAGGAATTTCCCACGCTAGAATTGGGAACCCTAGCACCAGGCAAAGTCTATCCTATTTGTTACACATCCCTTCTTTGCTAGGCAGTTAGCTGTCTTCATTGCCAAATTGTCTTACTATGCAGTAATTTCTCTTAGTGTTCAGCTGAACTCTGCTCTCCTGTAACCTAGCCTTGCCATTCGGAACAGCAGGGAACCGGTCTTTCCTCAGTAAGGCACCCCACTTAGGCACTTTAGAGAGGCTTTCTGCAACAAAAAACTGAGCATCACCTGCTAAGGAAAGGCAGATGGAAGTAGAGGGTCCAAATCGGGCCCCTAGCAGAACCAGAAGATCTGAGCAGAAACAGAAGCCTGCCAATCCACCTGTACTCATGAATATGCATTATTTGGTGTACTTTGTTCTTTGTTCCCTGTTCAACATTTGTTCTGCACTGAGGCATTAGAAGCTTAGCGGAGGTGGGTAGAACCAAAAGGTCAAGTTGAATTCATCATGAATACTGATGGAATGGGGAGTCTGGCATTATGAACACAATATGCTTTTCAGGCCATTAACCAGCTGAAAACATGGGGCTGGCTCCAACAGTCTATCTTCTGAAGAAGTGTAGATTTTTTGCCATTTTCTCCTTCCCCCAGCAGCCCCCTCCTAAACTCTTGTGGTTGAGTCCAATGGCACCCTAGAGACCAGCAAGATCTTCAGGGTATAAGCTTTCATGAGTCAAAGCTCCCTTTTTTCAGATACCAGATATTTGAAGAAGGGAGCTTTGACTATTGAAAACTTATACCATAAAAATCTTGTTGGTCTCTAAGGTGCCACTGGACTCAAATCCAGCTCTTCTACTGCAGACTAACATGGCTACCTACCATGAAAATATCCCAGAATTATTATTTTGGGGAAAGTGATTGAAGAATTTAGACAAAGGTGGATCTGTATTACAAGTTGTGCTGCTAAATTTGAACAAAAATTAGTTCACACTAGAACTGAGTGTGAGCAGTGCTGTGGCCAAGTTTACAGATAATACCAAATTACTCAGGATGATGAAACTAAAGCAGACTGTGGAGATAATCAAAAGGATCTTTCCAAAATGAGTGAATGGGCAACAACTTGGCAAACAAGGTTCAGAATAAATAAGTCTAAAGTGATGTGGAGGGGGGCAAAAAAATCTCAATTTCACATCACCTCACAGGGTGATTATTGTTGTGGGGATAATAATGACATACTTTGTAAACTGCTCTGAGTGGGATTAAGTTGTCCTGAAGGGCGGTATATAAATCGAATGTTATTGTTACTGTTATTATTAATGGCATGGAAAGGTGAGCTGGCAGAGCAACCTTAAGCAGGCTTACACCCTTATAAACTTATTCATTTCAATGTACTTGTATTGCTTAATTTTGGCAGGATCATGCCTAGCCTTTCTCAGCACTATAACAATGGGGACTATATTACACCAGAAAAAGAACAGCAACAGTGGCACTAGGTGTTCTCTTGGCAAACACGCCGTCCCAACCTGCAACCAAGCCCCACTCAAGAAAAATAATCTCAGGGGCGACCGCTTAGAGGATAGCTGGTTTATTAATACTGTATGAAAAATGACTGCTTATCATAACTGTTTCCTCCCACACATATATGCTTTGATTTGAAAATAATTTCTGGTTCCCCCACCCCCTGCTTTAGCTCAAGCCATTCACATTCATTTGCATCTAGTCAAAATGTTCTGCAAAATGAAGATCACATCGACTCAATCCCGACAGCATCCACTAGACATAAATTAGCATAACCAAAAAGATGTGCTTTATAAAGAGCCATAGTTAATCATTCCCCATTGAGAATAAGAAGACTCTGGCATGGCCGAGGCTCTCCTCTTTGCTGCCTCTGCGCTGCTCTGCCTGGCACTGGGACGTAAGTTCTAGCTGCAATTAGGGTTTATATTTATGATTTGTAACAATGGGTAATTTCTAGGGTTGTGCATTTAGATCATGAATAATCAAAGTCAGATCCAAACAAATAACCTCTGAAGGGTAACTGTGTGTGTAAAGTGCTATCAAGTCACTGCTGATTTATGGTAACCTCTAACACAGTGACCTTCACAGCTGAGTAAGAATTTGTATTGTGGTCTCCCCAATCAAAATGGAGAGTTTGTGATGAGGAATTGTTGCAAACAACACATAAAGGTCAAGAACCATGTCTATTTATTTGCTTACCTTATTTATAGTTCATTTTTCTCACTGAGACTCTAGGCAAGTGCCAAAATTCAAAACAATGCAATTGGAAGCATCTAAGACATATAATAAACAGTATAAAACAACTAGGTTACCAAGTCAGAAAACAATACATAAAACAGTATATGGCATGATATATATGGAATGCAAAAGAAAAGAAAACAATGTGGTAAAAACAGGATAATGCATACAATAAGCCAACTCATAAATGACAGCACTTGTCCCAGATTGGTGTAGTGGCTAAGAGTGTGGGATTCTAATCTGGAGAGCCAGGTTTGATTCCCCACTCCTCCACTTGAAGCCATCTGAGTGACCTTGGGCTAGTCACAGCTCTTTGGAGCTTGCTCAGCCCCACCCATTTCACAGGGTGATTACTGTTGTGGGGATAATAATAGCATGCTTTGTAAACCACTCTGAGTGAGCATTAAGTTGTCCTGAAGGGCGGTATATAAATCGAACGTTGTTGTTAAAACCATCTATTGAAACTATACCATTTTCCTACAGCCTTGTTTTCTTTCTGATCAATTCCATTTTATACAGTCTGAGAAACAATAGTATGGGATCCATCCTGACCTCCTCAGGCAAGTCATTACACAAGGAAAAGCCACAACAGAAAATGCTTGGGTATGTGTATAGTGACACTAAGCAACATTGGATGATTCACACATTCGTAGATTAAGCGCATTTTTCTGTGATTTGGATATAACGGATAGACCTTGGAGGAAATTCCTCCAGCCTAAGGTGACTTCTTCCAGCCTCAAAACATATGATAAGGATTTTAACCAAGGTAGGCTGGATACAATATAATCTAGACTAATGATAGGTAGCTTTGGACCAAAGCCATGAGGGCCGTATCAAATCAGTACAAGAAAAAACGTTTTAAAGTAAAAATGAAGGAAACATTTCCCACTTAAGCGTTAAGTGTCTTTGGCATTTTGTATGGGATTTCCCTGCTAGAATTTAGTGCATGTGCTCCATCACTGTGAAACCCACTTTAGGGTTCCCCACTCCCTGTGTCTGTGAAGGGCTCAGACTGAGAGGTAAATTACATTTCCAGTTCCTGACTATGAACAGGAGACCAGAGCAGCCTCCTAAGAATATAGAAATTGCCCACCATATATCTCTCCTCCAACCTGAGAGCTAAGTTACAAGAGACAAATTACACGAGGAGGAGCACATGAAGGGAGTCGCAATGTTAGCCAAGAAGCTGAGTTTTAAAAGAGATCAGAAGGCTTTGTCAATTTCCCCTCTTTACAGAGCCAGGGTAATCACTGCTTAGTGGGTTTGTTAATTTCCTTTTTGCCTCAAGAGGGCTCTGTCAGTTTCACCTCCCCTTCTAAGAGGCTAGGAGGAAATAAAACTTTCTGGATCTCCCTGGCTCTGTAGAGAGGGAAAATTGACAAAGCCTTCCAAGGTCTTTTAAAACTCAGCTTCTCGGCTAACATTGCGACTCCTTTCACGTGCTCCTCCTTGTGTAATTCATCTCTTGTAGCTTGGCTCTCTGAGATCTCCCCGTAACAGAAAAAACTCTCCTTATTGCTGAGAACATTGTTTTGTAAATCTTTTCATGCTTACTTTAACTTCCAGGCGGTATGGTTGTAATATACTCTATGTGCGGGGTACGCTTGAAGGCAACTGGAAAACTTCACTTAGTATAAAAGGCAGCCACTTGAGGGTGGGTGGCATACAAATAATCAAACACATTTTGACGTGGCTTCACAGGCTTCTAGTATGCTTCTGAGTTTAAACAATTTTATTTATTTTTATTGCCGTCATTTATGGCCTATTTCTCTTACTGAGACTTTATTTATTTATTTATTTATTTATTTTTATTTATTTATTTATAGTCTGCCTTTCTCACTGAGACTCAAGGCAGATTACACAGTGTGAGATTCGTACAGTCAGTATCCAGGACATTTCCATAAACAATACCATAGGGTAAATAAGCACACGTTTATAAAAGACATAACATTAGCAAGAATCCAATACAGAATTGAAGAAATGCTGAAACAGAACATAAGCAATTCTAGGACTGACATTAGACAACATGAAGCACAGGTAGCACTACAAAACAAAACAAAAAACCAAGCAGTTCAGTCCAGTAGATCCATGCCACAGCCATAAAATACACAAATAGTTTACGCCTCCCCACCCACAGAGTATTTTCTTTTTGCCCAGGCTGTCCTCAAAGCTCTTCAGAACAACTCCGTCTTACAGCTTCACCAGAAAGGCGAAAGCCCCTGTAACCTCTTCTGGGGGGTTGTTCCATAGACATGAGGCAGCCACTAAACAGACTCACCCTAGACCGGTGCCTTAGACTGACTAAATGTTGTTAGTCTTGACGGGGGCCACTGGATTTTTGTTTTTATTTTGGGCCCGCTCCAATTTGGTGCTGGTGCCATTCCCTCTATCTGGCAGGAATGGACATTATCTTTAAGAGTGTGTATATTTTCAGTGGTAGACCCAGATCTATAGATTGGATTGCCAGAAGAAGTCTGGAAGATGCTTTTGTTACAGGTATTTCAGATGGCTGGCAACTCTCCTTTGCTAGTGTACATCTTTTACTGATGGTTCGACAAACTCTGCAGAGATATTGGTTGTGTTTTCAGATTTTTGTTACTGATCAATTGTACAGGGTGTCCTATTTTTAATAAATGAAACAAACTGATCTGATCCCAAAGTAACCAACACAGATGAGATCCAAAAGGGCTATGGTGTAGTGGAAATGTGCACACACAGCTAAAGCTACCAATGCCATTACCATCCCGTAGCCCTGCCTGAAACCCAACTGAAAGGAGTGTAGAATTGGTGAAGTGTAGAATGTGAAGTTGCTGTGCCAACACTCTCTCAATTATCTTGCCCACAAAGGGAAGATTAGAGCCTGGATGGAGAGATGGAAGCTCATTTGGATGGCTTTGAAAAGGACTGGATCAGTTTATGGAAAGTAGGTCCATCAATAGCAATCAGCCATAATAGCTAAAGAGTCCATTACAAATTATGAAGTGGAAGTGAATGAAAGTCTCCTGTTACTGCAGAATGTCTCCCCCCCCCCCCCAGGTCTCTGTTCCTGATCAGGATCGCTGTTGAGGTTGGGGGTCCTGTTGAGCTGTATCTCAAACAAAATCCCTTGCGGACAGTCTCAGTAAATCTCTCTCACACATTGTATTTTGTTGTTACAGAGAGCCTGGAGTGCAAAGAATGCCTCATGGAAATGCACCAAGCTGGGTGTCTTACTGGTAAAAGCAAATGTATGACCAAAGATGGAGAACCATGCATGGCTATCGTCATCAGTGACAGTAGGTGACACTTTTAGCTTCTTGTAACTCAGGCTACACCCAGATCCAGACAACTGGCAGTTTGGGGGATCACCCAAAACACAAGATTCAGCAACCTGAAAAAACTAACAGTGCAGAGTTACCCATTTACTTCAATCGACTTAGAAGGCTGTGATTCTGCCTAAGATTCCATGTAGTGTAAATGGTGCCGTTGTAACGACAGCACAGAAATGCTACAACACAAGTTCTGACCAGGAAAAACAATCCAGACGATTCAGATATTGTAATCCAAATTTTAAACCAGACAACAACAAAACCATCTTGTTGAGTTGATAAGACTTACTACTCCCCACAAATGCCATTAATGTATTCAGAGCTGAACTATTCTAGGATGTGAAGGGAAGAACTTAAGGGTACAGCTTCTTTTATCTTTACAGGACACAATGAGCTATACCGTATCTATGGTTGCAGCACACCTGGCTCTTATCGCTGTGGGATTTCAAAAGAGTACTATGGCCAACAAGTAAATGTCATGTGCTGTTCAGATAGCAACATGTGCAACAGAAGATACTAGAAGGATGCTGAAGATTGTTTACTGCAAGTGATTTGAAATATGCTCACAAAATCTCCACCACCCACTCCTCTCTTTGAAGTTTCCCTCCCCTGTTCTGGCAGATGTGCTTACACACTTATACCATCTCATAAAGTCAAGTGCAGGAGACATGTGGTTTATCTTTCTGGATTCCTCTAATAAAGAATACCTACTTTAAAGACTCGCTCATGTCCGGTGAACTGGCCAGCACCACAGTTGCTTTGAAAGAGAAAAATTATGACCAAAAAAAATTGGACAAGAACATCTGCATTAGAATACAACAGTTTAGCACCCACAGTCACCTGCACTTTCCATAATAAAGGAGAGAATGAATAATGCCAGTATCACAGTTAGTGTGGAAACAACCTCCTTTCCTGAGTTCCAGTTTATTTCAGTGCAGATATACCAGATGGTTTTGATCCAAGCAGTAGTATATTGCCTAATGTGCCATGGGGGGGGGGCGATATCCAATGTAAGGGGTTACAGCCTTCCTTTTTTAAAACCAAAAGGTAAGAATTCAGAGAACCTGCTATACATATTGCTATAGTATTATATTGATATAACAATATTGAATTGTTGACTTTTAAAAAAATAAAAAATGCCTCATTGGCTCAGCTGGGATGGCAGGGAGCATGGCTGCTGCCGGAAGATTGTGGCAGGGAAAGTATTGGGGAACCTGCCACGTGGAAGCCCTGTTGCTGTTGTGCTGTATCATTAGCCGCAACAGCAACAGGGAACCCACACAAGCCTTTCCTCATGTGGAAACCATCTTCCTCTGGGTCCCAGTCAGCCCCAACCCAAAACTTAACTGTAAATATTGCACCATATAATTTATGTGGGGCAATAATACCTCTACTTCATACATACTTATTGGCTATACATTAGGTGTAACGATGAAACAAAGCCATTTTAGGTTTATATCAAAGGTCCTGCCAGAGTACAGGGATGGCCACTAGGGGGCAGTGTTTGGTTGGCCAAAAGGTTTCTCAGCTACAAATGTAGGTTGGTAGTAGCGATCCAGCCACCTGCCCGGACCCATCAATTTCGTTATTTTAAACAGTATTTAATGAAAATTCTGCTATTTGTTTCTCTCCACTGCCCCTTCTATACGAGGTTCCTTTTAGACTCTTCTGAGGTATTGCTCTTCTCTTGCTAATTGAAACTGAAAAGCACAGTTTCTCAGAGCTCTCAATACAGCCAGTGATATAGTTTCATGCCTGAAGACCAGGAGAAGCATATAACAGGGGCCTTTAACCAGCCACCTCCAATGTACACAGGCTTGCTCTGGAACCCTACACGGGATCTTAGCAGGTAACATTCTTGGGGACACAGGAGGCAGGGAGAGAAGGACCTGAAATGGGAGACAAGAATTGCAGCCACAAAATCTACAGTGACCTTCCCAAACGGCAAACCCTCTAAAAAAAAATTGCAAAAACACACAGTAAAAGAAATTGAAAGAGCATGAACTTTGTTTCTGTCAAGGAGGTAGGAGGAGAAACTGCCACCAAGTCACTGCTAGGGATGCTGCAAAGTTGCTGCAAAATCTTCAAAAGATGCTGCAAATGCACAAACAGCTGTGATTGCGCACAAATTGACTCTCAGATCTGCCAGTCTGGCAGCTGCCCAGTAGCTATGGTGCTAGCATTTCACTTCCTTCCATCTTGCTGGCTGCTTTTGCATTTGCACAGTAGGTGGAATCAATTGTCCCCCAGAGTCTTGTGTCATCTAATAGGTAACTAAAAGGCAGGCACACCGCTTCCAAAGGCTGTGCAAACACACACAAGATAATCTCAAGGTGCATTCAAATATCAAACAGTAGATGCTTTACCGATGAAAGTATTTGTTTATAATCACTGACTGATTAAAATTGGTTGCTTAGTTATTTGAGAGGCTGCCATGTGGCAAGCAGAAAGGACAGGTTTGTGAGGAGATGGAAAACTGAGACTCAGGCTGTGTAAGAACAGCACAAGTGAAATGCTGCCAATTGCATTTTACTGTATTGTTTGAATATGTGAAAAGTAACCCAATGAACATGCTCAAAGTGCACCCAAACAGCTGAACAGCCTGTCAAAAATTCAGTTTCCTGTTCCCAACCAGAAACCAAAGTATGCACTGCAACAACTGGTGTTGAACCATTGCTACTCACTGCAAAAATAAAAGCTCTGATTTCCTCTCTTGTCTGCTATTTTATTTCTTTAAAATATTTTAACCCACCCTTTCCAAAGGCTCAAGGTAGCTAACGAAAACATTCTACACTAAAAATTTAAGCTGCAAAATCTCACCTCAGTTTTCAGCTAATATAACACACCCATATGTTACAAAAAAATCCAGTGCTTAAATACACACACGCATCACAAAGGTTGATTGGTCATCAGTACTACTCTGAAAAATGGCTTCTAAAATAACCCCAAAGCCTGGTCTGAAAACAAAGGACTTGTCTGTCTTGTACTATTTATGCCTCTGTGCTACAATGGTTGACGAAAGATTAAATTATACCTGTTGGTGAGAATCTATGTGCATTTATTCACCTATAAATTTATTCATGGTTATCTTTGCATTCCCCGGTTTAAAGTAGGCAATGGGTTCCCTTACATTTACTAAAAGTTGAGCACTTGGGGGTATGTGTGTGTGGGAGTTAAACTCTGCCCTCTTACTTTCCCCTACTTTGTTTTCCAGCTTGACTCAAAAACCAAAAAGGATCTAGACTGAAAGAAAAATGAACTGATTGCAGTACCCTGTTAGTCAAAGGTGGATAGGGTAGTGTTTTGCTTTCAACCCTTGAGCTTCATTTGCATTGCTTTTAAAAAACAAACAAACCCTTGCTTTGCAAGTGAATAAATACATGATCATACCATACCAGAAGGGAAATCACCTAGTTGACCCGCAGACCCTGGTTCAAATCCTTGTGGGCACTGAACTTTACTGGGGGACTTTGTGCCAATCAGTCTCTCTTGGCTTGCCTTACTGCATAGGATTGTTGTGGGAATAAAAGGACAGAACAGTGTATACCGAAATAAATACTGTAGGGGGGAAAAGAATGTACAAGTGTGAGTTGTGAATGGTCCTCGTCAGCAAGTTTGCCTCTGCGCCCCCAATCTGTGTTGAAGTAATAACATTAATGCTGGCCTATATTATAGAACTATTGTAATAACATCCACAAAATTATTTTAGTACTAAAGGAAAATAAACACTATGATATCATTAGTAGAGAGAGTGCCCTCAAGTCATAGCTAACTTATGGCAACCTCTAGTGGGGTTTTCATAGGAAGAGACTGACAGAGGTGGTTTGCCATTGCCTGCCTCTGCAACCCTGGTTTTCATTGGAGGTCTCCCATCCAACTACTAACCAAGGCCAACCCTGCTTAGCTTTTGAGATCTGACAAGATCAGGCTCATCTAGGCTATCCAGGTCAAAATTAAATGCTTGCAAATTCCTACAGGGTTGCTTTCCAATAGAGGAATCCTAAATTTATCCCATATTAAGAAGAAAAAAATGAACCAAGGTTAATCATCTATTCCATAAACTACAAGATAGTAAGAAAGGTGTTTTTAAACATATAACATGATACAGAAGAAGTAGTAATTTAAATTTTTATTGAAAGCACTTACATAGAATTCTATTTGGTTGGACCACTGGTAGAATTCATGTATGCAGAACAAGGTGCCCAAATCTATAAATTCATTGAACTTTAAAGCAAATCATCATATTCACAGGCTAGAATCTTCTGCTGCAAAGACAAAAATTCGGCTGAAATGACTAGGGCAGAAAAAGACTAAAAGTACATTTTGCCTCTAGGAAAAAAAATTAGATTATCAAACAAGAACCTGGTCATGAACAGCTCATGCCTCTCTGACCAAGTAAGTATCTTACATTAACACCCAAAATATCATATGCTCCTTTCTTCTTCTTCTTCTTCTTCCCCACTTTTTTAAAAAAACGATCTGGTACATTTTACATGTATCAAAGGACAAAGTATTTCTATACAATTGTACTAGACGGATTATAACAACGGAACATCATGCAGCACTAAACCAATACGCTGTATATATGGTTGTTGGGGGTTTTCCGGGCTGTATTGCCGTGGTCTTGGCATTGTAGTTCCTGACGTTTCGCCAGCAGCTGTGGCTGGCATCTTCAGAGGTGTAGCACCAAAAGACAGAGATCTCTCAGTGTCCCGGAAAACCCCCAACAACCATCGTTCTCCGGCCGTGAAAGCCTTCGACAATACGCTGTATATAGTTTACTACAATTTATTTTCCTGTTGATTGATTTATTATATATAAGAATATTAGTTTTTTTTAAATGAAAAGTTTGATTTAAGATTATGCATTGTTCCTTCAGGAGAGATATCTTGGAATAGAACTGATTTGCTCAGTAAATATGTCTGAACAATTTATTATTGTCAACCGTGCCATGAACAGGCACTGAATACTGAACCGATTTTGACTCCCTGCCCCCAAGATCTTGTACATTTGAAGGCAGAGAGTTGCTTTCTGTCTTTAGCAAAGGTCACAACACTATCCCTTACACTGTTTGGCCTGGCCACCATTCGCCTTCAATCACTAAGCTAGATGGAGCCCCTGGTGAAAAACCTGGCCCACTTAACCTCCCCAGTAGCTTTCACTGAATATTGAATCTTCCCATCTTTGTTGTTTTCTCTGTACACACTGATCTCCGTCTTCCCCTCACCAGATATGAAGGTCAGGTCTGTGCCACAAGATACCACCAATTTGGCATTGTTTTGCACGATCAGAGGCTCTCGAGGAAATTCTCGTACGACCTCATTAAGGCAGCCCTGTATCTCCTCGAAGGCACTCAGCTCTCGGCGGACTCCAGTAATAATGGTAAGATTGAGTGGCCAAGGACGGCTGCTGAGCCTTGCTACATGGACTTCAATGCTCTCTTTCTGGATGAGGTAGTCTACCCTGTCATTGATCCAGGCCACTTCGATGACATTTTCTCCTTTGCCAGACTGGAACTCCTGCCTTGTTCCATTACACTGAAGGACCATCTTGGCATTCTTCTTTAACACTTCTGGCTCTTCTGAGAACTTCTGAACAGCTTTATCCAAGCAATTCCTCATAGCTCCCCAAGGTGGCTCTTGACTCTGGACTTTCAGAAGAGTTGCAACATTGAGCTCCTTTGGCTTAACCAAGATGGCCTCAACTTCTGCCTGAGCTGGTTGGCTCTGTGGATGCCCAATGAAAAAAGTGATGTAGATACTTGCTATAATTAGCACAGTGGTCAGGAGAATGAGAAGCAAATACCAGATTTTTTTGGGGACTGGAGACCTAGTAGCCTCAGTCATAGTGGACTTTTCCTTTGTAGTATTGAGGGGGAAACAGGCCATGCCATAACCCAAGCGGTTCCATAAGTTAAAATAAGATGCTGCAGAGCGGCGCGGAGGGATTCCCCCAAGCTTCTCGTTATACGAGACTCCCTGTCCAGGGATAAGGATGCTGCGGTCTCCATTCTCCAATAGTGGTTCTAGAGCACTGATGTCGTTTTCCATGCTGATGACAGCTGATGAGGAAAAATGGCTTAAGATTAGAGACTCCCATTCCACAAATACAAGAACTCACCTTGGTATTCTGTATTTATCCGTACTGCTTGAACTGGGAGGGCCAAGCTACCATATAAAAGTGTTAAAAAATTCAATTAATTATTACAAATTGTGTACACAAACAACATTAAAAATACAAAGGAATAAAAGTATAAATATCAAAACTCCTATTGAACGCATACTGAAAATTTTCATTGCTATCTTTGATGGAGACTTCACACCTCCAAGGATAGGTATTATTTTATACCAGAATAACACTGAAGGCATTATCAGATGTGTAGCGAAACAACCGTGAGTGTCTTTCCATGGTATTCTGTGTAAATCTTAACAACTACACATTATGCAAGCTATTTTAACAGCAACACCTGGTTTTTAATTCTTTTTAATTGAATTGTAATTATTATTGGAATAATGAATTCTTGGATGTGTGTAGTTGCACATAACATTTTAATGACCACTGAGGAAGGCCACTTTGGGCCAAAACACATCTGATCCGTTTATTTTTAGATACTATAAGTATTATGATACAGTATTTATTTCAATGCATGTATCATGGTCATTGGATTCTCCATCAATTTGTATGGATTTTTAAAATCTTGTATGCATTTATTATGAGTTTTGATATTTATACTTTTATTCCTTTATATTTTAATGGTGTTTGTATACACAATTTGTAATAAATAATTGAAGAATGTTTAACACTTTTATATGGTAGCTTGACCCTCCCAGTTCATTCTGTATTTTGGGTTGAGTTGTTAAACCCTTTTCCCTTTTTTTAAATCAGTACTGCTGCCAAATAGGATTTTTTTAAAAGACAGATGTGTACATAGCCAGGTTTTCCCTGATTATCACTAAGATTGCTATCTGATACAGTGCACTTAAATTTCAGCATGATCTCAAAAATTATCTAAGTATTTTGAACAAGTGCCCTCTCTAAGGAAAGCTTCTACCCTCCTCAGATTTCAGATAGTGCCTTCTGCAGTAGCTGGGATATACCAATATCCCTTAGAGCATACAGCCTTTTATCTGAAAAGGTGGGAAAACTAAAGATTTTTGGTTCTATTATCTGATCACTGCAGCCAGGCAGAAAGTGGCCACTTCTTATGATGACCAAAGCCAGACAAAACGTGGCAGCTGTCTGGATATTCAACTGTTATTTGAGGTGTGGCAAGGGTGAACTCTGGGGAACGTGATCCCATGGCTTAAACTGTATTGACATTAAATTATTGCCCTTTCTTTCTTTTTTAAAGATCTTGAATGAATTTGTAATTGTTTAAGAGGAACGGGTATTCAGTCCTAGATCAGCCCACCACACCCTTGCTCTACCCATTCGGGATTTGTGTAAAACTTTAACTTATGCAGTTGCCTAACCTACCTTAAAATCACCACATTTCTTGTGCGCTTTTCTGGTAGGGCTTTGGTGTG
This sequence comes from Eublepharis macularius, assembly GCF_028583425.1. NCBI lineage: Eukaryota > Metazoa > Chordata > Lepidosauria > Squamata > Eublepharidae > Eublepharis > Eublepharis macularius. The sequence goes on along the minus strand of NC_072793.1, from coordinate 156,417,310 downwards.
TGCCCACTGTTCTAATTACACAGGCAACCAACTCACTTCCTCCTAATGTCTCCCCATTTTAGAAGGCTGGACAGGGGAAGGCAAAGACTTGGTGTCTGGCCTTTATTCAAGGTCTCCTCATGGCTCCACTGCCTTGATCTCTCCACCATGACTCTCATCCTGGCTATGGAGAACAGTCTGGTCTCTAGCTCTGCACTGCTTGGTTTTTTTTCTCTCCGGCTCCATCCATGTTATGTATGCAGCAGGCAAAATTTCTTGTTAGCTGGGTAGCTGCTCCACTTTCACTTGGATGTATCAGATATTCTCACCTTTTTCACTTGATGTATCTGACAAAAGGAGCATTGACACTCAAAATCTAGTTGGTCTTTAAGGAGCTGCTGCTGGTGGTGAATGCCATCAAGTCATAGTTGACTTACAGCAATCCCTGGTGAGGTTTTCATGGCAAGAGACTAATGGGTGGTTTGCCATTACCTGCCTCTGCACCCCTGGTCTTCACTGGAGGTCTCCCATTTAATCAGTAACCAAGGCTGACCCTGCTTATTTCCTGAGATCTGAAAAGATCAGATTCACTTGGGCTATCCAGGACAGGACCTTTACGGACCAGAATCTTGCTCGTCTATTGCAGACCAAGATGGCTACCCACTTGAAACTCTCTTCAGTGACAGTCTCTTGCCACAACTCAAGAACCCCCAGTTAACTCAGAGGGCCAAACTATATATATGTGTGGAGTTCAGTGTTGGAAATCCCTGTGCAGTGTGTCGTGGTAGGATGTGGGAGACCAAGGTTCAAACCCACATTCTGCCTTGGAAGCTTTCCAGGTGGTCTTGAGCCAGTCACAACTTCTCACCCTAACCTACTTCACAGGGTTATTGATGAGGATAAAATGGAAGAGAGGAGAATAGTATTGCACGTTGCCTTAAGTCTCCATTGGGGATAAAAGTGGGATATAAACAACAGACTATTTTCAAGTAGTTAGAGGCTCAAATTTCACATTTGCAGGAAGGATACATTAAACCCGCCCCCCACCCTGAAATGGGCTCAAGGAGCTGAAATCTGCCCCACTGGAATAAACTTTTCTGTACCCATTAACAAGAAGTAAAAGCCTATTTCAGGTTGAGAAAACAGGTCACAAAGAAGGCTCCCCCTCCCCCACCCCCTCCCAAACTGAATCAAGCCTCCATGCATCTGAAAATTAAGTTTAAAAAATCTCCAGGAGCTCCCAAAACATGTCCAATTTTCTAAGAGGCTACTGGATACAGGGGCTGAGGAAAGTGGAAAAGGGTTTATTTGGCTCCTGACATTGCCTTCCCATCTAACTGGGGCAATGTCAGGAGCCAAATAAACCCTGGCTCGCACCAAAGGGAATAGTGCACATTCCTAAACTCCAGGATGCAGAGGAGAACTACTCAAACGGTTGCCAGGATCCTCGCAGAGGAGAACTGGAGTCAGTTCATTGCCTGCAGGGATGTCCGTATACAAACACTGAGGCAAAGTTGGTCTCCTCCTGGCAAAGCTGAATGAAGAAAGGAAAGCAAAGGTGGATGGCAGAACAACCTGGTCCAGTACAGAACAGGCCACAGTCCAGCAAATATTGTTTTGTCATGGCATGCAGCCAGATCGGTGCAGATGTGTCAATGGCCAAGGTCCCTTTTGTTAAGGAATGAAAATAATCCGCCATGAATCGTTGTCCTTGAGTCTTTGCAGATACCCTTCCCTTGAGCAGTGCGGGCCTCTCTGTTAGGCAAGCCCAACATGGGGGAGGGGTATTCCTTTCCGGGTCCCACCTCTCCAAGCAGAGAGAACTAATGGGGAGGGCCTGAGGGGAGCAGAGATAGGGCCTGGGGTGAGTAGGTTTAATTAAGACACCCCCTGCCTCTTCCCCCATCATTTCAGCGCTTTGCAGAAATTACAGCTGCTGAAGATAAGCCATCAGGAAAGCTTCACCTGGGCCGATTCCAGACGACTAACCTTAAGTCGCCTCATGCCGCCCTCTTCCGGATCGCGACGGGGAAAATGCGAAATATCGCGTTTCCTCGCGCGAGTTTTGCTGAACTTCTGCCTACCAGGCAGTTATTACATGCTCTGTCTCCGAAGCTACTGCTCTACTCTCCTACTCGGATACTGGATTTTACATTGCACAACCGGGCTGTTTTAAAACTCCCAGCCTTTTCGCGACTTACTTAGAAATTCGAGGCATTAAAATCCACGAGGTATTTTCTGAGGGTGAGCCCCAAAGCCAGGCACAATATAAGGAGCCTCTCCACAATGACAGAGCAATTCAAAGTTAACGACTGCTTCAAGGAGAAAACGGTATGTCAACGTCCTTCTCCCAGCCATTTGTTTTGCCCCCCTTTTACACCACCATTATTCTCCCCCCTCATTTCTGGCGGCTAACAACAGCTAAAGAAAGAAACACGCACATTAAGCAGGAAACCAAGGAGGCAGACTCGTACAGGTTCTGACTAGAAAAGAGGGCGAGAGGTGGGAGGAAATACTTATACTGAGGAAAGATAGAATAGGGTAAAAAGAAGAATACCAGGAAAATAAATGTGCAAGAGAGGAGAGAGGCCTTTACCACCGCAGCCCACAGACGCCGAGGAAGGGTTTTTTTTTTCCAGGCTCAACTTCTCCGTTTCGCCTGCGCAGTTTGCAGCAACACGGTCCGCCCTGCGCTTCACCCTTTTTGTTGCCCAAAGCGATCACGTTACCGGTCATTCCAGCTAACAGCCAAGAGGAAAGGAAAGGGACTTTGGGGGTTGGCGGCTGGAGACAGAGCACCCTGGAGCAGCATTTTTAAAATGCAAGACTTGGGACCTCTGACAGACACCAGAGGATAATATTTTAGAAATCACGAATGCATCCTGACGGGCAGGTTATGGACTTTTCTATTTGCGCGCCGCTGACTAGAACGCAAAGGGATCGTTTCGATCTGGTTCTGTTCTAGAACTAAGACGAGGCTGAAGATTCCCAGCCAGTTCCTTATTCGTGTTTGTGAATGGAACTCTGAAGGCTCCATGCCCTCTGCACCCCGAAATAAGCTTTAGGCCACCCTGAATAGGCCAAAACACATTTTCAACAGAAGAGGGTTATGTCAGGTTAAACGAACCAAATCTGCCTATTTCATGAAGTTGTATTCAAAGTGATGCCGTAGCACTGTAATGCAGACGGGGTGATGTGAAGCACCATGCAGTACTGGTTCTAGTCAGACCGGGAGAGGGTTAAATGAAATCCCAGGTTTTCTTTGATAACGACCCATTTCTGTGGGAATTTTTGGTAAAATGAAAATGTAGTGAAAAGGCAAAGGATTAGTAGTCAGGCTACGGCCCTTGTAACATACACTCAAAATCGGAGAACTCTTGCACATATAAAGACTTGCAAGTGATAATGGATATTATGTATTTTTTCCCTCTTGTCACAGTTTACTTTGTACGTTATAGCCAAGCAGTGGAAATAAATGCCGTTCCTAAAATTGGTAGGTGCTAGGGTGAGTTTGATATAGTATTCCTCCCCAATTTTGGGAACCTGGCTCAGAGACTGCAACTATTGCCCTTCTTTGTAGCTAAAAGTGGGGAAAGTGAAGTTTCAGAACAATGAGTACTGTGACATGTGCATGTTAAGTGCCATCAAGTCACAGCTATGGCTCTCATAGGATTTTCAAGGCAAGACATGAATGGAAGTAGTTTGCTATTGCCTTTTTCTGTGTAGTGACCCTGAACTTTCTTGGTGGTCTCCCATCCAAATACTAACCCCGGCTGACCCTACTTAGCTTCTAAGATCTGATGATATTGGGCTAGGCTGGGCCATCAAGATCAGGGCTGTATAAGACTAAGCTCTCTTAACTTTCACTATAGGAAGCTGCAAAAATATCAAAAATTACTGACATACATAAAATAATGACTTCCAGTTTGCAGACCCAAACATGGACAACTATTTCTGTAGTTTTGAAGGATGGAGAAGGGAGTGCCCTCAAGTCATAGCTAACTCATGGCATCCCCTGGTGGGGCTTTCACAGCAAGAGACTAACAGAGGTGGTTTATGTTTGCCTGCCTCTGCAACCTTGGTCTTCATTGAGGGTCTCCCATCCAATTACTAACTAAGGCCATTCTTGCTTAGCTTCTGTGATCTGATGAGATCAGGCTCATCTGGGCTAACTAGGTCAGGGCAGTTGAAAGGATACAAGCATAAAAAAGACGACTGAAAGTGTGAACAGATTAAATGGCTCAAAAAAGGAAAGTCTCTTTTTTCGAGAGGGGAACCTTTGATACAAAAGACATACTTCTCAAGGCTGATAAACAAGTGATGTTCCACAGATATAGTTATGGCCTTTCTTGACAGAAGCATGGACAGAGTAATTCTCTGTTCTCTTAAACAAGATGAAATACCCGAACCATTAGTGCCTCACAAGAATATGAAAAAAATATCATTGCCCCTGAAAAGTGTACCAGCTGACTACTGCTTTTCCTGGCCTTGTAAGTGAACAACAAATACAAAATACTCAAGTATGAGAAGAAAAGAAGAATTAGTTGGGATGATTTACATGCTGTGTATGAGCTTCAGTGTGCTCTGGAAGGGTTTGTATGTCAAACTCACTTTTCTCAGAAGTCTCTGTAATTTTGATGCTTCCAGAAATAAGTTGCACATTTGAATCACTTCTTTTATATGACTGCGCTTTTCAGCTCCTTAGTTTTTTAGTGTATGTTCTTTGATAAGAAGTCAGGGAAACGGGTGGCGTGGTGCCTGAGTGAACATGGCAGACACTAGGGACTAAACTCTGACTCCCTTATTATTGTTGTTGTTGTTGTTATTTACATTTCTAACTCGCCCTTCCTGCAAGCAGGCTCAGGGCGAGGTACAGCAGTTATAAAAATATAATACAAATATTAAAATAATTCATAAAACAACAGTTCATCATAAAATCAACGAACAGATAATAACTGTCCCAAGATGGGGTCAGTTCCAGATTCCTGCCCATCAACATACAGGGAGAGGGAAGCGGACAGATAATGTACTGCAACCCATACGTAGGTCAGCAAAGGAATGGGCACTACATAGCCCCATACTGTACCCATATGTTGGGCAGCTGGCTGGTGAACACTGTATAACCCCACACTTAGTGGGAGGCTGGTGGGAGGCTCAGTGAGGATCTCATGCTGGCCTCAACCATACACCTGGTGGAGCATCTCTGTCTTACAGGCCCGCTGAAATGATAGATGATAGAAGATCCTTACGGGCCCGGGTGTCCCCTGTCTCGATCAATTGAGACTTTTATAAATCACTAAACAACCTGAAAGAAATGAAGAAAGTGTGCGTGTGTGGGGGGGAATACAAATAAACTCTCTCCGATGAAATCAGGATCTCTCCTAGCTTATTTCCAGTCAGCAAGTCGAGGAACGAGCAAAGCAGCAGAAGAAACTGACAGGAAAAAAAATGGAGGCTTCTGAGGAACTGAAGGCAGGAGATAACTCTCTCTTAATGTGGGAAGAATTTCACTGTTCTATGAATACTCTGAAGTAAAACAGACAGTATTGAGAAAGGATCCTTGACAAGATTGCCATTATAATAAAGCCTCTGATGGACAGGATTGAAGAAATCAACACCAATCTGCAAAAAGTCTCTCAAGTTGCTGAGGAGGCTATGGAATCAAGCCTGATGCTTCAAGAAAATGTTAAACACTTACAGGAAGCAGATTATAAAACAGAAGAACGAGTGGCAATTTTGGAAAACTCAAGTAAAAAATTTAATTAAAAATTTCGTGGGATGCCAGAGTGCTTGGAAGGAAACACTGACCTTGTCCACTTTATGTCTAACTGGCTGGCACACATTATGACTCTAGAAGAAGGGGTAACTCCAGTAATCAGAGCTGCCTACAGACAAGGCACATTAAACAATCCTGTCAGAACAGGACCCAGGGACATGGTCATAATACTGGATGACATGAGGAAAACATCCTGGATCTAGCCAGAACCAGAGGATCTTTAAATTACCAAGGATCTGCTATCCAATTCTACCCAGATCTCTCTTCTGCAGCAATACAAAAGAAGAACTCAAAATTATTACTTCAACTTTACAAGCAGCAAACATTCAATACAAGTGGGTAACACCGCTCAAGCTTCAGGTTTTTTACAGAGGCAAACTTTATTATGTGCTGGATGAAGACAGTGGCTATGCTCTCCTCAGAATTATGCAATTTGATGACCAGAATTGTATGGAGAAACAATCATCTAAAAGAAAGCTTGCACTTCAATCTACTCCACCGAAAGTATCCAAAGCTAGTCATCTGTGCTGTTAATTGAACCTACGATTTGGAAATCTGGTCCAATACGTGAAATAGTTTGTATTTTTCAGGCATTTCAGCTTTAACTCTGTTTATATTATGGTTGTTATATTTATTTATAAATAAGTCTCAAAGTTATCCCCTCAGAAGGTGGATGGGAATGAGTGGTATACATCAAATGACTCGCATTGCTGCCATAAAAAATAGCAGTAATAGCAAAAGGGGAGATACCACACAATTTATATATACAGGGGGAAAGGGTAGAGTCTTAGAAAAGTTGTGCCCTGAACAGTTTTGTCAGCCTCCAGCTAGGGGAAAAAAGAGTTGTGAACCCTGTTTCATCATTTGTTTTGGAGAGGAAGCTGATAGGCTTCCTCTGTGTGACCCATCAAATTAAAAGTTCTTATTAATTAATATTTTCTCTAACCTAGCACTTTATTAATCTACAAAATCTTAGGTGAATGGACAACACAGAAGGAAAAGGCAGGAAAAGACGAACAATGTTTTGTCTCATTTGAGCAGATCAGTAGTTGAGAAGGGGGGAGGGTGGGTCAGGGAGTAATTTTTGTTAACAATCAATTTATCTTAATCCATTGTGGGAATTAGAGATTAACTTTTTATTTCATTCTTGTGGGTAACAGAATAGTTAAGGGAGGGGTAAGGGAGGAGAGGGGGAATTTGGGAATAATATATAATACAGGGATTGAATTCTAATTTTCTAGAAGTGGGAAGAGAGGGAAAAAATTATTGGGACATTCTTTTTTTAAGAAGAGGGGGAACTGGAGGGAATTCTAGTTTCATATTTGATATTGTTTTTAGAGGGTAGAGGAATTTTGTGGGAGGGGTAGTTGGGGAAAACTGATCTGTTCTTGATTTGTATTCAACTTTATTATACTTATAATCAAATGTTATTTTTTTTGTTACCAATTTAAAATTGTTGACTTTTTTGCACTGTACTAATCTGATCTAAGAATTAAAAGACAGTGGGTTTTTTTAAAGGGGGGATTGAGGGGGGAATTCTAGTTTCATATTTAATAATGTTTTTTAGGAGACAGAGGGTATCTGCGGGAGGGAGTAGTAGGGGTAATCTAAACTGTTTTTGATTTATAATATCTAAATACAAATTTATGTTTATAATATAAATATAATATACTTATAATAAATTCCATTATTTTTATCATTAAACACTCATTGTTTTGTTAATGTTTTAAAATTGTTAATGCATTTGCATGGTAGTAATCACATATTCTAAAGTCATTTGAAGCTATTTTTTTACATACTATCCAAATGGAAGGGAGGTGAGAGTCTGGGTGAGAAAAAAGGACGTGAAGAGGTGAGTATAGATGCATAATTAACACACATCTCTAAAGCCAGCACAAATTAGTCATTCAACACCATATTTTACTGAAAGATAGTTAACAATAAGGAATCTAGATTTTTATCTTTAGCTCTGTTTTAAGGAAAGCTCATAATCAGAACCTTAACTGTATCTTTACCAAACGAGACAAAGCACCAACTAATAATCACTGCTTGACTAGAAATATTAGATAGTGACATTCAATCTAGACTAAAAGGCTGCCCTGTCCCTACTGCTATTTGCCCTGGGGATGGAGCCCCTAGCTGAAGCAATATGAGCCAATAAAAAGATCAAAGGAATACATGTAGGAAGCCAAGAACATAAAATAAGCTTGTTTGCTGACAATATGGTGCTCTATATATCACATCCAATACAATCTTTACCAGCATTGAGCAAAACACTAGCAGATTTCAGCAGTTTCTGGTCTTAGTGTGAATCAATAAAAATCAGAACTCTTCCCTATAAAAATTTCTGAGGAGGAAAAAGAGATTTTAAAAACTACTTTTACATTCAGCGGGGTCACCCCTAGCTGGAGACATCTTGGTATACAAACCCCTCTAGAACTAAAACACCTTTTCACATTCAATTATACTAACTACTGATATTGCAAATCAGCTGAGAAAATGGCATTAACAAATCCTAACCTGGCCTGACAGATTAGATCTAATAAAGAGTTTTGTGTTCCCAAGATTCTTATTTCTTTTTTGCTCCCTCCCAATAGTGGTATCTGATACACAACTAAACAAATGGCAAACAATGTTAAATAAAGTTGACATAGAGTCAACTTTAGAGTATTACATAATCACTCCAAGAAGGGAGGGTTACGTATACCAGATCTAAAACTATATTACCTTGCAGCTAAATTTGTCAATGTAGGTCAAATGCTAAACAAACATGTGACAGAGGACTGGATACACATAGAAGGAACTTATATTTGCCCCAAAACCTTAAATGAAGTATTTTGGAATTTTCCCTTCCTCCATCCCATTCAGGCACTGAAAAATGAATTCCTACATACATCCTTAAAGACTTGGGATAGGTGGAGAAAGAAATTAGCCCCTGATTTCTCTCCATTGCAGGCATTTACTAACCAACCGGTTTCCTCCAGGTAAGGAATTCCAGCCTCATTGGAAACAAACAGGCACGTTAACACTAGCTGACATTACTCACAAAGGTACTCTCAGAGGAAAGGTTGATTTAGAACAATCTTTAGATATGAAAATACCGTGGTACGGCTATCTCCAGGTATAACATTTAATGAGAGACCTAAATATACAGAAAGCACTAAAGAGACCTAAAACTGACTTTGAAAAAATACTCAATACAAATGAGAGTGCTACGAGAGGGTTACTCTCAATTATATATAAAATTTTGCTTGGAGAGGATGCAGTGAAGGCTCCAAAATATTGAAAGACCTGGCAGACTATGTGTGCAATAGATTTGACAGAGGTATATTGGAATCACATCTGGAAATAATTTTCAATGAGAGCCTTCCCTATTCGATTGCAAGCATTCAAAATTTTGACAAACTCCCCCAAAATTACACTATATGAATAGCTCTAGATCTCTCTTATGCTGGAAGAATTGTAGGAATCCTGGCATTTATGCTCACTACTGGTGGGCTTGCCCAAAAGTGAACAAATTTTGGAAGGACATAAAAAATATCCATGAAATAGTTGGGTGTTCCATATCAAATTCACCAGAATCATTGCTGTTAAATGTCTGGGGAAACAGGTCTGATTTTGTCATCAAGGAGAGAACTTACAGCCATTCTAGTAGGAAAAGCAAAAATGGCTATTGCAGCCAAATGGAAAGACAACTGCTCTCCCACCATTCAAGCATGGCATAAAAAACTATGAGAGTTTTTCGTTTACGAGAAAATATCACATAGTCTAAAACAATCTGATACTGAAGATTCCTAAGACAAAGTCACACAAATCTAGTTTCCGCTGCTGACTTAGTAAACATGGTATTCTAGCACCCTCCTATGTCCCCCAGGCACTCACCTCCTTCTGAAATGTTGGAATTTTACATATGAATAGTAAGCTAAACTCTTTTGCTGTTACTCTAATATATTCTATGTTCAGTTTTAATCTCTTCTTGCACACTGTTATATTTGATTCCTATATTGAATTGTTATTATTGGAAATTGCAATCTCTGTAATACGGACTTTTAAAGAGCAACAATAAAGTTTTTTTAAAAAAAAGAAATCGGCAATACCACTAGTTATTCATGAAAAGCACACTATAAATATGAGTCTTGTTTGGTATTTTATATGTGTACCCCAGCAGTGATTGTACAGTGATAATCACAAATGGAGAAGCAGCTATTTTGTAAGCTATAGAAAAAGTTATTTCACACTGTAAGCATATCCTTTGCTGGAACAATAGTATTAAAAATTCAGAATTCTGGATTTCAGTGCAAGGAGGGAGGGAAGGCTGACAGGAAAGTTTACACTAACATTGTTTGGCTGTTGGTCTGTAAGAGTGAAAGGATTTTCTAGAACTGCTGAGAAAACTGAAGGCCAAAAGAGTAGTGCCAGCTTTTTCAGTTACTTTGAATAGAAGCTGAGAAAAGTTCTTGTGAGAAAGTGTGGCAGATGGAAGAAATATATATAAGGAAACCAGCAGCAACAATGCATCTATCTGAAAGTATGAATGCAATGTTCAAGAGCCTCTGTAATGAAAAAGAACAGAATATGGATTAAATAATTCTGGCTTTTTACTTTAGTCAAGGGTACTATCTGAAAGAAATTTCTGAGAGGTCTGTGTGTCATTAGAAATTATCACACCTGAGTGGAAAATAACAGACCACCTGGCCTAGAACTTGCCTTTCATTCACAAATAAGCTACAATGATGAAAACACTACAAGTTATAAAATAAAAACCCTCAAGACCCTTTATTCTCGGTGTTCGTGGCTTTTTTTAGTTACATGAAAAATACTAGGCTTCTCTGCATACTCACTATCAGCAGGTTTTCTGGATATTTGGCCGGTGACAATCAGATCGTCTTTGAGCTCCTGTAATTCTGCACTTGAGGGAGTCAAACCAACGTGGTGTCTGGTTGGGATCTGTTTTTCATTTATGAACTTAAAAAAACACCCCGTTTCCACTGGGGGAATTCTAGGGGAAGATGACATGAGTGGTTTTGTCAGTGTAGCTTTTTGCATTACTATGTTGTAATGTTGGGACATTAGAGGGAGTTGTGGTTAATCTCTACCTCACCCAGTATTTAAGAAAAGGGGTGGACTCTGACATTTCAGGCCACAGTTCCCTCCCTGCTGTCCTCAGGTTCCACCACCAGATCTCAAGGGATTTCCCAACCCAGAGCTGGCAACCCTGCGTGGTCAGGGTCATCAGCAGTCAATGTCTTGTTATCCTTAATGGCATTATCTACCGACTGGACCCCAAGGGGAGAGAGCTCTTTCATTATACCACCTAATTAACCCTGTTGGAGGGTAGGGGGAACGTGCATGTAAGTGCATCTTTGGTGGTGGTGGTGGGAGCTAGTTGGGCAAAGATTAAAAGGTCAAAACTATTACTTCTCTCCACTCCATCTACTGTATGTTTATATTTAAACAGGGCATTTTTTTCAGCTGGAACATGGTGGAACGGAGTTCTGGCCCCTCTTGAAAATGGTCACATGGCCGGTGGCCCCGCCCCCTGATCTCCAGACAGAGAGGAGTTTAAACATGTGGCCATTTCCGCCAAGGGCAATTTAAACTTAAAAGAACTACCCCCCCATTGTTCCAGCTGACCCAAAGTGACGTCATTGTGTGGTCCTGAGTTCCACCATCTCTTCCCCCCCCACAAAAGCCCTATATTTAAGGCTTTATCCAAATTAAGCATTGCTGCCCCATTTTTTTTCTGTTCTCTCCCTTGCTCCTTGTGCATTTCTCATACAGAGAACTTCCTCCTTCCAAGACTTGCAGGTTTCAGGGATCTGTTAATGATATATTTTCACAGCTGCCCAGGGTCTACATAGTGCCCCTGCTACATTTCATCCAGCATGCTGAAAACAGCTGTGCTGGAATAGTTTGGGGAATGATGAGAAGGATTGTGAGGCAGCCGTCTATAGGATGGTTTAGTCAGTGAGCAGTCTTACTTCCTGCTAAAAGAAAATGGCAGTTTAAAAAATGGTGGGTGTGGTAAGGGGGGGAGAATAACTCTTTTTAAAAGGCTCTGTTTCAGATCTTAAAAGACTTCTTCCAGGGTGGAAAAAACAAAAAAAGTCCAACTTCTACCCTTTGCAGGGTCAGACCTGTCCAGCCCAATCTAAAAAATTCTGTATCTTTTTAATGGGGTTCTAGATTTTGTGTGAAAAGACAAAGTGGAGACCAGTGATATATTTCAGAATGTGTGGTGGCCTTTGCAACTTTCTTAAGTAAATGAGGCAAAACCCTGCAAATCTGGGTGCATTCGATACACTGGTAGCTCTTCCCACCTGTATGCATCTTCAGATGCTGCAGGAAGTGAGAGTTCTATCTGAAGTCTTGCTCGCAGTGTAGGCACAGGTAGGGTTTCTCGCCCTAATGGTTTCTCTGATGTTTGATCAGAGCTGACATGTCCCCAAAACATTTTCCACATTCTGGGCAAGAGCAAGGTCTCTCTCCCGAGTGGACCCCTTGTGGATAACCAAGTGCGAGTCCTGGTGGAAACTCTTCGCACACTACCTGTACCTGAAGTGTTTCTCTCCCACATGGATCCTCTGGTGTTTGAGGAGGTGGTCACAAAGCTCTTTTTGCAATCTACACAAGCTTTCTCTTCTGAGTGGACTTTCCTGTGAAGGAGAAGGTAGGAGTTCTGATTGAAGCTCTTCCTGCGGTTGGGACATTTATTGAGTTTCTCTCCTGTGTGGAGTCGCTAATGGATATCTAAAGCAGTCCTGGTGACAAATTTCTTCCAGCCATCTGTTTGTCCCCTGTATGAATCCTCTGATGCCTGATCAAGTGGGAGCTGTCCCCAAAACTTTTCCCACAGTCACCACATTTAAAGGTCCTCCCTTCTGAACAGGATCTGTAGGAAGCCTGAATTTCCCTCCTCTTGTACAGAGTTTTCTTCATGTACCAAGAAATCTTCCAGATCAACTATTTGGAATGTTGATTTCTGCTCTCCCTTTGCTTTGAAAAACCGTCTTCCACCACTTTTATCTTGTCCCCCACAAGTACCTCCATAGTCATGAATCTGGGAGATGTTCCACTCTGATCTCCGTATTTCCAACTGCAGCAGATTCACTCTTTTAGTGTCTGTTTTCTGGAAAGTCTCCTTCTCACTTATTATCCCAGTATCTGCTGGAATAAACAGAGCCATGACTTGTGGTGGCGATGTATAGCCCAAGGCTTTATTTCCAAGGCATGATTAGATGCCTCTGTGTGGTACAGTGGATACAGCTGGATTTGGGAGATTTTAAAAGGGGAGAGACAAATTATGGAAGTTACATCACCTACACTGACTATTTGCTGTGAAAGTTAAATAGAACCTCCATGTTCAGAGGCAGTCTCTCTCAAAGTATCAATGGTTCAAAATATCTGCCTCAAAGTAATGACTGCGGCAGACAAACAACAGAGACAGACTGTTACCTTCATTCTAAAACAAAGACATTACCATGCATACATACAAACCCACCTACCCATAATTCCACAACTGGCACAAAACATATAAAATAAAGGCATGCATATTCATATAACAGATTTCGACTGTCTTCTTTTAGCACAGAATTTGATGGCAAACACAGTCTGCAGTATGAATATAGACAAATGCCTGTACTCCAGTTAACAGAATGTTTGTTTTTAGTTTTGGAGAAATGGATTCAAACCTCAAAGTCCACTCCCCAAGGCCAACAGACAGCTTTGTTCTGCAAACCAAACATTCCAGTTAGGCAGCCGAAATCCAATGTTTGCATAGCAAACAGCTTTTAAGTTTATGTTTAAACATATATGAGACTGATCTCATATAGCAGCAAACCAACACGGCTGGTTGTAGCTGGTTGTTTTGCTGCTACAAACCAACACGGCAAACTCCTTTGAAGCCTCACACAAGCCAATTAATCTCCATACCAAAAGGAGATGTTTACATTTACTAGCAAAGGAATGTTTTGGTTGCATCCTCCTCTCCCCCCATAATTTCATCTTCTCTCCCCTCCCCTCCTCCTCTTCTATATTTGACCAGTTTCTGTACCATGCATCTGACGAAGAGAACTTGATTCTCGAAAGCTTATGCTACAATAAAATTGGTTAGTCTTAAAGGTGCTACTGGACTCTTTTTGATTTCAAAAGCAGCGTGCCTCTGAACACCAGCTGCTAGGAAGCAGCAGCTTTGGCCTCCGTGCCTTTGCTTACAGTCCTTCAATCCAACTGACCCCTACAGAGAACTCTAAACTGGAGAAGAGGGACTCTGGGTCGGATAAACCAGTGTTCTTTTTATATTCCTTAGGTGTCCAATCCCATAGTACAAAGTGGCATCAAAGATGATTTCCAGGTGGGCAGCACTGCTAGTCTGTTTCAAGAAAAATCAATAGAAAGTCTTACAGCTCCTTCAAGAAAAAAATTATTGTGACTTTCATATGCAAGCACCCACTTTGTCTGATAGAATGAATGGGCTGTAGTCCACTGCACATTATGCTATCATCATGGGGGGGGTGTCACAAGCCTCACCATTGTTTTTGCCAAAACAGATTAAAGCAGCCACCCCTCTGGACCCTGTTATCAGAAGTCAAGTAACATATTGGCATCAAGATCATTCAGTTACATAATATTTTTTCCAGGAAAACAAAATAATTCAATGCTATTAACAAATGAGATATTATCTTGCTCTGAGGTTTAGCAAGCGAGGCAGAGTGACACTTGTACAGCTTCTTTCTTTGCCCTCTACGGCCACTATTGCCAGTGAGAGTGGAGGTCAGTGACATCAGATAAGTTTTCAACACAGTGGTGGCCCTGTAAGAGCAGTGTGAGCAGGGAGAACTTGGAAATTCAGCAGCAGAATCTGGAAAGTACGGTTAACAGTTGCTCAATGCATGAAGTTGCCTTCTACTGAGTCAGGCCATTAGTTTATCAAGGTCAGTCTTATCTACCCTGACCAGCAGCAAGTCTCCAGATCTTTTTAATTGGGGGTGTCAGGGACTGAACCTGGGACCTTCTGCATACAAAGCAGGTGCCCCACCACTGAGTCACATCCATTCACTATCCTGATACCAGTTCTTGAGGGGGACCGTATGACATAAAGCCTACCCCAGTCACCAAAACAACTGACTCAGCCAGGGGTCGATTGGAATGACTGTTCCAGGAGCAAGCGGAACTGAGCAGCCCCCACAGTGCTGTGGTGATACAGGAGAGAGACACATGCACACCCAGGCTCTCATAATTACTGGCCAGGGCCAAGTCAAACACACCCTCCAGCGCTGCCAGCGCCACTGGGGCTCAGCTCAGCTGGACAGCAAAGACCCTAATCCACTCACCTTTGGGTTTAGCAGGGCACCAACCACTGAAAGGACTTCTTTCGATAGCAGGGCATTGCTCACTAGCATCATCTCAAAGCAGGGTAGTTGGTCTGCATTTGTTTTGTACTGGCAGGGCTCTTGCTCTTTTAACAGCCATGCTAGAATGCTATTTTCCCAGTTGCTTGTGGCTGGCTTTTTGTGCTTTGCCTTAGTTCAATGCTACTGTGATATTTTCCCTTCAGTTCAGCAACTGCTTATTGCATTGCTCTGTCTTTATATTAGAGGCATCTATCATATTACTGAGTGCCTTAAAAATGTTTGCAATCCTCACTTTCACAGCTGGCATGTTTAGTGTAAAGCTAAGAGTGCATCTGAGCATGTCCAAAGTACCTCTCTCTCAGGTAACTGCAGCATAAATTTTGGTAGTGGACCAGTTTGACAGGAAAGGAGGCTCCTTCTTGTTAACTTGACTTCACTACTAAGCTCCAGGTCCAAAGCATGTGGTAAGAAAACAGGGTTGCACCTACCTGTAACTTGTTTATCAAGTGTTCTTCTGTGCAGGCACACATGGGAACCATACATGTGCAGGCCAGCGGCTGGTCTGCGCATGCACAATCCCCATTTGGGACTGCACAGAAGACACAGCGATGGAAACAGGGTTCTTTTGTGCAGGCACACATGGGGACTGTACAGAAGACACAATGGTGAAACTGTGCTGAGCATCACCTGACTACAACTATGCAGGGACTAGACACAGGAGGATCTGAACTTAGTAATGTCTTTTGCAGTGTCACACTACTGGTCCCTCCAACTCAGCAGTCTGAATGGCACCAGTTCTCAAGCTGAGTAAGGTCCTTCCCAAGACTCTCATAGAACCTGGGACCTTCTACATGCAAAATCAGGGAGTCAGCAACAGATCCTTCCTAAACACGACAATGAGGATTCTCACAGATTTTAACTGAAGGCTTCTTTAGGGCTGCATTTCTCCAACATACTTTCAGTAATTTTTATCCTGCCCACCAGGGGGCTCTTGCAACTAGTCTCAGATGCAAAGCAGCATCTTTCCTCTTTGCCTTCTTAGGCAGGTATTCAATTGCACTAGGCAGTAACTTCATTAAGTGACCAACCTCTTCTATGAGGGATCTCTGCTTTCATAATCTGGTGGGGACGAGGGGAGTGCAGGGCATAACCAACCTAGAGTAGAGAGAGGCTGAGACCTGTTCACATTTTACCACCTTCCATGGCAGGCTTCAAAGGAGAGGTCAACAGGTGGCATCCTTTGCCCTCCAGCCTCCCACTCACTCCTGCATCATCCAAGATCCAGCCAAGAGAAGGAGCTTTGGAAGAACTCTTCAGCCTCTCACTGCCATTGGCTTGTGTGGCTGCTCATGCAGCTGAGTGGCTGAAGGGGAGAACTCTGTCCAAGAAAGACTGGAGAGCTCTCAGTTCGGGTGGAGGAAATTGGAGGGGCGCAGAATGAAGGCCACCTAAGTCTCTAATAGCTGACTTGAGTGCCCCCCCCACTTCCAACTGCTCACCTGCACCCAAACAAGCCATTTTTGTACTACATCATCTGCAAGCAAAACTTTGGTTGAGCTTAGGAAGAAGCTTCCTACAGAAAAAGCAGAAACTCCATTTGCATGATGTTTATTGGGACATCTGTTGCACAGACTATTATATAGACTACAATAACATGTTACAGTAGATCATCAGCTGTAAACTGCATACTGCTTGAGAGAAAATAAATACATTCAGATTTTTTTAAAAGAAAATTTTTCCACATTGACAGAATGTCCCAAAGATGTTCAGATTTGCATAGGAAAGGGAGGGCTGCTTGAATATAGGACGATGTACAGGGTAGGATGTTGTGCTGAGCTGCTGATAGAAGACACTTACTTTAAGCACAAGCATTTGGTTGTTGTACACATTAATGGGACTTACGCAAGATCAGGTGTTCCCTTGAATATCTCCCACAAGGCAGATGCAGAAGACATTTATGGTGCGGCAGACCTGCTTGCCTAAAAGATGAAAGTCGATTTGCAATCCCTCTAATCCCAAAGTTCTGGACGAATATACTTGAAACATGCCCAAGATAAAATTTCCTAAAAGAACTGGACGATTGAAAATTCCAGCTACCAAAGATACCATCGCTGTTACTGTCAGGCTGACATCACATATATCATGGCTGATGATGACACAGCAAAAAAAGTGAAGAAACCCAGCCTTTCAGGGAACTCTTATTTGCCATCGGTTGGCTACCCAAAGTGCAACCTGGTGCTACAAAGGATGTTTATTCCTACGCATGGAAGGCACCACTAGTGAAATTTTCCCCAACACAGACTCTAAAAGGGGCTGTGTTACTGCTGCAAGAGCTCCCCTCTTCAATACAGTTTAAGCCTGAAGGCTTAGTGCAAGGGAGGGAGTATTTTTCCCTAAACCACTACAGAAAGTACTAGCTAAAATTGTGTTAGAAGGGAGGGGGGGAGCTGAGAATATTATCTTTGACTCATGCAACCTTCAGAATTCTGGACACAAGATCCTCACTTAAAAAAGCCTGACATTTAACAAAAAAAGATGGACATAAATATCTCTAGACAAAGACAGTATTTAAAGCTTTGTTACAAGAAGTTTTGAAAGCTTCAAGTGTTCCCAGATGGATATGGTCAATACTCCATATCTTAAAAGTGACTTTTTCAGATGTTTCCTGACCTTATTGATTTGACTGGATTTTGACTATGTAAGTCAGTTCATACAGAATTTTAAAATTCTGTCATCCAGGTGAGGCAAGTAAATGTTTCAGATCAGCATTTTGAGAACCTTTCTATTTCCCCCCTTTCTGTTGTACTGTGTGCAACTATTTTTTCCTCTTGGTGGGTACCAAGAATGTTATTGTAACATCAGTTAAAAAACCAAAGATGCTTTGAACAGCAGCAGGAGGGCTACTTGGAAGACAACAGTCAACCCCAGTTGGTCTCAGTTTCCACTGCACTGAGCTCTTCTGTGAAGTGACTGAGAAGGCCCATCTGTTGTTCAATGGTGTGGACTCTTTCCTCAATGTCGGTCATGGCTTTCAGCAGCCCATCCACAAGACCCTTCAGCACATCCTGGTTCATCAAGATCTTTTGGAGAGTCTCTTGGTTCTTTAGGATGGCATCTGCCCAGGACAAAATGCATACTTTTAAAAGGAATGGGACAGATCTACAGTCATTCCTGGCTTGTCTGATCCCATTGTTTAGAACTTTACCCCCCTGTGTCCACATATGCATCTGTCAACTGAGTGGAGAAATAATGATACCCTGTCTCTCTATATAAATATTCCCAATATTGTAAAATGGACACTTGGGGAAATGGATTCTACTCCATAAAGTTGTGCTGCAACTACTTGCATCTGTCAACTGAGTGGAAAAATAATGGTATCCTGCATCTCTATATAAATATTCCCAATATAGTAAGATAGACACTTGGTGAAATGTATTCTACTCCATAAAATTTGTGCTGCAACCGAACTGCTATCCTTTAAGGCCTCCTGGGACTCAGTTTATACTAGAACAGTGAGGCAGAATTCATTCTCCATGGAAGTTATTCCAAGAAACTGACTATATATTTTTTGTAAAGAGAACAACTATTTTGTAGGGGTGCTTTAAGATATGCAGACAGTTGCTCCCTAGTTTCAGAGGTTTAAAACTATGGTACTAAAAGCATCTGTTTGCATAATTGCACTCCATATTTTCAAAAGGAGCTAGCCATAAAGCTACTCTGGACATTTTTCTGTCTTCAAGTCAAGTGCAAACAGATACAGGCTAGAACTTATTCAAGTAGGCTAGGAGAACCTATTCAACTCCAGACTATGTTTTTCTCAATTCCTACTCCCAACTAACAATCACAGGTTCAAACAAAGAGCCCACAAAAGGTTTAGAGGTAGTGTGGCTTATGAAAACATCTGCAGGCTATGTTTACACCACTGTTTCCTAGGACGTATCTCTGCTCGTTGTGAAGTAGCAGCTCTACATTCCTTCCTGAAACACTCCTATGTTCAGGGCTCCAGATTCAAGTTTAGGCCCCAGAAACACCATTCTTTGTAATTTATCCATAATGCCCAGGTTCTGCAAGGGGTATGATCAGAATTTGCCCTGGGCAAACAAATTTATACATTGCACAATCACTTCCAGTGCAAGATTCAGGCTGTTGGTTACAGATGCACAGGGGAAATATTGCAGCAAGTAGAGAATTCCAGGCTCCTGATGTGTAATCAACCAGATTCTAACTTTATCACCATGGGCTACTTACCAAGCACAGGCAGGCACTGATCGCTGTTGCTGCCCAGAGGGGTTGCATCAGTGACCCTTGAAGATATTGTCTGCAGAAGCTGAGGTATAAGTGGCAGCTCGGTGTTCTGTGTGGCTTCATCAGATGACAAGACAGGTACCTCTTGGGAGCTGCCTTGATCTCTGCCAACTTTAGCAGACTGACACGCTGCTGTAAAATATAATCAGGACTTAAATCTCATATTTGATATAAGATAACTGTCTGGTTCCCTCAGGTTAAGAAAGGTACAGGTAACAGAACATATCCATCCTCAACACACATACTTACTGCATGCACATTACATTGTCAGTTACCTTTAAAGTAGTTTTCTAACCCTCAAGGTTTCTAAGCAAATGGGTGTAGCAATGGGGCTACAAGGAAATGGATCTGAAAAGGTTAATGGGTGCTGGCCAAGTGATTCCAGCCCCTGAAATAGGAAGTGTAAGCAGGTCTCATTAGCTGAAGTACAACACCAGATTATTATCCTACTCAAGTCTTACTGAAATTCAGTTCAAAGGACATCACATGTACTTTCCTGCCATTTCAGTGGGTCTCATGCAGAACTCCCTGCTGGGCTGTACTTTGTTGTCAGATCCACCTGTTAACAGTATCTGAATGCCAGTTCTTAAGTAGCAGCCACAACTTTAGAAAGTTGCATGTTACACTTGGTGGGACCTTTGCTTTCCCTCCCCACCCACCCCCATTCAACCAGGCATCTGATAATGAAATAACCTAATTAGAGATTATGGATGCTTAGCACTGCTGAACAACTGGAAAGGAAGCATGAGCTGGGAGGTGTTCGGCATATATTCAGGCAGATGATCAGCATGGCTGCATTCAGTCAATTGCTTCTCACAACAAAAAGGTTCAGCAATATAGCTGGTTTTAAGGATTTTAACTGAGAAGGGATTAGAGAACAGGCTTTCAAAGCCCAAAAACCAAATGCTCAAAACTTTCACTTAAAATGTTCTGCTGTTTAATTGTGACTCTTGAGAACATCTCTGTACCCTATTTGCTCAGAAACCATGACAGCCAGAAACCTGGTGATTAAAAGGAATGGGACTGTAGGGAACAAAGATCATTGATTCATGGCTAAGCCCCACAAGCACTCTTAATTCAGTCCAAGTGCAGTCAATGCTTCACAAGACAAAGTTTAGAAACATTTGGAGTTAGAAAAGCTAGCATGCCAGGGGCTATTTAACTTGGTCGAGGTGGTTTCACTTTTAAAAAGTTGTTTCAGCTTTCCTCTAGCATATTCAGAGTGCATTCCCCTCACTCTCCAGCCGCACCAGTGCATCTTGATAGAAGTCAAATCAGAGCACCTCTCCACTGGAAAATTCTTAGCTTGAGCACCTCCGCTTGAGAGCTGGACCATGGGACACGCCTGGTTTCAGAACCACCTCGTGGGCGGGTATTAAAAGACCTCACATCATTACAAGACGAAGGAACCGGGGCTCCTCACCCAGTTCAACTTGCAGGTCGTCCTTCAAGGCCATGGCGCACTGCACCAGCGCCATGAGCCTCTCCCCCATCTCCTGCAACCTCACGGTCCGCTCAGCCATCCCAGCGAACCCACCAACCGCCCCCAACGCTCATCATATGCGTTCTGAGCGACAAACAGCCTCACCCCAGGCCCCGCGCCTCCGCTCCCTCCTGCAGGCTTCACTCCAGTCCGCCCACGGCAAGCTCCCGTCCATTGGCGCGTGAAGCGGCGCTCGCTCGCTCTGGTTTCCGTTATCCGGTTATCCTTTTCCCGCCCTTTTTAAAGTGGGAGTTGATATCAACAAGTTTCTTTAAATTTTCCTCTTTGCTTTTTTTTAAAGGGAAGCGGAGTGCCAGACAATGTGCTTTCCTTCACAAATGAATGAACTAGAGACTCGTGGCACTTTAAAGGTTTTATTCTCCCGTAAACTTTCGTGGACTCGTGAGCCATCCACGCAGGTTTATGCCTGAATAAAATCTTTTTACAGTGAAATCCTAAACAGAGTTAGATCAGTCTAAGCATATTGATTTAACTGTAGAAAAAAGCAAGAGTCCAGTAGCAAGTATAAGACCAATAAAATTTGTGGTAGGGTATGAGCTTCCGTGAGTTACATCTCTCTGTCAATCTATAAAGTACCCCCAAACATTTATTTGACTCTCGAAAGCTCATATTGTGGAAATCTAGTTGGTCTTTAAGGTGCTGTTGGACTCAGATCTTGCTCTTCGACTGCAGACCAACACAGCTGCCCCCCTGAAACAGAATAACACGGTTATCCTACGGAATTCTTTCCTTCGCATCCATACCGGTCTAACTGTAGAAGGTTTGTTTCAAACAAGATTCAGGAATCTCCCACTATTTCTCCCCCATTCTGTTAGAAAATCTGGTAACTCTTCAGTTTTATCTGGAATGGCAATTGTGCTAGAAATAGCTGTATGACATCCAGAAGTACAACAGGTGAAGCCTCTCCCTCCCCAGCAAGGGAAGCACTGAAGAAAAAGGTCTCCAATTCTGAACTTCTGCCTCTTAATCACCTCAGAAGCCGTGGGAGAGGAAGGCAAAAGATGCCCCCCACCCCACCCCGTTTCGTGCCAGACATAGCTGATGTACCGTGTGATACCTCAGCTGCGGAGCAAGTATTTATTTCGCTGCTTACATGTAGTTACTTTTCAGCCTCAAAAGTGAGATCAGCTCGCAGAAATCAACGTCCAGACATTATGGAAGAATAAGTTGCGGCTTCCCGCTTTAATTTAACGTCAAATAGTACCTGCCAAGCAATTTAAAGCAGGAAAACGACACAGAGGAAGGTCATACCTACCCTTTTTGGGAAACCCGTCCCCCCTTTTATTCCTTGGAAGAGCCGATCTCGGCTCTCCAGCTTTTCAGATCTGTTTTGTCCCTTAGCTATCACATCTCTTCTTTGCAAAAAACTTCGTTTTCAAAGAAGCAGAACCAGGAAGACATTTTGGGTTCCAATGGCAGCGTCTCCTTTTATTGAGGTGAGCCGACCTCAGCAATAATAATAGTACAATAACGATAATAATAAAGAATATTATAATAGTAATAATCATTTAAAAACACCCATACACACAACCTAACAAACTCCCGTGCTGCTGCGTTCCAGATGCAGAGAGTTCCTTTCAGATGGCTCCATGGCATTGATCTCCCAAGTAATAAAAACAGGGCTGAAAGAAGCAGGAAGGAGGGATACGGAGCAACACACACACACACACACAGAGAAACGCCAGTCAGAAAGCAAAGGGTCTGGTCCAAATTTTTAGGCTCTTGATGCGACTCTTAGGAATTCTTGCGATCAATTTCCTTCTTGGCAGGCAGCTGCTTTTCATGGTGCCTCCAGCAGCAGCAGCAAAAAGAAAGACCTGCCTCCTTCCCACCAGTAATTCAGCATCTTGTACAGCATTTTAATGTGCAAAGTGAACTCTTGAGGTTTTTAAAAAATCACAAAAAAATCACAGCCTTATGAAGCTGCTCACTCCAATCCTCATTTTACAGATGGGAACCAGTCAATCTGCAACTAGGATGGAATTTGAATCCATGTCTTAATTTCAACCTTCTCATCCAGCCGGCACCACCAGTTTTCCCAGACAGAACTCTAACTTTAAGAGCAAGGCCGTCCTCCTGATCCAAAGCATCCTTATTCAGGAGTAAATGCCAGTGACCTAAACTGCCATGCTTCCAACCAAGTAAGTAGTGCACAGGATAGCAACTCTTTATCATTACCACACAAAATCTGCTTTTTGGAGCAGTCTGTGTGGACCTGTGCATTGTTGAAAAGTTTCCAGGTCTCGTTTGAAAGTCAAGATCTTTTGAAGATTCAACTGCATGTAGAGTATATCTCCTGAGGGTTACCACTCCTCCCTATAGAATTTCTGGTCTCTTTTTCTTATTACATTCTTAAGGTGTTTACAAAAACTCTTGGCCTAATGTTTTGTATTCTGCTATGTTGCAAATATTAAGCTCGTAACAAAACAAGCAAACCTCTCAACAGTTTTTCCAATGTTACATTGCAGCTGTGTGGATACCAGAATTGGATCAAAGCTACTGCATGAGGTGTGGGGGGAGAACTCCCCCATGCCATTTTCACACTATTTGCTCATCCTCCCATCTCCAGTCCAAACCAATCATTTGAAGCTGAAAGTGGGAGAGAATAAATCTTCTGTAGTGACATCAAGTTTGGCCCCAAGAAAATTCGTGCAAGATACTGTACAAGAAATATGCACAAATATAGTGCAGGCTACCTCTATACCAACTGCTCTAAAGTAAAACACCCTGCCTTTTTAACAGAGGCTGAATGGGATTTTTTTTTAACCAGGTGATGTTATTTACCTTCATGCCAGGAAAAGATTCAGTTGCCACTTTCCACACATTATGCCTGTGTTAAAGGGGCAGGGCATTTTCCTCTAGGAAGCCCCACTATGAGATGGCTTTATTCAATAAAGAAAGCCACCACTTCCAGTCTGCAAGTCCTGAGCAAGGCTATTAATGTTAGGACATTTTGGAGGTGGTTTATTCGTAAGATCACCACAAGTCAGAAGCGATTTGACAGCACCTATCATGCACATGCTGTTGGCAACCAAGTGTGCGATGGAACCCCAAAAAAGGTCTCTCCTAACAGAGGAGCGATAGAGATGGGAGATGGCACAATCAGCCAGGCAATGTATTTAACCAGCATGCCCTTGGCCAGTGAAGCCTGTCTGTGGGTCTGTCTTCACACTACATATTCACAGAGGCCTCTTGCTTTTAGCTGGAACCTTCTCGTGACTTTCATTCCTCATCCCGAATCTCTGCAAAGCGTTAAGACCAGCTAGCCCTCAGCATTTCTCCTGAGGCAACAGAAGTTCTACCCTTCCCTTCCTCAGAAGGCCCTTAATCCCAATTAGATGGACCCCAGTCCTCTTCTGTATGATTCTAAGTAAGTTGGACTCTCTCAAGCTTGTTCCCTTGCTGGAGTTCATGACCACACTGCTCTCTCCTTGGAGCTGGGGTCTGGCATTGTCCCAGTTAGAAGGGAACTTTTAAATGTTAGTGCTTTCCACTTGGCTGGAAAGTACCCTCAGCCTGTTTTTCACAAGGGCCTAACTACAAGTTACAGCGTATACCTGTCCACACCAACTACAAGTTGCAGTTTACCTGTCTTGTCTCCCTGCATCCTGTTAGATATATTGCAAATTCCGTGTGGAAACAATTCCAAGACAAGTGAGAAGAGGGGCAATTTGGACTTGGATCACAGCCCATATGGTCTTAAGCCTCTCACCATGCTATTTTCCTCAACTGCAAACAGCCGTGGGAAGCCACTGTTTGCTTCACTACTGGTGGGCTACACATTTCTTCAACAAGGCAGTAACTTCCTGAGATCACTTTCAGGCTGGGGAAAAGGAACAAGGGAAGGCTTAGGTGTTTTTTTTTTCCAATTGGGCCCAGGTACACTTGGGTACAATCCAGAAAACAAGCGGTATAATGCTAATTAGGTCCTCAGTCAAGAAACTTCCAGCAAATCTAGGCATCAGTGACAATGACCTAACAGGACGAAAAAGTAGCCCTGTCTCTGCGTGTCCTACTCCTATTTGTAGGCATTATGAATGCTGTCTCCTCGGGGAGGGGCCAGCAAAGGTGGTACATCATTCCAGAGGTTCCAGCTAGGCACCTGTGCCTGTTGTGGCTGCTGGAGAGTCACACAATAATGAGAGGTCTGTAGCTGCCGTGCAGGGACAGTAAGGGATTATGTCACACCCATTCGCACATATTGAACCTCATCTGGGAAAGGGGGAACAAAGATGGTATAATTTGTGTGTGCAGGGAAGGAACTAGTGTAAGCATGGCATTTAGAAGCTACAAATCCCCTTGGCTCCCTGGAAGTTGCTTCATACTTTCCCAGAACGTTGGTCCATAGATCTGTACTGCCTTCACTGGCAGCAGCTCTGCTGGTGCAATTTTTGACAGACCAGGTGCTGGAGATTTTTTTTAAAATTTAAGCCAGCTGCTGCAGTGCCCACCCCATCAGCCCGAGAAGAACAAAAACGTATTATAGCTGTTCCTTGGGGCACTGTACATGCCTGGTGTCTCATTTAAACTGTGCTGCAACCCACACAAAGCAGCCACACCTGTTCAGTTAGAATGACAGCACATTGGCAAGGGCTGACCTGGAACTGTTTTGCATGGGTCACAAGCATTTTAAAAGACACTGGATCCATTTGTTCCCATAAGGAAATTCATTTTGCTTTGCCAGTACTGCATGTAAATTGGACTTAATGCTGGCCTACCATACAGTGTTATTGCAAAGATTTGAGATAATCATGTGGAGCACTTAGGGGCCATTGTGCTTTGTAAGATGAAGGCTTCTAGCTCCGTGGCAGTGTACATGACATGCATGCAGAATGTCCCAGGTTCAATCCATGATTCACCCAACTATAGGACCCAGGCAGCATGTGCTGGGAAAGACCTGCCTGATAACCCGGAGAGCTGCTGTCGGTGGTGGTGGTGGAAATGCTATCAAACTGCAACTTCATAGGCCTTTCAAGGCAAGAAATGTTCAGAGATGGTTTGCCATTGCTGCCTCTGCATATTAACTATGGTTTTCACTGCTTTCATTGCCATCCAAATACTGATTAGTGTCAATCCTATTTAGCTTCCAAGGTCTGATAAGATTGGGCTAGCCCGGGCCATCCAGGTCAGGGCACTGTCAGAGTAGACAGTACTAAATAGACCGAGAGTCTGACTTAGCATATGGCTGCTTCATATGCTCACTTTATGCTATTGCTAGTAAGATACCAGCAAATGGGTGGAGCTCTGGATCAGTGGTATAACATCTGCTTTGCACACAGGTCTCAGGCTCAATCTCTGGCATCTCCAGTTAAAGGATCAGGTACTAGACGATGTGAAAGACTTCAGCCTGAAACCCGAGAGAGCTGCTGGCAGTTGGAGTAAACAGTACTGACTAGGGATGTGCGTTTCGGCATTCAGAATGCCGAAAGAATGCCGAAACAAAAGTGTTTCGGCTTCTTTCGGGGAATGCCGAAACGTTTCGGGGAATGCCGAAACGTTTCGGGTAGCCGAAAGAAAAAAGCTGAAACGTTTCGGGATTCTTTCGGCTTTCTTTCGGCTTTTCTATGGGAAAATGCCTCCGTCTTCCAGGACGCCTGGAGGAGGCATTTTCCCACCGAATAAGCCCAAAATTGGTGGGGACCTTCCTCTAACCCTTCTCTAACAACCACCCAAGTTTCAGACAGATTGGACTTTGGGGGGCCATGTTATGGCCCCCCAAAGCAGGTCCCCCCATCCTCCCATAAGAAAGCGAAGGAGCAGCATATTGTTAGCATGCTGCTGCTGATCTTTCTTCATTATTTCCTATGGGGAAAAAATGAAGAGGCAGGCTTCCTTTGCCAGGGGTGGCATTTTGCATGCAAAATGCCCCCCAGCCCTCAGGGGCCCTTCTCCCACCCCTCCTCCCACCCCCCACCAAGGCTCAGCCTGCTCCCACTTGGGGGGGCCATTTCATGGCCTCCCCAAGTAGGTGCTCTAATCTCTACCACTGACAGCTGGGGGAGGCTTGTGTTGCCAGGGGTGGCATTTTGCATGCAAAATGCCCCCCAACCCTCTGGGGCCCTTCTCCCATCCCTCCTCCCACCCCCCACCAAGGCTCAGCCTGCTCCCACTTGGGGGGGGCATTTCATGGCCTCCCCAAGTAGGTGCTCTAATCTCTACCACTGACAGCTGGGGGAGGCTTGTGTTGCCAGGGGTGGCATTTTGCATGCAAAATGCCCCCCAGCCCTCTGGGGCCCTTCTCCCACCCTTCCTCCCACCCCCCACCAAGGCTCAGACTGCTCCCACTTGGGGGGGCCATTTCATGGCATCCCCAAGTAGGTCCTCTCAGCCCCTAAAGTCCACCCCTTACAGCCCCACACAAACCCAATTCCCCCCCAGCTGCCACACACAGACCCAAATCCCCACATTAGCCCCTCACAGACCCAAATCCACCCCCACCTGCCCCACACCCATAACCCCAGGAACAGGCTGGCAAAGGCCAGCCCTCTCCCTTTGTTCCCTATGCTGGGAACTTCTAAACTCTCTTTCCCTAGGCAATTCTGCACAGCCCAGGGGTGCCACAATGGTGGGCACACTTCTGAGTGCCAGCTGGTCCCTGTGAAAGAGCACCTGAACCACAGACACCCTCCCTCAAATTCCCCCACCACCTACAGAGATGGCTGGCCAGCCAGCCCCATTGTTCCCTATGATGGGAACCAACTGCACAACAAAGAATAAAACAAGAACAACACAAAATAAAGTTTTAAATTTTTTTTCTCCCTTCCAAAGTACAAGTAGGCAAAGCATTATGACACATTACACCAGCAGTCCCCCACACAGAAAAATAACACAACTCACTTAACATCAGAGAATCACAAAGCATGATACCTGTCAAAAACACTTTATTTCTTGAACAGCTTTAGGTTACACAGCAGGGGGGAACACCAAAGGGCATGGCAGCACTATCTTACACAAAAATAACACAACTCACTTAACATCAGAGAATCACAAAAACACAATTCCTGGCAAAAACACTTTATTTCTTGAACAGCTTTAGGTTACACAGCAGGGGGGAACACCAAAGGGCATGGCAGCACTATCTTACACAAAAATAACACAACTCACTTAACATCAGAGAATCACAAAAACACAATTCCTGGCAAAAACACTTTATTTCTTGAACAGCTTTAGGTTACACAGCAGGGGGGAACACCAAAGGGCATGGCAGCACTATCTTACACAAAAATAACACAACTCACTTAACATCAGAGAATCACAAAAGCACAATTCCTGTCAAAAACACTTTATTTCTTGAACAGCTTTAGGCTACACAGCAGGGGGGGGGACACCAAAGGGCATGGAAGCAGTATCTTACACAAAAATAACACAACTCACTTCACATTAAAGAATCACCCCAAAAAATAGCTGTCAAAAGTACTTTATTTCTGTAACTGCTTTAGGTTACACAGTAGGAAGGCACCGCAGAGCAGGAAAGCAGTGTACTACGCAAAAATAACACAACTCACTTCACATCAGAGAATCACACAAACACAATTGCTGTCAAAAACGGTGAAGTGGGTTGTATTATTTTTTGTAGTACATTGCTATCATGCCCTGTTGTGCCCTCCTACTGTGTAACCTAAAGCTGTTCAAGAAATAAAGTGTTTTTGCCAGGAATTGTGTTTTTTTTTTTTTTTTGAAAAATTTTTTATTGGGTTAGAACATTTTTATTTTTACATTACAATCAATTTTCCCCTAATTTTTCGTTTCTAACCCCCTCCCTTTCCCCCCCTTTTGTTGACTTCCAACAGCTTTCCCACCCTCTGTCCCTTTTCCCTTACTTCTATTAAATTCCTCTGTCTAAAACAGATATACATTCTCCATTATATTAAGCAGTGCATCATTAACTCCTTTAATTATTATACACCCAAACTATACGTCTTTAGATAAACAATTTATCCCATTTTCCAGTTTTGAATAATTCTATATAAACCTATAAAAATATATAAACCATAAAAATTTCCCACATTTAAATCAAACAATTTGATTTATTCTCTATATATTACTCATTTCAACTTTTTATGGTAATTCTATATAACTCCTCAGATACTCAATCAATTTAACTCTTCTATACATTCAGTTTGGTGCATGTAAATCTTGTCAAAGAAAGAAAATATTGTTAGTTAGTCAATCCTCATGTTTAAACCTTATCATTAATTATTCTCTATCAGTTGACCTATACATATCTATATATATCTCAATCAATTAATCTAACTGCTTATAAATTCACATTTCTCTTCCTCCCCCGGTAAAGTCACCCCTCTCTTTTATACTTTTATTATATTTCAGTAGTTCTCAAACTGCCACAGTTTTCCTCCCACCTCCCATTTCTTCTCCAGGTATTGTTTCAGCTTCTCCCAGTCTGTGTTGAACTGCCCTGAGTCCAGATCTCTCAGTTTTCTTGTCATCTTGTCCATTTCAGCCATATACAGCAATTTGTAGATCCAATCTTCAATAGTTGGTACTTCTTGTACTTTCCATTTCTGCGCATACAAAAGTCTAGCTGCTGCAGTCATATAAAAAATCAACGTCCTATGATGGGCTGGAATTCCCTCCATTCCCAAGTTTAGCAGCAGGAGTTCTGGGTTCTTATTTATTTGAAACTGTAAAATTTCACTCATTTCTCTTATTATTTCCCCCCAGAACTGCCTAGCTACCTCACACGACCACCACATATGATAGAGGGAGCCCTCATGTTTCTTACATTTCCAGCATTTATTAGAAGTATTCAAATTCCCTAGCGCAATCTTCTTTGGTGTCATGTACCAACGATAAATCATTTTGAAAATGTTCTCTTTAATATTGATACATGTCGTTGTCTTCATTGTAGTTTTCCACAAGTATTCCCATGCCTCCATTGTTATTTCTTTATTGAAATTTATAGCCCATTTCACCATCTGTGTTTTAACTATCTCATCCTCAGTATACCATTTCAGCAATACTTGGTATACCTTGGATATTCTTTTCTTGTCTTCTTTAAGAAGGGTCTGCTCTAGTTCCGAGTTCTCTGTTCGTATGCCCCCTTTTGCAAAGTCTGAGTTGTATAAGTCTCTAATCTGTCTATACTGAAACCAATCGTAGTTAGGTGATAGTTCCTCTTGCGTCTTTATTCTAAGTTTAGATACTTCAATCTTAGTTATTTCTTTGTATGTTAAACATTGTTGTTCATTATCCACAGCTCTCGGATCTATCACCTCATATGGAACCACCCACAAGGGGGAGGAATTGTGTTTTTGTGATTCTCTGATGTTAAGTGAGTTGTGTTATTTTTGTGTAAGATAGTGCTGCCATGCCCTTTGGTGTTCCCCCCTGCTGTGTAACCTAAAGCTGTTCAAGAAATAAAGTGTTTTTGACAGGAATTGTGTTTTGTGATTCTCTGATGTTAAGTGAGTTGTGTTATTTTTGTGTAAGATAGTGCTGCCATGCCCTTTGGTGTTCCCCCCTGCTGTGTAACCTAAAGCTGTTCAAGAAATAAAGTGTTTTTGACAGGAATCATGCTTTGTGATTCTCTGATGTGAAGTGAGTTGTGTTATTTTTGTGTAAGATAGTGCTGCCATGCCCTTTGGTGTTCCCCCCTGCTGTGTAACCTAAAGCTGTTCAAGAAATAAAGTGTTTTTGACAGGAATCATGCTTTGTGATTCTCTGATGTTAAGTGAGTTTTGTTTTAATTTTTCTGTGTGGGGGACTGCTGGTGTAATGTGTCATAATGCTTTGCCTACTTGTACTTTGGAAGGGAGAAAATAATTTTTTTAAAACTTTATTTTGTGTTGTTCTTGTTTTATTCTTTGTTGTGCAGTTGGTTCCCATCATAGGGAACAATGGGGCTGGCTGGCCAGCCATCTCTGTAGGTGGTGGGGGAATTTGAGGGAGGGTGTCTGTGGTTCAGGTGCTCTTTCACAGGGACCAGCTGGCACTCAGAAGTGTGCCCACCATTGTGGCACCCCTGGGCTGTGCAGAATTGCCCAGGGAAAGAGAGTTTAGAAGTTCCCAGCATAGGGAACAAAGGGAGAGGGCTGGCCTTTGCCAGCCTGTTCCTGGGGTTATGGGTGTGGGGCAGGTGGGGGTGGATTTGGGTCTGTGAGGGGCTAATGTGGGGATTTGGGTCTGTGTGTGGCAGCTGGGGGGGAATTGGGTTTGTGTGGGGCTGTAAGGGGTGGACTTTAGGGGCTGAGAGGACCTACTTGGGGATGCCATGAAATGGCCCCCCCAAGTGGGAGCAGTCTGAGCCTTGGTGGGGGGTGGGAGGAAGGGTGGGAGAAGGGCCCCAGAGGGCTGGGGGGCATTTTGCATGCAAAATGCCACCCCTGGCAACACAAGCCTCCCCCAGCTGTCAGTGGTAGAGATTAGAGCACCTACTTGGGGAGGCCATGAAATGCCCCCCAAGTGGGAGCAGGCTGAGCCTTGGTGGGGGGTGGGAGGAGGGATGGGAGAAGGGCCCCAGAGGGTTGGGGGGCATTTTGCATGCAAAATGCCACCCCTGGCAACACAAGCCTCCCCCAGCTGTCAGTGGTAGAGATTAGAGCACCTACTTGGGGAGGCCATGAAATGGCCCCCCCCCAAGTGGGAGCAGGCTGAGCCTTGGTGGGGGGTGGGAGGAGGGGTGGGAGAAGGGCCCCTGAGGGCTGGGGGGCATTTTGCATGCAAAATGCCACCCCTGGCAAAGGAAGCCTGCCTCTTCATTTTTTCCCCATAGGAAATAATGAAGAAAGATCAGCAGCAGCATGCTAACAATATGCTGCTCCTTCGCTTTCTTATGGGAGGATGGGGGGACCTGCTTTGGGGGGCCATAACATGGCCCCCCAAAGTCCAATCTGTCTGAAACTTGGGTGGTTGTTAGAGAAGGGTTAGAGGAAGGTCCCCACCAATTTTGGGCTTATTTGGTGGGAAAATGCCTCCTCCAGGCGTCCTGGAAGACGGAGGCATTTTCCCATAGAAAAAAGCCGAAAGAATGCCGAAATAATGCCGAAAGAATCCCGAAAGTCGAAAGCCGAAAGAGATTCTTGTTTCGGCTTTCGGCTTTAACGATAGAGAATCTTCTTTCGGCTTTCTACTTTCGGCTATAGCCGAAAATTTTTGGCTTGCACACCCCTAGTACTGACCTTGATAGATCAATTGTGGTATACAAAGTAGCTTCTTGAGTCCAAATAATTACTGGGGAGTCTTGTGGCTTGTCTGTTCATGTTGAAGGACGATCAACCCCACCCTGAGACTGAGAGGCTGAGAGCGAAAGCCAACTGAATAAAATCACCGTGATAAATGGACCTGGGAATCTAAATGGTGCCTGTGGCTGTGAGCACAGAGTTAAGGGTTGTAGTTATCCATGATTAAATTATCTAGAATAAACAAGGGTGTTCCTGAGCATTTGCAAACAATTCACAGTGCAATCCTAGGCAGTTGTTCTAGACGAAGCTCATTCCACTCAATGCAAAGTTACTCCAGTCTGTATCCACTGATTCTGATCAGCTCAGATAAGAGTAACTGCAACCTCCTTATGCAAGTTCTGGACTTCTCCTCCTCCATCACTGCTGCTCTGGTTCCTTAGACCTTCCTGCAATACAAGCGCACCCCCACTTAATAATTTCTAAAGAGAGATGATGATGATTGAAGCCAGCCTTGGATGCCATATGCTTGAAAGTTCTGATTCCTAAATACAGGAAGACACCAGACAGCTATAGCTCCTTGGAAAAAGAAATGTACTCTGCACATGGTCAAAGGCTCTCTTCTGCTTCACCACATGTTCTAGGCCTAGATTTGGAAGATGAATCCTGGACAAACCTGACTCAAGTTATGTCTAAATTGCACCCCACTGACCACTACAAGGGCAGTAAGTCTCATTTGGGGCACATCAGCTAACCCAGCCGACCAAGTAGAGGTGCCAAGTTTTAGCTCACTGCTCTAGGAGCACCTTTAACTGCAGCACTGGTAAATGTTAATAGTTATTACCATATTGTGACAACTATCACCTGCTGACTTTAGATTCAGCAGCTATTCGAAGCACAAGAGTAGATGGGGTAGTTTTTTCTGCTCAGTTGGCAACCTTACTAAAGTCAGGATATAACTAGCCGTGGGGGGGGGGGGGGGATGCACAGCAAAACCTTTCAAAATGGGAGAAAGGGGACTGATCCCTTCTAAACAGTGAGCTTTCCCCTTTTCTCATACACTTTTATTTGGTTAAAAAGCTTAAGACTGCTCAGCTGGGGTCTTAGATAATATGATGTGAGGTGGGATCTGATGAAAGGTGGTGGTTTCATAACTGATGGGCTTTGGGAGGCAGGTTAGGGTCTTGCTGCTAAGGCCTTATAAGACTAATAGATCTGGTGAAGTTGGATTTAGGATTTCTGGATTCAAATTCACCTCTCCTATGGCTTCATTCTCCAACCTTTCAGCAGGGTGTTCTCTATCTCAGCCTGTTCCCATTATTCAGAGTTAAGAATCAGCTGGAAGTTTCAGAGGAAACACATGGTACAGCCCCATCTGGGATTGTACCACCTCAGAATGCAGGTGAAGTGGGAGGTATTACATCCCTGAATGTCTCCTTCTTCAGAAGTACACGGAAATATAGCTTATCTGAAGGAAAGACTCTAAAACACAGCCTTCTTCTCAATGCGCTAGAGGTGTGCTGGCTGTTCTTTGATGGGAAGGAGTATCCAAACACAGTAACTCCTCTCTCCCCCAACCCCACTTAAGAAATGTGAGATGGAACCATCCCAGCAGAAGTGTACCATGTGGTTTTCTTAAGAGCTGAATTATTCTGGATACTAACACAGCAGAGAGTGTGAAAGGACAATTACTGTGTCCCTCGTGTAAGTGTTTCTGGAAGTCATGATCAGACACCTAGTCAAGATGTGGAGGGAGGCTGTGGCCAGCCCTCCTGGGTTAGAATAGATGCCCAGCCAGAGCTGCTTTCCCCCAATCTCCATGGATCTGGAGGCAAGAATCCCTTCATGCCCCACTCTCGCAGCCCCCCAGTTGGGGCAGTGTTGGAGATGGGTCCTTGAAAGGGAGTTGGGACCTCAGGCCAAGTGGAAGCTAATGGAGTGTTGCTGTTCCTGTCCCCCTCGCTCCACCAGGGTGGCAAGAGAGACAATGGGGGTTCAGGAAGAGTGGGCAGAGGGTCCTTAGGCAGCTTAGCACTGGAGGAAGAGAGGCCTTTCTCCCCTTGAGTTCCTCCTCGTGGCCCTCCCTTCAAGGGCCGGTCAGCTGAGTGAGTGCGCTGGTGGCGATTCCGGTGGGAGCTGCGACTGAAGCATTTCCCACAATCAGGGCACTGATAAGGTTTTTCACCTGTGTGGACCCGCCGGTGTCTCTCCAGGTGGGAGACAAAGCCAAAACTCTTGCCACAGACAGTGCACTCATAGGGCTTCTCACCCCGGTGGGTCCGCTGGTGTGTGAGCAGCTGAGCACTGGCCACAAACCGTTTCCCGCACTCCTTGCATTTATGAGGCTTCCCACTAGAGTGAGTTCTCTGGTGCTGGAGGAGAGTGGAGCTGACACTGAAGCTTTTCCCACATTCGTTGCAGCGGTAAGGCTTCTCCCCAGTGTGGATTCTCCGGTGCCTGTCAAGGTGGGAGCTAACACTGAAGCTTTTTCCGCAGTCTCCGCACTCATACGGCTTTTCCCCGGTGTGGATCCTCCGGTGCCTTTCCAAGTGGGAAGTCCAGCTGAAGCTTTTCCCACAATCAGGGCACCGATAGCGCTTGCTCTCAGCTGCATGGGATTTCTGGTGCTTTGTCAATGACACCAATTCTCCATAGGTTTTCCCACATTCAGCACACTTGTGGGGCCTGTCAGGGGAGTGCACACGCTGGTGCCTCTCCAGATGGGAACTGACACTGAAGGCTTTGCCACACTCTTCGCACCGGTACGGCTTTTCTCCTGTGTGGATCCTTTTGTGTTTGATAAGAGCTGAGCACCAGCTGAATTTTTTCCCACACTCTGGGCACTGATAAGGCCTTTCTCCTGTGTGGATTCTCTGGTGTTTAACCAATGACGAACTCTGACCAAAACCTTTCCCGCAATCAGGGCACTTATAAGGTTTCTCACAACAAACCGGTGGGGAGGGTGGAGGTGGGGGCTCTGGAGCAGCCCTGAGTTTACGGCTACATTCTGCACATTTTGTGGGGTCCCTGCCCCCATTTGGAGAAGTCTGGAGTTGGTGAAGGGTAGCTGCACTGAGGTAGAAGTTCTTCCCACAGTCTACACACTGGCGTGGCTTTTCTCCTGTGTGGATTCTCTGGTGCCTGTAGAGGTGGGAGCTGCGGCTGAAACTCTTCCCACAATCCGTGCACTGATAAGGCCTCTCTCCTGTATGGATTCTCTGGTGTCTCTCCAGGTGGGAAGTGAAGCTGAAGCTCTTCCCACAGTCAGGGCACTCATACGGCTTCTGGCCCAGATGTTTCCTCTGGTGGGCCACAAGATTAGTGCTGATGTTGAAACCCTTCCCGCAATCCTCACATTGATAGGGTTTGTCGTTGGTGTGGGTCCTCTGGTGCTGGACCAGGGTGGAGCTGACAGTGAAGCTCTTCCCACACTCTTTGCACTGATATGGCTTCTCCCCTGTATGGATCCTCCGGTGCCTCTCCAGGTGTGACCCAACACTAAATGCTTTCCCGCACTCCTTGCACTCATAGGGTTTCTCGCCTGTGTGGATCCTCCGGTGTCTTTCTAGGTGGGAGGTCCAGCTGAAGCTTTTCCCACAGTCCTCACACTTGTAAGGCTTGTCACCCACATGGCACTTGCGGTGTCTGGCTAGAGCCTCGGCTTCTAAGAAGCTTTTCTCACATCCATCGCATTTGTGGGGCCTCTCGTCCAAATGAAGCCTCTGGTGCCTCAGAAGGTTGGACTTCTGGCTGAAGCTTTTCCCACATTCAGCACATTGGTGTCCTCTTTCGCTCCCTTGTGGTTTCCCGGGGGGCAACAGGGGTTTGGAGATACTCACTACCTGAGTGAGTGGTTTCATCTGCTGCTGTTTCCCTTCAGTTGTTGAGGTTCCCAGTCTTTGTACTGGCTGGCTCTCTCCCTCAACCGGATTCCCTTCCAGGGAGCTCTTTGCTCTTAGATCTGTCTTGCTGGGAGCCTCTTGCCGAGGATGATTTCCCTCATTCTTTCTCCTCAGATCATCACCTGAGGAGATAAATTCATAGAACGGGGTGAGCCAGATTAACAGAGGACAGATCTATCAGTTGGAAGGGATTATTCCTAGTCACATAGAACATACATAAGAAGCAGCAGTATACTTCTAAATATCAGAGCCAGTGAATACCAGTGCAGTGTAGTGGTCAGAGTGTTAGCCTAGGTTCTGGGATACCTGGATTCAAATCCCCACTCTGGCATGAAGCTTGGTGGGTGACATTGGGCCAGACACACTCAGCCCCAACCTACATCGCAGGGTGGTTGTGAAGACACACTGCTTTGAGATCCTGAGACGCTGGAGAGCTGAAGCAGAAGAGTTGCCCATGTCCTATGTGGGACACTGGAACCGACAGACTGTCATTGATCTGATTCAGCAGGGGTGCTCTTAGGACAAAGGATACAGCTTTCTTGTAAGGCATTCTTTCTTATAGGTAACAGAAATGATAACATCTTTTAGAGCCCAAACTGTCAAGAACTATAGCACCACCCTTCAAAGGGCCTCACTCTTTGAAAAAGTGCTTATAAATCACATCAGGATTTTTCTTCCCCATTCTGAATATGGTAATTCTATGAAACACTGGAAATTTTATAACACATTATTGTTACTCCTTTTAGGGCTTTTTTCTGTTCATTACCATTACTGTTTTGCTGCTTTCAATTGGCCCTGATTCCAGCAATCACTCTGCTCAGTTCTGATGTTTTAAGAAGCCTGGCTTGCATGGAGCTGGACCCCCATGAACACACATGAAGTTACTTTACATTAGCCTAGTACAGATGACAGCCCCACACAGTCACATCCTACAGATGACCAAGCAATCATGCAGAGGCAGCAGGGGGAGAATGCTTGCACCCACACTGTGATCTGTTTCTGGATAGTTAGAGCATT
The DNA here is from genome assembly GCF_028583425.1 of Eublepharis macularius. Classification (NCBI taxonomy): domain Eukaryota; kingdom Metazoa; phylum Chordata; class Lepidosauria; order Squamata; family Eublepharidae; genus Eublepharis; species Eublepharis macularius. Next base: position 156,380,336 of record NC_072793.1, on the reverse strand, counting down.
ACTTCATCAAAAACTACCATCTGCTCTGCCAGGCAGTATTTCTTCAGGATCTCGGGCACAGTCCTTTCACATCACCTTATGAACCTACCTAGCCGCTGTAGTCATCTTTCAAGGCCCTGCTTCAAGTGCTCTGGCCCTCTAAGATGAGGCAGATGGCAACCCAGCAGAGGGCCTTCTTAGTCGTGGCACCAAAATTCTGGAACCCTCTCCCTAGGCAGACTTGCCTGTCCCCTTTCTCTTGCCATCTTCTATCAGCATCTGATGGCTTATGTATTTAAAACATTTATTAGCTGCCTTTCTATCTGAGAGGAGCTCAAGGCGCCTTACAATATGAAACAGAAATATTAGGCAGTCCCTTAGTGATCCCTTCTTCCAGTTCAACATTTTAATTGTTGTTTTTATATTTTGTATTAATTTCAGCTATGGCTTTAATGATGTGTTTCTTGTTGATTTTACTGTTTTTAATGATGTGATTTTGTTATGTATGTTTTAATTTTTTAGCTGACTTGGTGGTCCTTCTGAAGACAGAAAGGTGGGGTATAAATTTTGTAAAACAAATAAATAAATCACCTACTGCCTGATCCTTTTAACTGGAGATGCTGTGGATTTAACCTGGGACCTTTTGCATGCAAAGCAGATGCTCTGCCACTGGGACAAACCTCTTTCCATTGCTCCATCTAGCTGAATATTGTACTCTACACACAAACAGCAGTTTTCCATAGCCTCAAGTTGAACAGGAGCTTTCACAACAATTGCTACCATGAGATACTTTTAACTGGAGGTGCCAAAGACTGAACCTGGAACTTCTGCTCATAAAACAACTGAGCTGCAACCCTCCCCAAAGAATTTTCCCTTGAACAGGGACGATCTCCAAGCTGTAAGGAGTGGGCTTTTAACCCATGTGTCTCTTCAGAGAACAGAATGCTTGAAGCCTTCGTAGGTATTCTGACATCACCTACTATCACAGCCAGTCTCTGGCTGCGTCTCAGACTCACAGAATTTCCTTTCCTTTTCTCTGTTCCTGTTGTCCAATTCTCTGTCCCACTTTCTGATTCAAAGTAACTATCGTTTGCTTCCAAGAACTGGAAACTCACTTTAGACTCTGGTTTCACAATCTGATTTGGAAGCAAACCCTGGTTTAAGGTGAACATCACCTACCCAATTCATATGCAGGAATGAAACAGGCCATACTGTCCAAACGAGGCCATTAAATAAACATACTAATTAGAATCATGTACTGAATTTAGCATCCCAAGAATCTCAGCTGTTTTTTTTATAGCAGGTTTCTAGTACTTTTGATTGTCAAAAGTCAATTTGGCAAGCATGTGACTAGGTGAAATTTCACACGCCTGTACAGGATCTCCAGTGGTCAGTGCCTTGGGATCCAGTGCCCAACACCAGCTATTCCTGTTTGCCATGAGTAGTGGACAGAAAACGAATTGTGCTAATCAGTACATTTATGTAAATCTGTCTGCAACCTTAAGATTCAATTTTATCTTTTTTTTTTTTTTACTGCAGACTACATATTGTCGCCTGTTGTATTACTTTCAGCCCGAGGCATCTCTGGGTTTACAACAGGATGTATTATTTATTTCCACAGTGCAAGATAGAAGAAGGCACACTGCTGCCCTAAGGGCTTTACAGTCTAAAGAGCAACACAAGGGAGACAGAAAGGGAAGTGTAGGCAAGCATAGGATGGAGAAGACTATTTGTTCGTTCCAGCTTCACAAGCTTAGGATTTGTCTTAAGTGCCGTCCACAGCAAAGTCATAATCTTCTAAATCCACTGCCTTTAATAGACATAGAAGGAATGCAACTCCATTTAGGATGGTGCTGCAAATGAATTTCACAAAAGAAGGGGGTGGGGGTTAAAGGGATTTCTCATTGTTTGCTTATCCAGTGCCACTGAATGACTGGAGTCCACTGAAAAGCACTCTCTGTGCAGTGACAAGAAAGCCATGTGTGGGGTGGGGGGGTGGGGAATCTCCACTGGCTCATTCCCATTTGCAAGTCATTATTAGCTGCAGCAGTTATTCAGCTGTGAACACAGGGATGCCAACTACCCATAGGTCTCCTGAAGGAGACTCAGGTATGCCGTTTCCTCTGTTACTGAACTGCAGCTCCATTCAGCTCTTCCTGGGCAGAATCTGCAGCCATTCTGTTTCAGGAAAGCCACTTCCCCATCCCCTCTGTTTTGGAGAATTGGTTCCTCACCTGGGCTGGCTTCCTTCAACATCTCTCTGCCCTCAGATTCCTGCAGTTCTGGAACCCAAAGATCTTCCCCTCTGTCCATCCAAGAAAGCAGGTCGGGTTTCGAAAGTGGAAATCCTGCAGATGAGAAAGGAGGGGCTTCAGTCCCATGAACAGCACCCCATTCCTCTCTCCAACTGTGGTGCTCTCCTGGACATCTTTAGTCCGAACACATTTTAGCCGGGAATGTGCCACTTATTAACTTTATTCCTCTGGGACAGGAAAAGGAAGTGGGCCATTTTGCTGTGAAATGCATGGGGTTCTAGATTTTTATAAAATCAACAAGGATCAGAAAGAGAGGCCCTATAACACACCCATGTCCACCCTCCATTCCCTTTCTTCTTCTTGTTTCCCATCTTTAGGCCAAATTATCTCCAGAATCTGGCAGCTGCACAATTACCCAATTTGTGTTTGGCCAGGGGAAGTCTGTAATGCAGTAACAGAGCACATGTCCTCCCATGCAGAAGCCCCAGGCTCAACACCCCCTCCCCTAAAATACCACCCAAATGATCCCCAAAAGTTCTGGTTGGAAAAATCTTGCTGCTAGGTATTCATTTCTATTATGGAAATCTGCTATTATGTAAACAGATATTTTATTTATTTATTTATTTGATTCGATTTATATTCCACTCTCCCCACAACAGCAGGCTCAGGGCAGATTTTACTTACTGCTGTGTTTCTGTTTTACTGAGATGCCTTTAATTGATTTTGTTGCTGCATTCCAGCTGCTGCATTCCTTTTTGATAACTTCTCTTAATTATCACACAGCTGTTTTTATTTAGCATATTGTTTTTAGTTTTATGGGGTTATATAAGCTGATCATCTGGAGGATGTAGTAGTGGCCAGCTTTGAATGGGGCAGCTCTATCACTGACAGATCACATGAAAAGCTTGGAGATGAGTCAGCTGATGGAGTGGCAGCTGGTGCTGTCACCAGGTATTCCTTCTTTCAATTACGCCTGTTGCAAAAATCGACCCGTTTAGATCCATCCAACCTAGTAATGCTGATTCATGCTATTGTAACTTTGAGGCTAGATTACTTCAATGCACTTTGCATGGGGCTGCCCTTGAAACCAACTGAGAAACTCCCATTGATTTGGAAAGCAGCAGCCTCTCTTTTAAGGGATGCGTTTTTAGCATTTAACACTGGTATTGAGCATTTATATTGTCTATTACTATGTTTTTGGGATTTAAGGAGTTGCTTTTAACCTTTAAAGACATACACAGCCCAGGACCTACATACCTCAAGGTTCACCTCTCCCTGTATGAACCAGTGTGCCACCTCCATTCATCATGCTAACTCCTATTTTCCATCCCTTCCAACAGCAGTGGCACCTTCCAGAGCTTTCTCACTCCAGAGACTTAGATAGTTGGAATAGGCTGCTAGTGAAGTTCAAGGCACACTCTTCCTTCCTTTATTCAAACTGTCCTACAGTCTTGTTTAAAAGAGGTTTTGTCTGAATTAATTGAGCTGGATTGACTCAGTTTCAGACAATTTTGTGTGTTCTTTGGAATGGGCAACTGGCAAAGCTTATCCAAAACAGGTTTCTTTACTGCATGAATCTGATTACTATGATGCAGAATATCAGTGGTTTCGGGTTCTTGTACTGAGCATGCTCAACTTACCCGATGCCAGCCCTCTCCGGTGGGACTCAGCCAATGCGGTGATCCGAGGAAGGCTAATAGCCATCTCTTCTGCTAACAAGAAAGAGGAGAGAACCCCATGAGGACATTAGATGGGTTGGATGACTGTGCTTTGACTTTGGGCATCTCAGAATCATGATTTCTCTTTCTACTGTGCTGACATGTTATCCCCAGTGCTAACTTTCTACTGGGACCATTTGCGTTTTCCAACTTTTGAGGACATCTGTGTTGTGCCAAGTTCCACCGCTGTGCTAAAGTCTGGAGAGAAGACAACACTTGGGGTCATGAATTGGGAAAGCCATGCCTGGAATCCAGCCATGTTAGATGCAGTCCCATCTTCTGAGATTGATGTAGAAGATAGGCTAGCTACAACATGAAGGGACTGTGGCTCAGTGACAGAGCACACATTTTACAGGCAAAAAGGTCTCACATTCAGTACCTGGCATCTCAAGTTCAGAGACTGCAGGTAGCAAATGACAGAAACCACCTGCCTCTACTTGAAACTCAGGCAAATTGCTACTGAGCAGAATAGACTATACTGAGCTAGATGGACCAGCTGTCTGACTCAAGGGGAGGGTAGCAGATCTGTGATATTTCTGTGTAGGTAAGAAAAGTGACCCTTAATGACAGAAGATACTATGGTAATTTGGAATGTTTCTTTGTTCTGTTCAGGAGTGGCACATAAAAACCAGAGGCCAGCCCCTTTAACAGTTCAAAATCCCCTCCTTTCAAATCTCGTTTTGATTCCTGTTATTACTACATATGCTTCTTATGTGTGCTCCACTTACTAAGAATGTACCCTGAACTTCTTCGGTACCTTCAGACAATAGGCTGCAGGTAAAAATAAAACATCAACTAAAAAAAAGTCACATTTCCCCCCCTCCCACAATTGTGAGACAAATTATGATTATGATAACATGTTTGTCTGGGCCTGTCAAGAGGTGAGGAGAATCTCACCACACTTCTATACCTGATCAGAAATCTGGGAAGCAACACAATTCTTCTCTCCTTTGACAGTATAATAGAGCTTGCCAGGCAGTGACATGAACACCATGATAAGTTATTGCTTGACAAACAGTGGCCTTCATTCATCTGGAGACAGCGCCAGAGTGTGATCTGTTCCACGGATCTCCAAAGAACCAACAGAGACAAATTCATGGCAGATCAGTCTATCAAAACTATGAGCCTAGAAAGCTATATGGAAAACCTTCATGCTCACAGGCAGCATACCTCAGAATACTAGGCTCTGACTTGAAAATGCTACTGTCTTCTTGGCAACTTCCTGGAAGTTATCTCACTGGCCACGGTTGAAAACAGAGTACTAGACTACATTGACCTGAGATTGGACTCACCAGAGATGCTCTTATGTCCCACAGTTCTTCACTGAAGAGCTAAATGCTTACCCAGAGAGATGAGCGTCTCGTAATTCTCCTGCATGGCGTTCCAGTGAAGGCTTCAGGCAGGACACTCTGCTCTTGGCCGAGACACAACTGCCACCTTGGAGGACTTTGGCATCTGAAACAACAAACACCCTATCAATTCATTTGCTCTCAGATCCTTGTCCATCTAAAGTTGGAAATTTGTCAAAAATTGAAACATATTTTCCTCATTACAAACTGAAATGAAAACAGGTTGGAAACTTTTTAAAAAATGAGATCTAAAAGACCAAATTTGTCAGGTTTTTTTATTTAGGAATCTTTTATGCCACCTCATAGAAATAATACCATAACATCAGATTAATACTTAACATTATTTCTGGAATGTTTTCACTCATCATCAAATAATTTCATTTTTAAAAGCTTTCAAAAAGCTGCATTGTGAAACAGAAGTGAGGAAAAATCAGATTTCAAAAGGGCATGGAATGTTTAAATGTGTAGACAATTCCAGTTCAGGTCAGGCACAAGAATCCCACCATAGCAACTCTGCCATAGATTAATCCCTGCTACAATGCAAAGACCTACAGAAGCATGTGATTTCATGTCAGCAGGTTCTAAGATCTATAGGCAGCAGTTGCCTATGAAACGTATCAGGTCCAGTGAGCCTCTACCATTGAGATTAGCAGCTGCAAACCCCTGGGCCAAATCTGACCTATCAGGGAGACTACCCGCCTATCTATCTCCTTCCAGTTGTCTAGTTGTAGGCAGATCTGTAAACTACATTAAATGCATTAGCTGAAAGGTTATATATGAATGTATCAAAGAAGTAAGGACTGACGTCCCTTATTATGGCAATACATATCCATCGTGAGAGTGAAAGAAGGGGGATTTCCTTTGACTGTGAGTCAGAAAAGGCAGCTAAACCATGTTAAAGGAGCAGGATTCATTTGTATGAAGTGCTCTTCAGGAGGCTGTTATACCTACCTGAGGAGCAGGATCTGGTCCTTTGTTATACCCGGAGAAGCAGCAGAAAATAGGAGTTTCATTCATACCCTGTTAGAGACACAAGGTGTAGGGGAGGGATTAAATAGATTACAACATAGATTGCGGTTCTTTCAGCAGCATCACTGGCCTTTGGCTATTTGGCTAGGGTTTGTAAGTGGGCCATGCCCTGTCTTAAAAGGGATGTCACCACAACATAAGCTTTAAATGCATTCACAGAGGAGAGACCACGGCTCAGTGGTAGAGCATCTGCTTTGCATGCAGAAGGTTCCACGTTTGATTCCCAGCCTCTCTGGTTTAAATAAGGATTATGTAGTAAGTGATATGAAAAACCTCTGACTGAGGCCCTGGAGAGCTGCTGCTGGTCAGAGTAGACAAAACTGATGTCGACAGAATGGTCTGACTTAGCGTAAGGCAGCTCCATGCAAATATTAGAACCTAAGAACAGCCCTGCTGAATCAGACCAACGGTCCATGTAGTCAGGCATCCTTTTTCACCCAGTGGCCAAAACACTTGCCCTGGAAGGTCAAACAATCAGGGAATAGAAGCCAACACCCTCTTCTTCTGCTGCTGCCTCCCTCCCAGCCCTGGCAGTCGGACATTTGCTACCTCTGTAGATGGAGGTTTCTTTCAGTCACCATTGCTCGTAGTCATTGATGGACCTCTTCCCCATGAATATAACTAATCCCATGTAAAGATATCTATGCTGTTGACCATCACTACCTCCACTGCCAGTGAATCCTACTATTTAATGACTCATAGAGTAAAGACATGTTTCCTTTTGTCTGTCCTGAGCATATTGCCTGACCATTTTATTGGGTGCCCGGGGTTCTGATACTATAGGACTGGGAGAAAAAGCTCCCTGTATCCACTTTCTCCATCCCATCCATAATTTTATAAACTTCTATCACATCTCCCCTTAGCCGTCCTTTTTCTAGAGTCCCAGACTCTCCAGCCTTTCCTCATAGGAAAGGAGCTCCAACCCCTTAATCATCTTGGTTTCCCTCCTTTGTACTTTGAGCTTTTTGTACTTTTCCCAGCTCTACAATGTTCTTTTTGAGAACCAGAACTGGACTGCACACAGCATTCCAAATAAGGCCACACCATAGCTTTGTACTATGGCATTACCGTATTAGCTGTTTTATTTTCAAACCTTTTCTTACTAATTCCCAACACTGAATTTGCCTTTTTCAATCTTTGCTATACATTGGGTCAATATTTTCATCAAGCTTTCCACTACAACCTCAAGATCTCTTCCAGTCTCAGTCAGTTCAGGACCCTATAAGCATATATTGAAAATTAGGATTTTTGTTCCAATGTGCATCAGCTTACACTTACCCACATTTGCCCACTCATCCAATTTACAGAGATCCTCCTACAGCTCCTCACAACCTGCCTTGATTTTCACCATCCTGAATAATTTGGCATCATCTGCAAGATTGGCCACACACTGCTCACCTCCAATTCCAAATCACTTATGAACAAATGAAATGGCACTGGTCCCAGTATGGATTTTTGAGGGACCCCACAGATCACTTCCCTCCGTTGTGAGGGCTGTCCATTTAATTTCTATGCAAGAGGACCCTTCCTCTTATAAAATGACTGCTAAGCTTACTCAGAAGTCTTTCATGAGATACTTTGTCAAAAACCTTTTGGAAGTCTGACTATATAGTATCTACTGGGTCACCGTTATTTACATGCCCACTTTCTCAAAGAACTCTAAGAGGCTGGTAAAGCACAACTTCCCAATGCAGAAGCCATGCTGATTTCCCCTAAGCAGCCTTTGTTCCTTGATGAGCTTAATAATTCTTTCCTTAATATCAGTTTCTACTAATGTATTCAGAATTTATTCTGGATATCTATTCTGTTAGCCTCACTAGCCTGTACCTGGATCCCCTCTGGACTCCCTTTAAAAACTGGGGTGACATTTGCTATTTTACAGTCATCTGACACACAATCTGATTTACTGAAAAGTTATATTATACTTGTTAGCTGAACAATCATTTGGCATTTGAGTTAAGAACCCCTGGGTATATGCCACTGAGACACAAAGTGGATAGTAGAAAGATAAGAAGGGGAGAGGAAGTCTAAAAACCATAGAGCATGTAATTTAGTGCAGGTGCTAATTATTCTGTGTTTAAAGCACACCAAGGCCCACTCTTTAACCATCTCACATATTCCAACTGTCCAGAAACAGATTCAGAGATTTCTTGAAGGGGAGATTTTGAGAGGTATGGTGGGATGTCCAAATAGTTGCCCGTCCATTCTATGATTCTTCACAGCTTGCTCTGAATTATTCATAACACACTGTGAAACATGAAGGTAGGTTTGTGGGGGGGGGGGGTATCTACAGATATAGATATAAACAAGCACAGCCTTGGCTTTTAAACCAGCAGAGAACAAGCTATTGCAGAACAAATGAATACAGCTTACCACAGACAGAAAAGAGTGTTCAACAACCCCTTGTGCTGAAAGATCTGCACTGGTTATTCGTATGTTTGTGGGCAAATTAAAAATTACTGTTTCTTACTTTTAAAGCCTGGATGGCTTGCGACCAAGATAACCCGAAGGACTGTCTCCTCCCATTCTATCCAGCCCACCAGTTAAGATCTTCATGTAAAACCCTTGCTCTCTGGGTCTTTTCAGAACAGTGACTAGAGACAGGCCATTTTGTGTGGTGGCACTTTGCCTTTGCAGTGCTTTCTCCTCTGAGGTTTGCCTGGGGCCTACTTTCTTTTAGGTGCTAGGTCAACACACCTTTTCACCCAGGCTTTTAATTATTTTTTTTTAAAAAAACCAGCTTTTAAATGGTCTGCTTCTGCTTTATGGATAGTTTTCGTGCTGTTTATGTCCAATAACTTGTGCTTTAAATCTTGCTTTAAATCATTATGTAGTTTTGCCTTGCATAAAAAAGCAAGATTTGGGTCCAGTAGCACCTTAGAGACCAACTAGATTTCCAGGGTGTGAGCTTTCGAAAGTCAAAGCTCCCTTCGTCAGAGACATGGAGTGGGAAAAGGTGGTACTGGACCCAAATCTTGCTCTTCTATTACAGACCAATATGGGTACCCTCTTGAAACTGCCTTGAGTAGGGCTCTGAAAAGGCAACACAGAAATACCCTAAACAAATAAGTAGAATAATGGATGTGTGTATGCATGCATGTGCATAATAATGGATGCGTGTGTGTGCAAGTGGAGGTGTGTGATCTTTGGTGTGAAAGGGAAGGAGAGGAATCCATACCTATCAGGGTAGTTAAAAGATCTCAAGACTTAACCTCAGAAGACCGTTCCCTTATTGTTCCACGCCATTTCATCCAGAGTAAACGCCACTCCTTGGGGTTGTAGTCAGAACCACGAATGCAGATTTGAATCCAACTTTCATTCATAAACATGCACTGGGGGAAAAATGGGGAAAGCCCATTACTTTACCATCCTGAATGGACAGATATCGAGGGGCAGCTGATTTATACAAAGCGACCTTAGAAACAGCGTCCTTCGTTTCCTGGCCAGTATTGGCAGCAGATCTAAGGTGGGCAGGGACCAAGCAGCAGGACCGGACTATCGGGGGATTACAACCCCACCCTTCTCGCCCGCCTCAGCCTTGCATCTCAACCCGAGCGCGCATCAGAAACGCGTCCCTCCTGCCCGGAATCGCGTCTGGCAGGCCCGGCCAGTTCCCACCTTGGCGAGCCAAAGCGAGGAAGAGCCTGCCCAGGCTGGCATGGATCCCACCGGGGCAGCCGCTGATCTGGCTCGGTTCTCCCTCCAGCTGCGGCGGCATCCGCGTCACCCAGGAAGCTTAAAGCCTGCCGCTGCCCCGAGCGCAGGAAACGCAGAGCAAGCGAAAGAGGGAAGAGCCGTTCTCGCTTCCCCGAGCCCTCCCCGGAGCCCTCTGGTGGCTGCAGAGGACCAGGCCTCCTCTTTGGCCTGCTGGAGAAAGCGTATCCTGCGCGCAGCTGCTAGTTGGGGTGGTGGCGTCCGTGTAAGTAGTAGCTCCCCGTGAACTATTGCAGGCTTCGCAACGGGGGGGAGGATTTTTTTTTTTTTTGCTTAAAAAGGAGTTATGGATTATTAGCTAAATGGAGCCTCCTTGTTCAGGAGTGGTTGATCGGATGAAGCCCTGCAAGGTGAGAGATCATTCGGTGGAAGGGCTGTGGCCGAGTATAAGGCAGCTTCACGCGTTCCGGGAAGAGAGGCTTGAGCTTCAAGTGTTACAGCGGCTTGTAGCTCAGAACTTAGAGCTATCCTGGCTAACCACGATATCACAAGACCTCACTCGCAACTGAACACTAACACACATTAGTTTAGGTGAATCAAGATGGGTAGCTGTGTTAGTCTGTCTGTAGCAGTAGAAAAGAGCAAGAGTCCAGTAGCACTTACAAGGCTAACAAAATTTGTGGTAGGGTATCTGAAGAAGTGAGCTGTGACTTCCGAAAGCTCATACCCTACCACAAATTGTGTTAGTTTTATTAATTTAGGTGGGTAGTTGTGTTGGTCTGCAGTAGCACAACAGACAACAGGATATGAGTCCAGTGGCATCTCGGAGACAAACAAAAATTTCAGAATGTAAGCTTTCAAGACATGAGTAAGATTTTCAGAGTGCAAGCTTTCTTCAGACACCAGTAGGAATGAAGATCTCAGAGCCTTTATATCCTAGCCAAAGGTGGGTGCGGTATTACAAGGGAAGACGTCAGGATGTAAAGGTACAATGCAACAATCAGTATTTGGGCTGCAGACACTTTCCTCGATTTTTGATCTACATGCCAGTAATCAATATTGTTAGAGGTGTGTATTTTCGAGTTATACAAACAGACACACTTATACTACTGTAGTTGTTTCTTATACTAGTTCTTTGTTGATCAAATTCCTGTTTGGCTGTTTTGTTCGCTTGAAAGCTAACTAACCCATCTAACTAAATTTAGGTCCCCAAACCACTAAACAATGAAATGAGCTTGTTTGCAGGAGTGTTGGACAAGTGAATTCAGTACGATTTTTCCCTTTAAGTTACAAGATATAAAATCATAACATAGTGCTGTATTAAATTATGTCATCTAGATTTTTTAAAAAGAGTAAATGTATTTTTTTATCTGAGGAAAAATATGACAGTGCAGTGAGAGGAGAGGCTTTAACAACATTCAACACAAGACCTCTGATAATCTTAAGAAGGGTTTGTGTGGCCAAAGGGAAGAATTGTGTACTGAATTGTGTACACCATTCTTGTTAAATCCAGCACTGTCTAAGTGAAAAACAGACACATTTCTGTAATGTTTTGCATGTAATGTATTTAATTTGGATTTTATTTCTGCTTGAGAATGTGGGTTTGTAAAATATATTTGTTACTGTGGATTTAAAATGCAGGCCTCTGAAGAAAGAGGGAGGGGATCTGGATGGGTGAATGGGGTCTGATTTTAGTCAGAGAGCTGAGGAAAGCGGTTTTCAGCCAGTCTTTGGGTGTCTCAGAGAAAGGATTCTGTCTAAATCAGGCAAACTGCTGTGTGCCTGGTTCAGTCTGTGTATATCTGAGAGAGATTATTCTGTCTAGATCAAGCAAGCTGTGGAAAGGCCTGAATGTACCTGTGTCTGTGTACATGAGAAGAAAGTTTAGTCTGCTAGTGAAGATCTGTGTGGAAAATTAGACTGTGTGACTGAGTCTGTGAATATACCTTTAAGAAGAGATAACTGTTTTTGAAACCACCAAGCTTAAGAACTATTCTGAAACCACTACGCTTATCAAAAGTCTGCAACCATCATACCGGCTTACCTATAAATAAATTCTATTTTGTTTAAGCAAGAAAGATCCCTTTTTCACTCTCTCAACTATCCTCACGAACTGACCATTCTGTCAAACTACCATCTGTAACAAGTAGGGTTGCTGATCCCCCAGTAGGGGTGGGGGATCCCCCACTCCCACCCTCTTGCCCCCCCTCACCTGGCTAGCAGGGGAACAGGCCTCTCAGGCCATGCTCCCAGCACGGCAGTGTCTCTCCTAGGAGTGATGTTATCACACTGGCTGCGGGAATGTTCCCGCACTTCATGCTAGTTTGGTTTAGTGGTTAAGAGTGTCAGGACCCTAATCTGGAGAGCCAGGTTTGATTCCCCATCCCCACTCCTCTGCTTGAAGTCAGTTGGGTGACCTTGGGTCAGTCACAGCTCTCTCAGAGCTCTCTCAGCCCCACCCACCTCACAGGGTGATTGTTGCAGGGCTAATAATAACACACTTTGTTGTAAACCGCTCTGAGTGGGTGTTAAGTTGTCCTGAAGGGCAGTATATAAATTGAATGTTATTATGTTATTATGCCAGGCCAATTTGGGCCATAAATAAGAGCACAGGAAGCTCAAAGCGCGAAGCACAGGAGTGCTTCCAGGGCCTGTGTGATGATGTCACTTGGGACCTGATAACCCTAGTAACAACAAGCCTTCCCATATTATCAATTAAACTGAGGAGGTCTAAGACAAAAAAAAACCTTTGGTGGCAGCGAAAACTGTTGCCTGGAATAAGGGAGGCAGCAACATAAAGGTCACACAAACAAAAGGAAGTTGTTCTCTAGGTAAAAGCCTGGTAAAGTCGAGAACACCTAGGGTTACCAGTCTCCTTCCCAGGGTGAGGGATCCCCAGCCCCCATGTCCCACCTCCAGCCCCGCTCATCTGGCTGGCAGAGGGAGACATGGGTGAGAGAAACATGCAAGCTCTCACAATCTCCCCTTGCTCTGGAAAATGTCATTTTCTGGCATGTTGGAGGAGCTGCAGGTCACCCTGAAGCCCAGTTCATTAAAAATCACCTCCAAAGGGGTGATTTTTTATTACTCTGGTGTCATTTTCTGGCACAACGGGAGCATGTGGAAGTATGTGCACTAGGGTTGCCAGGTCCCCTTACTCTCCTAGTGGGATGTTGTGGGATCTGGCACTCACCTTTTGGGACTTCTTGCGTGCACTCCCAACTTGGTGCAATGACGTCACTTCTGGGAGTAACGTCATTACATCTGGCAGCAGGCATGCTCCCTGTGGATTTTGCAGTGATGTCACTCCTGGAAGTGATGTTATCAAGCCTGTCGGGAGTGTACCTGCTGCGTGCTGGCCTGAGAGATTTCTTGCCTTTTCCCCAGGGCCTTTTCCCTCCACTGGCCAGGTGAGTGGTGGCAGAGGCTGGGAGCGGGGGATCCCCTGCCCCCACTGGGGGACTGGCATGCCTAATGTGTACAATTCATGTGAGCATTTGAGGTAAGTATCCTGCTGTCCTCTACTCCCCAGCACCTACCTCCCCAGTTTGGCCCCTGGGGGGCCTGGCAGCCCTAAGAACACCTGAAGCTCTGTGTAAGCGGAAATAATCATAATCATAGTGTGTTTATATACTACTCTTCTAGACAGATGAATGCCCCACTCAGAGCAATGAACAAAGTCTGTGTTGTTATTATCCTCGCTGTACAGTGATAATCTGGCAATCACAGAGAGAAAGCTTTGCGTTTGCAGTTCTAGACCTTGGTCACTAGATGGTACTGGGTGCTTAGAGACCGGTACTATGAAGACTTCCATGGGGGATTGTCTGAAGGATGTCCTTGCTATGTTATGAAACATTTGGGGGAAACTTTCTGTACAATACATGCTCCATTGTTACATATTGGCAATGACGGATCACCAAATTCATAACATCTTTAAGATAATGTATACTTTTTAAAAAGTCACAGCTTTATGCTACTTACAACAGTACCACCTCAGGAAATATGCAAAACAAGACCTTTCGGATTAATATTTTCATTAATTTCTACAAAATATACAACAATACATATTTTAAAGGCACGCAAATAACATAAAATATACTTCCAGCTCTTTCTAGACTATCAAAAAGTGATGAATAAACATTAATAGCAATTAATGCCTACGTCAATGGTGAGGAGTTTGGGCATGATCCTGAATGCCGCTCTTACGATGGAGGCTCAGGTAGCAGGAGTTGCCAAATCTGCATTTTTCCATCTTCAGCAGGTCAGGCTGCTTGCTCCGTGTCTGACCTCCCAGGACCTAATAATGGCGATCCATGCACTGGTCACCTTCAGACTGGGCTACTGTAATTCGCTCTATGCAGGGCTACCCTTGGGCCTGATCTGGAAATTACAGCAGATCCAGAATGCAATAGCACATGTCCTCATGGAGACACTGTCTAGGGCTCATACCCATTTGGTGCTGTGTCAGCTACACTGGCTCCTGGTTGAGTTCTAAATCCGGTTGAAGGTTCTGGTTCTGACATTTAAAGCCCTTAAGAGACTGGGACCAACATACCTATGAAACTGCCTCTCCTCTACCAGGGTTTTGTGTTCCGCTGATAAGCAGTTGCTGTTGGTCTCTGGCCCGAGGGACATTTGTCTAGCCTCAATCAGAACCAGAGCTTTTTTGGTCCTGGCACCAGCCTAGTGGAACGCTCTTCTGATGGAAATCCAAACCCTGCGGGATCTGTTACAGTTCGGTAGGTCCTGTAAACCAGAGATGTTTCACTTGGCCTATGGCTGAGCCAAGGCATTGGGGAGTTGTCCCTCCTGACTGCCCATATCTCGCCATGTCCACCCGGAAAATGATCTTATCCTACCAGTTGCATTTTGCAGCTCTGTAACAGCCTTATTTGGACATGATAGCAGACTCCTCTGTATTTTGCATTATTGGTATTTACTTGGTTTTATTGTTTTAATGGAAATTGTATCTGTACTATTTGATATTGCTGTGATCTATCCTGAGCCTGCTCATGGGGAGGGCAGGGTACAAATGGAATAAATGAAATGAAATACCATCTTTTCCCCCAGCAGTCAATAAATGGATTTTTTAACCAACAGTCAAAATTGGGCTCCAGCTCTTAACAGACTTTTCAGTTTGTACTCCTCCATTATTTCAATGGAATGATCTCGCGATTTAAAGATTTTGACTGCTTCCTCAATCTTTTTAATCAGCTTAATTGTGAGAATTTTAAACCTGTGCAAACTTTTCTTTTGCTATAATCATTTTTTGCTGTCCTTGATACATCAAATATCAGAATACGTTCAAAGAGATTATACAAACCATGTTTTTAAAAAAATGAATTGTGGGGCATCCTTTTATCTCTCATGACTCTCAGCTGAATGTGAATCATCTGCGCTGGAAAAATTATTTATTTAAAACTATTGGCTATCTTTCTACCTTAGAGGAGCTCAAGAAGGCTTACAATATAAAATAGAAGCAAACATAAAAATACATCAAAACTCAGTTAAAAACTACCTATGTGTTAAAAAGTGGTTAATTGATGTACAAATTCTTCTTGTGGCAATTCAATTGTGATGCCTCATTCACACATTCAAGTCAGCACTTGAAGCTGCAGTTATTGTGTGGGGAATGAGTATGCGTGAACTGCGATGAAGAAAGACACCCCAAAAACAGCAATAACAAAAACAACTCAACTACCAGCTAGGGTCAAAGTCAATAATTCAAAGGACTCACATAGGCAGCTGGCTGGGAATAGGATCCCCAGGAGTAAATATTTGTGCAGACACTAATTTTTCTGCAGTGTTTCGACAGCACTCAGACTGATAATCAGGCTGCCTGTATACAGAAAAGGAGGTTGACGGGGCAGAACGGAGGCACGTATTCTGCAACATGTCAGTAACTGGTCTGGCTAATTCCCCCTATGCCTTTAACAGCTGCACACCTAGTAGAAATTAATACATGGGTCCACAGCTCCACTCCAACTGAAATGAAACTTTTAAAAAACTACAAAATACAAATCTTGTATCTTGTGCCACTTTAAAGACTACCGCATGTGTTATGGCATAAGCTTTCACAGGCCACAGCCAAGTCCACCATCATAAATCTGTTCTTTAAGGATTTGCTGTAGGTGATGGACATGGAGCCCCCTCTTGAAATCAAAGCGAGTAGTCGAGGCTTTGAGGGGGACTAGGGTGCCATAATCTGGGGGGCTGGTCAACCAGGGGGGGCAAGGGAGGTGAGAAAACCATAGGGTGGATACTACCCCTATCCTACCACTCCACTGGGTAAAGTTTCTCTGTTGGAGGAAGGCTCCCCAGAGGATGGTTGGGTTTGTTTTCATATGGTATTCAAAGCAGATCTAGGAGGTATAATTGACTTTTTTTATTTAGCTTTCTTGATTTATTTAAAGCATTTATAACTTGTCTCTCCAGGTATGTGCTCAAGGCAACTAACGAAAGAAGATCTAACAACAAAATATGCACATTTAAAACAATGCATAGACACAACAATTGCAAATCAGTTCAGTGGAACTTGCATTAGTGCAGAGAGCCAAGCTATGCTCTTCTGAGTGCTTCACACTAGGCCTGATGTTATAAAGGTTTTTCTAAAGTGTGGTTATGTTGGGGTTAATTCAAAGCAGCTCAGAGTTCTGTGGGGACTTGTCATCTCCCACCCTCTAGCTTTCTGTTTAATTATTTTCACTCCCTTGTGTGTGTGTGTGTGTGTGTGTGTGTGTGTTTTGCTTGTTCCTCAAACTCCAGATGTTCAAGGCCCCTGTGACAGCTTTCTGGAGGCTGAAGGCAAGAACAGGCAACCTCTAAATGGCTCCACACCAACTGTGGATGGAGAGGCCCAACCTTAGGATCATGGCCAGGTTTGGTAAGCATGAGGGGTGATAGAAAGAGTAAGTATTTATGAACCAGTGAGAAGGCAATACACCAAGGGATGGGTGTTGCATCTGTAACTGGGGGATTTTGCATTAGAGGTACAAAAATTCAAACATGACCCTGATATTTGTGAACAAGTACAAATTTAGTTCGGTGGGGAAAAAACTGTCTGCAGGTTTGAATGCTTTTTAATCCACAGATGACAATTTTAGGAAGTGGGGAGGCGTCAACTAGAAACAATTGATTTTGCCTGCAATCTTATGCATGCTTACCTAGGACTCTTAGAGTAAGTCTTGGTGAACTTGGGGTTCAACTTAAATGTAATGGCCACAAGCATAGATGGCCACAAGCATAGATGGCTTTGCAGGGGGGGCTTAGACAGATTCACAGAGGAGACATCCAGGGCTTTTTTTCTGGGGAAAGAGGTGGTGGAACTCAGTGGGTTGCCCTCGGAGAAAATGGTCACATGGCTGGTGGCCCCGCCCCCTGATCTCCAGCCAGAGAGGAGTTGAGATTGCCCTCTGCGCCACTTGCAATCTCAACTCCTCTCTGTCTGGAGATCAGGAGGCGGGGCCACCAGCCATGTGACCGTTTTCAAGAGGTTCCGGAACTCCGTTCCACCACGTTCCTGCTGAAAAAAAGCCCTGGAGACATCCATTAGTAGTTACTAGCCATGGTGACTGAAGGGAGCCTCCATCTATAGAGGCAGCAAACTTCTGAATACCAGTACTGGGAAGCAGCAGCAAGGGAGGGCCTCTGCCTCTGCACCCTGTTTGTAAGACTTCAGGTCAACTGGCTGATCACTTTGTGAAACGGGATGCCACACTATTTGGATGCTACACCTACCCATGCAAATATATGCATGTTTCTCCAATGAGGTAAGTTGCAATTCCCCAAGGCTTTTTTTTATCTCAGGGCAGTGCCATGGGAAGGGTGAGGGGCTTATTTATTTATTTATATTCCACCTTTCTCACTGAGACTCAAGGTAGATTACATAATGTGAGATTAGTACAATCTATAGCAAGGACGTTTCCATGCAGTATCAAGAACATTTCCATATAGTGTCGAGGACATTTCCATAAGTAATGTCATAGGATAAATAAATACAAGTTTACAAAGACATAGTGTTAGCAAGGATCCAATACGAAGTTGAAGAATTTCTGAAACAGAATGTAATCAATTCTAGGACTAACGTTAGACAACATGAAGCACAGGTAGGATATAGGAGTATGTGTTTAAAGCAACAGATATTATGTAAGGCAACATAGTGGTGAAGTCTAAGGTCCCTAACTCATTAGTGAAGCATCTAAGACCCCCTCCTTACAATACCACCCCCCTATCTGAGTAAAAAGCCTTTTTGAATAATTTGGTTTTGCATTGTTTGCAGAAAGTCAGGAGAGCAGGGGTTCTCCTGGCCTCCTCAGGCAGGCCATTCCACAGGGTAGGGGCCACCACAGAGAAAGCCTGTGTACAGGCTGCTGTTGATTTTGCCCACGGGCAAACTGGCACCTGCAGGAGACCCATTTTGGATGAGCAAAGCTGCCGTGGAGGGACATAGGGAGGGAGGCAATCCCATAGGTATACTGAGCCAAGGCCATGAAGAGCTTTGTATGCAATAACCAATACCTTGAATTGAGCACGGTAACTGATAGGTAGCCAGTGGAGTGACTGACCTTCCTTGCCTTCCCACCACAGTCTTGATCCAAATCAAGCCCTCAATTGCTTGTATTTTCAAAGGGGAAAAGGTACCTGGGAACTCCATTTAGGGAATTTGTTGCTTCACAAGAAGTTGGGCCCTGAGTTTAGCACAGACCAACTTCAGCTTCATATATAAAAATGCCCTGTTTGGCACTATGAATGTCTGTGAACAAAAAATATCCGTCCTTCGAGCCGGAATCGAACCAGCGACCTAAGGATGACTTTAGTAGCTTCCTACAGTCCTCCGCTCTACCAGCTGAGCTATCGAAGGGATAGAGCTTCTATGCCACACTGCGCTTTGTAATTTGGGGTGTAACACCTACAGGGCATGGTGCTGGCTTAAAGACTGGAGTGTCTTCTTTGATGTTCTTCCTCCACCCTCTTGTATCATAGCCAGCAGATTTAAAGGCTTGGTGAGTTTGCTTAAGAAGTATGTAGATAAGGATGATCTGGTATAGGGGACTCTTAAAAATGCTTTTATTGCCTGTCAGCCTCTTCTGATGCTTTTGCCTGATAATTGGATAGAAATGGTTTAAATCAAAAAATAAATGTTTTTTATTACCCCCTTTTCTGTATTGTGACTCACTGGCTGGGCTGTTTCTGAATCCTTTATTATATGTTTCAGACTAAGGGTCAAGCTACACATCATAGTTTTTACCATGTAGTATCTGCGTTCCCTTGACCACTGTGTGGCTGTTCGTGTAGATTATCAGTACACCTTCAGCCCCAAGGGTCAAATTGGGAAAACAGGTGCAGGGGATGCAAATGTCACTTCTTATTTGATGCCATGGTCCCAATCTAAATCAGGGCCTCCCAAGATTGAGACACAAGTTCCCTCGCACCTGATATGTGACTGAGTCAAAGTCAGGTCAGGGGGACCCAGACCTGACACATTAAAAATATAGTGTGGTCTTAAGCTTTCACAAGCTGAGGAACAGGGGAACAGTAGCGAGCTGAGCTGTGCTTTGGTTTCTGTACTCTTGAGTCATTTTGTTTCTGCACTGGTTTGGTCCAAAGTATGATAAGAGTTCCTTTTCCATGGAGTTTTGTGCAAACATGGCTTTAGTGCAAAGATCAGATTAAGATTTTCTTTAGGTTTGCCAACATGGGTATTCTATGCACTTGGCTGAGATTAAATATTAACCTCCCATTTCACCAGCCAGTTTGTGAACTGAGGGCTGGTTTTATGGTCACAGCATGGAATGGGAGGAATTTCCTTGTATCTTCACTGATGTCATGGGCATTAGCTTTTGGAGAGTCAGGGCATTTGCACAACTACATTCTGGGCATGACCTGCAATCGCAAGCTGTTTGCTAACAGGGAGCCAAATCAGAAATGCGTGATCTGTTGAGGAGCTGAAAAATCAATTTGCATGTTTCAGTCAAACATTAATTAATATAATTAGTTCAACATGGATGCAACAGGCACTTGCATTTGTGCTGCTCTTGTTCTATAGAAAGCGTGATTGTGAAATTGTTGGCTTGAAACACAAAAAACTTGTTTCAGCCTTGAAATTAAGGACAGATTCACATTAGGGTAGTCACCAAGTTTTGCAGCCTCTCTGTTTTGCCTTAAAATTCCCTCTTAAAATTTTGTTTCTTCCTAGTGCCAATTGGACTGAGTCTTTGCAGTATTTTCTGTTTCCAGTTGTCATCCCTACCCTGAATATATGTAATTTTAAACATTATGGGGGTGTACCAAAGTCATAGGTTGCCTGGAGCACCAACAAACCTTTCTACTGGCCCTGCATCATATTGAGATACGATTAAATTCCAGAGCTGACATCTTTTTCCTCACCTAGGACTGATAGGTGCATAGCTAATGTAGTGTCAAGTGATAGTATCTTCAGTTCTTTCTGGCCTCTGACAGGACTAAAACCATTCAAGCCTGATAAAGAATATCTTTGGATCCTGAGAAAGAAGATGTTCGGAATATCATACCATTCTCCTTTACAATTGGCTCCCCCAAACTCCCACCCCCCCCCCCTGAAATCCTTTAATTGCCCAAAGAAGGACCAGCTTGCAGTAGTTTGTTTGTTGCAGTGCAGCTCCTCGGGGCATGATCCAACAGGCAGTAACTGGGCATCACAGGCAGGCAGACCCCCCCCTACTCCCCCCGCCCAATATTCCTCATCTCTACTGTCTTCTTCAAGGTGCCCAAGGCCACTCAGCCATCCAGTAATAATCCCTTCGTGAATATAATTCTGCAAAGTCAGGCAAAAAACCCGTCAAGTTCACCTAGCTTTTATAACTGTCCCCAGACTAGATGTTTGAAGGAGTATGTGGAAGCATGAATTGAAAAGCCAGTTCCATGCTATATAGACTTCACTAATTTGTTAAAAGGTACACACACAAAACACAGCTTTATACTAAGCCGGAGAATTGGTCTATCAAGAGAATTGGCCTATCAAGGTCAGTATTGTCTCTTTTGTCTAGCAGCAGCTCTTTCTCATCATATACCAAGGAATTGAACCTGAGATCTTCTGCATGCAAAGCAGATGCTCTACCACTGAAGCACACCCCCTTCTGTGAGCTAGCTTCTTAAAAAAGAACAGTAGCTTCTTAAAAAGAACAATAGTCCTTTTATAGCTCAGATGGTAAAATGGAGTAGAATGCCAGTAACGTATCCTTTTGCCAAATGGTAGAAAAGTCCATGGGCAGCTTTTATGGAGTCTGTTCCCTTGTGAGAAGAGGGCATTTGGAATCAATGTTTTCTGTAGTGGCTAGAATCTTGCATTGGGAAGAGCCAGGTTCAGATCTCAACTTTGTCATAAGCCTTGCTGGGTGACCTTGTGTCAATCATACTCTCATCCTCACCTCACAGGGTTGCTGGAAGATTAAAAAGACAGAAAGGAGAACCATACATGTCCCCTGAACTCCTTGGACAAAGGGAAAGACAAGCATTGATAGAGGTGTCTTTTTGTTTTACAAAATCTACATATTAATATATCTAATTCTCAATGTGGCCCCATCTGTGGATACTTAGATCCAGAAATTGGGGTCATGGACAGACAAGACAGAGCTTTCTACAAACCTGAGGAAAGCCCCAGGTTTGCAGAAAAATCTGAAATCTTTAAAAAAAATGGGAGGGGGGCCTAACCTCTCCCCAAATGATAAAAGGAGATCTGTAGCTTTAAAAAACAAATGTCCTCAATGGCCATCGATAAACAACCATAATGGTATTGCCTGCTTCAAGTCTTTGTTTCTGTCAGGAAGAGGAAGAGGGAGGGGTCCAGGACCCTTTCTAGGGCTGTTCTTGCTTTTGAGAGCAGACTTGTTGGGACCGGGCCTGGCAGCGACCACAAGGTAACTTGATAGCATGTGAATTGAACCCGTGCCTGGCTATTTGCTACTATAGTTTCAGACTATGATATAGGAGATGAAGGTTCCAATTACCACTCTACTGTGGAAGATCACTCCCCACACCTTTGAGGGCTTAGGGGAGGGGGTTAAAAATCCTTGGTTGAATATTGTTATATTGTTCTAATGTATCAGGTTCTCTGACTTCCCAGCTTTTGTTTTTTAAAAGAGTAAGACTCTAGCCCCTTTTATTGCAGAGGTATAAGGGGAAAGGCATACTTTTACAACACAAGGGGCTAAAAACTTACTTTAAAAAATTAAACCTGTGAATTCAGAGAACATGATTCACATATTGTTATATTGTCATAATGATATGACAATATTCAGTTACCATGAAAAAAACCTGAAAAGGCCCTGGGGGTAGGGGGATGGTTGCTGCTGGGAGACTGGAGCAGTGAAACTATGGGAAAATCTGCCATGTGGAAGCCTCATTACTGCTGTTCTGTATCGGCAGCTGCAACCGCAGTGGAGAAACTACACAAGCCTAGAAATCACCTCTGCGGGGTAGATTAGGCTGAGAAAGAGTAACTGGCCTAAGGGCTCCCCACTTCTTAACTGCTGCAAGAAGGCCACATTCCATACTTGCACATCAACCCAGCAGGCGGGATGTGACCTGAATTTCAAGATCTAGGAACATTTACTGATGGTAGCTCTCAGGAGCCATTAAGCAAACTGCTTTAGCCAGCAATCTGCACAAATGCCTACAGATGATAATTTCTTTATTTGACACAGCACACAGTGGCATTCCTGTAACTTCATTATACTAGCTGGCAAAGAGTTGAAAGCCATGTAGAATCAGTACATTAAAACTGGAGCTATAGTGTGTTTTTTTTTCCTTTGAGGTAAGCCAGGATTTTTTCCCCATCTTTGCGATGCAAATGATGAATATACATATCACTAATTCAAACACTGGTTTAGATTTCACAGGGGTTTCTCATATATGGAAGGTGGATGATATTTACCTATTCCATCCTCGCTGCTAAATAGGCCTGTGACTCTATCCCCAGCAGTTCCTGGAAAACCTCTTTCCCCTGGTGAAATGTCATGTGGCATTTCAGGGGACATTTCGGATTGCAGAGGAAGGGGGACAAATTCACAGGCAGAATCCTTCTGTCCTTCTTGTAATCCAAGCCACAGATTCAGTAAAGAGTTCCCTGCTTCCCAAGCTTTAGGTAGGCAATTCATCGTTCTATTTTTTTGAAGCACCACATATACTGTTGCACAGTTAAGATGATATAACTAAGTAGTTGATTTTTATTCTATGGCTATTGCTCCCCCCTCCCAAAATCAAGTTAGATAAGATGCTTTCCTTAATGATTAATATTATGAATAATATATTTACCCTGCAGTCCTATCCCATCCTCCTACCACAGAACTCAAGAGGCAGCATATATGCCATTTTATCATCACAGTCATCCTGTAAAATAGGTGGAGTTTAGACATAAGTGACAGGCCTATGGTCAGCCAGTGACCTTTCCCCAGTAAGCTGAATGGTTCTCCCTGGCTTGGTTTCATTAGTGTGGAATTTGATTGCTACAGAAGACTGAAACAGTTTGTGTAGTGGTTAGTGTGTTAGACTAGGTTCTGGGAGACCTGGGTTTGAATCTCCTGGATTTGGTGTCCTTGAACATGTCATTTTCTCTCAGCATAACCTTCATCACAGCGTTGTTCGAATGGGAGAAGGAGGAGAGCCATGTGCGTTGCACTGAGGTCAGGTCCTTGAAGGAGGCTGAGCTGAAAGCATTGTGGACAGATGCATATTCTGCACACCAGCTATTGGGATAAATTGGTCAAAGAGCAAACGTCCCACCACCTATTTTCCCTGATTGCAGCTGTTTTCCTTCATGTCATATAAGTGAAGTTGTCCCTTCTCTTCGCTCCATTCACTGTATTAAAAGAGGAAAGGGCCATAATCAGGAAAATACTTGAGAAGAAATCCAGTCTTCTCACTGTGGCTGCTTTCAACAAGGAGCCAACATTTCTTTTGGCCTGAGGTAGGAAAACGGTTGCTCTGGCATGGATGGCCCAAGATAGCCCAATTTCATCAGATCTTGGAAACTAAGCAGGGTTGGCCACAGTTGGATGGGAGACCACTAAAGTTGCTACACAGAGGCAGGCAGGAAATGGTAAACCATCTCTATTTGTCCCTTGCTTTGAAAACCTTGTGGGGTTGCCATAAGTCTGCTGTGACTTGATGGAACAAAGCAAAATAGTTTCATAACTCCCTGCTCATTAGGGGTTAAATACCACTCAGCCCACCCCTCCTCACTTCTTAAGGAAAATTGTCCAAGTTCCTTCCCTGTGGAAATAAAAGCATCTTGGGGATGGCAGTTTGAGAGGAAGCAGCATATGAGAAAGGGTTAAAAAGCCCTTGCCCTAGTCTGCCCCTGGAAATTGCAGTTCTAGCAGCTTTGGTCTGTAAAGGGAACAAGGTCCTTTAAAATAATCACAATGTGGTTCTGCCCCCATTTTTCCCTTGAGCAGGTTGCTGAGGGCTGTGTATCTTTTCAGTGCTTCTGGGCCTGGCTGTTATGCCAACTACGCAGAGCTTCTTGAGTCCCTTGGAGAGATGCTTCGAAGACCCAGAATACAACAGTCTGCTGGAGATTGCAAAGAACGGTTTGGGCAAAGCTGAGAAACCAAAACGGATTGTCATTGTGGGAGCTGGAATCACTGGCCTTGTAGCTGGGAAAGAACTGCTGGATGCTGGCCATCAGGTGATGAGGCACTGTGGCATAGTGATTAGATACTGGGTTAGACTAGGATTCGGGAGACCCAGGTTCAAATCCCCTCAACTGGGTGACCTTGGGCTAGTCACCCTTTTAACCATACCTACCTCACAGGGTGGTTGTGAGGATAAAAATGGAGAAACGATGAACCAAGTATGCCACCCCGAGTTCCCTTGAGAAAGGATGGGATAAAAATGCATTGGGTATTTAGAGAAGAGGAGACATTGGCAGCTGTCAAGGTAGATATATAGAATGGATTAAGAAAAATGAGAAATTTATAGGACTCAAATTCCCCTTCCCCTCACCCAAATCCATGCCCTGGTCAAAGCCCCCCTTGATTTATAATCTCTAATCATTCCTTCCTAATCACTTCTGTCATCCAGGAGAATAAGATTAAGCTGCTTTTCCGCAGATTGGATAATGCACTTTCAATGCACTTTTGTGATTGTTTCACACAGGAAAATCCAGTTATAAATGGTCACTAAAGTGCATTGAAAGTGCATTATCTAATGTGTGTGAAAAGAGAGTGCAATTCTAAGCAGAGTTACACCAGTGGGCTTAAAAGAGTGTAGTTCTGTTTAGGATTGGACTTTAATGAAGAAAATGTAAGTTTAGGCTTTTCAGGAAGGTGCATTTTGTATTTTTGATTCTTTATGGGCTGCATCTAGCCTCTGAAGGAACTTTTTCTGGTCCTTAGTTGTCCTATCACATTTTAATTAAGAGATGATAATATGAGGGAGTTACACTCATTTTCCCATTTAAGGAAAAGAGGCGTTGAACATTGTATGGAATTCTCATATGCAGGCCCACATCCTTAAAAGGATGGCCCACTCGCTGAACGCTGCCAGCTTTTCCTCTTTACTCCACATGTCTCCGATTTCAAAATGGTAGCAGCTGTTTGGTTTTTGGTTTTTCGGTGCCTTTTCTGAGAACATGCTTTCACATGGTCCCTGAAAAGGCGCCAACAAAATGGAAGCCAAACAGCCTGCTACCATTTTGAAATCAGAGACATGTGGAGTGAAGGGGGAAAGTCGGCAGCTTTTGGTGAGTGGGCTATCCCTTTAAGGATGTGCGGAAATGGTTGTATTTAGGGAAAGAAAAGGCTCACTGTCAGACTTCTACAATGCAAACATAGCTCTGGTTTCCTGTAAACCATGGTTTGCAAATCAGCAGCCAGTCTGGTAAATGTCCCAAGACTGGAGCTCTAATTAGCTTCTGTAAAGATGTAATGCTGAACCTTGGTTAAGATGTCCAGAGGAGTTGGCAATTCACAGCAGGGAGCGAAAGGAAGGTAGTTTCTAGGTCCAGCTTCCCATTTGCTACCTTAAGGACCACCTATTCCCATATGAATCTATCTGAACCACTATGGTAATCTTCAGAGGCCCTGCTTTGAGTGTCCCTGTTATCTGAGGCTATATGGGTAGAAACCCAAGAAAGTTATGACACCAAATGTATGGAATTCCCTCTCCAAGGAGATTTGCCTGTCCCCCTTGGTCATTGTCTTCTGTCATCTGGTGAAAACATTTCCATTTTGTTTGATGTTCTCTCAGTTATAGTCCTTTCTGTTTAATTATTGTTTTCACTTTCTCTGTTTCCCTCTTTGTCTGTGTGCACATGTGTGTTTAAAGCTGGTTTTTGTTTTTGATTGTTCGCCACCCTGGGAAGCTTAACAGGTTGAAATAAGCTCGGTATGTTTAACTTGGAGAGGAGACGACTGATGACTGAGAGGTGATATGATTAGGGGTGAGCAGGGACATAAAGATTCGGTTTTCCCACTTTGGAATTTCTGAAGTGGGAAAAAGTATGAAATAAGTGATTTCCAAAGAGGCAAGCCACTTTGGAAACCGCTTATTGCCCCGTTTCGGTATGCTCCGTGAAGATTTGGAGCACACCAAAGCTTCTGGTCCCACCACTTACTTCACCCGACTGGGTGAAATAAGCTGCAGCAGGGCTTCTTGCGCTCCAGCTGGCCAGCGGGGGGGGGGATCCCCCCGCCAGCCAGCTGAAGTTTAAAAGGCCCTTTATATGATACCCCTCTTCAAGAAATCTGAAGGGCTGTCACATGGAGGATGGTGCCCCAGAGGGTCGGACCAGAAACAACAGGTTAAAATTAAAGCAAAAGAGTTTCCAGCTAAACATTAGGAAGAACTTTCTGACAGAGCAGTTCCTCAGTGGAACAGGCTTCCTCAGGAGGTAGTTGGCTCTCCTTCCTTGGAGGCATTTAAGAAGAGGATAGGAGGCCCGCTGACAGCAGTGATGATTCTATGGCTCAATATTAACATATGCCAATCAGAAGAGGGAGGGCATGAAGGGATGAGTCAGTGCTAGGCTCTCATGGCCCTTTCTTACATGGCTTGGGGTAATGCCAATTGGCACTTTGAGGTCAGAAAGAAATATTCCCCTAGGCCAGATTGGCTGGGTATCCCGGAGTTTTTTGCCTTTCTCTGGGCATAGAGCAGAGGTCACTGGGGGAGGCGAGGGGAGGAGATAGCTGTGAATTTTTGCATTATACAGGGGGTTGGACTAGTACCCATCCAGCTCTATGTTTCTAATTAAATGATAAAAATATGGATGTTCTTCCATGAGCTAACATACCTGCCTTATGGTATGACCTGTGTTACGCAAATCCTCATGGAAAAGACCATCTATGTTGTGGTGGTTCTGAATGCAGACAGGAGGTTTGTAGACTGGGTAGCTCAAACATCAGGATAGGGGACCTTCTTCCTTCAGGACATGCTGGCTTGATTTGAGACCCAGGTGTGCGTAGAAGATTGCTACTTGACTCCATTTCCTGTTGAAATGATTTGATTCTTAGATCAGAGTGTTTATTATGTTCTTTTTCCCCACCATCAACTGAGCCAATTGGCGTTACTTAATTACTATTTTCCACCTTGGGGCTAGACTATTAAAAACCAATTATATAACTGGGTGGGCCACAGAATGTAAAGTTGCACAAACCTATGTTTAATAAAACAGGCACACAACTGGCACAATCACTTGTATATTCCATTTGGCAAATGTAGCGCACCCTGTACTTTTGTAAGCTGGGTGTGCTACTGTACAATATAACTTGCAGACTCTGAGTAAGATCTACAGAGACATGTGGAGGATCTAGAAAGCAGCGTTATTGTCAGCACATGAGAATGGAGACTCGAATTTTTAATCATATAAACTATGGCCTGGTGCAGGTGTCTCCAGTGTAGTACCTGTGGGCGACATGGTGCCCACCAAGTGTTTTCAGAAGGCGGGAGGGGCCAAAGCTTCTGATTGGTCATTGGTGATTTGATCGGCTGTGCAGATTTTTTAAAATGTTGCTTTAGCAGTGGCTGCCACCACAGCACAAAAATGTTCACTGTGTGGGGAGGAAGACTTAATTTGGATTGTAATCTGTATTTTGCAAGGTCAACCACTCCATCAATATCTTACAAAGTTTTAATTTTTTAATAATGGCAGTATGAAGGGAAAGCATTATTTGTAGTGTTGTTATATGTTGCTGTTTTTTTTCTTTCCTTCCCCTGCCCCCCTTCTTTCCCTCTGTATTGTTAGTTAATGTAGGTAATAAAAAAATAAAAAAATTTCAAAAAAAAATGTTCACTGTGTGACTGAGGGCAAGCTGTGGTAGCCATTTTGTGGCTGTGCCTACTACCTTGCATCAAAATTTCAAAGGTGCCCACAGGCTCAGAAAGGTTGGAGATCCCTGGTCTGGTTCATTTTTGAGAAAATATTTTGTTTATTTATGGCATTGATATGTGACTTGTCTGCCTGGAGGAGCCCAAAGCAGCTCACAACCCCCGCAGCCCAAATACAATAATATAACAAAATACCAAATGGAACAATCAGGTCCTGGTTGAAGAGGCTGCCTAACACAGGCCCAGAGCCAAGGGGAGGGGGAAAGGGGCAAAATCTCTCCCTCCTTCTTTCCTAAGCGCAACTGCACTGATAAAAGAAGCAGTGCCTTTCTCACTGCAGCCTCATGACCCACATATCTATTACTCCACATTGGTCTCTGTACCCCAGGAGTCGACTTTCCTGGGGTCAGAAAGCACTACTGTAGTGAGGGGAAATCAGGGACGATACGCAACATCAACACCTTCCACTGATGGTTCACTAGATCCAACCCAGTTGCTTAAGTTTAACCAAATGGGACCCTCAGTCCTTAATGTTAGTCTCTGGGGAAGAGTGAATTGTTATAAGGAGTGTGAGAACCTGTATACCTCTCAAGAGGTGTATTTTTTCTTCTGTGTGAGATACATGCGGGCACTGTGGGCCCAGAATATGGATGAGTGTAGGGCCACCTCCATGTCCTGTGGCCTTAAATGGTTTCTTCTTTGCCAGGTAGCTCAACAATGCACAACAGTTAGGCCTCCCAACAAGAGCAGTAGTTTTATGAGCCAGACCTTGTGGTTTTATTTGCACAGGTGCATCAGTTCTGAAACAGAGCAGTTAATAAACAGAAAGGCAATCCCTGCCCTTGGGGATCTTAGGTAATCAAGGGCAAACAGCTGTTCTTGAGAGTGACGGTTTCAAGAAACTGACAGAATACATACCATGCCACAGAACAAAAATGTTCCACCTTTTTTTGCAGTAGTGTTTCTCAGACTCTTTGAGCACGATCCCTAAACTTATTCTACCTCTTGCTCCTCTCCCCCAACTCAGCACCAGCTATCTGTTCCGCACCCAAGTGTGCAGCAGCCCTTGTGTACAGTCATGTGAATGCAGCCTACAGCTGTATGCAAACATCTGATCTCACACTAGCATTCAGTGGGAATAGAGCAAGATTCCTCCTGGGAACATGTCCTCCTTCCAGACATTCCATGCTAAGATCTATCCTAGAATTTAAGGACCCCACCTCTAGACAATACCATGAAAACTTCAGAAGTAGTTTGGCAATAGAAATCTATTGCTCATGCAAATAATGAGGCTTGGTGGAAACTGATGTCCTTCAAATTCCACGATTCTGGGTGTGCATGACTGTACCATCACCGTCCTGGGTCACACTGTCAACAACATGCAATGGAAGTGTTTCATTATCACCGCAGTTATAGTTCCGATGCTTTTTGCCCCTAGGTGACCATTTTGGAAGCTAGCAATCGTGTGGGAGGCCGAATGGAAACTTATCGGGATCCAGCGGGTGA
This sequence comes from Eublepharis macularius, assembly GCF_028583425.1. NCBI lineage: Eukaryota > Metazoa > Chordata > Lepidosauria > Squamata > Eublepharidae > Eublepharis > Eublepharis macularius. Next base: position 156,350,540 of record NC_072793.1, on the reverse strand, counting down.
CTGGTATGTGGATTTGGGCCCTAGGCGTTTGCCTTACAGTCACAGGTAAGTACTGATTATGATCCTCCTACTATGGTAATGTGTCCTTTAATATCACTACTTCCAGAATCTGGTCTATTCCCAGCTAGTAAAATGGTCATCATTAAGACAGCTATTGTGTGTAGAGAGGGCTGGTATATACCATGTGGGCAGTTCAGTGCATTGTGTATGCATTACACATACACCCTGCAGGATCCCTATCAGTCAAAGAGGGACACCCAGTTTCATGAGTAAAGCCGATGTTGAGCTCACTACAGTTGTGTCTCCAACAGCAATGCTTTACTTTTCCCTGTAAGAATGAATGTGCAAAAGTAAACGGTTACACTCGAGAGTTAAACTTGCTCCTTGGCTCAGCCATGAAAATCAGACTTTCTCCTAATTGTTTCTCTTTTCTTGGTCATATTAATGCAGGGGTCACCAACCTTTCTGAGCTTGTGAGCACCTTTGGGAATTTGAAGGGAGGTAGTGAGTGCTATCCTAAAATGGCTGCTGCAGGAAGCAGAGTAAAATCCAAAATGGCTACCACAGGAGGCAGAGCCAAACACTTCCTTCTTGTTTTACAAAAGAATCACAGAAAGGGAAGGGAGGGAGAATGAGAAGGGGGAATACAAAGAACAAAAGCCTGAAGACAGAATGGACCCATGCACCAACTAAGGAAAGCCCATGTATTCACCAGTCCTCCTCCTCCAGTGGTTCTGGCTGCGGCTGCTATTGCAGCCAGAGAAACCCTTTCATTTGTATGAGGGCAGCTACTAACAAGCCCTGCCTTACAGTGGCCCTACCTACTTTCTGAAAAGCTCAGCAGGCACCAGGGAAAGTACTGACAGGCACATGGCACCCACATTGGAGAATGCTGCAGTAGCGTGTGGTCAAGTGCTGTGGTATAAGGCAGAATGTGTGGAACTGGCTCTTTTTAAGCATGGGAGATGATGATAATACATCTGTACCATGCATTTAATATTATCCATTCCTCCACTAACATCCCCCTTCCTGCTGTTTCTCTGTGATGCTGTCCTTTCTTCTTTCCTGTCACGTTTTGCAGAATTGTCCGGGAATATGTAAAAAACTATGACTTGAAATTGAACTATTATTCTGAGGGCAATGGCAATGCCTGGTATGCGGTGAACAACATCCGAGCCCGGGTCAAAGATGCAGAGAAGAACCCGGACATTCTGGGGTACCATCTGGATCCTTCAGAACAAGGGAAGTCTGCTGTGGAATTATACTATGAAGCTTTAAAACCAGTAAGTGGGGGATCTCCCAAACACTTCTGTGTTATAGATCCAGAGGAGTTAGCCATGTTAGTCTTTAGTTGCAAAATACTAAAGAGTCCATCTGATGAAGGTTCTTGAAAGTTTCTTGAACTTTCTTGAATGGTTCTTGAAAGCTTATGCTATAAATAAGTTGGTTAGTCTTAGAAGTGCTATTGGGCTCTTTATTTTTATGTTAATTCTACTTTGCCTGCTTGCTAACACTTTGGAATGGTCCTCACCTACTTTGAGAGAACTGATTACTCATTTGGTTAGATATTGTTTTGATCTGGCCTCTCTTTGTAACAGCCTCCCAAACACCTTTCTGTTGCTTATATAAATATATTGGCCCAATGGCTGGACACTTTACACATCTCATGAAGTGAGCCTTGACTCACAAAAAGCTGGAATAAATTTAGTTAATCTTTAAGGCGAAACTGGACTCCTCTTTTATAAGTGAGAGGGTGGATGCTGGGGCAGGAAGAAGTCACCCTAACCTCAACCCAGAGGTAGTTGTATGCAGCAGTTTGCACATGATTTCTTGTCTAAGACCATAATAAAGATGTGCATTTCTCACTGCTTGGTTGCATGGTAACATTTTAACATGCATCCCTCTCTGTACAGTATAATGTGATGGGGAAAGTTTTGGATGATTCAAGCCAAATATGGCTTGTGGAGTAACTTTGTGGGGTGCACATCTGGGATCCTCACTGAGAAATGATCTTTGCACACCATTGCTGATCCAGCCGTAATTATTCTTGATCTTTCCTGGCCATGTCACGTCACATTAATTCCCTGCATGTTTTGATCCAGGTATTGCTGCTGACCAGAGACTGATGGGGGTCCTCACAATATTTCCATGCAAGGTACAGGATTGCCATTCAAGTATCCTTGACAAATAACCATTCTTTGTTTCTACTTGCCAGATAGAAGAGGACTTAGAGAGATCAAACTGTAGCAATGTGCTAGAAAAATATGACACCTTTTCCCTCAAGGTATCAAATGTCTGTCTGATTTATTAATACAAGTAGATGATATTTAGAGATTAAGCCATTTGAGGTCCGAGAGCTGCTTATCATTGTATTTTTTCATATAATCATGTTAATTTGTGGCCAGACTAGATATTATAAAAGATACAGAACTGCTCCTATTCTCTTCCTTGCAACGTCTAACAGAAAGAGAGTATAGTAGTGGCATCATCATGGTTACATTACCCCACTCTCACCTCACATCGTTGGCTGGTGGGAGTGGGAAGGCAGGAAGATTGACAGTGTGATGTCATCATTCCATATATTGTTTGTTTCAGACATTACTAGTCAAAGAGACATAAATGAGGTCGTTCCATGTTTCTAATACAGCAATGACTAGTTTAGCCCTGAAAGTGCAAGCAGATCATAACCTGCATGAGACTTTTCTGGCCAAGTCACAAACCCTACCTCGGTTTTTGCAGGCTCAAAAAATCATGGGTTTCTTCTAAGAAAGTGTATGCGGAAATTAACAGGAACATAAAACACGATTAATTAAAATATGTAACTTCAAATTGGAAAACTCAACATGTGTAAATTTCAAAGACTGAACTTAAAATCTGAGAATAAGATCCTGATGAGTGAATTCAGAAATGGTCTTCAAATGTTGACACAGAGAAATCGCTATCTGAATTTAAAATTTTAATGACAAAATTTCAATGTTTGAATTTTCACGTTAAATTTTGGATTTTAAAATGAGGAGACAGTTTTTTAAAAATACCTCCAAAATGTTTTGAATGCAATTATTATGTATTTACAAGGTTTGCCAACATATGACTTTAGGGTTGTTGTTTTTTACACTCTAGTATTTCATATTGATAACTGTTTCCCCCTCCATAACGTATAGTATTTACGAGGTGGGGGCTAAAATCATATGCTGACCATATTCTGAGATAAAGTCATATTCTAGAGGGGATAAACTACACTGTGAATTCAGTACAGGGGAATGAAAACTCAGAATTTGAGTTCTACTCTAATGATACTTTGTAATATACTTCCAACATTCCTTTCCTCTCACAACAGGCCTATTTGATTGAAAAGGGGAACCTAAGTCATGCAGCAGTGCAAATGATTGGAGACTTGCTTAACCTGAGTGCAGAGTTTTCTCGTAGTTTCATTGAATTCCTCCGGGAGATTTTTCTGTTTACTCGGGAAAAGAGGTAAAGAAACAGTGGTGGGTGGGGAATCCAACCCCTCCCTACAGCTCCCAGTTTTTCTCTTTCTCAGTTGAACCAGGACGCTGCTCCCTGCACCCTTGGGCCCGTGAGTGTGGGGGGAAGAGTGAAGAAATCAGCAAGCAATTTGAGCTAAGATATTAGCCTCACAACCCAGAATTATCCTGGTCCTCAGAATCAGATGATTTCGAACAGCCTATTCTATGCCATACTGTGCTTATGAAGCACTTAGCTGTGCTTTCCCTCACTTAAGCCAGCAGGCTATCCCTCTGAGCCTTCTAATGTCTCAAATTATTGTCAGACCGTGGAAGCTAAGCAGGATTGGCCTTGGCTAATATTTGGATGGGAGACCTCCAAGAAAGTCCAGGGTCACTATGGAGAGGCAGGCAATGACAAACCACCTCTGTTTGTCTCTTGCCTTGAAAACCCACTGGCTGTGATTTGATAGCACTTTACACACACATTTGCCAACACTGGAGCCCATCACTTGAGTCTGTTCCTCTGCCTTCAAGACATCAGAATACTCTGTTTTTTTCCAACCTTCTTTCCAGTATAGAATGAAAGTTCTGAATGAACAGCTGTTGTCTCCAGGAAAATATTCCCTGCTTGGATAAAGTAGAGCAGGTTATGCAATTCTTTGTTTTCTTGGATGAGAAAACGTATGTAGACCAGATTCAACTTGTGGTTGCCAGTAACTCATCAGCTGATGCAGAGTAGTGCATGAATCTCCTAGAAGCCCTAGGAAAAGATTGCAAAAAGATCTGCTCTTGGGTTTTCTTTTTTAAAAAGCTTTTATTACACAGGATTTTTCTCTGTACCAAGGAGATCCATTTATGGTGTTCTTCCTAGTCTATGTTCTGCTTCTGGGACAGAATAAAACTTAGTAACATCATCATCATCATCAGACTGCCTTTCACACTGAGATCCAAGGTAGATTACATATTGCAAGTGAATACAATATGATATCAATGGCTAGGACATTGACAGCAAAAATACAATAGGATCAACAGTTGGGACATTCAATGAAAACAGACACAATAGAGCATGGTAGCTGCAAATGTGAAATCTAGCATAAAGCTGAATATATAGATGAAATCTTTCTGAATTAAAGCATAAGTAATTAACATGAAATCTTTAGCAATGTTGAACTACCCAGTAGGAGTATATCTACATCAGCAGACAGTACCCAATAGCCTAGTCTACAGTCCCTGTCCCTTCCCAAGGTATTTCTTTGAGCTATCTCATATGACACAGTCCTATAATCTCTATATGATATCCTCCTGGATAATTCAGTCTTTTATGGAAAGCCAAGAGAGTGGGAGTTTTCCTGACCTCCTCAAGCAGGCTATTCCACAAGGTGGGGGCTACCACAGAGAAAGTGTGTGCGTGGGCAGTTGTTGATTTAGCCTAACTGCAGGGTGGTATCTGCAGAAGGCCCTGTTCCGATGAGCAGAGCATGCTCATCTGAAAAAGACAGGGGGAATGTGACCCTGTTGATTCCTCTTGGACCTCTCAGTGGCTTTTGAGTCATAGTAATTATACTGAGATGACAATGAGAACATCACATTCTAGTAGTTCTGTTGCTATCTGGCAGGCCAGTTCCAAAACTTGATGTTGCAGAATAGCATCTCATCTCCTTGGAACTTGAGCTTTGAAGTCCTGCAGGGTTCTGCCTTCTCCCCCTGCCCCTTGTCAACAGATTCAGATGAGGTTGGATGTCCTGAATGGGCATTGGGCAGCAATAAGAGGTTAGAAGAGAGGCAATAAACCAAAGATCAGTCCAGAAAAGACTTAAGGTGTTTGTTGTTTGATAATGTAGAGGAATTAAGGAAACAGCACTGCATGAGGTTGCACTCCTCCTAAAGGAGAAAGATCATAGCTTGTGGTTGCTATAGATCTGGGTCCACAGATTTAGTTAAAAAAATTTAAACTCACCCAACATAGTTCCAAGAGGGAACTTGTTAACTTTCAGTGAGTATTCTATTCCCTGGATTGTGGTTTTCCACTTTTTGTTTCAGCTGGTCTGTTTTGTAGCACGTAGCACTTACACAGAGAGCCAGTGTGGTGTAGTGGTTAGAGTATCAAACTAGGATCTGGGAGACCCAAGTGCAAATCCCCAGTCCATCTGCCATGGAAGCTTGCTGAGTGACCATGGGGCAGTCACACACAAAGAACCTAATCTACCTCACAGGGTTGTTAGGATAAAATTGAGAAGAAGAGAATGATGTAAGCCGCTTTAGGTCTCCATTCGGGAAAAATAAATAAATAGAGCAATCCTAAACTGGTCTACTCAGAAGAAAGTTATGTTATTCATTGTGGTTTACTCCCAGGAAAGTGTTCTTAGAATTGCAATCTTAGTCAGCTTTGGCTGGTGTGTTGCTGGCTCTGCCCTTTCTTTGTAAGGCATCATCTGCCTACAATTACCCTTGCTTTGTTCACATATTACTGTAATATGTTGTGGGTGTAGTTCCTTTTGAAGCACTGAATTTGGCAGCTAGTTTAAGTTGTGGAGACCAAATCTCACCAGTTTTGAAAGACCTGGCTCCCAATTCCTTCCTAGACAGAATTCCAAGGGTTAGTTATTATCTTTAAAGCCCTGAATAGTTTGAGGCCAGGGTACTTGAACAAACTCCCTGCTCTCATGCAAGTCAGGCCATCAGCAAAGATTTTTTGAAGAAGCCCTGTTCTGTAGTCCCCCACTTTTCAGAGATGGGTGGCGACCAGAGACAGAGCCTTCTCTGTTGTGGCACCTCAACTGTAGCGTTCTCTTCCCACCGCTATCTTCCAGCATGAAGCCTACTGAGCTTTTAATGCCAGATGAAAACTTGCCTATTTTGTCGAAGGCTTGCCTATTTTCTTGGGCATTTGTGTTACTGTTCTGGTTCTGTGTGGGTGATGCTGTGGTTTTATTGCATGATGCTGTTCTGATTTATCTCCTGGTTTTCTTTTCCATTTTTCTTGCTTATTGTTTGAGTTGGGAGCTGCATTGGGAGCTGTTTCAGCCATGTATGTAATCACGTAATCATTTTGGACCTCTTCTGTATATAATCATTCTGTATATAATTATTGTAGTATGTATTTATAATTGTGATCATTTTCATATTGAGCACCTTTTGCACTTTATATAAAACTTGTAAAAATCTATAGTATACATCATAGTCCCCCCGACAGGCTGCGCCTTTCTCTTTTTGGTATGTACATAATCACAGCATACAAACAAAGCAAATCTATAACAAAAGTTCCCCCAAAGCAACCACCACGAACCATTTAAATGAAAGAAGATGTACTCCAATGAACTTGAGTAATAATATTTTGTGGCTTGCAGAATTTTACAATATGTTACCCTTACTCAAAAGCACTGGATTTCAGTAGAAGTGGGCATTTGTTAGTGAGAAATTCTAGGCCCCTCATTATTTGATGAATGTGCATACATCAGAAGTAACCTCTCTGTCTCTCGTCATGTTGCAGGTTTGATGAGATTGCTGGGGGCTTTGATATGTTACCCGGTGCCATACACCAGTCCCTTCCAACTGCTTCCGTTATGCTCAATAGCACTGTGGTGGAGATCCTGAGGAAAGGAGACATGGTTATGGTGCTCTACCATCCTTCTGGTTCCTCAGGCCCAGCAGGCATTGTTCTGGCTGACTATGTCATTATAACCTCCACAGCAGAGGCCACCCGCCTCATTTACTTCCACCCATCCCTCTCACCGGCTAAGGTCCAGGCCCTGCGGTCACTGCATTCCACAGGGGCCACCAAAGTGGCACTGGCCTGTACTAAGAAGTTCTGGGAAGAAAAAGGAGAAGAGATTTATGGTGGCACTTCCATCAGTGACCTCCCCTCCCGGATCACCACCTACCCCAACCACAACTTCTCCAAGGGCCTAGGGGTCATCCTGGGCTCTCAGACATATGGGGATGACTCTGAGATTTTTGCAGCCCTGAGCCCCCTAAAAATCATTGAAGTGGTCCTGAGGAATTTGGCTGCCATCCACCAGCGCCCTTTGCAGGAGCTGCAACATCTTTGCAGCCGGTGGGTGGTCAAGAAGTGGAAGCAGGATCCCCATGCGATGGGGGCTTTCACCCTCTTCAGGCCCTACCAACTGAGTGAACATGCCGAGGCCTTGGCCATTAATGAGGGAAGGATCTATTTTGCTGGGGAGCACACGGCGTTGCCGCATGGATGGATTGATACTGCAATTAAATCTGCTTTGAAGGTAGCCCGGGATATCCATCAGGATGGAGGGACACAGGACTGTGTTCATGTCAGAGACAACAGATCGTGGGAATTAGAATGTCATAAATCTCCTTGATCATTTGCAAGGATACATTCAACTTTCCTTCCTTGAACTGACCAAATAAATGTGAACTTGCGCAGTTCATACAGCAGCATTTCAAAACCAGGTTCCTGTGTGGACCAGACGGACTAGCCTAGCTGAGTCCTTGACAAATTTTCTTTGGTTCTAGGAGCCAGCGCCAAAATTTAGGAGCCAAATCCATGTTTCAATCTTCAGGTTTTATATTTTAATAACTATATTTCTAATTATTTCTTCCATAACACCTAACTTCACAGTTTTTCATAATTTTACTAAAGCGATGACAAAAGAGTTGTAGTATATAAGTAAGCCCTGGTCTAGACAGTTGGGCAGCCACAGAGTGAAAAGACTGCTGTTAGAGGGGGAGCAGCCAATCTGTTAGTCCCAACAAAATGAACTCAGTTTTTCAAAACCCTCAACCAAAATGCTCGATGCGCTCATGTTATTAGCCACTGTTTCCAACAGAGGGAGTATTTTCCTTGTCTCCTTGAATGGATTTGAGAAATCTGCTGTCTTTTAGACTCCAGCCTGTAAAATGGGCATGATAGTTACCTGCTCATAGAATAGAGTTTAAAGGGTTCAATGAGTAAATTTAGCCCAATGATCTTGAAAGAACTTTCCTCCCTTTTTGGTGTTTTACTGGGTCCAATAATGTGTTTTATATTTTTATAACACTGAATACAAAAAGCCGGGAATCCACCAGTTAACCAAATCTTACTATTTAAATATAGGTGCAAAGTGCAAGTGCAAACAGTGTAAACAGTGTACAATAGCAATAAATGAATATAAATATGAATGCAGTTTCAGTTCTTCAAAGTCCGTATACAAAATCCATAAATAATCCACAATAGGAGATCCGGAGGTAGGAGAAAGGTGTGCCAGGGTACCAGGTAAGTACCAGGTAAGTAGACCACAGTCCACGCAGGGGTAGAAGATGAGTGTGCCGACGGGCAGATGCGTGCATAGATTTCCCAGTTCCCGTTTCGTGTTGGAAACACTTCTTAGGCACAATGAACATGGACTGTAATAAATTAATTTAAAAGTCTCTAAAATCACAATGATCAGTGTACAGTCAAAATCAATAAATCTGTTACTCACAGGGCAAAGTTCTCCCAGTCACAAACACTCCTAGATCATGTCTTTTACTGTAAGGTTATCCACGGACAGATGCTCAGGGTGGGGAACCCATTTTAAACAAGACCAATTAGTTAAAGCGATAAGCGCTTCCCCGGTCTAAAAGGGACCGACCATTTAGCAAACATACAGTAGTTTAATATACAAAGATAAAAATACACATTCCTATATTACACAAACATCCTCTGCAAAGCTCAACAGCTGCAAGTAAAATGACATGTAGTTTACAGAGAAAAGGAGATTCCCAATCTCTCCACGGCATATGTAAACGCTGACTCGTCGCTAACCGAGGAAGCAGGAAAAGTCTATTTCCTGGTTCAGGCCCATCGGGGCCAGGCTCTGAAGTTCAAAAATCCACTTAGTCTCTAATTGCAACAATTTCCTTTTTGCATCATGAAGGCAGGATTCCTGTACTGAATCCAACACAGAAACACTAAGCTCACTGATATTATTATGGACTGATAAGTAGTGTGCGACCAAAGGTGCTTCATGGACCCTGTTTGTGATCCTAGAGATATGCTCTTGGATTCTGATCTTTAAAGGGTGTGTGGTACTGCCCATGTAACAAAGCATGCAACTACAACGGATCACATACACTACATAAGACGTCCTGCAAGTGGAAAAACTTCTAGATTTGGTCCTGCCTGGAATAATGCTGTCTAATCTTACCATGAGGCTGCAAACATTGCAGTCCCCACATGGAAAATGTCCCGTTGGTAAGTTTTTGGGGGGTTCAGTGGTTTTGAATTCTGATTGAGTAAGTATATCTTTCAAACTTTTAGTTCTGCGATACCCAATTGCAGGAGGTTGCTCACATCCAGGAACACTGCTGATCAAATGCCAGTGTTGGCGTATAATTTGGCTAATAGGAGAGGCTAAAGTGGTATAATCTATAGCCCATTTAATCTGCCTGTCAGTCTCGCGTACCTTAGGTTTGAGTAGTTCCTCACGTGGGGTACTGGCTGCCCTATTCAAAGCAGAGGCAATTGCAGATTGTGGATACCCCCTGCTGGTAAATGCTCGGGCTAGCTGTCCACTACTCCGTTGAAAATCCTCCAGATTGGAGGAATTACGTTTGATTCTAAGAAATTGGCCACTGGGAATATTGTATTTGAGACGCCTCGGATGGAAAGAAGTGTAGTGCAAATAAGATGCGCGGTCCGTAGGTTTCTTAAAGGGACGGACCCGCAGTTTGTTATTACATTTGTAAATGGTGACATCCAGATAGCTAATACACTCTGAATACCCATGCCAGGTGAATTGGATATCGGGGCTAACACTATTGATCCAGTGACAAAAATTCTCGGCCACTTCATCCGTTCTAAGAATGGCTATGACGTCATCTATATAGCGACAATAAAAGACAATGTGTTCCATGTAGGGATTATTAGAGACATTCAAGATGGAAGTCCTTTCCAACTCTGCCATATAAAGATTGGCAATGCTGGGGGGGTGGCGCACCCCATCGCCCCCCCTTTGTTTGAAAATAATATTTGCCATCAAATTTGAAATAATTCTGTTCCATTATCACATCCAGTATATTAAGCAGGAATGGGGTAGAAGGATGCTGAGACTGTCTGGACAAAAGTGCATTTTCTATTACTGACCTTGCCCCCTCGTGGGGGATCGAGGTATACAGTGATCTCACATCTAAGGTCATGAGGTAGGAGGAGTTAGGAACCACCAGAGACTCAAAGAGATCAAATGCATAGTGTCCTTGAGGTAAGCTTCCGTATGCGTGACAAGCGGTTGGAGGAAATGGTCAAGATAGGAGGATAAGGGCTCCAACACGGAGTTGGAGCCCGAGATAATGGGCCTCCCCGGTGGGGGGGGGGGTACCCCCTTTGTGAATCTTTGGGAGAGTGTAAAGAACGGGAGTGCGGGGATGTTTATTGATTAGAGCCTCGTGTGTTTTCTTATCTATCTCATTAGCTACGAGGCCCTCATCCAAGACGACTTTGATGATTCGTTGAATGTGCGTCAATGGATCACATCTAGTACGTTTATAATCAGTGGGGACTGCCAACTGCCTCTCCGCCTCCTGAACATAATGAGCAACATCTTGGATGACCACTCCCCCTCCTTTATCGGCCGCCTTTATGACGATTTGGTTATCCCTCCTAAGGGAATTCAAAGCCTCCCATTCGTTCCTGGTTAGATTATATCTTATCACGCGTTGTTCTTTCTCCAAGTTTCCTATATCATGCACGACTACCTTTTCAAAACACTCTATAGAGGGATCTGTCACAGGGGGGCAGAATGTAGACCTAGGTTTAATCCCTATGTTACCAAAAGATTCAGAGCCAGTTCCGAAAAACCTCCTTAGTTTGATAAGTCTAATCAGTTTGTAAACATCAAGTCTGGTGTTAAATGCAACATATTTTGGCGTCGGCACAAAACCAAGACCCCTATTCAAAATGGAGCATTCCATAATGGAAATCTGGCGGGAGGAGAGGTTAAAAACTAAGTCCTCTGTTTGTTGGATCTCTTTGGGCAGGCATTGCTCTTGCCTAAAAAAGGCCCCCTGGATGTGTATAGCACATTCCTGTTCCTCAAACTTCTGGTGCTCGACCCTTCATCACCCGAAGTGTCTGTTTCTGAGGGCTCCGTGGTTTCAAATTCGGAGCCCATTTGTAAATTTTTAGCCCAGGACACTCGTTTACGGGGTCTGCCAAAACTCTCCTCTTTCCATACATAAATTCTGCCTGTAGTATAATCCCTCCGATCCCTTTCAAACTTTTTCAGCTTCAGTTCTTTCAATTTGTTTTTACTCTCCTCAATACAGCGATCTAGCTCTGCCTTTCTAGATTCAAACTCCTCCAATGTTATTTTCACCTTAAGTTTAAATAGTAAGATTTGGTTAACTGGTGGATTCCCGGCTTTTTGTATTCAGTGCTATCTACTATCCGGGTTTGTCTCCCCCATTCTTGGTAGTGGTTATATTTTCATAAAGCAAATATGGGTATTCAGACTCTCTTAACAGATAAGGATTAACTGGTCTATGTTGTGTATTCACTTTGGCTTAAAAGCCCCTTGCAAGATCAAAGCAAAGCCTAACCCAGCATGCTTTTCAAGAATCCTGACAACCAGCAGCCACTAGGTGGTCCATCAAAAATTGGCCTGCGTTCCACTGGTGTTTTATCATCTTTCCCTCCTCTCACCCAATGCTAAAACTAATGCATCCTTTGCCCTTGGAAAATACCAAGACTTTCTTAATGAGTGTCCTGGGATCATCTTATTCCCTTTCTTCCAAGATGGAGACAATGTCATGATTCATGATGCCATATCATATGTCATCTGATAACAGACTGAGCAGCTCATAATTTCATTCACTTGTGAGTCCTTAGCATGCAGGTCAGTAGTCTGGTATCCTATCAGATTTCATGACTACGGTTTCTTATTAAAAAACACTCTTGAAAGCCTGCACAATGATTTTAAAAAGCTTCAAAATGTCATCTGGTTAGCAGAAGCTAAAGAACTAGCACAAATCCTTGGAGGACTTTCATTGGTGGCGGGTCAACAGTGCCTTGTGCTGCCGATTAAGAGGTACTGGTGGTGGGTCACACATTGCTGCAGTGCTCACTTCTGGCTGAATGTTTTCCTTTGAGTATTTTTTTTTCCAGAAGTCCTTCATGATGCTACCTTTCAGAGGGGGAAATGGTCAGTTTGGTGAGATCCATGTAAAGTGGCAAGCCCATTGCTTTCTCACTCCCTCTCGGTGGCTGGGATAATAAACTGGGAAGGAAGTATGTGGAGTAGAACAGGTACAAGAAAACGAATGGAGAAGACTCTACTGGAATCTGGTTTTAGTGGGAGCTGATTTGGAATGAATGGAGGGAAGGTGATACTAGGTGGAGTCCGGGGGTAGAGTCTGTGGAGGGTGGAATTTGAGAAGGGGATTTGCCTAGAATCTAGGGTATATTATAGAGTCTGCCCTCTGAAGCTGTCATTTTGTCCGGGGAACTGATTTCTGTAGTCTGGAGATCAGTTGTAATTCAGGGAGAACTCTATACCCTACCTGAAGGTCGGCAACCCTAGCAGAAGAGAGCCAGATGGGGGCTTCTGATTCTTTCCAGCTTGTTGACTCAAACCATTTGGAGGGCACTGATCATTACAGTCCTTTGAGGCCATTACTAAACAGCAGAACCAATAGTGTGGAAGGGCCAGTCCCCTTTTGAGGAGCCTTTAACTGCTTCTAGCTTCAATGGTCTCAGGTTGTTGTAACCCTGCATAGAGTTATACTGCATGAGGCTGAAAGTCCACGGATATGCTGTGGTGGAGGACATTTTCATTTGTTGAATTGCTGACACAGCTATTGAAAGAACAAGAAGCCTGCTGAGAGGTGGTGGTGGTAAAAAAAAGCCTAGGTAACAAGAGAGAAAGGAAAGTTTTGATATGTGGTCTCCTTTGCCAAAACGCTCAAGGCAAGCCACACAATCTAGGAACTTATTCTACCAGAGAAAATGTAGCCATCATTTAGCTGATGCGTCTCTCATGGGGCTGTCACCTGTAAACCTCAATTGATTTTTAACAAGGATTAGCAAATCTCTGGGCGACTGAGAGAAGGGAAGGAGGCAGCTGCCAAAGTTGCCCAGGGAATTAGCATTATTAATTATCATACTAATTGTTCCTTCATAACACAGGTTACTGTTCCCAAGGCACGGACCGCAATTGCCTCACCATATCAGTGTGATCAAACAGGCTCAGGTAGGCTGTGAAGGGAGGGAGACATTTTGCATCTGATTGAGTTGTGATTATGTAGCAGTGTCCCAAGAGCAAAACTACTCTGGTTTTACCAGAATGTTGTAGGATTTAACTTAAGCTCTTACATAAGAACTTGTACAAATGGCTATTGTTGGTATGAAGGCGGCAACTGTCTGAGCAATATGCCATTCACGTGGTCTTGGCTCACTGGGTTTGGGATCAGAATGGAGGCCTGGGCCAAATGAATTGGTCAGAAGGTGCTGGTTCTAAATATAACACGCTTCTGTTGATATAGTGACAGACTGGGTGAGGAGAATGATTTCAGTTCATGTACTGTTCTAGAGAGGAAAAACTAAGTGAACCGCATAGCTCACCTGTTGACTTAGCCTTGGAACTATGAAAACAAAGATCTGAACACAGATCTCTGAGTCTATTTATAAAGATTCATACTTTTATTTATCTATTTGTCCCCCGCTTTTCTTCCCAATGGGGTTTCAAAGCAAAGTTCAACAGTGTACGCCCATCCCCCATTTTATCCTTACCAGGGCTTTTTTTCTGGGAAAAGAGGTGGAGGAACTCAGTGGGTTGCCCTCGGAGAAAATGGTCACATGGCTGGTGGCCCCGCCCCCTGATCTCCGACAGAGGGAAGTTTAGATTGCCCTATGCGCTGCTGAGCAGCGCGGAGGGCAATCTAAACTCCCCTCTGTCTGGAGATCAGGGGGCGGGGCCACCAGCCATGTGACCATTTTCAAGAGGTTCCGGAACTCCATTCCACCGCATTCCCCCTGAAAAAAAGCCCTGATCCTCACAATGTCCCCATTGAGCTTCCGTGGTAGAGTGAGGCTTTGAACCGAGGTTCCCCTGATCATAGTCCAGCCCTTCACTTCATTGTGGCTTTCACAAATCACGATGGCAAAGGGCTCTAATTCCAATCAGAATTGTGTGGCGATGCCAGATAAGGTTTACTCCTCCCCTACACACTGATCACCTCCCTACAGACACACTGGTACATTCCTTCCTTTAAAGGGTTATTAACAGTACAGAATGGTGGGGGAGGTTTCAGTTTGTGAAGCCAAAAAGTGTGTGTTTGTGGTAAGTGTTAAACTACACTCCTCACACCTGATCTGAACTGGGGCCATGTGGTGCTTAGGAAAAACTTCAGCCACCCATTTCTACATATTAAGCCTCTATTAAAGGGACAGGCCATTTTTTCTCTACAGGTCTTTTGGCAACTCTATTTTACTGGTAGAGCAGAAAGTTCAAGGCCAAGCCCACAGCATGTCAAGTTAAAGGAATCAGGTGGCAGGTGACATGAAAGGTTGCTGCCTCAGACCCTGGTGAGGTGCTGCCCATTGGAGTAGACAGCACAGACCTTGGCCCCTTTCACATTTCCATTTCGACCTGGTTGTTATTTGTTGCTGCTCCGACTTTTTGTGGGGGCAGAAGTTTCAAACAGCATTTACATTAGTTTATGAACTGTATGTAAATCACTTTTGACCATGGCCGATTCCACACTACCTTAGCTCCCGCTTTTCTTGTGCAATGATTGCTCCATCTGTTATTGCGCGTTCTTTGCTTGTTTGTCCACATCACCCTTTGAATAGCGCTTCTCCTGCGCAATCCGTTGATCACATCCCCTTTCAAAAAGACGGGTAAAGGGGCGGGAAAAACCCAAACGGCCCCACGGTTTTTTTTTTTTAAAAAAAGGACAAATTGATGCTATATCGACGAGTAAGCATCCTGGTTCAATGGTACAACGACACCATTAATATAATATATTTTAAAAAATCACCCGAGACACTTATGATGAGCATTCGGAACATCACAGCCTGCATGCTGGTTGAAATCATCCGGGAATGGGTGAGCGGTCACGATCACCTACAGCAGCATCCCACAGCAGAGCTTCATTTTGTCTTTGGAAAATTGACATCTGTGCCTAACTCGTCGGCACAGTCCGTGTCGGGGCGTAACAATAGCCATGATTTCAGTATCATGTGGATGCCCCCCCCCAATATATAAATTGAATTAACATATGAAATTGTTCCTCTGATATTTGAGGTCTGCCTGCTTTTTTAAAATGAGATTAATATGATGAGATGTCGCCATATCGACACGGTACTCTTTTATTTTTTAAAAAAGGGGTGGGGACAAAGGCGGAGAATTACTCCTTAATTGGGAGGCGGGTCAAGAGAGGCTCGGAATTCAACGGGCAGTTATTCATCAAAAGATAACCCGCGGCGAAAGTGCAATGGGCTGTGGCGACGCCATGCCGAATTAATGACGGCTTCAGAGACGATGCGTGTGAACAGATGAAGGAATGGCGCAAGAACAACGGTAGTGTGGATTCGGCCCATTTCAAACCACCACTTTTTCTATTTTCTGGTGTGGGAAGTAGCCATTCCTCTCTAGATCTTCAGGACTTCTGCACTTTAAAAAAAAATCAGCATAAAAATATTTCTATAGTGTTGTAATAATAGCTGCAGCCAGTTCTCTGAATTCCCAGCTTTCATTTTTAAAAAGTAAGTCTTTAGACCATTTCATTGTGGAGATATGAGGGGAAAAAGCTTATCTCTACAACAGAAAGGCTCAGAGACATAGTTTTGTAAAAAAAATGAAAACTGGGAATTCAGACAACCTGCTACATCTTTTGGTAGAATATTAGAATATTATAATGCTAATCTATATATGTTCAATAAAAGGGACACTCTGGAATTGGGTGGGAAAATAAAAAAGGAGTACTGTTGATAGCACTATAGACATTTCAAACAGTACTCTGCAGTGAATGTGAAATGCATTGAAAACTTAAGAAAGGAAAAAACATTTTTTAAGACTTCCAGAACTCTGAAGTAGTGCTGTCTGACAAAGCAATGTCAGAATGGAAGCACTCTGAAATTAGTTGTTACCACTCACTGAGTCAACATCTAAAATTCCAGACAGGTCACTTGAAAGCCTCAGTGATTCCACTTATAAAATGGGAATCACCTGAGAGTGCCAGGGAAGACAATTAGCTGGCACGCTCCAAGAGTGAAACGGCTCTGGGGTGCCTGTGTTGTTATGGCCTCTGTCTCATCAGCAAGCTAGGTTTATTTTGTGGCATAACATAGAGATGATACATGAGGGAAGCATTTCCTTCTTGGATGGCGCTGACTACCCCAAGGAAGTTCAAAAACCACAACAATTTCCTTTTGAAATTATGGGGTGCGCCTATGACATTCTCTTAGAACCAACAAAATCCTCATTATTCAGATGGCTGGGAGATGTCAAGCAGAGAGAGAGAGAGAGAGAGAACTGGAGAAATGTATGTATATATATTTCAATGATTAGCACAAAGACACAGTGTCCCCCCCCCCCTCATGTGGTTGTAGCTCATGGAACTGAATTAAGACACAAGCATAATATTATACAGCCAAATAAAGCAAGAGTCCAGTGGTACTTAAAAACTAACAAAATTTATTCCACAAGTTGTTGTGAGTCAGCGCTCACTTCATCATATGCACAAGGCTGTAAATCCATCAGGCAAATTTATATACAGAAGGTGTGGGGGAGTGATACAAAGAGACACTGGTCCAAAACAAAATCAAATCCAAAGAGTAATTAGTTCACACAACATGGGTGTGAGACACTCCCTACTGTTGTTAGACAGGCAGAACGCAAAACCTAGTGCAGGATGAAATAAAATAAGCAGATACAACTGGAAGTTACAGAGGTTTAGATGAATTAATCAACATCTGTAAGGGATGGGAAATGCAAGATATGATCATCTACGCCTATAGGTGCTTAATAGTTTGCATAGCCCACTTCTTATTAATGAAAAATTATCAGATATGATAGGAAGTTGCAAAAGTAAAGCTGAAGTAATGAATGTGTAAGGGGGTGGGGCATGCCTAGATATTAGCACCTATAGCTTATTTGCTTATTTCATCCTGCCCTAGATGTTACGTTTCACCTATCTAACAACAGTTGGAAGTATCTCACACCCACTCTGAATGAGCAGATGAATCTTTGGATTGAACCTTGTTTTGATCCCCCCCCCCGCCCATTTCTGCTGTGTATATAAATTAGCTTGATGAATGTACACCCCTTACATCTCATGAAGTGAGCTCAGACTCACAAAAGCTTACACTGGAATCAATTTGGTTAATCTTTAAGATGCCACATGATTCCCGTTTTGTTTTGCTGCTGCAGATGAACACAGCTACCCATTTAGAGCTGTATGATCAATGTGCAAGGGGCCTTATAGAGTAAGAACAGCCATAAGAAAGGACCTTCCTTGAAGAACTTAGAATCCAGATAGGATACCGAATGCCCCAGCAAAGAGACAGCCCTAAGACTTAATGTGTCATGCCTGCTGTTGGCAGGGAGGACACCACTCACCACAGCAGAGTCAGGCACTAAGGTTGTAAACCTGTATTATTTTTACAATAAGAGCCTAGTCTTTTGCCAATGGTCCAATAATAATAGTAATGCATGTATGGTGAAATATAAAGAGAAGTGTCACACGGATGTCCATCCTGATTTTACTCCACCCTAAGTTCTATTTATTGGTCAAGTACATGTGACAAATGGAGCTGGCTTTTATATTTATTGACTTGCCAGGTGCCTGCCATTATTCTGCGTGTGGTGTGCATAGAAGGAGGGGTTTTCTTTAGCAGAAAGTGGCATACACTGCATCCCACATTTAAGTCTTGCCTTAATTAGCTGGCAAAAGAGTGCCTCCATTACTCATCTGAAGCTGGAAAAAAATCTGCAGTAAGGACTTAAGAACATTGTGTTGTCGGCTAAAGACATCTTTCTCCCTGACCCGCCCCCCTCAATCCTGCCTGAAGGAGAGTTCTGTGTAATTTGAAATCTAACATAATTGTCTGTGAATCTTGACTGGTCCTAACAAAGGTGTTATTTTATTACCAGGGAATTAGCTGCTGTTATTTATGTGCAAAGGATCGTGTTATTCCTAGAGATTTTCTGTGATGCCAATTCTGATCCAGATAACAGATATCATATCTGAAACCTCAGCGTACATCGAATATACATCCCCCTGTTTATAGCTTCTGTCTGTTTAGCAAATTGAACATCTGGTGAATGTCGTACGAGTAAATGCCACAGGGCATATTCCATACAGGTTGTGTTTCTGCATTATCACTCTCCAGGGTTTTTTTACTGCTCCAAGAGAACTTGTTCAATCTTCATCCGAAGAAGAAGAAAAACATTCCTTCGAGCCGGAATCGAACCAGCGACCTAAGGATGTCTACAGTAACCTCTACAGTCCTCCGCTCTACCAGCTGAGCTATCGAAGGAGTTGGCAGATTGTTATGAGTCACTGGTTTTTATAGTGCGAAGGTTGCCTAATAGTGACAGCTCATACTTTATTTTCAGCCAGCTTCAACTCATCCGCTTTTAAGCTCAGAAGAATTCAGTGTTCTCTGTTTGAAAGATGTGATGTTACCAAGAGTCAGATGTGATATAGTGTGTATTTGTTTCCTATGTATACATTAAGAGAAAAACTGTACAGGTTTTGTAGGAAACATCCAGGGCAATAGTGTTCCAGGTGACTCTCAGGTGCACCAGAAACCTGTTGGGCGTTCCTCAATGAGAAGATCACTAATAATGGACAAACTTCTCTGACTGGCTGCTACAACCAGTCTTCCAATCTCCAGCAATGCACAACTGCATGGGACTGTTCAATATGTTGCACTGAAGAATCACATGGGGTAATAGGGGGTCTAACAGGATTGGCCAGCGCCCCACGTGAATTGAATATGCTCCACTGGGTGCTCCACACAATTCTCTGAAAGACAGAGAGATTCCTTAGCAGAACAGTTGACATGGATGTGGCATTGATGTGTCTTGAAGGTCAAAAATTAGAGAACTGCCACTGTTGGAGTGCCATGCATTCATAAGGTAAGTCCGTGGCTGAGCTACCTGTGTGGCTCATGGGACACATGTTCCTGCCCCAGACTTTTTAAAGGTTACAAAGAGTCTCCGTCTTGGTATAGCTGGGGAATAGCTGAGACACCCATCTAGGATGCCCAACAGAGGACAAGCTTGCTTTGAAATACCTTTTTAATTTTTTTTAATTCATTTATAGCTGGCCTTTCTCGCTGGTACTCAAAACGAATTGCAATATTTTAAAAACAATTTTATCAGTCAGCAAGTACCTCTATTAAACAATTCAAAAAGGAGTCATAACAGCAGAAACCTAAACACAAGCAAGCAAACAAAAACTCTGACAATGCCATGATACAGAATGTGGACTGCAAAAGTGGGAACACTGCAGTAAAGGCAGATATGATGTACAATGAACATTGCAATAGACTCCAGTTCTATTCCACAACATGATGCTTGAGGCACAGTGGAGGAACATTATTTAAATAGATACTTATAATGAAAAACAGCCCTCCAGGTCTGATCGGCAGCAGATGAGACAGCCCTGCTGATAGGTGTTAGCCTCTAGGAGCTTCTGGAGGCTGGGCAAGGTGGCACACAGCAGCATGTGACACTGCAACATCACTTCTGGTCACATAACCAGAAGTGAATAGTATGTGTCTATGGGAAAACCGTAGCATTGGGGGGGGGGGTTGCTAGAGCATTGTGGAGACACATGGCATCACTTCTAGTTACAGAGTTGGAAGTGACATTGTGGTATTGCTGCAATGTCACCCTTGCCCCCTGACAATTTCTACCATTACTGCACTGGGGGTGGGGGGGTGGGTGTGTGGAATGAGATCTCCCACTATAGCGCTATAGCAGTAAATCTTGTCCCCCTAGTAGGGGTGAATTTCTGGAATTCGTCATAGGTCTGCACTGGCTTTTGTGGGTTCTTCTGTGTTTGTTAGAATTGCAAGTCACCAAATTCTAATTCATCATTTATGTATTTGAACATTTTTATCTCTCCCAAGTCCAGTGTGGATTACAATAAACTACACATGCAAAACACCAGATAACAGCAAAAACAATGAAACAACGGAACAAAAACAGTGAAACCAGCCCACATAGAATGGGGTGCTATAGCTGAAAAAGTACAGGTTCTTAGTTGCAAGAGAACAGGTCTGTCAGGTTGAAGGTATCACCCAAAAAGCCTGCTGAGCTGATCTAAGTTGGTGCACAGGTTTGTATCAGTCCGTAGCCCTTTAGGTATGTAGGTACTCACTTTAAATGTAAGAGCCAGCAGCTTGAATTAAGCCTGGAAACAAAGAGGGCAAGTTGTTTATAGCTGTATTGCCCCCAAAGTAAAAGCCAAAACTCCAACAATGCCATCCATGTAATCTCTTTATTAGGACCAACCCAATGACACATAACAGTGTGCAAGCTTTTGAGTTCCACAGAACTCTTCATCAGGCCAGAGATTACAAGATGAAAAAGAAGGGGGGGGAGAGAAGATTTTAAGCAAATTTTTCGGTCATGGTTTTAAGAAGACCTCCTTATGCCAGTGTATGGTGGATTTGCTGACAGGCAAAAAGAATTAGGTTTCAGGTTGCTTTAGGTTAGCAGCTAATGAAACCTATTTCAGTATTAGCACAAGTTCATTGTGTCCATATCCTATATCACTCCCTAGAAAATTCCGAAGAATATGAGTCCATAATCTCTCTGTTAATTCAGAAGCACATTGCGGGAAACCAAACTGCTTCCACGGAAAAAGACCTCACAACCTCATTAAGTCCATTTATCAGATTCTCAGAAAGATTTCACAATGTATCTCAAAGTAATTTGGTTTCATCCCACCATGTATTAGCGGAAGAGAAGTTTTGCTTAAAGCAGTTCTAGCGACACAAGACATTTTGTAAAAGCAATATAAAATCAAGGGCTAATTTTTCATTTTCGTTCAGTGTTGCTGAGTAGAGATGGGCACGGAACAAAAAAAACCCGAACCAGGAGGTTCATGGTTCATGGGTTTCACAAACCACAGAACTGGACCAGTTACGAACCGGTTTGTGGTTCATGGGGTTTAAATGTCCCTTTCCGGCCATAACAGCGGCAGGGAAAGGGGCATTTAACACTTTAAAGGACCCTTTCCTGCCTTGTAAGCAGCAGGTCCCTTTATCAGCTGGCAGGCGGCGGGGGGGGGAATCCCCCCTCACTGCCAGCCAGCTGATAGTTTAAAGGGACCTGCCAGTGGCAGGGCCCTTTAACCTGCCCAAACCCCAGCCCCCCCCTACCCTGCCCAAGCCCCAGCTCCAGCCCCACACTTACCTTCCCTTGTAGAGCGGTGTTCTTCCTCTCCTCCCGGGAGGGGGCGGGAAGGAGAAAATATTCCATGAGATCCCTGCAAATTTAACTTCAAATCTGCCTTCTTGTAGTTAAAATTAATACTTATCCTGTCCTTCAGATTTCTCTCACGGCACAATTAATTAATTTTATTTGAAAAATTTATACCCTGCTTTTCTCCTGATCAATAGGACTCAATCAACTTACATTTAATTTAAGAACAATTACAATGGTGCAATGAAAGAAAAACAAGTAAAAGGAAGCAAAACCACAACCACTAAAAGCTTTACAGAGCTCCAAATAGAGTTGCCAGGCCCCCTCAACCTCCCAGCGGGGGACAGGGGCTTGGCAATTACCTTTGGGAAGAGGGGGGTGAGCGCACGCAGAGTGCGTGCGTGCCCCCACAGGCACGATGACATCACTTCAGGTGTGATTTCATCGTGCAGCCCCTGGGCAGGCCCGTTTTTGGGGTGCTGCGGAGCACAGGTGCGCGTCCCCCATTGCTCAGATAAGTGGGGGCAGGGATCCCCGCCCCCACTGGGGGTCTGGGATCCCTAGCTCCAAACTGTGATGTTGGGGCCTTCCTCACCTAATCTGTGTCCTGGTAGTAATAAAAAAATAAGTCTCATTACCCTATTTGCGATGAGACTAGGAGCCAGTTGTTGGGGAAATTTTTATTATTATGATTTTATTATGATTTTATTTTATTTATTTTACGATTTATTTTATTACGATTTTATTTTTATTCTATTATTTTATTACGAATGTTATGTTATTACATCTGTTTGCCAATTGTGAGGTCCTAATTCTCTCCTTGTCTGAATAATAAATCAAGGCTTCAAACTTGGTGATTTTAGAAGCAGAAAAAATTTATTCTAAGAAGTTCTCAAATAAGCCTGATGCACATGCTATTACAGCAAGGTGCATGCCAACAACCAGGCTGCACCTACATTTATACCATCACACAGGCATGATGTAAGTAAAAAAAAATGCTTACAGTACAGAGGATTATTACAAGAATACATAAACAATCAAATGAATGTCACATGATGTTCGGAACATGATAGATTGACAGGTCGAGATTATGTTTCTTTTCCAGTCATGTAACATAAACTATCAGAAAGACTCTGTGGTTATCTCTACATTGTTAAGGAAGAACATGGCCAAGGCTGAGAACAGGGCAGGTAGGGAACATACGTAGCTTTCATTTGTTCTCAGAGTAAAAACTGACTGTACACAGCAAGGCCTTCATGTTATTAAAACCAAAATACGGGATAGAATGAGGGGTAAGAAGCACACAGGAAGAAGAGTTTTAGTCTTTAGTCAATTTAGACCACAAAGAATCACATATAAAACTCAATAGAACACCCCCCAAAATTCCCTAACACAGGTAACACGTTATACTTGCTACATGAAAAGTTGGGCACTGTGTGTTGACTATCAGGAACTTTGTTGGTTCCCTGCCCATGGTCAACAGCAGATAGAAACTTGTCCTGAGGTTTTTCTGAGGCTAGAACTCAATGTTCTTTGAGATATGTGGTTGCGGCTGAAAACAGAAACTGCATGTATCTTCTCATGTGGAACTTACTGCCACAGGATATAGTCGTGGCCACTAGTATAGATGGCTTTGAAAAAGAGATCCATGGAGGGTGGGTCCATCCATGGGTATTAGCCATGATAATTAACTAGAACCTAAGTGTTCAAAAGCTGAATGCCAATTGGTGTGGGGTAACAATAGGGGGAGACATTGGTCTCTCTGCCTCTCGCTTGTGGGCTTTCTGGGTCATCTGACTGACCACTGCAGGAAACAGGATGCTGGACTAGGATCAAACACATTAGTCTGATCCTGTGGGGCTCTTCTTACATTCTTACGTTCCCTATATAAGTGTGGTAAAATAAAATGTAACATAACATCATTACATTCTGAGTTCCATTGCTTACTGTCCTTTTCACTGATTGCCACTTTCAGAGGCAGGCAAACTTGGAACCTAATGATGTCACATCTTCTGTTTTTTGTTCTGTTACAAGCCCCGTGGCGCAGAGTGGTAAGCTGCCATACTGCAGCCCAAGGTCTGCTCATGACCTGAGTTCGATCCTGGCGGAAGCCGGGTTCAGCTCAAGGTTGACCCAGCCTTCCATCCTTCCGAGGTTGGTAAAATGAGTACCCAGTTTCCTGGGGGTAAAGTGTAGATGACTGGGGAAGGCAATGGCAAACCACCCCCATAACAAAAAGTCTGCCAAGAAAATGTGATGCGATGTCCCTCCACGGGTCAGTAATAACTCGGTGCTTGCTCAGGGGACTACCTTTACCTTTACATACTATTAGGAAGAAAGGAGAAAAAGACTCTGGTCACTAATTTTGGACGCAACCATACGCCTTGTTTTAGCCTGAAAGGAAAACTCATCAGAGACATCCCAAGACATTTTGGGGATCAGGCAGAAAATCCAGAAGTTGCTGTCCGTGGCGGCCAAAAATAATTAAACAATTGTAAATTTGCTGCCACTGAATAGTAGCCCAAATCCTGTCACTGAGGCAGCATGGTGTAGCAGTTAGAACAGTGGACCAAGGTTTTTCATCAGTCAGCCATGAAGCTTACAGGGCAAATTTAAGCCAGTTTACCCTCTGCCAGCCTGACCTTATAAGGGTTTTGTGAAGTCAAAAGGGACAACTATGTACACCATGCTGAACTCCTCAGAGGAAAATTGGACTTTTAAAAATATACTAGACTAACAGGCATTGCACTTCACACAGGCATTGCCTAATGACAGGAGCAATGCTTTAGGAGCAGCTGGTAGACTTTTAACTTTAGTGTCTCATGTGGCTAATCTTCCCTTCTCCTCTACTGGTAAGAAAGACTAGCTGTGTGAGATAACTAGATATAGCAGTATCCCAAGCTCTCTAGCTTGTTCCAGAGTTAAAGAGTTTTCACAATTGCCCTCCTGTTGCCTTTCACACATGTAGCCAGCTGCTGCAGAAAGGAGCCTGTCAGGAAAAGCAAGATTAAAATCCCAGCAGCACCCACCAAGTTACCGTCTTTTCTGCATTTGCAAGTTAAGAGCGAGATAAGGACAAACTGCACCTTTGGGATAGGGTGGGCTGTAAATAACAATTAATCATAATTTGCTTTCCCTGAGGAAACTGCTTAATTATACCAGCACAAACTTTCTGCTAATCCTTTTGGAAACAGCAATTTTCTTGTATTACACCTCTTTGTGCTGACGCCATTTGCTTCCCATGATGAACAGAACAGAAAGTGACCAATTAGAGAATTCTAACTAGTCAAGATCCAATACATTCCTAGGTGGAGTTTATTAATTCCCTGGGCAAATAAGGAGCCATTCAAACATTACCATGTGTGGTCAAGACAGAGCCACGTGTCTGTGTAAATATGGCCCACTTTTTCCAAACGGGATTCAAACCCAAAGGACCACTGGAAAGGCTTAAACCACTGAACTCCAGCCTCATGGGTCTCTTCTGCCTCCCCCACCCCCCCCAGCCCTCTGGTTGCCCTTCCTTTTGGCAGAAGGTTAGGAAATCTACTGACACAAGAGCCAAAAGGAGGAGAGATTGGACTGCTAACTGATCAGAGAAAAATAGTCTAGTCAGGCTGGGTTTTGTTTGTTTGTTCGTTTGCTTATTTTGGACCTTTGGATAAAAGTCAGAACTTTGTTTTAGTGATGCTGATTTTTTTAAAGTGAAAGCTTTAAGCTTTAAAATGAAAGCTGCTTGATGTGCAGCCCACACACACACGTGTATGCTTGCACTAAGGAGCCACGTTTCTGAGCTCAGCTCCAGTGAGTTGTTGGGTGCACACACTGCTCCTTGAAAGACTGGGAGTGTTTGTTTCCTCCAAATTGCCAGGTTAGGCATTCCTTGTACTGGAACTTTGAGAGTAGAACTTCTGAATGGGGACCAGGAAATGGATTCCAGCCTAAACAATCTGGACAGCAAGCATTTTTGGAAATTTTATTTTATTTACTTCATTTATACCCTGCCTTTCTCCCCAAAGCAGCTTATATTATTCTATCCTCCATTTTATCCTCACAACAATCTTGTGAAGTGGGTTGGGCTGAGAGTGTGTGACTGGTCATCCAAGAAACTTCCATGAAAGAGGGGGGATTTGAACCTAGGACTCCCAGATCCTAATTTGACACTAACCACTACACTAAAGGTGTTTTGAACAAATGAATGAAGCCGACTTCTCTCACACCCTCTGCTGCTGTTCTCTAGGAGCTGCTGCCAGGAAAGGGAATGCATAGCAATCGACCCCTGGTAGGGCAACAAAGAACTCCTCCAACTTGCCCCAGCCATACAGCATACTATCCAACACACACTTTTGCCTGAGGCTCTCCAGCCACACTAGGAACTGCTACCCTCCTGTCCTTCCAAGGAGACATGGCTTCAAAATTAGCAGCACACTGAGCAAATTTACATTCTCAGATATTATACAGCAATATTGTGTGTATATATGTATATATAAGAAGTCGCATATGTCTGGCCACTCTGTTTCCTTGCTGCATTGCCTCTCTCTGCCTGTCCCCATAGGTTCAGTTGAGCCACAGGAGACAGCTTTGTGTACTGCTCCTTCCCAAGCACAGACTCACCCCACGGCATCTGTCAACACCAGTAGAAAATAGAAAGCGTTCGTCATTAGTTCTACTTTTGCTTGAGACCACCAGTCACCACCCCAGAATGTAAATGGACGAGAATGTAAATCAAACATTGGTAGGCAACAGATGAGGCATTCAGCAGAACGCTATGGCCACCTAGCCATCCAAACAGTGCCAGCTCTATCATTGCGATGAAAAGCAAGCAGTTTCGACCAGGGAGATGGAGTGCGTAGGGCATTGGGCTGGGATGTGGAGTCAAATCCCCTCACAAGCATGAAGTTCCCTGGGTTATAGTGAGCCAGTCAGTCTCTCTCACAACATCACCTACTTCACAGGATTGTTGTGAGAATAAAACAGAGAAATGGGTAGAATATGTATGCTTGGAGAAAGTTAGGATGAAAATGTATGAGATGGATTGAACGATTTCCAGTAACACGAGCCAGCCCAGAATAATCAAAAGCACTTTCTTCCTGAGGCCATCTTTCTAAACCTATCTAGCTGGAAATCAAAGTGTTGGCGTAGAGAAGGATGCATGTTCTTCCCAATTAGCCGCAGCGTCATTGAGAGAAGCTTCGCCTCACTCACGTTTCCTGAACATATTCACCAAGAAGGAATTTCCCAAGATTCCTCTGCCACAGCCCACTCCCAATCTGTCAAAGGTTGGCTGAGCTCCCGTTTAAATTCTTTGCTCAACCACTAACCATATAGGGCAATCTTGCAATCCAATGAAGAATGCAGACTCCCTGGGTGAAATCATGCTTCAAGTGAACTCACAAGCAAACCTCCACTTTGACCTTCACTGGAACTAGCAGTTTACTCAGTCCTTTTGGGCTTTATTCTGTGTAAGAGGAGAATATGCATATTTAGAAAAAGGCTCAACTAATTGCACAAACAGTCAAGAGAATGCTCGGTAGACACCACAAAACATTGGGGATTGGCTGACTCTGCCACCCACCCCGTAACCACCCCTGTAATTCTTTGGTCTTCAACGTTCCTCAGCCTTTTCAAGTGATTTTACAACCATGAGGATCAGGTAGTTTTAAAAAGGTAAAGAGAAGAAGTGGGCTAGGGTAATTGCCTAGTATGTTTTGTGATGCTCCACAGAGTATGTTAAGATGGAGGAAGCTGCACAATGGCTATCTCATCCATTGTGACAAAGGTTCCCGATATCAGCTCCTGCAGTCGTTGTCAAGCACCCCCTAATTCTTAAGTCTTCCATTGGTTGGCATTCTTCTGGGTTCAATGATGGAGGAAGGGGGAATGCAGGTGTTTGTGGGATCGTGGCAATACAGAGTACGGGGTGACATGCTGGGTCATCCAATGAGTACGGGGTGACATGCTGGGTCATCCAATGAGAGCCAAGTTCCAGAAGAGAGGGCCCGCTGGGGACCAGAAATGCTTGCTTCATCCACTCCCACCAGATCACCTTAGCGCCCCCTGTAAAGTCAAGGGGACATGGATGATATCCTTTTCCTGATGGGGGGGCACATGGAGGGGAAGCAGTGAAGCATGATTTTCTCTCATGTTTTACTCTGCTCTCTCCAGTTGACTTTCACTCCAACTCACCAAGGAGGCCTCTGAGGCAATCTCCTATTTCTTAATTGGAGAGAAGCTGGAGGGGGTGGAGCAGTGGCTCTGTGGCTCCCTTTAACCGGGCCTTAACAATCCCAAAGAGGTAAATACTTTAGAGTGTGTTTGCATGGGGACACACGGAGATGTACATGCATGAGGAGGCAGATGAAGCGGAGAAGTATGTTGCCTGGTGGCATGCTTGGCAGAGGGCCTGATCTTGCCCAGGGCAAGGAGCTGGCTTTGACGTTATGCCTCACAACAACAAAGGTTAGGCCCTTGCCCCAAGCTAAATGTTAAAGAGTTTGAGGACAGAATAGGAAGCAGGGTGCTGGGAGGTAAGAGTGGAAAATAACAAAGAGAAATGAGACCTAGGAGAGCTGAGGCTGAAGGTGAGTTGAGGCAGTTATAAGGAATTCATTTCATTTTGAGATGTAGATGGAAGGTGTCAGTTCTCCTTAAATTACAACTGGTCTAGGAACTAGGGTTGCCAACCTCCAAGTGGGGCCTGGAGTTCTCCTGCCATTACACCTGACCTCCAGTCAGACTAGAGAGATCAGGCCCCCTCAAGGAAATAGCAGCTTCAAAACTTTACCTATGGCATCACATCCCGGCTCAGACCCCCTCTGCTCGAAGCTCCACCCTCCCAAGGCACTGCCTCACAAATCTCCTGAAATTTCCCTAGCCAAAGGTGGCAACTAAACCCCCTCTGGTTATCCAAAAATGCTGTAAAGCATGGTGGTTAGTAGTAGTGACTATTGATAGACCATCAATCTGTCACATACCTTTTCAAAACACCTTCTAAGCTATTAGCCATCTCTACATCTGGTGGCAGTAAATTCCACAGGATAATTACACATTCCGAGAAGGGAGTTCCGGGCACAAGGGGCAGTGACAGAGAATAAGCAGAATTATTTAAAAGAGCTGGAGACCCGAGGGCACTGGAAGATGGTAGACTGATGGAACTGGGGTCAGAAAGACAGGATGGAGCAGATCATTGTTCAGTCAGCTTTCAAGGCCTCCCCTTCCTGACAAAACATTCCTTTCTGTTGAATTCAGAACATACTATTGGCAGAACAAACAAGACAAGAAGTTGTCACATACCTGGGGGGAACTCAAGGAGGTGACAAGAGACAGGTAAGAAGACTCACCTTGGGTGTGGTTTGTTATTCTGTTCTTTGCCACCCAATATTCTTAAAGTCGTGTTGGGTTGCAAGCAACGTGACACATGATGTCCTTTATCAGTGCTTTTCTTTCTTTATAAGTCAGGGAGGCTACTTAATGTGGAGAGAGGGTTTTTTTTCCCCTGGTGTCTGTGTCCTCCCCACAGATATAGAACCAGATCATTTATAACCTGGAATAACTGCCATCTTCTCATTCTAGACTTGAGGTAATGAATTAGGGGGTTCCCACTCAGTCATGAGGGAAAGAATATAGGAGTTCCTCCTTCTCACCCCTTTTGAGTATGTTCTGACTGTGAATGTGGCAATGTAGTTAAAGGGTTAGCACTCTATTTTGAACGCTCTTGGGAATGCAGGCTGAGGCCTGGTTCATTATGTGCCACCTGTCAATACTGCTTTTTGTTTTTTGGCAATTTGGATCAGTTTAAAAAGAATCAAAATCCCACGAAGTGACCCCATGCAGAAATCACTTGAGAACGTTCCATGCAGTTGTTTTTCAAGTGGTCTCGCAAGAGACCAATTACAAAAATGAAATAGGATCTGCTGGATGAAGTAAAAAGTACCCTTCAGTTCCCTCACATCCACATCTACGCCAAATAGTCTAAAGGCACATGGTGTGGTCATTTTTCTAAAGCTTAAAACAGTTTAGAGCTAGGCAGTGTTTGGGTGAAAATCAACTAAGAGCCATGTATACCCTGCTATTACCTCTGTGGAAGCTCCACAAGATGTAAATAAAATAAATAACATTTCACCATTGACAACAGGGACACTATTATGTACATATAAATAATACTGCTACGCTCAAATCAAAGATTGTTGACTGAGAATATGATTTCCAACTCCGGATATGGAAATTCCTGGCAATATGGGGATGGAACCTGGAGAGAGCAGGGTTTGAGGAGTGGAGGGCTCTCAATGGGATGTAATGCCATAAGTCTACCCCCAAAGCAACCATTTTCTCCAGAGGAACTGGTCTCTGTAATTTCAGGATATCTCCAGGCCCCACATGGAGGTTGGCAAGCCTACCTGAGCATCCACCCCAACTACTATCTTACATGGCTGAAGGCTTTTCTCTGCCTATATTAATTTATTCTGCAAAGGCAGGTCCTGCCCTAGCTTGTGAAGTAAGTGTGTTAATAAATTGGCCCTAACACTTTCCTTTTGCATGATCAACAGATTCTTTAATCTCACGGTGAATCTGGCGATATACGGTTATTTTATAATAGCTGCAACAGTTACTACCCTGATAGGCACTCATGGAAGATAAGGAAGCTACAGCATTCGGGCACACGCAGCGTTTTTCTAAGAACACAGATCCAAAAGATAATCGCGAATTGGCAAAACAAGGACAATGATTTACAAGTCACAGGGACAAGAAACTTGAGAGCCCGTGTAGTGTAGTTATTAGAGTGTCAGACGAGAACGAGGATGATTCAGTGAGTGCAACTACCCACTCAACTTGGACTAGCCCTACTCTTGCATTCTAAACTAACTTAAAGGGTTGTTGTAACAAAAAATACCGTGGCTGAGAAAACTGTGATCTGTCCAGAGTACCTTGGTGAAAAGGTGAAATAAAAATGTAACAGACAGAAAATAGGTGGATTGGATATCAGCATATCTAAAGGAAACCTTCTCCCATATAACCTTCCTGACAAATAAGATCCTGTTCAAGAAATGAGGAGCATGATAACCGAAGTAAACATAGAGTGATTCCGCGCACATTGGATAATGCACTTCCAATCCTCTTTATAGATCATTTGGAACGGATTTTTTTGTGTGCGGAACAAAAAATCCACCTCAAATGATTGATAAAGTGCATTGAAAGCGCATTATCCAACGTGTGCGGAATCAATAGTATAGTGCTCAGAATGTTTGACTAAGATCTGGGAGACCCAGGTTCAGATCCCCATTCTGCCATGAAGCTCGCTGAGTGACCGTGGGCCATCACTCTCCCTACCTCACAGGGTTGGTGTGAGGATAAAACAAAGGTGGTGAGAAAACTGTTGTAAGCTGTTTTGGATCTCCATTGGGGAGAAAAGTGGGATATGAATATATAAATAAAAACCTTCTTGGTTACGGCACCCCCTTTTGTAGAGCTCCCTCCACACAGCTGAGCCATATTTGAAGAGATCCCCACAGATGAAAACACTTTTACTTCCTTGGACATTTGCAGATTGCTTTTATGATGATAATGATTGTTATTGGTTTTTTTCCTTCTACTGCTGTGATGTTGCATGCTGTGAACTGGAAATTGCAGGTTTTTTCATGTTGATTTTTTTTGCTTAATTTTATATAGCTATTTTTATTTGGCTACATTAGTCATATGAGAGTTTTGGTGTTGCAGACCACTTTGAGAGGACTTTAAAAACAAACAACCCCCACCCCCCGAGAACATTATATAAAAGCATTTTAATTAAATATATGTACTTCTTTTTATTTAAGCATATCTTTTTTTCAGTACAAAGTACTTACGAAGTGGGTTATAATTTTTAAAAGCTCAGATCCAGTTGGAAAACATATTTATTTTATTTTTTAATTTATTATATTTTTAACCCGCCCTCCCCACAAGCGGGCTCAGGGCGAGGCACAACATTGATTAAAATACAACATAAAAACAATAATCACAGTATAAGAACAGCAATCAATAAAACCATTCCAAGTCCTGCACTCCTGCCCGTCAGCATACAAAATGGGGAGGTAGTAGCGGACAAATAGATTACTGTATCCCTTTTTGGGGCAGCCAGCAGTGGACCCTCCATAACCCCTCATAGAGGGAGACTGGTAGAAGGCTCAGCACTGATGGACTAAAATTAGTCTCCACCATATGCCTGATGGAACATCTCTGTCTTACAGGCCCGCCTAAATGATACAAGATCCTGGCAGGCCCGAGTGTCCTCAGACAGAGAGTTCTACCAGGTTGGGGCCAGGACTGAAAAGGCCCTGGCCCTGGTAGAGGTCAGCTGAGCCTCCCTAGGACGAGGGACCACCAGTAGATGTTTTCTGGTTGAACGAAGCACTCTCTGGGGCATATACAGGGAGAGACAGTCCCTTAGGTATGCTGGTCCCAGTCCGTTTAGGGCTTTATAGGTCAGAACCAAGACCTTGAACCGGATCCGGAATTCTACTGGGAGCCAGTGAAGCTGCTGCAAGATAGGCATAATGTGTGTCCTACATGAAGCTCCAGTTAGGACACGCATAGCAGCATTCTGGACCCGTTGAAGTCTCCGGATCAAGCCCACGGGCAGCCCTGTGTAGAGCGCATAATAACTGATTTTAAACAAAATACACCCAGTACTGGATCAATCATGTCCATACTTCTTGCAATTTTGAACTTTCAGTAACAGATTTTTTTTTGTTCTTCAGATACCTTGACACTAAATTATATATTGGTAAATGTTTCATGGTTTCTTAGCTATGGCAGCAAAACTGAGTTTTAGCAGATATTTAAAGAAAAGTGGTGTGTCCTTATTTTTTGTAATAATCTAAATACTGTACCCTTCTTGGAATGCTTCTAAATTAAATGGGAATTGCAAGACTACCTTTACCAGCCTCCAAATCCACGCATCTGTGATTCCGGTTACACCACTGAAGCTCAGATCTTCTGTCCTCTGGGAGCTCTCCTCTCTATGTCAGTGATCCCACACGCAGTGATGAGATTCCTGATGCCCACTTGCTTCTTCTCCAAGGCATCTTTCCACTTCTCCCCTCCCTTGTTTTATCCTCAGTCCAATCCTGTGAGATTTCTTAGGCTTAGAGAGAGTAACTGGCTAAAAGGAATTCTGCACATGCTCAAGGTCGCCTTTTAAAATTATGATTTCATATGTTTTTGGCCCGAGCTCGGACAGTGAAATAGTTTAAGGGTTTTAGTTCTTGGTGATCTCTGATTCATAATGAACTGATTTGAAAAGATCTGTATGCCACCTCTCCTGCTACCAGTAAAAAAAACCAAAGACAAATTAAAAACTCAACTAAAACCATGCCATGGCATCAGACCCACAAGCAATAAAAACATCCTGACCATCCATTCAACCTTGATCTCATTCATTGCTGTTCTTCCTCTTCACTCCCTCTCTACCAGCTCAACAAATGATCGAGAAAGCTCAATAAAGGGAATAAGGAAAAGAGCAAGAGTCCAGTAGTACCTATAAGACGAACAAAATTTGTGGTAGGGTATGAGCTTTCGTGAGTCACAGCTCACTTCTTCAGATACCAAGAGAGTAAGGGGAGGGATGGAACCCGTTCCCCACCCCAGCTTCGTTCCTGCCCCCCCCCCCGCTTATCAGGCTACAACATCTCTCCAAGAACAAAACAGACTTGCCTTCTACCCCACAGGCAGTTCCTGCCACATCTATTTATTTCAGTGCAGAAAGCCAGCGTCGCAAAGTGGAAAAACTGGCTGGTTATGCAAGAGCTTGTTTACCTGGCACAGGAGGGATGCTCCTCCCCACATCCCAGTTCCTCCCGCCCCCTTCTTTAAAGAAGGCGGCGGCTCTCAGTTGGCATCAGAGGAGAGAACACTACACGCTCAGACACACCATGGAAGGAAAAGGGCTAGTGGCTGAGCTGCAGAGAGCTGCTATCTGCCCCGTCTGCAGGGGTCACTTCAAGGACCCAGTGATCTTGGACTGTGATCACAGTTATTGTCGTGCCTGCATCACCCGTTATTGGGAAGAGGCAGCCGCCTCTGGGAAGGGCCCGCGGGTGCTGTCCTGCCCTCAGTGCAAGGCAGTCTTTGAGAGGAAGAATCTTCGAACCAATGTCAAGTTGGCCGTGGAAGTCAAGATCACCCAGCATCTCAATGCCAAGACGGCTGAGGTGCCCCTTGCCCCCAAGATCCGGAGGCGTCGTGGAGGGTGGATACCCGCTACCAGCATCCAGCAGAAAAAGGTACTACAGGGGGTGCCATTGGATTTGATAGCTTTCAAGTGCTAAGGCATTTGCCAAGGTCCAGCCCTGGAAAAGGTGGCAAAATGAGTACCTTTGAGCACATGCAGAGTGCCTCTCACCATAGTCCAGCATCTGGAGGGGAGGGCTTTCAAGGCACAGAAGGTGCATTGGAGCTTTTATTTGTTTATATATTAGACTTTTAGTCCACTCACCCCTCAAGCAGACTCTGAGCAGATTACAACCATATAAAAATTAAAACATGGTAGCAAAATAATAACTTCTCAATAAATAACATTAAAACAACAGCGCACAATTGTTTCAACAACCCTCCAGCATTGACCGCGATCATGGGGCCGGGTGGCCAGTTGGCCCTTTTCTTTTTAGAAACAAGGTGCACAATGACTTTTCATTACAAAATTGAGACAAACATGTTGGCAGGCTCCAGAGTTCTTGTGAGCGCCCTGGTTTTTATTTATGCCAGGGATGTTGACTCAACTCACTGCTATTTCAAGTTTTGCCTCGAACATCTACAGCAGAAGGGCTCTGGAGGTGAAGGGCTGCTGGAATGACTGCAGTCTTTGAACAGGTGCAGAATGGGCAGGAATTCATGAGGGAAAGCTTGGGAGTGTGGAGAGAGAAAGCAAACATAACGTAGGTGTTAATCCCGAGGAAGACATGAATATTGAAGTGGCTACTTATTTCCTTGTTGCCTCTTCTCCCCGTTGCCTTTTGATGTTCCCTTCTCTGCTGTACCAAACTGAAGCCAGATTGCTGCCTAGTTCTTTCCCTAGCTCCTTCTCAATGCTCAGATCTTCATATGAGATTCCACGGCTTGCATATTAGCCAGGGCTACTCATTCCTTCTCCCTCCCAAGGTATCTCCTACTATGACTGATGATTAGCAATTACATCTGACGAAGAGAGCTGTAGTTCTCAAAAGCTTATGCCTTAATAAAGTTGGTTAGTCTTAAAGGTGCAACTGGACTTTTTACTATTTAGCAATTACATAGTACTTTTAGGACAAAGTGCCTCCCATGCCATTTCTTGCTCTAGTCTTTACAACAGTCCTGCAAGGTAGGCCATTATTATTATCCTCTTGTAGCAGATGGGAGGTTGAGTGGAGAGAAACCAGCCAGCTGCAGACTTGGCAGAAGCAAGATTTAAACTGGGGATTTTCTGAATTACAGCATGACACTTATATGTGTTACAGATAGTGTGGTCCTGAAGCACAAGCAAGTTTTAAAATAGTGGTTTGGCTTCTTGTATAACTCTGGGCATGCACATATCTGAGTGATAGTGAACCCCCCATACACATATTTTTTAATGAGAGACAGTGCTGTATAGTGGTTAAAGTGTCATACTAGGATCTGGGACACCCAGCTTCAGATCCCCACAGACGTTTGCTTGGTAACCTTGGGTCAGTCTTTCTCAGCTGAAACTACCTCACAGTTGTAAGAGTAAAATGGAGGAGGAAAGAATGATGCAAGCCTCTTTGAGTCCCCATTGTAGAGAAAGCCAGGGTACAAATGAAGTAACTGAATAAAATGTATGGAGGTTGCTGTTAAGACAAGCTAGCCTGGTGTAATTGATCTATTTGCATTGATAATGAACTCGGTTTGATAGCAATCTCAGATTTCAGTTACAACATCCTACCTCCTAGTTGTTTACTTTAAATTTTCTTTTATCCCTGAAGGGGAGTCCCAGAAGTTTTAAGTCATACACATTATTGGCAATAAGACATAATCTGATCAGATGTAGCCCCAAACTATTAAAAACAAAACTTCTTTACTGAGCATATAGGATTTGGAATGTAAGCTCCTGGAGTCCCAATGGCAGAATCCTGGGCTATGGAAATTTCATAAATCGGATCCTCCTCCCCCAGCTGTACACATAAATTACCTGGGACAGCTAGAGTCCTTTCTCTCCAGTTTCTTCATCTTCTCCTCTCTAGCAAATCCGGCTAAGAAGAAGCTGTCTTGCCGGTCGAGACAGACAAGATATTAAGTGATACTGCCAGGGAAGAGGGAGGTACGAGACAGGAGTATGAGCAAAACAAAGCCACTGCCAGAGATGTTGAAGTTTCGTGATTGCAGCAATGCCAGATATGTCATTTGGCCTGGAATGGGAAAGCGAATCAGGATTGACCAATTATTCAGCCAGGGCACACTGCCCATTTACTCCTTTGATAATAAATGCATCCATTTTGGTGGTCCCCAAGGCATGAGAATAGTAATAGAAAAAGGGGATTAGAAAAAGTGGAGGCCCTCATCACCAGTGATTTGTGGCCTGGTTGTGTCTATGGCTGATTCCGCACATGTTGGATAATGCACTTTCAATGCACTTTATCAATAGTTTGAGGTGGATTTTTTGTTCCGCACACGAAAAAATCCGTTCCAAATGATTTATAAAGAGGATTGGAAGTGCATTATCCAACGTGTGCGGAATCACTCACAATCTAGGGCTCCCTGCCCTATTCCTCCCTTGTGTTTCTTTAAGTTTCAGGGCCATTTTACACAACTAAGAGCTAGTGTGTTATAGTGTTTAGAGTATAGGAATAGAATCTGGGAGAGTGAGGTTCAAATCTTTATTCTGCTGTGAAGCTCGTTGAATGACATTGGCCAGTCACTCTCCCTACATCATAAGGCTGATGTGAGGATAAAAAGGAGCTGGAGAGAGCTACGTACCTTGCTCTGAGCTCTTCAGAGAGAGGGCAGAACAAAAAAGTACTAAATGAGATAAATAACCAACGACTATTTCTCTGTGAATATCAGTTAGTGGGCAAATGATATTGAGCCTTGAACATAGATCTCAGGGTCACACTACAAGTGACGAATGACACTTGCCTGGCAAGTGAACAGCCTCACGTGTATTCCTCCCTGTTCACTTGCCATTCACTTGCTCTCCACTTGATCAAATGGAGCACAAGTGAATGGCAAGTGAACAGGGAGGAATACACGTGAGTCTGTTCACTTGCCAGGCAAGTGTCATTCGTCACTTGTAGTGCGACCCTTAGGGTTGCTACAAACTACCACAAGCAGGTTGAATGATACAGTGGTCATGGTGCATGAGGGAACAGTGCTGTGATGCTCCATTACTTCAGTGAATGGCAGGACAACTGACTACTGTATTTCTCATGGATACAGCACTTGCCACTGGGAGACAGGCATATTGCAGTTAGAGAAGGTGGCAAAGATATTTCAGTTGGGTGGGGTAAGATCTACAACAAGGTTTGAAACTCATTCTTTGAATATAAATGCATTCTAAAAAGTGTTTTAAGCGCCTATATTGTGGTTACTTTTTGTACCTCATAATAGCTATAGCTCAGTTACTTTTTAATTTTGTTCAAGCAAAGGGATTTATGGCTTTGGAACATGCCTTGTATGTAGACCCATTAATTGTTTCTAATGATAGCTGTGGGATGGATGGCAGCATGGTATAGCCCAATCTTGTCCAATTCTGGAAACTAAGCAGGGTTGGTACTTGGATGGGGGACCACCAAGGAAGTCTGTGCAGTGGAAGGCAATGGCAAACCACCTCTGTTCTTTGCATGCCTTGAAAGCCCCTTGATGGGGTCACCATAAGTCAGCTGCAACTTGACAGCTTCTACATACACAATGATAGCCACAGTGAGTTAGATGCACCCAAGAAAGAAGCACCCCAGGTCTATAATACAGAGTGTTCGCCACCTGTCTAATTACCTAGTATTTTCACATTTGCATCCCATTTTTCTTCTCTCAAGGAACACAAATGGAGGGTTCCCATCCTGGAAGATCTCCCATTCAGGCAGTACCTAGACTGAGACCTGATTGGCTTTAGCAAGGTGGCTTGTGTCAGGCGCTTTCCAACCACAGTTTGAGATTTTCCCAAGACCACACTTTGAAAGGGTTGTGTTAACTGGCTGTTCCAATACAACCATGAAACACAAGACCAGCATGTGCGATAACTGCTTCAGGGCCGGCCTATTCATTGAATACAGTAGGAAATGGGAAGAGTTCCCACCGCATCTAGAGGGCAGCTTTGCTTGCTTATTCATTTATTCAAATATTTATGCTCCGCCTTTCCCTTTTGGCTAAAAGTAGCTTACAATTTCAAAAATCAAAATGTACAAAATACAGAAAGCCTCATTTACCCCCCTTTGCAAGAAAAGTCTGCAGCTTAAACGGCATTAAATGTCCATCACAATAAAACAGCCTTACAGTGCCTCCTAAAAGCTTTGAAAGATATTGCCCCCATCAGCTCCCAAGGGAGGCTAATCTAGAAAATGAGAGACACTAGAAAAAAAAGGGGCTCTAGTTGATGCCAAGCTGGCTACTTTAATTAGGTGAACAACTAGAAGATGGCAATCAGAATACCATAGCTAGCAGCTCACAGGGGCATATGGAAGACAGTTCCTTTAGATTTGTGGGTCCTAGGCTGTGAAGGGCTTTAAAGATCATAACTAACGCCTTGAATTGAATTACGAAACAAACTGGCAGCCAAGGACAATGTTTAAAAGATGGCAGGAGATGTCCCCGTTCGCTAGCCCCTGACAATAATCAGGCTGCCACATTTTGAACCAGTTGCAGTGCAATGTGGTCTTCAAGGGCAGTGTGTGTTACAGTAGTCCAAGCATCATTCAAGGCCCCCTTGGCTACCACACCAATCTGCTTTTCAGATAACCAAGCCGGGTCCTTGAACACCTTCAAGGACCTGCTCTGCAAATGCCATCTCTACAACATCCAAAGCATGTGTTCTAATGTATTTTTGTGTGTCAGGTTTTATAAATTGCTACCGGAGCTTGGGAGCAGAATACACAGACATCTTGATGAAGTCCTTTCTGCTTCCACTGTGGGGATTAATAACCACGGAACTGGCTGGTTTACTTAATGATGTTTTCCCGTGTTATTGAGGGAATAAGGATTTCAATTGCTCTAAGTTAAAATTCAGCTACGTCTTCAGTGCCAATGTGCTTGATCTCAGATCTAGAAAGAGCCACCAAGACACCTTGTTGCCAGGCTCTTCCATCCCACAGCAAGGGCCAAAGCAGAGGTGTGCTGGGAGTTCTATGTTCATAGCTCCAAGTGATTTTATAATTTGGACCCCCCTCTCCAGGGTTGCCAGGTCCCCCTTATCCTCCTGCCGGGAGGGGGGGACTCAGTGCATGCAGCCTCACAACAGTGCAATGACATCACTTCTGGGAAGTGATGTCATTGTGCAAGGCTTGGGAACACTCCCATGCGTTGCAGCAGGTCAATTTGACCTGTTTGGGGCCCAAATCGGCCCACTGTGAAGCACGGGAGTGCTCTCGGGGTGATGCGATGGTGTCACTGATGTTGTCACGCTAGCTCCAAGAGCACATCCAAGAGGTGAATTCCCTGCCTTTCCCCCCAGTGGCCAGCAGGTAAGTAGTGCTTGTTGGTGAAATATGAGATCTCTAACACCCCTTCCAGAGCTCTACCCCCATTCAAACCATTTGGGTTGATGCCATGGTGGGGCTTCTCCACAATGGAGAACAGAGAAGACCAAAGAACACAAAGAGGAACAAGTTGGAGGCTCACAAGGTATTTATAGGGAGGGGAAAGCAATCAGGAATTGTAGAATCGCAGGGTTGGAAGGTGCCTCTGGGGTCATCTAGTCCAACCTCTCAGGAAGTGCTCCCATAGCACAACGCTACTAAATTCTGGGATGGGCTGAGGAACTTTCTGCACTCTCCGTATGGAATGGCAGGAGTCTTATGCTATAGCCCAGTTTCCCCACCAATAAGATTGTGAAGGGGCAAGGCAAGGCAGGAAGGAAGCTGCTCATCTAGCACTAAGTTGGAGCAGTGGAAGTGCAGGGATGAGTAAGAGCTAATTGTTATTATATAGTAGGGTTAAGTTGACAACTAGCCTGGAGAAAAATGCTCTGTCCCTTTTACAGAGGTTTAATGGGATATTATTTGCCAGTGAATGCTATTTGCCTTTGTGCCCTGAAAAACTTCCACTGCTCGTTTCCACACATCGAGCCTATATTAAATGGACAAGACAAGACAAGTGACAACCTTGGAGTTTAGGGTGGATAGTAGACATCAGCATGCATCCTCTGTTCCTAACTTACTAACTTACTTCTGAGGAGATCAGGGCCTGCAATAAAGCAAAATGCCAACTCTGTCCTGGTATTTTCTCCTATAGCACTTGAACCCGCTCACGGAGAGGGCAGGCTAAAAGTTGAATCAAATAGTAAATAAATAAATAATTAAATAACAGGTCAGTCTCTGCGCAAAAGAATAAATGGACATAAAGCTGACATTAGAAATCACAACAGTTAAAAACCTGTGGGAGAACATTTTAATCCTCCAGGGCATTCTATTGCTGACCTAAAAGTCGCTGTCCTCAAACAGAGAAACTTCAAGGGGAGATTACAGTGTGAGATTGCTAGAGTTTTCACAAATTCAGAACAATGGACCCCCCACACACCCAGCCCCCACTATTAGGGTTGAACAGAGACTTAGGATTCTTATTTCACTACAGATGCTAATTTCTGCTCTAATCAAGCTGCATTGGACCTTTCCATCCTGTCATCTTCCTTTACTACACCCCTCCCATCTAATCAAGCTGCATTGTACCTTTACATCCTGATGCCTTCCCTTGTAACACCCCACCCATTTTTACCTGGGAAATAAAGGCCCAGGTATTTCCATTCCTACTGGTTTCTGAAGAAAGGAGCTTTGACTCTTGTCTTGAAAGCTTACACTCTGAAAATCTTGTTGGTGTCTAAGGTGCCACTGGACTCAAATCCTGCTGTTTTACTACAGACCAACATGGCTATCCACCTAAAACTCATAACTATTTAACTTTTGAGGTTGTCAGAGCCAGTTGCCAGGAGGAAGGCAAAATAAGAATTGGAGGATGTGTGTCATGTATATAAAAAAAACTATGAGGGGTTTGAGACGGTCAAACCAATTTTGCCACATACCTAGGTCTTCAGAAAGTCTTCCTTTCTCCATGAAGCAATTATTGATGGGCAGGCGGCCCTCCCAACCTGAGGATACAGTATAGAAATGGATACGTATAAACACTTTTTTCCATGCTGTTTTAATTCAATCCTTCAATCCTGAACATTATAGAGGGAAGTTTTGAGGTTGCCCCACCAGCGCAAGGTGTCCAGTCCTCCCATTTGCTTTTCTCACAGTGTGTATTCCACGCAAGGCAGTTGTCTGCATTATTGTAATAAGACCAAGATCTCATGACTGGGCATCAGGCTGGGAAATTCCTGGCAATTTGGGGGCAGAGCCTTGGGAGGATGGAGTTTGGGGAAGGGAGGACGCTCAGCAGGGTTGCAATGCCATTCAGTCCACCCTCTGGAGCTGGCATTGTATCCAGAACTGATCCCTGTAGTCTGGAAATCAGTTGTAATTTTGAGAGATTATCAGGTTGGCAAGAGGTTGGCAATACTAGGGCAGCACATGTGCAAACATCACTTGGCTTATACATTTTGTTTTCCCCTCCCTCTATCTCAGGGGCTCTAGGTCCCTCAGATAAGACTAATTTCTTGATCAGCTTGAGCTTGGCCAGAGGTGTTCTGCAAACCTAATGTTCTTCTCTCCCTTGGGAAATGATGACTTCCCTTCAAAAATGCATTTTGAGAGGACAGATTGAATAGCCTTGGGCATATATGCTTATAGATTTCTTTTGTTTAAACGAAATCATGAATGGAATAGAAGCTGTGACAGATGGACTCTAGTGATGGAAAGTGCTATCAAGTCACTGCCAGCTTACACTGACCCCATAGGGTTTTCAAGGCAAGAGATGAACAGGGGTGGTTTGCCATTGCCTGACTCTGTATAGCAACCCTGGACTTCCAAGTATTAACCAGGGCCAACCCTATTTAGCTTCCAAGATCTGACAACATCAGGCTAGCTTGGGCCATTCAGGTCAAGGCAGATGTACTGTAGTGCCCCCAAAATATAAGATCCCGAGACGTGAATAATGAATTAGACAACCGATGGCACACCCACCTTCCTTCTAAATAACAGTACCATTAATAAAATGGAAAAGTGGAACATTTTCATGGGACAGAATATGTGGGTACAGGGAAACTTCATAAAGAATGCAGAGGTCACTGTTTCCAAATCACATGCCTCCCTGTGATGATGTTGCAAATAGCTGCATTAAGAATGTCTACATCTTGGTCTGTTTGTGGTTCTGCTTTCCATTGCAACTATCAACCTAATCGGAAGAGGGCTTGTCTGCATGAAGGAAGCCTGGCTCTTGAATTTTCAGTGGTGCTGGTCGGTTTCGTTTTCTCCGCCATGTCGGACGCTCCTCTTCGCTGGCTCGAGAGGAAGCGGCCGAGCACCCTGTCCGGGCGGCTGATCTGCGAAGATTAGCCCCCAAAACTCCCAGTGAGGGAGGCTGGGTCCGGGACGCTGCGGGAAGAGCCCCCTGGAATCAATGCGGGGGGTTAATTGCCCGTTTGTCCCTACGGAGGCCGGCGGACGTGCGCGGCGCCTCGAGTGCTGCCGGGCCATGAGAAACGGCAAAGAGCAGAATTAGGCGAGAGCCTACAAGTAAGCGAATTCCTTCTGTTATTACAAGCGTACGTGAAGGAGAGGTGAGATCTGAAGCCAAGAGGGCTCACTCTTCCCCTTTGCTGAGTCTCAAAATTTGGTTGGCGCCCCCCCCCCCAAAATGGCAACAAAGAAACAAAGTCCTGCCCTTGGCAAGTCAGTTTCGGCTGCCTTAAAGGGAGAATCGTTGGAGGAAATTGTACGGAGGGCGGTTGGTGAAGCTATAAACCCCTTTGTTGACAAGCTGAATGAAACAGATCAAAGGGTCGGCTTAATTGAGAGCGAAGTGAAAACCATCAAGGAAGCAGCGGGGGGGGCAGAGAAGTCTGCTCGGGAAAGTGCGTCACTCGTGAAGGCTACGAATAAAGAGCTTAAACTGGTGGAGAATCAGTTGATCGGGCTACAAGTGGAACGAACACAGACAATTTTGCGCCTCCAGAATGTGAAAGAGGAGGAAAACGAGGACTTACGGGGTCTTGTCTCGGAACTATTGGCGATACCCGCGAGGGCAACTAAAGAAGAAGTTAAAAGCGCCATTTTGGAAGCCCGTCGGGCTACTTCAAAGTATGCAATGAAGCGTCAGTTGCCGCGCGAGATCATCATCGATTTTTCATCTAAGAGGATCCGGGACACTATCCTATACAATTCATACAATGCGGATTTGGACTTCTTGGGCAACAAAATTAAGATATTGAAAGACGTCCCATTTCTAGTCCGGAAAAGACGTTTTAAGTATAAAAAGTTCGCAGCTCTTCTGAGAGAACGTGGAATAAAGTACAAATGGTTATTTCCGGAAGGAATCTGGTTCACCCATAAAGATCAAGCCTTTAAGATAGTATCAGAAGATCAACTAAGGGATTTTGAGGACAGGAACCCAGAATTCCAGTGCACCAAGCAAGACGAAAAGGAGAAGTCTGAGGGGGAGGGGGAGGAAACGAGCAATGCGGCTGCAGTTGCGCAGAGAGAACTCCGTCCGGGACCCAGGAGGGGAAGAAAAATTTAACTTGAAATTAAATTGTAATTTGCATTTAGTAAGGTCAACCACTCCATCAATATAATATAAAGCTTTAACTTTTGAATAATGGCAGTATGAAGGGAAAACAGAAATGTAGTGTTTAGTGTTTAGTGTTTGTAGGGTACCTTCCCCTTTTTTCCACCCCTCCCTCCCTCTCTCTTTTTTCTTTCCTCTTTCCTATCCCTTGTGTTATTGTAGTCTTTTGTAGTTACTGTTTTGTAGGGTATGTATGTATGTAGTAGTTGTATGTTAGATATTGTAAAAAAAAAAAAAAAAAAAAGAATTTTCAGTGGTGCTACAGGACTGCATTCATTTGCAAGCAAACAAATTCGGGCCCTTTGCATTACGTTGGGATGCAAATCCACTTTCATGCCAGACCCTTGGAGGAATTTAAATTGTCTCTCTTTAGTGCAAGGTATCCCATGTTACAGTCCTTCACAAGCAGCTCAAGAGAAGCGAAAATGTATTCATCATTGTGATGAC
This sequence comes from Eublepharis macularius, assembly GCF_028583425.1. Classification (NCBI taxonomy): domain Eukaryota; kingdom Metazoa; phylum Chordata; class Lepidosauria; order Squamata; family Eublepharidae; genus Eublepharis; species Eublepharis macularius. The sequence continues at coordinate 156,306,424 of NC_072793.1, read as the reverse complement.
ACAATTCAGAATTCAAAGACACTGGAGCAATCCCCCAAGGCCAAAGTGGTCAGCCATTTTAATGCTGAAGGGCAGCTTGTCTCTTCGGCAACGGAGCTGTGGAGTGAATAGGCAAGCGAATTTGCCTAGATATGCACAGCAATCTCACACATGCATGTTTCTTCTTTGTATCACCATCCTTTGGATGAATACTATTTTGATCAACACCCTTATTACCTTGGTATGTCATCTCCTCTTGTCATTTGCCTTTGCACCAATCAGTTTCAATTAGATTGCCTTTTATGTATTACGCTGATGTTTACTAAACATGGGTCTAGACTTGATCAGGAGAAGGACATGCTTATAAATATCTTATTTAATTATACGTTGAATAAATGTTTGCTAGACAGAAGGACACGCAGCGTAACTTTTGGAACGTTTTTGCTGGCCAAAGCAAAGGTCTTCCATAATGTTGTGTGTGTTACGTGCCGTCAAGTCGCCTCTGACCTATGGCAACCCTATGAATGAAAGATCTCCAAAACGTCCTGTCATTAACAGACTTGCTCAGATCCTGCAAACTGGATAACTGCTGTTATCAGGAGTTAATTAAGCCTAGGAACAAAAGATGTGTTAACATTTTCAGCCGGGTCAACAACAAAAATAACTTCAACTTATATTTTAATGCTTTTAATGAATGCAACATATAGGGTGCTGAGATAAAAAAGGGATCATAATAATAATAACTGTGCTTATATACCACTCTTCTAGACACATTAGTGTCCACTGAGAGCAGTGAACAAAGTCCACGTTATTATTTTCCCCACAATACAGCTGGGGAACTGGGACTGAGAGTAGTGGATTACCCAAGACCACCTACTGAGGTCATGGCAGTAGTGGGATTCGAACCAGCAGAGTCCATATTCACAACCCAACCATTTAACCACTGTGCTGCTGCAGCTCTCCAGTACCAGCCTGCTCTAGTACCTGTAATAGTCCTATAAAAAGCAGCAAAATGAAGACATCCATCTAGGGTCAAAGCACTTCTAAATTCTAAATAGTTTTAGAATAGTTAGCTGATGGGTGCAGATAATTGAGGGAGGGGGCTGTGGCTCAGTGGTAGAGCATCTGTTTTGTGTGCAGCAGGTGCCAGGTTCAATCCCCGGCATGTCCAGTTAAAAGGATCAGGTAGAAGGTGATGCTGAAGAGACTCTGAGACGCCACTGCTAGTCAGAGTAGACAATGCTACCCTTGATAGACCACTGGGCTGACTTAGTATCAAAGAAGAAGAACTTGCCGTCCAGTTGCGACTGAAGCATGGCGACCCCTTCCACAGGCGTGAGCTGAGCAGAGGTGGTTTGCCATGACCTTCCTCCCTGTAGTCCCCCCACACTTCTTTGGTGATCTCCCATCCAAGTACTGCCTGTGGCCACCCCTGCTTAGCTCCCAAGCCCTGATGAGCTCAGGCCAACCTTGGCTAACCTTGGACCTCTCTGTAGAAGAAGGAAGCTGCATAGACAGCCATGAAGGGATGAGAAAAGCAGGGCCTTAAACATTCCCTCTTCTGCATAGAAGCATAATAGCCTTCCTTTATATCTGGCATAGATTCCCTAAGCACTTTTGAATCTGTGGAAGATCAGGCCTCTCTCACCTTCCCCCAACACTTTGTGTGTGATAGGTGGAGGGGGATTAGGGTTGCCCCCTGATCACAAAACAGATACCTTTCAACCTCCCAGTGCAATGGAAGCAGTGGTTCATGCCGCCCAGGCCCTCCCAGGTTCTGTCATCATCATCCACTTCCCTCTCCTGGCTTGATAAGCTGCATGGTGGGAGCAGGAAGAGCTCTGACTGTCTTCTCTGCCTCTGGAGTCTGAGCGATTTCAGTGGTATGCATTTGGGTTGTGAGGTGCCCCCCTCAGATATGGTAAGGACTAAACCTAGGGTGTGATCCTAAGGACAATCCTGGAAGTAAGCTCTAATAAACAACATGGGGCTTACTTCTGAGGAGATCAGTTTAGGCTTGCTCCACTCCAGACTTTCTCTTATTCTTAGTGATGGCACAACACAGTTGGCAACACTGAGATCACAACCCAGCGTGGCCACAGATCGTGCAATGGGTGCATCAGACCAGAGGCCTTCAGCGCTCCAAACATGAGGAAGTGATTGAGCAGTGGGGGGTGGGGTCCTTTAATTCATTGTGTGTGACATCATTGCAAAGCAATCAGAAACTGCATCTGATACTCCTGGGGGGAAGAAGAGCTGGCAGCTGCTCAGCAGTGACCTCATGCTATCTTGTAATACAAACAATGCCAATGTTTTTGAGGTAGGACTAACGTCATGGGGTTTTGCATACTGCACATCTCCTGATGGTGACATACGCAGGTAATCCTAACATATTATTGCTTCAGAGGGGAAGTCAGGAGACCGGGAACTGCAGCAGGTTCAACGTTTTCCATTGCCAGGTAGCAACCTGCATAATATCTTTTATTAGGACCAACCAAAATGAAACAAAACAGCGCACAAGCTTTCAAGTTCTCCAGAACTCTTTATCATGCTAGATGTGAAAAAGGGAGGTGGTGATGCCAGATATCTTAGACCAGTCCTTGTCTTGCCAGCATCTGTATAAAATACTTGTTAGGTAGATTTTAAAAATTGCTGGCATTAAGTTGCACACATAAGCCTTCTCGGAATAAAAAGCAATTTAAAAAAAAGAGGCATCCCACTGAAAAAACAAGCGAGACAGGTTGGACTTTGGAGGAGTTGGCCCCAGTGACGGAAAAGATCGTGGACTAAACGGACCTTTGGTCCAACCCAGCCAGGCTTTCCTCATGTCATGCACCCATCGCTGCTGATTTAGTTGCTTCTCAGCAGAAGAGAATGATTTGAGAGTTGGCAGCTCTGGTGAGAGAAGCCATGGGGGAGCTTCAACTGGAAATGTGAAGGGCAACATCAAAAAGGTGGCAGCCCTACTGGAATCCTATTTATTATAGGCGTAGAGAAAGAGGACAAGAAGTTACACCTGCGCTTTGTCACCCTGTGTTCAGAACAGCACGCTGTATGCTGGCAGCGCTAGACACGCCACTGAACTGAGAGGAAATGTACCCAGCCCAATACCAGAAAATGCTCCAGCCATTTAAGGTACCAATTAGGTGTACAACAGCAGCTGGTACAGACAATGAGAACCAAGGCAGTGTGCCTATTATTCAGGTACAATTGAGGGGCACAATTTTTTATGTTCAGTGAAAGCTCACACCCTCCATTTGTGACACCACACCCGATTCTATACAATCCTACAAGCAAAACTGCTCCAACAGCAGAGTCCATTGTTTATGTTTTGTTCCTTAGCAGTAAAGCTCTACAATTGTCCATAATGTGGTCAGCCCCACTTTTGGCCATTGGTCTATTGAGCCAGCATGGGGTAGTGGTAAGAGTGCTGGACTAGGAGCTGGGTGACCTTGGGCCAGTCACACATTCTCAGCCTAACCTGCCTCACAGGCCTTTTGTAAGGATAACAACAGAGGAGGGGAGAAAAATGTAAGATGCTTTGAGTCTCCATTGTGGAGAAAATTGGGGGATAAATAACTAAATAAATAGCAATGTTGAGAATTGGTCCTCTAATAGGCCCATTGATTGGTTAAGATCACTAAGAATACTGCTTCACACTGTTGTACGCTTCTCATCAATTATTTCAGAAGTTTTTACAACAATCCTAGAAAGTAGGCTAGTATTACCTCTGTACCGCAAGCTCATGGCTGAGGTGAGGCTGGAATGAATTTATGCTCTTTGGTACCCCAGTCCACCAGATCGCAAGTGACTCAGTTTTAGAGACCTTGTAAATATGTCCAAAGAGCTGGAGCAAAGCTGCGCTCCAGACCACAATATTAACACAGGCAGCTTGTAAATTCCTAGAGGCTGAGCTGGGCGCAGGTGACCCAGCATGTGCAGGATGGCTGGAGAATGTTGCAGAGGTTGTATAATCAAGTGGAGATGGCTCAGGAACAGGCACAGTGTGTGCGTGTAGTTTGTTGGAAGGATGACAGGGGCACCGCCTTCCCTGTGACTGATAACTCGTAAGCCAACTATTAGGTAAGGTGGACAAGGACATTGGGGTGTTTACGCTTCTGACCTGGACTGCTGCCAGGGACTCCTGGTTCTTGAGAATAAACAACACATGGGATCTCAAGTGAGCAAATCATGTGTGGAGTCATATGTGCATTATGCGTGGGGGGGGGGTTGCCACTTTCATTTCTGCCCCGGCAACTGTGCCCATAGTAATTGTGTGGCAGGTAGAAATTCAACAGGTGTAACCCTTTCTTGCCATAACTGAGACTGCTGCGCCTTTTGGATTTCAGGCTGCCATACAAGTGTTAAAGCTATAAAGCCCCTATCATGAAAACAAAACAAAAAAAGGGAGGGGGACCTATCCTGTATGTATATAGTAGAAAAGAGATTTTGGAATACCATTGTTCTTTGGGAAGTGTCAGGCCCTGCCAGTTAGATCCCCGGATACTTCACTGTAGACACTCCAAGAGTCCAGTTAAAGTTTCTTTATTAGAGATCCATCAGTATCAGTGCACTCAGACCACAGCATTGGCAGAAGTGACGAAAAGGGGGGAAGCAATGTTAGTTATAGGGCAAGGTTCCCGCCCTGGGATAAGGACTGTTAGAATTGAAGTGCGCAGGGGCTAGAAGGATGGATGGGGTAGGGGGGAAGGGAATAAGAGGATGAGCTCATTCCATGTTTCAGGGAGATATGGCTTCGACCAGCACTTCAAGGACACTTTCCCATGCCAGCCGAGAAAGTGAAAGTAGCCACCTGAAAGATAAGCGATTCCCAGCTACACAGTTACCCAGCTACACAGATATTCCTCCACACATTCTCAGAGTCCCAGGATATAACACAGAGTGCAATAGACATACATGGCAGATAAGCAGGGCGGATCTGACAGGAAGGCAGTCAATCTGGTAACAATGAATTCATTTGCCCTCCTCACTTTAAACAAACTTTGATGTGTATGATAAAATTACTAGATTTTGCACTGGTCTGCTCTAAGAGTGTTAAGACAGGAAATCTTGGCAGGCATAGCTGGTCATGGAGGATGAGAGAAGTTGGCATCTTCAGTTAAGGTCTCTCCAAATACCTCTTAACTGAAGATCTTTGGTCTGCCTTATTCCTCAGAGAGTCACTGCTCGTAGGGTTGCTAATTGGCCTGGAGAAAAATGACCTGCCCCTTTAGTGTGGAATGGGCAGCAGTATTTTTTTATGGCATGGAGGCAAATAGCATCACCTGCTATGGACATCAGCTCCAGGGGAGGAGACTTGGTTCAGTAGCTGAGCACCTGCTTTAGTTTCAATTTTGGGCATCTCCAGTTAAACAAAGCAGGTAATAGGTGGTATTAAAGACCCCAGACTGATCCCTGGAGAACTACTAACAGTCAGAGTAGACAGACCAATGGGCTGACTCAGTATACGGCAGCTTCATGTGAGCTAAGGCTTTTTGTCTTGGTTCAGGGTAGCTGTTCACCACCCTGCACAAGACCCAGTCCTTGTGCCAGTTTGGTGTGGTGGTTAAGAGCACAGGACTCTAATCTGGAGAGCCAGGTTTGATTCCCCACTCCTCCACTTGAAGCCAGCTGGGTGACCTTGGGCTAGTCACGGCTCTCTGGAGCTCTCTCAGCCCCACCCACCTCACAAGGTGTTTGTTGTGGGGATAATAATGACATACTTTGTAAACTGCTCTGAGTGGGCATTAAGTTGTCCTGAAGGGCGGTATATAAATCGGTTGTTGTTGTTATTATTACTTGATCCAGCCACCTCTCTACCTATTATCCTTATGTACCTGCTTTTCCAGTGCTTCCTCTTTATAGGGCTGCCAACAGGCCAGGAAAAACGATCATGTCCTTCTAATAGAGGCTTAATGAGCAGTTGAAGCTGCTCATGGAAATAAATAATTACACCAAGTAAATAACTTCCCATTAAGCCTCTATTAAAAGGGACAGGATACTTTTCTCTAGGCAGTTGTTAACCCTGCCTCCTTGGAACATGTACATTAAAGACATGTGCATTTGCTGTTTGGACATGATGGCGCTGGAGTGCAGGCTTTAAAGTGGCTGTGATTACAGCCTTTCTGAAATCGTCCCACCAAGAGTTGCAAGGAGAATCATTCCACCCTCCAAATAAAATAAGTGCAGCTCAGATGGTGCCTTGCAAGAAGAGTGGCCAGATTTTCTATGGCGAAGAGCTCCTGTGCTTTTAACAGCTTTTGTAAAAGGAAAACAACCAGAACCAGCAGCAGCAGACTTTTTCCAGCCTGAGACAGACAACACAGACTGGCTCTTTCCCACACAATCAAGCCAGGGTATGCGTCCATTGCATCCTTTCCAAAGCTAAGCTGGGCAGGGTCTGGTCACTGACGGGATGCGTTGTACAGCTCTGGACTTTCCTTTTGCATCTATTCACATCAGCAATTGGATGTCCTTTTGGCTTTAATCTAGTTTCCTCATTAAGAATAGCACTGTTCGTACTTGTCCTCTGTTCAGCCTTGCTCATTTGACACTGGACAGCGGTTATTCAACTCTCCTGTGTCAAGAGTAGTTTCTTTAAGAGTGGATACACCACTGCCCACATTAAGGCAGGGGTGACTGACTCCTCCTCCTCTCTGGGAAGCATTTACTGTCTCCTAGACTCATTCCATGAGCCCCCCTAAGCAACCAGGAGGGGCAAGTTTGGTACAAGCAAGTAGTAGGCCTCAAACATCCAAGAATCCTGTCCACATCCTCAGACTGGACAGGCAGAAAGCTATCCTGCACAAGTGGACAAATTAGCACCCTGGCACTATCCAGTCCTGTCACTGCTAATGTAGAATCCAAGATGGAGCAGTTGTGAGAGATTTTATCCACAAAGCATTTAGCAAAATTATTGCATTGGGCTGCGGACCAGTCTACCTCCTCCATTAAACAACTAATTTATGATGATCTTATTTTTTTACTCGTATATTTATTCACCGTTCTTCCCCTGTATCCAGTCTCAACTGTTTTTAAACTGATTTGCAAATGGTTTTATATGTACTGGTCCTAGACTATAATAATAAACTTGAACTTGAACTTCGACTACCTCCTCTTGTAGGCTGGATCCCAATAGATTCCTGACCACTAGAAGAGGTCTACAGGCCTAGACTGTGTATTTTTTTAAAAAGTATTTTTATTAGGTGAGCATAATTTACAAATGACATTTATCTATTAAAACCTTAATATCTATATTCCCCCACCCTTTCCCTCCCCCCCTTTTTCTAAGACTTCCAACAGCTTTCCAACCCAATAGCAAAATCTATTACTTACTTATCCTTTCTACATATCATTATAACATTTTACTTTACTGTACTAAATAATATCCATTAATTTCAGATCAAATTCTAATCTTAAACCCAATAGTTAAAACTTCCCTTTATCAGATAAAGATTCGTATCACCTAATCTCCAAATATAATAACTTTCCAGTTGCCACAGTTTTCCCTTTACGTCCCCAGGCCTAGACTGTGTAGATGCAGTGGTGGCAGAGAAATATTGTTTCTTCTTCACTATCACTGCCAGAGCAGGCTTCAAAATGAGCTCTAGCCCGTACCTTGTCAGATTTGTCCTGAGTCATTCTCCACTGTTGTTCTAGCTGTCTCATCCTTTCGTCTTCCACAGACCCTCAGTAAACCTAGAGGCTGCCTGGGCTCTTAGACCTGAGAAGGGCACCTAGAAGTGATTGAAGTCAATTGCCCAGGTCATTTCCTTATTGCAGAGGTCAACCAGGGTGTCGACAGGAGCAGCACCATTACCAGAAGGGAAATCTTCTTAAACTAGCCGGATCCATCACTCAGCTAGTTTATTGTAATAACAGCCTTGCCCTTATTAGGATAATTTGGATGTTGTGATAACAAGTTCAGATAAATATCAGACATAAATCTTTAATGAGATGGGCATGTGCAATTTCCAGTGTTGCCACTGTTGTCAGGGATACTGTTGTCAACAAGAACACCAGGAAGAGGGCAAGAAGTGGTTAAACACCTCTCAGCCATGCAGGAATCTACCTCAGCTGAGAGTACCCTTTTTGAGGTAGATTTTGTGTTGAATTGTGTCATTTGAGTTAGATTCTGACCCCTGTGAGCAGTTTTAAAAGCCGACGTTTGGCTGAAAAGAGGAACAACAACATATTGAATAAACCTCCCTTCTTTAAGATTACAGATTAAGATTCCTTAATCTTAAAATTCCCGTAAAATTCCTGTAATCTTAAAATTCCTTAAGATTACAGCTGTCTTCTAAGGCAGTGGTCTTCCACTTTTCCAGACCTGGGACAAACCTTTAATCGCCAGGTGGTGCCATTGGACTCACAGACCTGCCAGCATATGACAAGGAAGTAATCTGACATCAGAGTCATTTGGCAGGAAGAGGAAGGGCCAGATTTACAACTTTACCCAGAGGGTCTAAGCCACCACTGTGTGTGGCAGAATGGAGGACCAAAAGGAGGGGGTGGCTGTGCCGTGCAGAGGCAAGAAAAAGATGGCAAGGAAGAGTTTTTGTGGGGAAGTGGAGTGCCTCTGAACTTTCCTGTGCTAAAAAGGTACATCCAAAGTTTGTGCTTTTGATGACTTCAGATGACACTTTTTTGACAGCATGACACTGAAGGAGGAGCTCGTAGTTTGTCTCAGCTTATAACTGAATAATGCCCATTGTTTACAAGTGAGGAAACAGAAATCAGTGGAAGCATGTGCTTTGAACTTGCACCTGTGCTTTGAATGCCTGAGTAGCACTGAGCATCATGCATGCAAACACAGGTGGAGTCTGAAATGCTGAGCACATATGAGAAGCCTCCCCTAAAATAAAACAATAGCTGTTTGCCTCACAACATTTAATCAATTGTACAGTGGTTGTTTCCCCAAAAGAGGAGTGGCTAGAGATCAAATGTGTCGGGAGGCCCTCATCTCCCCTTCTGATGGGAACAGACTATGGTTATGAATTCTGTATGTTATTTATGCATTATGGGAGGGTGCACTTCCTTTTGTCTGCCATAACACTACTACTGCTGAAGAACACTACGAGGAAGGCCATTTTAAGTTTTCCTTTGCTCCATAACCATAGATAAGTAAATCATCCATCTAATGCCATCTTCTCTCTTTCTCCAGCAGGACATCAGAGAAGTCTGCAGATGGTAAGTTCGTTTTCTTTTTGAGCTACCTTGTAACTGGAGCTGCCAAGGAGAAAACCCATGCACTCAAAGCATGTGCCCTACCAGTGACATATAGACTCAGACACATGCAAATGAGAATTATGTATGCTCCAGTTAATAAACATGCTTGGCCCATAAAAAAATTCCACAAATAACAGCTGTCTCACCTTTTCATAGTATCAGACAACAGTGAGTATTCCCTCCAGTTCATTGGAGCAGGAGGTGCTTCAGAAGAGCTCTGAAGGCTTCGACTTTGTATCTGCAGGGAGTGCCCGTGATTACCTTGGGACCTCTTCATCTAAATGGCAGCCATTTTGTTGTAGTGCCTATTACCCCTTCTCAGAATTCCAGAAGTGGCCAGAAGTTCAGCAAGGTTGGGGGCTCTGTCCTAGAATCTTAAAGTGACACTTGTTTCATTCAGTTTGTTGTTATGTGTGTGTGTGGGGGGGGACACCATGTATTGGCCAGAGGACTGTTTTGCAGCACAAATGCTGATTTTTTTCATTGTCTCTTCAATAGCAATATTTCTCAAACTTCTGATAGCCAAGGCATACATTTGTATCTGAATTAGAATGGGATGTTGTCACTTATCCATCTAAAAACGGTTCATTTCTAGAATGTGTAAGAGTAATCTCTGTTATGGTTCCCAGTCCTCCAGTGGGAGTGGAGGATCCCCACTACCAGCCTCTGCCATCTGCAAAGAAGGTGCAGGAAATGGGCTCAGGAGCTCTGGAGCATGATCCCACATGCTCCAAACCCTTCATTGTTGTGCCAGGAATGACATCATTCCTTGTGCAACAACAAAGGGTCTGGAGTGTGTACATGCTTTGCGCATGTGCACAGTGAGTATCTCCCCCAGTTTGGAGCCCGGGGGACCAGGCAAACCTACTCACCGTCTACATGCTCATCACGTATATTTCTGTGTTTGACATGGGACACAAGCTAGGCACCGTGGGAGGGGCTTTTTATCCTCAGTCTGTTTTCCTGGTACCCCCCACCCCCACCCCAAAACACACACAGTTGCTTTTAGCCCTGCTGGAGAAAGTGTATGTATATCTAGATTTTTCTTTCAGGACTCTAGACCCCACCTGCAAAGTTGGTAACCCTACTCCCACTGGGACAAAAAGCAGCTGGCAGGGGGTAGGGGTGGATTTTCAACCGGGAAATGAGGAAAGCAGTTACATGGCCCCTCTCCCTTCACTCTGGTCTCCCTCTTCAAATTACCACCTCAGCAGCAGCATTCTGTGAAAAGAGGCACACCTTTAAAGAATCTTGAAACGACATATAATGTATACTTCAGGGCTATGGTTCTGTATGGGGCGCACAGAATCGCAAGCTGCCTATTTATATTTTCATGTTCTAATCCACAGCTAGTACGGTTCTGATGCCCTCCCAGACATGAATTTGCTGGACATTCAACATGAAGCCGCTCCAACCATCTTGCCAAGAGCTGAGAGAGTCAATACACGGGGGAAGCAGGCCTTCTCTGGAGCAGATTACTACATGGAGGAGAGCTGGATTCTGAGGAGGGGGAGCAGCAGAAGATTCTGGGCCTGTAGCCAGGTATGAAGATCTGCACGTCAGAACAGAGCTGCAAGAGTTGGAAGGGATCCCCCCAGCAATTTTAAAAAAGAGGGAAATGCCAGCCCTCAAGCCTTCAGAAGCTATGGACTGTAAAAAGGAAACAGCATTCACTCTATGGCAAGATTGCTCCTTTTCTTTGAGACTTCTTTGCATCTTCTGTGACTGAATCCTGTCAACTGAAGACTTATTCCAGGTCTCCACTTGAATGTAAGCCCTGCCCCAGTTACCAGAACAGACTTTGGTTGGACTGAATCAGGGAGGTTTTGCATAACGCCAAAACCATCAAATCGGCTTCCTGGGAAAATCTTACGCTGGTACTTGCCAAGATGCCATTTGGTAAGGGAGAAGACTTCAGTACAAGAGATGACGGGCATTAGCAGGGGGCTGTTGGGCCTTGGAGACGAACTGCTGATTTCTAGTTTATATTGCAGATCCCACACAGTGAGCTGGTTGTTGATGGCTCCTATGTTTGTGATTTTGCAAAATACAATGTATGAAGGGAGTTCAGTCTTAATGGCTCCGCTTGTGATTCCTACAATTCATGGGCTAATTGTGAGCCACAAGGGAAAGGCAGGACACAAAGGTTTTAATAAATGTAATGAATAAATAAATCTCTATTAGCACCCTCTACCATTTGCTCATCTGTCTTAACAAACATTTAAAATTATCTGTGCAAAGGTCACATTTCTTCCACAGTCTTTGTCTACTGTAATCTCAGGACTGTTTTAAATGTTGGGAGGCAGAAATGAAAGTGGCTTTTAAATATAATTTAGTGTTCACTGAACATCAAATTGCATTTAAGTGCATGGTGTAATTATTCCTTAAACGATTAGTCTCATTTTTCAAGTATCTCTTTTGACTATAAGGTTGCCATTCTCCAGCTGGGGCCTAGATTTCTCCCAGGATTATAATCGATCTCTGGAATATGGAGATCAGTTCCCCTGGAAAAAAGACTGCTTTGGAATATGGGCTCTGTGGCATTATACTCTGTTGAGGTCACTCCCCTGGCTCCATCCCAAGGAATTTCCCAATCCAGAGATGGAAATCCTACTTTGATAACAGGGTAGACATTTAGACTGGGGTGGATGCTAGGATAGCAAAGAAAAGCCCCATATGCCATTGATGCTAATCAGTCTCTAAAGTTAAGCTAAGCATCATTCTAGACAGAAATGGGAAGACTCCTTTTCTTGCCCTCCTCATATAGAGTTCCCAACTGCCAGGAGAAAAAGTGTCCTGTCCCTTTAACAGAGGCTTAATGAGGTGTTATTTACCTCAGTTATGAAAACCTCAGCTTCCAGTTTTTACACGGTAAGCCTTTATTAAAGGGGCAGGTCATTCCGCCCCCCCCCCAAGTCTGTTGGCAGCCCTATCCTCATACCTACAAAGAAATGTCATTAACACATTTCCTTTTCCTGAAACCCATCTCCCCAATATATTGTGCTGTTTGTGACCTGCATGTGGAAGAAAAGGCAGTATTGTGGTGCAGTTAACACTGCTTAGTTTTTATTTGTTGTGTACCGAGTATCAATGTTTGTTTTTTTGTATGTGCTTATCTATTGTAGTCCTTTACTGGAATGGACTTACAGCTGTAAAATTCCAGGTAAATAAAAGCAACATTGCAAAGGAAATCAGAGATTTTTTTCCCCCTTGGAGAGTTAATTTCTACAGCCCAGCAGTTTGGATACCATCTCACCACAGGCAGCTTAGGGAAACACAGGCACTAGAAATGATATATTCCAATCCCATTCTAGATTCTACAGGAAGATCTTCCAGACCACATTATAACCACCCACATCAGTCAGCCTGCCATGTAACAAAGCGGGAAGGGACCAGTGCCTAATGGAAGAGCAGATGCTTCACGTGCAGAGGGTCCCAGGCGCCTCCTGAGAAAGGATTCCTGGTCACTGGTGTTGAGAAAGATGCTCACAGGCATGTAAGAGAATCTTACCAAGACAGCTTCATAAGGAGCCTATCCACAGGAAGCTTGTTTGCAGGAATAGTTAAAGAAGTGGCTCCAGCTAATTTTCCAAGTCATATACTTCAACAATAGGGTGGGAATTGTTAACAGTTGTGCAGAAAGAGACATTTTTGTGGAAGGAGTTTTACTCAACTGCACTATTGTGTGACCAATAGCACCCACCAGGATGCAGCTGCGTGAGCCTTGGTTAATTGCTGCCTGTTTGGCAGTCGTTAAAAGCACAGAAGCCTTATTAAAAAAAAATTGGCAATCCTACTGGCGAGCTATACAAGGATAGTAGGAATTTGTTTAGTGAGAAAGAGGTGCGAATGGGTCAGCCTGCTAGGGGGGCCCTAATTCCAGTGGCACTAGGGTAGCAGGGCTGCAGCCTTTTTTTACTGGCCCTGGACTTTTCTCAGCTGCCTGATATGCAGGAATTCAGAGGGTAAAGCTACAGGGAAAACTCCGCTTTCTAAACTTCTGCATGTTGACCTGCTCCTAAAAATACAAGAACAGGGCCAGTTAAAACAGTGGCAAAGCAACATAGGAGAGAATATTGCCTTTTGTGATGACTTCATTCATCAGAGTTAAGTCTTGGCATGTATGCACGTTCTGGGTCTGAGCCCTGGCTTAAATTAAACTGTTTACCGAAGACAGCAAAAAATGATCGGCAGGCATGATAAGACCGTGTTGACAACATCTGTGGGAAGGAGAGACCTGTAAAATGCTCTGCCAGAGACTTGAGATGAGATACACTCTATCCTCCCCAGCAGGTTCTCAAGCCACAGAATTTCCATTTTTTTTTTTTTAAATGGCTGTACGAGTTGTGTGTGGGGAGATTAATTTGATGAAATTTCTAGGGTTCTAGTCATGGGGCAGGTGGGCGGGCGGGGGGGGGGGACATACCTGGCCAAGTCATGTGACTTTCATAGGATGCTTCGACTGTGTTTGTGTGCAGTGGGAAGGCTCACTGGGAATCTGTCTAGTGGCAGCCCAGGGTTTCAGAGGGAGAGACTGGAAAGGCCAGTTGACATATTCAGTGAAAGAGAGTTTTTTTGTGCCGTGGCCCGCTTTTGGCTGTAGGTGAGGAGTTTGCCTTTGAATGTTCCCTACCTGAAAAATAGCTCTCTACAAAAAAAAAAAAGTCTGGGAGAAGGAGTCTGTCAAAGATGCTGTTTTTCTTATTGGCCCTGAGAACATATATATTCTCTCCTCATCGCTTTTGCATGTGGGAACTCAACTGTGATGATGATGATGTCTCAACTCCCATTCTAAAGTGCATTTTCTATCCAAATATGATGCAAAACTCTGAGCCCTTCAGGCTGAGTCTTGCCAAGGTAATTAACATTCACAGTTTGTGAGAATTGTTGAAAACTCAGCTTTAAATGTGTCTCAGGGCTGATGACTGCTCAGAAACCCCACCTGGATTTTTCTTGTGTTAGGCCGCCCTGTCTCAGCACGTCTGCAAGGGGGAAAATAGCTTTTAAGGAAAACGGGAGGTTGTACAGCCAAGTTTGGGGCCAGGGAAGGATCCAGCTTTTTACAGATGTTTGGGTGCTAACTGCCAAGAGAATGCACAACAGGAGCAGAAAATTAATGACATAAGATGGGAGTTTCTGACTTTAGCTGTACTTCTGATACCTGCACAGTAGGGTTGTATTTTTATTTTCAAAGAACGGGGAGGAAAAAACCCTTTGTGAAGTGTTTTCAAATATGACAAAAATAAATGGGAGCAATAACCAACAGAACTAACAAAAGTCCCTGATTACAAAACAACACCTGGAAAAAATGGTATACCACTAGTAAAGGTGCGCCCCACCAATGCGTCGTCATAGGGAAAAAAAGGCATTGCCTCTTTATTTCTATCATACTAATCTTAAAACCACAAATGTTCTACTAGAGAGTTCAAACTATCTATAGTGGGCACCTGACCAAGTTACTAACTTTTGAACTAGCTCCCAAAACATCAGAGAAGCCCTACTAGACCAGACCAAAAGTCCATCTTGTCCAGTATTCTGTTTCTCCCGGTTGCCAACTAGGTAACCTAAGAGGTCCATAAACAGGGGACAAAGCCTCCAGCTGATGTTGCCTCCTTAGCTACTAGTTTTCAGAGATGTACTGCCTCTGAAGATGAAGTGTCTACTTAGCCAGCTTGTCCAATAGCCATCGGTGGACCCCATCATCCATGAATTTTAAAAAAATCTTTTTAAAAACCTTGTGGGAGTTCCACAATTATGCAGCAGCAAAATAAATGCTCCCTTTCATCTGTCCTGAATCTTCTGCCCGTTTTCCTCACTGGTTGCCTCTGTAAATGTTCCTTAAAATAGCAGTTTGATCAACCACAAATCACCAGAAATGAGGTTCCCCTCCATGCCATAAAAAGCTTTACTTGCTGATTTCTGCAGCTTCGACCTCCATTAAAAGGACGGCAGAAGTTTTAAATTCTCCAAGCATGTTGGAAACCCAAATCTAACTTGCTTCCTAATGGCACAGGGGAAGAAAAGAGAAGGAACAGGCTGAGGAAATCTACTGATGCCTAAACTTTTTGGACCACACAGGTATCTTAGGAGGGGAGGGGATTATTAAGGGTTTATTTTGTTGGTTTTAAATTGCAGTGTTTTAATTGTGATTCATAAGCTCCCTGGTTAGTGCTTGGATGGGAGACCACCAAGGAATTCTAGAGTTGCTATGCAAAGGGAATGGCAAAACCACCTCTGAACATCGCTTGCTTTGGAAACCCTATGAGGTTGCCATCTCATACGCCAGCTGTGACTTTAACGAATACATCTTTAAAAGTCAGGACAGAAATATATGGATGGTATAGTGAATCCCCCACCCCATTTTTATCAACCTCATTCCTGTACAGGAGCACTCTACTGCCATTTCTGCCTCCCACCCTCTGCGCTCCCAGCCCACAGCTATTGGGTGGCTGCAGAGCGCAGGAGCGCTCCAGGGCCTCTTATGCCCCGCCCCCAGCAGCACTCCTAGTCTCTGCAGCGACCTGATTCAGCCTGAATCGGGCACATTTGGGGACAATTCAGCCTGCTGCGGGGCACAGCCAAATCAGTTTTCTAGAGCCCGTTGACTTTCTCCCCACAACAGGCTTTGTTAATAGTTTATTAATAAATCCTCATCCAGATTTTTATTCTTCCAGATTCTTTTTTGTTTTACTGTTGTTCCAGATTTCTGTTGATATTGTTGCACAGGCAATCTTACCTTCAGTTACAGGACTTAACGGGTTTTGCTTTGCTAAGTTTTTCCCAAGTTTGAACTGAAAAAGAAAAGAAAGCAATGTTGCAGGAATAAAATGTCAACTATTGCAACAATAAAAATATTGTAAAAACACAAAATGCTTATTGTAGCAGCTCTGAAATACTTTTCAGATCAAAATTAAGCATTGCAGTGTTTTTGTAAGAACACCTCTAATTTCTGATGGAACTGGAAATTTGAGCTTCCATTGTTTTATCAATAATAAATGACGAAATGCAGTGTTTGAGCAATTCTAGAGCACGTGAGCTGCTTGTTCACAGCTCCTGGTGGTTCGTGATAGCCACATCAATAGTAAGAATTGTACAGTTATGTGTCTCCTTTCTTTCCCCATTTTTTCTATGTATAACTGTTCTCCTGCATGCATGCCAGTAGCCTTTTTTAAAAAGATGCACAGGAGGAGTTACATTTATGACCGTTGTTGATGATGGAGTTGATGACTGAATGTGACTGATATGAGTGAGGCAGGAATTTGCTTCGTTCCCTTGGCAAGCACAGAACACCCCAAAACCTCATGGAACTCAGAAGGTTATCAACCTCAAAGTGGGTCCTACAGTTTTGGAATTACAACTGACCTTCAGATGACTAGAGAGGTCAGTTCCCCTGGCAGAAATAGAAAAGAGTCCAGTAGCACCTTTAAGACTAACCAACTTTATTGTAGCATAAGCTTTCAAGAACTACCGCTCTCTTTGTCAGATGCAAGAGAGATGCATCTGACGAAGAGAGCTGTAGTTCTCGAAAGCTTATGCTACAATAAAGTTGGTTAGTCTTAAAGGTGCTACTAGACTCTATACTCTTTTGCAACTACAGACTAACACGGCTAACTCCTCTAGAACTATGACCTGGCAGAAATGGCAGCTGCAGAGGATGAACTCTATGGTATGCCATTAAGATTGCCATGTTGTGCCTGGGAACCACCAGGAGCCTGGGGGGGGGGAATGGCTGGGACATGAGAGGTGGTGGGACATGTGTGTGTGTGTGTGTGTGTGTCATGACATCACTTCCAAGAAAAAGTGGAAGTGATGTCACATCTCTCTGGGAACCCTAAAGAGACATGACATCACTTTTGTGTGTCCCTGGAAGTGATGCAATGAGCAACACTAATTTTTTTTAAAAAAAAAAAATCCTCTGCCACTGCTCTGAGTAGTGGCGAGCAACAAGGGGTGCCATCAGGTCTCCTGCCACAGTTGGAGACCTAGCAGCCCTAGACACCATAGAGTCCAGGAGAAATGGAGTGGCTACAGAGAGTGAATGCTCTAAGACTTCTGCTTCTCCTATGGTATACCAGAGAGAAACTGTGATATACTATAGAGACAAAAAGAAATTGAGTGTCACCCATAAAGATACTAAAAGCCAAAGATCAGTTGGGAATTGAGAGCTGGGACTGATACTGGTTGGTCTTACTATGGTCTTCAGAGAGGTTTTTTCTCCTTAAAATAGAGGAAAACCAGAAGAGGGTTTTGAGAAGATTTTTTGTAAAGCTTGACTAGGACAGCACTGGGGAGCAGCCAGTTAATACCACCACAAATATTTATGAGAAAAAGCATAGTATGACATACAGAACTTGCATACAAAAGCCTACAGATGATGTAAGGTGGGAGAAAAAGGCAGGGCAGAGGTATGAGGTGGGAACTTTCAATTTAAAATTTGATGGGCAGAAATTACCTCACAGGAAGGGGCAGAGTTGAGGGGTTCGTCTTTGATGTGGATGTAACATCATACAATGCATTATCACATCCCTGCTGAGCTCCTTCCCTTCCCCAAACTCTGCCCTTCCCAGGCGCCACCACCAAATCTCCAGGAGTATCCTCAAGGTGGAGTTAGCAACCATAACAGGGAGGGGTGTGTGTGTGAAAAGTATGGGAATGTAGGCCAGCAACTTTAGGGTAGATCACAACCAAAATCAATTGGCACAGAGACGTAATGCAGGAATTCTAATCTGTTCCCAGTAAAGTGGGACAACAACATCCAGGCAAGCATGGATGATCTCCCATTCTCTCTGGGGAAACTTTTAGAGCTGAGACGGAGAGTCTGAAGGGGAGCTTGAAGCAACAATGTAGGGACTCGCTAGTGTGTTGTTGTTTTTAACTTGCTAATCACTGCAAGAGTTTTTCATAAGCAATATTAGAGCTGTGATCTTATGCACACTGCCCTGGGAACCAGGCTATGTTTTTAAAACATAGCATTAGGGCCTCATTCATTCAGCATTGTATGCAGCTGGGCTTCTTGCTTAAACGGGGACCCTCCCTCAGATGCTATGCATGTAGCATTAGCACACTGGCATTCAGCCCATAGGAGCCATCAGTTCCTTTTGTAATAATGCCACACAGGTAGGCAAGGCAGCCCAATTTAAATGAGGCACGGATACAGGTTTGCTGAGAAATTCCTGAAGCTTTGGGGATGGACCCTGGAAAAGGCAGGATGTGGGTAAGGGAGGTATAATGCTGCAGATTCCAACTTCCAAAGCAGCCATTTCCCCCAGGGGAATGGATCTCTGTAGCCTCAAAATCAGTTCTGGGAGATCTCCAGGCCCCAGCTGGAGGTTGGCAGCAATACACAGATGGCACAGACTGCAGCATAAATGAGGTCATATCTTCACATGGAAAAGATGAAATGGCAACGAAACGGCAGAGTGCCAGGGTGACAGCGACCGGACAGCCTGTGATTGCAGGGAGGGGATTATTTTTTCCAAAGTTATTCCCTGCATGTGGAAAACTAGCAGAGAATGCAAAAGCCTAAATTAGATTATTTCCTAAGGTGCTTCCTTTTTTTATTCATTTTTGCAGGTGGAAGCATTAAGTGTGTGACAATCCCACACTCCCAGGTTTTCTTGCAGATCTGGTATTGTGTTTAAATTGGGCCCCAGCCTTGCTGAATACACTGGGCCTGCCTTCCGTACAAACGTGCACAGGATCAGGCATCAATTTTTCAACACGCTTAAGAGAAAGTAAATCTGACAGAACTCAGTAGGGAATCACTTTCGAGTAAACATCCGGAGGAATAATCACACTGTCCGAATGCCTCTTAATCCACAAAGCATCATCTGTAAATGCTGCATATGTGCCATTTCAAAGCTGAATGTATACAAACAGCAAAATTACAAAGCCACAGGAAAAGAATCTTGGAATTTGTGAAAAACAGTCTGTCAACTGGAGAGGAGTTGGGGGAAGAACCAGAATGTCTGCAATTTGGGGCGAAATGGAAATGTTTCCTTACTGCAGACCTGCAGGCCTACAAACACACATGGCCCTGTCAAAGGAATGGCTTCCTTGCCCATGCAGACCAATGAAAGCAAGACTCACCCCGCAACATTTTCATTTTTGGCTTCTAATACATTCATAGAGAGCGTTTCAGAGAAATGGGACACTGATCAACCGGGCTGTGCATAGGTACGTGGAGCGATCTTGCTTTGGGAGCTGCCTCGAGCCCCCTTGCAGGGAGAAAGGCAGGACAGAGATATTTTTAAAAAATATATTAACGAGACTACTTGAGTCAAGAAATCTGGCGATCCATGCTACTGATGTGCTACCCTGAACTGGCTACACTTCCCTTGGGAAAAGCTTTAGATTTAACTTTAGATGTAGCCATTATCTATGAGTGGTGTGTTTTACCATGCATCCTCTAAGCAAGATGAAGAAACCCTTGAATGTCATTTTCAGTGCTGATTTGCAGAGCTTTTGAGGTAATGTGTATTTAAAATAAAAAAAACAAGATTGTGAGCATGCTGTGTTTCTGCAAGGATACCTAATGCAGTATTAGGCACAGAAGCCAGCTTCCATTTTTTAAAAATAGTATGCTTCTAGTCCTTATGGAATATTTGAAAATGTACAACGTATGCGTATTTGAATCCACAAGATTGCTCATTAAGATTTCCCTTGGCTGTGGGTGATTATATAAGTTCTTTGCCTTCCCTACTAGCTAATCAGAATAATTGATGCAAAACTGTAAAAGTTAGACTCAATTATGCTAAATAACTGTGCAAACCTGTTTAATTTATATATCACACGATGCAGCTTTTCTTGGTGCAGAATTTCGCTTGCTCAGGCACACAGACCTGAATAGAAGCCATCCAATCGGAAACCAGGGAAAGAAAGCTGGACCTTCCAGCATAGAAGTGCTTCACCGTGCCCCTGCCACAGGGAGCACCTTTAGAGGGAACAATCTGACGACCATCTTCTTGCAGTTGCAGCAGCTCCTCTATGCTTTTGCCACTCTACTGCTTGAGACTCTTTAACTGAAGGCACTGGGGACAATTCTGGGACCTTTTTACCTTTAAGATCTGTTCCCTTCCACTAAGCTACAGCTTAATCTTGCAGCTATGGAGGGAGGGAGACAGATTATCAGTCTTTATCTTGATTGAATCAAATAGCATAGGAGCATCTCATGCCTCCCTCAGACTCTTCCTGCACCTCCTGCTCTCACCTACTTGGAATACAGAAATTCAACAAACCATCCACTGAAACAAGGGGTTAATGCGCCTCTCCAGGAAAATATTGGCAAATCTTTTTATATATACCACTTTCCTGCCCTCTAGTGGCGAATCTATCACTTTCATCACATGGTATTTGTAGAATTGCATTCACATGGTTTAAAAGAGCAGCAAGTTACAGCTAAGATTTCATAACTGCTTGCATATAAAAGCAAGGATCTTGGTTGGCTGCATGACCTTTATTGAACTAGGGAAATTAAAATGTAGCTTGCAGGCTAAAGTCTACTCATTAGATCTTAGCAAATCTGCAAAAGGCATATTGCAAACCTTCACTGTTGCAGAGGTCATGCAGGCTTTTGAGGGAAACGAGTGAATGCAAGGATTTGATAGATACTTCATTGTTTGCAGCATCCTCTTGTCCGATTTCCTAGCACAGCAGTTTTTGCATATGCTACATTTCTTCCGTACTTGTGCTATTCTATAATGAGGGCAGTCCCCACTCGCAGCAAGGCCTCGAATCATACATCCAAACTTCAGCCACACAGATCTTGAGTTTAGATTTGTCAAACTTGATTGATGTATCAAATGATCTATTCATGTCATTGTGAACAGGGAAAAATTATTTGTATTCAGCAGACAATGGGTTGGAAAATTTCCAATGGGCGCAAGATTTCCATTTGTGCTAGAGTTTTGGTGCTTATGGAGGCACAAGGAAAAGAATCCAGTAGCTGTTTGTATTAAATAAAACTTACTGTATCACTACTTGTGTTTCTGCTTGCACAAGACCTTGAGCAAGCAGAACTGTGCAAAGTCAGTCTATGTTTCCATCTGTGCATCACTGGATCCAAGTCAATGTATTTCTTAAAAATGTTTTTAAAAGATGAAGCAGCTTCTTGTTACACGGGAAGAGAGAAAATAGACGTGTTATTGGAGAGCGTCTTGTCCAGCATCATTATTATTTGATGCACCACACCTTATATCGACATGCTAATGCAGTTTGGTGGCCCCCCCAGCAGAGTAGCCTTGCCGTTCAACACAGGCCAGCTGTAAGGCCCCAGTGCAGGTCCATTCCCCAAAGGATCCCACTTGGACTCTGTTCTATCTAGCAACACTGCAACTAGAAATTGGAGCACACTAACATGGCACAAGAAATAAATTGATACTGAACAGTTTCCCCACATCTAAAGCATCCATGGGGGAAGGTGGCTGCCCACTGCATCTCTGTATGATTCACCAAGCAAGAGGAAAGCTCAGATGCAGAAATCCATGAAATGAACACTTCTCAAAAGAACCCCACACCTTTCCCCTTAAGAAGCACGTCTCCAGTTTTGAATTCAAAATGAGTGGACTTCAGCCATCTGAAGGGAAACTGCTCTGTGGAGTGTATGAGTTAGCCCTGAGGACCACATACATGCAAGCAGTGTTTCAGGAAACCCTCTATAAATAGGCTGTAACTATTGAAGTTTCTTTGCTTTTAAAGTAGATGCTTGCTGACAGCGGTGCATAGAAATCCATGGGAAATGCTGAGGGTGTACACACATTCTCATCACAACTCAAGTAGGAAGAGCAATTAGGTGATGTGAGCTACTGAAGAGGAAAAGGAGCCTTGCCCCTGTGGGACATTTGCCAGGAAACTTTTGGATCTGTGTGCGACTGCAGAAGGCAGCCTTACATGGGAAGAATCCTAAGTAAGCTGGGAAGTCAACAGAAACAGCACAGTGTCTGCTCTCTGCTGTAAATTACCGTACGCAGTTGATTTACTTGATTATTGCTTTGTCACTGAAATGGCTTTACTGCTGAGAACTTCAGTACTTGGAACGTTTTGAACTGCGTTGAACTCTTCATTCATTTTCAAGTGTGTATTTATTGGTTTTATCTTGGTTTTATTAGCCACCCCCGAACATGATTTTGGAGAGGCAGGATAAAAAATATTCTAAATAAGTAATAGTGACAACAGTGGTTTATCACTCCTAGAGGTTTTGTCTTGCCTTGTGATGCAAATGTAAAATTCCACAAGACAGTAGACTTGTTCATACCTCCTTCCCCAATGTACTAGACCACATACAACTCAAAGAAACATTAACATTCTTTACAATCCAAGCCATAGCATATCCCATGGACTCTGTTCCCCTTTCCAGATTCCCCCTTACTTCCACTCTCCCAAACAAGACAAAATCTTACAGGCTTCCACAGCAATAACAACAAAAAGTGCAATAAAACAAAAAAAAAACAATCAGAGGGAAAAGGTATCCTCTTAGAAAGACATACTTGTAAACAACAAAGATAGTCAGGAAGCGACAAGGAAGTGGAATCAAGGCTTCTATTTCTGGTCTCTGGAAAAATTTAGGGCAGGAGGGAGAACTGGAGGCTGTCCCAAGAAGACTGCTAGCTGTGTGTCACATTCATCTCCAAAGCTGCGACTAAACAGCAAGGGGACACAGATGAAGGCAGTGGAGCTGGTACCCAGAGGAATCTTAACAGCTGAGGCACAGTGAGAGAGAAAGCAAAGGCAGGGTACGGAAGGACAGAGAGGCCGGGAGCTGGGAAGAAGTGGGACGGTATGCAGGTACGTTGGCAGAAATCAGAGGTGCTGGAGGAAGGGGCTCCAAGACAAGGTTCGGGGAGTAAGGTCAGGGGCCACCTGTGCTGGACAAAGGGGTCTCCATCACCACCCCTTCCAAAGCAGCACCCATTTCCCACCTGGATCATCACCGATACAAATATTTAATTGAGAAGCAGACAAAAAAAATTCAGCCAAAGAACTGGATGGCTCTGTCAATACATTCCACGTGGGGTGGGACAGGCAGCACCAGACGGACTCACCAGCCACAGATGGACAAATAAGACGACAGCAGCAGCACTGGCACAAGACAGACGGGAGCAGGATGCCCGTGCCCTCCCCCCCCCCAAAGTTGGCGTGGCGTGAGCACCGGCACAAGACAGATGGGGGGGCTGGATGCATGTGCCCTGCCTTGCCCTCCCCCCCCCTTGCCCCAGAATTGGGGCGGCGTCAGTCCCTGGTCAGGGTTGGAGTTGGGGCTCTCCCCCCACACTGCAGCAGGGGGGGTTCAATGCTGCATGGCCCCAGCGTGGTTTTGGTCAGGTGGCTCTGACTTCTGGGGGCTGCTGTCTGAGGGACCAGCGTCTCCTGCTTTATCCCGTGCCTTCCCCCGCTGGCCTTTCTTGTGGCCCCGGATACAGTGCGCATTGCCACAGCCTTCATCATCCTCATCTTCACTCTCTGTCGAGCTCTCACCGAAAGCCCGTGGCTTCTCGTAGATGCAGCAGCCTGTGTCAGGGCGGGGAGAGAATGAAAAGAAGATAGAATTGGGATTCAGAGGCACAGTGGGGGACACCAGGGAAGAGAAAAGAAGGGATTTGATACAGAGGAGACGGAAGATCATTATGTAAAGGGGGTTGAGGGACAGCATGGTTTTAACAAGTGGTGGGATGAAAAGAAAAATCACAAACATAACAGGAAAGAGGGAGAGGGAAGAGCAATCGTAAGACAGGAGGGTAACATGATGCAGAGAAGGAGGATGTGGGAGGGAGGAGGAGAGAGACAAAGAGAGAGAATCAGAACACACCATCTGTCAACCATTCAAATCCCTGGGGGAACCTCAGCCATGTAACCTTCTCTGGTACAGGACTCCTCTCACTCTGAGAGAAAGGAAGGGAAAAGTGGGCATCCTTCTCAAGAATGGGATGTCAACTCAGTGAATACACACAAGACTGGTACAAGCATCCCTACCTCCTGCCATGTATGAGTTCTGGGATTGAGGAAAAGTGGCGTGAAGTGACCCACTCACCACAAGAGGCAGCCATCAAGAAACAGCAAAGACGCTTTATGTTCTTGGATCTCCTTCCCTTCCCCCATTTCTTCATATGTGTCTGCCTACTACATTTTTATACCACCCTATCACCAAGGAGCTCAATGCAGTGTTTGTGGGTCTTGTTTCCCCATTTTAGCCTCAACAACTGTGTGATGCTGTGTGTGTCTAGCCAAAGTCACCAGTGAATGTCATGGCAGGACGGGGATTTGAACCTGGGCCTCCCAGATCCTAGGCTGACACTCTAAGCCAGCGATGGCGAACCTATGGCACGCATGCCACAGCTGGCACACAGAGCCTTCTCTGTGGGCATGCAAGCCAAGTCACCAGTCGCTAGGTCCAGGGCTCATTTGGAGGGGGAACGCCTGCAACCGTGTTCCAGTAGCTCTGAGCAGAGATCACATGGGTTTTGGCCCTGCCCACATGATTCCTTTTCCTCAAGGCTGCCTCCCTGCTGCCCGTCTCTTTAGCAGCAGGAAGCGGAGGCAGCAGTGAGGCTGCTGGGGCTGGCTTTCTAAAGAAGAGTAAGCTGCTTTGATTTAACTTGCTTTACTTTCAGTCATGGCTCTTGAGTGAGTGAGTAAGAGAGAGAGAGATTTAGTGCTTGCAAGCAGGGCTGCTGGTCTAAAGAAGGGCAAACTGCTTTGATTTAACTTGCTTTACTTTCATTCGTGGCTCCTGAGTGAGTGAGAGAAAGAGATGTTAATTAGTTGGGACAACTGTATGAGTTGTTTTTTCTTAACTAAAACCTCAGTATTCAGGTTTAATTGCAGTGCTGGCACTTTGAAATAAATAAGCTGGTTTGGGCACTCGGGCTCAAAAAGGTTCGCCATCACTGCTCTAAGCCAATGCTCTAACTCCTACACTGGCATGCATGTAGCCAGTGGGCCACAGAAGAAAGGAGCACAGGGTTTCCAAAGAGAGATGGACAAATGCAAACTCAAGGAAAAGAAGGGTGAAAGAGCAAGGCTCCTATCCTCCTGCCTGAGGATTCCTTAGTGGGTGCCAACAAACTCATGTCTCAGACAAGGCAAACTACTACTGACCTCCCCCCATATCAGTATTTCCTTCTTAGGCTCTTCCCTTCCTCATCTAAAAATCTGACAGCACTCAAGGACAAAATCTTGAAGGAAAACATGGATGTGATAAAGGTTTCCTCCATTCACCCACACCCATTGGTCCTCTCCTCCCTTTTCCCACCCTGCAGATGGAAATCCATCTGGTCAGATCCAGGAAGGTCATTTTTAGGTGCTTCCAACTCTGTTCACTTGAGCACATCCCCTCCCATTCCTTTACTTCCATCTCCCCCACCCCCCGGATTTACTTTTTAAGCCCCATCCATGCCATGATAGCTAAGCTCTATGTAACACCTCTTCCACCCTAGCCGTTTTTAATCTCGTTGCCCTCCGGCCCCTCTCCTCCTGCTTTCAAGCACTGCAGCTTCTCCCAATTTATTTCTCTTGAACACACTCTTCCTGCATCTAATGCTAACACAGTTGTTCAGGCTTTGATCTGCTCTCAGGTACACTACTGTTACCCTTCTTTTCTGACCTCCTCCCCCTTCCTACCATCACTCCCTTCTTCCATCAATTCAGCTCCTGTTAAAATAGCCATCCTCTCCCCCTCCCTATCCCATTACAACTATCATGTGAGGTGCTCTCTTCAAGCTTTTAGCCAGAACTGCTGAGTGCCCAAGATACCTTGGACAGATGCCAATTACCAGCAGGAAATAGGTTCAGAAGGACATACGCAATCTTTTCTCTCTACAAAGGATCTCAGTTTCAGGTTCTGTCCTTGGGTTTTGATTCAGTGAAGTTACAGCCTAGGACAGACATGAGGCCTCTCCTTTCTAGGGAGCCATCAGCTTTCGTCTGGCCCCACACTGAGGACTGCAGGCGAGACTGGTAAAAAATTTCACAAGAGCTTCCTACATATCACTTACATATTCCCAACTGTTCCCCCCCCCCGCTTATCTGTAGTAATCCTCAGACTTCCAGAAACAGAACCCAGCAATCCGAACTCTCAACTACCTTCCTTCCTAAAGCCCACACTCCAGCCTAATACACCAGAGAAGGGATGTCCAACTTCGGCACTCTGGGAGGCCATTCTCATCTACATAGTTGTCTGAGGGCCAGAAGAGTATTTGTCAAGCAAACTGAGGCCATTTTATACATTGCCACAATTATGCCATAATTATCTTGCAGCAGCAGGTTCTTCCCGGTTGTGGTGCACTTATGCTCAAGCTGAGCATTAAATGGAAATACATACCTTTACATGTAACATACACTTCTAATTTGTTTGTAACAAAGTGTGGAATATTTCCTGCAATTTGGAAACATATTTCTTTACAAATTAAACCACGGACAGTCGTTTTATCATATGCTGGCTATGATTTGGCAGAGCTGTTGCATTCTGTGAAGCCCTCTGCCTTTAAGAAACACCCGCATTCAAGGTTTTCAAGGCCATTATATATACTGGGACTTTGTCTGAAGCAGATTGCTTTTGGTCTGCCGTACTGCCTTCTCCATCTCTGACATTCAATTGACATGGCTGGGGAAAAAAGAGTTCATACTGACTCATAGAGCAGTATGCGGGGCTGTGGGAAACTCCTAAATAGTCTAGAATAGATCTGAGTGGTAAACAAGTGGGAAAAGCCACTTAAGAGGAATATCAATTGACTGAGACTACGTATGCCTGTATAACAAATAAGGAAAACTGCCAAGAATTGGTTGAATTTTCTCCCAAATAAGGTTAGAAACTCTTGAACTGGAGAAGAGGGGCTCTCCAAGATATGATAGTGTTGTTGATAATGTATTGGCCTTGTGAACTGAGAAATGAAAGGGGGTGAGACAAGCCAATTTAATGAAAACAGGCAACACAAATCATTTGACAATACCCAGTTTGGATTGTAATCTTCCAGAGAATTATTAAGGTACCAACAGTCCATCCTAATAAAGAGATATTTCTTAATTAACTATCATTTTGTGCTGAAAGTCAAGGTGGGGAAGGTACCCCACTGAACGTGATAAAAGATAAGGTCATATCCCAAAGGGATGTTGATATATTTTTAATCACTTTTTTGTTTTATCTTCTCTTCTAGGTGAGTTAAAAATTTCTGCTATAAATCTCCTAGTCCGTGTGCTCCAACAAGCAAGAACTGTCCAACTCTTAATTTTTTAAAAATGTCATTTATACTCTGACCTTTCTATCCAATGGGGATTCAAAGAGGCTTACATTATTCTCCTCAACTACCCTCCATGTTATCCTCACAATAAACTTATTTATTTATCTACTTATTAGAGTAGTAAGCTGTAAGCTGAAGAACACAGGTTTTGTGGAGGATCATACTGGAAGAGCCATCTGCATATGGGTAGACTATGACGAATTGGTCAAGAACCAAGCAGTTACGTTCTGGACGACCTGCAGTTTCTGGAGCATCTTCAAGGGTTAGCCCTACATAGAGCGAATTACAGAAGTCTAACCTGGAGATGATCATGGTGTGTATCACTGTGGCCAGATCTGACCAAGTCAGATAGGGGGCCAGCTGGCGAGCCAAGTGAGGATAGCAGAATGCCAATCTTGCCACTGTGGACACCTGCTTATCCAAGGAAAGCAAGGTATTCAACCAAATCTCCAGGCTCTTCATGGAATCCACCAAAGATAACTAGACCCCATCAAGAGTCAGTAACTGCACCCCCTCCAGAAGCCCAGTCCTCCCCAACCAAATAACTTCCATCTTAGATGGATTCAGTTTCAGCCAGCTCTGTCTTAACCACCTGACCACAGAATCCAGCCACTGGGCCACGTCTGAGAAAGCCACTTCAGGCTGCTTCTTCAGCAAGAGAAAGAGCTGGTTGTCATCAGCATGATGAGTTCAGCAAGACAGCACATATAAATATTGAACAATACTGGGGAGAAGATTGCACCCTATGAAACAACCACAAACTAGTGACCACTAGAAGGACCTTTTGTCTCCAATGGCAACCCTCTGAGAGCATCCCTGGAGGAATTAAAAAAACAATGCTAAGGTGGTACCTTAAACCCCTATTAAGGCCAGGTGGTCGACCAGGATCAAATGATCAACTGTGTCAAAAGTGGCTGACAGATCTAATCAGCAAACACTGAACTACCTCTGTCTAACTGAAGGTAGAAGTTGTCAGCCAGGGCTACAAGTGTTATCTCAGTCCCAAACCTAGGCTGAAGCCAGATTAGAAACGGTCAAGAATCTTGCTCGTGGCATAGGTTAGGTTGCGAGTGTGTGACTGGTCCAAGGTCATCCAGCAAACTTCTGTAGCAGAGTAGGAATTCAAACCTGGGACCCCCAGATCCTAGTCCAACACTCATCACTACACCATGCTGGCTTTTGTCACTTGGTTCTTGGAAATCACTAAGATTATTAACTGTAGCCAGGGTGGATTTGATTTAAATCAAACTGATTTAAATCATGATTTAAATCACGATTTAAATCACGATTTAAATCACTAGTCATTAAGGCTAGATTTAAATCATAATTTTCTACATAAAGACTAATTCTTGCTGGTATAACTTTAATATGCAAGTAGATGCCTGCCTTACCAATAGGTAAAGGAACTTCATTAAAGTATTCCCAAACTGGGTCTCTTTTACGGCCTGCTGCCATTATAGGTTTTTTCCTCCAAGGAAAGAATGTGATAAACCTCAGGTCATACACACAAAAGATCCAAAGACTTGTGCAGTATTGTGCTCAAAAAGTTTCACTTTCATTTTGTACTGCTTGCCCCTCCCTCCTCACACTTAGTTTCTTCTTGTGCAGATCTATTCCACTCCAAACAATCAGAAAAACATTGTTTCTATTCACTGAACTTCTTGAAACTTAGCACTGGAGGGGTTGATTCTGTCTTCATAGGTCTGTAGAACAATAGGATTAAGGTCGTTTTCTCAACTCTGTTCATGTTATAACATTTTTGCTGTGAAGAAGAGGCATGTGATCTCTGCTGAGCTGACACAAATTCAGTTTTGAGAACTGCAAAACCAAGCATCTGTGATAATATCTTGTAGGCAGAGAAACTGCCCAATAATCTTACAAAAACCTCTGGAAGAGCATGACATTGTGAATGGATTAATGGAATTTATTTACCAAAAAAATTAAACATATACAGCCTTATTCTATATAATTAAAAACTAATCTTTATTTCATGATGGAATAACCTTTGGATGGTAATATATTTTCCTCAAAAAGCATTTTATTTAAAAAAATCCGATTTAAATAAAAAAAAATCTGATTTTTTAATTTTTTTTTTTAAATCATTGATTTTTATCCACCCTGACTGTAGCTTTATATTATGCAAGGTTATCAGTGCAGGGAACAGGTTGGATCCAACCAGAATTTACACTGGTGAAAAAGGGAGCAGGGAGTCCCCTTTAACCACAAAAAATCATGGGACCTGCATGGACAAAAGCCATGTTGGACACGGGCTGTAATAAGGAGAGGAATTACACAAGATTGAACAAAAAATCTGTCTGGATTTAACCCAAGGACCGATGACAACGTTTTTAGGAGTTTATTTTCATGTATTAAGAAGAATTTTCTGGATTGGCCATGATGTTGACAGCATTGATTTATTCATGACAAAGAATTTGTTAACCATTCCATGTATTTTGATAGAATAGTTAAATAGTTAAGAACATGTAACCATTATGTCTAGTTCTTTTTAAAAAGGCTTTGTCTCTTTCACTGCCAGGACTAAAAGGTTAAAGTTCATCCAAACTATGAGCCTGGGAGGAAAAGACAGTTAGCAGAGCTACTGGGGGCTGAGTAAAACCATCCAAGGGCTTGGATTCAGACCATGGGCTACCAATGCTCTAGACTCTCCTCCCACACAGAAGCTGAGAAACACACTCCAGAAATCCTACCTTTGCTCATCCTTCATAAGTACAGTCATTGCTGTCAGCCAAACTGGCAAGTGATAAACCTCAGACCTCCGCAACTGGTCCTACAGCTACATCCATCTTGCTCAGCCTACTGAGTAGCTTTCCTATGCTCCTATTATGCAGTTGCCACATTTCCTTAGGATTCTGTAAATGTACATCCTGCCACCAACAGTATCAAAAGGAATCAAGGTAGCAGGGGTGAGGGAGCTGTTAACCACATGGAGCGCATGCTTGTGGGTCACTTAACTGATTAACATGAAAGATGGAGGCTTGCATAATGGGATGGTAGACATAAAGGGACACAGATGAGTGTGCTGCTTACATTTAGAAGACCGACGTCCCAAGTGTTCATTGTCCACTGTGTCACTTGACCACTCCACTTTCTTGGCCGGCTTTCGTTTCCTTAGCTTGATGGTGAGACTGCGATTCTCCTGCAAGTACGAGGGTGAAGGCAAGGGAGGAACAGAGTTTTCAATTATAGTATGAAGAAGGATATGCTCCTCTGTCGTGAACATATGAGAGGCTGAATCTTTTCCACATTGGCTTGTCTACTGAGAGAATCGGCACACTGACCATAGAAGCCACCATGTGCACTGCAGAAGATTCTGGGAGCATGTTCAAGGCTTGCTGAGTCTTGCCTCAGAATGTATCCCAATCTAGATGGGGAAAATCACCAGAAGTGGTAGGTAAACTACCTTGCAAGAAAAGTCCTCTGCCATCATTGATCTTCTCAACCTTGGTAGCTTCCGAGGAATGCCAGCATGCCTTATACTGCATCAGACGTGGTCTTAAATTGAGCCAGAGCACTGGTCCACCTAGCTCAGCGGTATCTGTTATCTGTTCAGACTGGATCTCAGGCACAGCATTTCCCCAGATCCTTTAACTGAAGATGCCAGCTGCAAATCAGGATATTTATTAACTAAAGGGACACCCTAACAGAGATAGCTCCTCCTGCTTTTCTTGCTAACTTTCACTCATGCGATGACATCCTTATGCCAAGCAAGATGTGATGTTACTGACTTTCTGACAAAGGTGCTGGAGGCCAGGCTAGGCTAAAGTGGCTACTTCTGTTGTAGTCTCACCCATGTTTTGTGGCACTGTGAAACTACAGTACAGGATGGGTGGGGCTCTGTCAAGAAAACAGGTAGAGCTACTGCTTCAGCAACAGAACTCCACAGGCTACTGATGGGATCGGAAAAGATGTACCACATAATAAGATGTGTACACTTCTGTGTGGCACATACAATCAGAAACACTTGACAAAAGGTTGTGGAAGGTTCATAGTACTAGAAAGAATAGGAAGGTCATAATGATCAATGCTTCTGTCCCAAGGAATATACAATGGAATGTTTTCCAGCTGTTGTGAAAAGTCAATAGGTTTGTACCCACCCCACCTCCCAAAACCTCTATTCCAGCTTCCATATTTTAGAGCCGACACATATTCTCCATAATCTCTGCAAAAACTGGCTCCCACGTCATCCAGATTCAATGGCTTCTGCATCCTGGCTTACTTAGCTTTCAACACCTCTCCTGAGTTGCCATGGTTTCTGACAAGCAAGAAATACCTTCGTTCTTATTATAGGATTGTTCAACTCCCTTATGCACAGCAAACAAAGGGATCCCCTATATGGCTAAGGGCCACTGGCCACCCGGTTGTTTCAGGCATATCGATTGGCCCTAGTTTGTAACTTGAACACGGCATACACCCTACTAGCATTGTTACAATTACTAATATGCTTCCATCTTGCCAAAATGAATACACAGTCACAGCCCTCCCACATTATGCTGCTGCCCTAACAGACCTTCAGGTCTGCTAGTGCCATCACTTTCAAGATGCTAAAGCAGAATTGGTTGACATTGACAGCAGCTTTGATTACCATCTACTGAGGAAGCTGGATGGATTGCACTGATTTTGCTCTTCCGGCTCTTGCATTCCTATGGTGCTCTCTAATATTCCAGCAACTCGTACCTGACTCCAATGCTTCTGTATTTAGAGAATCTTGCCGAAATCCTGAGGCTGGCCTGCTTGACAAGCAATGATTGGCCCACAGACCAGATCTGGCAACATAAGCCTTCTCTAGTAGTTTGTGACATGCTTGGCTCTTCCACCCCACTTTGAAATTCTCCAAACTCCTCGATACTTTGCTTTTCTCCCCAATGGAGACAGCTCACAACAGCATTCTCTCCCTCCATTTCATCCTCACAACAGTTGAGGTAAGTTAAGCTGAAATAAGGTGATTGGCGCAAGGTCACCCAGTGAGCCTCGAGGGCAGCAGGGGGGTTCAAACCTGGGTTTCCCAGATCCTATCCTGACATTCTAGCTACAGCATCACACCTACACTCCTGTGCTACTCTCATTCCAGTCCAACCCCTACTAGTTACTGCTGTTATTTTGAAGAAAAGAAGCTAGCATGTTTCAAAAAGACAAACAATGCAGCAACTGTGCTGAAGCTAAGCAGAACTGAGCCTAGTCAGTGCCGAGAGGCCCCACACATACCACCCTGAGATGGCAGAAACGTGGGATTTCTGCATTTCTACATCATGAAACTCAAGTCTGCCTACATCAGGCAGGCTAAAAGATCCTCCGCCCTGACCTGGATAGCTCAGGATGACTGATCTCGTCAGATCTCAGAAGCAGGGTCAGCGTTGCTTAGTAATTGGATGGAGATCTCCATCGAAGACCAGGGTTGCAAAGGCAGGCCAGGGTTGCAAAGGCAAACCACTTTAGTCTCTTGCCATGAAAACCCCACTCTGACTTGAGGGCACTCTCCGCCACCACAAGAGATCGTCCATCCTGACCCACACCTGCTTAATTCCAACAAAGTGGCTGCATCACGCGCCTTCATCCCCTGGGACCAATAAAATAAAAGTGCGTGCGTTAAAATCAGAAGCGGCCAATGAGAGGAGGCTGGTGACAAGTAAAGGACGATCGCAGGTGAACGAGCCCATCGCCTCCCCGCCGCCAAAACAGTGGCCACCGTGTCACCGCAGGGCCCTTCACGAGGTCTCCATAAACGCCCGGTAGTTGCCGCGACAACCGTGGCAGTTCGGCCCGCAACCACCGGCGTTGCCATGGCTCCTGCATCCTCCCGGTTGCCATGGCGATCCCCGTACCTCCTCCCCCCGCCATGTTCCAGGTCACCATGTACACCTCCGTGGCGCCCCCATCTCACCGGCTCAGTCACCTCAGTCTCGGTGACAGTCGCTGTGGCTCCCACGCTGGCTGTCGACTCCGCCATGCTCGGGACCCCGCCCGCCGCGGTGTCGGTTGCAGGAAGGGCGGCTATTCGGAGAGCTCCGCCACGGAGCTCACCCAAACCCGCCCCGGCCTCAGGGTATCAATCAGCCGCCTCCCTTCCTGCCTCTTCCCTCGCCCGTGCAACACTCCCGAAGCAGCTCGCTTCCGGTGCCGCTTCTTCCTGCTTCCGGTGTGTATCCCGTTCACTAAAATGTCCCCCAGGTGGACCCCAGAGTCACTTCCGCCATACGCAAAAAGACGTTTGCGCAAGAAGCGGCTTCGTTTGCAGCAGTTCTAGGTCAACTGATGGAGGGTAGTTTCCCTCTACTGCACTTTAGGGATAGGGATGGAGCCTATGCATGTTTACTCAGAATGCATGTCTAAATGCATATATCCATCAAAATATTTTTGAAATAATGAAAACAGATATATTGTGGAAGGCTTTCACGGCCGGAAAACAATGATTCTTGTGGATTTTCCGGGCTGTATAGCTGTGGTCTTGGCATTGTAGTTCCTGACGTTTCGCCAGCAGCTGTGACTGACATCTTCAGAGGAGTAGCACCAAAAGACAGAGATCTCTGTGACTGGCATCTTCAGAGGTGTAGCACGAAAAGACAGAGATTTCTGTCTTTTGGTGCTACACCTCTGAAGATGCCAGTCACAGCTGCTGACGAAACGTCAGGAACTACAATACCAAGACCACGGCAATACAGCCCGGAAAACCCACAACCACCAATGAAAACAGATGTGTGTAGAAGTATATCTAGTTCTCATGGTTCTGAAACAGTTGAGGTTGGTTCACGCTGAGTAATTTTTGCCAAGTACAGATGCCATTGCCAACCTTTTTTTAGTTTTTAAGAAAGAGGGGAAATAAACACCCTAGCAATAAATTACATCTCTAGTCAGTTTCAGCTTGAAGGATTTTTTATTTATTGGCATGCCAGACAATTAGGTGAACCTGGTCAAATGTTTTGTGAGACCAAGAGTGCCAGTATATGGGTAGCAGCTTCTCTTACTGTGTCATTTGTTAGCACTGTGCCAGGCAGCACACGGGTGAAGTCAGCAGCAGCCCATACATGGTCTTTCTCTGTGGTGGCCCCTATCCTGTGGAATGACCTGCCTGAGGTCAGGAGAGCCCCCACTCTCCTGGCTTTCCATAAATGATGCAAAACTGAACTATTCAAAAAGGCTTTTTACTCAAATGGGAGGGCTGTATTGTAGGGATGGGGTCTCAGATGCTTCACTAATGTGTTAGGGACCATAGACTTCATCACTAATCGCCTTACATATTATCTGTTGCTTTAAATATGTACTCCTGTGTACCAACTGTGCTCCATGTTGTCGAATGTTAGTCCTAGAATTGATTATGTTGTTTCAGTATTTTTTTAATTCTGTATTGGGTTCTTGCTGATATTATGTCTTTTAAACTTGTATCTATTTACCATATGGCATTGTTTATGGAAATACTTGATACTGTATTGAAATGTACTTGATACTGATTGTACTAATCTCATACTGTGTAATCTGTCTTGAGTCCCAATGAGAAAGGAGGACTATAAATGACATAAATAAATGACATAAATAAATATGCTATTTAGCTTAGTAGGAGCTCCTACTGGACATCTATAAATGTGGGTATTTCCAAGCAGGAATGCAAACTATCATCAGTGCCAACCTAGGGCTGCCCTATCTCCATTGGGATGACCCCCCCCCATGTGGATGTCAGTATAAAAACAAAAGAGAATAATTTACTGTTTGGAGAATCATTTACACTTACATAATTAATTACAATTTTTAGATGTTGTGTCACAAGAAGTTATTTAGTGTTGTGGCCAAACTGCATTTTGTTGTTCTAGTAAAGTTATTGCTTTGTGCAGTTAGTTACAGAGAGATGTTTTGGTAAAGGGATTAAGAACTGTACACCATACTGTGGCTGCAAGTATGCGGCTACTGGTTAGTGTCTGCATAATTTAATGTCATGTTAAATTTCTTGTGTTTTGTTTCAGTTCTGTATTGGAGTTCTGCTTGTTTCCAAATTTCTGCAAATCCATACATGCTCTATTGTATTGTTTATTGAATTTCCCAGCTGATAATTACATTGACTGACACTAAGTCACTGTGTCAGTGTAGAAAATAGCAAATAGCCCTGGGAATCTGTAGATGTGATAAAGCTTTGAAACTGCCCAACTCTTGGTGTAAGGATAAAAGATCAATGTTAATCTCTGATCTCTCATTCTTTACAGTAATATAGAAAACAGCTTAATCTTCATTGCTGTCAGTCTAGCTGACCTCCTAATATTTTTGTGAAGATACAATGAGGAAGGGAGAACCATATAAACAATGCTCCTTCAAGGAAGGGATAAAAATGTACTACATAGGAAGATGCATGTGCAAAGAAGGCCATAAAATATTTTATTTTATAGAGATAATTACAGACCAATTCATAATTGGCAGGATATAAATACAGCATGGGAATTGTAGGGAGGGATTAAGCATGAAACAGAGACACAACAAACTTCAGTTAAAAGGTATATGTCACTACAGAACCATCGTTCTTGCAGGTCACTGCAACCAACCCTTTGCAATCCTCTGCACATCAAAGCCTCTTTACAGATGACAGGCCAGCAACTTGTGGCCCCATAGCCAAACCTGATCTATAAAGGCTAATAAGTTAGACAGCAATGGCAGCTCCACAAAGGAAACAGTGGATGGAGGAATGTGAACTAAACTCCAGAAGAGGATGTTTCCAGAGCACCCAAAAATGCTGTAGTCACTGTATACCCCGCCCCCTCCCGGATCTGGAACAATCCTAAATCAAAAGGAGAGGGTTGTTCAGATTTGCCCGAGTGGATGGAGATGTTGTTTGATCAAGAGTCTTCCTTCTCCTGGAATCTAGAAGTTAAAAAAAATTAAATTAAAAACAAAACTCATAAACTGTGTCAGTCATGGAATGCAGCAACGGTACACATCAAGCCCATAGAATCATCAACAAAATAGTTGGGACACAGAAGATCAGTCAATTAATGACTCTTTACAGGAGGTTTAAGTTTTCCTGGCAGTAATAATATTGCTGATTATCTGTTCTGACAAAATAATAGAAATCTGTTTGGCTGTAATGGAGATGTGCATACCTACATGGAACACCCTGGATCAGAGCCAGAATATATTTTAACACATGAAATTCTGGCAGTGTCTATATTTTTGGAACCAGTGGGGGACAGGAATTATAAAAATCCCTGAATCTCTCACACTGCTTAATCTTTTGCAAAGCACTTTGGTGAAATTCTTAAAATTGTATTGATAGGTCTAAGATAGATAAGGGATGACGATATGTATGCTTATCTGCCTCTATTATCTTTGACACGGGTTTTTTTTTTGCATATTTGTGACCTTTGTATATCTGCCTATTTCAAGATTGATTTTAAATAAAACTCTTAAAGACAATCATGAGTGATTTTTGGCTGATATACATGGTTTTCAGTTTACAACTGGAATAAAAAGAAACATCTGATTCCTCGTCAGAAGGCTGTGGCTGTAACAAGAGGTGGAGGAAGTGAACAGCCCTTTTAATACAGTTCTGCGATTTAGAGGTCAGAGCATTGCTTTAAAGCAGACAAAGAGACTCTTTTATTCCATGTCTGTTTTAAAAGTGATGCCTTGCCCACAGCAGAGATAAAGCTCCTCCTCACAACAGTTGTTTAAAACGTCAGAGTGTGCACATTCAACTTCAAATATCTTAAATATAGAAAGAGGAAGTATAACTAAGGCAAAGTACAGATATAAACCTCTTCAGCAGAGAGCTAAATGTGGAAGTGTACTTATTGTATTTGTAGTTTTAGGTGGGCAGCAGTGTTGGACTGTGGTAGAAGAGCAAGATTTGGGTCCAGTAGCACCTTAGAGACCAACTAGATTTCAAGAGTCCGACAAAGGGAGCTTTGACTCTCAAGAGCTCACATCCTGGAAATCTATTGGTCCTGGAGCTGAATCTTGCTCTTACTGTATTTGTGTCACCCGTAACATCCCTGCAGGATTGAGTTTGGAGAAAGAAGGGATCATTTTTCAGCTTTTGAGAACAAAGAAAAAGACTTTACAAAGTCCTGATTGGCTGGATTTTTGAAAAACCATGAAGTTTATGTTCCCTTTCTCATAGCAGAGCTGAGCACAGTGCTGGTTGGTTGTCCTCTGCATTACTCACTCAACCAATTTTGCCTCCCTTGCTGGGAGCAATTTCAAATGAGTAAAACAAAAAGCCATTAAAAATAATGCTCTGAGCAAGCCTTTAATCTGATAACCTTGCAGGGGTTTTGAAAACAAAACAGAAAATGAACTGATAGCTTGCTTGAAGCACAGGTCAGCTTTCACTCTGGAATCAGGTACATGTGTCAGCACAGCAACAAAGACAGAAGAAAGGTGGACTATAAATAATGTGAATAAAATAAATATATCAGAGCTTGCCGTGAAGCCATAGGATAGGTTGAATATAATGGATCTGATCCTATGAATTCATACTGCTGATGGTGGGGCCTTCCTCGGACAGAAGAGGCTCTTTGCAACACAGGAACGCTCCACTACTACTGAACAGAGTCACAGGATTCAACCCAATGTAATCCTAACAAAGCCTGCAGAGCAAGTTCCTTTAACAGCCCAGTTCAAGATGCTCATAATAGTAACGATTCAGCAGAGAGAAACCAATACATTCCATAATGAACGAGCAAGGTGAACAGGTGTCAGACAGGCAACATATGGAACAACTTGTTAGTGGCCATTTCCTTACTTGCAGTGGGGGCAGGTGTAGAAGACCGTCTGTCCTTCATCCGCCGACCTCATCTGACGGGTGTGGTACACCATGCCTTCATGCCCACACTGGGGACAGTTCCTGTCAAGCTGAAAAGGGCCAGGTTAAGCAGGCAGGAATCCCTTTCCCCTCAGCGCCCTGACATGAATGCTGGTGTGGTAGACTGCTTAGCTGCTGATCCAAGTTAGAAAAATGGCAAGCCAACACTGGATTTCCTGGAAAGTAAGAAGTGTCAGCTGCCATTCGAGGCTTCTGACTCTGAAAGTGATTTGTGCAGAACGTGTAAGGTGGTCCTGCAGGGACCCAAAGGGTCTAATATAGAGACAGAGCCTGATGTTCGGTACTCTTACTCTATAGTAAGAATGTTAGATCACATAATGAAGGAAAGGCACCATTGTGATACTCCAGTTTTCTGTGCTGGTGGTTGCTTAGCAACAATAGTGGTAAAGCTCATTCTAGTGGCAAGAAGTCTAAGAACACCTAAGGGTGTGGTTGCTAGGTAACACAAAGCTGTGCCATTCTCCCCCTTCTCTTTCTAGGCACAGCATTAAACCTGCAGAGGAATCAAGCCACCATCACCTATTTTGTGGCTCAGTGGGGTACATTTTTCCAGTTCAGTTTTTGCTACTGTCATCCCAAAACAACCCAATGTGGTACAGCGGTTAAGGGGCAGGATGAGGACTGGGTGGGTACATTTCTGGTTTAAATGCCCACTCAGCCAGAAATCTTAGGCCAGCCTTTTTCTCTTTGTTTATCCTACTTCTTGGGGGGTTTGTGAGGATAACATTGGAAGCACACATGCCCCTTGAATGATAGGAGAAACATGTAACAGATACATGAATGAATGATTTATTATGGTCAAAGACCAGCTCAAATGGATATTATTTTGCCATAAGCAATAGCTCTCTTGTGAGTGCCAACTGTGATTTCTACCGTTGTGATTCTCCTCCACAAGGCAAGGAGACCCCAAAAGAAAGCCCCACCTCAGCTAAAAATGGGCACATTTGGGCACAAAGTACACTTACAGGGGACACAACACAGCTACCTTACTGACACTAAGCGAGTTTGGATTTGGTCAGTGCCTGGTTGGGAGACTTCCTGGAAAACCTAAGCCACCTTGAGTTCCATAATAAAATAATAATAAAACAAGGTCTTGCCTTCTGGCACAGTGCTCAGTAGCTACAGGTTAAATCTAGAGGCAGGGAAAGGGGAAACAGTTCTGAATTAGATGAAACCACCACCAAGATGATCACTCCTTTTAACTGACTTGTTTACTCACCAAGGGGCCCTTGATCTCTTTTCCCTCCTCCACTTTCATCTTAGATATGGAATCTACTGTATTGAATGTGATGGATGTGTAGATCACTCTTCCTTCAAACTCTGTGCAACAAAACACTACAAGCTAATCAACAACAGAACTTATAAATTCAGGTGTGCAGTCCCCCTCCAGTAACATTTTTTCCAAGCTGGGACCTGAAAGGAATTGCAGGGGGAATGGTTTACTGTGAAATCCTCACCGGATCTCACCCTCCAACTCTTAGGGGCCTGGACAAGCTAGCTTTTCCACCCCTTTCTATCCCCCCCGCCCCTGATAACACACATACCTTTAACTAATGCTAAACTGCCCTCAGCATTCCATGCTTCCTAAGTAGAAGAATGCCCTTGCACCACTGAGGTGCAGTATTTAGAGTGCCAGAATAGAT
Organism: Eublepharis macularius; assembly: GCF_028583425.1. Classification (NCBI taxonomy): domain Eukaryota; kingdom Metazoa; phylum Chordata; class Lepidosauria; order Squamata; family Eublepharidae; genus Eublepharis; species Eublepharis macularius. The sequence goes on along the minus strand of NC_072793.1, from coordinate 156,266,525 downwards.
CTGGGAGACCCAGGTTCAAAACTCCACTCTGCTGTGAAAGTTCACAGGGTGATCTTGGGCTAGTTCATTTCTTTCAGCCTAATCTATTTGTCAAGGTTGTTATTGTGAGGATAGAGGAAGAGACTTGCTTTGGGTCTTCATTGGGGAGGAAAGTAGGTATACTTTTTGGTGTAGTGGTTAACAGCAGCAGGACTCTAATCTGGAGAACCAGGTTTGATTCCTTACTCCTTCACTTGAAGCCAGCTGGGTGATCTTGGGGTAGTCACAGCTTTTCAGAGCTCTCTCAGCCCCACCCACCTTATAGGGTGATTACTGTGGAGCTAATAATACACTTTGTAAAACGCTCTGTTACAAACATTTAATATAGAGGAGCTGAACTGGGCAGAAGAAAGAGGCGTCCTGACTACAGTCCTTGGCTATCTAGGATCTCAACCAAATCATCCATAAAAGCCCAAAGCACTCACCCCGGACATCGACGGAGAAGGAGCAACACAGACATGTCACCTTATCTTGGATCCCAGGCAGAGGCAGGACCGTACCACACTCAGGGCAGAAATCAAGTTCAGACTCAAAGCGAGAGCCACTCTGCTCCATAATTATATCAGATGCTGCAACAGAGGGGAAAGAATGTATTCAAACACAATTATAAAATTGCAGTTGATTGTGAAAAAATCATTTGTCACTGCTATAGGAATGATGGTGCTGGGACCTGCATCTGATTTATCTTCTCTCTTGCAGCTGTATCTTTTTCAGTTCCTGAACAGATTCATTGTCCTGTATAATCTTTCTCTATTAGTACTTGAAGATGCTATCACATGTCCAAACTGAGAATAAATGAGAACTGAAAAATTAATTTAGGTGTTCCTCCGCTGCAAAAAAAGGTTGGGAAGGCAGCATCCTGTTAATATGATGTACTATTATTTTTCAGAAACATTCAATGATTCTCCCATTTCCCAACACTCCCAGTACCCCCCCCCCCCCAGTTCAACACTAAGCGTTCCTAAACAGGCTATTGCAATCAGACTGGCCCAGTGTGTGTGGGGGGGGGGGGGGGAGGGTAGGTGGCAGTTTGGCACACCATATGATAACTAACCCACTGCAGGATCTTTCACATTTTGCATCTTCAGAGATTATCCCAAATAGAGTTTTGCTAACCGCAACAGTGTTTTGAATATTTTGGTAATGCTGGACCAGCAGCTTCCACAACAACAGTGCATAGATATTATTATCCACTGCTTAGGGCCTCGGGCCCTCCTCTACCTTGAGGAATGGAAAGGCAATTGCCTTACCGCTCCATAACACAACAGAGCATACCATCAGTTCCAGTTGCAGACCGAAAACAGTCAAGACTTATTCCAAACTAGGTTGCGATTTTTCAGCTGATCTTTCTAAAGCTCTGTACAAGGGCTACAAATGAGCTCCCCTACCTCCTCAAAGGAAAAACTGAACTTCACCTGTTCTCCCCACCCTCAAGTCACAGGGTCCAGAGATGACTCCTGATCTATTGGTGGTCCCTGGCCCGAGGGAGGCCCACCTAGCCTTGACCAGAGCCAGGGCCTTTTCGGTCTGTCCAATGAGCACAGGGCCTGGCAGGAATTGTTATCCTTCTGCTGGGCCTGTAAGACAGAGCTGTTCTGTATGGTTGAGGCTGAGTTGGGCCCCCACCAGCCGACTAGAGGTGAATGAGTCCCTCCTTACTAGAGGCATCCACCATCTAACCTTTTAACCAACTTGTAAGTAACTTTTAATATGGCAGATTAGGTGGCAGATTGATGGATTGACTGATTACACCTGTGCTGCTTTCTATTACCTTTAAAAAAATATTTATATTGTACTTTTATATTGTTGTTTTAAAATCGTAAGTTTTTAGTGTAATTTTTACAGAATGTAATCCGCCCTAAGCCTGCTAGCTCGGGGAGGGCGGAATAGAAATGGAAAGTAAATAAATAAATAAAACTTACACAAGGGGACCTAGCTATTTACAAGACAAGAGCTCCGGTCCATTGAAGAGTGAGTCGCGTTGAACGCAAGTAGAGCCTTCTATGCAACACGCGCAGTACAATCGTAAACAAGCTTTCCCATCGAGTTAAAACACAGAGCCGGACCACACGTTACTAAATACTCCTGAATGACACGGGAACCAACTTACACGGGTCTCCTCTGTACACTCGTCAGTCTTTCAGCAATGTAATCAAACACGTGTCTGCCCTTGCACGGATTCTCCTGGCATTCCTCCGAGACTGGTGAACGGTATCCCATCATGCATCCCTTCCATTTCCTCATAAATTGAATTATTGTTAGGAATTGTTCCTCAAATGGTCACCAGGGGGAGTAACGATTAATTTTATGTTTGTCATTTTGTTTGATTATCAAATGCTTTGTGGTCGGAAGTAATTTGTACTCGAAATATGTGGTGTTACTCAATAACACTGCCCCCATTTCTTGAATAAAATTTCAGGCTGAGGAGCCCGAGGTGGCCGCTGGCAACAGATGCCACCTTGACGAGGGAAAGTTGGTGCTAGATGCCCTAGCACCGTTTATGTACATTATCAACCACCTCTCTCAATAAAGATAAATTGGAAATAAAAACTAATGTGATCATCTTTGATTCTGTGCCTAAAGGGAATGCAGGAGCCTAAGGGAATCCACTGACTGAAGCAACGTTCCAGCGTTGGTTTTTAAGAGGTTTTGAAAGTGCAATGTTTACCAAATTCCTATACTCCTGCTAAAATGAAATAATCTTTGGATCACCCCAAATCACACACCCCTGAACTCCAGAGACTGTCGCCTACAAGAGGACATGTGCTGGTGCTGATCCAGTCTCTGGTTCTGGACCTAAGTCCTCGAATGTGCTGTCTCTAAGCACCCCGTATTAGACATGGCTTTGAATAAGGAAGTGGTGAAAATATAAGCCCTCTGAAACCCCAAACAATCTTTGGATCACCCGAAATCACACACCCCTGAACTCCAGAGACTGTCCCCTACAAGAGGACATGTGCTGGTGCTGATCCAGTCTCTGGTTCTGGACCTAAGTCCTCCCATGTGCTGTATCTAAGCACCCTGTATTAGACATAGCTTTGAATAAGGAAGTGGTGAAAATATAAGCCCCTGCAACCCGAAATAATCTTTGGATCACCCCAAATCACACACCCCTGAACTCCAGAGACTGTCCCCTACAAGAGGACATGTGCTGGTGCTGATCCAGTCTCTGGTTCTGGACCTAAGTCCTCGAATGTGCTGTCTCTAAGCACCCCGTATTAGACATGGCTTTGAATAAGGAAGTGGTGAAAATATAAGCCCTCTGAATCCCCAAACCACCTTTGGATCCCCCCAAATCACACACCCCTGAACTCCAGAGACTGTCCCCTACAAGAGGACATGTGCTGGTGCTGATCCAGTCTCTGGTTCTGGACCTAAGTCCTCGAATGTGGCCTCCCTCCAAGCTCCCTGTATTAGACATGGCTTTGAATAAGGAAGTGGTGAAAATATAAGCCCTCTGAAACCCCAAACAATCTTTGGATCCCCCCAAATCACACACCCCTGAACTCCAGAGACTGTCCCCTACAAGAGGGCATGTGCTGGAGCTGATCCAGTCTCTGGTTCTGGACCTAAGGCCTCGAATGTGGCTTGGCTCCAAGCACCCTGTATTTGACATGGCTTTGAATAAGGAAGTGGTGAAAATATAAGCCCTCTGAAACCCCCAACAATCTTTGGATCACCCCAAATCATGCAGGCGGGGCGGGGGGCGTCGGGGGGTGCGGCGCAGCCGCGACCCCCGGGGGCCCCCGGCCCGCCGCAGGCGGGGCGGGGGGCGTCGGGGGGTGCGGCGCAGCCGCGACCCCCGGGGGCCCCCGGCCCGCCGCAGGCGGGGCGGGGGGCGTCGGGGGGTGCGGCGCAGCCGCGACCCCCGGGGGCCCCCGGCCCGCCGCAGGCGGGGCGGGGGGCGTCGGGGGGAGCGGCGCAGCCGCGACCCCCGGGGGCCCCCGGCCCGCCGCAGGCGGGGCGGGGGGCGTCGGGGGGAGCGGCGCAGCCGCGACCCCCGGGGGCCCCCGGCCCGCCGCAGGCGGGGCGGGGGGCGTCGGGGGGAGCGGCGCAGCCGCGACCCCCGGGGGCCCCCGGCCCGCCGCAGGCGGGGCGGGGGGCGTCGGGGGGAGCGGCGCAGCCGCGACCCCCGGGGGCCCCCGGCCCGCCGCAGGCGGGGCGGGGGGCGTCGGGGGGAGCGGCGCAGCCGCGACCCCCGGGGGCCCCCGGCCCGCCGCAGGCGGGGCGGGGGGCGTCGGGGGGAGCGGCGCAGCCGCGACCCCCGGGGGCCCCCGGCCCGCCGCAGGCGGGGCGGGGGGCGTCGGGGGGAGCGGCGCAGCCGCGACCCCCGGGGGCCCCCGGCCCGCCGCAGGCGGGGCGGGGGGCGTCGGGGGGAGCGGCGCAGCCGCGACCCCCGGGGGCCCCCGGCCCGCCGCAGGCGGGGCGGGGGGCGTCGGGGGGAGCGGCGCAGCCGCGACCCCCGGGGGCCCCCGGCCCGCCGCAGGCGGGGCGGGGGGCGTCGGGGGGAGCGGCGCAGCCGCGACCCCCGGGGGCCTGGCTGTCTTTGTCTTTGTCTTTGTCTTTGTCTTTGTCTTTGTCTTTGTCTTTGTCTTTGTCTTTGTCTTTGTCTTTGTCTTTGTCTTTGTCTTTGTCTTTGTCTTTGTCTTTGTCTTTGTCTTTGTCTTTGTCTTTGTCTTTGTCTTTGTCTTTGTCTTTGTCTTTGTCTTTGTCTTTGTCTTTGTCTTTGTCTTTGTCTTTGTCTTTGTCTTTGTCTTTGTCTTTGTCTTTGTCTTTGTCTTTGTCTTTGTCTTTGTCTTTGTCTTTGTCTTTGTCTTTGTCTTTGTCTTTGTCTTTGTCTTTGTCTTTGTCTTTGTCTTTGTCTTTGTCTTTGTCTTTGTCTTTGTCTTTGTCTTTGTCTTTGTCTTTGTCTTTGTCTTTGTCTTTGTCTTTGTCTTTGTCTTTGTCTTTGTCTTTGTCTTTGTCTTTGTCTTTGTCTTTGTCTTTGTCTTTGTCTTTGTCTTTGTCTTTGTCTTTGTCTTTGTCTTTGTCTTTGTCTTTGTCTTTGTCTTTGTCTTTGTCTTTGTCTTTGTCTTTGTCTTTGTCTTTGTCTTTGTCTTTGTCTTTGTCTTTGTCTTTGTCTTTGTCTTTGTCTTTGTCTTTGTCTTTGTCTTTGTCTTTGTCTTTGTCTTTGTCTTTGTCTTTGTCTTTGTCTTTGTCTTTGTCTTTGTCTTTGTCTTTGTCTTTGTCTTTGTCTTTGTCTTTGTCTTTGTCTTTGTCTTTGTCTTTGTCTTTGTCTTTGTCTTTGTCTTTGTCTTTGTCTTTGTCTTTGTCTTTGTCTTTGTCTTTGTCTTTGTCTTTGTCTTTGTCTTTGTCTTTGTCTTTGTCTTTGTCTTTGTCTTTGTCTTTGTCTTTGTCTTTGTCTTTGTCTTTGTCTTTGTCTTTGTCTTTGTCTTTGTCTTTGTCTTTGTCTTTGTCTTTGTCTTTGTCTTTGTCTTTGTCTTTGTCTTTGTCTTTGTCTTTGTCTTTGTCTTTGTCTTTGTCTTTGTCTTTGTCTTTGTCTTTGTCTTTGTCTTTGTCTTTGTCTTTGTCTTTGTCTTTGTCTTTGTCTTTGTCTTTGTCTTTGTCTTTGTCTTTGTCTTTGTCTTTGTCTTTGTCTTTGTCTTTGTCTTTGTCTTTGTCTTTGTCTTTGTCTTTGTCTTTGTCTTTGTCTTTGTCTTTGTCTTTGTCTTTGTCTTTGTCTTTGTCTTTGTCTTTGTCTTTGTCTTTGTCTTTGTCTTTGTCTTTGTCTTTGTCTTTGTCTTTGTCTTTGTCTTTGTCTTTGTCTTTGTCTTTGTCTTCGTCTTCGTCTTCGTCTTCGTCTTCGTCTTCGTCTTCGTCTTCGTCTTCGTCTTCGTCTTCGCCTTCGCCTTCGCCTTCGCCTTCGCCTTCGCCTTCGCCTTCGCCTTCGCCTTCGCCTTCGCCTTCGCCTTCGCCTTCGCCTTCGCCTTCGCCTTCGCCTTCGCCTTCGCCTTCGCCTTCGCCTTCGCCTTCGCCTTCGCCTTCGCCTTCGCCTTCGCCTTCGCCTTCGCCTTCGCCTTCGCCTTCGCCTTCGCCTTCGCCTTCGCCTTCGCCTTCGCCTTCGCCTTCGCCTTCGCCTTCGCCTTCGCCTTCGCCTTCGCCTTCGCCTTCGCCTTCGCCTTCGCCTTCGCCTTCGCCTTCGCCTTCGCCTTCGCCTTCGCCTTCGCCTTCGCCTTCGCCTTCGCCTTCGCCTTCGCCTTCGCCTTCGCCTTCGCCTTCGCCTTCGCCTTCGCCTTCGCCTTCGCCTTCGCCTTCGCCGATGGGGATGGGGATGGGGATGGGGATGGGGATGGGGATGGGGATGGGGATGGGGATGGGGATGGGGATGGGGATGGGGATGGGGATGGGGATGGGGATGGGGATGGGGATGGGGATGGGGATGGGGATGGGGATGGGGATGGGGATGGGGATGGGGATGGGGATGGGGATGGGGATGGGGATGGGGATATTTATTTTTGGCAACCTCTTCTACATGCAAAACTTAAAACTCTTGTGGTACAAAGTTGTAATGTTATAAAATGGTAATAATGTCATAAAATTGTAATTTTACTAACAATCCAACTCAAATAAGTATATAGATAATTCAAACAGTATAGCTTCTATAATCATATTAGGCATAAATATTAAACATAACTTTTAAACATTAAGTAAAAAGTATTAAATGCTCTGTAGAGATGGGTCGAAGGTTTTCTCTTAAATCCTGAGCAGCTTGAAACCTTCCAGTGAGAATTGAAAACACGTTTCTCTTTTTCAGAGAAACTGTTTGTCAGTACAAAATACATGGGATGGATGTTTTTGTTGCACTCTCCCAACCAGGAGACAGACTCCTCCTAAGAGTTTAATGGCTTCTTTCATTAACAAACACTAGTCTTTTTCATTAACTGAGGTATCACAATATAAATGTTTCTTTACATAAAACATAGAAAAATAGAACAGATGGACACAACAAGAATTAAATTTCCTAACATTTCTTAATGAAATCTAACTCAGTCAGATTAACAATGGAATGCATTCAAGTTGCCGTAGCACATATTACAAGGGTAACTTTCCTGCCTAGATCTTCATGAGATTTCTTTTGGCCAAAACCCTGATCTGCTATTTGGATTACCATTTTTATATATTATCTTATGCAGAAATCTAAGATCTTTTCATATGATAACATAGATAAATATCAAACCAATCATAATTTAATTCTTTTTTACTATTTCCAATATGTGACATTCTACCTAGCCAGAAGTACCACTATGCCCAGCTGCAAGATAAGAGATATGGATAGTAAAAATGACAGGAAAAGTTACATGACCAGATCATCCTTGATCTCTGCTAACAATTACAGAACAATTATCTGATACTGTTCACTATTTTTAATTGGCTTTCAAAGATAAAGAAGCACCAGTTATACACCATACTAGAAAAAGAACTACAGTGAAGTTCATACAGCGTTATTTAGAATGCATGTTTCACTAAGTATGTGTTCTAAACCATAATCAGCAGTCTACTGGTTTGAATCCCATTACTGACATGAGCTCAGTAGGTAGCCTTGGGTCAGCCACTCCTCTCAGCCCCAGCTCCATTGTGGGGATAAGAATAACACTAACTTGTTCACTGTTCTGGGTGAGGCACTAATATGTGTAGAAGAGCGGTATATAAGCACAGTTATTATTATTATTTATATTTCCATGACGCCATCTCTTGACCTGTGAAATTAAGTATTTTGATAAATATGAAAGTGATACAAAATATAAATGCATTGCATAATGTGTGAGTGTACATATACAAACTTTAAAAATTGTATTGGATAATACCGCAAAGCATGATTACTGAGAAAGCTGCTTTCACTGCTTTCAGTGTGGAGAGCTGCTTGTAGATCAAAACAACCTGGCGAGCTGTCTTCATGCAGAGTGCACTTGATTCTCTTGGCTTTCAATTCTGCTTTCGTTCAGCATGGGTAAATCAATGTGTCCGCAGTAAACATTTGTATCACTCTTCTCTGAATGACCTTTTAAATTTTACTGCCTATCGTGTCAAAGCAATTAAAATTAACAATACACTAAGCTGCTAAGATCAATTAATGGCTCTTAGGCTTTATCTATTGATCTAGTGACATCTTCAAAACCCACTGGTAACAGACTATACATACTTCTCTTCTATCCACAATATATACACAAGGATTGATTACATATTCTTATCTTCTAAATTACATATTTAAATGACATATTCTTATCTCCTAAATTAATTAGTCAAACTCTTTACATCAAGGATTGGTGACAAGTTGTGGACAGACTATGCTTGGACAGAATGTACACTGAGAATAAATGACATCAAACAAATTGGAAACTAAATAAATCACTTTTGTTTAACAAATAAATTTCTTCTGAACTCTCTTTAGAAATTAAACAATAGAAACAAATAAACTATGTGGCATTCCTCAAATCCACGTGTAGGATGCTATGGAAGTGGTACTTAGAGGGAAATTAATCTCCATTGCCTCCTGTCATGAAGAGCAAAATGAAAACATTAGAAATGAAATGATATCTAGAATAAGAAAACTAGAAGATGAACACAAAAAAGGCCACCCAATCTATAAACTTACTTGCTTGAAAATTAAAGGAAAAAACCTCCTCACATTCTATGCAAGCTATTAAAGGCACCCAGGAAAAACTCAAACTAATTCTGTAAAATTAGCCGATGTATTTGCTGAATACTACCAAACCATTTGTACATCAGACAATCCTGACACTAATCATATTTTAAATTATTTATTATCACAGGAAATTATTTGGAAAAAAACTCACAAGAACATAAACAATATCTGGACCAACCCATCACAACAGAAGATGTTACAGTCACTATCAAATCCTTGAAAAAAATAAGAAAGCCTCACACAGGGATGGATTCCCTGCCAAATTTTTACAAAAAAACAGGGTGGATAAAAATCAATGATTTTTTTTAAAAAAATCAAAAAATCGGATTTTTTTTATTTAAATCAGATTTTTTTTATTTAAATCAGATTTTTTAAAATAAAATGCTTTTTGAGGAAAATATATTACCATCCAAAGGTTATTCCATCATGAAATAAAGATTAGTTTTTAATTATGTAGAATAAGGCTGTATATGTTTAATTTTTTTGGTAAATAAATTCCATTAATCCATTCACAATGTCATGCTCTTCCAGAGGTTTTTGTAAGATTATTGGGCAGTTTCTCTGCCTACAAGATATTATCACAGATGCTTGGTTTTGCAGTTCTCAAAACTGAATTTGTATCAGCTCAGCAGAGATCACATGCCTCTTCTTCACAGCAAAAATGTTATAACATGAACAGAGTTGAGAAAAAGACCTTAATCCTATTGTTCTACAAACCTATGAAGACAGAATGAACCCCTCCAGTGCTAAGTTTCAAGAAGTTCAGTGAATAGAAACAATATTTTTCTGATTGTTTAGAGTGGAATAGATCTGCACAAGAAGAAACTAAGTGTGAGGAAGGAGGGGCAAGCAGTACAAATTGAAAGTGAAACTTTTTGAACACAATACTGCACAAGTCTTTGGATCTTTTGTTTGTATGACCTGAGGTTTATCACATTCTTTCCTTGGAGGAAAAAACCTATAATGGCAGCAGGCCGTAAAAGAGACCCAGTTTGGGAATACTTTAATGAAGTTCCTTTACCTATTGGTAAGGCAGGCATCTACTTGCATATTAAAGTTATACCAGCAAGAATTAGTCTTTATGTAGAAAACTATGATTTAAATCAAGCCTTAATGACTAGTGATTTAAATCGTGATTTAAATCATGATTTAAATCAGTTTGATTTAAATCAAATCCACCCTGCAAAAAAATACATTCACCTACTTTCAACTCCACTAACTGCCACATGCAACTCTGTTATGATAGGAGGTAGCATCCCTCTATCTTGGTCAGAGGCTGAAATAGTAGTTACTCCAAAAAGGACAACGATATTACAAATACTAAATCTTCTCAACCAATACCCTTACTGAATCAAGACCAAAAGATCTTTACAAGTATATTTGCCAAAAGATTGTCTAAATGTAAATAATCAACTACATTCACCTTGACCAGACTGGCTTTATGCCAATAAGGAATCTTTTTGACAATACACATAACATGTTAACTATAATTAATTTCTATGAAGCATACAAAACCCCTGCGTTACTTCTGGCCTTTGATATAGAGAAGGCATTTGATTAAGTGGAAATACCATATCTAAAACTTTTACTTCAAAAATGGGTTTTGGTGACCAATTCTAAAATGCCATTAATGCTCTTTATCTTTCTCCAAAAGCTACAGTTAGGACTAACAATGTACATTCGATAGATATCCATATAGCAAGGGGAACTAGACAAGGCTGTCCCCTTTCCCCATTTCTGTTTGCCATAACTATAGACAGGGCCGGTGCTACCATTAGACCAACTAGGCAGCTGCCTTGGGCACAGACCTCAAGAGGGCCATAGTTTTATACAGATTACTTTCTTGAAAAAAATGCAACTAAGAAAACCTATTGAGCACCCCCTAAATGGTCCTGTCCACAGACATCAAGCAGCTCAAAAGCTCACCGTAACATTTATTTATTTATTTATTTATTTGATTTATACCCTGCCCTCCCCACAGATAGGCTAAGGGTGGCTAACAACATTAAAAAATACATTAAAATCACAGAAACATACAATCAATAATATTTTTTAAAAAATGATTAAAATAGTCCAGGAGCAGGCTATTTAAACAAATATTGGGAGTCCGTATACAGGCATGGCAGATGGCTGAGGGCAGCTCCGGAAGAAATGGTGGTCTTAGATGGAAGAAGGACACTCGCTGGCACTCAGCCAAAGGCCCAGCAGAACATCTCCATTTTACAAGCCCTGCAAAACTGTAACAGGTCCCACAGGGCCCAGATCTCCAGTGGGGAGAGCATTCCACCAGGCCAGGGCCAGGGCAGAAAAAGCCCTCACCCTGGTTGAGGCCAGATGGATGTCCTTTGGGCCAGGGACCACCAGGAGTTGCTTGTCTGCAGAGCGCAACACCCTGCAGGGGACATAATGGAAGAGGCAGTCCCACAGGTATGGAGGTCCCAGTCCATGAAGGGCTTTAAATACCAAGGTTAACACCTTGAACCGGATCTAGAACTCCACTGGAAGCCAGTGCAGCTGGCACAGCACATGATGAATGTGCGCTTGGATGGGCGTTCCAGTAAAGATGCGTGCCGCTGCATTCTGGATCAGCTGTAACTTCCGGGTCAGGCCCAAGGGCAGTCAGCCAGCCACAGCAACCTTTATTGGCATAAATAATACAGACAAAACAGGAGAAATGTTGTGAAATAAATTCATAGGGCAGCACAATCATGTCCCCAGACAGCAAAATTATCTCAGGATACAGCACAGTCATAGGGGGCTTTATAAAATGTTACCCTTGACTTCCACACATAAGCCAGGAATTCAGCAACGGATAGGGTTATTGCTGGACTCTTGTCAGCTAAGAAAAATTTTAGATCCTTATCCAAAAAATCCCTCTGCACGGGAAAAAGAGGACGAATCAATAAACTGCGCATAACAGAATATTTGGGGTAGCGAAAAAGAATATGTGAGATTGAATCGGGTTCCCTCAGAGTACAGTCACACAGCCTATCCCTATACGGAATACCCCCGTATCTGCCTGTGACCACTGCTGAGGGAAAGAGATTGAACCTCGCTAACATAAAAGCCCTCCTAAACACAGGGTTTATCAGATCAGCAATATACACCGCCATGGTGGTGTGTGAGGAATAGAGGGACAGTGAATGAGGGGAGCAGACTCTGGAGCTGCCGGCATTAATAGTCTGCGCCTCAATATCCCAAATTCTCCTCTTAACCACCTGCAGAATTGCCACCTCACCACTATTATATAAAGGCTCCAAGTTGATTCCTAAGGAACCAATCTTTTCCACTACAGCCTGTGACCAATCTGAGATAAAGGGATCAGTTAGAAGTTGAGCCATTAGGCTAGTAGGGGAGGATCGAAAATGAAGATGGAGCCAGAATTTAATAGTAGTGATCCAGGCCCGAGATTCTATCAGGTGCAGATCCAATTCCTTACAGAGGGTAAACAACGACACTGAATTGGATAAACCAAGGATCCTACGCAGGAAGACAGAGTAGATACGCTCAATTCTTTTAGTAAAGGCCTGTATCCAAATAGGGATTCCATACAACAGTCGGGAAATAACTGTTGCTTGAAAAATCTTAAGCACTGCTGGGACAAATTGATTGCCCTTTTGAAAAAAGAAACGAATCAAGGCTGCAGACTTGTTCTTGGCTAAACTTAGAGAGTGTTCTCTATGTGGGCACCAACTCAGATTGTAATGGAATAGCACTCCTAAGGAAGAAGATAGGCGACAAATTATCAACTTTTCAGGGACCCTGTTGGGTATGGGAGAAGTGGAAAAAAGAGCTCACCCCAGGGATATCACCTCTTACCAAAATGTGGTATTATGATAAATTTGCCCCATTGAGGGGATCAATGTCAAAGGAGGTAGGAGATAAATTAAAGAAGATGACGATTACAGAGTTGAAAAAGGTGTGGGGAACGGAAGGGATGGTGGAAGAGGAGAATAATATTTTGAGTAGGATTAATTGGCTGCAAAAAAACCAAATTTCCTCCTTGTTGAAGAAGGAAGAAATTAATGATATTGGTAAAAGATTAATTACTCCCTTTGAAAAATTGGTGAAAGAGTATGGAGAAGATAAAACAAAAATAGTTTCAAAATTGTATAAGGTTTTATTAGGCACAGGGGAGTCACCGAGAGAATTCTTGAAGGAATATTGGGAAATAGATATTCAAGGTAACATTAGGGATGAAGAGTGGGAAATGATGTTTAGGTTACCTCCCTTAGTTACTACATCTAGGTTAATGCAGGAGCAAGGTCTGAAGATGATACAGAAATGGTACTATACACCGGTTAAGTTATATTATATTTCAAAATCGGGGAGTAAAAATTGTTGGAGGAAATGTGGAGAATTGGGAACGTTCATTCCCACGTGGTGGGACTGTCCTTTAGTAAAAAAGTTTTGGGATCAAATTGGTATGGAAATGTCAAGGATAGTGAGAAGAAGGGTAAGCATATCTAAAGCAATGGCACTTATTAATTTGGATGGAATAGGGCTAAGGTTAAGAGAGGAATCTAAGTGGATAAATTTGATGTTAGTAGCAGCAAGACAGGTTATAGCAAGGAATTGGAAAGAAGCTGAGGAATTGATGATTAATCACTGGAGGGGAAATATGAATAATATAATAGTTTTAGAGTACCTTACAATGAAGATACGTAGAATGAATGGGTTAAAGGTTAGAGAACAAGAGGAGAATTGGTTTAGAAGGATGGTGGGGTACTTAGAAACGTTTAAACAATTTGAGATGATTAGTCGGTTAATAGGAAATTGAGAGGTTAATTTACTTATAAGGCTAAGTGGAATGAGTTGTACAGGGAGTAATTGTGAACATGAAATAATATTGTATGGAATAATATTTATGTATCTACCGCCTGGAGGTCCCTACACGGGTGATGTCAGTGATGGGTTGTTATATTCAGAATAAAACAATAAAGTATTTTATTATAAAAAAAAAGGAATAGCACTCCTAAGTAGTGGAAAGATTTTACCTGCTGTATTTCTTTTTTCGCTATTAGCCAGCGGTTGCGTTTCCAAGATTTAGAGAAAACCAAAATTTTTGTCTTGTCAAAATTAATGGAAAGAAATTTCCAAGAGCAATATGCATTAAACTTGGATAAGAGAGGAATAAGGCCAATTCTTGTAAAGGAAAGGATAACCGCATCATCTGCATAAAGCAGAACTGGCACTGCAGTCGTATTTAATTTAGGGGGGTGGCCATTAATCCTACCCAAACAAGAAGGCAAGTCAGAGATAAAAAGGTTAAAAAGGGAGGGGGCAAGAACACACCCTTGCTTAACTCCTTTAGAGACAGGTATCTCCTTAGTGAGAGACCCTTTCCCATCAAATCTTACTTGGCAAAAATTGGACATATGTAATTTCCGAATCAAAAATAAAAGGCGCTTATCAATCCCCAGTTCGAGAAGTTTATCCCATAATAAAGATCTATTAACAGAGTCAAAGGCTTTACGTAGGTCAACAAATCAGTCCAGGATAGAGTGAGTTGCAGTAGTCTAGCCTGGAGGTGACCATTGCATGGATTACTGTGGCCAGGTCCTGGGGTGAAAGATAGGGCGCCAGTTGCCTGCCCTGTCGAAGATGAAAAAAGGCAGACCTGGCAACAGTTGTGACCTGGGCCTCCATTGAAAGTGTGGCATCCAAGGTCACACCCAGACTCCTCACCATCAGTGAAGGTTTCAATTGTACCCCATCGAGGGCTGGGAGCCGGTTCCCAGCTCGATTGCCCCATGATCCAGACACAGAACCTCTGTCTTCAGGGGATTCAATTTCAGGCGACTCTGATGTAACCATACCATCACAGCCTCAAGACCCTTGACCAAGGAATCCAAAGCAAGATCGGACTGGCCATCTGTAATGATTCCAAGTAAATGTGTGCATGTATCTTTAAATGCTTGATGAGATAGGTGAAGAGTGGGGGGGGGGTGAAGGAGATGGATGAGTGAGTGATATGTGTCAGGCTATGGCATTCCAGACTTGATAGTCTGTTTCACTCCCTTCTGCAAGAAGACGAGGTCTTTTGATTTTGAAAGGTTTATTGTGAAAGACAGCATTCAAGCCCAGATGTGCATATTCCAGGATTAGAGATCCTGGCCGAGCAAAGCGTTGCTAGGAATGAATCATAGAGTAAAGGTTGTTACATTTCACACTCCCGGAGCCCAGCCTCCCCCCCCCCCCGAGTTCATACAGCAAAACTTCTCAGAGGTGCGCTGAGCTGGCCACGGTCGAAACAGCAGATAAGACAGGATCCTTTCCCATGGAATTGGCTCCTTGCAGGTGTTGCCTGGAACAGCAGATAAGACAGGATCCTTTCCCATGGAATCGGCTCCTTGCAGGTGTTGCCTGGAGGGAAAGAAGTCTAAACACTACACGATTAAATATGGCGTTACTTAGGTTAAAACAGTTTCTGACAATATGATTGGTTGAGGACTGAGAGGGTGGGTGGAGTGAATGCAGTTTGAGACTGAGAGTAGAGAGAAAATTTTTAGTCAGAAGAAAGCAGGCTAGCTGTGTGCTGCCTGAATATGTTGAAGTGTTTATGAGAGAAATATAACCTGTGTGGAACCTGAACTGAGCATGTTTGTGAAAGGACACTCAGTCAGGGAAAGAGAGGCCAGCTGTGTGAATGAGAGTAAATGAAGTAACTTTAAGAACCGAGAACTACGTTTATGAAACCAATACGCTTCTCGACTAAATAAAAGTTTATTTTTGTTTTGCTATATCCCAGTGTAGCTGTCATTGCTATATCCCATTTCTATCTTCAGGGCCACATAGAACCACGAAGGAGCCTGACGCTTAGGAACGTTACCAAAGGGAAAATTTAAATAAAATATCTTGGAATAAAATATTCCTGGTGGCAGCAGACTACCCAGAGAGTTAAGGGATAGATTAAAAGAAAAATCTACCCTAAAGAAAGTAAAGGTCATAACATCAGCAGATAGAGCTAAGTGTCATCCGCATACTGGTGACAACCTAGCCCAAAGCTGCGGGCTAACCGGGCAAGGGGGCACATATAGATGTTAAATAGCATCGGGGAAAGAATCGCCCCCTGAGGGATGCCACATACCAAAGAATGGTAAGCAGACATCTGTTCCTCAAGTGCCATCCTCTGTCCTAGACTGTGAAGGAAGGAGTTCAGCCATTGCAGGGCTGTTCCACGAATCCCCACATCGGCAAGGCAGTGGGTCAGAAGATTATGACTGACCATGTCAAATGCTGCTGTAAGATCTAAAAGTATCAGCAGTGCGGAACCACTCCGGTCCAGGTGTCGCCGCAGATCATCTGTGAGGGCAACCAGAACCGTCTCTGTACCATGGCCAGGCCTGAAGCTGGACTGGAATAGATCCAGGATAGAGGCATCACCCAGGTATACCTGCAGCTATTCCGCTACCGCCTTCTCAATTACCTTACCCAGGAACGGAATATTCGAAACTGGATGATAATTGGCTGGATCAGCAGGATCCAGTGATGGTTTCTTTAATAAGGACCGCACCACTGCCTCTTTCAGTAAGTCTGGAAAAAACCCAGAACTCAGAGATAGATTAATGATGTCAGCTAATGGTGCCCAAATCCCATCACCACCACTTTTCACCAGCCATGATGGGCACGGGTCCAGTGGGCACGTGGTAGGTTTCACAGCATGCAGGACCCTGCCCACCTCCTCCTGGGAGAGTGGCCTGAATTGATCTAATGTCAACCCTGAGGACGACCAAGGGGCCTCCAGTACACATACTGCATCAACTGTGGTGGACAGATCCTGGCGGAGTGACAAGATATTATCCGCAAAATAGTCTCCAAAAGCCTCACAGCTTATTACCGAATTTACATTTTTATTTGTCCCATGTGTGAGGGACGTTAAAGACCAAATCACTCTGGAAAGTTGTGCTGGGCGAGAAATAGTGGACGCAGTGGAAGCTGCATAGTAGTCTCTGCAGCTTTCAGTGCCATCTCATAGGCCTTCATAAACGTCCTATAAGATGTTCTTGTCACTTCATCATGGAGTCGCCGCCACACTCGCTCTAGCCGTCTCAGCTCCCATTTGATTTGTCGTAGCTCATCAGTATACCAAGGAGCTACTCTAGTTCGGGGGCGGAGAGAGCAATCTCATCAATAGCTTCAGAGAAATGGGCATTCCAGTCCTCTATCAGCTCATCCAATGAGCCACCAGGGGGCATCGGATCCTGCAGAGCGTTCTGCAATTCAATTGGATCCATTTGACTCCATGGGCGAGCATAAATCAGCTCATCGCCCAAGCAGGAGGGGGTCATGGTGCCCAGACAAGCCCTCAGGATGAGGTGGTCTGACCATGGCACTGCTATAGCTTCATCCAGATCCACCTGTATCCCGAACCCAAAGATCAAATCCTGTGTGTGTCCTGCTCGATGTGTGGGCATTGATACAAACTGGGAGAGTCCTAATGCTGCCATGGAGGCTATCATGTCCATGGCCTGTGAGGAGGTAGCATCATCGGCATGGACATTGATGTCCCCTAAGACCAGAAGCCTGGGGTACTCCAAGGCCCAGCCAGCCACCGCCTCTAACAGGCCAGGCACAGCATCTGCTGGTGCGCTGGGCGATCGGTACACCAGACAGATGGCTATACTCTCCTCGGCATCCCACACCAGGCCCAGACAATCAATGCCAGCAATCTTTGGCAAGGGGAGCAGCCTGATGGAGAAAGACTCTCGAATGCGCACCACTACCCCAACAAGACATTTCCCAATATGTAAAACAAATAGGAGAAACCTGTACCATAAATGTGTTGGAATATATGTGTGTTGCAAGGTCTGAGATTCAGTCATTATGGGGTTAATGTGTTTACCTACCATGCTATTGTTTAGATTGACCTGGAAGGGGAACCTGGCTCAAAGCCAATACTCTGCAAGCCCGGGAAACTTGAGAGTGTTTGTAAACTGTTATTGGTCAACAGGTCAGGTGATTTTCTTTCAGGGTCAAGAAGACAGAGGAAGAAGAAGATTCTCCATTCAGTTATCACAGCTCTTTGTTTGTAACCAGTAGTGAGAATGTAGTTCCAGGCATTTGTTATTTTGTAGGCAATCCTGTTAACCTTTTTTCCTTTAGAAGTAAATGATTTTAAAAGCTAAACTCGTGTGCTGACTCTCTATTGATTCAAGATCGATTGCACCTCTGAAGAAAAGCTATTTTTTAACCTTTTCCCCCAACAAAGTGGACCAGTTGAAGTAATTATTAAGGTGAAAAAGATGCTAGTGATTCATGTATATTGTTCTTTGAATAACAGCAGTATGGTATGGCTTTGGATAGGCAATATGAGATCATTAACTCTCTAAAAAGGCAAACCTTATGAGTTATATAATCCCGCTTTCAGATAATACTGCCAGTCATTGCTGCATCTCAAAATAGTCTAGGAGACTCAAAGTTATCTCAGAAGTCTCAGTCAACTTGAGAGGAACAATCCTTACTGAAACTACTCCTTTTTAGCTCTCCAGAGAGCCAGCTAAAAAGAAGAAAGCAAACAAACTAAGTAACTGCAGACAAAAGTATCTCCTTTTCAAGTACAACATAATTCTCTCTCTCATTGTCTCACAGCAAACATGAGAAGGGGGTGGGAGTAGAAGACACTCTGTTGTGCCAGCCAGGAAAAAGGTGGGGAAATAGCTTGCAATGCTAGAAAAAGAAACTTTTCAGCAACTTGAGGAAGCCAAGCAAGAAGTGAGAAGGAAAACAAAAGGGAAAAAGGTGGGAAACTGCCTCCAGAGCGAAGAAAAAAACCCACTTCATAGAGCAAACTGTATCCCAGCAACACCAAGAGAAGAGGCAGAGTGGAAAACACTAAAATCTTCACAGCTATTCTGCTGTGGCGGGAAAGAAATGGGCAGAAAGTCAGCTTCATGACTGCAATAAAAGGGAGGAAAGTAGGGAAATTCTGCTGTAGCAATGCGCAGAGCATACTTGCTGCAGAGGAACAAGTGCAGGGAAAAATACCTCTGCACTAGAACCTACAACTATATAGTCAAGCTTTTAAGGTTTCCTCAAAATTTGAAAATCCTTTAAAGAGTTATGATGACCTCGCCCAATCCTTAAGACCACTTTTGGTAGGTGCTCGAGAGGGAAAACTGGTCAAGACCAATTTGTCATCTAAACCTTGGATTGATCAAAGCTGTATTTGTGCTAAAAATGCTTTAATCTATGCCTATAAGTTAGCACTGAGAGCTGATGAAAAGACCAGACAGGATGCATATCGTTCTCTTTCATTTTTAAAAAAGAAATATAAATCACTGGTTGCCCGCTGTAAGAAAGAACATACCAGAAAACTGTGGGCCAATATAATTGAAGCAGCTACGAGCAAAAACTCAGTGGTGTTCTGGAAACTAGTGTCAAACCGGGCCTCCGCAGCCGCCTCCCCCTTGGCTTCCTGTATCCCCCCTGATAAATGGACTTTTTTTCCAAAAAATGTATGATGATCTTATTCAACCCCCTCCTGCCCTAACAATAGAAAATCTGGCCAAATGCCCCCCAGTTCATGCTGAAGAGGTAAAAGCTTATATTAGCCAGTTAAAGAATGTAAAAGCCCCTGGGCTTGATGGAATATCTCCAGAATTACTAAAAACAAATAAGGACTGGTGGGCAACTTTCCTAGCCTCCCTATTTACTTATATTGATGAAACCGGCTACATCCCCAATGATTGGGGAATGGCTATAGTAGTCCCCTTCCATAAGAAGGGAAAGAAGGAGGATCCATCCAATTATAGACCAATCAGCTTACTAAGCAGTGTAAGCAAGTTGTCTACAAAACATCTGCTGAAGAAATTTTTAGACTGGCTAGAACAGGAGGATATAATTGCTGATGAGGAAGCTGGGTTTAGAGCTGGCAGGTCAACAATAGATCACTGCCTAGTAATGCAACACCTTGTAGAGAAATACGCTACAGGAGACCAAGCATCACTTTACCGGGCATTTGTTGATTTAAAAGCAGCTTTTGACACAGTCTCTAGAAACAGACTTTGGAGGAAACTGCAGGCCTCCTCTACTGATAGGTGACTGCTGTTCCTTTTGGGGGCTATGCACAAGCAAACTGCTCTGAGTAAGGTGCAGCCAAATTGGGCATTTGACTGACCCCATTCAAACTTACAGGCAGGTGTGCCTTCTAGCCCCCTTTCTGTTTATCTTCTACATCAACAATTTGGTAAACCTTTTGAATGACCCTGGATTGCACCCTCCCAAATTAGCAAATAGGCACATTCACGTACTGCTCTATGCAGATGATGCTGTATTACTTTATAGGACCCCCATAGGGCTGAAACGAGCTCTAAAAAAATTCTCCCAATTCTGTGATACTGAACACCTTCTAACTAATTACCAAAAAACTAAGATCCAGGCTTTCGGTAAAAATCCAAAGATCAGACAATGGGAGCTTCAGGGGCATCAGTTAGAACAACTTACCAGCTTCAAATATTTGGGTGTAGTTTTGCAAGCCTCAGGTACCAAAACAACACATAGCAGCTTCATTGCTGATGTGGGAGAAAAAACAGCACATGGTATACTGAAATTCTATCGATCACAAGGGGGGCAGTATGTACCGGCTGCACTCAGATTGTTTAAAACCAAACCATTGGCCCAATTACTATATGGATAATTCTTGGGGCTGCCATCCTCCTCTTTCTCTCAACTTGAGAGAGTGCAGTCCAAATCCCTTAGAACCCTATTACAAATGCCCAAATGCATGCCTAACTCATGGGTTAGACTGGAAACAGGAATGTTAAGGGTAGAGGCCAGAATCACCATCCTTTCAATTTTCAAATGGCTGTCAGGATGTCTAAACCCACAAGGTCTGCTCCCTCTGTTATTCCAAGACAAATTTCAATCTAATTGGCAAAAGGCGACTCTGAAATCCCTGGGAAAATTGGGTCTTTCCCCTCAAAGTTTGCGAGTCATGGGGTTAGACCGAGCAAAATCACTCATTAAGCAGAGAGTAACAGACATTGAAAGACAAACAGATTTACTTAGAGCACCAGGTTTTATTTCTTCAGATACTACTAAATATATTGCCGCTCCTGCAGCCTATTTTTACTTTCTTGAATCCAGTAACTCCAGAAGGGCATTTGCTTTAGCTAGAAGTTCAACTCTACCCTCTGCCGTCCTGGAAGGAAAGTTTAAAGCTGTCCATTACTCTCTTAGGCTTTGTTCCTATCCCCTAAGAGAAATTGACTCAATGGAGCACATCTTCTTCAACTGCCCAAGTCATAGTAAAATTAGAGCGGAAACCATTAGTCCATTAGTAGAAAGATTCCTTGGAAGTTCGAATAAAATCAAACTTGATTATCTTTTGTCTGATCGGAATCGCCAGGCACCACATCAAGTAGCAAGATTCTGTGCCCAGGTCTACAAGCAACATAAATCGCACAAGGCAGCTTAAACTACTAATTTATGATGATCTTATTTTTTTACTCTTATATTTATTCATCGTTCTTCCCCAGTATCCAGTCTCGACTGTTTTTAAACTGATTTGCAAATGGTTTTATATGTACTGGTCGCAGACTGTAATAATAAACTTGACTTGACTACCTCTGCACTAAGAACAGCAGAAATACCTGAACCTACTTCATGGGGTGAATTATCCTAGCTACCACCAGAAGAAGCTGAGAAATGGAGAAAAGCGGAGGGTGTGGTGTCGGTGTTGAAGAGAATGATAGCACATTGAAAGAGCTCCGTCTCTCCCATGCCTGAAAATTAAAATTTATGTTGGAAGGGTAAAGTAAAAATATTTACCCTTCCAACGTAAAGATACACTAAGAGATCCGAAAGGCAGATTCATATTTATTAAAGGCACTATAGAAAACCAAACTTACACATTTGGCTCAATTTATGCCCCAAACCAAGACAGCCTAATGAAATTCTAAAACAAAGTTCATTAGAATACACATGTATCACTTAGTATAATGTGCTCTAAACCATATTTTCATGACAAACCCACAGAAACAGCAGCAAAACAATCTAAGAGTATAATGGAGATCAACAAATAGATTAAAAGTATCCTGCTCACTAGGTTGGAGGCAAGTTCTGACGACAACAGGGCCAACAACAAAGATTCTCAGGTCAAACTCCATGGTCAAGTAACAGATTCCCAAATCAAAGACTGTGACCCACCAAGGCTCAGGCAGCCAGAACCAAAGAGCTCACCAACAGCCAAGTTCAGAATACCACAATTGTGACTAGCTAATCCCGTGCTAGCTGCGGCCTTATAAAGGGAGTTTCTCCTACAGGTGAGGCTGGGTTCATTAAGCTTCTTGCTCCAAGCTGGCTCATCTCTGCTACTCAGGAGGAGTAGATCAGATCCTCTACTGGGTCTCCTGACATTTCCTCAGCAGGGGGAAGGCTGTGGGCTGCCAGGCATGCGCTCCTGTGCTTGGTCCATGCCTCTGCCCTTACCCTCAGCCTTCGCTGCTCCTGGGGTTCTTTAGGAGACAGTGGCAGTTCTGGCAGCAGGCAGGTCCATGCTAAGGCTGCCTGGCTTGATGACACTGTGGTTGCCAACCCTCCTGGAGATCCCCACAAATTACAACTGATCTCCAAATGACAGGTTTTAACATTCTCCGAGACATGGAGGCTTCTTAGGCTGGCCTATGTGGAATTATACCCCACATAGGTACTACCTGACAATTGATGCCAACCCACCTAGAGAACTCCGAGAGTTACAAATTATACCCCACTGAGGACCCTCCATATTATGATTACCGTACCTGGAGATCTCCTTCCATTTCAGCTGAACTCCATATGTCCTATTTTACCTAAATTGGAGACAATGGTGGTATTGGGTATTGGCAACTGAGTGTCTGAAGCACCTCCTTATAGTAGTTGCCAACTTGGTTCAAGGGTGTGTGATTTGGAGTGATCCAAAGATTATTTGGGGTTTCAGAGGGCTTATATTTTCACCATTTCCTTATTCAAAGCCGTGTCTAATACAGGGAGCTTGGAGGGAGGCCACATTCGAGGACTTAGGTCCAGAACCAGAGACTGGATCAGCACCAGCACATGTCCTCTTGTAGGGGACAGTCTCTGGAGTTCAGGGGTGTGTGATTTGGGGGGATCCAAAGATTGTTTGGGGTTTCAGGGGGCTTATATTTTCACCACTTCCTTATTCAAAGCCAAGTCTAATACAGGGTGCTTGGAGGGAGGCCACATTCAAGGCCTTAGGTCCAGAATGACAGACTGGATCAGCACCAGCACATGTCGTCTTGTAGGGGACAGTCTCTGGAGTTCAGAGGTGTGTGATTTGGGGTGATCCAAAGATTGTTTGGGGTTTCAGAGAGCTTATATTTTCACCACTTCCTTATTCAAAGCCATGTCTAATACAGGGTGCTTGGAGGGAGGCCACATTCGAGGTCTTACATCCAGAACCAGAGAATGGATCAGCACCAGCACATGTCCTCTTGTAGGGGACAGTCTCTGGAGTTCAGTTCTGTGTGATTTGGAGTGATCCAAAGATTGTTTTGTGTTTCAGAGGGCTTATATTTTCACCACTTCCGTATTTAAAGCCATGTCTAATACAGGGTGCTTGGAGGGAGGCCACATTCGAGGCCTTAGGTCCAGAACCAGAGACTGGATCAGCACCAGCACATGCCCTCTTGTTACGTGCAAAATTTTGCACCTTTGTGGTTCGTTCTCCCTTTTCTGACCAACCACAATAAAAATTAAAATAAAATAAAACCCAGGAGTCCTTCTTGTATTGAAGCAAAACAGATGGTTTTTATTTACCCAGTGGATGAGCCCTTTTTCTTACACAGAAGTAGACAGTCTCCTTGTGTGTAAAGGTTCAACCCCTTACAATAGAAGTGTAGAGCAATTAATACTTTCAGATAATCATAACAATATTACAATATTATAATATTTGTTATCTTATTGGCTCATAAAGTATCTAGAGTTAGTTCTGATTTGAAGATGCAATTCTGGGTTGGCTCTTCTACTTGGGGGAATTCCAAATCCTGCAACCCCTTATCTTGTCCTCAATTTAGAAGGCCACCCTCTAACCTCTTACCTACTTTCTTCTGGGCATAATACTTTCAATAGCGCCAATGCGTCTCAATCTAGCAACCTTGATACCCTCTGATAACTGAAGTCTGTTGGTAAGGGATTTTTTTTTCTCTGTGCCCTTTCCCCCAGTTCCTTCTCAGCCTTAAGGAAGATAGGCCACAGGTGGCCAAAACCAGCTTGCTGCATCAAATCAGTTTTCTACAAAAGGCTCTCTGGTACTGATTCCTATTGGAATCTTATAGAATAATATAACATATGCATAATATTTTATAAGTGCAGCTCTACAAGCAGTATATTATTAGTTCTCAGTTCTTGCAGAGTTTCAGCATACTTCTCTTGGTCTTCTTGTTTCAAGTGTCATATTCTTACAGGTTGCATTACAAGTACTACATTGGCTCCTGAGCGTAGGAAGAAAGTGCAAGGCATATAAGTGATATATAAAAGTAATATATAAAATCCTTTTTCTTCAAATCTATATCCATCACTCTTGTAGGGGACAGTCTCTGGAGTTCAGGGGTGTGTGATTTGGAGTGATCCAAAGATTGTTTTGGGTTTCAGAGAGCTTATATTTTCACCACTTCCTTATTCAAAGCCATGTCTAATACAGGGTGCTTGGAGGGAGGCCACATTCGAGGCCTTAGGGCCAGAACCAGAGACTGGATCAGCACCAGCACATGCCCTCTTGTAGAGGACAGTCTCTAGAGTTCAGGGGTGTGTGATTTGGGGTGATCCAAAGATTATTTGGGTTTCAGAAGGCTTATATTTTCACCACTTCCTTATTCAAAGCCATGTCTAATACAGGGTGCTTGGAGGGAGGCCACATTCGAGGCCTTAGGGCCAGAACCAGAGACTGGATCAGCACCAGCACATGTCTTCTTGTAGAGGACAGTCTCTAGAGTTCAGGGGTGTGTGATTTGGGGTGATCCAAAGATTATTTGGGTTTCAGAGGGCTTATATTTTCACCACTTCCTTATTCAAAGCCATGTCTAATACAGGGTGCTTGGAGACAGGCCACAAAATCGAGGCTTTAGGTCCAGAACCAGAGACTGGATCAGCACCAGCACATGTCCTCTTGTAGGGGACAGTCTCTGGAGTTCAGGGGTGTGTGATTTGGGGTGATCCAAAGATTATTTGGGTTTTCAGAGGGCTTATATTTTCACCACTTGCTTATTCAAAGCCATGTCTTATACAGGGTGCTTGGAGGGAGGCCACATTCGAGGCCTTAGGTGCAGAACCAGAGACTGGATCAGCACCAGCACATGCACTCTTGTAGGGGACAGTCTCTGGAGTTCAGGGGTGTGTGATTTGGGGTGATACAAAGATTGTTTTGTGTTTCAGAGGGCTTATATTTTCACCACTTCCTTATTCAAAGCCATGTCTAATACAGGGAGCTTGGAGGGAGGCCACATTCGAGGCCTTAGGTCCAGAACCTGAGACTGGATCAGCACCAGCACATGTCCTCTTGTAGGGGACAGTCTCTGGAGTTCAGGGGTGTGT
Source organism: Eublepharis macularius (assembly GCF_028583425.1). NCBI lineage: Eukaryota > Metazoa > Chordata > Lepidosauria > Squamata > Eublepharidae > Eublepharis > Eublepharis macularius. The sequence goes on along the minus strand of NC_072793.1, from coordinate 156,241,273 downwards.
GATTTGGGGTGATCCAAAGATGGTTTTGGGTTTCAGAGGGCTTATATTTTCACCACTTCCTTATTCAAAGCCATGTCTAATACTGGGTGCTTGGAGACAGGCCACATAGGAGGGCTTAGGTCCAGAACCAGAGACTGGATCAGCACCAGCACATGTCCTCTTGTAGGGGACAGTCTTTGGAGTTCAGATCTGTGTGATTTGGGGTGATCAAATTTTTTTTCTGCTGCAGCTGCCGCCCCTTTCTTCTTATTGAATTGTTCTGGGGGCATCCGATTTTGAAGCTGTTTACTTAAGATCTGGGTTTTGTAGGATGACCCAATATAGGTCCACTTAGAGTGCTGAGTCTTCTGAATCTGGAGGTATATAATATGTGCCCCTGCAAACTTCTTTTTGGAGTTTAGAGCTTTTCAGTTTTCCCACAATATTTTTCTTTGGCTTTGCCGCTTTGCGAATAATGAATAAGGAATAAGGAACTGCGAATAAGGAACTGGGAACCAACTTCAGCTTCATCAGAGTTTCTGGGTATGAAAAAGGAGGCTCTGATTCAGAAGTGCAAAGAGTTAAATTTACCTCATAAGGGGAATAGTGTCGAAGAACTGAGAGTTATACTGATACAAAGCAGTGTGGAGCCTAATAGAACGGCAGAGGAGAGAGACCCTGAGGGACTGCACAACCGTAGTCCAGAATATTTAGAGTTTCTGAGGGAATAGTTGAACGTTGAAACAGAACAAAAACAGTTTGAGAGGGAAAAGTGGAATGAACAAAAGCAGATTGAAAAGGAAAAGTTGAATGCTCAAGCAGAACTTAGAAATCGAGAAATAGAACAAAAACAGTTTGAGAGGGGAAAGTGGAAAGCTGAAATGGAACTTAGAGTTCAAGAGATGGAAAGACAAACTAGTTTGAAAGCAGAAAGATTACAATTAGAAAGGGAGAGACTTAAGAATGGGGACAAAAAGGAGGGAAACTCTGAACCCAGAGCTGATTTACCTCGAGTTACCCCAAAAGATTTTATGGTGTATGTGTCAGGAGAAGATCCACAAATTTTCCTATCCACTTTTGAAAGGTCTGCTCAGAACTGAGGAATACCAGAGACTCAATAGATGAAGTATTTAGCCAGTTTAATTAGAGGGGAATTGGCTGAGATCTACAACACATTTCCCTCAGATAAACCTGTTTTTTATGCTGAATACAAAGAGGCACTATATGACAAATTTAGGCTAGGTGCTGATTACTTCAGAAAGAAGTTTAGAAGTCTAGTGCCTCAGAAAGAGAAGTCATTTAAGTTTTTTAGTGCCAAACTGACAGACTATTTTGATAAGTGGATTTCATCTGCCAAAGCTAACTCTAAAGAGGGAATAAGGGATCTAATGATTTTGGATCAGTTTTTATTTCAACTTCCTTCAGAGACCAGACTTCTGGTTAAAGATAAACTTCTAGAGAATGTCAACCAAGCATCAGAATGAGCAGATAAATTAATAGAGGAGGTTGGGATCGCCATGAAAAGAAAGACTATTGTTATAAAGCAGAGTTTAAATCAAGTAAAGGACAAGAGGGAGAAAGGAAAGGAACACATGAGAGTTCTGAGATTATAAAAGTCAGGATAAAAATAAAGAAAGAAACCAAGATGGATACTGGAATTATAGAAGATGTTTTGTATGTGATCTGAAAGGGCATTTAGCTTACAAATGTCTAAAGAACCAATCCAGGCCAACAACACTTGAGCATGTATGGAGGGTCACTAGAACTGACTCAGATGATCAGAGTAAAGAACCTAGAGACTCCAAAAGCTCAACAAACACAAAACATCTAGTAAGAACACTGCCTTACCCATAAACACTGAAGAAACAGTTTATTTGTGTGGGGTAAAGATAGATAAGGTTGCACAGGATACTGAACTGAGAGAGGTGGTACAAATAAATGGGTGAGATGCTTTAGCCATTCTAGACACAGGAGCCTCAGTAACACTGGTCAGGGAGGATTTGGTTGATAAGAAAAACCTGATTCCAGATAAGCAAATATTCTTGCAAGGTGTGTGGGGAAATTCTAAAAGAGTGCCACTAGTCCAGCTAGAAATTAACTGGAAAGGAAAGGAAGGATATTTTCCTGTAGCAGTTATTAAAGAACAGAAAATACAAGTAATATTGGGAAGAGATGTAATGGGAGCAAAAGCAAGAATTCAAATATGCACTGACTCCGATGATTTTCTAAAAGTTGAAGCCAGGGGAGCAAAAGACAAGCCCCTAGGTATCTTAGCAACAGACACAATTGATACATTGCAGGAGGGAAAAAGAGAGAGACAAACTCTTGTCAGTAGTATTACTGCTGAAATGTCCCAAGAAACAAATATGAAACAAATATGAGTAGGGGGTTTCGCCATCAGAGTAATGGGAGATGTAAACTAAGGCGGAGTTTTAGGCGAAGACTGGAAAGGTGTAACTCCCAAGTACCTCAGCCAATGGGGAAAGGGAGAGGGAAATTGCGGACGAGGATAGGATGCTTGAAATCTGTCAATTATCAGTGATGATTTACAGTCTATAAAAATTCTTGTTCAGGAAGCCTCTGGGTTCCTCTTTGGCACCTACAGGCCTGTATTATTCTATTGCTTCAATAAAACGGCTTGTTCCTCTCAGAGCCTCGATCTCTCTCTTCTTGTGGTTTGAAGCGGGAAGGGTCTAGTCATCTGGCCCAGCTGCCTTCAGGCAACAGCTTTCTGGTGCCGATGCCCGGGAAACTCTTTTCCTGGGGACCTCACTGCTCTCCCACTCTGAGGCCATCAGCCACCATCCCGACTCTTGACCTACGGTGAGACCCACGGACGACTCGCCAGCCGGCACACGACCCCTTGCTTCATGGGCGCCTCGCCTGCTCGTCTGTTGAACTGGACCCTGAGGCGGAGAGACTGGCAGACTGAGAGGGACAACTCACTATCCTAGTGCCTGGGGAACTGCTACTCCCGAGGCCACTGCTGCATCTTTGGTAAATATCTTGTGTGACTGAGTTGTTGTGTGGCCGGTTGAAACTGACACGTGTGTTTCCCTCTAATTATCCCGGGGGTGCCCAGGGCCTCTGCTGTCAGTGCAAACGAAGGGGCAACACAACACCTATATGAGCCCTGCCGGGCGATGACTGTAGGGTCAGGCGAGCTTTGCTCCTGACACGTCGGATTCAGCAGCGTTTCACTGGCAAAACCCCCACCTCACAGCGAGAGTCTGTGTGTGTGTGTTGATGTGAAGCTGGCATTGAAAGAAAACAGGGGCCCCCGTTCCACAGCTAGATATCAGTAAGAAAAGCTCACTCCCATCTAAGTACTCGGTGACGACCGACAAAAACCTCTTGAGTGAGGGATGAGAAGCTCCAGTTCCAAGATCCCTGGTAGAGAAACCCCTTTAGAGTGTGTCCTTAAGTATTGGGATCTGGTAGCCGACAGGAACATGAGAAAGAAAAAGATGATCAGATACTGTACAGAAATCTGGCCACAATATAAGGTAGATGACTATGATCAGTGGGATGCCAATGGATCTTTCCGTCTTACCCTGATCAACCCATGGTTTGTCTGGATGCTTAATGTAGGGAAATTTGAAGGGGCTAGATATATGGAAATCTTTCCATCAGGTGGCGAGGGATGTCATGCTTTCCTGCCCTGCGCCCCCTCACCACAGACTCGAGGTCAGGCCCTGGCACTAGTCAAGTCCACTCCTCCGGGGCCACCCCCAGTATATCCTGGACTTTCACAGATAGATAGCTCTGGCCCAGATAAAGGGGGACCCCCACCTCCAAATTTGCAGACAGCAGCATCAAGTACACCTTCAGCTTCAATGTACCCACTACATATGAATCCGCAAGTTGTTGTTCCCCAGGGGGGCCAACCCACCAGTGTCTCTGTGAAACCACCATCCCTGGAGTCCAATGGACTTTGCCAAATTTAAGAAGATGTCTGGAGGATTCTCCAAGAAACCCCAAGAGGTTATAAACTTTCTCCAGTCACTGTTTCAGATGGCCACTAGACATGACTGCCAAAGGATGGCCCCCTTGTCTCAGGATAGTGGCAGCAGCAGCACTTCTGGTCCCAGAAGCTATCAAGCTCACCTTGGGGGGCACATTGGAAGTAGTGTCCCCACACACTATCCAGACCCTACTAGATGCCAGAGGATCCATCTAGATAACTGCTGGCTGGCTTCTCAAGATTCAAGCCCTTCTGTTTCAAAGCCCTTAGGTTTCTGTAGTTTGTTCAGAGCGATGGAACCCAGCCACTCTGTTGCCTCCAACTGAGGACCCACACGAGGTCTGGCTGTTACATGACTGTTTAGATGTAGTAGACACCCAGACCAAAGCCCGACCAAACCTCCAAGATGAGCCCTTGGTAGATCTGCAGAATGTCTGATTCTCTGATGGTTCTAGTTTTGTCTCTGAGGGAGTTCGTCACATGGGCTGGGCAGTGGTTACTTTAGCTGGGGAATCAATCAAGGCTGGGGCCCTGCCCCCAAGCTTCTCCGCCCAGTGGGCTGAACTCAGAGCAGGAATCCAAGCCCTTGAGCTCTCTTCAGGACAGTCACTCACTCTGTATAGAGACAGCAAATATTTCTGGGGTATTGCCCATGCCCATGGGAAGTTGTGGCAAGAAAGGGGCCTCCTCATGGCATCTGGGTCCCCAGTGAAGCATGGGCCTGATATCGGGTGTTTGTTGAGTGCCATCTATTTGCCCAGTGCCCTAGCTATTATACACTGTCGTGGACACCAGAGGGGAGGTTCAGAAGTTGCCACTGGAAACCGTGCGGCAGATGCCACCGCCCACCAGGTGGCTCTCTTACTCATTCCAGAAGCAGAGGTGTGCCTAGCTAGCATTGAACTTCCAAGCCATCCCAAATACTCCGCTACTGAGTCCCAGTATGCCATTGACTTAGCATGCACCTTTGATACTGAGGGATGGGCTATCCTACCGGACATGCAAAGCCAGATCCTGATCCCCAAAGCACTGGTCCACCCTCTGCTCCAGCGCATCCACTCGAAGAACCATTTAGGAGAGGAATCCCTCCTCACTCTGTGGAAGCAATACCTCCACACTGTAGAACCAGTGCATGCATTCTTTGCCTCAGAGGTCCGGTCCTGCACCATTTGCCAAGCCAACAACCCCTCAAACTGACCAGAAGGACCAGGACCCCCAAAGCATCTGCACAACCCTTCAGTGTACCCAGGACAATTTTGGCAAGTGGACTTTGCTGAGTTGCCAAAAACAAAAGGGTACCGATATCTTCTCGTGTTCATTTGTAAATTCTCTGGTTGGCCAGAAGCTTTTACAACCCGAACAGCCAAAACACGTGAAGTCACCAAATGGCTGCTCCAAAACCTTGAGCCAAAATGGGGGGTCCCCCAAGGGGATAGATAGTAATCAAGGAGCCCCATTTCACTTCTAAAGTCTTAGCTCAAGTTAGTCAGGCTCTGGGGATCCAGTGAAAATTTCATTCCCCATATCATCTGCAAGCCAATGGTCGAAAGGCTAAATGGCTGTCTGAAGAGACTGCTAGCCAAAATAGGACAGGAAACAGGTCTAAAATGGCCACATGCACTCCCACATGCACTTAGCGTCCTCTGTTCAGCCCCCAGGGGTAAACTCAAGCTGTCTCCTTTTGAAAGGGTTTTTGGGCACCCCTGGCCCCTTGTTATAGGCCAAAGGGGGGAAGTCCACATCGGGAATAGAGTTCTACTAGCGCATGTCCAGTCGTTGTCTCGCACCCTGTCTGTTCTTTGTTCTGCAGCACTGCTTAAGCACTCCTTCAGCCTTGATGGGCCCATACATGACCTTGCCGCTGATGACTGGGTCTCAGTCAAAATCTGGGACACCAAGCCCCTCCAGGCCTGGTAGACGGCACCCACCTGAGTCCTGCTAACCACTAACACAGCCGCCAAGGTCGAGGAATTCAAGTCCTGGATCCACCACTCGTGACTCAAAAAGGTCCCTGCACACGAAAAATGGACAGTGTGCCACGTTGATGGAGATCCTACTGATGGACTCAAACTGTTGTTCCAAAAGGATCCTGATCCCAGCGCCTAAGAACTGCATTTAATGCTGTTGTTTATCTTCTATCTCTGCGTAGAATTGTTCATTGAGATTATTTGTCTACTGTTTATTGCCTGGTTGTGCAACTATGGCCACACTTATGATAGTCCTTGCATGCCTCAGCATCCTCGTGCCTTCTTTTTTTTATTATGATTCCTGTTCCCACTGTTATGGCTTCCGTTGAAATCTCCGAGTATTCCAGACAGTTGCCTCTGTTAATGACCGGTGTTACCAAAAAAACCCAGCTCTTTGTCAGCACACCGGTAAGCAATACATCATAGTGTGACCACAACAGGTTCTAAGGCTGGAATAACCTGTCCCGGTCCCAGGAAGAAATCTCTTTCTAACGTTAGCAAAACAGATTGCTGCCTCCCTAAATGTTTCCAATTGCTGGGTGTGTGAGAAACCCCTTATGAGTGAACAATGGCCATAGGTAGCATCAGAAGTAACCCCTAAATCATTAGCCCTAGCTGGAATCATTCTGCTCCCATGCTGTATCCCTTGCATAACTCGATTGATACAAAGTACTGTCTCAAACATGACTATGGTTGCAACTCCGGCACAACCACTTCAAAAAGGGAGCTCCATTCCCCTTGCAGCTCTTAATGACTATAAATGCATTTCTGCCCAAACAAGTTCAGCTGCTGAACCTCTTAAATGAGGCAGGAAGGTACACAGAGAGGCCTGATCCAGAAGGAGAGCAAAGGGGGGAAAACCTGTAAGCCAGCACCAAAAAGAGAAAATCCATAATTGCCACCCTCCTGTCTCAGGCCCTCACCCTGCCTGCAAACCCTAGATATATCTCAGACCCCTGCCCTGCTCACAGGTTCAGCTACAACTCAGGCTATATTATATATATGCAAGGGGTTAGATAAAGTAACCATTTGCTTGCTCGCTATGACCTTTTTCTTACCTATAGATTATAAAGAAGTTTATACATAGCTGTTTTCTGTCTCATTGAAACAGGAAAGGTGTGTGGGTTTTTGCAAGATAAATATAGCTGTGTTCAGCCATGGAAAATAGGAAGTAAGTAGCAGATACTTGCGCTCAGCTATATAAAATAGGAAGTAAGGTAGCAGACGCACCAAGGGCTATGACCTTTGTGGTTAGACTTGCAGACGTGTGTGTGCGCTAATGTGTGACAAACTATGTATGGTATAAAACAAATATGAGTAGGGGGTTTTGCCATCAGAGTAATGGGAGGTGTAAACTAAGGCCGATTCCACATTACCTTAGCTCCCACTTTCCTTGTGCAATGATTGCTCCATCTGTTATTGCGCGTTCTTCGCTCGTTTGTCCACATCACCCTTTGAATAGCGCTTCTCCTGCGCAATCCGTTGATCACATCCCCTTTCAAAATGACGGGTAAAGGGGCGGGAAAAACCCGAACGGCCCCACGTTTTTTTGTTTTTTTTTAAAAAAGGACAAATTGACGCTATATCGACGTGTAATCATCTTGAATCAACGAAGCCGCGTTCCCTCCCTTGCCTGTCATTGGTTAATTTTCGGACCAGCCTCTGAAATGGTCAGTTATTGGATCCCCGTGGAGGCAGCAAAATTTGAACAGCTTTAAAATTGTACTGATGGTACTGATGAACGCGAGGAACTTCACAGCCTGCTTGCCAGGTGAAATCAGCATGGGATGGGTGATCGGTCACGATGACCTGCAGCAGCATCCCAGGGCAGAGCTTCATTTTGTCTTTGGAAACTTGACAGCTATGCCTAGCTCGGCGGCACAGTCCATGTCGTCCGTCTCAAGAGCCATGATTGCAGTGTCACAAGGATTACTAAACATTACTGAATTTAATAAACATATTAAACTGTTCCTCTGATATTTGAGGTCTGTCCGCTAGATTGAAATGAAAGTAATATGATGAGATGTCGACATTTCGACATGGTACTTTTTTATTTTTTAAAAAAGGGGTGGGAACAAAGGCAGGGCAGGGAATTGCTCCTTAATTTGGAGGTGGGTCAAGAGAGGCTAGGAAATTAACAGGGCGGTTATTCGTCACAAGATAACCTGCAACAAAAGTGCAATGGGCTGTGGCGACACCGTGCCGATTTAATGACGGCTTCGGAGACAATGCATGTGAATAGATTAAGGAATGGTGCTGCGGAAGCGAAAAACTGCCATGAGAATGAAGGTAGTGTGAATTTGGCCTATGGCGGAGTTTTAGGCGAAGACCGGAAAGGTGTAACTCCCAAGTACCTCAGCCAATGGGGAAAGGGAGAGGGAAATTGGGTTCCTCTTTGGCACCCACAGGCCTGTGTAATTCTATTGCTTCAATAAAACGGCTTGTTCCTCTCAGAGCCTCGATCTCTCTCTTCTTGTGGTTTGAAGCGGGAAGGGTCTAGTAGTCTGGCCCAGCTGCCTTCGGGTGACAGTCCAAGAACCTTGTATTAGACATTGCTTTGAATAAGGAAGTCGAGAAAATATAAGCCCCCTGCACCCCAAAATAATCTTTGGATCACCCCAAATCACATACCCCTGAACTCCAGAGACTGTCCCCTACAAAAGGACATGTGCTGGTTCTGATCCAGTCTCTGGTTCCAGAGTTGAGGCCTACTATTTCACCTTTCTATCAGAACCTTGTACTTTACATTGCTGTGAATAAGGATCTCAGAAATATAAGAGCCCTCTGCACCCCCAAATAATCTTTGGATCACCATAAATCAAACAGACCTGAGTTCCAGAGACTGTCCCTCACAACAGGACATGTGCTGGTGCTGATCCAATCTCTGTTTCCGGAGCTGAGGCCTCCTATTTGGCCTGCCTCCCAGAACCTTCTATCAGACATTGCTGTGAATAAGGAACTGGGGAAAATAAAAGCCCTCTATGCATCAATACAATCTTTGGATCACCTCAACTCACACAGACCTGAACTTCAGAGACTGCCCTCTGCAAGAGGACATGTGCTGTTTCTGATCCAGTCTCTACTTCTGGAGCTGAGGCCTACTATTTCACCTATCTCCGAGAACCTTGTATAAGACATTGCTGTGAATAAGGAACTGGGAAACATAAGAGCCCTCTGCACCCCCAAATAATCTTTGGATCACCCCAAATCTCACAGCTCTGAACTCCAGAGACTGTCCCCTACAAGAGGACATGTGCTGGTTCTGATCCAGTCTCTGGTTCTGGAGTAAGGCCTCCTATGTGGCCTGCCTGCAAGAACCTTGTATTAGACATTGCTGTTCATAAGGAAGTGGGGAAAATATAAATCCTCTGAACCCCGAAACAATCGCTGTGAATAAGGAAGTGGGGAAGTATAAGCCCTCTGAAACCCAAAACAGCACTGAACTCCAGAGACTGTCCCCTACAAGAGGACATGTGCTGGTTCTGATCCAGTCTCTAGTTCTGGACTTAAGACCTTGTATTAGACATTGCTGTGAATACGGAACTGGGGAAAATATGAGCTCTCTGCACTACAGAACAATCTTTGGATCACTCCAAATTACACATGTGCTCCAGAGACTGTCCCCTACAAGAGGACATCTGCTGGTTCTGATCCAGTTTTTGGTACTGGAGCTAAGGCATCCTATTTGGCTTGCATCCAAGAACCTTGTATTAGACATTGCTTTGAATAAGGAAGTGGGGAAAATATAAGCCCTCTGCACCCCAAAATAATCTTTGGATCACCCTCACGCACCCCTGAACTCCAGAGACTGTCCCCTACAAAAGGACATGTGCTGGTTTTACAGTATATCTGACTGAGAATAATAGGAAAGGGGATAAAAATTAACATTCTAGTCCTGGCTCCAAATCTGAGCAGACCCGAGACCAGGGCTGCTTTGAGAGAGAAACTGTTCCCAATACAAGCTTCTTGGAGGCAGCCAAAAAAGGAGGTCACAGCTCCAGAACCACTTTGTGGGGCACAGGGCTTATATTTCCCCCACTTTCTTATTCAAAGCAGTGTCTAATACAAGGTTCTTGCAGGCAGGCCACATTTGAGGACTTAGGTCCAGAACCAGAGACTGGATCAAAACCAGCACATGTCCTTTTGTAGGGGACAGTCTCTGGAGTTCAGGGGTGTACTCTGGAGTACAGGATTGTGTGATTTGGGGTGATCCAAAGATTATTTTGGATTTCAGAGGGCTCCTACTTCCCCACTTCCTTATTCACAGCAATGTAAAGTACAAGGTTCTGAGAGAAAGGTGAAATAGTAGGCCTCAACTCTGGAACCAGAGACTGGATCAGAACCAGTACATGTTCTTTTGTAGGGGACAGTCTCTGGAGTTCAGGGGTATGTGATTTGGGGTGATCCAAAGATTGTTTGGGGTTTCAGAGGGCTTATATTTTCACCACTTCCTTATTCAAAGCCATGTCTAATACAAGGTTCTTGGACGCAGGCCAAATTCGAGGCCTTAGGTCCAGAACCAGAGACTGGATCAGAACCAGCACATGTCCTCTTGTAGGGGACAGTCTCTGGAGTTCAGGGGTGTGTGATTTGGGGTGATCCAAAGATTGTTTTGGGTTTCAGAGGGCTCATACTTCCCCACTTCCTTATTCACAGCAATGTCTAATACAAGGTTTTTCTAGCTGGGCCACATAGGAGGGCTTAGGTCCAGAACCAGAGACTGGATCAGCACTAGCACATGTCCTCTTGTAGGGGACAGTCTCTGGAGTTCAGGGGTGTGTGATTTGGGGTGATCCAAAGTTTTTTTTCTGCTGCAGATGCCGCCCCTTTCTTCTTATTGAATTGTTCTGGGGGCATTCTATTTTGAAACTGTTTACTCAAGATCTGGGTTTTGTAGGATGACCCAGTATAGGTCCACTTAGAGTGCTGAGTCTTCTGAATCTGGAGGTGTATAATATGTGCCCCTGCAAACTTCATTTTGGGGTTCAGAGCTTTTCAATTTCCCCCCAAGATTTTTCTTTGGCTTTGCGAATAAGGAACTAGGAACTGCGAATAAGGAACTGGGAACTGGGAACCAACTTCAGCTTCGTTGTTGCTTCCTTTATTGAGTCAAGCCATCTCATGTCAGGTCTTCCTCTTCTACCACCTTTTCCTAGCATTATTGACTTTTCCAGTGAATCTTGTCTTTTCATGATGTGACCACAGTATGATAGCCTCAGTCTTGTCATTTTAGTTTCTAGGGAGAATTCAGACTTGATTTGATCTTGAATCCAATTATTTTTCTTTTTGGTTGCCCACGGAATCTGCAAAACTCTCCTTCAGCACTTAAAGCATATGGTAGAATAAATATTGTAACAAGATTTATTCCAGTTTAAGCTTTAAAGTGCCACTGGGCTCTTACAGACTGCTACCCATCTGGTATTATTCATTTACTATGTTTTTATCTTGGCTGTCCTTCAAAAAGCTCAGGATGGTCTTTTCTCCTCCATTTTTACCCTCATAAAACATGAGATAATTTAGGCTGAGAGAGAGTGACTAGCCCAAGGCAGAATGGGGATCTGAATCTGAATAACTTCACTTCCTGAATGCCCAGCACAAAGGAAGCCAAATGAACCAGTTTGGCAGAGAGATAGTTGTGTGTCATGCCTCTCACGTTTGTCAAAAGTAACAGCTTTCTTTGAAACGAGGTTACAGTTTCTTGACAATTCCTGCATAAAGCATTAGCAAGAACCATCCCTGTAAGAATGCAAGACAGACATGTTTGTAATATTTATTTACAGAAACACGAGTCTATATGCAAAGAAAAAAGTGTAGCAGCCAAAGACCTCCTCTCCCTTATCTGTTTTCCCTCCAACAGTGCTTGCTTCTCTCATGGGCCGTCGTCACACGGGCTTTTATTTAGCACGAAAATGGCGCAATTTCCCAGCAAACACCCACCTTATTCCAACACTGATGCGATTTTCTCTCTTCTGCTTTGTGCTTGATAGTCGCGATATTTTGTGCCTCAGTGTGAATGCCTCACATCGATGTATTTCGCCTTGCAACGCCCTATGCCCTCCCTTCAATCCCAGAATCCATTTCTCCCCGCAACTCCCTTTTTAAAAAAAATTATGTCCTTATAACGCCATAACGACATAACACAATGCAAATTTTCTGCTGAAGTAAAAATTACTCAATCACCATTGGAGAAATATTTTAACCCAAAATCACACCTCGCTAAAGTTGGAAAAACAAAAGGGTCAACCAATGACCACTCCATGGGCGGGAAAAAAGGGCAACGTATCAGCGTCGTTCTGGGTTGGTCTACAGGAATGTTTATATAATGTTATTCCGTTATAGCGGAATTAAATGGCAAAAAAATAAAAAAGCTGCTTCTGCACCATTAGAGAAAATGGAACAGAGTGCTTCGGTGTGGACAGCTCGGAGCGCGAAGAGCCATGAGGTGACCCAAAGAAACGTTACTGTGCCAATATCAGGTATGATGCTATATGCTGTAAATTTAACAGAACAGATGCCCGTGTGACGACGGCCATGGTCAGATCCCACTTCCTATAGAATCTTCACTTAAGAATTCTGTTTTTTCAAAGGCATTCCATAACAAGCAGACATGTCCAGACTGAGAGCGGAACTACAAGTGACAAAAGGCACAGATTGGACACTTGTCAGCTTCCCTCAAGTTTTGATGGGAAATGTAGGCATCCTAGTCTTGCAGCTTGGCTCTCTGACTGCTGTCCAATGGACTTTTCAACTGTCACTTGTCCAACATTCCGCCAAGCTGCCTACATTTCCCATCAAAACTTGAGGGAAGCTGACAAGTGTCCAACCTGTGCTTTTTGTCACTTGTGGTTCCGCTCTTAGTTCTCAACAGTTCACAGTCAACACAAAAAGGGCTTGTTGGTGTCCTCTTCACAAGGAGAGGACTCAAAGCCAACAGTCACAATCAAAGGTCACCGGATTAGCATGGCTCTGTCACATAACTGAGTGCCACATCCCTGCAAAGCCTGACTCTAGCTCTTAATAGCCACTGACCATGCTTCTAACACCAGGGACAGCTGTAGGACATCAGCCTGAGGGTAACTCTAGAGCTTGTTCATAGATCCAGAGGAGTTAGCCGTGTTAGTCTGTAGTAGCAAAACCAAAAAGAGTCCAGTAGCACCTTTAAGACTAACCAATTTTATTGTAGCATAAGCTTTCGAGAATCAAGTTCTCTTCGTCAGATGCATGATATGATCTGCATATTGATGGCATCCAATTCCATAGCTAGTATGAGTTCTCCTAAAGGCTTTATGTAGAGGTTGAATAACATGGGGGATAAGCTTGAGCCCTGCAGAACCCTGCAAGATAATTCCCACTCTGGAGACAGCCTAACTTCGACAACAACCCTTTGAGTCTGTTCCATAAGAAACAATTTAAACCAGTGCAATTTAAACCAGTCCCTTCATACCCATTTCTGCCTCCAAGCACCTCAAAATGCATGATGGCATAGTCTACTTTATCAAAGGCTGCAGATAGATGCAGGAGGAGCAGCAGCAGACAAGCATGGCCTTTGTCTACATTCAGGTGGAGATCATCAACTAAAGCCACCAGAGCTGTCTCTGGCATGAATCCACTCTGAAAAAGTTCCAAAGCACCAGAGGTATCCAAGATGTTCTGGCATTGGTTAGCTACTGCTCTCTCAATCACTTTGCCCAGAAAGGGCATATTGGAGTCTGGAATCTGGGCAATAACTGGCTACATCATTTTTGTCTAGGGATGTTTTTTTAATTAGCAGCTGGATTACTACCTGTTTGAATGGCCGAAGAAAGGTGCCCTAAGTTAGTGACTGATTCATGATAGACCTCAAAGGTTTGTTTATGTGGTCCTTTCATGAATTTAACAGCCAAGATAGGCAAGGATCCAGTGCACAAGTAGTAGTTTTCACAGATGCCAAGATCTTGTCAATATCCGTCACTGGAACTGGGTCAAAGTGGTCCGTACGTGAACCAGACTGTATATGAAACATTTCTTCCACATTGCCCATATTACAACTGCCATCTATATCAGAGTGTATTTGTGCTATTTTACTGGCAAAAAACCCTTTACAAAAACATTATAGCTAATTGTCTGTTTTTGAAACTGTAAAAATTCAGATTTAGAGTTAGGTGATACCTTGAACAACTGGGATGGTTGTGAACTACCTGATGCAACGGTTGCAGAGAAATAATGTCTCTTTGCTGCTCTCATCACTGCTTTATACATCTTCCAATGGACTGTGCAGCATGCTCTATGGAAATGCAACGATGGCTGGTGGGGGTGGGGGTGGTCTGCAACGGAAGACATCCTCACTTCTTGAAAAGAAACAACAAACCACAATAAGGAAAATGTAGAGTTTTCAGTGGAAAGGTATTTTTTTTAATTGTTAGTCATCCTTGAAATGCCAATGAAATGAATGCAGACAGGGCTTTGCTTTTTTAGATGCTGTTGGCTGGCTGAAGCTCTCCTGCTGGTTGCTGTTTGATAGCCATTTTAGGAATTACTAGAGAGAACGCTGAGCAAAGAGGGATTCACTTTGGGGGTCTGTAAAATCACCCCCTTTGTTCAATCTGCTTGAAATGTAAAAGTTCTTTGGAATAGAGGAAGGACTGTGTTCTGTGCAATTTTGGTGCTGTTAAGTGCAAAAACAGCTGCCCCAGAGACTCCAATTGCCCCCCTTCCCCTTTGAAAATGCCACAAAAATCATGAGAATGATTTTTAGATGGTATTTTACTCACAAGGAAACTGCAAAAGATAACAGGTATTACAATGGAAAGTGTTGGAAATGCCAAAACACAGAGGCAACATTTTATCATATGTGGTAGATATGTAAGAAAGCAAGGAACTATTGGATAGAAATACATGAAGAAATGCAAAAGATATTAGTTAGCTGAACCTATTCATAGGTATGTTGTGAGCATAAAATGGAGGAGAGGAGAATGATAAAAGCTGTTCTGGGTCCCTCCTGGCTGGCTCAATGTTACCATGACAAGAGTACAAATTAGCTTGGAACTAGGATTGCCAACTCCAGGTTGGAAAATTCTTGGAGATTTGGGGATGGAGCTGGAGAGGGCATGGTTTGGGGAGGGAAGGGACCTCAACAGGGTACAATGCCATAGAGTCCACCCTAACAACTCTTCCTCCAATGGAAAAAGCCATTTAAGTTGGAAGTAGGGTGGAGGAACTTTTCACAGCATAAGAAGCTCTAATACATGAGGAACTTCTTTTCCTTTAGAAAGAGCACTTTCCTAACAAAGTGTGTGCTGTACTGAAAACCTGTTAGATGTAATAATAATTTGGAGTGCTGCCACTTGTCAGCAAAAACTTAGCACTTTTTGCAATTGACGTGTTTCTGCATTTGAAAACTGTTGCAATCCTCCTTTTTTCCTTTAAAGGGTTAAGTGCACCCCCGCCACTGCCGATGTTCCATCACTGATGAAAATCATTCCTGCTCATTAGTGAATTGGTAAGGAAGAAAGGGCCTCTGGGACTTACAGGACCTGCAGTGTAATGTGTAGTTGGCCCCTGATGACACCGTCTCAGTTCTGGTTCCTTAGAGTTCCCCAGAAGTTCTCCAGACAATTTCCTTGCAACATTCAGAAGCTGCTGGACAGCAACAGCCCCTCTTCATCCAAGATATTTCTCAGGGAAACTGCTTTTCAGGTTCTCCACCCTCCACAAAGACATCTGGAGTTAAGGGATGAGGCTAAACTGTCTAGCAATCTCTGCAGAATCACTTGCAGGAGACAGTCTGCGAAGCAAGTCCGAGACGCTGGGCTGAAGCAGACAGCACCACCAAAAGAGGAATTGCAAAGAGAACAGGCTGACATCTGCTCTCATTCCTTTCTTCTTCAATATATCAGTCTCCCAAATTCTGCCTCTTTATATCCTCCCTGTTCTCCCTTATCCATTCCCACTTCTCTCCTTTTCAATGTTTCTCTAACCATTCAGGTGCATTAGGTCTCTCTGCATGATCTTCCTTGTAGAATATCAACATGTAAAGCCTAGAGTATTATTTCACATTTTTTTGTGAATCTGAGACTTCTATCCAGTGCATCCTCTTGCTCAGTGAGTCCTCTGAGTAAACATGCCTATGTCTGTGCTACACACCAGACTTCTGTTTCTCTCTAGTACAAGCCTTTTCTTTCTTATTGTGTTTTCCACTCAGCCTTCCCTTTCTCCATATTCTCTTCACTCTCAGTCTCTCTCCTTCTCTCCTAGTCTGTCTCCCCATCTGCAGCACATCTACGGACGTCTCTCTGTCTCTCCCTGGCATAGATGCATCAGAGATGCCCTTCACCAGTGCGTAAGAAAAGACCTGACAGAAGAAAAACTGCCTGCTTCTAAGCTAACCAGAGGTAAAGTTGGGTAGAAAAGAAAGGGACTCTAAACTCTAGAACAGACATATGGTAATACTGAAGACAGCAGAGATCTAGAATTTAACAGGCTTTTTGCAGACTAAGTGGTGCTTGACTTGCTTCAGAAGTGCTTTTTTCTTTTTCAAATTTCCAGATTAAAAAGAATTCCATTATCACTTTATATATTAACAACAGTTATTCTAACGTAAGTTTTAGTAAGTCAGAACTCACTTCTCCAGCTTTTACAATTTTGGAATATGTGTTTGGAATCCTGGAACTGAGGCAGCGTGTTGGGAAAGGGTTAACCATCCTTCTTCCACAGCTTCCCCTCTCCCCCAGAAGCTGTTTTCCCCTTAAAAACCAAACAGATAAAACCTCTCGTCCTAAAACCTCTAACCTTTGGAGTGTTTTATCCGTATTTGAGAACAACTCGTAGTTATGTACTCAATCATTTTTTTTTCTAAATTAAAAACAGCCCAGCCTCTTTAGACTTCCTTTGAAGGAAAGGTGCTCCAACCTTAGAACATTTTAGTTCCAGGTGTTTTCTTCTATTCTTTCTCACATTTACCTCCTTCAGATCTGGCAACCAGACTGTGACACAATATTCAAAATATGAACGACTATAGATATATCCAATGGATACTTACCTCGTTATTTTCAGTTCCCACCTGCTAATTCCTAATATTAAATCTGCCTTTTTCTAATACGTCCGTCCCCTCTCCCCCAATGTCTTTCACTGATAGTCATTGCCAGTTGTATTTGGACCCTATTTTCTCCCCATTAGGAACCCCCAAAGCAGCTTGCCACATCATTCTCCTGTCCCCCATTTTATCTACCCAGCAACAACTCTATAATGCAGGTTTCCCATATCCGTCAACCTGACTGCACCACGCAGGCTGTCCTCAGCATACATTCAGATTTTTTCAGATTTTTTCACTTTGCCTCTACGTAGTTTCTTACCTGCCATTGTTGTCTTGTTAAACAGCTTAAAGCAATCCTTTTACAAACTTTGTCATCCTTTTACAAAGTTTGTCACTTTTACAAACTTTACAAGCATTGTCACCATCAGCCAAGTTGCTTATTTCATTGATAGCCCCTTGGTTTGAGGCGTGAATAGCTTAGCTTAGCCTGAGCTTGTTGGAACTTGGAAGCTGAGCAGGGCTAGCCATGGTTAGCACTTGGGTGGGAGACCACCCAAAGACAACCAGAGTTGCTATCTGCTCATCTCTTGCCTGGAAATGGGGTCACCATGGATCAGTTGTGAGTGTGACTTGACACTGTGTTCCTCCTTCTTTCCCCTTCTTATGGAGTGAGCAGGACCAGTCCCACTGCTGGACCCACTGCTTTCCCCTCCATTGTGAAAATGGTCTGTTTACTCCTATCCTCTGTTAGGGATGTGTAAACACATATGAACTAATCAAAAAGTAACCAAATACAACCTGTCCATTAATATATTTATTGTCAGACCTCCTATCCATTCCTTAGCTGAAGGAACTGTTCTTTATTTAATGCAGTCCTGGAAAACATAAAATTGCTTCTTTCAATGGTAAGAAGCAATTTTAATATATTATGAGGATGAAGCCTTCTGAGAAAGTACAGGCAATGTCCTGATGAACATAGGGTTGCCAACTCTGGGCTGGGAAATTCCTGGAGATTTGTGTTGGAGCCTGGGGAGGGACCTCAGCAAGGTATAATGCCATAGAGTCCACCCTCTGAAGCTGCCATTTCCTCCAGAAGAACTGATATTTGTCATCTGGAGATCAGTTGTAATTCTGGGAGAACTCCAGGACCCACCTGGAGGTTGGCAACCCTCAAACATGATACATAATTCTCTTCTGCTTTCACACTATGTTTCTCATTTTGGAGTACACAGATAATAGAACTGATAGGGATGTTTACCAGCCAGCATAGTTACGGGTCATGCCACCTAGGAGAATTAGTATTACTAACTGCCTTAGTATGGGAGATGTGTTGGCCTGGAATCATGACTAGATGTTTTGCTTGGTGCTAACTATTGATAAGTATATGGAATAGCCGAGCACTTTAGACGAGCAGAACGTTTCCCCCCTTTACTTCTTCCCACCTCCCACTTGCTTTGACCTGCTTCCAAGTTCATGTGCTCAGTATTTTACAAGTGGACTTCAGCGCTTCGTGCTGAGTTCTGTCTTGGAATGTACAGACTCTGGTCCATGACCTCTACCACATTCTAGAGTAGAGTGCGGATCTGAATTTTGGAGGTAGACTCAAATCACAATTCACAATTGAGAGTTACGGGGTGATTTTGGACAATTGACAGTCTCTCATCCCCAAAAATATTCTTTTAGAGTCAGTTACTCACTCCACCTTCCCTTTCCTATTCATTGCCTGCTATTTTTCCTGACTTTTATAGATGATGAAGAGTGATGCATCATGGGAACACTTTAACCAAAGCTACCCAGGAGAATTCATCTTGTTGGGAGTGGCTGACCGCCCTCGCTTGGAGATGTTGCTCTCTGCAGTCGTCCTAGTCTGCTATCTAATGACCCTGCTGGGAAACACAACCATCATTGTGGTGTCCCGGCTGGATCCCCATCTCCACACCCCCATGTATTTCTTCCTCAGCAACCTCTCCTTTCTTGACCTTTGTTACACAACCAGCCTTGGCCCCCACATGCTGGTGAATTTCTGGAGAAGAAGAAAGACCATCACGTACGTTGCCTGTGCAGTCCAGCTGTATGTCTCCCTTGGTCTGGGCTCCACAGAGTGTCTTCTATTGGCAGTCATGGCTTATGACCGCTATGCAGCAGTCTGCCAACCTCTGCGCTACAGTAGCATTATGAGCCATTCCGTATGTTTCAAATTGGCTGCTGTCTCCTGGGTGAGCGCCTTCAGCCACTCACTAGTACAGACTGTAATGACTCTGAAGCTGCCGGTATGTGGACAGAACAAGGTGGACCATTTTTTCTGTGAAGTGCCAGCTCTGCTCAGACTTGCCTGTGTTGACATCTCATTCAATGAGGCTGTTCTCTCAGCTTCCTGTGTGCTCATCCTTCTGCTTCCTGTGGGGCTCATCATAGTATCTTATTGTTATATCACAACAGCCGTGCTGAGGATCCGCTCAGCTGAAAGCAGACACAAGGCTTTCAACACCTGTGCCTCCCATTTCACTGTGGTCTCGCTGTTCTTTGGTTCAGCAATTTTTAGTTACCTCCAGCCTCCTTCTAACTACTCCCGTGACCAAGGCAAGATGATGTCCCTGTTCTATACTGTGGTTGCACCTATGTTTAACCCATTAATCTATACACTGAGGAATAAAGAGTTCCACAGAGCTCTAAGAAGAGTAATGGGCAGGGAACCAAAAGCATAGCCCGGTGGCTGCCAAATTCATTTGGAGGGTCAACAGCATCTTTTAATAAATAAATGACAACTGCAATTGTTTAGACCTTTCTTTTCCAAATTAATTCCTCAAAGTAGGTTAATTACTTCCTCAAAGGAGGTTACCTATTCAGCCATTGTTTCCTATGGGAAACTCAATCTGGGATTATCCCGTGGCCTGGGGGTGGTGATGGTCATCTTTTAAACTTCATCAGTTTTCAGGGACTCTACTCCTAACTATCCTCTAAAGACTCCCCAATATTCATAAAAGTTTGACTCCAGGGCCCAAATGTATGAACGCCAAAGAAGGTGCCCCCAGCCACTCTTCATTATTCCCTATGGGGAAAGCTATCTGGGGGCTATCCAGGGAGCAAGCTCATCCCTGGGAAAGCCCGACAGAATTAAAATTACACCCCCCCCAAACCCCAACACCCCCTGAGCAAGCTGCCCAGCCACTGTCCCTTGTTCCCTATGAGGACCTATATCACACTAGAGAATCACATCTATTCCACCCAAACCAAATAGAAGCAAGGGACAGTCTCGCAACTAGTACTAAAATGAAGCAAGGAGATGAAATCAACCCATAACCAAAGTGAAGCAAGGGGACCAACTTCACATCCATTCCACCCAAATCAAACTGAACAAAGGGACACTCTTGCAACTTAGCCCAACAGAACCAGTGTCATTCACAGCAGCCAGGCACTGGGTTCAGCCAGTGGGGGAACACCATAGAGCAGAACCAAGAAGTACCCAGCCACAAGCACAAGGCAATGGCAAACAAGCACAGTTGCATAAGATGGATCCCACTTGGCCTCAGGCTGAATGAGAGTCAGGTGACACTTACTCTCTCTGCAGCTACCCTCACTGGCTCATGGCCTCAAGGAGCAGGCTGTGGCAGCATTTCATCACTGGCCAACCCTCCCACCCCTGCAATGAGGAAAGTTAACATTAGAACAACACATTGCTCACAGTATATTACGCAACAGCATTATATAGCTTCATTCGGGTGTTTTTGTGGGTTTTCCTTTGTGATACATGAAGTATTGTTCTCTATCAACAGAAAATCATATCATCCACTATAACTACATTGATCACTAAAGGAGAGCACTTACACGAGTCCAAAAAAGTATCTTACCCAAAGATACGAAGGTCGCAGGCAAGAAGCCCCTTCTACAAGGAAACTCTTGATCAACTTACTCATCACTTTTACAGGGTTTTAGAATCTTCTCCTAACAATACCTGTCTGTCCTGCTTCAAAGGGGCCCACATTTTTGGCTAACTTACTCTTACAACTTCAAACACGAGTCAAGGTTATCCATCTTCCTAAAATATATATAAAAATAGCTCATTCTTGCTACCTCTTTTCAAAGCTTATGTAAAATTAGTGATTACAAGTTTCTCATACGGATGAATATCTTTTGGCCTTCCATCAATACATCTATATTTGAGTAATATCTCCAGCTTCTGTGAAGTTAGACATTCCTGCCATTCTCAGATGCTCTCTGCACCTGGGCCTTAATACATTATATATAACTAGCAACAAAGCCCATTGTGACAAAAAAAAAACAGGCTCTAGAAAGAGCAGGGGGCCTGGGCTGGCCATTGCCACCTCCCCAGTACCCCGATATGGGGCAGGGGGGAGGAGATCAGGGCTGTCTGGCTGGGCACTGCCCTCTTCACAATGTCCCAATCCAGGTTGGGGGGAGGAGGGCAGGGCGTGGGAAGGAGGGCAGGCTGGCAGGGCTGGGCATTGCCCCCTCCCCAACACCCCGATATGGGGCAGAGGGAGGAGGGCAGGGTGGCCCGGCCGGGCATTGCTTCCTTCCAAGCGCCCCAATCTGGGTTGGGAGGAGGGCAGGGTGGGGAGAGGAGGGCATGATCAGGGGCTGGAGGCTTGGCAGGCAGGTGGGCACGCCTCCCAGCCCTTCGCAGCCACGATCACAGCCATGAAGGGTTGCAGGCGTGCCCGCCCATCTCCAGGCTCCAAGGCTGGAGGCTTTGCAGGCAGGCGGGTGCACCTCCTAGCCCTTTGCAGCTACGATCGCAGCCACAAAGGGCTGCAGGTGTGCCCACCCATCTCCAGACTCTGTGGTTGGAGGCTTGGCAGGTGGGCGGGCGCACCTCCCAGCCCTTCACAGCCACAATCATGCCTGCCCATCTCCAGGCTCCGGGGCTGGAGGCTTGGGGGGAGGAACGCACCAGGTGCCCGGCTCCTGCACCCAGCAGCAGCCCGTTCGGGCCCCATTAGGGTCGGAGTGGGCTGCTGCCCAGGCCACTGCAGGTGGTGAGGGCTGTGGGAGGTGGAGCCAAGTGCCCTGAGGGCTTCTGCACCCAGCAGCAGCCTGTTCTGCCCCGTTGGCAGCCCATTCCAACCCATTGGCGCAGGAGAGGAACAACTCTCCTCTTATCCCCGCTAGGGGTGCAGTACCACGCCTGCGCTGGGGAATCGAGGTGAGTCATTGGAAACCTGCTTACTGAATTATGTTATAGGATGATATGAGTTAGATGGCTCTTCTAATCTACACAAGGTCATACAACTGTGTTACCACTTTTGTTTCATGCTCCTCTCCAAGGTTGTTCTACTCTAGGCCTCGAGACTGCCTTTGTGGCACGTCGATTTATGCGGCTGAGTAAGGGTATCATCTGTGACTTTCTTCGTCGTATCCAGCAACTGTTCTCCTATAGTTCTAGCTATATCCATGACAATCCAGTATGTCACTTGCAGTTTTTACCAGAAATGATGTAAGGCACACTTTTGTTTCCCCCCCTCATCTCTTCCTTCTGATATCCAAGGCACTGGCAGGCAACAAGGAGGGATGCCTACTGATGTGGCAAGCAGGAATGGGGTGAAATAACCAAGGATTGAGACCATTTGAAAGAACCCAGCTTGACGTTCATTATTAGAGTTGCAAAAATAGGTGCTACAGAGTTCAAGGTGGAGGGAAACCACTGTTTTTTCCTATCATTCATAAGAGCACAGGGATAATAAAACAGAAGCAGATAAACACAGTCCACCTATCCTACCCAGACATGTGGTGCCTATCCATCCATATTCTTGGCTCCAAGTTCAAATTCGACCTATTTCTGAGGTGAGGTAGTTCCTGTAAGTAGTTTCTAGTCTGAGTTGGGCAAACTCTCCTTGGCTCTCCTTTTCAGCTTTCAGTATATGCCCCCCTGAGCAAAATGAGTTAAATAAATAATAAGATCAATCGACATAACAGATGGAGAGAACAGTCTTTTAAAAAAGGGACCTGGGTGTTCCATTTGATGTCACATGTTTGCAGTGCAATCCTAAAAATATTTTCCTGGGAGTAAACCCCATTGAATAGCTTTGAGTTTTATGTATTGTCGAAGGCTTTCACGGCCGGAGAACGATGTTTGTTGTGGGTTTTCCAGGCTGTTTAGCTGTGGTCTTGGCATTGTAGTTCCTGACGTTTCGCCAGCAGCTGTGGCTGGCATCTTCAGAGGTGTAGCACCAAAAGACAGAGATCTCTCAGTGTCACAGTATGGAAAAGATGTTGGCAGGTCATTTATATCTACTCAGGAGGGGTGGGGTTGAGCTGAGTTTCTGTACCATGCATCTGACGAAGAGAACTGTGATTCTCAAAAGCTTATGCTACAGTAAAGTTGGTTAGTCTTAAAGGTGATACTGGACTCTTTTCTATTTTGCTACTACAGACTAACACGGCTAACTCCTCTGGATCTATAATAAGGAAGAGGCACTTCTAAACGTCCTCATTGTGGATCAGATCTGATGACAGATGTCCAAAATGAAATTCACTGGGAAAGCTTGTGGTATTCAAATAATCATATCTCAGATTATGATTCTCTTCAAAGGCCGTGTTAGTCTGTAGTAGCAAAACTGTAGTTCAACAGAAACCTTTCAAAAACAAAATCCAACAGGAAGCTGCTGAATTGGAATTCATATGTAAATTTGACTCAGTCAAGATGGGATTGAATAGAGACTATGGATGGTTATCTCATTATCAGAAGTAACTGACTTCCTTAACAGAAGCAAACTGATCTCCATATCAGAAGCTACTGTTTGCATCTACTCCGCCCTCCCCTCTCCACCTATATATCTGACCAGTTCCTTCTGCATCTGACGAAGAGAACTGGGATTCTCGAAAGCTTATGCTTCAATAAAGTTGGTTAGTCTTAAAGGTGCGACTGGACTCTTTTTGATTCTTCAAAAGCCCTTCTCTAGTAACACCCCCTCCACACACACCCATGGAACCAATGTAGACAGAGACCAGGTATTTGGCATGATAGTAAACAACAAAGAAAGAAAGCCCCCACCAACTCAACCCAAACAGATAAGGGAAAATACAGGGCTCAAGTTACAAAGTAAAATATTAAAATATATTCCAATGTACACAATGTTCAAGTTAAAAACAAGTTAAAAGCATAGGGACTGAATATCATGCTACATATATATGTTAAAAATAGGTAAACCGTTCTCCACACACAGATGATGTTACAGTCAAATGACCAACACTAAAACAGACGAAATCTTTTAATATTTATTAAAATATTTTAATATTTTACTCCCTAACTTGACCCCTGTATTTCCCCCCATTTGGAATGATAGTGCCTGGCACCTTAATTGTTGGCTTTCAGGTACTGGGAACAGCACTTCTTGTTTGTCTGGTGCTCTTTGCTGAGGCAATCCCATATCCCTGAAACCCTCTTCCTTAAGAGTTCTGCCTCATGCCTTGAGTGTCAGTAAGGCTGTGGCTCATTGTTACAGCATCTGCTTCGCATGCAGAAGGTCCCAAGTTCAATTCCAGCCATCTCTAGCTAAAAGGATCAGATGGTAGATGATGGGAAAGACCTGGGGTACTGGAGGGAGGCTGCCAGGCTGAGTAGACAGTTCTGACGTTCATGGACCAATGGTCTGATCCAGTGGCCTTGGTGGTGTGTGTTCATGTGTGTGGTGTTTAGGTATCAGGAAAAGGAAAAATATTTCATTCTTCTTCTGGTTGTGTTTTTCCTGATAGGTTAATTTAGTTCTGGTTCTTTACCACGGTTATGTGCCTTTTTAGTGGGGCTATCTCATTTATATACTGATGCTTTGACTTCTTTTGCTGACTACTGCGTATATTTTAGAGGTTTTATAGTAAATTTAGTTTGATCAAAGCTGCACTGAGCAATTAATTTGGGAAAGTGAGGTATAAATAATTGTAGTTGTCGTTTATTAAAAGATGCTGTTGACTCTCCAAATGAATTTGGCAGCCACTGGGCTAAGCGGTTGGTTCCCTGCCCATTACTCTACTTAGAGCCCTGTGGAATTCTTTGTTCCTCAGTGTATAGATTAATGGGTTAAGCATCGGAGCAACCATGGTATAGAACAAGGACATCATCTTGCCTTGGTCACGGGAGTAGTTAGAAGGGGGCTGGAGATAACTAAAAATTGCTGAGCCATAGAAGAGCGAGACCACAGTCAAGTGGGAGGCACAGGTGTTGAAAGCCTTGCGCCTGCCTTTGGCTGAGTGGATCCTCAGCACGGCTGCTGTGATATAACAATAAGATATTACGATGAGGCTCAGAGGGAGCAGAAGGATGACCACGCTGGATGCAAAGAGCTCAGCCTCGTTGACTGAAGTGTCAACACATGCCAGTTTGAGCAAAGCTGGTACTTCACAGAAAAAATGATCCACCCTGTTCTGTCCACACAAGGGAAGCTTCAGAGTCATTGCTGTCTGTACTAGTGAGTTGCTGAAGCCACTCACCCAGGAGACAGCAGCCATTTTGAAACATGTGGAATGGCTCATAATGGCGGTGTAATGCAGAGGTTGGCAGATTGCAGCATAGCGGTCATAGGCCATAGCTGCCAACAGAAGACATTCTGTTGAGCCCAGACCAAGGGAGACGAACAGCTGGACTGCACAGGCAACGTACGTAATGGTCTTTCTTCTTCTCCAGAAATTCACCAACATCTGGGGGCCAAGGCTGGTTGTGTAACAGAGGTCAAGAAAGGAGAGGTTGCTGAGGAAGAAATACATGGGGGTGTGGAGATGGGGATCCAGCCGGGACACCACAATGATGGTTGTGTTTCCCAGCAGGGTCATTACATAGCAGAGCAGGACGATTGCAGAGAGCAACATCTCCAAGTGAGGGCGGTCAGCTACTCCCAATAAGATAAATTCTCCTGGGTAGCTTTGGTTAAAGTTTTCCCATGATGCATCACTCTTCATCATCTATAAAAGTCAGGAAAAATAGCAGGCAATGAATAGGAAAGGGAAGGTGGTGTGAGTAACGGACACTGAAGGAAATCAGGCCCTCCCTCTACCTAGCACACAGCCTTTTGAAAATACTATTTTTAGAGTCTGCATATATATTAATTAGGGATGCTGGAAGGGCTCACATCCTGATTGCTATTGGAAAACAGGAGGGTTTGGGGGAGGGGGGGTTGATGATCTGTTCGTCTGCCGCTGATGGATTTCATCAGGTTGCTCATTGTATTAGAATATTAGTGTGCAGAAGGGCAATGATATTTTTTTAAGATCAAAAAATCAAGAACAAAATCACTTGTATTTATATAACACTGTTCCACAGTGTTGTTATTATTGCAACAATACAGCTGGGGAGCTGGGGCTGAGAGGAGCGGCTTACTCAAAGCCACCTACTCAGCTCATCATGGCAGAAGTGGGATTCAAAGAAGCAGAGTGCTGATTCGCAGCCCAACTACTGCATGGCAGGTGGAAAAGGCAGGGGAAATCATGGCTCACTGTAGATGCAGCCATAGATAATCAGCCATAAATTAATTAAATCCATCATAAAGAAAAGCTGTGTTTTTTAAAATCCTGCCCTTTTGTGTTAAGTATTTAGTTAATGGCTAACAACCTGTTTGCCCTGGCAGCAGTTTGCACAGTCACTTGCAACCCTGCTCACCAGGCATTCTGAGTTGTTTGATGCCTACCTGGTAGGGTCATGGTGGACCAGAGTCCATACACTCTAAGACAGAGCTCAGTATAGAAGTGTTGAAGTCCACATATAAAACACAGAGCATATGAACCTGATAAACAGGAGGGGGGAAGAAGTAATAGGAGTGAATGTTCTGCTCATTTAAGGACCACCCCTATTGCATCTAATTACGAATAGTTAGCTCCAGCCAGCCAACCAGCCAACCAGCCAAAATTTAGCCATGATACCAGGCCTACATATGTGTGATACTAACCCATCTGTCTGTCTAGTGCATTTTATGTCATTTTTCTACCCAAATGGGGTCCTCAAGGTAGCAAACAGTAAAACATTAAACAAATTTAAAACAACATTAAAATTAATTTAAATGTAAAACAACATTTACAATAATATAAAAAAACAATTCAATAAACACGCACACACAAACACATTATACAAAGAACTATACCTATAATGAGTAAAGTTGCCTGCTCTGGTTTAGGAAATGCCTGGGAGGATGAAGGGTTGGGGGACAGAGTGCAGCGGGATATAATGCCATAGAGTCCCCCCTCTCAAGCAGCCATTTTCTCTAGGGGAACTAAGCTCTGTAACCAGGAGATCAGTTGTCATTCTAGGAGATCTCCATCCAACTTCCTGGAGCTTGGCAACCCTAGTTATTGTGGGTATGCCAAACAAAACACAAACATCTTCACCCACTGGTGAAACACAGCAATAAAGGGAGACAGATTAATCACTCTGGGGGTGGAGTTCCAAAGTTTTGGCACCACAACAGAGAAGGCCCGTTCTTCGGTTGCTACCCACTGAGACTCTGACGGGGGGGGGGGGGGGGACATGCAAAGCAGGGTCTCTGAAAAGGACAAGAGCAAATGGGTAGAATTTGGTCCTTAAGTTATATGATAGCTGTACTTTGAACTGGGCCCAGAAACAAACTGGGAGCCAGTGCAGATAGATTAAGACTGCAGTACTATAGTCCTTACAACTCACTCCAGTTAGTATTCTGACTGCAGCATTCTGTACCAACCCTAGCTTCTGGATAGTCCTCAAGGGCAGCCCCGTGCACAGCATATTGCAGTATTCTAATCTAGATGTTACCTGGGCATGTACTACAGTGGCAAGATCTTTCCTGCCCAGGAAGGGTGGCAGCTGGCTCACCATCCAAAGCTGGTGAAAGACACCCCTGGGAACCTTGTTTATCCAACAAGAGTATTGCTATTTACAAATGTGCCCCATTGCCTGCCTTTTTGCCAACAAAGGCAAACAAATCCTTTGTGCCTGGGTCTAGCACGAGCAACCTAAGAGAGAGCAGGATAGCAACCAAACAGCAGCCACTTAAACAAAAGCTCTCTTCCTGGTACTCTAGCCAATGACTGTGCCAGAAACACTTCGGAAAGTCAAGCATTTTAGAGCAATTCTTTGGGCTGAGAAGTCCCATAACTGCCAATTGGTAAACATCTCTGTCAGTTCTGTATCTGTTGATTCAGTCCATGCTCCAAAATGTGGAACATAGTGTGAGATCAGAAGAATATTATGAATTATCAGAATATTGCCAGTACTTCCTTAAAGGTCATCATCCTTATAATATATTAAAATTGCTTCTTACCTCTGTGGTATATTTCTTTCCCCCCAGAACTGTGTTGAATAAAGAACAGTTTCTTCCTCTGAAGAACAGATAGCATGTCTGATACTAAAAGACAGGTTGTCTTTGGCCACTTTTTGATAACTTAATGACTGACTGCATATCCCTAGCAGAGGGTAAGAATAAAGAGACCATTTTCACAAGAGGAGAGAACGGTGATTCTTGCAGTAAGACAGGTCCTGATTGTTCCATACCAAGGGGAAGGAAGAACGTGCCATAAATTCATAACCTCCACAGGCATTCCAGGCAAGAGATGAGCTGAGCTGCCTTCCTCTGTACAGAAACCACAACCTTCCTTGGTGGCCTCCCATCCAACTATTAACCACGGCCAACTCTGCTTCGCTTCCAAGAAGCTTGGGCTAGGCTGGGCTATTCAGGCTTCATACCAAGGGGCCACCAATGAAATAAGCAACATCGTTGGTGGTGAATGATAGTAATATATACAGGATTACTTGTGATTTTACAAAACAGAGCTTGTAAAAAGTTCTTTAAACTAACAAGACAACAGGATGGCAGGAAATAATCCATGTAGAGGCAAAGTGATGCACTCTAGTGATAAAAGTGTGCGCTGATGAGAGCCAGTGTGATTCAGCCAGTGTTGGCCTAGGACCTGGGATACCCAGATTCAAATTCCTGCTCTATTGTGAAAGCTGATTGAGGGACCGAGGGCCAGACATTCTCTTTCTCAGCCTAACCTGTCTTACAGAGTTGTTGCTGTTATGGATAAGATGGAGGACGGGAGAATGATGTGATGGTGCCCTTTGGGAAGAAAATACTGTACAAATACTTAAATAATTGATGCTACAACTGGCAACGGCTACTGATGAAAAGCATTGGGGGAGGGGCATATTAGAAAAAGGGAAATTTGATATTAGGAATAAGCTAGACGGAACTGAAAATAGTGAGGTAAATATTTTATGCCAGTGTATGAATGTCTAGTCACTTATATTTTGAATACTGTAAAACATTCTGGATGCCAGATCTGAAGAAGGGGTAGATCTGGGGAAACAATAGAAGAAAACACCTAGAACTAGAATGTTCTGGGTGCTGGAGCACCTTCCCTTCAACAGAAGTCTAAAAAGGCTGGGCTGTTTTTAATTTAGAAAGAAAGATTATTGAGTACCTAACTACATGGTATTCACAAATATGGCCAAAAGCAGTCCAAAGGCTGGAAGTTTATGGATGAACGTTTTGATCTGTTCGTTTTTAAAATGAAAACCAGCTTCAGATAGGAGTGGGAGAGCAATGGAAGGGGGATGAATAACCCTCCACGCACATGCTGCCTCTCGGTTCCAGGATTCTAAACACACATTCCCAAACTGTAAACACTTCCACATATCTAGAGAAATTCTAGATGGCTGCTGTCTTCAACACACATTTGTTCTAGAGTTTAGAGCCCCTTGATTTTCTCTGGTTGCTCCACTCCCCAACCTCACCTCTGGCTTGCTTAGAATCGGGCAGCTTTTCTTCTGCAAGGTCCTTTCTTATGCACTTGTGAAGGGCATCTCTGGTGCATCTATGCCAGGGAGAGACAGAGAGAGATCCATGGATGCAGAGTTTATTCTGCTGCTTGTACACAATCTATGGTGAGGAAAGAACTGGGAAGTTAAGATTTGGGAGGAATTGTGGCTGGAAGGAGATCATAGAATTGTAGAGTTGGAAGAGGCTTTACAGAGCATCTAGTTCAACCAGCTGCCTAATGCAGAAACGGCCTAAAGCATCCTGGACAAGTATTCAGAAGACCGGCAATGAGAGGGAACCCACCACATCTCTACACAGCTGATCCCACTGTTGAATTACTCTTAACATGAAGAAATGTTTCCTGACATCCAGCTGGTAGCTTCCTTTCTGTAGTTTAAATCCTTTGTTTTGAGTCCTCTCAAAATGAGGTGGCAAGGAGAGACATAACCTAGAAAAAGCAAAAGAGGAAGGCACAGGAAGCAATTGCCCACTCAAGAGAAGCGAGCAGATTGGGAAAGATACAGAGTAGAAGGAGACAGAAAGAGGGAGATGAAAATCTGGGAAAGGGAAGGTGGGAAAGGGAAGGTGGAAATGCAATGAGAAAGAAAAGGATTATACTAGAGAGAAACAGGAGTGCATCTGGTGTGTAGCACAGACAGAGGCATGTTTACTCAGTGGTTGGACTGAGTGTGAGCACGCACAGGAGAGCAGCCTCAGTTTCACAAAAAATGTGAAATAAAACTCTCAGCTTTACAAGTTGATATGCTACAAGGGAAGAGAAATAAAACACAGAGAAATCTAATGTGAGAGAAATGTTGAAAAGGGGTAGCAAATGGGGAGGACGGGGGATAAGTGACAGAGAGAAGAGGAATATAAAGAGGCAGAATTTGAAAGATGGACACACTGAAAAGGGAGGGAATGGAAAGTGGCGTCAGCCTGTTCTCCCCGCAAGTCTTCTTTTGGTTGTCATCATGTTTCAGCCCAGCATCTCCACCGTTAGAACTCCGACTTGCATCACACACTGTCTTTTGCAAGTGATTCTGCAGGGATTGATAGATAAGCTCATCACTTAACTCTGGATGGCTTTGTGGCGGATGGGAGAACCCGAAGAGCAGTTTTTATGAGAGATATCTTGGAGGAAGAAGGGCTGTTGCTGTCCAGCAGCTTCTGAACGTTGCAAGGGAATTGTACCAGAACTGAGACAGTGTCATTAAGCGCCAACCACGTGTTACCCTGCCGGGCCTGTAACAAGTCCCTATGGGTCTTTCTCCTTTACAAAGTCGGAGCCAAACTACACTGATTTGTAAGAATGATTTTCATCAAAGAAAGAGTGGGGGGGGGGGGCTCACCTTCTTGGAAAAAAGGAGGGCCACAAATTTTCAAATGCAAACAATGAAGCAAATCACGGAAGGTGCTAAGTGTTTATTGATAAGTGATAGCACCCTCAATTATTATTAAATCTGTCAGATTTTCAGTACAGCATGGTCTTTGTAGGGAAAATGTTCTCTCAAAAGCAAAAGAAGTTCCTCATGAACGAGATCCCCTTATGCTGCAAAAAGTTCTGAGGAGCCTTCCTCCAACTTAAAAAGTTGTTCCTTTGGAAGAAGAGCTCTTACACTGGAAGAAAGCACTTTAGGCTAGAGAAAAACCTCAAACTTTGCTGGGTGGATTGGAAGGATACAGACCAGCCTCGAAATATGTGATTTAAAAATACTCATTTATTTGTAAAAGCAGCTGAGGACAGGGGATGTTTCTCAGGGATCCTAGCTGGTAAGCGGGAGAGGGAAATACTAAGAGCCAAACTACAAGTGACGTCTTACACAGGTTGGACACTAGTCGGCTTCCCTCAAGTTTTGATGGGAAATGTAGGCGCCCCGGTTTTACAGCTTGGCTCTCCATTACAGCTGCAAGACCAGGATGCCTACATTTCCCATCAAAACTTGAGGGAAGCCGACTAGTGTCCAACCTGTGTAAGACATCACTTGTAGTTTGGCTCTAAGAAGAAATAGGAAAATCACCAACTTTTTTTTTAAACCTTGCATTTATCCCATGGATGACTGAGGCAGCCTCAGTGTAGGCTGAAAGACAAGAGGCAAGTGGGTCTTCTTGACCTTTGGGTTTTAGCCCATTGCTTGCAGACTTAAATCTGGAGTGAGAGTGCCCACTGGAAGATGCTGAGTTGGAGGGTTTGGATTTGGGGTTGGGTGGGGTTTTTTTTGTGTGCATCTTTTTAAAACTCTTCCAGTGCAAACCTAAGCACAGGTCCACCCTACTAAGCCCATTTACCACTCTTAGGATTATACTGTCTAAGTCCCAAGTTATGGCGGCAGAGTGGGGGAGAACCAGGAGAGAAATACTTAAATAAGCAAAGGGAAATAAATTTGAGTCCTTTGTCCATTTAGAAGATGGATCTCATATTTTGTTGGGTCACCACACTTGAACAAGACAGGCAGAAGTAAAGAGTTTATCTGAAACAGAATTTGGATGCCAAAAAATAAAAATAACACAGTGTGATAGCCTCAGCAATTTATAGGCTATTAAGATGCTTGAGATATTGATGAGCATGTGATCAACTGAGCTAATGCCCACCAGATTCTCAAGAAGAGGGCAGCAAAAGAGATTAATCAGGAATCAATTCTCAATGCATATGTTAATCAGTCTGCAAGTTAGGCAGGCGGGGAGTCCGTTAGAGACTTTAGGTATTTTGAACAAAGGTTGGGTTTGGGTGCTGTTCCTGTCAAAAAGTTGGAAGCCTTTCTGTTCTGTATTATAAGTCTAAATCATTCAAACAAGAAACCTGATTTCTCTGGCCCAGCTCTCCAGTATATTTGAAGCTGGAAATATGGGTAATTAAAAATAACTTGTTAGCACTAGAGCAAATTGGATTTAGACAGGGGGCATTCGACCCTGGACCATTGTCTTCTACTACATCTTGATGGCCAAAATAACAAATAAGTGAGTTCTAGATCAAATCAAGCCTGAATTCTCCCTAGAAGCTAAATGACAAAACTGAGAGTGGAACTACAAGTGACAAAAGGCACAGGTTGGACACTTGTCAGCTTCCCTCAAGTTTTGATGGGAAATGTAGGCAGCTTGGTGGAATGTTGGACAAGTGACAGTTGAAAAGTCCATTGGACAGCAGTCAGAGAGCCAAGCTGCAAGACCAGGATGTCTACATTTACCATCAAAACTTGAGGGAAGCTGACAAGTGTCCAACCTATGTCATTCGTAGCTTGGCCCTTAGTCTATCGTACTTTGGTCACATCATGAGAAGCCAAGATTCTCTGGAAATGTCAATAATGCTGGGAAAAGTGGAAGGCATTAGGAAAAGAGGAAGATCTAAAATAAGATGACTTAACTCAATAAAAGAAGCCATGTCCTCCAGTATGCAAGACCTGAGCAAGTCTGTTAATGATAGGACGTTTTGAAGGCCTTTCATTCATAGGGTAGCCAGGCCAGAGGTGACTTGATGGCACATAACACAGAGACAGTAATAAATATTCCAAAATATTCCAGTTCACCCTCTAGAATACTATATGTGGCATTAATTGATCTCAAAGCTGCATTTGATTCCATCTCAAGATATCATTCGTAGACAAAATTAAGTAATATGAATATAGATTATAGGTTGCTAGAACATATAAAAGGCCTTTACACAGACACCAGCTTAAAGATCAGATTACAGCCAGATGTCTAGCTCAGTAAAATCCTCAAAAGGGGTATGTCAAGGTTGCATTTTGGCCCCATTACTTTTTAATCTATACATAAATTATATGGTAGAACATGTGTCAGGATCCCAGTTTTTCCCAATAAGAGTAGGTGGAAAGGCTATTTCGATTTTGCTTTATGCAATGAGATCCCATATTGTGAAAGAGTGTGCTCCTGTGACTATAGGTCTGTTGAGGCTCACGTTACCTTGAAAAGCTCCCCAATGCTATTTGTAAAAGAAGCTTGGTTTTTTTGTAGCAGGCATAACTCATCAGAAAATAAAGGTAGGAGCTTCAAAATCAGCCAACGGATTCAGGATGATCATGGCAGATGCAGCGCAAAAAATGAAAGGCTACTTTGTGAGGAAATGCAGCTGATCAGCCAGCTCTCTTCTGGGTTCAAATCTCCACTCTGCCATGAAAGTTGCTGGGTGACCTTGGGTCAGTCACATATTCTTAGTTAGACCTTCCTCACAGGGTTTTTGTGAAGATAAAATGGAAGAGAGGGGAGACCAATGTAGGCTGCTTTAGGACCCCATTGGGGAGAAAGGCAGCATGTATGGGGAGGATGGGACATACAAAAAGGGGTTCCCCCCCCACAGGAACTCAAAGCAGTGTACATCATTCTCTCATTTTGTCATTACAACAGCCCTGTTAAGTAGGTTAGCCTGGGAATATGTGACTAGCCCAAGATCATCCAGTGAGCTTCCATAGCAGAGTGAGAATTCAAACCTGCATCTACCAGATCGTATTCCAGCACTCTAGCTGCTACACAACACTGGAATCTCTCAGAGCTGGCAAAACCAGTATCATGCTGTGTTTAGAATGTCTGACTGGAGTCAAGGAGACCCACTTATGAATTCCTAATATGCCCCATAGGAATGTGAGGGACAGGCCTCTACTAGTTTTCCATTTTTGAAATCTTGATGGATTCTTGCTGCCTGTGATGCAGAAAACATTTTCTGCTTGTGACTCAAACTAAAATTACATTATTCAGTGAAATCCTTGTTAGCAGTTTTGATGGGCTATCTAATGGGAGTCAAAGTCTGGATGTGCACCTTGTAAAAACGCTAACTTGCCGTTATTACTGGAAGAGATGTAAGATGCACGTTTTTTCCCCTCCCAGTTCTTCCTGCTGGTATCCAAGGTGCTGGCAGGCAACAAGATGGAATGCCTATTGATTTGGCAAGCAGGAATGGGGTGAAATAACCCATCTTGACTTGCAAAAATAGGTGTTACAGACTTTAGGGGGAAGAGAAACCACTGTTTTTCCTATCGTTCATAAGATCACAGAGGTAATAAAACAGAAACACGTAATACACAGTCCACCTATCCTATCCAGACTTGTGATGCCTCTCCATCCACACCCTTTGGCTCCTAGTTCAAATTAGATCTTCCAGTTCTGAGATGAAGTAGCTCCTGTAAGCAGTTTCCTGTTTGAGTTGGGCAGACTCGCCTTGGGTCTCCCTTTCAGTTTCCACGAGGATTCTCTCATGCTTCTCTAAGGATGATCTCTTACAGCTAGGCCTGTAGCCAGTATATCTTTTGTTAGAGAGGCAAATGCTGTGGCACAGTGTTACAGCATTTGTTTAACATGCAGAAGGTCTCAAGTTCAATTCCAGCCATCTCTAGCTAAAAGGATCAGGTGGTAGATGATGGGAAAGACTTGGGGCACTGGAGAGCTGCTGCCAGTCTGAGTAGACAGTTTTGACCTTCATGGACCAACGGTCTGATTCTGTATAAGGCAGTGTGGTGTTCAGGTATCAGGGAAAAGTATCGTGAGTTCAGGTATCATGAGTGTGGTGTTCAGGTATCAGGAAAATACCTTGATAATTAATTCTTCTGGTTGAGTTACTCCTGGTAGATTCATTTAGCTGATTCTTTACTAAGGTGATGTGCTTTTATTAGTGGGGCTATCTGATTTATATACTAACATTTTGACTTCTTTGGCTCACCCTTGAGTATATTTTCGAGCCACTGGGCTAAGCTGTTGGTTCCCTGCCCATTACTCTACTTAGAGCTCTGTGGAATTCTTTGTTCCTCAGTGTATAGATTAATGGGTTAAGCATCGGAGCAACCATGGTATAGAACAAGGACATCATCTTGCCTTGGTCACGGGAGTAGTTAGAAGGGGGCTGGAGATAACTAAAAATTGCTGAGCCATAGAAGAGCGAGACCACAGTCAAGTGGGAGGCACAGGTGTTGAAAGCCTTGCGCCTACCTTTGGCTGAGCGGATCCTAAACACAGCTGCTGTGATATAACAATAAGACAGTATGATGAGGCTCAGAGGGAGCAGGAGGATAAGCACACTGGAACTAAACAGAACAGCTTCATTGACTGAAGTGTCAACACATGCCAGTTTGAGCAAAGCTGGTACTTCACAGAAAAAATGATCCACCCTGTTCTGTCCACACGAGGGAAGCTTCAGAGTCATTGCTGTCTGTACTATTGACTGGCTGAAGCCGCTCACCCAGGAGACAGCAGCCATTTTGAAACATATGGAATGGCTCATAATGGCGGTGTAATGCAGAGGTTGGCAGATTGCTGCATAGCGGTCATAGGCCATGGCTGCCAACAGAAGACACTCTGTGGAGCCCAGACCAAGGGAGATGAACAGCTGGACTGCACAGGCAACGTACGTGATGGTCTTTCTTCTTCTCCAGAAATTTGCCAGCATCTGGGGGCCAAGACTGCTTGTGTAACAGAGGTCAAGAAAGGAGAGGTTGCTGAGGAAGAAATACATGGGGGTATGGAGATGGGGATCCAGCCGGGACACCACAATGATGGTTGTGTTTCCCAGCAGGGTCATTACATAGCAGAGCAGGACGATTGCAGAGAGCAACATCTCCAAGCGAGGGCGGTCAGCCACTCCCAACAAGATGAATTCTCCTGGGTAGCTTTGGTTAAAGTGTTCCCATGATGCATCACTCTTCATCATCTATAAAAGTCAGGGAAAATAGCAGGGAATTAATAGGAACGGGAAGGTTGTGTGAGTAACTGATACTGAAGAAAATTTGGGGGGATGAGAGACTGTCAATTGTCCAAAATCACCCAGTAACTCTCAGTTGTGAATTGTGATTTGAGTCTAGGCCTCCAGTATCCAGATCCACACTCTA
This sequence comes from Eublepharis macularius, assembly GCF_028583425.1. NCBI lineage: Eukaryota > Metazoa > Chordata > Lepidosauria > Squamata > Eublepharidae > Eublepharis > Eublepharis macularius. The sequence continues at coordinate 156,204,794 of NC_072793.1, read as the reverse complement.
CCTTGTACACAGCCTATTGATACTGATTGGGGATGCTCAAAGGGCTCAGATCCTGTTTCCTATTGGGAAAAGGAAATGTTTTAGAGCACAAAAAGTCAATAATAATTTATGATGAAAAAATCAAGAACATCAACTGTGCTTATCTGTCTTCTTGACAGATTAGTGCCCTACTCTGAATGGTGAACAAAGTCAGTGTTGTTATTATCCCCACAACACAGCTGGGGAGGTGAGGCTAAGAGGAGCCGCTTACCCAAAGCCACTTACTGAGCTCATGGCAGTAGTGGGATTCAAAGAAGCAGAGTGCTGATTCACAGACCAACTACTGCATGGCAGGTGGAAATAGGAATACCACCCCCCTATAAGAAACAATTATGTACTATTACTTTATTTTTTAAAATTTATTTATATTTCAATTTATATACCGCCCATCCCCAGGGGCTCTGGGCGGTGAACAGTTTAAAATCGATAAAAACAAGAAAACTACAATACTAAAATCAATATACAAACAATGAAACAAATTAACAAAGTGCAGTGGTGGGGAGAACTCTCCCCCACCCCAAAGGTGGGAGGCCAACATGGCACTGCCCCCTTCAACCACCAAACGCCTGGCGGAACAGCTCTGTCTTACAGGCCTGGCGGAACGATAAAATGTTCCGCTGGGCCTGGGTGTCCATTGATAGAGTGTTCCACCAGGCTGGGGCCAGAACTGAAAAGGCCCTGGCCCTGGTTGAAGCGAGGCGGGCTTCCTTAGGGCCAGGGACCACAAGTAAACATTTATTCGCTGATCGAAGCGGTCTCCGGGGAACGTACAGGGAGAGTCGGTCCTGAAGATATGCCGGTCCCAACCCTCTCAGGGCTTTAAAGGTAAGAACCAACACCTTGAACCTAATTCGGAATTCAACTGGAAGCCAATGCAGCTGGCGCAGGACAGGTGTGACATGTGACTGGTAAGATATACCAGTCAGGAACCGCCCCACCGCATTCTGGACCAGTTGTAGTTTCCAGATCAGGTCCAGGGGTAACCCAGTGTAGAGTGAGTTACAGTAATCTAGCCTGGAGGTGACCATTGCATGGATCACTGTAGCCAGGTCCTGGGGCGTCAGGTAGGGGGCAAGTTGCCTGACCTGACGAAGATGGAAAGATGCAGACTTGGCAACTGCCGTGACCTGGGCCTCCATCGATAGGGAGGCATCCAGGAGCATGCCCAGACTCTTCACCACTGGCAAAGTTGCCAGTGGTGTCCCATCCAGGGCAGGGAGCTGGATCCCAACATCTGGCAGCCCCCATCCCAGCTGCAGGATCTCCGTCTTCACTGGGTTCAATTTCAGACTGCTCTGTTTCAACCATGCCATCACAGCCTCCAAAGCTCTGGCCAGATTGTTTGGGGCCATGTCTGGCCGGCCGTCCATCAACAGAAAAAGCTGGGTGTCATCCGCGTATTGATGACAGCCCAGCCCAAATCTCCAAACCAAAGGGTGACGGGGCGATAGATCTCCCCCGATTGCCACCCTCTGTCCCCGACCCCGGAGAAAGGAGACCAGCCACTGTAAGACTGTCCCCCTAATCCCCACGTCGGCAAGGCGGCGTGGTCTCCTTTCACGGTTCATTTAATAATGAAGGTTCATTTAATAATGAATGTGGACAGTGCTCATAAGTGAATACATATACAACAATATCACAATATATCCAATAAATATTTGTAATAAATATTGGTAAAAATGTTCACATCCTTTGATTATTCAAGTCCCAATTCATTATTTCTAAGGACCATTCAAACTCTTGTCCCCTCAACATCAAAATGCTTCAAGGTGCTGAGAAGCAAGTGGCAAGAAACCTGTTCAACTATTGATATATTATATTGCTCCAGATTCAGAGGTAAGTCCAGTAACAGGTAAGTGGTAATATCCTTACGTTCCTTGTATTTATGCTTGTCTTTATAGATTCCTCACTGGTATTTCCGTCACTGGCTGTGCTGTCCCACTGATCTGCAATGAGAGGATCTCTAAAACCAGTGTTCTTAACCGTCCAAAATGTCCAACAGGCTGCTAGCTCCAATTCTGTTTCAGGTTGTCTTTCTCAAGGATGTCATGGATATGTTGGAGGGAAAAGGGTTAAAAATAGTTTAAAATTAGAGGTGCAATGGATCTTGAATCAATAGAGAGTCAAAACGTCAAGGATTGCTACAAAACAATAAAACCTATGAGCTACATCTTTACTGACCACGAGCACAAACAAAGAGATAATAGCAATGGGGATTCTTCCTCTGACTTCTTGACCCTGAAAGAAAATCACCTGACCTATTGGCCAATAACAGTTTACAAACACATCTCAGTTTCCCAGGCTTCCAGGCTATTGGCTCTGCGCCAGGTTCTCTTCCAGGTCAATATAAACAATATCACAGTGAGTAAACACACTAACCCCATAATGACTGAATGTCAGACCTGGCAGCATATATTCCAACAGGATACACAAGCATTATCAACTCTGTAGTCTGTATTTTCTCTTACAGGGTCTCACATAGAGGGTCTCAGCATACATTCAGTCAAGACTTACACTGGTTTGAGAAATTGTTGGAGGATTAATGGGTTTGGGGAGCAGAGGGACCTCAGCAGAGTATAATGCCATAAAGTCCACCCTCCCAAGCAGCCATTATCTCTAGAGAAACTGATCTCTGTAACCAGGAGATGAGTTGTAATTCTGGAAGATCTCTATCTACTACCTGGAGCTTGGCAACCCTAGTTACTGTGAGTATGCCTAACAAAACACAAACATCTTCACCTTCTGGTGGAAGATAGCAATAGAGAGTCAGATGACAATCCCTGGGGATGGAGTTCCAAACTTTTGGTGCCATCTCTGAGAAGGCCCTTTTTCAGTTTGCCACCCATCCAGCATTAGGTGGTGGGGACATGCAAAGCAGGATCTCTGAAAAGGACCAGAGTGAATGAGTAGATTCATATGGGAGAATTTGGTACTGGCCAGTTATACTGGCCCCAAACTGTATACAGCTTTAAAGGTCAATACTTGTACTTTGATTTGGGCCCAGAAACAAACTGGGAGCCAGTGCAGATGGATTCAGACTGCAATGCTATAGTCCCTATGACCCACTCTGTATTCTGACAGTAGCAATTTGTACTGACTGTAGCTTCTGGACAATTTTCAAGGGCAGCCCATTGCACAGCACATTGGAGTATTCTAATCTAGATGTTACCAGGACATGTACTACAGCGGTAAGATCTTTCCTGCCTAGGAAGGGTGGCAGCTGGCTAACTATCCAAAGCTGGTGAAAGAGAACCCATGCCGCTTGTTTATCCAGCAAGAGTATTGCTATTTACAAATGTGCCACATTGCCTGCCTTTTTCCCAACAAATGCAAGCAAATCCTTTGTGCCTATATCTAGTACAAGCAACCCAAGAGAGAGCAGGATAGCAAGCAGACAACAGCCACTCAAACAAAAGCTCTCTTCCCTGCACTCAAGCCAGTGCATGAGCCAGAAACACTTGGGAAAATCAAGTCTTTTCGAGCAATTTTCTGAGAGGACCATAATTGCCCATTAGTACACATCCTTGTCAGTTCAGTATCTGCTGATTCACTCCATGCTCCAGAATTTGGAACACAAATGGTATGGGGCAGAACTCTCTAGGAAGAGAGTTTCAATAATATGGTATTACCACAGCAAAGAGCACCAGACAATTAAGAAGTGTTCTGGGTGACTCTGTTCAGCCCTGATTCCGATATAGATGTGCACTTAAGAAGCCCTGAGCATCTAGTTAGCTTTCCTACAGCAAATAATTAACTCCTGGCAAGAGGTACACCACAGATAACGTTATAGGTTTGTTACCGGGTCTTGTACACAAGTAATACAATTACAGAGTTTTTTCTTCCATTCTAAGCATTTATTATTACAACATAATTATCCAGCATTCTTAACATCAGCTCAGTCAACAGAAAATCATCCCATCCCTTATAACTACATGGATTATTAGACAAGAGCACTTACAGGAATCCAAATAGGAGGACAGCTGTATCTCCCTAGGGATAGAGTCCCAAAGTTTTGGCACCAAGATGGAAAAGGCCCTTTCTTGGGTGACCACAGATCTACCCTCAGATGGTGGGGGAATGCAAAGCAGGGCCTCTGAAGGTGACCAGAGTGAATGGGTAGATTCATATGGGAGAAGGTGATCCTTAAATTATTCTGCCCCTATACCTTGAATTGGGCCCAGAAACAAATTGGATGCCAACACAAATGAATCACGACTGGAGTGACATTGTCCCTAACACCCACTCCTGTCAATATTCTGGCTGCAACCGCCTGGCTCCAACTGTAGCTTCTGGACACTCTTCAAGGGCAGCCCCTCATAGAGTGCATTGCAATAATCTAATCTAGATGTTACCAAGGCATATACTATAGTGGCAAGATCTTTCCTGCACAGGAAGGGTGGCAGCTAGCTCACCATCTGAAGATGGTATGCTGCTGAGAGCCAGTGTGGTGGCTCTCAAGTCTCAACCACAGCCAGATTCAATTCCTGCTCTGCTGTGGAAGCTTGCTGAGGGACCAAGGACCAGTCACTCTCAGCCTAACCTGTTTTATGGAGTTGTTCCTGTGTAGATAAGATGGAGGATGGGAGAATGATGTGATAAGCTGCTGTGGTGGTCACTTTTGAGAAGAAAATACTGTACAAATTGTAGGCCGGAGTAGGCATGCCATACAGCCTCCATTAATTGCTCTTTACATTTCTACATTCCTGATCTCCTGGTCAGTTGGCACACCACAACAGGAATCAGGGAGTGGTTATGTTTTATCTAGTTCTCTCACCCTTCACAGAGCACAATATTCCCATACACTCTAAGTAATATTCTTCTGTGCTCAGAAGCTCATGATGTACCTTTCTTTCCATTATGCTTCCTAGATAAGACAAAAGTCTGATCACAGCATATTTTGCTTAGTTGGCTGAGAATGGAATGTGTAACTTGTAACTGTTGCTATAACCATATTTGGGCATCTGGGACTTCCTGAATGCAAGCTAATAAGACTCTCGCCTCCATCTTTGGAGGGACAGACTTTGCATCCAGACCCTGTCTTGTGTCGTTACAACATCTGGCGCCCGAACAGCCAGGGACCCTCCCCCATCTACCAGTGCCTGGAATAGGCCCCTCATCGAGTGCACTCCGTCGCTTCCGTGGCCCCTTATCAACTGGTAAGCAATGGGAAGTTCTTTACACTGCCTCAGCAAAGGCATGTGAACAAATTGTGTTTTTTAGTCAAAAAGTCTGGAGGATCTAGCACATTTGCAGAGATTGCAAGTCTCTTGCGCCACCTAGCCATTCATTGTCCGGCTTATCCGGAGGCTGGATCTTTGAAGCTCAAAACTTGGAAAAAGGTGGGCAAATTTTTATATTCAGAACCTAGGGCACCTGTTCAATTGCTGCACACTTGGCACCAATGTCATCATGCAGTGGAGCGCTTTCGTCTGCTTTTATCTAAGCCTCCAAGATCTCTTCTTACTTTTCCTCCTCAATATCCTCCTTGCCATATCCTGCCTCCTTCGGCATCTGCTCCTTCAGCAGCTGCTGCCGAGGTTCCTAAACCTGAAACGCCAATCAGGGAATCCTCGGAGAAACCACCTCAGATTCAGCCAACAAACACCCTGTTAAATTCCTTTTCTCCAAAGGCTTCGGAATGTAAGCTAGTTGCTCCTTCAGCTCAATTATCTAAGGAATGTTCACCAGAGTATGCTGAGGTGCAGTTGCTTCCTCCAGCACCGCTCAGCTTTCCCTCTTCTCCACAACCTTCTGTACCCCTCAGTCAAGATTTCAATCCTCCACCTTCCACTGGAGGAGTCTCAGCGGGTCTTGTGAGGGAGGTACTGGAACAAGATTGCCTCCAGGCTGCTCTAGCCGAGGCTCCCACTGAAAGCATTCCAGAATCGACGGAAATGCTGTCAGTGAACTCAGTGCATTTCACTGGGAATGTGGATGCTGCAGAATTAACTGAAATGGCTAAATCTGAGGATGTGGCAGAATTAACTGAGATGCTTGCTATCTGCCCAGTTCCTTTAACAAATCAGGTTAATGATCAAAGTCATCAGACTGTGGAATATCATCCTCTCTCTTATACTGTTCTTACTGAGTTGAGAAAAACCACAGAGCCCTATCCAGATTTTATCAAGATTCAAGTTAATAACACTGACTCTCAAGAAAAGTTGCTCCTTAACTTGGCTAAAGAGAATGCTACTTCTGAGTACCGAAGGGTTATTGCAGGTCTGGGACAAACCCCGGAGTTGGCAGACATGGTTAGAGCTTGCCAAGAGATAGAAAATTCCTCTCATCAAGACTTTTTGCTTGCTGCCGCTCTCTCTCAGGAAAAATGTCAGGATCCTGGGGGTGGAGGTGTAAAACCAAGACCTACCAGCCCAACTGGAAATGGAAACCCCCCCACACTTGTAGCTTTACAACGGCTTCTGGGTCCTCTAAATTGGGTCAATCCCTCTTTTGCTCGTCCTACCAGTCTCTTAAGCCTCCTGTTCTCTTCACTGACCACTGCAAAAAACATCCAAGTGATGTTATTCAAGTCTTACAATCAGTTAATGGCATTCTGGCTCAGCAGTGTGTCAATCAGATTCCTTCCATGAATTCAGGATTTTCCTTGTGCATTTTTCCTACCACTCAGACTCCTACAGGAGTTTTAGCAATTTCTCAAGAGTCTCTCCAATCTTATGGCCTCATTGTGGCTCCTGAAACTCCGCTCACCCTTGTTGCTTTGCAGCAGCTCCTAGGCAACCTTAATTGGGTGCAACCTTATTTTTCTTTATCTACCACTCTGTTAAGTCCATTGTTTTCCTCGCTTACTACCACGAAACATCCCAGCAATCTTATCACCGCTCCCCTGCCAACCCAGGCAGCTTTACAACAAGTAAATGAGATTTTAGCTCAGCAATGTGCTAACAGAATCCCTGCAGGGCTTGATGGCTTTTGCCTTTTCATCCTTCCCACTCCCCACACTCCCAATGAAGTTCTGGAAATACTATGGAAATGTCTTTCTTGTATAATGATTGTATCTCTCTCTCATGGCTCACAAAAACGTTCATGCCACGACTGATCTCTGTGCTATGGCACGAGAGTGTGCTATTAAGCACTCTAGTTATGTTTTGCTATTCATAACTCTGCTTTTTCCTAAAAAAATTATTTCAATCACCTCCTGCGTAATACTCTGCAAGTTTCAGACTGTTCTTGCAAACTTTGTGGGAGATGTCCTTTTTCAGTTACTTAAAGATAGCTTCTCTCTTCTATAATCAGTGCCTGTTTTCCTTTAGTCTCCTCAGCCGCATCAGGCACAGTTTTTTTCTAACAGTAGCTGCTTCAAAAAAGTTATGTTTTTCAGAACGAAGGTCACTAAATTACAGCTCATCTCTAACTCACATTATGTTTATAAACTAATCAGCTGTCTTCCTGGTGCTTATTTAGCACTCCTATTAATTCTAATCTTATAGCTCTGTTTCTACACTCCTTTCACTGTTATAAATGACATTCTGTCTTAAAATCTTCTGCCTTGTAGGATCAACAGAAATCCTGGTATCAAAGTACACAAAGCCTAAAAATTTTCTGAAAGATCTAAGTCATCTGTCTCAAAAACTTCTTTGGTTTGATTGGTTGTCTGTTCCTTAATTATTCACATTATTTCTAGTCTGTCTTTCTCACTGAAACTCCAAGTGAATTACAGCATGGGTCTGTAAGTTCTCCTTAAAATCTTAAATCTCTAAAGCAGCTCCTCCTTCTCTGTTAAAGTCTCAAAAGGTTACTGCTTTGAAGCACAAGGGTTATGCATGCATTCTTCCAACCAAATACTAACTAGAGCTAACCCTGCCTAGTTTTAAGAATTAGCAAGTGTTTACTTTCAGTCAAAAGAAATAAAAGTTCAACTGTTTGTTGCATGTAACTACTTAAGTTTCTAGTGAGGATTCCCACCATGGAAAGGGGAGTCTCTATTCTTCATGAAGTAGACTTAGAATTCTCTATTAGACCACTCCTCAGAGGGGAGAAACTGCTTCTTATGTTTTTTCCCATCTCCTGGGATATAACACTGACAGCTACTCTAATATAACACAACAAAATTAAATGTTTATTTTTCAAGAAGCATATTGGTTTCATAAAAGTAGTTCTTAGTTCTTAAAGTTACTTCATCCAAACTCATTCACACAAATCTCTTATAAGGTTTTACACACAGCTATCCTCTCTGACTCTTATTCACAGATAATATTTCTCTCATCACCACTTCAACATATTCAGGCAGCACACAGCTAGCCTGCTTTCTTCTCACCCCCCCTCTCCCCCACACTTCCACAAACAAAGCTAAGTTAGTGAACATGAGGTGGGTGAGGTGGGTGCTGAGGTGGGTGCTGCTTGACTCTCAGCTTGCCAGCCACTGTTTCCAAGTGGCTCAGACATTGTTCTTACTCAAAAAATCCCTTACAATTCTACAGGTCAGGTGATTGTAAAACATACCAATCATTCTATTAAAACCCTCCTCTCTAAACAAATAAAACAAGGGGGGAGGAGGGTACCAACGCTGGGAATGAATACAGCAAATTCACAAATGTTTATTCACGTACAATCAGCTTAATTTTTCGCAGCCATAAGCTGCTGCCTCCCCAAATACTTCTGCCTTTGATAGACATTTCTGGCAGAAACCACAGTTACCTACTCTGCAGGTGCACTATCGGAGCCTGTCAGATAAAACCTGGCAGGGGCCAGTCCCCTGTTAATGTGGGGAAAAGGGTATGTTTCTGTTTTATCATCCACAGGTCCTTTGTGGGTCCCTACCAGGTGTATCCAGCCAGTTCATGGCATCCAAGTGGCAACCGATTCGAGATCACCTTTTGCCTTGAGGAGTCTGCTGATTAATTGCTCCTCTGTTGAAAAGTGCTATGCTAGATTCCAGATGTGACTCTACAGTGAATCTCCTAAGTGATGAGAGGCCTTGGCTCTTGCAGCCTATGTTGGTGTTCCAGTGCTCACCATTGTGAATCATTGAACTCTTAGCAAAAATAGCTTGTAGCCTGACTAAGATAATGAATGCAACTTCTATTGTAATTGCTGCCCTGAATGCTGAACTCATAGAACTCAGACGTGCTGCTTTGGACAATCGTGCTGCCACCTTTGCGGTTATTACTGCCAATTCTACACTCATTCCGTGTGTGCTTCTTTGTTTTCTGCCAACAACTGTACAAGCTGACACCCAGCCTCTGCAGGACTATCTTCAGTACAATTTGTGGAAACGGCTTGCTGCACAAGTGAACAGTTCCAACTTTTGCCTGCAGCAAAAAATGACATGAACTTATTGCCTTGCTTTTGAATGATACATCTTTAAACATGTTTTTGAAACGTAGTAACATGAAATATACTCAAATATATGATTGGGGTCCAACTGTGCCCCGACTTCCATTGTTTGCAATGTCTCTTTACACTCCTTATGTAGCTTCCAATTCATCACAAAATCAAACTGTCTGTGCTCAAATAGTGAACTGCACCAAGCACAAATCCAAACCTCACTGTCTTTCTGTAGGACCAAATGTTCTTAATTGTTCACAAACAGAAAATGTTTCTTTTGCATATGCATATACCCAATTACCCCAAGGTTGGTTCTTTACCTGTGGTTCAAGAACATTTAATTACATACCTGCTAATTTGTCTGATTCTCTTTGCTGTTTAAGTCGTTTAGCTATTGCTTTACCTTCCAAAGCCATGCTTACTGCTTCTTGTGAATATCACTGTTACTCTTGATGCTACAAGCTCTGAAGAAACCTTTCTCGTTAATAAAGCTGAAGCTGTTGCTTTAGGGGTTTCTCTTATAGAGGTTCCAGCTCTTGCTTTACTTAATGCTAACAATTTAAGACACTTGGCTTGCAACTTAGCTAAAACTATTAATGCCACTTCTGTAGCTTTAGCAGCACTAAATTCTAAGCAACAAGAACTTTGCAATGCTGTTTTAGACAACAGAGCTGGTATTAACTGTGAATCTGTAAAAAATGTGTTTTAATTTGTCTGATAATTCTAAAACTATAAGCAAGCGACTGCAACAACTATCTCACTTACAAACTTCCCTAAAAAAAGATGTTTTACCCTCCAGGTGGAAAGCTCTTAAATACCATTGTACAATATGGTGCATATGCTCATAATAGCGCTTATTGTAAGCTGTTGTTATATTCAATGTATTCAATGTACTTATTGCTTTAGTAATTCCAAAACCACATCCTGCTGCATATTCAGTTACCACTTCAGTGTCTAATAACCCAGCCTTTTGGTTTACATCCTCGGATGAGGATGAGGAAAATGACTGCTCTTGGAATGATGCAGAGAACGGCCCTTTGTTGCCCACTTTAATTAAATAAATAAAACAGAGTGAAATGTAGGCCGGAGTAGGCATGCCACACAGCCTCCATTAATTGCTCTTTACATTTCTACATTCCTGATCTCGTGGTCAGTTGGCACACCACAACAGGAATCAGGGAGTAGTTATGTTTTATCTAGTTCTCTCACCCTTCACAGAGCACAATATTCCCATACACTCTAAGTAATATTCTTCTATGCTCAGAAGCTCATGATGTACCTTTCTTTCCGTTATGCTTCCTAGATAAGACAAAAGTCTGATCACAGCATATTTTGCTTAGTTGGCTGAGAATGGAATGTGTAACTTGTAACTGTTGCTATAACCATATTTGGGCATCCGGGACTTCCTGAATACAAGCTAATAAAACTCTCGCCTCCATCTTTGGAGGGACAGACTTTGCATCCAGACCCTGTCTCGTGTCGTTACTACACAAATACTGAAGATACAACTGCCAATGACTACTGATGAAAAGCATTAGGGGAGGGGAATATTAGAAAAAAGGGAAATTTAATATTAAGACTAAGCTGGAGGGAACTGAAAATAATGAGGTAAGTATCTTATGCCATTGGATAAATGCCTCATCACTCATATTTTGAATAGTGTGAAACATTCTGGATGCCAGACAGAGCTAGATCTGGGAAAATAATAGAAGAAAAAACCTAGAACTAGAAGGTTCTGAGGGTCGGAGCATCTTCAATAGAAGTCTAAAAATGTTGGACTGTTTTTAATTTAGAAAGAAAGATGATTGAGTGCCTAACTGTACGTTGTTCAGAAACATGGGCAAAAGCACTCCAAAGGCTGGAAGTTCATGGATGAGAGGTTTTATTTGTTTCTTTTTTAAAGGAAAAACAACTTTAGATGGGAGTGGGAGAGCAATGGAAGGGGGATGAATAACCCTTCCCCAACAGGCTGCTTCTCTGTTCCAGGATTCCAAACACACATTCCAAAATTATAAAAGCTCCTACATATCTGCAGAATTGAGCTCTGACTCACTACACCTCATGGTGGAATAAACGTTATTAATCTATAAAGTAAAACTGGAAATTTCAGGGGGGAAAGCACTTCTGGAGCAAGTCAAATGCTACTTCACATAGTCTAAAAGATGCCTCTTAAATTCTAGATTGCTGCTGTCTTCAACCTGCATTTATTCTAAAGTTTTACAGCCCCTTGCTTTTCTCAGGTCACTTCATTCCCCAACCTTACCTCTGGCTTCCTTAGGACAAGGCAGCTTCTGCCAGGTCTTTTCTTATGCACAGGGGAAGGGCATCTTTGAGGTATCTATGCCAGGGAGAGGCAGAGAGAGATCCATAGATTCACTGCTTATTCTGCTGCTTGTACACAATCTATGATGAGGAAAGATCTGGGGAGTGAAGATTTGGGTGAAATTGTGGCTGGAAGGAAATGAGATAGCAAGGGGAGACGCACTCTAGAAAAATAAAAAGAGGAAGGTACAAGAAGGAAATGCCCACTCTAAAGAAGCAAGCTGATGTGGAAAGTTACATACTGGGAGAGAAAGAGGTTATTGGAAACGGGAAGACTGAGCGGAGTACACAAGTGAAGAAATAAAGATTATATTAAAGAAACAGGAGTGAACCTGACATGCAGCAGAGCTCTAGGTAGTTTTTCTCAGAGCTAGTTTGAGCATGCACAAGATAGAAGTTTCACAAGAAAAGCAAAATAAAACTCTAGGCTTTGCATGTTGATATTCTACAAGGAAAGGAAGACAATACAGAGAGATCTAATTGACCTCAATGGTTGGCAAAATGCTGGAAAGGGGATAGCAAGCAAGTGGGAGCGTTGGGGGTGGGAAATGGGGAGAAGAGGCAAAACTTGGGAAACTGACACCTTGAAGAAGAAGAGAATGGAAGCAGGTCTCAGCTGGTTTTCTCTGCAATTCCTCTTTTGGTTGTCGTTCCAGCCCAGCGTATTCACCATTATAACTCAGACTCACATCACAGACTGTCTCCTGCAAGAGATTCTGTGGAGATTGCTAGACAGTTCAGCCTCCTCACTCAGCTCTGGATGGCTTTGTGGTGGGTGGGGGAACCCAAAAGGCAGTTTTTATGAAGAATATCTTGGATAAAGGGTTGCTGTTGCTGTCCAGCAGCTTCTGAACATTGCAAGGAAATTGTCTGGAGAACTACAACGAAGTCCCAAGGAACCAGAACTGAGATGATGTTATTAAGTGCCAACCACGTGTTACCCTGCCAGGCCCATAATGAGTCCCGATGGCTCTTTCTCCTTTACAACGTCAGAGCCAAACTACGCTGATTTGCAAGAATGATTTTCATCGGAGAAAGAGTGGGGGGGGGCATTTAAGTCTTTCATGGAAAAAAGGAGGGTTGCAAGATTTTCAAATGTAAACAATGTAGCAAATCACAGAAGGTGCTAAGTTTTTATTGATAACTGGTAGCACTCCTAATGATTATTACACCTTTCCGATGTTCAGTATGGCATAGTTTTTGTTAGGAAAGTGTCCTCTCAAAAACTAAAGATGTTCCTCGTGTAAGACACCAACTTATGCTACAGAAAGTTCTTCCAGCCTAAAGATTCTTCCTCCAACTTAAGTAGCATTTCCTTTGAGGGAAGAGCTCCTGTGCTGGAAGAAGGCACCCTAGGCTAGAAGGAAGCTTCAAACTTTGCTGGATGGGTTGGAAGGATATAGGCCAATCTCAAAATATGTGATTTAAAAAGTATTCTTTTATTTATGTGTAAAAGCAGCTGGGGATAGGGGAAGTTTCACAGGAAACCTAGTTGATGAGGGAAGGGAGAATCACTAAGAAGAAACAGTGAGGTAAATCAAAAACTTTTTTAAAAAAATCTTGCATTTGTCCTTTGAGTGGCTGAGGCAGGAGCCAATCATGTAGCCTGAAGGACAAGAAACAAATGGATCTTTCCTGACCTTGGATTTTAGCCCATGGCTTGCAGACTTAAGTCTTGAGTATGAGTGCCCACTGGAAGATGTCAAGTTGGAGGGGAGCTTTTTGTGTGGGTGCTTCTTTTAAAAACCTTTTCAGCGCAAACCTAAGCACAGGACCACACTTCTAAGCCCATTAACCCTGGCCGAATCCACACGGCTCAAGTTTGCTGCTATTTTCCCGCCATTTATGTGCTTCTCAGAGGGCTGTTCACATACTCTCACCTCAATCCCAATGTTCTTTTGCATCTATTGCACTGTGTCTCAGAGGAGTTTGTCATGCTTTCCAATGTTTCTCTTGCACAGTTCTCACCATGGATGTGAACAAATAGAAGCGGTTCACAAAGAGACCACCCCCTTTTAACCACCCCCACGTCCTTGTTTCTTGCCTTTCTGGAACACCATCCCTCTTTACCAAGCAATTCTTATGGTCCCAACTCTGTCCAAGGCATGCCCACACCCCTGTCCAGTTTATTTTTTTTTAAAGGGTGCTTTCCTAGTGCTATTGTGCAATCCTGGTTCAATTCCCAAGCGGTTTGGGAAGTGGCATTGTAAAAAGCCCAGGGAGGCATTGTGGGGGGCGCCTTTTTTATTACAGTGAATAATGTTTTACTGCTGAAGGACAACCTAGGCAATTTCCGATAAGCGGACTGTGACTGCAAAGGCTGACTCTTTCTAGGTTTTTTTTTAAAAAAAAAATAAATTATCAGTATAGCAGAAAATCGCTATCCTATAAATATATTTGAGCAATAACACAGTATATTTTTGAAGGCTTTCATGGCCAGAGAACGATGGTTGTTGTGGATTTTCTGGGCTGTATAGCTGTGGCCTTGGCATTGTAGTTCCTGACGTTTCGCCAGCAGCTGTGGCTGGCATCTTCAGAAGTGTAGCACATAAAGACAGAGATCTCTCAGTGTCACAGTGTGGAAAAGATGTTGGCAGGTCATTTATATCTACTCAGGAGGGGTGGGATTGGGCTGAGTCATCCTGTAAGAGGGTGTGGAATGCTAATGGAGGGAGGCTTCACTGTATCCTGAAAGTTAGGTCACAATGTTCCATGAAAATGGAACATTTTGAAAAAACAGTTCTAGAATCAGCACCCCACAAACCTACAGTCTGGTTCCGGTTCATGGATGATACCTTTATCATCTGGAGCCATGGTGAAAAAGAATTGATGGAGTTTTTAAATCACCTCAACAATATCCACCTGAACATACAATTCACCATGGAGAAAGAAACTGAGGGTAAACTTCCATTTCTAGACACCTTGATCATCCGCAAGCAAACTTTCAGTTAGGTCACAAGGTCTACAGGAAACCAACTCACACGGATCGGTACTTACACAAAAACTCCAATCGCCACCCTTGAGAGAAAAGAGACATAATAAAAACATTAGTAGACCGTGCAAGACGGATATGTGAACCTCAACGAGGAAATTAACCATCTAAACCACGCACTTCAAGCAAATGGCTACTCCAGAAATGAGATCAGAAGAGCGAGTAAACCAAGGATAAATCAAACAACTAAGTAAAAACAGTTTCCCACAGGAAAAGTGTTTTTGCCATATATCAAAGGAATCACTGATCAGATGGGAAAGCTTATGAAAAAGCATGGCTTACAAACAGTACTTAGAACCACCAGAAAAATACAACAGATGCTACGTTCAGCAAAAGACAGTAGAGACCCCCTCACCTTTGCAGGAGTATACCATATACCCTGCAGCTGTGGACAAGTTTACATCGGGACCACAAAGCATAGCATCCAGACAAGAATAAAAGAACATGAAAGACACTGCAGACTTGGCCATCCTGAAAAATCAGTGGTGGCTGAACATAGCCTAACTCAAACAGGACACAGTATCCTATTCCAGGATACTAAAATACTTGACAACACTTCCAACTACTTTGTCAGACTGCGCAGGGAAGCCATTGAAATTCATAAGCGCAAGCACAATTTCAACAGAAAAGAAGAGACTTTAAGAATGAATAGAGCAGTCCTGAAAAACACTCTATACCCAACAATAGCCCTGCATATTAGCACATCAAGCACCGATCCATATGCAAAATAACCTCCTCAGGATACAGTGAAGCCTCCCTCCATTAGCATTCCACACCCTGGGAAACTCTTACAGGATGACTCAGCTCAACCCCCACCCCTCCTGAGTAGATATAAATGACCTGCCAACATCTTTTCCATACTGTGCCACTGAGAGATCTCTGTCTTTTGGTGCTACACTCCTGAAGATGCCAGCCACAGCTGCTGGCGAAACGTCAGGAACTACAATGCCAAGACCACAGCTATACAGCCCGGAAAATCCACAACAACCATCAATAACACAGTAGTCTGTAGTAATTGGCCATACGAACACCTGTGTCCCACCAATGTCCGCAGTCTTTTTCAGTGACCCATTGTGCTCTCCTGGGGCTCTTTGACCAACAGAAAATGCTGCTTTGATCTTGCATGGCCTGAGTGTGCAATGCAGTGTGGTGTTTTCTATGAATAAAACATATTTGCAATACAGCGGAAAATATAGTGTGTATCTCTCATTAAATTAAAAAAAAGATATGTCGTCATCAGCGACAGTGTATCTAGACCTACCTCTTATCCCGCTTTTCTCCCAGGGATGTGAACGAAGCATAGTGGGACACTGCCTCAGTAAGAAAGGGAATGTGAACACAGTCTGCGACATTGCGGGGTAGAATCCAGCGCAATAAATACACAAGATAACCGGAAGGTAGGGAAGTGTGGATTCGGCCCCTGTTTAGGATTGTACTGTTGTTGGGAGTAGAAGACTGATACAATCCATTCCTCAGGTTTCAGAGGGGGACAAACCAGAGAGTTAGAACTACAGAGAGACCAGGGTCTGTTCTCTTTACTACCCTGGCCCTTTCCATTTTTGTGGCACAACGTCAGAAATCGCACCATGAAGATGTCCTCATACCATGAGTGTAGCGTTATTCCAAGACGTGTATAAACAGCCCTGGTCAACTCTTCCAATTTCTCCCTAAATTCTACATTAAAATTTCTCACGACATATAACTTCCCTCTGCCTTCCCCCCACCCCAAATCATGTGTAGGTGTCTGTATCCGTGGTATCTTTCATACTCATAGGTTAACGCGCCATTTCCAAGGAGTCACCACAATCGCAACAGATTCAGCTTGGCACCCGTGCGTTTCACAGTGTCCAAGAAGTTTCGAATTGGTGTCCTGCATTTTGTTTCACACTCGCTTCAAAACTCTGGTTTTGTTGTGGGCTTTGTGGACTTTGTAATTTTTTTTTAAAGTTTGCTCATGCATTGTAATACAACTCACTTAACATTAGAGAATCACAAAAGCACAATTCCTGTCAAAAACACTTTATTTCTTGAACAGCTTTAGGCTACACAGCAGGGGGGCACACCAAAGGGCATTCCAGCATTCCACCTCACAAAAATAACACAACTCACTTCACATCAGAGAATCACCCAAACACAATTGCTGTCAAAAACGGTGAAGTGGGTTGTATTATTTTGTGTAGTACACTGCTATCATGCCCTGTTGTGCCCCCCCTACTGTGTAACCTAAAGCTGTTCAAGAGATAAAGTGTTTTTGACAGGAATTGTGCTTTTGTGATTCTCTGATGTTAAGTAAGTTGTTTTATTTTTCTGTGTGGGGGACTGCTGGTGTAATGTGTCATAATGCTTTGCCTACTTGTACTTTGAAAGGGAGAAAATAATTTTTAAAAAACTTTATTTTGTGTTGTTCGTGTTTTATTCTTTGTTGTGCAGTTGGTTCCCATCATAGGGAACAATGGGGCTGGCTGGCCAGCCATCTCTGTAGGTGGTGGGGGAATTTGAGGGAGGGTGTCTGTGGTTCAGGTGCTCTTTCACAGGGACCAGCTGGCACTCAGAAGTGTGCACACCATTGTGGCACTCCTGGGCTGTGCAGAATTGCCCAGGGAAAGAGAGTTTAGAAGTTCCCAGCACAGGGAACAAAGGGAGAGGGCTGGCCTTTGCCAGCCTGTTCCTGGGGTTATGGGTGTGGGGCTGCTGGGGGTGGATTTGGGTCTGTGAGGGGCTAATGTGGGGATTTGGGTCTGTGTGTGGCAGCTGGGGGGAATTGGGTTTGTGTGGGGCTGTAAGGGGTGGACTTTGGGGGCTGAGAGCACCTACTTGGGGAGGCCATGAAATGCCCCCCCCCAAGTGGGAGCAGGCTGAGCCTTGGTGGGGGGTGGGAGGAAAAGGTGGGAGAAGGGCGCCTGAGGGTAGGGGGGCATTTTGCATGCAAAATGCCACCCCTTGGCAAGACAAACCTCCCCCAGCTGTAGTAGAGAAAAGAGCACCTACTTGGGGAGGCCATGAAATGCCCCCCCAAGTGGGAGCAGGCTGAGCCTTGGTGGGGGGGGGAGGAAAGGTGGGAGAAGGGCGCCTGAGGTTTGGGGGGCATTTTGCATGCGAAATGCCACCCCTGGCAAAGGAAGCCTTCCTCTTCATTTTTTCCCCATAGGAAAAAATGAATGAAGATGAGCAGCTGCAACCTAAAGCTATGGCTTTTTTTAAGGAGAGGATAGGGGGACCTGGTTTGGTGGGCCATAACATGCCCCCCCCAAAGTCCAATCGTTCTGAAACTTGGGGGGTTGTTAGAGGGGAGTTAGAGGAAGGCCCCCAAATTTGGGGTGATTCGGTGGGAAAATGCCTCCCCCAGGCTTCATTGAAAAAGCTAACCCGAATCAACCCGAATCGATTTGGGGTATGGCGATTCGGAAAACCTGAATCGATTCGGGTTTTCCCAAATCGATTCGGGTTTCTCCAAATCAACCCGAATTGGGGTGATTCGGGTTTTTTCGGGTTTTCCAAAACCCGTACTGCACACCCCTAATTGTGACATTACCACTTGAAATCCCACCCCTCCCTATGCAAATCAATACTGCATCTCTGTGTGACCATTTTCGCACCCTAACTTTTCACGTTTGAAAATAGCGCCAAGGGGTGTTGAGAGCTGATTGTCCCTGCCCAGCAAATTTTCCGGCCACCATTGGTCTCATGTGATCATGTGAACCCTGAATGGTTTCTCCTTTAGGAGAAATTTGTAGACTTCCCATGCTTGTTCGAACACCATTTTTAAGGCCATCATTATCATTTCTATTGAGCATTAAAAATCAAAAGGGAAACGTGTCCAATGTTCAAATGAACAGAAGTGGTTCTTTGTGGAGCCAGAAAGTATGTCTACTGGTGGTGATTTCCCATGGCTCCTTTTCCCCAAACAGCAGTAATGTAAGAGCGTTGCTTCCTATCCATTGATTTTAAAAAATGCGTAATGCTGAAACGTTACTGTCCTTTAGAAATACAAAAAAAAATTTACAGAAAAAGTGGATGGGGTGCTGAGGAGGGTGGGTTTTATTAGATCCACACAGACCAATCAGCTCAAGGAAAAGGAGAGGGCAGTGTAGAAAAGCAAACAGCTCAAATGTGATGAGGAAGCTTAAGAGGAAACCGCAGGAGTAGGATGCAGGAGTGGAGGGGGTGTAAGGATGGGAGCCAGAAGAGAGGAGCGGCTGAGCAGAGGCCTTGCCAGAGGGAGAGTCCCCTGTGCCCCTCGCTCATTCTCAGCCTTCCGCCCTCTGTTGCTTCGGGCTGCAAATCATCCCCAATTCCAAACTTGCCGGGATTTGGCAATGGCAAGAGGCAGCTGAGTGAAGATTAAAGTTGGCTCAGTCCCAGATCTCACACCAAGCGCCTCTCACACTGCACAGCTGAAGCCCCCCCCCCCCACCAACTGGGGCTGCCTGCTAAGCCAAGTACTTTGGGGGTGTCGCTCGGCTGGAGGCACTGGGGCACAGAGGGTAAGCGCACACTTGCACCCACGACTCTAGCCCTGTCCATCTCCCACCTGCTCTGTGTTCAGCTTTCCCCACTTGGGCCAGGCCAGGTGGCTGCCTGGCTTCCTGCTGCCTGCCAGCCAGCCGAGCTGGGGAAGCTTCACCGCACTTGCTACCAAATGCTGAAATGTTTAAAAAAGGGGCAGACAAAGTGGGTTGGGGAGCTGAGGAGAGTGGGAGTGATCAGATACGCACAGCCCAATCGGCTCCCAAGGAAAAGGAAAAGGAAAAGGGAAGGGGGGGGGGAGAAGCAAAAAGGGGACAAAAGTCCACTCTGAAGGCTCGTAAAACAATACCAGTCAAGAGCCATCCTCTCCCTCTCTCAATCCTCACAGGGTTAAGTACTCCCTCTCCCCACAGTTCCTTCTCTGATGAAAATCATTCCTGCAAATCATCTTCTTCTGACTTTGTAAAGCGGAAAGGCCTTGGGAGCTTGTTACAGGCCCTGCAGTGTAATGTGTAGTTGGCCCCTAATGACCCTGATTCCTCAGAGCTTGACAGTAGTTCTCCAGACAATTTCCTTGCAACATTTAGAAGTGGTTGGACAGCAACAACCCCCTCTTCATCCAAGATTTCCCTCATAAAAACTGCTCTTCATGTCCCCCTCAACCCCCACAAAGCCCTTTAAGTTTGTGGTGAAGTGATCTTTGAAGAATCACTTAAGAGAGACAGTCTGTGATGCAAATTCGAGTCAGAATAGTGAAGATGCCATGCTGAAGCAGACCAGAAAATCAAAAGAGGAACTGTGGGGAGAACCAGCTGAAACCAGCTTCCATTGCATTCTTCAATGTGTCAATCTCCCAAATTTTGCCTCATCTCCCTGTTTCCTATCTCCTGGCTCCTCCTACTTGCTACCTCCTTTTCAACATTTCTATGACCATTCAGGTACATAAGACCTCTCTGTGTTTTGTTTTCCTTTCCTTGTGCTACCATAGATCAGACATGCCACTGTAGCGTCCAGCTAGCCTCCCCTTTTCCTATACTCTGCTCCTCCCCCCTCTGCCTCTCTCCTTCCATCTCTTGTGGTCTGTATATTTCCCATTAGCATACTTTTCTTGACAGGGCACTTGTTTTCTATATCTTTTTTTTGAAAGATTTTTTATTTTTAATGTCTAACATAAAAAACTACAAAGAACTACAAAAATATAAAGGGAAAGAGAGGGGGGGAAAGGGAAGGGGGGAGTGGGAAAAGGGAAAAGGCAACACATAAACAACAAACACTACATTACATGTCTTGTATTCCCTTCAAGCTGTAATTTTTCTTAAAAGTTAACTTTCGAATATGCTATCAGATTGGTAGATTTTATACAATACAAACTATATTCAGGATCAGACTTTCTCCCCCCCCCCCCCCCCACGTCTCGGTCTCAGCTCTCTCTGCGTGGCTGGAGCAGCTGCGCCCGCTCTCTCTTTCCCCCCACTTTCCCCTTCAGATTTTGAACTTTCTTCTTGCTGAAACTCCTGATGGTTGAGCAAAAAGTCTGTCAGCTGCGCTTCTGATGTAATCTTGTAAGCTTGATCCTTATATCTAAACCAAACGCCTTCTGGAAACAACCATTTATATTTTACATCACATTTCCTCAAGGAAGCCGCAAGTCCTTTATACTTGAATCTTCTTTTACGAGCCAAAAATGGAACATCTTTCAATATTTTAACCTTGTTGCCCAAATAATCCAAGTCCACATTGTACGAATTATATAAAATGGTGTCCCGAGTCTTCTTCGATGAAAAGTCAATAATAATCTTGCGAGGCAGCTGCTGATGCTTCATTACATACTTTGAAGATGTCCGCTGGACTTCCAAAATATCGCTTTTTAACTCTTCTTTAGTTGCCTTTGCAAATGACGCCAAAAGTCCAGACACCAGATCTTTCAGATTTTCACCTTGCTCCTCTTTTACATTCTGAAGACGCAGTACCGTTTGGGCATGGTCCACTTGCAATCCTATTATTTGATTCTCCAAAAGCTTCACTTCCTTACTTGCTGCTTTCATGAGTACTGCGTTCTCGTGCGCAGACTGCTCTGCTCCGGTCGCTGTTTCTTTAATGGTTTTCACTTCGCTTTCCACTGAATCAACCTTTTGCCCCATTTCATTTAGTTTCGCCACAAAGGGCTGCACAGCATCGAAGACTGCTCTCCTCACCATCTCTTCCAGGGTTTCCCCCTTCCCCTGTAACGTCGCCATCACCGATTTACTTATCGCTGGGCTCTGCTTTCTCGTCGCTATCTTAGGGGGGGGGCGCCAACTAAGTTCCAAAACTCTGTGAAGGGGAAGAAATCCGCTCCTTCTTAGCTTCAACTCCCACCAATCCTTTGCATACGCTTAGAAGTCAGAAGGGATTCGCTTACTTACAGGTCTTCACCTTAAATCTGCTTATTGCCGTTCTCCATGGCCCGGCAGCACGCGAGGCGCTGCGCAAGTCTGCCGGCCTCCGTTGGAGCAAACGGGCAATTTACCCCCTGCAGTGCTTCCAGAGGGTTCTTCCCGCGGCGCCCCGGACCCTGACTCCCTCACTGGGAGTCTTGGGGGGTTAACCCTCGTGGGTCAACCGCCCGGTCAGGCTGCTCGGACGTTTCCTCCCGGACCTGCAGAGAGGAGCGTCTGACATGGCCGGAAAAATGAAACCGAATCTCCACTTGTTTTCTATATCTTACCCTCTTCCTCTTCTAGGGACCTTCTGTCCTTACCAGTCTCACTCCCTCCGGCCACAATTCCACCCAAATCTTCCAATGCATTTAGAAAGGCCTGGCAGATGAAAAATAGCCTGCTTCTAAGCAAGAGGTGAGTTTGGGGAGTGGAGCGTACAGAGAACAGCAGGTAACTATAAGCTCTAGAGCAAATATATTTAGAAAAATGATATAGTCAGCTGCAATGACTAACATGCATTTTTCAGATTATGTGAAATAGCATCTGCCTTGCTGCAGAACTATATAATTTCTTTTTTCTTTACTGCTTTCCCAATCCCAGTTGCCCCCTCCTGAAGCTGTATTGCCTTAAAAATAAAATAAATAAAACCTCCCATGCTGAAAGCCCTTTGGCATTGTGTTACCCCCGTTTGTGAATAACATGTTAGGTGTTCCATAATCTTTTCTTGAAATAAGAAGCTGTCTATCGCCTTTAGATTTCCTTTGAAGGGAAGATGGCTCCAGGCCCTTGTACATTTGGTATCTAGTTGTCATCTTCTCAGATCTATATCTTTCTTCAGATCTGACATCCAGAATGTTACATAGTATTCAAAATATGAGTGACCATTGATTCATACAAAGACACATGATACTTGCCTCATTATTTTCTGTTCCTTCCTGTGTTGTATTACGTGCTGTCAAGTCGCCTTCGATCTATGGCAACCTTATGAACAAAAGACATCTAAAACATCCTATCATTAACAGACTTGCTTAGATCATACAAACTGGAGGATGTGGCTTCTTTTATGAAGTCAAGCCATCTCATTTTAGGTCTTCCTCCTTTCCTACTGCCTTCCACTTTTCCTAGCATTGTTGACTTTTCCAGATAATCTTGTCCTCTCATGATGTGACCAAAGTACGATAGCCTCATTGTTGTCATTTTAGCTTCTAGGGAGAATTCAGGCTTGATTTGACCTAGAACCCACTTATGTGTCTTTTTGGCCATTTATACTATCTGCAAAACTCTCCTCTAGCACCACATATCAAATGAATAAATTTTCTTCCTGTCAGCTTTCTTCATTGTCCAACTTTCACATCCATACATAGAAATGAGGAATACCATAGTTTGGATTATCTTGATCTTGGTCCCCGGAGAGACATCTTTATCTTTAAGGATCTTTTCTAGTTCCCTCAGAGCTGCTCTTCCAAGTCTCAGTCTTCCAATTTCTTCATCGCCGTCTCCCTTTGGGTTGATGATTGAGCCGAGGAATAGAAAATCTTGAATAATTTCAATTTCCTCATTGTCAGCTTTAAAACTGTAATTCTTCAGTAATCATTACTTTTGCCTTCATGATGTTCTGCTGTAACCCTGCTTTGGCACTTCTTTAATCATCAGTAGTCATTTCAAGTCTTTACTATTTTCTGCCAGTAATGTGATGTCATCTGCATATCTCAAATTGTTAATGTTTCTTCCACCAATTTTCACTCCACCTTCTTCTAGATCGAATCCAGTTTTCCTTATGATATGTTCTGCATACAGGTTGAACAGGTAGGGGATAATATGCATTCTTGTCTGACACATTTGCCATTCTGTCACCCATATTGTGTTCTCACAGTAGCCTCTTGTCCAGAGTACAGGTTATGCATCAAAACAATCAGATGTTGTGGCACCCCCATTTCTTTTAACACTCTCCATAACTTTCCATGATCCACACAATCAAAAGCTTATAAAATACAGATTGATTTTCTTCTGAAATTCCCTGGTATGTTCCATTAGCCACCGTAAATTTGCTGTGTAATCTCTAGTGCCTCTTCCTTTTCTGAATCCAGCTTGAACATCTGGCAGTTCTCATTCAATATAGGGTAAGAATCTTTGCTGGAGAATTTTGAGCATCACTGTGCTTGCATGGGAAATTAACACAATAGTCCAATAGTTACTGCACTCTTTGGCATCCCATTTTTTTTGGGAATTGGAATGTAGATTCTTGGTTATTGACAGATTCTTGTTTTGATGGACTCAGTTTCTGTAGCTTGAAATAGCTCTATTGGATTCCATTTACTCCAAGTGCTTTGTTTCCCCAATTGCTTTGGGTGAAGCTTTTATTTCACTTTCTAAGATTTTTGATTTGCCATCAACAGATTCTTCTTCAAAGTTATCTGCCATCCTTTCATCTCTTCTGTATAATTCTTCAGTGTATTGTTTCCTTTATTTTGTCCTGATTAAATACTGTATTTCTGAGTTGATCTTTCAGCATCTCAAGCAGTGGTTTGAATTTCCCCTTGATTTCTCAGCTATTGGGGAACTGATCTCTTGTTTGTCCTTTTTGTTGTCATTTTCTATTTCTTTGCACTGGTTATTATAAGAGATTTCTTTGTCTCTGCATGCAAGTTGCTGAAAAGCTGCATTTAGAATTCTGACTGTTTCTGTCACCTTTTGCTTCTTTTCTATCTTTAGCTGTTTTAAGAGTTTCCTCAGTCATCCATTTAGGCATTTCCTTTCTTTTGGCTACAGGAATAGTCTTTGCACATTCTTCCTTGATAATATCTCTGGTTTCAGCCCATAGTTCTTCTGGTTCATGATCAATTAAACTTACAGTGAAATCCTAAGCAGAGTTACTCCAGTCTATTCCTACTGGTTTCAATGGGCTTAGACTGGCGTAACTCTGTTTAGGATTTCACTGTTAGTATTGGCAATCTGTTCTTTACATGGTCTTTAAATTCTTCAGGAATATTATTTAGATTGTATTTTGGAACTCTAGATTCTTTTAGTGTTTTTCTTCAGCTTTATTCTAATTTTTGCTATTAGCAACTCTTGATAATGTATCACAATCAGCTCCTGGTCTTGTTTTAGCAGAGAGAACAGAGCTTCTCCATCTTCTGCTTCCAATTATGTAATCCATTTGATTCCTGTATTGGTTACCTGGTGATTTCCATGTATACAATTGTCTTTTTGGTTGTCTAAAGCATATGTTAGGAAGGCACAGATTGCTGGCTTCACAAAATTCCATGAGTCACTCTCCTGCTTCATTTTGTGATTCTAGTCTAAATTTTCCAACAATGTTTGATTCTGCTTTGTTTCCTACTTTCTGTGTTTCAGTCATCTATGATTATCAGCATATCTTGTTTAGGTGTGTGATCAATTTCTTGTTGGACTCTTGAGTAAAAGTTTTCAATTTTGTTCCTTCCTACTAACTCTAATGCTCTGACCTGGATAGCCCAGGTGAGCTTGATCTTATCAGATCTTAGAAGCTAAGCAGGGTTGGCCTTGGTTAGTAATTGGATGAGAGACCAACAAAGACCAGGTTGCAGAGGCAGGCAGTGAGTCTCTTGCCATGAAAACCCCACTAGGGGTCACCATAAGTCAACTCTGAGTTGAGGGCACTCTCTACCACCACTAATTCCTAATATTAAGTTTGGCTTTTTAATTTCTGCAATATACTTACATTGCCATTGGATGTTTTAATATGCCTCTCAACCTCTGATATTCACTGTCAGTTGTATCCTCATCAGTTTATGAGATTTTTTTCTTCAGTATGCATCATTTCATCCCTTTGCTGAATCTCATCTGCCATTTGTTGCCATGTTTCACAGTTTAGAGAGATTCTTTGGAGCTCTTCAGAGTTTGTCAAATCATGAGTTGTTCTATAGAGACTGCTGTCACCACCAATAAAGTTGACTATTTCATTGTTGGCCAATAACTAACCAGTCCCACTGCAACTCATACATTTCTGCAGTGAAGAATGAATCAAAAGAATTTATTTAGGTATTCTTTTCCACTATTCCAGTATTCTTTGTTGTTGTTGTTGTTGTTGTTGTTGTATAACAAGCCCACTGCTTCTGACTAATTTTTCTTCCTGAGCTGTTTAAATTGTTGTTTGTCATTTTGTCTTGCAGTCACTATGGGCCAAGTTACAAGTGATGAATGACACTTGAATGGCAAGTGAACAGACTCACGTGTATTCCTCCCTGTTCACTTGTGCTCCACTTGATCATTATGTGATCAAGTGGAGCACACGTGGATTAAAGGTGAACAGGGAGGAATACATGTGATTCTGTTCACTTGCCATTCAAGTGTCATTCGTCACTTGTAGCTTGGCTCTATGTCTAATAGTGCAAGACCTGGCTCCTGTATGGATAAATAAACACACAATGGGGTCACCCACAAACAAGGCTTGGGTCTCTATGTACTTGAGAGAGCCCAAGATATTTAGAAAAATATAGCTTTGTAAATTAACCAAAAGGGATGAAAAACAATCTGGCAAAGACTCACAATGCAATTCTAAACAGGGTTAACACCCTTCTACATCAATGGGCTTTGGAAAGTGTAACTCTCTTTAGGATTGCACTGTAAATATGCTCCATAAGATCTGGAACATGGAAAGGGGTTGAATGGAAAGGGGCTGGAATCAGCCAGCTCAAGCCCCTGAAAGTATATTGAATTCTGAGGGTGGGATGCTGTGGAATTTATTAGGGCTCCCTGGATTTATTGTTTGGAATGCTTAGCATAAGTAGGCATGAGGATTTTCTTTTCACTTCTCATGGAAAACTGCAAGTATGTATTTTTTGTCTCACCATTCTGGTAATTCAATTTATGCCTTGGAGAGAGAGAGGGCCAAGCTACAAGTAACGAATGACACTTGCCTGGCAAGTGAACAGATTCATGTGTATTCCTCTCTGTTCACTTGCCATTCACTTGCTCTCCACTTGATCAAGTGGAGAGCAAGTGAATGGCAAGTGAACTGGGAGGAATACACGTAAGTCTGTTCACTTGCCAGGCAAGTGTTATTTGTCACTTGTAGCTTGGCCCAGAGACTAGCAAGAACCAGATATTCACTGTTAGAATGTTAGATTGAGTTATGAATAAGTTGATTCAATGCCCAGAAAAATCCCAGGAAGGACAGAACAAGATTTGCTACAAATATTCAGTCAGGGGAAAGTATCTTTATATGCTCTGAGGTTCATTACATCTTACCTTTAGAGGTTAAAAATCAGAAGATTTAATAAAGTCATGTAATTGTGTCCATATAAACTAGTCATGCCCTATAATTTCTCAGATTTGGAATTCAGTGAGAGAGTCTTACCTTTTCTGTAAAGGCTCTGATAAGAATCTTAGAAATTACAATTCATTTTAATTTCAAGTAAGATAGAATAAGAAATGACATGTATGCCTACTCACTTTCCATCTCTCTGTCCTGTGCTAATGTTTTCTGTACATTTGTGATTCTTGTTTATTCAATTATTGCAAGAATAATTAGATTAATTTTAGATAAAAGTTTTAATTAAAACACTGAGTAATTCTTGGCTGGAGTACAAAGTTTCCATCTTACACCCGGAGTAAATGAACAAACTTCTGATCTATCCAGTCCGAAGACTGGGACCTGTTTAAGGGTTGATTATTAGAGGAAGAGTCATCCTCCACATAGCAGAGTGGATTAGTGGTGAGTACATTGCCAAAGAGATAGCCAAAGAGACATTTGGTTTCCATGTGGCTGACTTGAAGTAATGTCCCCTCACAAGTGGGTGAGAGATGGTGAGGCCTGAGGTGGATGTTTCAACCCCCACCCCACCCCTTTTGAGTCTTGATGTTTTCTCTAGCTTTCGTTCCTCTACTATGTAGCCATATTGGACTACATTTTCAGGGGGTTTGTAAGTTTTTTTGTGTCTGGTATGCATGTTATAAGAACATCTATTATAATTCCTTTAGATAACCTCCAAGCATCCTCCTGATTTTTTTTTTGTTATCTCACCTTTGAAGATGAAACTGTTGGGGCAAACTACAGAATTCCTGTATTCTCCAAACTGCCTGCTGCCCAACTGCCATGTGTTTTGGCTTGAGGTGCTTGACCCCTAAATGCCTTTTCAGCCCCAGATAAGTGGTTGATCAAGCCCTGGTAGGCCTTTATAAAAAGCTGTGTGTGTGTGTGTGTTTGGCCAAGATTTACCACAGACCTGCCCTAGTATTACGCTACAGGGTGACTCTGGAGTGTGGGTTTCTATGTGAGAATCTATGCATTCAGCACACTGCGTGTTACACACTGGGAGGTAGATTTCCATTAATTTTCATTGTGCTGTCACGTTTTCTTAACCTACTCTGTTAATATTCTCTTTTAGCCAGTTGCACAAGAAGTCTGGAGCTTAAGAGGAGAAGGACCTTAAGCTGGAGAAAAACAGAGTAACAGAAAAGTATTTAAAAGGATGGGGAAGACAGAGTTGAGTCTAAGATCATGGAGTGAAGATGACTAAGATAGAAAGGGTTTGAGAGAAGATAACAGAAATACTGAAATAAAGATTCAGAGGCAAGGCAGTGAGAAAAGAGACTGGAGAGGTGGAAGAGGTAGACATTCACACAGATCCTTGGGAATTGTCAGTGTGGAAAATGATGAGGGGGCGGGGGGAGGGGGGGAGAAGCTTAAACCTATGAACCATAATTTGTGCTAGACTGACATTATTTAATATTTTGACTGCAGGCAAATGTGCCAAATAAGTTAGCCATCTTTGTACTGGACTCCTCTTAATGTGCATGACACAAACTTAGAGTAATAACTTAGAGTAATATCAGCTATGTTGGTCTGCAGTAGGAACGATTTGAGTCCAGCAGCATCTTAAAGGCCAACATGATTTCCAGGGTATAAATTTTTGACAGTTAAGTGCCTTTCATAAGATGCCTGATGAAGGGTATCTGATGAAGGGAGCTTGACTCTCTAAAGCTTATACCCTGGAAATCTTGTTGGTCTTTTAAGGTGCTACTGGACTTGAGACTTAGTATGTGTACTGAGCCTGGAGCTCAGAATGATTGCAGCCCAGAGTAATTTCAACCAAAACACAGTTCTTTATTGCAAGCCAGAATAAACAGACAACAGCAGACACTACTCACTAGACACAATACAGACAAGCTGCACAGAAGCCCTCAATATATACACAGAACCCCCACCCCAAGAATAGCTAGCAACCTATAAGAACGTGTACTTTACAATACCATCATTTGCATTAACTATATACAGTGTATAAGATAGGCAGGCCACTGATTGGTCTTTATTTGAGAGGACCGATTGGCTGCTGCCTTCAGAAAGTACCCAATGAATGTGCAGATAGAATAACCAATAAGATTGCAGGCATTTGGAACCCTGAGATAACCTGAAGCTTAGTGCATAACAGTAAATACATTCAACATAGCAATTACCTTAGAGGCCTTGTTTGGCCTAGCTTAGCCCAATACACAAGATGCCTGATGAAGGTTATCTGATGAAGAGAGCTTGACTCTTGAAAGCTTATACCCTGGAAATCTTGTTGGTCTTTAAGGTGCTACTGGACTTGAAACTTAGTCTGTGAGAACATTGAAAATTTCTCCTCAAGGCTAGATGTACATGATTTTTTTGCCCAGCAAGGTGAATTTATACCATAGAGTACTGTGTATATTCTCTCATTCAAAAGTTTTATATTTAGGCAGAATAGAAATGATAACACTCTATTTTTTAAAATTTTACTTCAGTTATACTGCACCTTTCTCACCAGTGGGGACCCAAAATGGCTTACAATATTCTCCCTTTCTCCATTTTATTCTCACAGGAAACCTGTGATGTAGGTTAGCCTGACAGCTGTGACTAGCCCAAGGTCACCTAGCAAGCTTCCATGGTAGAGTCAGGATTTGAACCTGGGCCTCCCAGATCCTAGTCCAACACTCTTACCACAAAATCTGGACTTTGGAGGTCTTGACTGAAATCCCTGTACAGTTATGGAAATCAAGGTGATCTTGGACAAATCACATTCTCTCAGCAAATGCAACGTTCCTCCTGCATCATCTGTGAACACAGCATCTTCCATTTTCTGTCACTTGTCTGCTATTCATTGTATTTTCTGGTTTTTACAGATGACATACAATGATCCATCATGGGAGCAACTCAACCAAAGCTACCCAGGAGAATTCATCTTGTTAGGCGTGGCTGACCGTCCTCGCTTGGAGATGCTGCTCTCTGCAATTATCCTGATCTGCTATGTAATGACCCTGCTGGGAAACACAACCATCATTGTGGTTTCACGGCTGGACCCCCGTCTTCACACCCCCATGTATTTCTTCCTCAGCAACCTTTCTTTCCTTGATCTAGGTTTCACCACCAGTCTTGGTCCCCATATGCTGGTGAATTTCTGGAGGAAAAGAAAGACCATCACCTATATGGCCTGTGTAGTCCAACTCTACGTCTCTCTTGCTCTCGGCTCTGCAGAGTGTATTCTTTTGGCAGTCATGGCCTATGATCGCTATGCTGCAGTCTGCCAGCCTCTACATTATACTGCCATTATGAGCCACTCCATATGTATCACAATGGCTGCTGTCTCCTGGTTAAGTGGCTTTTGTACATCACTATTGCAAACGGCAATGACTCTTAAGCTTCCATTCTGTGGGCAGAACAAGGTGGACCATTTTTTCTGTGAAGTGCCAGCTTTGCTGAAACTGGCCTGTGTGGACACCTCAGTCAATGAAGCTGTGCTGTTTGTGTCTAGTGTGATC
Organism: Eublepharis macularius; assembly: GCF_028583425.1. Taxonomy (NCBI): domain Eukaryota; kingdom Metazoa; phylum Chordata; class Lepidosauria; order Squamata; family Eublepharidae; genus Eublepharis; species Eublepharis macularius. Next base: position 156,174,509 of record NC_072793.1, on the reverse strand, counting down.
TTCCTTCTAGTTCCGCTTGGCCTCATCATAGTCTCATATGGCTACATTGCAGTTGCTGTGCTGAGGATCCGCTCGGCTGAGGGCAGGCGCAAGGCATTCAGCACCTGTACCTCCCACTTGATTGTGGTGTCGCTTTTCTATGGCACAATAATTTTCAGCTATCTCCAGCCCCCATCCAACTATTCCCGTGACATAGGCAAGATGATCTCCCTGTTCTATACATTTGTCACTACCATGCTTAATCCGCTGATCTATACACTGAGAAACAAAGAGGTACATAGAGCTCTAAAAAGAACAATAAACAGAAATGGAACTATTTAGTCTAATGTCTCCACAAATTCATTCAGAGGCTAAGCAGTATTTTTTATTTTAAATGTATTAATGAATTATGTTAATTATTAATCCATATGTTAATTATTATTTATTATTTATATAAAACTTATTAATGTTATGTCTATAATACTGTTTGGTGCACTAAATGCTTTAATATTCTTTTTTTCATTTATACCACCTACACGCAAATCTAGCAAATTTGGCTGAGTAAGTATGGACCTTGTGAGTATAGAGATCATCATTTTGATTCTTGGGGGACCATTTGGAGGGAGTTTATGGTTTTCCTAAGGCCAGAGTCTCAAGATTCAGTGATCTGAGAGTATCTGAGCGGGAATGCAATTTGGGGCTGGTCTGCTTAGTGGCTAAAAAAGAAAGATGACTCAGGGCTTTTCTGCACACTCAACTTATTTTCTTAGCAGTTGATACCTAAGCATTGAAATAGGTTTGAGTATGGTTCTTTAGTGCCATTATCTTTAGCTGCCTCAGACCCTTGAATACCTTAGCCATTGAAAATAATGGTCCCAAAACTCCGGGATCCACAAAACCCACACGGATTTGAATGCCAAACTGGCAAAATCCAACAAAATTAGAGCAACACGGTAATATTAATGTCAAAACAAAGAATCTCCCGTGTGGTAGTAATGTCTCCACGATTATTATTAATAAAAGATATATTAATTAAGCACTGCTTCACAGATTTATTTTCACAAAATAAGGGATGTAATAAATAATTGTATATTCTTTTGTTTCTCTTAACACAACCAAGTACTACACCATATATTGCAACCTCCCTTGACCTCAATTATACAGGCATGCTAAGCGTTCTAAAAACAATTAATTAAAGTGTCCCGTGCTCAAAGTGCTATAATTATCATATTAAAGTGCAATTGCTTTATGGCATCCTATGACACTATTTCTCATATAGAACTCAATTCGCCTTGTATACAGGTACAATACAGGTACAGTACAATGGTGATTCCAGACACTGTGAATGTCACAGATCTCGAGAAGACCTATAATCATAGGTGCACGTAGATAGTTCTGTGACTGCGTTCTTTAACGGACGGTCCAGATCCTCATAAGGTCCATTTCCAAGGTTCTTTTTCAAAGAGCACAGATGTCAAAGATTCATTATATCTGGAAGTAATTGACAAATCGGAGAGGGATATGGAAGGATAACTATAATGAATCTTTGACATCTGTGCTATTTCTATGTAAGCCAAAAGTGAGACTGTGGGAAGGACAAGGGCGTCCAAACTATAGAACATATAAGGGTGAATGGGATAAGGGAACAGGGATGAAATAGTTTTCACTCTGGGACTCCATGACCATTCTCTTAGGGAACTTGTTTTCACCTTCTTGTTGCTGCTTGAGACAGGACAGTTGAGATCCCTCTCTATGGCAGTCATAAAAGAAGCTCTCCTGCCTGCTGCAGAGTCCTCTGGAGGGACCAACCTCCTGTAGATCTCTTTAGACACATGCAAATATAGTCTGTGTGGCAATCCAGAGCCAGAATAGCCAAGATGCTAGGCTGAAGGAAACAAGCAGAGCAGGGTAGGAAGCAAGACGGGGGATGACCTTCTCCTTTTCCTTAACTTCTGAGGTTAGTCACTGGGTAAATCTCTCTCATATTCTGTGGTCCTGCATCCTTATTCTTCCTCTTTTCCCTAAAGCCGACCCTCCCCTCAGTTGCCCTCTTTTTTTACCTTTAATCATAAGGCTGCATTAAATGTTTTGTATTTTTTTGACTTTCTTTCTAGCTTTCTTTCTGTCTAGCTTCTCTTCTTTGTGAAATGAAGGCTACATTCCTGTGCTTGAATATAAATTTGTTGCCAAGTAAGAATGCCTAGGGCTGAGCTGCACAACCGATTCACTCCTGTTTTTCTCTAAACTTTTCTTCTCCCATAGTGTCCTGCAGCCTTCTTGCCCCTGCAATTTTCAGTCCTCCTCCCCCCACACTCCTTCCATCTCTCATTCTCTGCGTCTCTCTCTTACCTGTCTGATTCTCTTCATTTGGCTGTTGCTTTCTCTGTGTCTTTCTCCTTTTAGAGAACATCTCTCACTACCAGCTACAATTCCACCCAAATCTCAAATCTTACTACATTTCTCACCAAGTATATAGACTGCAGATGTCCAACCAGAGGTCATCCAATGAACATTAGCCCTGAATAAGCCACCTACTCTCTGAAGAAAGACTCTGTTCAACTAGAGAATAAGCAGTATATCCATGTGCCTTCCTCTTACTGGCATATATGCATCAAAGTTTCTGTTCATCAGCACATGACGAAGGATCTGGAGGAAACAAGGCTGCCTGCTTCTAAGCAAGTGAGAGGTGAGGACGGGGAGGTGAGCATCCAGAGAATGCAGGGAAATGGCTAGAAACAATAGAACGCATATATGTCAAATGAGTAAGCGAGGATGTAACATTCAATGTATATTTTCCAGAACGAATTTTCTTGATACAAGAACTGTTGATAGAGATTAAACTGATTTGCTATTTATATTTATTTCTGAACTTCCTAGTCCTCATAATTATGGTTTGGGGACCACACAGGGGCAGAACTGGATCCCAGAAGCTTCTCTATTTCAAACCATCCCCTTCTGAAGCTAGGGGTGTGGGTGTGTAAAGAAGAAAATATTTCAGGGTTTCTGTTATGCGCGTTTGCATGTAATATATTGTTAGACTATATTTCTCTTTTCTAAACTAAAAAGAGGCAAACTCTTTCAATGTTCCTTGTAGGGCAAGCCATTTTAGATGTTAAATATGAAAACAGTGTTTCTTCAGTTACTACGGTTGCGAGACTATACTATTCTTTCTCAAATTAGAATTTTATATAACCACCTCTTACCCTTGTCCCTCCTGCATTTCATGGATCTTTGGCCCTGCTGGTTTAAAAAGGTGTATGTTCTTCATAATCTCTTATGTCCAAATAAGGACCCACTACATGTAACTACTGCAATGAGCTCTAATCTAGATCTAGACTTGCTAGTCTTTAAGGTGACGTAAGAGTCCCATTTATTGCAATGCAGATATCTCAACCATTTGAACATTTTATTTTGGTCTTCATTCAGATCATCTTTGATATTTGGCATTCAAAACAGTACACAGTGTTTAAAATATACGTGTAAATGTATGCATTTAAAATGTATGTGCCCGTACAAAGGGCCATGAGATCTGTTTCTTGATTTTCAGCCTCTTCTCAATAATTCCCAATTTGCTCTTGATATTTCTGCAACACACGGATATTTTCACTGAATTTTGTAATATGGCCCCAAGATGTCTGTCTGGGGTATTCCTAGCTGGTTCTCTCCCCCATCAGCATATGTGTGAGTTTAAGGGTTTTGTTAAAATTATTTTAGAGAAATAGAGAGTGGACAGTATTATAGTAACAATAAAATAGTAAACCATACACAATTTAACATTGTTATGGATAGTAAACAACAAAAGAGTGATAAACAGTGCTTAGGGTGATAGAAACAAAATAAAGATCAGTTACATGAAAATAAACAGCAAAAGGTATAACACATGACTACTTACATATACTCAGCATTTTCTATTCAACATTCTGAAATTTTGACTTTACAATTAATCCACTTCGACAGTAGCCATTCTTAGTTTTCCTTAGATTTCTACCACCTATTTTCTATTTTTTCTAAAATTCTAAAATTGGTCTGTTATACAAAAAAGTTATTTTTTCCATAAACACATATTCACACCATCTGTGAGTTTGAGGTTTTTCGCCTAGTGCATTACTTCTTGCCTGTACTAAATCTCATCTGCCATTCTGTTATCCAGTTAGATAGTTATAGATATCCTTTTGGCAGTCTTCTGAGTCTGCTTATTATTTGATGATCCTAAAGAACTTACTCTCAGCAGTAAATTTAACTAACTCTCTGTTCATCCCTAAGCACAAGCAGCTGCAAAGATTAACCACTCTGACAACTAAGTAACCAAGTCTACTACTTTATAACAAAACATATAGTCAAGTTTGTGAGCGATAAGAGTGATACCAGGTTTATAACACATTTACACACTTTCTTTTCACATGTGTATGATACTCAGACCCGTGCCAGGACAAAAATAGTCAATTACAGAATACAGTTATCTCTATTCATCTGATACTTTCCTTTACTGCTGGGAACTCCTGGAATAAGAACTCTTTGATTTATTTAGCTTTGCAACCATTCTTAGCATCATACATAGAGACCACATACTTTTGTAAATATCACTTTAATTGGTTATCCTTACTTAGGCATGGTCTCTTTAACCTTGTAAATAGAAACAGTATGTTTTGTAAATTACATTGTAATTCACTATTTTTGTTTGTAAAAGGATCTGTCCATTTTTAGCTCCAGTCTCCAGATTTAAGTATTCCCAGATTTGGCTGGAGTGAGAATTAGATAGAGAATTAGATATATTGATATTTTATTAATGTATAAAAGGAAATACTTCCCCCTCTTTTCCTCACAACTGCCCAATGGGGTAGTTTTGACTGAAAGTGTGTGACTGGCTCAAGGTCGCACAGTGAGCTTCATGGCTAAGTGGGGATTTGTACTCTGTATACTGAGGGCCAAGCTACAAGTGAGGAATGACACTTGAACGGCAAGTGGATCGAGTGGAGCGCAAGTGGAGGGAAAGTGAACAGGGAGAAATACACTTGCCGTTCAAGTGTCATTCCTCACTTGTAGCTTGGCCCTCAGTATGAATCTCCCCACATATATCTCAGAAGCAAGACTAAAATATTGGCTTCTCAGATGCCCTGGCCTGAAAGCATTTCTTTTGTTGAAATAGGATCCAGGACCGCAGAATCGCCTCACTTTCCATATTTGAAGATCCGGCTTTATATCCCCCTCCCCATGTCCAGATGCACAGAGACACACAAATATGGCTAAAGACAGAACTATTCCCATCTCTTTCATTTCCTCTAAAGCAGGTCACAAGATACCAAAAACAACTTAACTTCCATCATTTGGGCCAGGGCCTCTGCTCACTGTTTCCCAATACATAATTTCCAATATACAGGCAATATGTTTTTTCACCCTACAAACACACCAGGCTAAATATAAAATGGAGATGGAAATATTTCTTTATTTAAAAGAGGGCCTAAGTAGTAGAATAACCTTGCCGCCTTTGGGGAGCCATTTTTTTCTCTTCCTATCCATGGCTAAAGATAAAATAGAGATAGGACCATTTCTTTGCCTAAGGCAGGGCCCAGAGTAATGCATCTAACAGTTGTGATTTTTTTTTAAAAAAAAAAAGGCCCCAGAGCCCTCCAGAGACATGGGACATGTGTGACCACAGGGAGCTAAGGCAAGGAAAATGGTGCTGATATGGGGTGACCTTCAAAATGTATATCTTCCCATCCAATGGCATACAACGGCACTCTGACTGCAATCTTTCCAAAGAGATCATATCAAACCATATTTAAGAAAGTTCACAGCAAAGCAGGGGAAAGGCCATAAAGCAGACAATGAGGTGGATTCTCCAGAAATGACCTGCTGCAGTTTGGATGCCAAACTAGAACTAAACTTGTCTGTGTCTATTTGAATTTTCTGTTCCAGGTCTCTGATATATCTACTATCTCAATATTCGCCTTCAGCTACATTCAAGGTGTTTGAAGTCTAATGGGGAAGGAGCGTGAACTGGAGAGAGAGTCACAGGAAAGTATTTAAAAGATGGAGGAAATTTTATTCCAAGAACAAGCTGTGAAGTTGAGAGAAGGAAGGAGTTTGAGAGAGGATGAAAGGGGGACCAAGGTGAGGGAGGGACAATGAAAGAAGAGCCAGATGGGAAATTTTACGAAGAATTTTCAGTGTGAAAAATGGTGGGGGGGAAGAGAAAGAACAACAGTCACCTATGAACTGTAATATGACCCAGTTTGGGGAATTATTTAATACTTTAAAGATGTGTCTTGGTATACTGGGTTAGATTTTCTTTTGGCCTGCCTCATTTCAGTATCTACACTTTTTGGAAAGGGAGGATATATAGATTAAATTAGATATGCCCTCCACATACAAATGAAAACAATCTGTAAGAATACCAGTAGAATCTCCTCATTGCTCTGGTTTGGATGATTTTGCTCACAGTTCTGACAAAAAGGTGAATTTTCATATATCACATAATGGCCTTTTTCACACTACTTACGTGCTTCCAGAACATCGCGAAATGTAGCGCAAAAAACGCGGAAGATAGTGTCTTCTCATGCAACATCGCGCAAAACTCTCGCAAGAAGACACTATCTTCCACGTTTTTTGAGCTACATTTCACGATGTTCCAGAAGCACGTAAGTAGTGTGAAAAGGGCCAATAGTTCACAGATTCTCCTATGACACAAAGGGCTGTTGATTCATCCTTAGACCAGAGACTGTAGCCAATGATAGACAGTGAAAAGCAAACAGTGGTAGCAAAAATTACATGCAGAGGGGTATCATATGTCGTTTCAAAAAATTCAATCAGAGGCTGTGGCTCAGGCTAAAGACTCTGTGTCACATGCCGAAAATCCCAGGTTCAGTCCTTGGCATGTCTGCTGAAAGGATCTCATGTAGGAGCTTTTGGGAGATTTACTGCCAGTCAAAGTAGGCAGCACTCAGGGCCGGCGCCAGAGGTTTTAGCGCCTGTGGCGGCGGGCGCACACACGCCCCACGGGAGGCGTGATGATGTCATCGCAGACGTCATCACGCACCACAGGGGGGCTGGGCTGCGCGCGGACCGCCGAGCGCAGAAGCTGCGGGCTGCTGCTGGAGCAGCGCATGGAGGCTGATCCGTGTGCTGCCCCAGCAGCAGCTCACAGCTTCTGCGCTTGGCTGGGGCGGAGGAGTGCGCAGCGGAGCTGAGGTGGCTGGCTGCAGCAGTAGCTGTAGCCAGCCAGGCAGCCCTGTGCCACCGCAGCCACATGCCCCAGCCGAGCGCAGAAGCTGTGGGCTGCTGCTGGAGCGGCGCGCGGAGGCTGCTCCGTGCGCCACCCCAGCAGCAGCTCACGGCTTCTGCGCCCGGCTGGGGCGGAGGAGCGCGCAGCTGAGCTGGCGTGGCTGGCTACAGCTGCTGCTGCAGCCAGCCAGCCAGCTCCGTGCTGCCGCCGCCGCGCACCCCAGCTGGGCACAGAAGCCGCGAGCCGCTGCTCGAGTGGCGCACAGAGGCTGCGCCCGGCTGAGGTGTGTGGCGGCAACGGCGGCAGCAAGGGGCTGGCTGGCTGGCTGGCTGCAGCAGTAGCTACAGGCGGCCCTGTCATGCCAGCTTCGCTGCGCGCGCCTCTGCCCCCAACACCCCCTCCAGCGCCCCTCCAGTGCCCGCGCGCCCGAGGCCACCGCCTACCTGGCCTCCATGGGCGCGCCGGCCCTGGCAGCACTGACATAGGCCGTTTCTACATGTTGTTAAAGAGACGAGCTACTTACTGGAAGCTGGCATTTTTTTTCACAGATTTCAGATGCCTCCAATTTCAAAGCGGAAGCAGGCAGTTTGTCTTTCGTCTGATCAGTGTCTTTTCTGAGACCGGGATTTCCCGCTCTTTCCTGTGCTGGGTCAAGGATGCTGATCAGACGAAAGACAAACTGCCTGCTTCTGCTTTGAAATCGGAGGCATCTGGAATCTGTGAAAAAAAACACCAGCATTCAGTAAGTAGCCTGTCTTTTTAACAACATGTGGAAACAGCCATAGGCTGATTCCACACACGTTGGATAATGCACTTTCAATGCACTTTATCAATCATTTGAGGTGGATTTTTTGTTCCGCACACAAAAAAATCCGTTCTAAATGATCTATAAAGAGGATTGGAAGTGCATTATCCAACGTGTGCGGAATCACTCATAGATCAACCAAGGGACTGACTCAGTATTAAGCAGCTTCATAGGTTCACAACATCAGCAGTAAAACGAGTTTTATTTGGGAATCATGCCATAAATCATCTTCTTGGTGATACAGAAACACGTTTTTTGGTGCAAGATCTGGGTCCAATAGCACCTTAAAGATCAACTAGATTTCCAGAGTGTGAGCTTTTGAGATGGAATTCTCAGGGATTCCTCCCATCACACAAGGAAACCTCCACCCCAAATTTCAAGTCGATCAGAAAAAAGTACATATCCTGTAGCCATTTAGAATTGTCAGTTGTAGAGTGGGCACAGGCACTTCTGAATTGGCACGGGAGTGAGCTCTGGCTTGGCTCCAGACTAATGTTTTCATGGGTTCAAAGACTGAGTTCTTCTCAACCTTGGGAACAGCACTTTGGGGGTATTTTGAGCTGACATGGGAAAATTGTGCTCCATGGGTAGAAGTTCTTGTGCCCATGAAAATGCTAGCATGGATCCAGAACATTTTTATGATTATTTATTTTATTTTATTTACGTCATTCATAGTCCGCCTTTCTCACTGAGACTCAAGGCGGATTACACAATATGAGGTTAATACAATCAGTATCAAGTGCATTTCAATACAATACCATAAGGTAAACAGACACAAGTTTAAAAGACATAGCATTAGCAAGGAACCAAGACAGAGTAGAAAAAATACTGGAGCAAAATCAATTCTAGGACTAACATTAGACAACATGGAGTGCTGGTTGTACATGGGACTACATATTTAAAGCAGCAGATAATATACAAGGCAAAAATAGTGATGAAGTCTATGATCTCCAACTCGTTAGTAAAGCATTTGAGACCCCATCCCTACAATGCAGCCCTCCCATTTGAGTAAAAAGCCTTTTTGAATAGTTCAGTTTTGCATCGTTTACGGACAGCCAGGAGAATGGGGGCTCTTCTGACTTCCTCAGGCAGGTCATTCCACAGGATAGGGGCCACCACAGAGAAAGCCCTTGTACAGGCTGCTGCTGACTTCACCTGTGTGCAGACTGGCACCTGCAGGAGACCCTGTTCAGATGAGCAAAGCTGCCATGGAGGAACATAGGAAGGGAGGCGGTCCTGTAGGTATGCTGGACCAAAGCCATGAAGAACTTTGTATGTAATAACTAATACTTTGAACTGAGCATGGTAAATGATGGGTAGCCAATGGAGCGACTGTAGGATGGGAGTGATGTTCATGCTCCTGCTCGCTCCTGATAACAGTCAAGCTGCAGCATTTTGCACTCATTGGAGCCTCCTAGTTAACTTAGATGGGAGGCCAATGTATAGAGCATTACAATAGTCAAGCCTTGATGTTACCATAGCAGGGATCCAAGTGGCTAGGTCAGCCATGTCAAGATAAGAAACCATCTTCCAGGCTAGATTGAGGTTGTAGAAAGCATTTTTTGCCGCTGCCTTAAATTGTTCTTCTAGTAATAACGCTGTGTCCAGTATAACCCCTAGGCTCTTAACTAAGAGCCAAGCTACAAGTGACGCCTGACGCAGGTTGGACACTTGTCAGCTTCCCTCAAGTTTTGATGGGAAATGTAGGCATCCTGGTCTTGCAGCTGTAATGGAGAGCTGTAAAACCAGGGCTTACCTGCTTGCGTTATGTCCCGGCAGATCGCGCAAAAAATGCGGAAGATCACGTTTTTTCGCACGAGATTTGCGCGACATCACGTGACGTCGCGCAAAACTCACGCGAGAAAATGCGATATTTCACGTTTTCCGCGTGATGACGCGCGACGTTTCGGGATGCGGAGGGCTGTCTGGAATCGGCCTAGGATGCCTACATTTCCCATCAAAACTTGAGGGAAGCTGACAAGTGTCCAACCTGTGTAAGGCGTCACTTGTAGCTTGGCTCTGAGTCTGCAAGGGTCAGATGAACTCCATCAAAAGTGGGGAGTACAATGTCCTTCAAGACCTCTGCACATTTAGTGCAGTTGTCTTCTTTTAAATGCCGTCCATGAACTATGGTTGTAGATACGTCAAAAAAACTCTTCATTTAAATAAATTTGATCCAGTATACCAATGTGGAGCCATTGTAGAACTCGATGCCATTATTTCTGGGTTTAACTAATAATAACCAGTACAGAAAATGCAAACAGACAATTAGTTCAGATTTTATTAAGGGTGGTGGTGGGGATAATCCCCAGTATTTTTGAAAGTGTAAAAGATGACGTGGTACAAAATACATACAATATTCTGCAAGCAGAATCAGTAGATTAGCAATGTGGACATATCTACAAAGGCAGAATATAGTAAGATGGGCAGAAAGCTGGGATACTGAGCACAAAAGCAGCAATCAGAATTATTCTGTTTGCTGGAAAGATTCCATTTGGATGGTGTCCCTCCCTGTGCCAGCTGATACTGACTCACTCTCTCTTATTGCTGCACCACCCCTTCCCACCTGTCTGTGAAAGAGGTGTTAGATCGTCCGTCTTCTAGCTGCCCCCCTCCCCAGTTCTGGAAATAAATGTTTGGATTTGGAGCATTTGCTAAGTAAATTGGATAGGTTCAAAGGCTGGAACTGGTAAAGTTCTGACTTCAAGGCCTTATTAGCTAGACCTTAAATCTGGATTCTGGACATCCTAAATTCCAGTTCATTCATGAGAGTTTCTTGCACAAAACATAGTAATTCAGCCAAGCTATTCTGTATCCGCTGATCACACCAGCTTCCATTTCTAGTCTTGTATTCATTCTATTTACTAGCCTTTACAGATGAAGTACAGTGATGCCTCATGGGAAAAACTTAACCAAAGCTACCAAGGAGAATTCATCCTGTTGGGAGTGGCTGACCGTCCACGTTTGGAGATGTTGCTCTTCACCATCATCCTGATCTGCTACACAATGACACTCATAGGCAACACAACCATCATTTTGCTGTCTTGGCTAGATCCCAACCTCCACACCCCCATGTATTTCTTCCTTGGCAACCTCTCCTTCCTTGATCTCTGTTTCACCACCAGTCTTGGACCTCAGATGTTAGTGAATTTTTGGAGAAAAAGGAAGACCATCACCTATGCCGCCTGCGTGGGACAGCTGTACATCTCTCTTGCATTGGGCTCTACAGAATGTATTTTGTTGGCAGTCATGGCTTACGACCGCTATGCAGCAGTCTGCCAGCCTCTGCGCTACACTGCTATTATGAGCCAGTCCCTGTGTTTCAAAATGGCTGCTGTCTCCTGGGTGAGCGGCTTTGGCAACTCGCTGGTGCAGTCAGTGATGACTCTGAAGCTCCCGTTGTGTGGGCAGAACCAGGTGGATCATTTTTTCTGTGAAGTGCCAGCTTTTCTCAAATTGGCCTGTGTCGATACCTCAGTGAATGAAGCCGTGCTCTTTTCTGCCAGCGTCATCTTCCTTCTAGTTCCGTTGAGCCTCATCATAGTCTCTTATGGCTACATTACCATTGCTGTGGTAAAGATCCGCTCAGCCGAAGGCAGGCGCAAAGCTTTTAATACCTGTGCCTCCCATCTCATTGTGGTTTCACTCTTCTACGGCACAGCCATTTTCAGTTATCTCCAGTCCCCGGCCAACTACTCCCGTGACCGAGGCAAGATGATCTCCCTGTTCTATACCTATGTCACCACCATGCTTAATCCCTTAATCTATACCCTGAGGAACAAAGAGGTTCACAGAGCTCTAAGAAAAGCGCTGAACAGGAATGCAACAATTTAGACTACTGTTGCCCCATATTCTTTCACAGGTTACGCCATTACCTTTCAATAAAACTTGGCAATAATCACTTCTATAACATTTGTGTGCACAAATTATTCTAACATTCATTTCACATTTGTAGCATCCTTTCATTTATTAAAGGCTTTCCAGGGAGTTTCAAGGTTAAGCTGGTATTTAATCAAATCTAATCAAATCTAACATGGTTGCATTGGTCCCCTTACTAACAATGCCATCTTGTAAGATCATGCTTGTTCAAAAAGGTTTGCGTCCACACAAGTCCCAGAAGAGAATCCTGATTTGTGTGTGTGTGTGTGAGACAAAATAAAACAGAAATGCAGTGGCACAGTGAAAACTAACAATTTCCATAAGTGTTTGCTAGTCAGAACTCATTTCATCTGATGTATGAAGTGTTCATCCATTAGGCAGACATATTTACACTAAAAGCTGCAAACAGAAAAACAGTGTGCCTGTGTAGGAGAACAGTGTCACAAAGAGAAGCCATAAAAATCCTATTGAAAGAGTGGTGAGGCCCTCTCCTGATGGTGGATAATATCACAAAGTAGGATTAAAATAAAATCAGATCTGATCTAGGGAAACTGTCAGGTGAAATGTGAGAAGCAGACCCAATTAGAAAAGTATAAAGATGTTGCTGAACTAAATAATATCTGAGGAGCGGGGCATGCTAAGATGTTAGCGCCTGTAGTGAATGAGAAATTTCAAGTTCTTATTAAGTGCCGGGGTTGGGGGGCTAGTATTGAACTTCTTGGTGAATCCTGATTGCACAATTTTGTGTTAGATTCTCCATTTGAACTTTGAAGTTCTTTTTTAAGGAGAATAGCAATATTTAGATCAGCAACGGAATTATATGGAAGATACTAGTGGTTATCCACAAGTTTCTCAATAGTATAGTTTTTAATTTTAGTGGTTTATCTCCTTATCTTATATTTTTAGATTTGTTTCTTCTGTTTTCTGCGAATTAATGGAGAGATTTGGGGCTTTTTTTGTAATGTGTATTATGCCACAAGATGGCAGTGGCCCTCTGACAAAAATGCCCAAGCCTCCTTCTGAATTTTTTGCCTATCCTGCATTTGTGGAGGGAAAATTTGGGCACTGGAAAAATAAAATTTGGTTCTATCAATTATAGAGGATGCATGCACATTCAAATGGGTGTGTATGCCTGTAATAAAAAGGAAATTAGGAACCTTATATCCTTACTAGCAACCAAGCCCGTTGTGTAAACAGTGGACTCTAGAAAACTGCCTCTGAAGGGCCATGCCGCTGTGCCAGGCCTTCCTGCCACCACACTGGACCTTCCCAGGTCTCCGGAGGGCCGGGCCACCGTGCCGGGTCTTCTCAGACCTCCATAAGCCCCAAGGAGGCCACTGTGGTGGAGGGAAGGCAAGCGTGTTGCCCACAGCTCACTTTTTATCCCCACAGAGGGGCCTGCGAGTGCCTCTGTGCGGGAATGAAAAGTGAGTCATTGCCAATACAGCTTGCCTTTTATACAGCTTGCTTCTTCCATGTTTCCTGCTAGGAAATGCAGCCATTAAACATGGTTATGCATTTGCAACTGAGGAGAATTTTGTCATCTAAACTCTGCTCAAATGGCCATTGTTTTTACAGTCTAACTAATATGGGACAACCAGCAGGGGGTCCACAAGGACTTAGGGGAAGGGAATCTTATTTTCCCCTGTATCTTTACTACACTGTATCCTTTTTCAATTTCTCTAAAAGTCCCCATAGCCTCTCCCTTTTTCTTTCTTCCTTTTCTCCTTCCCACCCACCAGCCAACCTACCTTTATCTGCCCCCTCCCATCTTCAGCTTTCCCCCATTCCCTCCCCTGCAGCCATTCTCTGGGAAAACTCTTCATGGGCATTGTACTGTTGGGCACGGTCATGCAGTAGGGAATGTCACTTTCTCTTGTGTCCCCTTTCCCATACTATTTCCTCTTTTCCTCCTCCTGCCAGCCCCATAAAATCACCTTTCCTAACTTCATTTTCTCCTTCTTCCCACCCATCCACCTTTTATCTGCCCCCATCTTCAGCTATATTTATTATTTATTTACTTCATTTATGCCTTGTCTTTCTTCCCTATGAGTACCCAAAGCAGCTTACATCATTCTGCTCTCTTCCATTTTGTCCTCACAACAACCCTGCGAGATGGGTCAAGTTGTGTGACTGTCTCAAGCTTAACCATTAAGCTTCAGCAGCCTGTTGGGGAGTCGAACCTACATCTCTAAGATCCTAGCCAGACACTTTAACAACTACACCACACAACCTCTGATAGGCCAGGGAAGCTGCTAAACCCATTTTGTTTTGTCACAGAGGAAATATTTTCCACCCTTTCTATTGTGCTGCCTGCACTTTCCTGGCTTCTCATGGATAAATCTTTGCTTCCACTGCAAATGGCAGAGGGATATTCCGGAACTAATCTATACCAGGGTGTTCTGTTTCCCTTCATTTTTGGCACTGCAAGTCCCACCATCATCTTGAAAATGGTTGCCAATTTTCAACTGCTTACCTTTATTTTCTGATGAGTTATGCCTGCTGCTAATAAACAACCTCAGCTTCTTTGGGAAATAGCATGGGGTGGAGGATTTATTACGATGATGTCAGCCAGGATGTTGCAATTCCCTTCAGTTTTGGCTCTGCAAGTCCCATCATCTTCAGGAAGCTGTACCCAACTTTTAACTGCCTAGATCTATCTTTTCTGATTAGCTATGCCTCCAAGAGGAAAACACAACTTCCAATGGAAAAAGTGGGGTAAGAGTGAGTTGCTCAAGATGTCCTTCTCCACCTGCGTAAGTCTCTAGCAGCTAAATCTCTGAGTGGATAGATGGATGCACCTGGCCACTAATGCACACATGAAAATGACTGGCAACGTGTATGCACATGCTCAGCTTGCCATTTCATATATTGCATACGAAAGAAGAGAGGCTTTCCCCAGAAACTAATAGCAAACCACGTGGAACCCACACAGGGGAAACAATTTTTAAGAAGACAATGACCATATACCACTTGACCTGTACAAACCCGAATATTAGAGCATCTTTCAAGAATCAGGAATCAGGTTATGGAGGCACCATTAACAGAGCACTTTATTAGTCATCATACAAAAGAAACAATTTAAATTCAGTGTCCTGTTTGTGTTACCAAAGGATTCTCAAGCATCGAAACAGAGGGGCCTTTTGAAACAGGAGGCAGAGTGGATTCATAAATTGGGAACTTTACATCCAAGCGGTTTAAATTTAGATTTGAACTTATCCTGTTTCTTGGGATGAAGTATATACCAATTTGTGAATGTTGATATTGTGGCAGTGATTATTTTAAATGTTGCTTTAAATGGTATATGGCTGTAATGTATTTAAGGAAATGTGGGGTGTGGTTGTTACACTGATTGCATTGAGTGCACTGAATTGTATGCACATGAGAACTACTCTGGTGATTCTTTGGTGAGTCATTGTTTTGGGGTAACATAGAATACCCTAGAAATTTATTGTTAAATGAAGACTGGAGCCGTTGTATTTTTGAAGATTTTGTATTTATTCATTTGTAGAGAACTGATTGTATGGTGGTCTTCTAATTGGCCCCTGAGGAAGTGGACATCACACAAAACAAGCCGATTTTGCCGGCTGCTTGTAAGGCAGAGGGACCCCTTCGGGGGACCCACTACTTCTTTGTTGTTCCACCTACCTGGAGAAGAAACAATACGACAAGAATTTCAATGAAATTATAACTAAATACAGACGGGTTTTTGCCTTCAGGACAGAGAATCTTTGCAGGAGAAAATCCTAACGACTTTTCAGCGTTTCGTTGGGACATAGAGACTCTGCCCCCTAGGGACGCTATGGGAATGATTATTACTTACATTACCTAGTATGGTGTATGGGATATTAAGTGATTTAGAGGATTGTATTCCTGAATAACAGTGGAAGATAAAATTATTTTTGCATTTCATATATTGCAGCTGCTGAGGTACTAGTGGCATTGTTGATAATAGCCCAATCGGGTCACATGAAAAAATTATGCAAGATGGAGGTTGTTGTGTACTGGGCCGAGCAAGGCCTCTAAAGTAGTTACTGTATTGATTGTAATGCACTATACTGTGTTGAGCTTGAGGTTCAGTCAAGGCTCCCAAAGCCTGCATTCTCATTGGTCCATAATCCCTGCAATATCACTGGTTACTTTCTCATGACAGCAGCCAATCGGTCCTCTATAATAAAGACCAATCAGTGGCCTGTCTACTTCAAACAGTGTATATAGTTTATGCAGATAATGGTATTCTAAAATATGTATTCTCATTGGCTATCAGTTATTCTGGGGGTGGAGCTGCTGTATATATATTGAGGACTTCTGTTCAGTCTGTCAGTGTGTGTTGTGTTCCTGCTAAATAAAGAGCTATTGAATCACCTCGTGTCTGAACCCACTATTTAACAGAGGTAATTTTCACTAAATCCTCTTCCTGCAGAACTCACACTGCTCCCTCATGCTGTTCCTGAGGTTCTCCATGAGCAGCATTTTAAATACATGCCCCAAGGTGAGTGCCAGGTCCCCCCCCTCCCACTGGGAGGGTAAGAAGATCTGGCAACGCTATGACTCCTCCTCTGTCTCTGTGTCTCTTGGGAGATTTCTTTTTCATGCCTCATGGCCTTCCATAGGGAAGTTTGTATTTTCTCAGAGCTCCTGCGGGTGTCTGCCTGCCTGCCTGCCTGCCCCTACTTGTGAGTAGTACAGATGGGGGTGCCCCTGTGAAGTGGAGCCTGTGGCACCTGCCCTCCTTTCTGCCACTTCTACTTAAAGGTAGGATGGAACCTGGGGGTGCCTCAGGCTAGAGCCCAAACTGGAGCCCAAAGCTGTACCCCCCATCTTTCCTGCAAGTAGGACCAGCAGAAAGGAGGGAAGGCACAAGCATGCTCCACCCTGAAGCCCAAAGCAGTACCTCTGCTCCATCCTGTTCATGAGGAAAGGGTGGGAAGTGGTGTAAGGTGAGAAATTAAAACCAAGAAATCTCCTCAAACTCCCCACTACTACCCCTATGTGTGTTAATGCAAGACCTTGGGAGATGTGAGCCAGTCTCCATCTCCAGTTCAGTCATCCTTCAGGTCATTTTCATCAGACCTTCTGGGACTTCTTTTTCAGGATATGCTTGTATGTTTCATTTCAACCTCATTTTATGCCACTAGAATTGAATTGGTTAGGATCTATTAGGTACTAGTGTTTTACTGTAGTACTCTCTGTGTGTGCATATAATTTGCATCTACCTCATCATCATTGCTCTGTAATCTCTTGAATAAAGCATTTTATTTGTGTCTGTTACACCCTGCCTATTTGTATTTCTGTTTTAATAAGTGCTTTCCAAGCCGGGGACCCCAGTATACACCTAGCTTTTTAATTGGCCAGGTACATGTGTGTGCTCTACACACAAAAAGGATGCTCCACATGTCAAGAGGTACACATTAGGGGTGTATGACCTATGTTTGTGAACTGGTAAAATAGCCAGATTTTTGACAATCCGGCATAATCCAGCTACGCTCATTCACACAGAAGAGCCTTGGATCTAATCCAGGCAGCTGGACTCTGCTGGGGTAGATTATTTGGCTGGCAGCTGCAGGCAGTGAGCAAGTTAGCAGTGGCAGAAATGGACTCAAGCCAAGCTCCAAGCCACTGCAGGAGAGTGACACAAGGCAGGCAGGGCAGGGGCAGAGGCAGCAGTTAAAGTGGATTCCCATTCTAATACACTCATCTACCCTCCCCCCACCTCTGCTGAGCTCTAAAAGAGCCTTCAACCCATTGCCAGCCCCCTTTTAAACTCTGTGGCTCAAGAAGCCCCCCCCTTCAATAAAAAGATTTGTGTTAGGGATTCTCTGGTTTGTCATTGGTTCCCTTGCTGCAGTTTGGTTCTGTTGAGCTTTGCTAACTAAGAGCAGAACCACAAGTGACAAAAGGCACAGATTGGACACTTGTCAGCTTCCCTCAAGTTTTGATGGGACATGTAGGCAGCTTGGCGGAATGTTGGACAAGTGGCAGTTGAAAAGTCCATTGGACAGCAGTCAGAGAGCGAAGCTGCGAGACCAGGATGCCTACATTTCCCATCAAAACTTGAGGGAAGCTGACAAGTGTCCAATCTGTGCCTTTTGTCACTTGTGGTTCTGCTCTTAGCTTCCAAGAGAGTGTTGATCTCCTGGTTTGTATTTTTGTCTTTCAGTGGCACATTATTGCTTTAAGGCCCAATCCCAATAGTAGAGATCATCTAATACAGAAGAAAACAGGAACTGTTGCCCTCTGGACACAATAACATTAACAAGCCTGAACACTGAGGTCCAGTGATGTTTTTAAAAAGCTAAGTTTTCTGCATGAGGTTCTCTGCTGCCTTTTATAGGTTTCATATTTTTAAAAGCTCTGTATGTCTGCATAATAAATCCCATAATGTCCTTCTCTTGCGTACAACAGTGTTCCTAGAGCTTTTTTGTCCAGTTTCAAGGGAGGATACTGGGTTCTTGAATGAAGATGTCTGCGCGTACACGCACGTGTTGTGTGCCATCAAGTTGCCTCCGACCTATGGCGACTCTATGAAGGAAAGACCTCCAGAATGTCCTTTCATTAACAAACTTGCTCAGATCCTGCAAACTGAAGGACATGGCTTCTTTTATTGAGTCAAGCCATCTCGTTTTAGGTTTTTCCTACTGCCTTCCACTTTTCCTAGCATTATTGACTTTTCCAGAGAATCTTGTCTTCTCATGATGTGACCAAAGTACAATAGCCTTAATCTTGTCATTTTAGCTTCTAGGGAGAATTCAGGCTTGATTTGATCTAGTGCCCACTTGTCTTTTGGGCTGTCCATGGCATCCACAAAACTCTCCTTCAGCACCACATTTCAAATGAATTTTCTTCCTGTCAGCTTTCTTCACTGTCTGACTTTCAAATCCACTCATCATAATGGGGAATACCATAGTTTGGATTATCTTAATCTTGGTTCCCAGAGGGACATCTTTATCTTTAAGGATCTTATCTAGCTCCCTCACCACGGCTCTTCCAAGTCTCAATCTTCTTCTGATTTCTTCATTGCAGTCTCCCTTTTGGTTGATTACTGAGCCATGGAACAGAAAATCTTGAATAATTTCAATTTCCTCATTGACAACTTGAAAATTGAGTAATTCCTTCATAGTCATTATTTTTGTCATCTTGATGTTCAGATGTAATCCTGCTTTGGTACTTTCTCCTTTAACCTTCATCAGTAGCCGTTTCAAGTCTTATTTTCTGCTAGTAGCGTGGTGTCATCTGCATATTTCAAACTGTTACTCTGACTTTTTAAGCATGAGACTGCTTAGCTTTCCCCGAATGTGTGCGCAGGTCTACTTCAATAGCACTCATAATGGGCGGAAGGTTATAAAATTCCCTAACTCCAATAAATATAAATATTAGCTATAACGGTGCACTACACTCAATACATACATAACAAATCCATTTCTGCATATGGTTATAAAACACTACCAATACAAAATATATCAGCAAACGTATACTCTTAAAGTGACAGTGAATCTTTCCTCAGAAAGTTGTCTGTGATTATGTAGATTTTCTTACTGTCCTGCTTCCCTGGTAGTACCCTAGGTCCCCGGCCAAAGGGGTCCCACAGTAACCTTCCACCTTATGTGCACAGATAAGTACAAAAATAGTACATATATAAGCCTTCAAGTGTCCTCTGTGTTGACCTTCCTTCTCTTTGTTATAGGTACGTGGGAAGCAAAGATCCAGTTGAATGCCACCATACTGTCCAGTCCCGACTGGGACACAAATGTGTCCAAGAATGTCTTTATTAATGTCCAAACATCTGACAGGTTGCTAGATCTACTTCTGTTTCATCTCTTTATCAACAACACTATAACATCATGTCTATTCAGATCATTGTCCACAGTGTATCGTTGCCTGATTGGTCTTCTCTAAGATGCAGTTTGTCACTCTGTCCTCCTGCTGATCAGCTGGCAATTGGCAAGCAAAGGCTGAAATTATTGGGAGATTGCCTGCCACCAGTGGGTACCAGGTAAGTCTACCCTCAGCCCTCAGGCAGGATCCTGAGCGAGGGGAGGACATGGAAGGGTGCCGCTGGAGTGATGATATGATGTCACTTCCAGAGCAAACCCTCTAGAATTCACCATAGATGTTTTACTTTAGAATTTCCAGTGCATTGCACATCAACACAATGGCAACACTTCTGGGTTCCCCCAGGAGTGATGTCACGCCATTGCTCCGTTGGCAATTTTTGGAGCATTTTTTCCTTGATACCTTACTGACTTGTGGTGAGGGTTGGGGGCTGCTGCCAGCCAGCTCTATCCCCCAAGAAGGGAGGGAGAGAAAAGGCCAGCTCCCTGCACTTTGGCTAGGTCTGTCCTTCGCCATGCCAAGTGGGTCAAGGCCAAGCCCATCCTTTGCTGCGCCATCGACCTACTGGAACATTTGACAGAGGCCTTAATGGCCAATCCTTCCCTGGCCTGCATGTGAGACAAGAAATATTTAAGTGGGGTTTGGGGGTTGCCAACTGCCCTTGAGTGGGGAAAACCCCAACCTTTAATAGAAGCTGAATGGGATATTATTTACCAGATGGTGCCACTTACTTTCATGCCATGAAAAGCTTCAACAGCCATTTTCACACACTTTACCTCTAATAAGGGGACGGGATATTTTCAGGCCTGTAGGCAATCCTAATTCTAAGAAGGGTTGCCTGCTTTTAAATTGGTCTCTCTAGCTGTCCTTTTAATATTAGTTTGATCCGCTGCAATCATCAGGTGATTTTATTTAGCTCCATGCTATGAAAATCATATTTTTGCATATTGAACTTCTGCTTAAAGATAGATCGAGATGGGTAGCCTTGTTAGTCTCTCTGTAACAGTAGAAAAGAGCAAGAGTCCAGTAGCACCTATAAGACTAATGAAATTTGTGGTAGGGTATGAGCTTTCATGAGCCACAGCTCACTTCTTCAGCTCACGTCTTCAGATACTTTTGCTTAAAGGGACATGATGGGATGTGGAAACATATGATATAGCCTGATCTTGTCTGATCTTGGAAGCTGCCCAGGGTCAGCACCTGGATTGGGAATCACCAAGGAAGATTCTACAGAGGAAGGGAATGGCAAACCACCTCTGCTTCTCACTTGCCTTGAAAGCCCCTGGCTGGGGTTCTCATAAGTTAATTGCGACTTGATAGCACAAACATACGTAAATACATATAAAGGGGCATAGCTAATTGGCAACCTTAACTGGAAGTTATGTTGAAGTCAGTATGCTGAAATAAATTTTATTTATTCCTTAAATAAATTATTAGGGCCAGCTCTTGCCATTAGAGCTGGGTAGGCTGTTTGTAGCAATAGACCAGTTCAGGGGTGGAATTTTGAAGTCCACCATATTGAAAGAACACCGGCTTTGATTTGTCCTTCGACATCTCTGTCTATAGAAGAGCTGAGATTCTGAGGAGTCCAGAGTCCCACTGAAAGACATAGTTACATCCCATAATTCATTCTTAATTGTTGCACTGTGACACACTGGGCCTTGTTAGAATTTCCCAGCTGGGGAACTCCACTCAAGAGGACTTTGTGCCTTATTGTTCCTGGCCACAATGGAGCTATTAAAATGTTGTCAGACTTTCTGAGTGTGAAAGTCCTTGATAAGTCCCAGAGTGAAATGCAGAGAACTTTTTTTCTCTGTCACAATAGAACAGTGAGTTCGGGCTAAGTTTCCTTGAATTATGGGAGACCCAGGGGACCCCCTAGGATTGCTTCTTAGTCTTCCCCCCAGGACAATTATGGCACCTTTGACAACAGCAGGCTAGGCAGTTGCACAAAGAAAGATATGCTGATGGTAGAGGTGCCAACAGGCCTGGAGAATAGAGGCCTCGTGTGTGGAAATGGGCAGCTGAAGAGTTTCATGGCATGGAGGTAAATGGCATCCCATTAAGCATCTGTTAAAGGGGCAGGATATTTTTCTCTAAGTCACTTGGCAATTTGAGGAACTGGCATCAGTTCATCAAAGGAAACTTTCCCTCGGTGAGAGGGAAAGTTTCATTTGATGAACTGATGCCAGTCTTGTTAAAGGCAATGGGACACTTCCAGGAAAAAAAGCGGCAAACATAAATTCCTTCACCATTCAGGAGGACACATTAGGACTTTTCAAATAAAAACATGTCATTTAGAGGATGTGACCCAATTGGTTGTTGTATGGAGTTTGACCAACTGGGAATACTGCTTTGCAGACAGTCTCTCACAAGATTTTGCTTGGAGATGTATGTGTGTGTGCCTGTGTATTGGTGAGGATAGTTTTGACAGAGATAATCATGGGCATTAAGAACATAAGAACTGCTCTATTGGATATAATACCAAAGATCCACCTAATCCTGTATTCTGCTTACCACAGTGATCATTTAAGTATTTTTGGAAGCCAGCAAACAGGGTTGAAAGGCAACCCTGCTGTAGCACAGTGGTTAAATGGTTTGGCTGTGTATCAGCACTCTACTGATTCAAATCCCACTACTGCCACTCCTCTCAGCCCCAGCTCCCCAGCTGTATTGTGGGGATAATAATAACACTAACTTGTTCACCGCTCTGGGTAGGGCACTAATCTGTCTAGAAGAGTGGTATATAAGTGCAGTTGTTGTTGTTGTTTTTGTTATTAACACTCTTACCCTATTCTTGCACCCCACCAAAACTGGTATTCAGAGGCTTAATGCTACTGAATATGGCGGCCATGTTTAACTTGTACAGCTACAATAGACCGCTCCTTCTCCACAGATTTGTCTAATTCAATTTCCTTCTGCATTGTATGGAGAAGTTGTTTTTGTCCTGGCTTTGAATGATTCAACTAAACAGAGGTTTTTCTATATTAAGGAATACAAGTTGGATTTTTAAACTCTCCTGCTATGGATAGGCCGATGTATACAACTGTATAAATTTCAGCCAAGGTGTCAAGCAGCAGCACTGCTGCCCAGCAATGTGCGCAACCACTTCCTCCCTCAGAACACCAGATATCACCCTTCTCTTCTGACATGTATTGTTGACATTGGATTTGGAGCTCTTCTGGGCTGATCCATTATTGTGCAGATAGCTGAAGCCTGTTTCTTGTTCCTGCTTTGCCCTGGATTATACTTCCCCTCAGGGCTACACTTTAATAGTCCTGAACCACCCATTGAGCACATACACCTGTCCAAGACAGTGTCGGTCTTGAAGAGGAGCTTACTCCTGCCTGAAGGAACCGTCTGAGAAAGGAAGAAGCAACAACCACAGAAGGTAAAAAACTGACCTACAATCTACCCCAAAGAAACGAGAGGGGGGTTATTATTGATTAGTAGGTATGTTCACAGCCTTGGAGGTGTGAGGCCAGAAGAACTGAATACCATGGGGGGGGGAATGTTCCTGTGTCTACTAAATGTCAGTGCTGCTGAGGAGAAGCGCATTTACAGGAGAAGCAGAGCAGTAGGTAGGGGAGAGGAGGGAATCATTACTCTGCCTCTGCCAGAAACACAACTGTCTAAAGGTGGTGGAGAGGGGAGAATATCCTGAGGGAAGGGTTGAAGGAGAAAAGGAACAGTACATGGAAGGTGAAGCATGATCCCTCTCATGTCTCCAATGGACACGTCCCTCTCCTCTCATCCTTCTCCCCATAACTCACATTATTTGGCAAATGTGGGGGTTAGAGGGATGTATGTTTGATAGTTTCATGTGTAGTTCTAGTCTAAGAGAGTCACCTAGCAGTGTGTGAGTACTTAATATACTTCTCATCTGTGGTATTCATCTTGATTGGACTATTGTAATACACTTGGGTACACTTGAAGACTGTTTAGAAGCCGCAACTAGAGCAGAATGCTGCAGGGAGACTGCTCGTTGGGGCTAGATATCAGGAATGCATGACTCCATTACAGAGCCAGTTTGGTGTAGTGGTTAAGAGTGGTGGGACTTTAATCTGGAGAACCAGGTTTGATTCCCCACTCCTCCACTTGAAGCCAGCTGGGTGACCTTGGGCTAGTCACAGCTCTCCAGAGCTCTCTCAGCCCCACTCACTTCACAGGGTGATTGTTGTGGGGATAATAAAAACAACGTACTTTGTAAACTGCTCTGAGTGGGTGTTAAGCTGTCCTGAAGGGTGGTATATAAATTGAATGTTATTAATGTTGTTAACTACCGATCCACTCCTGGGCCCAATTCAAGGTGCTGGTTCTATTCTATCCATTAAAGCCCTACATGGCTTGGGACCATGGTATCTAAAGAACTGTCTTCTCCCATACATTCCTGCTCAAGAGTTAAGATCACAGGGAGAGGCCCTCCTGTCTATCCCATCAACCAAGAAGCCTGGGTGGTAGGTATACAGGAGAGGGCCTTTTTGGTGGCAGTTCCACAACTGTGGAACAATCTCCCTAGGGAGGTGTGCCAGGCCCCCTCACTCTCTAGCTTTAGGAGGCAGCTGAAGACTGTATTATTTGGGACATTTTAAATGTATTTTAACTGTGTTTTAACTCTGTTTTTAACTGCTATTTTGATATTTTATATTGTAAGCTGCCTTGAGCACCTGTGAAGGAAAGACAGGTAATAATTTTTTTTAAATAAATAGATAAATAAAATAAATTCTGTGGAGATGGATTCATGTGAAAAAAGTTTTAATGTATGCTGAGAATGGTGGCAGAGAAAGAAACTGCCAACAGCTGGGAACCATCAGGATTTGAGTTGCTTCTTCAAGGTTTCATCTTTTCCCTAAGAACTTGGCAAGAGAGTATTGGCTGCTAGTGTGTATAAGCAAAAAAAAAAAAGAAGGTCCAGGAAGTGAAAAGAAGTTAGGCTCTCCCGGTTCTAGTCAGACAGCTAGTGGGGATAAGAGGGCTCTAACTGCCCATTCTTAGCTATGTTTATTCAGAAGTAAATCTTAACTCAAAAACAGAAAAAAACAAAGATTACATACCTAGCAAATTTCAGGCTAGAATGGCCTCAATTGTCTGTGAGGGAAAGAAAGAGAAGTTTTAATTTTTTAATTTCCCCATTTAAAACTTGGCTCCCTGCTTTGATATTAGCTGCCATTGTACAAGTCTGCAGTCCTGAACATTATGGATAGAGTTGACCCAAAAGCAAGGTCTTCATTGGGTCATCTCAAGCAGACCTCTATAAATTTGCTAAATACATTCCGGATCTAAATAAATCTCATCTTTTTCCAAGTCCTGATTATATATATTTTTAAGATAACAGCCAAATGAATTATTGCTTCTGAATGTGGAAGTTCCTTTTAGCCCCCTTACATAGTAGCAATGATGGATCTCTCCTCCACGGATCTGTCTAACTCCCTTGTGGTTATATCACTACATCCACAGTGAATTCCACAGTTTAAGCACTGTTTGGATAAAGAACTATTTCCTTTTGTCCATCCTGAATCTACTGCCCGCTAATTTCATTGTGTGTCCCTAAGTTCTATTATTTTAGAAGAGAAAAAGCACTTTCTCACATTCTCTCTCTCTCTCTCTCTGCCCCTTGCATAACTTTATAAACTATAATGCCTCAGCTTTAGTTCTTTCTTTTTTAAAATGAGAAGTCCCAGACTCTTCAGTCTTTTCTCACAGGAAAGGTGCTCCAAACCCCTCATCTTCTTGGTTGCCCTCTTCTGTACTTTTTCCACCTCTGCAGTGTCCTTTTTGAGATATGGTGACCAGAATTGCACACAGTATTCCAAATGAGGCTGAACCATAGATCTATACAGGGGCAGTATAATATTGGTGTTGTTGTTTTCAATTGGCGGTGTTGCCTTTTTCACCTCTGCCACACTCTGGACCAACTTTTCCATTGACCTATCCACTAAGACCTCAAGGTTTCTTTCTCTCAGTCTCAGCAATTTCAATACCCTATTAGCTTATACTTTTTTTTTGTTCCAGTGTGCATCAGTTTATATATCAGTTTATCCATTCATCAGTTTATCCATACATTGAACTTCATTAATTTTTAATGTTATTTATAGACCTCCTTTCTCACTGGGATTCAAGGCAGATTATACAGAGTAAATTAATCCAATCAACAGGATGGGGTGTCTGATAAAAAAATGAAATAGGATTTGGACTGTAGAAATCTGGAACCAAACAGGAATCTGAAACAGAACTGAAGCAAAGCATAAGTATTAATATGATGTGTTAAACAATGCAAAAATGACATAGTAGGATCCTACATATAGCAACAGACAGTACAAGCTATACACAGTAGTGACTACGGTCCCTAACCCTTTACCCAAGTATCTTTTTGAAGCACTTTGTTACAGTGCTTTTATCTATTACCACATTGTTGTCCACTTACTCAACTTGTGGAGACAATCCTGGAGTTCTTCACAGTCAGCCCTGGTTTTGACCATCCTGAATAATTTTGCCATCTGCAAACTTGACCAGTCCTCACCACAAATTCCAGACCATTTACAAACACATCAAATAGTATTGGCCTCAATACTGATCCTTGTGGGATGTCACTGCTTACTTCCCTCCATTGTGAAAACTGTCCATTTATTCCTACTCCCTGTTGTTTAACCAGTTTTTAATTCTGACTCCTAAAATCTAAACAACACATTATGTTTTTTAATGAATTGGGTTGGGGATACCCAGATCTGATGTGGCGTCTCTGCAGTCACAGCACCTTCAGGGAAAGGCAGTTTTAAAGCCCACAGGAGCCCAATTCTGCTCAGAAGTCCAGAGTGAGAGGAGAAGAGACTCTTCCTTCCACTCCATAGGGTTTTCCCAGGCCAAAAGGTCCCTTTTGCAGGAAGGTCCCTTTAAGCAGGAAGTAATTTGCATAACTTTGGAGCTGCATGAATAATTTCGCCTTACAGCTCCAAAGTTATGCAAATAACTCTCTTCTGGAACTGTTTAAGCTCTGGAAAAACACCATGGAAAGGAAGGCAGCAGTCTCTTCTCCCATCGTGCTGTAGCTTCAGGCAGAATTGGGCTTTTGTAGACTTTAAAATGTCTTTCCTCAAGCTGTGTAACTGTAGGGAAAGTGTGTCAGGTCTGGGGAATATATCATGTAGTTTAGCCCTAAGTCAGGAGTCTTTGGTGAGGTGCCTTGTCAAAAGACTTCTAGAAGTTCAGATATATAATGTCTACCAGATCATCATTATCTACATGCTTGTTCACTTTCTCAAAGAACTCCAAAAGGTCGGTGAGGGAGAACTTTCTTTTGCGGAATCCATGCTGATTTCCCCTCAGCAGGCTTTCTTCCTCTATGTGCCTGATAAATCTATTTTTTATTACAGTGTCTACTAATTTGCATGGGACAAATGTTAGGCTAACTGCCCCGTAATTTCCTGGTTCCCCTCTGGATCTCTTTTAAAAAATTGCAGGGCTCAATTCAAGGGGGAACGCGCAGGAACGCAGTTTCGGCAGTTCCCCAAAGAGGTCACATATCAGGTGGCCCTGCCCACCTGACTCTCGGCCATTTTGGGCCCGTTTCGGCCTGGATTGGGGCGGAAACGGCCTGGATCGGGCCTCTGACAGGTGGTGGATCACTCTCCCACTCATCAGTGGCCCAATCCTGACCATTTTGGGCCCATTTTGGGCCATTTTCAGCCCCTTTTTGCCATTTTGGGCCCAATTTCAGCCCTGAATGGCCAGGATTGGGTCCAAAACAGCCAGAATAGGTGATGTCAGGGGGTGTGGCACATGCAGATCAGTTATACTAATGACACACTTCCGGTGATGGCAAGAGGTGTGGCATATGCTAATGAGTTGTGCTAATTAGTTATGCTAATGAGTTCCTCCTGCTCTTTTTCTACAAAATGACTCCTGAAAAATTGTAATAATGTTCCTGTGGTACAGAGGCTGATTTTAGTGACAACTTACATATACTGGTTAGTTGGTCAATAATTTCACATTTGATTTCCTTAAGAACACTTCGGTGGATGACATCTGGACCCGGAGACTTACTGCTTTCTAATTTTCCCAGCAGTCCTAGGACTTCATCTCTTATCATCTCAGCTTGACTCAGTTCTTTGGACTCACTTCCTGAAAACGGTGGCTTTGTTGTGGGTGTGTGCCCTGCACTTGCCAAAGTGAACACAGATACAATACATGTATTTCTATGAGATTGTTGTGACACTTTTTAAGTCCAAAAGGCTCTGGAGGTGAAGCATTGGAACCCTTTCTGACTTCAGTTTTCTTCATGTAGAGTTGCCAATAGGCCTTGAGAGAAAAAAAAACACATCAGGTCCCAACTAGAGATGGGCACAATCCGCATTACGATTGAAAAAAACTCACTATAATGACGATCACGCGATCGTGACCCGGTGGATCGTGATCGGCCACGGCCAACGATCCAGCGATCAGGAGAGGCCTGGATCGTTACGTTGAGGCTCAGATCGGGGATCCAGACACTCAGGCACCAGCAATCTATTCCCCTGGCAATGGAGCCAGGGGAAAGCCTGAGCTCTGTTTGCCCGCCTTCTGTCGCCCTGGAAACCCGAATGGAAGCCCAGCTTTCCTTGATCAGCAGGGCTTCCTTCCAACCACGGAGCAGCAAAGCAGTCACAAGTTGGGAGAAGACAGCCAGGGGAGGGAGGGGGAAGGGAGTGGGAGGGATTTCAGGGGAGTATTAATGCCATACAGTTCACCCTCCAAAGCTACTATTTTCTCCAGGGGATGGATCTCTGTCCTTTGGAGATCACTTGTAGTTCTGAGAGATCTCCAGGTCCCACCTGGAAGCTGACAACACTACTGCATGAACTGCTTTCTTTCTATAGGAAAAAGGTATGGTGACTCCTGTCTTTTCTCCTGCAGGGGACAAAAAAAGCTTCAGGAAAACTTTGACCAGAGTAACAGCTGGAAAGTAATGGGTTAACCTCCCCACTTCTCATTTGCTGAACAACAGCAGCCTCCTGATTCTGCTTTGCATTACAATGAAAATAGTTATAATTGTTCAATCAAGACATTTTTAAAAATTCATGAAACACTGCTTTATAAACATCTTAAGCAGGGGAGGGAGGGGGAAGGCTGTGTTCTGTAGCCATGGGCACTCCAATCTCATCCCTGAAAACCCTGATAGGCAGCTCTGACGGCCAAACACAGAGGGCCAAACACAAACACAGATGCCGCCAGCATCACCCACCGTTCCTGTATCGCTGGGAACAGTGGGGCACCCCTCCGTTTTTGCCTCCACGATCCACGATCCACGGCTCAGGAACAGGAGATGATCGGCGCGGATCGTTAAATCGGGATCGCCGTTGGCGCCGATCCACAATCCGCTGGATCGTTAAAATTTTTTGGATCGTGCCCATCTCTAGTCACAACTGACTCACGGTGATCCCCTCATGGTGTTTTCAAGGCAAGAGATGAGCAGAAGTGGTTTCCCATTGCCTGCCCCTGCATAGCAACCCAGGTCTTCCTTAGCGGTCTCCCATTCAAGTACAAGCCATAGCTGACTCTGCTTAACTTCTGAGCTCTGACAAGGTCTGGCTAGTCTGGCAAAATGCGGCTGCTCTTGTCTTGACCCTTTAATAGCGTTTTAATGTGTGGAAATGGACAAGTGAAGCTTTTCATCACCTGGCAAGTAACCTGCCATCCAGCCTCTATTTTTTAAAAAAAAAATTTTTATTGGATTAGAAATCATTATAATATCCATTACAATCAATTTCCTTTAAATATTCCAGCTCTAACCCCCTCCCTTCCCCCCCTTTTGTTGACTTCCAAAAGTTTTCCGACCCCTTATCCACTCGTTTCAAACTTATTTTATTCTATTAAGCATATGCTTTCACTCTCTTCTAAGCTTATCTATTATAACACAGTGCTATCTCTATTCCCTTTCCCACTTAACTTATCAACTAAGTATTACATTCCTGGCGTATATTCTTTAATAATAACAATCATTTGTCTAATTTTTGTACTCTATATTCTATCTTATTCATTCTAATCTCGTCAATATGGGACAAACAATTTGTCTCTTATTCTACATAGCTTTAAGTACTTCTATAAACACTGTATACATTCAATATAAGTCAATCAATTTAACTTGTACTCTATATGTTGCTCTTTACTTCCTTCTATCTTATATTCATTCTATTTTGATTATATAATTTCTCCATTATCCAGTTGTCAGCCGGAAATGATCAATCAATTTGACCCATACTCTACATATTTCTAAGTACTTCTGTAAACTCAATATACATTAGGCATAAGTCAATCAATTTAACTTATATTCTATATGTTACTATATATTTCTTTCCGCCTTTCTTATATTCATTCTATTTTAGTTATATAATTTCTCCATTATACAATTATCTGCCAGAAATAAAATTAGTTAGTTTCTATCCTTATAATTCTTATAATAACACCTCTATTACTTAATACTATATATAGTAGTCAAATAAAATAGTTGCTTAGAATTTCTCATTTAACTTTCCTCCCCCCCGGTAACTTTCCTCCCCCCCTCCCCCCCATGTCGTAATCTTCAACGTATTTTTCCACAAGTATTCCCACGCCTCCATTGTTATTTCTTTGTTAAAGTTTATAGCCCTAGGTATTCTGTTGTGTTTTAATAATTCAGTTCATTTATTAGTTTGGGAGATATTTGGTAGATGGGTCATTGTTGTGTCTTAAAAATCAGATTGTTGAGTCTTCGGATGTTGAGAGATGCAGTGTCCTTTTTAAGATACAGTGACCAGAACTGCACACAGTAGTCCAAATGGGGCTCCACCAGAGATCTAGAAAGGAGCATTATAATATTGGCATTTTATTTTCAATCCCTTTCCTAATAATCCCCAGCACAGAGTTTACCTTTTTCATTGCTGTAGAACACTGAGCAGACACTTTCACTGAGCTATCCGCTATGACCCCAAGGTGTCTTTCCCTCTCATTCTAAGCACATTCAGACCCTATTAGGATATAATAAAGTTGGGATTTTTTGTTCCAATGTGCATCACTTTACACTTGCCTTCATTGACCTTCATTTGCCACATTGTTGCCCACTCATCCAGTTTGTAGAGATCCTTCTGGAGGTCTCTTCACCATCCAAAATAATTTTGTGCCATCCAAAAACTTGGCCACTACACTGCTTACTAGGGATGTGCGTTTCGGCATTCAGAATGCCGAAAGAATGCCGAAACAAAAGTGTTTCGGCATTCTTCAAGAATCCCGAAACGTTTCGGGGAATGCCGAAACGTTTCGGGATTGCCGAAAGAAAAACCCGAAACGTTTCGGGATTCTTTCGGCATTCTTTCGGCATTCGAGAATCGCCATTTTGATTTTGCTAGCCGTTTGCCTTAGCAAGCGGCTAGCAAAATCCTGCTGGAAGCAAAGGCTTCCTGCAGGCTCTTAGAAGAGGGGAGGGGGGGAGAAGGAGTGAATCACTCACTCCTTCTGTCACCCCCCACCCCTCTTGCAAAGGAGGATAGGGAATCCTGCTTTGCCTTGCAAATGCAAGGTGCAAGCATTGCATTGCACTTTGCATTTGCAAAGCAGCAGAGATTCCCGCCAAAACTAACAGGTAGGGGAGGGGGAGCAGGAGGAGGGTGGCTCTTGGAGTGTGGGTGGGGAAAGGCAGGGGACTGGGGACTTTAGGAGTCACCAATCCCACTGCTGCATTCTCATGCCAGCCAATAGATTTAAATCTTTGGCTGAGGCTGCAGCAGGGGATTTAAATTTGGAGCAAGACTGTCTGGAACACTTCTGTTGCTGCTGCTGCTGAGCTGTGACCGAGAGAGGAGAAGAAGAGAGACTGCACCTGGAGCCTGGAGGACATCTGCCTGGAGGATCAACTGTGCTGGACATCCTGAGAGGACACCTGGTAGGCCTTTTTAAAATTTTTGTAAATTTTTTTGATGCTGGGCAATGTGCTGCTGTGGCCTGCCTCTGCAAAAAGGTGTTGCAGTTTATTCTTGGCATGGCCTGGGGGACAGGTTGGGCAGACAATGTTTGATGGTGGGGTGGGGGTTTCAGCATTGGTTGTTGTGCTTGCCTTCTTAAAGCTTGATCCACTGTTTTAAGATTAAAACAAGAGTGTGCCAGCTTTGGGCCTACACAGGCCAGAAGCCTTTCTTCTGGCTGGCTCTCACAGTTGTGCTCCACAATCTGGAATGGTGTGGCTTGCTTTTCTGTGTCTGGTCCCCTGCTTGCAAGGATTCCCAACAGGCTCCGTCCTGATCAACTGTGCCAGCCTGTGGGCCACACACAGGTATGGCCTGGGGGACAGGTTGGGCAGACAATGTTTGATGGTGGGGGGGGGGGTTCAGCATTGGTTGTTGTGCTTGCCTTCTTTAAGCTTGATCCACTGTTTTAAGATTAAAACAAGAGTGTGCCAGCTTTGGGCCTACACAGGCCAGAAGCCTTTCTTCTGGCTGGCTCTCACAGTTGTGCTTCACAATCTGGAATGGTGTGGCTTGCCTTTCTGTGTCTGGTCCCCTGCTTGCAAGGATTCCCAACAGGCTCCGTCCTGATCAACTGTGCCAGCCTGTGGGCCACACACAGGTATGGCCTGGGGGACAGGTTGGGCAGACAATGTTTGATGGTGGGGGGGGGGGGTTCAGCATTGGTTGTTGTGCTTGCCTTCTTTAAGCTTGATCCACTGTTTTAAGATTAAAACAAGAGTGTGCCAGCTTTGGGCCTACACAGGCCAGAAGCCTTTCTTCTGGCTGGCTCTCACCGTTGTGCTTCACAATCTGGAATGGTGTGGCTTGCCTTTCTGTGTCTGGTCCCCTGCTTGCAAGGATTCCCAACAGGCTCCGTCCTGATCAACTGTGCCAGCCTGTGGGCCACACACAGGTATGGCCTGGGGGACAGGTTGGGCAGACAATGTTTGATGGTGGGGGGGGGGGTTCAGCATTGGTTGTTGTGCTTGCCTTCTTTAAGCTTGATCCACTGTTTTAAGATTAAAACAAGAGTGTGCCAGCTTCGGGCCTACACAGGCCAGAAGCCTTTCTTCTGGCTGGCTCTCACAGTTGTGCTTCACAATCTGGAATGGTGTGGCTTGCTTTTCTGTGTCTGGTCCCCTGCTTGCAAGGATTCCCAACAGGCTCCGTCCTGATCAACTGTGCCAGCCTGTGGGCCACACACAGGTATGGCCTGGGGGACAGGTTGGGCAGACAATGTTTGATGGTGGGGGGGGGGGGTTCAGCATTGGTTGTTGTGCTTGCCTTCTTTAAGCTTGATCCACTGTTTTAAGATTAAAACCAGTGCCAGCTTCGGGCCTACACAGGCCAGAAGCCTTTCTTCTGGCTGGCTCTCACAGTTGTGCTTCACAATCTGGAATGGTGTGGCTTGCTTTTCTGTGTCTGGTCCCCTGCTTGCAAGGATTCCCAACAGGCTCCGTCCTGATCAACTGTGCCAGCCTGTGGGCCACACACAGGTATGCTGCTTTGGCCAAGGTAACCCTTTTTGGTTGCTGGCCTGGCACTCACAGTTGTGCTCCACAATCTGGAATGGTGTGGCTTGCGTTTCTGTGTCTGGTCCCCTGCTTGCAAGGATTCCCAACAGGCTCCGTCCTGATCAACTGTGCCAGCCTGTGGGCCACACACAGGTATGCTGCTTTGGCCAAGGTAACCCTTTTTGGTTGCTGGCCTGGCACTCACAGTTGTGCTCCACAATCTGGAATGGTGTGGCTTGCGTTTCTGTGTCTGGTCCCCTGCTTGCAAGGATTCCCAACAGGCTCCGTCCTGATCAACTGTGCCAGCCTGTGGGCCACACACAGGTATGGCCTGGGGGACAGGTTGGGCAGACAATGTTTGATGGTGGGGGGGGGGGGGGTTTCAGCATTGGTTGTTGTGCTTGCCTTCTTTAAGCTTGATCCACTGTTTTAAGATTAAAACCAGAGTGTGCCAGCTTCGGGCCTACACAGGCCAGAAGCCTTTCTTCTGGCTGGCTCTCACAGTTGTGCTTCACAATCTGGAATGGTGTGGCTTGCTTTTCTGTGTCTGGTCCCCTGCTAGCAAGGATTCCCAACAGGCTCCGTCCTGATCAACTGTGCCAGCCTGTGGGCCACACACAGGTATGCTGCTTTGGCCAAGGTAACCCTTTTTGGGTGCTGGCCTGGCACTCACAGTTGTGCTCCACAATCTGGAATGGTGTGGCTTGCGTTTCTGTGTCTGGTCCCCTGCTTGCAAGGATTCCCAACAGGCTCCGTCCTGATCAACTGTGCCAGCCTTCGGCCCACACACAGGCCTGCTGCTCCGGCTTTGGTAACCCTTCCCGTTTGCTGGCCTGGCACTCACTGTTTTGCTTCACATTCAGGTTGTTTATCGTTGGTGGACCTCTTCTGGACTGGACTGCACTTGGTTGACATCGGCCTGCAGATCTCTGCGTGGAGGATCAACATTGCTGGACATCTGCACTGGTGGACTGGTAGGGTTGTTGTTAAATTTGGTTTTTGAGCTTATGTCTGCTGCTGTGCCTACCTGCGAGCATATGCTTTGGCTCTGTCTTTATGGCTTGGGCCGGGGGGGGGGCATTTTCTGGTTGGGCAAGAGGATATTGTTTGGGGGTTAGGGGGGCCAGCATTGATCGCAGTGCCTGCTTTCTTTCATGTTTCATTTTTCAAGTTTGAGTGTGGGGTGGGCATGAACTGCTGTTTCACAGGACTAAAAAATGAGTGTGCCAGCTTCTGGCCTGCACAGGCCAGAAGCTCTGCTGGGTGGATGTGTTTTGTTTTGCTGCTGGTTGGCCCTAGCCTTTAAGGGGGGGGGGGCTGACTTGGCTTGTGCAACGGGGCCTTGAATTTTGGGGTTGCGTGTGCGGCGTGTGGTGTTGACTCTGCTAACATTTCCAATTTTCTTGACAGCATCGTGGAGGAGAGGAGGACCAGCTGCAAGACCGCCTGAACATCGCTGGACTGCAGGACTGGTGTTACTGTGAGCGAGTCCGGGTTCACATTGCTACTGGAGGGAGAAACAGGTTAGATAGGGATTGCTTAGGTGTTTTTATCAGATGAACTCCTTGTAAAAAAAAATTGTAGAAGAATTGTTGTACTGTTTTTTGCAAGTTGATGTTCCGTTCATGTAAAAAAAAGGAAAAAAAACCAAAAAAAAAATGTTGTGATTATGTTTTTTAAAAGTTGATTGAATGTTCATAAAAAAAAAAAACCCAAAAAAATGTTGTGATTATGTTTTTTAAAAGTTGATGTTCCGTTCATGTAAAAAAAAGGAAAAAAAAACCAAAAAAAAATGTTGTGATTATGTTTTTTAAAAGTTGATTGAATGTTCATGTTTAAAAAAAAAAAAATTTGATGTTAATGTTGGGTTTGCATGGTTGGGGGATGCGGGTAGAGTGGTGGATGGGCACCGGCCAATGATGATCTCTCACAGATGTTCCCAGGTAAATTCTGAGGCTGGTGTGGGGGTGGGGGGAGACCTCTGCAGAACCGCTCCAGAAATACCATTGTCCAGTGCCTTGGAAGTGCCCAGTTCAGCTTTGTGTGTCTGAACTGAAAGCACAGCCACAGGAAATGACATAGGTTCTGCTGGACCCTGTTGCAGTGGTTCCCCCCCCATTTAGTCATGTTATGGAGGGAGAGTTGTATTAGGCTGGTAGTTATGATCATCTTCTGTTTCCATGCCCTGTTGTGCCCGCTCACTATGTAACCTGCTGTAATGTTCAAAACTTTACTGTTTGTCCATTTCAAAAGAAAAATTGTGTTTAAGATTCTCTGATGTGTAGTTAATTGTGTTGTGTTGTGCTATGAGGGACAATAAGTGTAATATGTTGTGATTTGTTGACCACTTGTAATTTGAAAATGAGAAAATAAAGGTTTTTTAAACTTAATGATTGTGTGTCTGTGTTCCCTTCTTTGATGGGAGGTTGGTTCCCAGCATAGGGAACAATGGGGCAGGCTGGCCAGCCTGTTCCTGGGGTACTGGGTGTGGGGCAGCTGAGGGTGGTTTTGGTTCTGAGACGGGCTGAGTGGAGGATTTGGGTCTGTGTGTGGCAGCTGGGGTGGGGGAACTGGGTTTGTGTGGGGCTGTAAGGAGTAGACTATGGGGGATGAGAGCACTGGTTGTCCCTTGTGCCCAAGTAGGCCCCTGCTACTGTCCTGGTGTGGGCTTCCATGCCTCCATCAGTTGCTGGCCCTCCTTTGCCATCTTTTTCTGAAATTTTCCTAGGGCTGCCAAACTCCTGGTTGGGCTTGAGTTCAGGTTAGAGAGAGTAGTTCCCTACAGAGAAACTGGCTGCTTCCAAGGGCAATCTCTTTAGAGGGCAAATGCGGACCATGGATTCTGGGGGAGATCCCTACTCAGATTTTCCTTTCCACAAGTCCCACCCCCAAATTGCCAGTAACTTCCAAGGCCAGAGTTTGCCACCCCAGAGAGATCCCGTTCCCACCCTCTTAGCCTTGGCATGAAAGTTGTAGCCCCCATGGAACGCTTCCAGGTTCCTGATTCCAAGCCCAATGACACCAATGTAAGACAATCCAGACCTCCATCAAAAATGGATTTTAAGTAGCAGTGGGATTGGGCTGCATTTCAGTCATTCACATATCTGGTTGTGTTCCCAAACATTTAGCTTATGTTTTTTTAAATCAGCGTATGGCACTTAAGGACACTTTTAAATGGTTCTAAAAACATTTTTTTATTATGAAGTATTTAATGTGGCATTGATCAAGGGCAGGCCTTTTGGCCAAATGAGCAGTATCAGTACAGTAAAATTAAAGCTCATAGGAGGAAAAAGCATTCACACTGTGAAGTGGGAAGAAAGTTTCAATTTACATGTACCATGGACTCCGAAAAAGACATGTAAGTGGGATCCAGACCAAATCAGGCCTGCTTTCTCCCTTGAAGATATCAATTGATGATAGTGCTTATGTCACATCATGAGAAGACAAGGTTCACTAGAAAAGACAATAATGCTAAGAAAAATTGAAGGCAGTAGGGAAAAGAAGAATACCCTAGATGTGGTAGATTGACTTCGGTTTGCAATACATGGACAAGGTTTTTGGGATACTGTGGAGCTCAATATAATTCTAAAGTACACCACAAGTGATTTGAATGCATAAAACATACAGACACATACACATAAAATGTATATACCCCCTCCCCACCAAATTAAAGGTTTATCTTATGCCCCGGTTTTCTCCCCCATGGGAACCTAGAGTGGTTTACACATTGCTGTTCTCCCTTGATTTGTTTCACCCTCATCACAACCAGGCTAACAATAGACAGCTGCTCCATGCCTCACATTGGAGTGACTCCACCGATGGCCTTCTTAGTTGTTGGAGGGGGTGGAGGGGGGGGAGGAAGGAAACAACGCACTCCTGCCCACTCTATCTGGGGCCTAGGTGACCAAATTGCTTGGCCTTGGCAAGGAGCCAGTGGTGGGGCGGCACTGGTTCTGGGGCCCCGTCCAGAACATTTGTCCAGGGCCCCAAAATCACGTAGACTGCCTCTGGAAAACACAACACAATTGTTTACTTAGGCTGAGCCAAGAACATCCATCAAGCCTACAAGGCACAGAATCAGAGTCTGCCAGATTCTAGACCAACTCTCTAGCCATTGCACTACAGTGGATATCTAAAAACTGTTCATACCCCCACCAGCAACTTGAACATTTTTCTCCAAAAGGCACAACTTGGCTGGGTCTCAAAAAGGACTATGATGCATGGGCCTGTCAATGCATACTGGTACTAAGGCTCTGGCCGGGGGGAGGGGGGCATTGTGCCAATGCCACCCTGGCTTTGGAAGGGGACAGTAAAATAGAAGAAATAATCTAGCTTCAGTGCCTCCCCCCCTTCTCTGTCTCTCTCTCTCTCTATAATGTGAGTGAAAACATTACTATACCATCACTGAAGCCTACAGGATACTTAGGGTCTGTTCACACACGCATGATCATTTAATGGCAATGCTCTGGCATGATGATGTTTGTTCTAGGAGGTGATGTGATCATCACACAAGGCTGGGGAGCACGCACAATTCACAGCAGGCAGATTTGGGCCACAAGGGATCCTGCTTTGGCCTGTAGGGCCCAAATCAGCCCACTGCAAAGCACAGGCATACTCTCAGGGCAGCCAGATGACATCAGTGACATCACGGCAGCAGCCCCTGGAGCGTACCTTGAAGGCTCATTCACTGACTTTCCCCCTTCGGGGTGATAGGTGAGAGTGGGGGATCCCCCACCAAGGGGAAACGGATCCCTAATTGTGTCTGAGGTTGTGGAAATCAAATGGGTCATTACCTCCATATTGCTTCTGTCTTTGAGGGACTTACATGCACATTATATTTAACTCCAGATTTCTTGATTGTCAAGGAATGCATGTGGTGGGGGGTAGGGGGGAAGGGTGGGAGAAGGGCACCTGAGGGTGAGGGTGGCATTTGGCATGCAAAATGCCACCCCTGGCAAGACAAGCCTCTCCCAGCTGTCGGTGGTAGAGATGAGAGCAGAGCACCCACTTGGGGAGGCCATGAAATGGCCCCCCCAAGTGGGAGCAGGCTGAGCCTTGGTGGGGGGATGGGAGGAAGGGTGGGAGAAGGGCCCCAGAGGGTTGGGGGGGGGATTTTGTTGCTGTGGTTCCCCCCCATTAAGTCATGTTATGGAGGGAGAGTTGTATTAGGCTGGTAGTTATTATGATCATCTTCTGTTTCCATGCCCTGTTGTGCCCGCTCACTATGTGACCTGTTGTAATGTTCAAAACTTTACTGTTTGTCCATTTCAAAAAAAAAATTGTGTTTAAGATTCTCTGATGTGTAGTTAATTGTGTTGTGTTGTGCTATGAGGGACAATAAGTGTAATATGTTGTGATTTGTTGACCACTTGTAATTTGAAAATGAGAAAATAAAGGTTTTTTAAACTTAATGATTGTGTGTCTGTGTTCCCGTCTTTGATGGGAGGTTGGTTCCCAGCATAGGGAACAATGGGGCAGGCTGGCCAGCCTTCTCTGCGGGTTGTGGGGGGGTCAGGGGGGTGGTTGTCTGTGTGCCAGGGCAGGTGCTCTTTCCCAGGGACGATTTGGCACTGCCACCATTGTGGCACCCCTTGTCTGTGCAGAACTGCCCTGGGAAAGAGAGTTTAGGGGTTCCCAAAAGGGGAGGGCAGGCCAGCCTGTTCCTGGGGTTATGGTGGGTGTGGGGCAGGTGGGGGTGGATTTGGGTCTGTGAGGGGCTACTGGGGGGATTTGGGTCTGTGTGTGGCAGCTGGGGTGGGGGAACTGGGTTTGTGTGGGGCTGTGAGGGGTGGACTTTAGGGGCTGAGAGCACCTACTTGGGGAGGCCATGAAATGGCCCCCCCAAGTGGGAGCAGGCTGAGCCTTGGTGGGGGGTGGGAGGAGGGGTGGGAGAAGGGCCCCAGAGGGTTGGGGGGCATTTTGCATGCAAAATGCCACCCCTGGCAACACAAGCCTCCCCCAGCTGTCAGTGGTAGAGATTAGAGCACCTACTTGGGGAGGCCATGAAATGGCCCCCCCAAGTGGGAGCAGGCTGAGCCTTGGTGGGGGGTGGGAGGAGGGGTGGTAGAAGGGCCCCTGAGGGCTGGGGGGCATTTTGCATGCAAAATGCCACCCCTGGCAAAGGAAGCCTGCCTCTTCATTTTTTCCCCATAGGAAATAATGAAGAGAGATCAGCAGCAGCATGCTAACAATATGCTGCTCCTTTGCTTTCTTATGGGGAGGATGGGGGGACCTGCTTTGGGGGGCCATAACATGGCCCCCCAAAGTCCAATCTGTCTGAAACTTGGGTAGTTGTTAGAGAAGGGTTAGAGGAAGGTCCCCACCAATTTTGGGCTTATTTGGTGGGAAAATGCCTCCTCCAGGCGTCCTGAAAGACGGAGGCATTTTCCCAGCAAAAAAACCCGAAAGAATCCCGAAAGAATGCCGAAATAATGCCGAATCCCGAATCCCGAAAGAGATTCTTGTTTCGGCTTTCGGCTAATGACGGTAGAGAATCTTGTTTCGGGTAATCCCGAAACAAGAAAGCCGAAAGTTTTTTCCTTGCACACCCCTACTGCTTACTCCTAGTTCTGCATCATTTATGAACAAATTAAATATCACTGGCCCCAGTACCAATTCTTGTGGGACCCCAGTGCTTACTTCCCTCCATTGTGAGAACTGTCCATTTATTCCTACTTTGCTTCCTGTTGTTCAACCAATTTTTAATCCATAAGTTGATCCATCCGCTTATGCCATGACTGTAAAGTGGTGTAAAGCTAAGCTTATTCAGAAGGCTTTTGAAAGTCCAAGTACATAATGTCTACTAGGTCACCACTATCTACGTGCTTGTTCACATTCCCAAAGAAGTCCAAAAGGTTGGTGAGGCAGGACTTCCCTTTGTAGAACCCATGCTGATTTCCCCTCATTAGGCTTTGTTCCTTTATGTGCCTAACAATTCTATTTTTTATTACAATGTCTACTAATTTTCCTGGAACAGACATTAAGCTATCTGTCCTATGATTTCCTGGTTCTACTCTGGATCCCTTTTTAAATATTAGTGTAACATTTTCTAATCTCCAGGCTTCTGATACGGTGGCTGATTTTAGAGACAAATTAGATATACAACAATCTCACATTTGAGTTCCCTAAGAACCCTTGGGTGTACGCTGTCACATGCCATTACTTCCCTGCATTAAGCATCTACTAAAGGGACAGAAGTTTTTATTTTCTCCAGGTTGTTGGCAACTCTGTGGACAATAGATTCTCAACTGACAAAAGGAAGTACTTCTTTACATTAATGAGTAATTATATTGTAGAATTAACTGCCAATGGATGTGAGCAGATAGCTTTAAAGGGGGATTTGACAGATTAATGGAGGAGAGATGAGTTAATGGCTGCTAGCAATGCTGACTATGGGAACCTCTGCATCATGGGCAATAAACCTCTGAATATCAGTCTTAGGAAACAAATATCAGGGGAAGGTCTTGGCCTCTGTGCCGTGCTTATTGGCACTGTATGATGGTGGATGCTGGACTAGACAGACCACTGTCTAAGGTTCTTCTTACGTACTTGTGTTCTCGATGCTGTAATAGATCTTTTACCACATTCTCCATTCTCTCTTGCTATTCCACTGCCCCTTTACAATTCCCCTAGGGATAGGGTTGCCTGATTGGTTCAACAAAAATACTGTACAAACCTAACAAAAATTAGTTGACCTTGCAGGTACCACATGGCTTCTCATGGCAGCTCGCTGAGCAGGAGGCAGAGAAAGAGGCAAGCCGTGAAGTGCCACCGCTGCTTTGTGTGCCTCATGCCACACCAATGCTGGCAGGCAGATCCTCACCAGACAGGGGTGGTTTAGTGATTCTGGGGTCCCACCCACCCACCCACCCACCAAAAAAACCCACCCACCAAAAAAACAACAACACCCCTCCTTTATTCCTATCCAACTCACTGACTTGAACATACCTCACAGGTTTATTGTGAGGAATTTCATCTTGGCTGGACAGACTGTTATAGGGCATGATGGGAATTTAAGTTCTTCATCTTGCCCACTCCCATTACGTCCACTTTGACTGTACTTCCCTGTTCTTTCAGCAGCTACCTCCCAGTGAGTGAGTGAGTGAGTGAGTGAGTGAGTGAGTGAGTGAGTGAGTGAGTGAGAGAGAGAGAGAGAGAGAGAGAGAGTCTGCTTTTTTGCCAATTGGGAGCCGGAAGAGGCCGCTAGCTTGGAGAGGGTGCTTGGGGGGGCAAGGCAAGCAAAACAGCTCCTGAAGTGAGAAGGGGACAGGAAAAACACAACACAAATGACCACTACTCTGTACCTTGCAGCACAGGGGAGAGCCACATGCCTTGCAGCAGGGGAAAAGCCTCAAAGCAGGGACAATAAACTGTACCCACCTCTTTTTTGGGGGGGGGGGAGGAGAAAGCATTGTTGTTCCTTGAAGAAGGGGAGCTTCATCTTCTTCTCCCAAGTGGAAAAAAATGGAAATGCTAGAAACAGCTACATTTTGCCTTCTACCAGCCCACCCTCCACAGCCATTTTAACCAACCCTCCGTTTCCATCCTCCCGAATTTTCTCTTCATTTTTTTGACATACACTTTCAATATGAAAGCTGCCTTAAGTCTTCTGAGAAAGGTGCAGTACAAATGTTTGACATACATACATACCATACATGTATGCATGTATACATATATTCCACAATGGCGGTTTTAAAAGAACTGGGCAAAATACTATACCTAATATACGGAGAGGGATAGTGATATAGTGACAGAGCATCTACTATGTATGCAGCAGACCCCAGATTTAATTCCAGACATCTCCTGTTGAAAAGGATCAGATCTTAGGATCTCTACCTGAGACCCTGGAAAGCCACTGCCAGTCAGAATACACAGTACATACCTTCACTGACAAATGGCCTCAGTAAGTATAAATAAGGCAACTTCATGAGTGGATGAAAGTGTATTCTGCTTCTGAAACTTCTTAAAAACTTTTCTTTCCTATTTTCAATTTCTTTCACCCTTTCAGTTTAAGAAAAGCAGTCATTAGGGAGTTGCCATAAACTAAAAGAGCAACATTTTGCAGATACAACAGTTTCCTCCTTTGTCTTAGAAAGTCTGGTGTTTTCCTCTGCTCCCATCTTCTAGCTCAAGATTACTGTGCAAACTGATCCCAGTGAATATGAAGTTGCTGCCCATTTTCTATCCATCACATCTTTTTCTTTACATTACAGAACAGGGTGATGGGCTTCGTGCACTGACATCTTACTCTGCATCGGTTGCTCCTGAAAATACACGGCTTCATTCTTTTCCAGGCTGGTTAAACAATATTTTTCTATCACAGCGCTCTCTCTGTCAGCATCATGAAGCTAAAACCTTACCTTTCTTCTTTTCTCCCAAGCCACTGAACTCCTGCCAAGTCTCTCAGTTGGGCCTTATGCCTATTCATAAGAATTCCCATGGCAAGCGACCCAGTGAGCAAGAAAGTCAATAAACTATTTGCAGAGGTTTTCGCAGAGCATTTCTGAATTGATTTGCCAGTTCTGGAGGGATTCCCTTGTTCCTGTCTTTTCCTGTTAATCTTGCATATATACCCATGCAGCTTCTTCACTTCCAAGTGATCCCAGAAGGATGTACCTGCCAGATGTCAGGAAAGCCACTTAGGTTGCTTCCACAAGGGACAATTCCCCATTTTACTTGTATTGCTGCATGGAGACACGCCCCCCCCACACACTGCTTCCCTAGTATTTCCTACCTGATGTCCTTTAATTAGAGTCACCAAAGGCTTTCTGCATGAAAAACTTGTGTTTTATCACTGAACCATAGTTAGGGTTCCAACCTCCAGATGGGGCCTGGATATCTCCCAGAATTAAAACTGAATTATAACTGATAGCCCGATGACAGAGATCTGTTCTGACAAAGAGAGCTCAGACTCTCAAAAGATCATACCCTGGAAATCTAGCTGGTCTTTAAAGTGCTACTGGACCTGAATTTCGTCCCTGGAGAAAATGGCTCCTTTTGAGGATGGACTCCATGGAATTAACCTGCTGAGCCCTCCTCATCCTCAAACCCCTCCCTTCCCAGGATCCATCCCTAAATATCCAAGGATTTCCCAAATCAAAATTGGCAACCCTAACCATAGTTCTTTATAGAACATGTAAATGCTATAAAAAAGCATGTCTATATAGAATTCTATATGTCTAAAATACCGAGAGGAATGCATTTCTGATTCTGGTTCTGTTTCCTGCAGGCCACTCTTCAGCCTAGAAAGATGCTTATTAGAGTCAACACATGCTACATTCTCACTGTCTCAGCATTGCTCCTGCTCTTCACGATCTCATCTTGGAGAAGACTTCAGCAACACCAAGGAGTGCAGCCCTGTGCTCCTAACAAGACCCATGTGCTGATTCTCTCTACCTGGCGTTCTGGATCCACTTTTGCAGGCCAACTTTTCAACCAGAACCCAGAGGTCTTCTACTTGATGGAGCCAGCAAAACATGTATGGAACCGCATGCCTTGGGGCAGCCCTGAGCTCCTCCAGGGGCCCCTGAGGGACTTGCTGCGCTCCATATTTCTGTGCGACATGGCAGTCCTCTGCTCTTACATAAAACAGCCCAGGAAGGTGTCCCATCTCTTCATGTGACCCATGAGCCGGGCCTTGTGTTCTCCTCCAGCCTGCGAGGACTTCAGCCGATCTGACA
Organism: Eublepharis macularius; assembly: GCF_028583425.1. Classification (NCBI taxonomy): domain Eukaryota; kingdom Metazoa; phylum Chordata; class Lepidosauria; order Squamata; family Eublepharidae; genus Eublepharis; species Eublepharis macularius. The sequence goes on along the minus strand of NC_072793.1, from coordinate 156,130,647 downwards.
TTATAGATACAAAGGACTGTAAAGCCCGTTGTGGTCACACTCCCATACAGAAGATTTCAGAGGCCTGTGTCACTTATAGCCATGTTGTGGTCAAGACTGTATGCTTTTTCCAGCTGGAAGCACTTTATCCACTCCTGACTGATCCTTCCCTCAATCTCCATGTTATACACTTGGTTAGAGACCCCCCGAGCGGTGTATGCTTCCCGTCAGATCATCTCCCTTTTCCCCGATGATCTGCTCATCAGCAATGCCATCAATGTCACCCCTAGTACCAATGCTGTCATGCGCAAGATCTGCCACAGCCAGGCCATGATGTACCTCACGGCCTTGTACCAAATGCCTTCTGCTCTGACTAAGCGGTATCTCCTAACACGATATGAAGATCTAGTGAGAGATCCCCACAGACAGTTGGCTGAGTGGTACCATTTCACTGGCTTGACTTCTTCCCAGAAGCTTGAGACTTGGCTGTACAACATAACTCACTGGCCCACCAGCAATTCTGACAGTATCGAGCCCTTGGGAATACAGAAAAATGCCAAAATAGTATCCCAGGCTTGGAGAAAGCACCTCAGCTTCCAGGAAGTGAAAGAAGTGCAAGCCATCTGCAAGCTAGCCATGAAAGTCTTCGGTTATAGACAGGTGGAGTCAGAGGAGGAGCAGAGAGATTTGACACTGGGTCTTGTCCTTCCCCAAAAGGATTAAATCCTAGGCAAGAGAACTGTAGACATCACATGAGGGAGCATGAAGAAGGTGAACAAGCCTTGTCCATTTCTGCCACATTCCTTACAGAAGTGTTGTGCTGTACGAAATGTTGGTGTAAATGTTCCAGTCTTCTCTGGACAGTCTCTAGAAGACCAACCAAATTATATCCTTTTTGGATTAAAAAATGAAATAAAGATATAAGAAATATATACATCGGTGTATACTCCTTGTGCCCTCAGAATCATTCCATATACATAGGATTTGAAATTTACCTTTCAAAACTGGTATCTAGCCTTCAGAGGTCACTTTGGAGACACATTAAATGTCTGTCAGATACTCAGTAGGGAATTGTTGCACCGCACTCCCCCCCCACCCCAATTCAGCAGTTTTAAATTGGGCACCTTTTAAAAAATCATCCCTCTTCCAGGATTTCTCTCACTCCATTCTGCAGTTTCCCAAATGTGTTTTGATATTAACTTTCCTGAAAGATTGTACTCAAAGTAGATTTGGGGACAGGGCAGATGAGAAGATTTAAATTTCCACACCTCCCTGTCCACACCCCCGACAAGGGGAAAGAATGGAGAAAATCTCCATTTGGAGGCTGCCTTGTACCTGTTAAATGAGCAACAGTGAGAGCAAGAGAACCAGTGATGGCTTGAGTGATGGACTAGGACCTGGGATACCCAGGTTTGATTCCCTGCTCTGCCAGTGGAAGCTCGCTGGATGACCTTGGGCCAGTCACATACTCTCAGCCTAACCTACCTCATGGGGTTGTTATGAGGAAAAAAATGGAGGTGAGGAAAACAATGTAAGCTGCTTTGGGTCTCCACTGTAGAGAAAAGTGCAGTATAAATATAGTAAAATGAAAATAAATATATAAATAAAAATGGGGGCCTGTCCCTATGCAAAAGCCACCTCAGAAAACAAGTGAATTTTTTAGGGGGGAGGGTTTCCAGTAATCACCAGTCCTTCCCTCAGACTATTGTATCTGCCTTCCCACAGCTTGCCTATACTAAACTAAACTAAACTGTACCACTTTTCCCTGCTCATATTTCCCTTGCTTTCTTTTCTTGGGGGGAAGCACAAACCTAAATGCCATACAAACTGTGAGAAGCAGAATAATTGTAGTAGAATTCTTCTGCCCCATTGCCACCAGTAAATAAATGCAATTTGCATACTGTATTTTGAGAAAACGATTTTGGATTTAAGACAGAACCAAAAAGAAGGAACAGTGACAAATACAACTGTGTAAACTGGGCTCTCAAAACTTCTGCTCTAGCTGTGCTTCAATGCCCACCTCTGACATGACTGCTTTAATGTTCTTGTGCTTATGGGAAATACCAAATGGACCTTTTAGCCATCCATATACTTGAGGTGGCCTTCAATTCTCACAAACTTCAAATAGCCACAGGCCAATCCCAACAGTAAAAGTTATGAAGTGTCTTTTACTAAGACTGACCAAAATATCACAATATACCTGATTGTCATTTTTTCAAATTTTCATATTTAAAAAAAACTAGTATCAGGTACATCAGAGTGCTAAATTGAGGGAAAGGTTCTAGAATGAAGCAGCATGGTTGTGTTAGTGCCATCCACAATGGACCAAATTGTCTTAAAGAACAGGAAGAGGCACTTGGAGACATGATACCAATAGAGCAGAAGAGTCTCTTGTGCCAACATTTTCAAATTCAGGGGTCCCTCTAGCTTTCAACATAGAACCTGTTTTTAATTCTCTCTCTCTCTCTCTTTCCCTGGGTTTCACCTTTTCTGTTTGTTTCTCTCCATCTCTTCCTCTTAAAAATACTGTATATATATATATATGGACAAGAAGAAGAGAAAATGGAAACAGTGCCACAGACCAGTTACAACCAGTTCCAAAGTATGTTTCATCCCCATACACAGTATTACATTGACTATCAGGTGTGTAGGTATGTGATTTTTTTTTTGCAATTTTGCAGCAAACCAACTATTTTCCTCCTCCCACATTTTAAAATAATTATTTGTTATGGTGTGCTAACAATAATAAATTCTGAGGTAAAATGAAATAAGTGGGAGCAAACAGAGAGAGAGAGAGAGAGAGAGAGATCTGGTCTGTGGGGGTGGATTTTTATGGAGAATACAGGACTTTTAAGTGCTGCATCATGTGGAACTCCCATTTCAAGCCCGCTTGTGGGAAAAGGATGACTGAACAGCAGATAAATGTTGTAGCATAGAGCCAGCCTTGCTCTGATTTTTTGTTAGATATTTCATCAGCTGTCCTGCACTGTGGAGTGATCCCTTGTGATATAAAAGGACTACCTGCCTAGCCTGATTTTTAGGTTGACTTAAATTGCTTTTTGTTTCTCTATACAAGGTGAATTATATGAGAATGCTCAAGTGAAAGGAGATGCAATGTTAGCTGGGAAGCTGAGTTTTAAAAGGCAGATCGGAAGGCTCTGTCAGTTTCACCTCTCTAGAGCCAGCAAAGATCACTCCTCCTCACAGGGTTTTTTAAAATTTCATCTTCATGTCCCCGAAGGCTTGGTCAATTTCACCTCTGTGACAGTGCCTTCTGATCTGCCTTTTAAAACTTGGCTTCCCAGCTAACATTGCGTCTCCCTTCACTTGAGCGTCCTCGTGTAATTTGTCTCATGTAAAGAGACTTGGGGATGTGTTTCATATAAATACATCAGAGAACTGTTTTCCTTCCTACAAGACCACTCCGTAGGGGGTATGCAGTATACCCCTCCTTAGTCAAAGCAAAGGTCAGCCACTTATGAGAGCTCAGTCAAATCTGTCTTCATAACTCTGAAGTGTAATAAAGTATAATAAAGTATAAAGTATATAAAAAACGTGTCATTTTTAGAACTTTTTACCTTACCAATGTCACATAAATTCTGATTTCTTTTATAATAAATTCATTTTCAATTGTTGATTGCTGCAATTCTGTGCCTGAGATCATTCAGACTGTACCTATAATCTCTGCAGGGTCACGTTAACAAGCGTAAACCCAGATAATATAGGGGTACTTTTTTTATAAGGCATGTTCAAGGCATTTCTACGGCAATTTATGACCATTTGGTGGCACCTCCAATGACATTTTTAGCACTTTGGGGGGGGTCAATGTGATAGAAGGGGGTTGAGAAAGGACAGAAATAACTGCAGAACCACCTGTAGGGCTGCTTTGCTTATATGGGGAGGGGGGAGACTATCAGTGTAATATTCCAGGAACCCAAATCAGCCAGGACAGTCAGGTAATGTGCTGCTGAGATAGTAGTAACATTCCTATTCTAATCAATTATTTTTGTTTGCATTCTTCTGAATAGAAGGGATTCTCTCCCCCCCCCCACCCACCATGGGTCCGATAGTGCTGGGGAAGAGGGGTGGTGGATTTCCAGAATGGTTTGGGGAGAAAGGGTTAAGTCCTCTTTCCCCAGCATTGTGTCCCCAATCCAAATTGCCCTCCCTCGTGGCCACTTTTTGCCTTTTATAAAAAGGAAGGCGATCCTAATCAAGCCTCCCTCCCCCAGGTCTCATCTTGTGTGGGTTCCCTTAAAGGATACCTTTTTGTCTTTTGTTTTGGAAAGAAGCCAACTTTCCTTTTCCAGCACAGATGGCCCATTTGGCAGAGCTGCTGAATCCAAGAATGTTCAAAGAAGTTGTTACTTAGGTCTACCCCGTTGGGAGAAGTTAACAGTATCACACTGACCAGTGCCCAGACTACGAGGAGCCTCAGCACAATCTGGAAGTAGATATATTTGGAGACAAAGGCAGGGAGGAAAAAGGTAAAGCTCCCAAATGATTAAGTGTGGTCAAGGATTTCATTATTTGGCATGAATCAAACTAACCATGCCTTTTCACATGGACAAGTTGTGACTTTGTGTTGCAATTACTCACGGACAGCCTTGTGCACTAGGATCCTCCTTACATATTATACAAGTTTGACTGTTCTAATTGTATATCTCACATTAATACTTTAATTAAGTGGTGGTACTTCTGCTGTGATTTGGAACCCAAAAATGGGTTATGCCTTTCTCATAGGTGGATCGCAAAGCCAGAAGGAAGGAGGTGGGATGGGGGAGATGAATGGGGAGGCATTGAAGGGCTTGATGGCAAATTGGAGTTTGCCTCTGCAGAATGTGCAAAAAGACCGTGGAAATACAGCCTCTTGCTCAACAATGCAATGCATTCACAAATGCTAAAAGTGAAAAATAAAATTTGTTCATTGTTAAGCTGACATGATATTCTTGCATGTTATGTTGTATGGAGCTTCTTCCCACATGGTTTTGAAGATGAGTTATGTCTTTCACATAGAAGTCTGTTTGCACTATTTGGAAAATAGACACATCCCTCAATCTTGTTTAGGACCCATGGACTTCTGATGCCTCCTACCCAATTATTTCTTTGGTTGTCAGACTGGCAGTTACACTTGCATTAGCTAGGCTGGGGTATTATTATCTTTATATTCTAACTTCCTTCTCCCTTACATGAGCTCCTTAGAAGACCTAATGATCCTGGCACTGACCAGACCCAAGCCTGCTTAGCTTCAGTAAGGGTGCTGATCACAAATCTTTCAACTGTTCTTTGGTATTCATGCCCTTTGTGCACACATGAAGACTTGGCTAGAGACCCAGGACAGCTGCGTGAGTTGTATAACTGAATCAGACTGCTCGTCCCCATCCAGCTGGGGATGTGGATCCATAAAACCACATACTGGGCCTGGCCATTTCCCAGTTCACTCCCTTTCCTTCAGTGTGGAACGATGTCTGTTGGGTTTCCCAGGTCTGGAAGCATCACCTTAACTTTGAAAGAATCCAGGTGGTGCAAGAGCCCTGCGTGTCCACCCCTGGAAGCATTTGCATAAAAGACCATTGAATCAGAGAAGGAGCAGAGGGACCTGTATACTGTTCTCTAGTCTCAGGTTTCAGAGGGGGACTATGAGAGAGATCGAGAGGTCTGTTAATCCTTCCTTTCTACTATCCTGGTGCTATCCCTTTAAAGTTCAGATTGGTGCTCTTAAGGGCTTCCTCCCTTCCAGTTTCACCTCCCTCTCTCCTCCCTCTTTGTTCTCCATCTGGCAGCCTCCTGCATCTCTCAGCATCCTAGCTTACATCAGAATGCTCTTTTTTCGGCTCTACTCTTTCCTATCCAAAGTGGAATTCCTTACAATAAAGGACTCTTATTTGCTAAAGTTAAAGCAGGCTCTGTATAAGCTTATTTCCTCAACAGCACACATGCGCGCACTTAGCTACATCAACCAGGATGTTCTGCTTTCAGGACCAAACTTGGAGTAGTGTGACCAGTGCAGTGTAATAATGACTACAGTGACAGACTGGGAAGCCCTGGATTCGAATCCTACAAACCAAAGCTTACTGAACCAATCACTCTGTCTGCTTAACCTACTCCACAGGGTGGTCCTTGACTTGTTGAAAGAAAGGTGGCATAAAAATGGTATTTGCTACCATTGAACCCCAAGGAAACAGCACCCTGCCTGTGAATTCAGCCTAACACATACATGCCTGAGCTCTATATTCACACTCGCAAAGTCCTAATGTCTTCCACTGGGCTTACTGACAGAAATGTTCTGAGTGTTTTGTGCTTGGAATTTAATTATTTCCAAGTATGCAAGAATTCAGCTTGGATTGGGACTGTGGCACATAGGGCAGGGGACATAGCTCTCCTCCCTGCAAGAGTGGACTGGCTGTTATGGCCAGTGGAACTTTCCCAGTGGGCCCATAGCCTCCCCTCACTGGGGTCAGGCCAGCCCAGTGGCAGAAGGGCAGCACCCAGGCCACCTGGCAAGGGTGAAGCCACAACTGATCTGCTGGAGCCTTGCATGGCAAAGAAAGGCCACACCTGGTCCACTAGGAGGCAGGGAAAGGCTTTTCCAGGGCTGTTTTGCTCTCTTAGACTGCTCCTGCCTTCCATCCATGCCCTTTTCCCAATCTGAAATGGCCCCTGATGAGCTGCTATTTGTCTGGTTAAGGAAATTTACATGTAAGCACCACATGTAAGTTCCCAGCAGTGTAAATAGCTTCCCAATAGTCTGTCATTCCTTTTAGGATTCTTTTTCTCAGTAAAAAGCAAGACTTGTTTCCAAAAAACACAAAGGGTATGAACCAACGTAAGTGGGGCAACAACCACTCACCAGTCACAGGCACAACTCCCTACCAGCATCACCCCTGTATATTCTGGATTCTATTTGTTGTGTGTGTGTGATCCTGTTTAGCTTCTGAGATTTGGCAAGATTGGGCTAACCTGGGCCATCCTTTCGTCACTTGAATAAAAATAACATAATTTTGCACCCTGGCTTCAGCAGTTACCATCTGCATATCAGAAATATTCAGTCAGTCATTTATTATTACAGCAAAAGCCAATAAAACAAAACAAATCTGTGATAAAAAAATAAGTTATTACATCAGGGCATAACAATAAGATCAAAGCATTAGTGATGGGAGAACTGATGAAATAAAAACAATGAAGATAAAAGAGAATTAAGAAAAAATTGCAAAAGCAATTATACCACATTTTCAGCTAAAGTCTCCGTTTCCTAATGGCTAAAGAACAAAATCTGGCCACGGCATAAGTCACTGAGCTCTGAGTGTCTTCTAAAAGGAAATTATGCAAGATTTCTGGTCTAAAGTCAAGATAGGACTGCAAGGGGTTAAATTTAGACAAGAGAGGCAGTATAAGATAGGCCCTTTCCTCTTGATATAGTTCGCAGAATAAGAGAACATGAGTGACCGATTCCACCATGTTGGTCATGCATGGGCATAAGTGTTCATGCACTGGCACACAAGCAAATTTACCCTACAATACGGCAGAAGGAAGTGCCTCAAATTGGGCTCTGTAAGGCTCATGAGTGATATTGGAAAGGTAAGGAGCAGCAATAAAACTGGGGCTGGATTTTAGACATTTGAAGTACTTGGGCAACAGAGCTTCTTCATTTTGTAATTCAGTATCAAGAAGTCTCTATCAGAAATATTACTATAGGAAGGCTATCTGCAGATTCTTTCTTGGCCATCCTTTGAGCATATTTGAAGTATGCCCCGCTGAACACAGCAGGACACACTGTGCAGGTTAAACACGCAGAGGCGCTGAACTAACCATGGTGCAGTCCTATACAGCTCGGAACTTTCATTAGTGGACGAATATATATATAGTTTTGCCATCAGCAAAACTTTCGTGCAGCAGTTTCAAGACTAAAATGTCAGTCGCATGTAGGGTTGCCAGCCTCCAGGTAGTGGCTGGAGATCTCCCAGAATTACAATTGGTCTCCAGGCCACAGAGATCAGTTCACCTGGAGAAAATGGCTACTTTGGAGGGTGGACTCTATGGAGTTATGCCATGCCAAGTTCCTTTCCCTCCCCAAACCCCACTTTCTCCAAGTTTCTCCAGCTTTCGCCCCTCAGATCTCCAGGAATTTCCCAACTTGGAGCTGGCAACACTAGTTGCGCCTGGCACCCAACCATCTCAACCAAATACACACACGCACATTTTGCATTCGTATTGCCGTCTAGTGGTCGCATGCTATTGATACAAGGATGGAAAGCGGCAAGAGCTGGAAGGAAGTTCTCCCCATGCTGGGCTTCGATTTGGTTTCTTCCGTATTCTTCTTGTCTATTCCTGGTCTGACCTATCTCACAAGACGGGGCAGTATGGGGAGAATGGGTAATTCTTCCTCATCCTGGCAAGACTGAGACGAAAAAAAAATCTGACACGCGTTGAATTTGGGTTTATTTCATCTGTATTGGCTTGACACTCTGAGAAAATACCATCTTCCCCCTTTATCAGCGTATTCGAAGCGTCCTTATGTGGTCCAACCGAAAGAGTTGGGCGATTCCATTTTACTGAGTTCAGCTCGGAGGAGCTTGCAATGTGATTTAAGGCATTCATAAGACTTATGTGTTCTAGCCTGTTTCGAGATTGTACAACTGTGATTCTATTTGCAAACAGCCGTTGAAAGCCATTAGGGGGCATAAGAGGCACGCGAGCGAGTGGAAGCTCGAGCTCTGTCGTGATTGACAAGAGGCAGGGTAACATGGGCGTGGCTTATGCTCTGTGGGCAACGGCTGGAAAGCGGCGTTACACCCGCAACTCACGTCCCGCAGCGCTTACTTCCCTTCAGAGCATGCGCACACAGGAGAGACATAAATGGACCAGTCCTTTTTGACTCCTCCCCTTGATGCGAAGGAGGCGGTGCTTTTGACGTGTCAGGTCGGGGATGGAGGGAGTCATTGGATATCGTATCCACCTGGTTTAGATGCGCCCCCTTCGTTAGAGGAAGGAAGGGGCGTGGCTGCTGTTGAGATAAGTGGCTGCCATGGAAACTCCCTAGGGCCTGCTTCTACGGCTCTACTCATAGGAAGTGGGAGGGTAGGCGTGGCCTGAATTGAGTACCGGAGAGCGGGGGTGGGTGGGACAGCTGGTTGCCATGGGTTCGCTTCCGGCGCTGCCAGGCGGAAGTGGCTGGAATTCTGGTGCTGGCAGGCGTTTGCTGCCGTTGCTCTTGGTCAGTGTGAAGAGAGGGAAAGGGGAGAAGAAGAGGGGAGTCGCGCGTGTCCTGCCTCGTAAGGGGAGAGAAAGGGCCAAGGGGTAGGGAGATTGTGGGCAACGGGGGCGCGCGAGGGACATGGGGCCGGGGAAAGCGCAATTCTCTTTCTGTGTTGTCTGTCATACTTTATTTAACCGGACTTGCAGGAGAGAAGGAGGCGGCGAGTGTGAGGAGGGCTTGAGACAGAGGAGAATCCAGTAAAAGAAATGGGTCTCAAAAACAACCCAAAGAGAAGGGCAGCAGTGTACTATATTGCTCATCGTTTAATATATTATAGACTGATTCTAGCGGTGTGTCCATCTAGTTGCAGATGATCAATTTTGACTATTTCCCTTCATACACATTTAGTATGTTTATGTATAAAGACGTTGTAGGTAGTTACATGGGTCCAAAGCAGTTTTTTTTAAAAAAAACCATAAAGGCCCATAATTCCTTTTGTTATTTTGGTTGCTACTAATAATAAGTATTAAGTGTTTTTTCCTTTTGTATATACATAATTATGGGGAGGGGGGAGAGTGTCAAGCAGCCCTTTTCATCTTCAGGTAAAGGCAGCATTTTTAAGAGGATCTGGGTTTCCTCTGTCTTTTAGGCTGATACTCCTGTAGCATGTGTCTGTGTTCTTCAAGGAAAATTGTACACTTTATGGGCAGGTGGAGAGGCGAGTGTTTCTGGGTTTTGATGCAGGGTTAAGATATATTTTTCTTTCTAAATGTAGATAGTGCAAATAGTTTTTAATTGAGCAGATACTCTGTGAAGCAGTAGATCTGGGTCAAGGGAAAGTTCTCAGGCCAGGTCATAATCTGGGTAATATTAGCAGCAATCCGCTTCACGTGGGCTTGGTCGTCTAATGGTTTCTAATCCAAATTTATATGCTACACAGGAGCATGGTGGCTGAGGTTGGCACAACAGGAGGTGCCATGTTGTGCCTCCTTCTGGGAGATCACCCCTGGACAGTTTAAATCCAGCAGAGAACGTAACAGTTTCTTGAAACTGAGTTTGAAAATAATTGCTGAAATACATACAGAACTGCATGTGAGATCACCAACTGTTCAGAGCAAGTGGATACTAATGACGAAGAGGTATTGTGGTCTGTGGATTTTCAGGGGCATCGCTAATGATCTCTGGTGAAAACGGGACATCCTCACAGTGTGATGGGAGATTCTGCAAGAGCTGTGCATTATATTTGTTTCAAAAGACCAGACTGCCACTTCTTGGGGCAGTAGTGGAAACTACGAAAACAACTTTATTTCTGCATTTGGATATATGGGAATTGCATAACCAGTTGAAGAAGCAACAGGACCTCTTCTGATTTATCCTCCTGCACTGATTCTTCAAGGTGGAGTCTTTGAAGGGGGAGGGGGGTGCCAAGAGACCCCCCCTCCCCCAGGAGAGAAGAACTTTAGGGTGGCCACCCTGCATCTGTGTAAAGATGTCAACTGTCAGGTGAGAGTCATTATCTTGGATGGATAGCTACAGTTCATAGATACCTTACATTTGTTATATACTGTAGCAGACTTTCTCTTAGCCTGCTTGCCAGTTACTTTTAAGCATTAGTCACTATTTTATTATAGTGTGCAAATGTGAAATAAATGGATTAAGCCCTAAGCTTTGAGCCCTCACTTTAGAGTCTCCTGTGAGGTTGGCTGGGTGGGACTGGTGGGTTAACTTTATGTTTTTCTACATAGTTTCTAGTCTGCTTTCCCTTCACCCCTTTTGGTGTTGCAGTTCAGCCCTAGTAAATTGAATAAGTTCAGTAGATCTATGTGAATCTTTCTTTTTCTGGATTTGTTCTAGGCTCAGAATTGCCATTGACTTGGTGCAAAATAGTGGAGTTTTGCTCTAAATAGGTGAATTCTTATGCAGAGGAAATAATAGAAGAGATTTTTGAATGCTCTTTCATTAGATTGGTATACTTCACTGTACCAATTAAGCACAGTTATAAGGAGGTTGGGACTTATTCTTTTCATGTGGGTAATGTAAATGATAATGTTATGGGCTTCTGTATATACTTGTTCAGTATAAGCTGTTTCCAGTGGGTCCTTTGTAAGGACATATTGCTATTTACTAGTTTATATAAAGTGAAGAAGCATAAAAACAGGAAGAAAACAAGCACTCACAATTTAAGAGCAGCATAAAATAGAATAGAGGTATTTGGTTCCTAGCATATTAGCAGCACTGTAGAATCAATTCAAATCACTTTAGATCAGCAATATAAAATCCGGTTAAATCCGTTTAAAAGATCTTCAGTCAACCTCAACTCACAACAATTAAATATGAAAGGCCTTTCAGAAAAGAGGAGGTTTAAAGATGTCCCTGGATTGTCAACAAAGAAGAGTCAGTGTGTGGTGTAGTCGTTACAGTGTTGAACTAGGGTTTGAGACACCCAGATTTGAATCCCCACTCTGCCTTGGAAAGCGTGTTAGGTGACTTTTGGATTGAATTTAACCTGCCTCAAAGTATTGTTGTAAGGATAAAATGGAGGAGAGGAGAATGATGTTAAGCCACTTTCCATTCTCATTGGGGAAATAAATAAAAAGGGATAGTCATCATGTGTTGATGGGGAGAAAGTTCCACAGTTTGATGAAGCCCCTGCAACATGGTCTGTGTATGAGCTTGGGACCATTCAGATTCATATAAGCAAAGATGGTCTTTCTGGGGCAAGATCTTCCAGAGGACATGACAATTACAAGTTTCCTACCCAAGGAAGCTGCTACCATTGATTTCTGAAGGGCTTGATAGTGGTGTAGCAGGAATAGGATGGGAAAGACAGTGGCAGAGGGTTGATGATTCAGGCGAGCAGATATTAAGGGATTTAAAAATCGTAGAGGGAACTGACACTGAACAGCGAGGGCTAGTCATGGCAGTAATAGGACACAAAGGTAGGAGATAGCAGATGAGCTACAGCAAAACAGAAAGAGCTAAGATGAGAAGTGTAAGGAGATATAGGATAAAGTATTGTGGTGCCTTAATTCTAAAGGCTAAGAGCTTAAAATCAATGCATATTTCAGGGCTTGATGCATCCTAGGTGCCATGGTGCCCAGAAATGTTATTGTAGCACTGGTATTTTCAGTGGTTGATTTTTGTAATGGTTCTTGGTGATTCTCAGTAGAAGTACAAAGCTTATTTAGGTGATGGATAGAGGTTAGCTTTTTGTGATAACCAGGGTTACCCTGTGTTTATTTATATGCTACAGCACTTTTGTTGTAACTGTTAAAAAATGACAAATTGTGAAGCGTTAGGATAAGACTTTGTGGTCGCAGTTATTAGAAAGTATGGTCATTTAAATTATAAAACCCTCAATGTTAATAATAATAATAGATTTATATACTGCCCTTCAGGATGACTTAACACCCACTCAGAGCAGTTTACAAAGTATGCTATTATCCCCGCAACAAAACACCCTGTGAGGTGGGTGGGGCTGAGAGAGCTAGAAGCTGTGACTGACCCAGGGTCACCCAGCTGGCCTCAAGTTGAGGAGTGAGGAATCAAACTCGGTTCTCCAGATTAGAGTCCCGCGCTCTTAACCAGTACACCAAACTGTTGAAAAATGAGTGGCTGGGATGGCTTGGAAAGCTGAAGAAAATTTGTCAAGGCCTGGCACAGCTTTTCTTATAACTGATGTGCGCTACACACTTTAGTGTACCTGTCCACTTTGCCCCAATTACTTTGGTATCCAATGTGGAACATGTAGCAAGAGTGCTGTTAAGAAATGCAGACTACTGATAGCTTTTCCAAGTTGGGTGGCAAAGGCCTATGAAAGGGTTCCCAAGCAGAGCAACCTTTTCCTCATTTGTGGCAACAAATGAGTAGCTTGGCCATGTGCTACAAATACAAGAAAAGCCCTGCAGAGTATTTTGCTTCATAGTCAATATCCAAATGGTTTCAATTTCATAGCAGGAATGAATTTTTCTGAACATCATATTAGTGCACAGCTCTGGGAGGCTTTGTTTTGCTTCACACGTAGTTTGGCTCACTCACTTGAGTCTTATGGATAGCTTCTTACATAGTTTACTAGAACCAAACAGATGCTTCTTGCATCAAGCATCTTGTTTACTTCTAGTTCCTTTATTTTCTTCTCCATATATGAAAACTTAAATTAAAATCATTCTTGCCCAGCCCACAGCTTTCGGATGAAGCTCTTGTATGTGGGTGGTGTTAATAATAGTAGTATTTACATACTTGCTAGAACTTTCTAATTGCTTTACTTTATTCTCTGTAACCCTTAGGGTAGATCAGTTTTGTCTTTCCTGTACTGAAGCTTATGATGCTGAGAGACGGTTCCTTGCCGCCTGCTGAGTTCATTCTGAGGTGAGATCTGAACTAGAAAGTTCCTAGTTGAAACCTTGACCACTTTTGCTACAGTTGTTTGGGACCTGTCGAACCTGAACCCCCTCAGTCCTGTTGTGTCTGTGAAGGACTTCTGCAGCTGTTTCATGTTCTACTACAAATGCGAACATCATTTTGACTATCTGGCACTCATGATTTTGAGTTACCACTCAAGATTTACAGTCGTAGTTCTGCACTGGAGGCAAGAAAAATGGGGTAAATAAATAGTGGTCTAATTGATACAGATAGAGTTGTACTCAGTGCTTTCTCTGCCAAGCTCCTGACTATATCGACAAGTGGCACAGACCATGCAGTGCCTTGTCTTGATGCAGCTTGATGTTTGTTTCAGAGGGTTTTTAACCCCACTTCATTACCATATATGGTCTTCAAAGCAGTTTATATCAAAAATATCAGGTAGCAACAGAAATGTAGTGGTAGTCAGCTATTCTTTAAGTTCCCATTTAAAGTCATGTGCTACTTATGCTAAGAGCAGACAAAATCACTTTTCATAAATGGTACTGGGTCCTGACATGATGGAGGAGTGCTTGACTACTTCTTTCCTTCACTCTGAAGGTGCCATTAATGGTGTTTGGTAGCAGGAGTCATCACGAACTGAGGGAACACCACAACTCATGATACTGCAGAAGTCTGTATCTGTATTTTCACTTTTGTAGCAGACCACAGAATCAGGTTGTTAGTCTGACTTGGGTAAACCTGGCAGAGAATAGTTGGTCACGTCTGAAAACTTGACCACTCTTCCATCATTCTTTGCTTTTGATGTTCCCACAAGCCTCATTCTTATATTCCTACTCCGATCCTTGCTAAAATAATTTGTTTCTCAAAACCCTGATTCTTGTTAGAGGCTAATATGCATATTAAATCTCTGTGCGCTTTATTCTGAGTACATGATTTATTCTGAGTACAGCAAATCCATAAAGAGACAGTTTATTCCTAGAGCTGGATTTGGGTTTTCACAGTAGAGAAAACAATTGTGCGTTTAGCTTAGCTCTGGATATCCTGTTATAAACTGGCCAGTTTTGAATTGGGGTGTGAGAAATATTAGGAGATATCAACCGAATAGACCAGGGTGCAGATCTATGCGCCTCTGCTCTTCTGATACCATGGAGCAAAGATTATCTTGTTCTCTATGTCTGATCAATAATCACTAGACTGTGGACATCCTCCATATTTTCATGTTCCAGTGACTGCCTTCAAATGGGCCCAACTTGGGTTTACCATAGGATAGAATTGACCACATACAGTCAGTCAACTATACAGCTTAAACTAAACTGGCATTTTGGGTGTTATCTCAAAGATCAGGGATACTGAAGTGGTTTCAGTGGTAGATGAGGCTTCTTGCATGATGCTTCTGCTACACCCTGTTATTCACCAGAGGTTTGCAGCTGGTTCTGAGATCCACCCATTTCTAATTACTGACATAGTCATTAATACTGACAGGGAGCAAGAGGCCCTGATTATCTTTTATATCTCACGATGAAGGAAATTAATGCAGCTTGGCGAATAGTTGTGGGCACTGGCTCTGTAGAGTTTGTTAAAGGATCTCACCTTGTGTTACCTAGTCACTGTCTCACAGCTTGAGTACAGTACAATATTGGTCCCTATCCTAACATGAGCACAATTGGAACAGTTAAAAATATTATTTGAGCTGTTCTCCTCTCTGCTGCCATTTTTAAGGGTTGGTTTATAATTCCTGTGTTAATTGTGTGTGGTGGCGGGGGAGCCAAACTTTCGTAGTGTGCTACCCTTAACCCGGGACAGGTGAACCCACTCAACAACTAATGGTTTGACTGAATTTCTTACATTCTTATCCCCTCTTTCATCAGTCAAGGCAGTATAATTGCTTGGAGACAGTTGCAGACAAATACTGCGTCTGTACAAAAAGGTATTTCAGTTATGTTTAACCTGTTTACCCTTCTAAAAAGCAGTCTCAGGTACTGACCATCACTAGTTAGTGGTTATCACACAGCTGAGACTAGGTTGAATCCTGTATGTTTGGAGGCTTGTGATTGCTCCTGTACTGTATGTAAGAATTCTTTCCATTAGTGTTAAGTGTTAGTGAACGTAATTTAAAATAAAACTGTTTCATGGCAAAATGGCAATGTTTCTTGCATTCAAAATCTCGCTAGTCTTTCTGCAAGTTGGTTTATAATCCAAGGGTCTAGAAACCTAACTAGTTAAGATGAAGTTTATGGTTCAGTTATTTGTGCCCCCCAAATCTCTTGGTCAAATATTAGTAAAATATTACGGTGTTATTTTTTTAGAATAGTAGCAGCAGAGAGGATTCTGCACAGTTGCAGAGACATCTAGAATCCAATAAACTTCAGGCTTCAGTGCCTCCAAGGAGCATCAAGAGCAGATAACATGAGGGCCTAATTCAACTCCTAGAGAAACTGTCTGGAGCGGTACAGTGTGCAAATGTTTGCAACTGCAACGTAATACTTTTCATGTCGTGTGTGCATGCACTACACTAATAGCCCAGATCTAAACCCTGGGTACAGATCCATTGGTGATTCTGCTAACAGGTATTCGAGGTTCACTCACAGAGGGGGAAATGTATACAAAAAGACCTAATTGCTCTGAATTTTGTAGCAGCCCTGCCACAACACATCACTCACAACTGGCATGGTGGGGATACCCCAGTAACAACCATGGATAAAAGCAGCCAATCAAAGTATGCTGTTGCCAGCATGTCTTCCTGATATTGCACCTGATCTGCCCAACTATACTCAGACACAACATAGTAGAGAGAGCAAAGGAAACAGAGTGTCTCCCTCCTGTAAGTTGGACTGTGGCAAGATCAGAGCCCTAGTCAGTATCCTAAGTTATTCTGAGACTGAATTTCAGATTCCCTGGGGGAAAAAATCTGTCACCACTTCCATGCACATTAAAAGCAAAAACTGCTATGGTGGAATTCCTTTCAGCTTTACACCCTGTAATACTGACAGCTGGCTGAACTGGTACTATTATGATCAAGTTGGTAAATTTAGGATAGCTGGCAACCTGTTTGTGTGCTTGCTACCTGCTCCTTTTCTGACCTATATCTCTGTTCCTGTTCAGAAGTTAAGCAAATAACCAGTGGGAGAAGTTAGGTCATGCAGGTTAATTGAGGAAGAAGACAGAAGCACAGTCTCCCTTACAACCCCTTTCCTTCTCCAGTTGCAGGAGGGTGGGGGGTGTACATATGCATGTGTAATCATGTCTGCTACAGGCCTGAGGAACAAGGCGTCTTCACTCTTGCTATCAGATGACACCAGAACGCAATAAAAAAGGAAGGCTGCCACTTAACACTAGAATGTTTTTGACTATATGGTATATTTAACATTTGAACAGTATCAAATAATAGACTGTTACTTGATATTTAAATTGTTGGCTGACTGGCATCCTGAGCACAGCAACTTCAGTGGACTGTTCTTAATATCATACCATAAGCCTTTACTGATGTTGGTCCATTTTCTCATGATTCAAACGACCTCTTTCTTATTTTATTATTTAACCACCTTTATTATACCTTTTATCTTTACTAGGTGTTAAGAGATACCAAAACTGACCTGTCCAATCATCCATTAAACGAACTATGGTTCAAGTCCCCACACTGAGAATCTCACCTGATTTCTTATACTATAC
Organism: Eublepharis macularius; assembly: GCF_028583425.1. NCBI lineage: Eukaryota > Metazoa > Chordata > Lepidosauria > Squamata > Eublepharidae > Eublepharis > Eublepharis macularius. Next base: position 156,113,441 of record NC_072793.1, on the reverse strand, counting down.
CTCTCTCTGTTGAACTCCTCCCTCTTTCCCTCTCTGCTTCTATAATTTTCTGTAAAAATGAGGAAAACAAGTTTCTTCCCCTTATAACTGAAGAAGGTAGTTCTGCCTCACAAACACTCATACTGGAATGAATGTTAGTCTTTTTTCATTTTAAATTTTTATTTGAAAGTAGAGAAAAACAATAAACAACAAAGACAGTGAACAATAGATAAAATAATATAAGCAAGCTATATTCTGTTTTTATTGTTTTTGTTTATTGTTATATATAACAGCCTATTGTACTACAAAACTATTTCTCCTCTCTGTTCCCTCCATTAGGGTGCCACTGGACTTCTGGTTTTATTTTGTTGCAGTAGACTAACACACACTTAAATTATCTTGAACCCAGACAAATTAGGTTAGAGTCTGGTGAGCATACTAGCTTTTTAAAAATACAAACACTTGAAATTCAGGGAGCTTCTAAGTTTCATGTTTTTAGTGAAAACCTTGTACAGGATAATACCATCAGAAAAGAGCTTTTAATCACTGATGGGGCGAGGTCAAGGCATAAGTGCATCATGTGTTGTCAGAAGGCCCTGAGTTATTTTCGAGGAACCCACAATGACCTCTGTGACATGAGTTTGGGCATTCTGAAGTGCTTAACACCAGCAAAACCCCATGCAACTGTTCCTAATGGCGTAAAAGACAGATGCTGAAAGTGAAAGGCTAATACAGAGGCTAATTTCCATCTGAGATAAAAACGTCACAATTCAGAGCATAGATCTTAAAATATTTTCACAACAGAATTAGGACTACTTTATTCTGCTCTTCTTACCTTTGTGCTGTATCTTGGGGCAAACTATATGTGATACAAGTGACTCGATTCCCATATGTTTAATTTAGCAGCAATTACCCCCTAATTGACATCCCCTAATATGTATTAGGACCACAAAACTGGGGAGGGCTGTGTGTGCCATGGTACAATAGGGGCACCTGTATTTTTCTCCTTGTAAAGAAACGGGATTGGAGGCCCCCAATATTAAAAAGTAGTATTGTTGCCCCAATCATTCCTTTCCTTCTGGGATCCATTCACGCATATTCAGTATTATATCTACTTTGTTCCTCAGCAATCAAAGTACAATACTGAGGTCATTGTGACGCATGTAGAGGCTTAAAGAACACGCCATTGTCACATCTATTTTTTTCTCGATACTTTTGGGAAGAGCATGTAACCTGAACACCTCGAAGAGTGGGAATTATATTACAAGTTGTACTTAAAAGCATGAATATTTTGTCTGTTTCTGAGAAAGGAGTAGTTGCTGGTAGTTCACTATGGGTTCCAAATAGGCACATGTCTCTTTGGGAAATAGAAAAATACATACCTGGCACCTGTTTACACTTGGAAAATGCCTAGCAGCAACACTTGTTTTGACAAACTTGATTTAACGAGTAGCTCTAGAATTGATCTAAAGCGCTTATTTGGATGTAAATCAGTGGCTATGTTCAAAAGTTAACTCTGCTTGCGTTAATCTGACTTCGTTCAATGAAAAACTCTTCATAATGTACTTGTAGTAGTGTTTAAGACATTCTTGCAGGGTAGCTGTATGTTTTGTATCACAGAAGGGAACATACAGCCTGTGCAAATTCTTCCACAGCCTGACTGTTCTTTCAATCAATTGTTGCATGTCAGAAGCTCCAGCATTTTCAGGCTGTGGTGAGGTTGGATTTGGCATATGTTGATTGCCCCTGGCATGAAGTGCCTTAACTGCAAAATAAACTACAGCATAGGAAGCATAGTAATTTGTGAACTGTTAATAAAATCTAAACTGAGCAAAATTGGGGTTTCAATTTCTAAAAGTGACGTACCCTCTGAATTCCCATCTCTGTGACTTTTGAGATAAGGATGGGAAAGCAAGTGCCATGGTTTCTTATAGGCTAAGAATCCTAAATCTGGTACTGTGCCAAACACATCTTTTTAGATTCCACAGTTCCTGTACCATTCAAGCTACTGAATGGTTTTATTCCTGGCTTGTTAAAAAAATGTAGGGAGTCCTAAATATCCTGTCCTATATATGCAGTTTGATCTTCTGTGTCCATTTATTTGCTGCCTAGGAAAGCTTGATAGCGTCCTGCCACCGCTCTCCTAGAGTTGAGCACAATGTTTCCTTTTTGGTCGTTCTCTGTGGAGATTTCAGATCATCTTCAAACATCTTTAGATTCAGTGTGTTGCTTAGAATAAAGGCAGCTGCTAAAGGAAGGTAGAATAAAGCACGGAAGGAAGTAAATGCATGACTGCAGATTAAACAAAAAAAGAATGTGGTAAATGTCGGATTTTAGAGAATTTCTGCACGTTATAAATGAGCAGTGTATAGTAAAAATAGCTTGCTTGAAACTTGCAAATTGGCTACTGACCTCTGTTCTACAGCGCTTCTGCTGTCCCTCTTAATCCCTTAAAGCTGTCCAGGCCTTTCTTAAACTAATATTATAGTATGATTCCTTTAAAAAGACAGATCTTTAACAGGCAGAAAAAAGCAAACGTAGCACTAGGTGGCCAACTCTAGAAACGGAGTTGAAGGGTGGCAAGGTACTTGGCCTACCAAGGTCAGGCTGTTACGATATTTGAAGAATTATCATACTGTGTCTCACCAGTTGACTCCTTCAGCTACTGCTTGTAATTGCTTGCCCTAATATCAAATGGTGAAAATTGGAAAACTGATGACTAATATGGAGTGGTAGCTGCATGAAACTTTGACAACTGTGTTCTTTGAGAAAGAGTTTGGAAACGGATATAATGGTGATCTGGACCTTCCGTTAGAATAATGATGTCACAGAATTATCAATGTACACCTAAAGAATACACGCAAAGGTCTACTTGTGATCTGTGAACTACACAGTTTATTGGAACCAAATCTTGGACTATACCCAACTCCAGTTGGAATATAAGGCGAGCTTGTATGAAATAATTAATGTGTACATGGTGCTAGGAAGCATTTGCACTTTAATACCTGTTGCAATATTAATAGAGCACTTGAAGCACTGGACACTTTATGTATGGACTTTGGAGCATATATGACGCCTGCAAAATAATTTTTCCTAGAACTGGTTACATGTGGTATAGTTCTGTTAAATTATGCAATTACTGTAAATAAAATAGGGAGACATTGTTATTGCACGGGAAATTGTGTTTTGTTGCTGCCCTAATATCCCAGCATGGTTCTACCCAGCTTCTTATTTTTATTACTCCCCCCCCTCAAATGTATAAACCTGTTTCTCTGATAGGGTTTCCAAGGTAGCTGACAATTCATTTAACCATACAGTACAATAAAACCAAAGTAGAAAACCACTTTGGTAAAATAACCGAACAAGGAAACAGCTAGGCAAGAACAAATAGTATTATAAAGGAGTGTATAGACAGAAGCTTCTAAAGTTGCTCCAGAAGGGAAAATGCATTCTGGAACAAGACCTGTTTTACCTGTCTCCTAAAGCATATAAAGAATTGGTCAGCAAACCAGAGTCTCCAGCTGGGGCACCATGATCAAGAAGCCTGAGATCTCACAACCACCTGCTGCATTTCAGATCGTGAGGAGTAGTAGTAATAACTGTGCTTATATACTACTCTTCTAGACAGATTAGTGCCTCACCTAGAGCGGTGAACAAGTTAGTGTTGTTATTATCCCCACAGTATAGCTGGGGAGCTGGAGCTGAGAGGTTTACCCAAGGCCACCTATTGAGCTCATGGCAGAAGTGGGATTTGAACCAGTAGAGTGCTGATTCGCAGCCAAACCACTTAACTACTGTGGTAGTGCCGTAAGCCCTTCCTTGGAATATGTTAAAATCATGAGAGAAACCTGAAAAGCATGAGAAAAAAAATAAATGTTTTAACTTTATTTTTTTATGTATGGTTGGGAAAGTGTTTCACCTTCTCAGCCTCTTGTGCTCAATCTGTAGCCAGCTGCCTTGCTGCCAGCTAGGTCAGTATGACCCAGGAATGGGAGATTAGTTTCATTGCCCATTATGTCTTGGGAAGGTATCTGTCACCAGTTTGTTTGGCTAGGAGGGACAGTGTGAAGTAGGACAATGAGTGGTCACAACAGCCTGCAGATCGTATTTTTCAGAAGAATAAGCAGGGGCTCCTGTCAGTGGTGTGCATTATTTATGTATTTCTATAAATACAAATTTTATATAGTTTATTGTGCTCCTCTTTCCAAAAAGATGCCTCAGATAAACTTACAAAATGCATAACACAGCAATCAACCTGTGGGATTTGTTTTAAAAGAAAATGTCAGAATACCAGCATCTTAAAACCAAGTCAAAAAACTCTTTACGAAGTTTTCATTTGCCTCTTATGAATATAGAGTTGGGGGTCGGTGAGCCTTCCTAGGAGGAGAATTCTACAGTTCAGGTACCAGATCTGAGGACACCACTCCTGGCCCCAAATTTGGCATATGGAATTTGAAGAAGACTTCCTTATGAATCTGAATGGGTGAAGGCCTCATGTTAAGGGAAGGTGATCTTGCAGGAAGAATGTGTAGGGGAATTGTAACCTTTGTCACCTTAAACTGGGCCCAGATAGTACATAATTTGTATGCTGTTAACAGCTTGCCACCAGTAAAGTTCAATTGAAGGTTTTGCAATTGCTCTAGTTTCCAGTGTTCAAGGACAGGTCGTTTACAAAACCATTAATGACAGTTGCCCAATCTGTTTCTCTAAGGATCATTGGAAGTGGAGAAAAAACCCGTTTTTGAGACTCCCTTCCCCTCTGCATTGAGGATCACTGTAACACAGTGCAAGTAATTGTAAAGTGATGCACTTGAGGCAAACAGAAAAATCCTTTTTCTCTTGCACATTGATGGGGTGAGGTATGAGCTGATGGTGGCTTACCAAGAAAGGGATCTGGGGTCCTAATGGATAACTCTTATTAGAACATCAACTCAGTGTGCGGCAGCAGTGAAAAAGGCAAATTCTGTGCTAAGGATTGTTAGAAAAAGGATTGGGGGGTGGAAACCCAGTTAGTATAATAAACCCCTGGTATAGAGAAAGCAGGGAGAAAGAGAACTTTATCTCCCATAATAATGAAGGTATACTCAATGAAGTTGATGAGTAGTATATTAATGATGGGTAAAAGGACGTCTTCAAAAAGTACAGTTATGAAACTTACTGCTACAGGATTCATACGGTCTAAAATGAGGATTAGGCAAGTACATGGGTAATGGGTCTATCCATTTCTATCATGTAAGTGGAGCTTCCATGTTACGAGGCAGAGAACTTTTGAATGCCACTTGTTGGTGAGGACAACAAAGCAGGGTGACTGGCCTCCGTGCCCTTCCAGGAGTATCTGGTTGCGCCACTGGGGGAACAGGATGCTTGACTAGCTGGACATTAATCTGATGCAATAAGGCTTCCCCCCTTTCCATTTTCCAGAGGAGGGGGTGGAAAATATGTGTTAGCAGTTGCAGGATTACAAAGAGGTCACTTCTCTTTGAGACTTTCAGATAGTATCTCTCAACCCACCTACAATCTGAATCTACACTACTTGAAGTAAAATTATTATGCCTATTTCTCTCCTGTTTGTCCTTTAAGGAAGTCGGAGGAGTGAACACACACCACCACACCATATTGATTCCAGTGTGTTTAAGGTTGTGCATGTTCTTTTTAATGTGTAGCCCTGCCCTAGAACCAGACCCAGGATTTGGATGCTTTAGAATCATATTTACCAATTTCCTAAAACAGCAATGTTTCTAGCCCTCATTGACTCAAAGCTGTGCAGGTAAAAGTGACAGGAAGACATAGAAACCTGTAAAGGGGAGGGGGTCCTTATGGAAGGCTTTCGAGGGGCAAGGTATCTAATCTACATAGCTTTTGCCCCAGCTTGCATTCTTTAGCTCTAGTGGTGCAATCAGTCCATGTTCTCTTGCCAGTATTTGTAAACGGATGCTAAATCTCAGCCTATTTTTTATTTTCCAACTTGAACCTGTACCACCTTGATGATAACACACTGTCATATTTGTTTGATTCCATGTACCAAGCAATCCATAATACCTTGCAAAATGTTAGTTTTATTCTCCCAAGTTCTCTCTTTCTAATTCCCACCTCTCCATGTTAGTGGCTACAGGTTAGATCCAGTGAAAACTTCTGCTAACAGAAGAGGAGAGACTATTTTTGTCAGTTTCTCCCTCATGCTGTTTTTGGAGTCTCTTGTTCCAGGAGCAGCATTTGGGCTGCAACTGGAGAAGGGAGGTAAGAAAGTCTTGTTCCACAGACCATAATCTCTTCTACCAACCTAAATTATCGCTGCATACAACCCAGGATGTCACTACAGTAAGGAATCATATTGTTTTTATTTTCTCTGTTCTGGAAGCTGATAACTGAATGTAACGGAGTTTGTCACAAAGGTCTGGAGGGAATGTGTGTTTTGTGCACCTGTGAAAAAGGTGCTGGCTTCTTGAGATCACAGTCTTAGAAAGGGTTGACTGGGTAAGTGAAATTGACAAGGAAGGTTGGGTGGGAGCTTGCTGTTCTTGTTAAAGCCTGCTACATCTGTAGGGTAGAATATCCAGATTTCCCCCCTGATACCTGTGGCAGCAATGCCTAGGATACTGAGATTTGGAGGGTTTAAGTTAGGTTTAAGGATTCAGTCTGTTTGGAAAGAGGCTACTTTTGGTTGTATTGTGCTCAGTTCATAAATATGATCTGGAAATACTCTCTCCTCTGTTCTGGATGGTGGTCTGCCTACGTTTTGGAGGTCAGAATCTAGAACTCTGATTATGAGTCCTGATGAAGACTGGGGAAAATTGAAATCCTTCAGAACCTGGTCAGAAACCATAGTGTGAACTCAGCAAAGATTGAAGGACTCTGGTTAGTATAAGCCAAAGAGCTCTTTAACATGTTCTCCCCTATAATGTATCTCGGTTGTTCAGTCCCTTGTCAACAAGCAAGAAACAGGAAAATGAGAGGGAGCAACTGAGGTTTATAGGAACTCCGCCAAATTTTTTAAGCATGGAGGAGTGAATTAAAGAACATTTTACTGATGCTTGAGCACATGTGGAAAATACTGACAGAGGTTGTAATAAGGATTCTTTGGGGCTGTGTGAGAGATCAGCGGGAAACACACAGGAACTGTATTGAGACCTCAGGCCACTGGTTGTCTGTCTTTCCCCAAAGCCTTTTTAGAAGCTATCCCTAAATGAGAGGGCAGGGCAATTTGGACCAGGCCTCACACTCATGGAGGGCCTCAAATTTAGACTTCTGACATTATCTCCAAATGAAGTTATATATACAGTTGCAGAGATACACTGACAAGATTGAAAGGAGACATTCATCATACAACTTTAAACATGAGTCCCGTTACCAGGCCATGCCAGAAGCCTCAAAAAATGACTCAGGCCTCTCTCAACTTCTGAGAAGCCCTGCAAGAAGGTTGAAGTCTCTCTCTTCCCTAGGCTGTAACAACTGTTTGGGTGTCCTGGTGATCTCATCCGGTCCCCCACCCTTTCTGCTTTAATCAACACTTTACTCAGGGGTTATCTACCAGGTAGGGAGTGTAACCAAGGAATTTAGTTGTCCTTCTCCTCTTGCTGTAGCCATCCAGACTCTGGGGATACAAGCTGTTTCCATGTACAAAAACACACCGCTCCTTTCTATCCATGACTGAATCTTATTTCATTTGGTCCCTTCCGTATTTCGAAACAATTCACTGGAAATTTGTCTCATCTCCAGGACTACTCATTGATCTCGATTTCCATTTTTGTTTTTGCTTTTTTTGCGTGTGTCCATTCTGTCCCTCTCTTTCCCCACTCGTGCAGTTATTCAGGGAACCTGGCAACCTGGAACAGAGTTCTGTTTCCCATTAGTGAACAGACAGCTGTTATGGGCATAGGGTTGGGCGGTCTGTTCCACGTTTATGTCTGGCTCTCTTTGTGTTCAGTTGTGGCCTTGATCTTCTGAAGCAAACTGCATCCAAATTATCCAATCAATTTATTTATTTCATATGTAGCATTTTTAAGTGCACTGCAGCTTGATTTGTTCTCCTAACAGTCATGTAAAATTATTGAGGCCAGGAGGTATGGGGGAACTTGAAGTGTCTGGAACCTGGGGCTTCCATATAATACAGGTCTTCTGCCTTCTTAAACATATTGGCTCCCAGTGGAATAAGTTTTTCTTTTTCATAACTTCTCTTTGATGAGTACTTAAAGCTGCATGCAAGCTTTTCTGTCAGAGAGCGCCAAGAGGCCTATCTTCATTGTCTCTCCAGTTCCTTCCTCCCCAACAGTCACTTCCCTTTTCTCACAACCATGCTGTGTTGTTGCGGGAAGGGAAGCTATGCTTCCAGCCACAGGTAACATTGCTGCCGCTTTGCCTTTGAAGAGGGTGGACCCTGCCGGTCACTCTATTTTTTCCTCTTCCCAGATTCCCTCAGTCTTCATCCCGTGATGTCTGTGTTGCACCCCTAATGCACAAGAGCCCCGGCGTCTGGTTTCCATAGGGTTTTGCTCTTCCTGTTCTGTATCCTGTTTATCTCTCCACTAGTTCACTCTATTTTCCCCAGCAGAAACTGTCTACCAACTGACTGGGGAAAGATCAGTTAATGGTTAACAAAGCTCCACAGGGAAATGTGGTGGCAGAAATTAGCTCACTGTGGTTGTAGCTTGCTTTAATTATCTAATCATCTCCAGGAAAGCTGCTTCTCGTCTAAAGCCTGTTCCCTGCCTTTTAGAAACCTTTGAACCAAGGGCTATGACTTGCTAAAGTTCTCCTCTTTGGCTCTTTTCCCTATGTGTTGCTTTTGCTAACAGCGAAGCGAGGACCCGGTAGTCTGTTTTATCTGCTCTTGTAACAGCGATCAGAATCTGACCCCAGTTTTGACTTCAGAGGAATCACTGTGACAGGGTAATCGTGCCAGTAACTTAAGATCAGAACCCAGCCCCGACTCTTCAGCTTTGCCCATATTGGTCAGTGAAATGGTTTCAAGTTCACAGTGGCCTAACTGAAAACACAGCCCAGTGCAAACTCAGGTGTGTGAACTTCAGTCAGGCAATGGGCTGCGTTCTGGTATAGAAGCTTTTGTGCTTGCCTTTGAACCATCAGTGCTTTTGTGTATTTCTGGGTGTGTGAGGGCTACGCCTTCCCTCTTCAGGTTGAAGAAGAGAAGGGCCCTGACTTCCTGACAGAGAGGGCTGCTCTGTGGCAACCTCATTGACCCTGCCCTCTTTCCTCCTACAAGGGAGTGGCCATGTTTTCTGAATTCCCCAGAGAAGTGCAACCGGCATTCAAGGCTGCAAACTTCTTCAGGGCAGCATGCGTTGCTGTTCTCTCAGTCTGTGTCCCAGACGAATCTGACAGGGTGCAAAAACCTGGCCTGCCTTCTTGGAGCTGGAAATTGGAAACCAGCAGAAAGATTTTCCTTTTTTCTTCCAAGTGATTAAAGCTGCCAAAGACTGAAAGTGAGTTCATAACTCTGAACTTGGACGGTTGATTGAAGAGTAATGCAGAGAGAGAAAGTCAGAGAACAGAAAGGCAGAAGTTAACAGCAACAAGGTATCCTCGAGCTGGAGTTTCCTGTGTCATAGAACAGCAGATGTCTCCAAAGTTGGACTTCGGAATCCAAGAGCAACAGTGTGTGTTGAGACCGCAGACCTTCTGATAGAAGTAGAAACACTGGCAGCCTGGGACAAGAGAATGAGAAAGAGGATTGTGGTATTTTTAAAACTCTGATATATCAAAAAGGGAGCTAAGCAAAACAGTGCGAGAGAGCTTTGAATTGGTGAGGATCTTTGAATATCTTAAACCCAATGGATTTTAGGCTTTTCCTATGATTAACTGAGCCCATGTGTGGCATTGATACTAAAAGATGTATGTACAGTTGTGCATGTGATGTTAGGGCATATGACTAACATGTGCGTTTTCTGTGTGTCTGCATAGTTGTGCTTACATTATATGCAAGTGGTTTTATGCTTGTATTCAGAGTCTTGATGTCTGACTATATGAGAGCATACAACTTTCGCTTCAGGGTTGACTATGTTCATATTTGCCGTACCAGACAAGTACAACATTTTTCCGACTACATACACACTAACAGCCATCTGTGAACTCTAGGATGTGAATATAGGTAATTGGACTATTGCTTTTTTTTACAATTTAAATTTGTTTTTTTGAAATCATGGGTAGGTAAAGGGGCTATTACACATGGGCCTTGTTTTCTGTTGTTGCCATTTGTTCCTTAAAGGATTGGAAGGTGGTAGAAATCCTTTGTTGGCTATCGTGACTCTTGAATATATTGACATACACACCAGTACAACAAATTTGCAAAGTCTACTGTACTTTGCATAGAACAGTAACTAGGTTGAAGTCCAAGGCTGAAGGATGGCGGGGCGGGCCCTCCTGATATGCTGTGTCTCTGGGCTGCCTGGTGGTCAGATGGTAAGTGTTGCAGTCTGCAGAGTACCCGAGACCTTAGAATTGTGTGTGTTTGCTATTTTGGGGTTGCTTTGCTTTCTCTCTTGGTGTCCCAGCATCTTCTAAAGCAGTGGTTCCCAATCTTTTTGGCACCAGGGACCGGTTTTGTGGAAGACAATTTTTCCACAGACCGGGGAGGGAGGAGATGGTTTCAGGATGATACAAGTGCCCACAGAGCCAGGTGCTCTAGCGGCACAGCAGGCGGGGAAGCGGGCTGCTGCACCACTCGCCTTCCTGCCACTTCGCTGGTGCTGCTGGGCGCCCCCGCGGCACGGCCAGCGGGGAAGCAAGTGAGGAAGCAGGCTGTCTCGCTGCTTGCCTTCCCGTCACTTTGCTGGCGCTGCCGGGCACCCCAGCAGCACAGCAGGCGGGGAAGTGGGGAGGCAAGCGGGGAAGCAGGTTGCCTCGCCGCTCGCTTTCCCACCCCTTCACTGGTGCTGCCATAGAGTGGCGCTGGTGCGGCCCGGTTGCTAACAGGCCACGGACTGGTACCAGTCCATGGCCTGGGGGTTAGGGACCCCTGTTCTAAAGTTCTAATGTATTTCATTTCTTTGTCCACATAAAATCGGCTACATTGTTATTGCCAACTTAGCAGTCTTCTTCTCCAAGACCATAAAAGTTGCGGAGAGGAGGATTTGGTGCTTGTGAATGTGAAATCCAATGTGGAAGAGGTTCTCACCCCCCCACCAATTGCTTTTGATTATAGTGATATCTAACCATGATCCTCTATTCATTGATACAAATGTCGTTGTTCTGAAAAACCCATATCTGTGCAAAACAGTAAAGAGTCCAGTAGCACCTTTAAGACTAACCAACTTTACTGTAGCATAAGCTTTCGAGAGCCACAGTTCTCTTCATCAGATGTATGACAAATGCATATCTGTGCATTTAACTTCAATAAAGTGTGAGCACAGAATTTGCTTCCTCTGGGCAGGATGCCTTATCTAAGCAAATCTCTGACATGATGAACTGGTTTACAATTTGCCTTGAGGCCCCCTTCCTAGCATATCCTAAACACACCTAGCTAAATCTCTTCCTTTCGGAGATATGACTGTGAGCAAATATTTAGGGAGGAGATTTTGCTGTCTTTTAGAGATATGGACACTAATCTTTGGCAGACCTGGGAAACTAGAGTCATTCTGACAGATGGTGGTAGTACCACAAAACTTAATGTATTATTTGGACCTGGGATTTGTTTTTTTGGTCTCTAGATGAAAATTGCACTGGGCTTTTTTGTAGTTAATGCAGAGCTGTTACCTTGGTCTAAACACATGCTTGCTCACACACAGTAAAGGTACTGCCTCCAGTCTTGAGATGGTATCAGTGAATCCCCAGAGCCACGTTTCTGTCTCTCTACAGAAGACCCTGTTGTGGTCTGAAGTTTTGGTTCAGTGAATTAGATAGGCTTTAGACCATGTTCCTTTGCCATGTCACTTCATGGAAACTGCCAGCACAAAATAAGAATGGCCAGTGATCTAAGGCATCTCTTGTTCCATCTTGTAACTTGCTTAGTCATCTGATTTACCTATTGATTGCATTATCATAGCCAAAGCTGACAGGTTTTTTGCCTTAAAATTAATGAAGGTAGAAGCAAGCCTGGAGAATATGAAGCACGGCTGAAGCCTTTTGCTTCAGTGTTCTCTCCGTGTTTTGCTGTGTCTGAGAAACTCTGTTCCCCTGATCTGACCTTGAGGTCACAATCTCCTCTGTAAAGCACTAGTAACGTGATTGTGTAAACAGTCTGCTGTTAGGAATTTAGAAATGTTCTCTCATAACCTTCCTGGAACTGATATTCTAATGCATGAGAGAAGGTTAAATTGTTAAAACTGTCTACCTGATCTGCCTTACAGATTCCTAATGTTTAAGGCTTTGGAACCAATCAAAATCGCTATATTAACAGGGGGTGGAGTGTGTCATTAGTCTGTTGCTGGGAACAAACTGTTACATATTCCTTCCCGACAGTATGAAGAAATGGGGCTAGTCATGGAATTGGAGCGTCTTTGCATGCTGCCACGAATCACTTTGTTTCTTTCCCCTTTCCTGTGCTAGTCATATGTTACCTAGGAGAACTCTGTGGAGTGGTGGAGAGTGCCCTCAAGTCATAGCTGATGTATGGCAACCCCAGTGGGATTTTCAAGGCAAGAGACTAACAGAGGTGGTTTGCCATTGCCTGCCTCTTTAACCCTGGTCTTTGCTGGAGGTCTCTCATCCAATTACTAACCCAAGGCCGACCCTGCTTCGCTTCTGAGATCTGATGAGAGCAGGCTCACCTGGGCTATCACTCTGCAGTGTCTATGTCTTAGTGGGGTGTGTGTGTGTGTGTGTGTGTGTGTGTTGATGTGAGCTCCTCCCATGTGCAAATTGCATACCCTCAAACAATGGCTGTAATTGTTACCTTGTACTTGAGTGCTGATCACATTAAGACTTAAAATGCCTCTACAGCAGTGGTGGATGAGAGAATATATATTTGTGCTTGTGTGTAAAAATAGGAAAAAAGCAAAATAATGCTTCAAAATTCTACCTGTGGCATTGGCAAGGAAGTCTTACTGTTATTGCATTGAAGCATTACTAAAACAAGTGGTGGTGGGGAGAGTGCCCTCAAGTCATAGCTGACTTATGGCGACCCCAGGTGGGGTTTTCATGGCAAGAGACAAACAGAGGTGGTTTGTTGTTGCCTGCCTCTGCAACCCTTTGTTGTAGGTTCCCCATCCAATTACTAATCAAGGCCAACCCTGCTTAGCTTCTGAGATCAGGCTCACCTGGGCTATCCAGATCAGGGCACTGAAACAAATAAGTTGCTGCAAACATAGAACTGCAGGAGCAAAATGGCTCCAAGAAATTTACTTGGGATTAGCATGTGTTGGTAGGTTGAATTTGGGGCAAGGTTTTTGGCATATGGCTACAGTTAGAACCGTGCTAATGCAGAGAGAGCAAGGACCTCTTGAGCTTTCCACCTTTCTTTATGAAATCCAGGCCAGAGTTCAGCTTTAGGCAGCTAAACTAGTTTAGCCACAGTATTTCAACTGAGAAAAACTTTGGAGGCTGCAAGATAGCTGTTAGTCCTGGGATGTTGGTATTGGGTGGGAGTGGGGGTGGTGGGGGAGAGATTCTGGCTTTGCTAGATGGAGTTATCTGCAGCTGAGCTTCTGGTGAATTAATGGAGATGTTGTTTTAAAAAACTATTTGTGTGTGAAGCAAGGCTGTCTTTTACCAGACACAGATTAGTCCAGATATCTGTTTTCATCATGTGATATGGCTGGAAGAATGCCATTGACTTGAAATTTCTGTGTATAAACAACTCTTATAACAACAACAACAATAATACCCCCCTTCAGGACAACTTAATGCCCACTCAGAGCAGTTTACAAATTATGTCATTATTATCCCCACAATAGAGATGGGCACGAAATGGGGGGAGGGGGGAACGAACCCTGAGTTTCGTGATTCATCGTGTACCACGAACTCTCACGAAATTGTCCCGTTTCAAGAAATGATTCATTCAGTTCGTGATTTGTCAGATCCCGGGGCCCTACAATGGCCACCATACCCAGAGATGCCAAACTCTCAGGGAGACTTCAGCAGGCTCCTCTCCAGCCATCCTCCAAGTTTAGTGAAGATTGCAATACGTTGACCAGGAGACCGCCTCCCTTCTGTCCTCCTGGGTGCCACGGGGGTAGGGGTGGCCTCTGTTAAGCTAGGCCCCAGAGCCAGGCAATGCCTTGAGACTGGGGTGGGGTGGAGAAAAAAAGACATCCTCAGCCAACAACCTTCCCAGCAAGGACAAGAGCAGAAAATAAGAGAGAGGCTTTTCAGTCTCTTTTGAAGCAGCATCAAATCCAGCCCAAAGCTCTCAAATCTACTCTCACTCCTAATCCCACCAACAGGTCCTCCCTCTCCCTCTGTCTACTGAAACTGAATGCAGGAGATACTGAACTGTGCCTTATATAAGAAACACATAGAGCAGAACAGGACCTCTCTGGTTAGCAGACAGACCTGTCTAACAGGGTTTGGAGGGATGAGATTGGTGTTCCCATGGCTACAGTCCCCTTTATCACAAGCATCTCTCTTAAGCCATTTCCTCACAGCACAGCCCTCTTACCTTTGTAAAAACAAAATGTCCTAAATAATTCAGTTTTGCATAGCTTGTAGAAAGCCAGGTGAGTGGGAGCTTTCTTAACCTCTTCAGGCAGACCATTCCACAAGCTGAGGGCTGCTACAGAGAATGGACATGTGCAGACAGCTGCTGATTTTGCCATTTACAGAGTGGAACCTGCAGAAAGCTTTGTTCAGATGACCTAAGCTGTTGTGGCAGACCATAGGGAGCGAGGTGGTCCTGCAGATGTAAGGGACCAAGCCCATGAAGAGTTGTGTATGATAGCCAGAATCTTGACTTGAGCCCAGTAACTGATGGGTAGCCAACAAAATGACTGCAGAGTGGGAGTAATATACATGGTGTGCCCAGCTCCTGATAATAATCAAGCTGTGGTGTTCTGCACCAGCTGGAGTCTCAGAATTGACTTTGAGGGGAGAGCTATGTTAAATGTGTTACAGTAGTCTAGTCTGGATGTTACCATGGCATGAATCCAGGAGGCCAGATGGGCCATATCAGGGTATGGGGCCATCTTCCCGGCTAGCCTGGGTTTGGAGAAAGCCTTTTTTTGCAGCCGCATTAACTTTCTTCTCTAGCAGAAGTGCTAGATCCATTATAACTTCTAGGCTCTTAACTGAGTCTGCAAGAGTCAGTTGAAGACTGAAGGTTTTTTTAAAAAAACACCTGTTTTTGCTCTTCATCTCCTTTAGGTGGTTGATTAGAAATGAAAATTCTTACTAAACCTGTACTGTGTTTTAATCCACAACTGTTCCCACCAAGCTATTAAGGGTGAATTTGGTGCCCTAAAACAGAAAGTCTAGGGAAGAGCTGCTTTAAGGGCTTGGGAGACTTTTATTGACCCCTGTCAGGGTTTCCCTTGATATTCTGCGGATAAAGCTCTTTCAAAGAAAGAAATCTAGGGCACCAGTTTTTGTAAAATGTGGGTCCAAATGTCCAAGGGTTATCCTTGGACTGAATTCATATATACACAGCATAAAGAAAAAAATACTATAAAATATAGGATTAGGTAGGCAGAACAAGGAACTTTTGGAAAGTATTGCTTGATTTTTACAATTCAAGCCATTTCACAAAATAGTTGTGTAGCTTCTGGCCAACCTTTGATTTGGAGCTGCTCCCACCAAACTGTAAAAGGTAGAATGAGGAGAAAGCACTGCTCCTTGGATAACCATACCATCTTCTGGTTACAAAAGTAGCATTTCAGTTTGGAATTCCAGAAAAGGAAAACATGATGTGCAAGTTAGGAATATAAGTGGCAACTACCCAGAGCTAGTGTATATATTTCAGTGAACCTGTGGTAATCCCTAGATTTGCAGAATACTTATATAAAAACATAAGTAGCTAAAACATTTATGGACATAACCTTCAGAATCTGCTCATTTGCAGATTTCACATTTTAAAAGGTGCAAAAATGTAAAACAAAATAGTTAGGATCAGATAAAAGGAGGAAAAAGGACACTGGAGTGGGTAGGGGAGGGAAGAAATCATGGAACCTTGCAACAAGACAGGGCAAATGAGGGGTGGGGCTGGCAAGGAAGGTAGGATTTCCCTTCCTTGTACAGCCCTTTCTGTGCACATGCATGTATTTTTGCTGTATTGCACATTATATTATTATATTATGTTTGCATAAATTTGACAGCTGGGGTAGTATGGCGGTTAGAGTGTCAGATGAGGATCTGGAACAACCAGATTCAAATCCCCACTTTGCCATGCAAACTAGTGGGGTGGTTTGGCCCTGTTACCATCTTTCAGCCTAATCTACTTGCCTCGAAAAGAGGTTGTTGTGAGGATAAATTGGATTATGGAGGAATGATGTGATAAACTGCTTTGGTTACTGTTTGTTATTTATAGTCCGCCTTTCTCATGGAGACGCAAGGCAGTTTGCACAGTGTAAGTCAACGCTTATTATCACATCAAGTGTCCCCTTCCCTTTTTGGAGAGCATGAAAAGCCCCAATCTGCCTCTTGAATCAGACTGGAGAAGGGAATGTTGAAGTGCATTGGAGGTGCTCAGAACACTTTGGAAGTGCTGCACAACTAAGAGAATGATCCCCCAACCCTCTCTCATGCTTCAGGCTTGGGAAGGAGGGGTAGGGTTCAGCTGAGATATGCTTCCCAAGGCACTTGGAACACCTCTGAACCCCCCCCCCCCGCCCCAGTTTCCTGTCTCCAAACTTTAGTGGAGACACAATACTTGTTCACTGTGCTTTGGGGGCACTCTCATGTAACACGACTCAGATGAGTTCCAGTCTTCTGCTGTTTAGGACACGGAGTATACCATCTGGCCCTCGCACTGTGCTTTGGAGGCACTCAGAGCACCTGACACCACAGTTTGTGGATCCTTGCTAAATACAGGCCAGATTCTTTTCTGTTGCGAGTTGTTCCTATTAAAATGGAGGCCACATGTCCAATGTTAGGCAACAGACTGATGCTATCCAGGCCCATTTAGTTTTTGGCTCACATACTCTTGCACTCTGCCTCATGGAATCTGCATTATCAGTTGTCATTTTTTTTAAACAGTACTGAAGCACACGTCAGCAGTTTATGCTCAGAGTTCAGCCCCTGAAACCAACCAACCCTCCTTCCTGTAGTTGGGCTGTATGGTATTTTTTTTGTCCTTTAACATTTCCTGTCTGTCTTGATGACTCCCTGTTTCTGTGTGGCAACACCCTCTCGCTCCTCCTCCCCTTATCCTTTTGTATTGTTTTTTTTTCAAAATCTTCAAGAATCACAATCAGAATAAACAGTGCCCCAATCCTTTGAAAAAGAGACATGTTTTGGGTGTGCTGTTCCTTTAGTCATTGTTTTATCTTAATTCCACATGAAAATAGAGGGAGAAAAATTATGCTAGTGGGTGGCTTTTTATCTTTGCTAAAATTAAGATCATGGAGTTTAGAAAGTCACTAAAGAGCTAAGAGGCAGGGTGGAGTTTCAGGAAAGATCAGTCTCTAGAAACAGCTCTAGTAATGTATATCCTGTGGTTGGAATTTGCATGCCTTGCATCTGGCCTTTTCCATTCTTGATGGCTGTTTCATGCGACACCACAAAAAATATGAATTGCCTTCTTGGCTATAGTGAGCTCCTATTATTCATCCCAAACATGTTGCTTTGAGGTTTTTAGTGGGTTGTCATAGCTGTTAGGCCCATTCTTCCTGAATCCATCCAATTCTTTTAAAAACCCATCACGACACAGCGGCCAGCACCGTCTAGGGGTAATGATGACTCTCTTAAGTTAATTATGCTTGATTTAAGTACTTCCTTTTGCCTGTCCTTACTTAATCTGCCCTCACTCCGTATCATCAGGTGACTCTGCCTAGGTGGGGGTGTGAGTGAGAGAGAAATTTCTGCCCAGCTTCTGCTCCATTCTGCTCATAATTTTGTGACTCTTTATACCCCATAAGAGCGGGCCCTCATGCTGGATTAAAAACCCTTATAGAGAAGGCACTCCAGTCCCTTCTTTGATTCAGTTCCTGTTTTCTATACTGTTATCAGCTGTAAGGCAGCTTTTTTGAAACTGAACAATTGAAAATCTGTGCAGTATTCCAAACACTGGCCATGTCAAGCTTTTATATAATGGCATTATGATGCTATATTACAATCTTGTCTCGAACAGTTCCCAATGTTAAAGTTTCTGTTTTATTGCCGTAGATCATTGACTTACCATTTTCAGTGAACGTTTCACCACAGTGGCCAGTTCAGACCCCACCAGTTCATGTGTGATTGTAGAAATTTATGTCCCAGTCCTTTCTGTTGGCCATTCATCCACTTCAGAGGGAAGTTCTAATTCCCCAATTAGAAAGCTAGCCTAAACATTGGGTGCTTGATTAAAAGTAGCAGTCATATCAAGACTGCCCATTTTTAATCAATCACATGTGGGCAGAAGTGTTGCAGGATTGGCTGAGAGGGGGTTCCTGAAAGAGGGAGGTATAGTAGAAGGGATTAATGCAGTCAAGGGGTATTAGTCTAACCAAAGCACTTGAGGTAACTTGGGAATGTGGATAACTCTGATTTTGTGAAATTAGAGTCAGCCCTGGATCTAGCATTCATACCCACAAAGCAGTGCTTCCTCTTCCTTGGCTTTCGGCCTAAAATAATCTTTAAGTCTTGGTGCCTTTCAGCTGAGTTTTTCTGCTTGTTGCCAAGTTTCCGACATGTCGTTTTTTGTCTCTGCAGAGAGCACTTGAGGCATGCAAAGCAATTAAATTCAGCTCATGTCTTCATCTGGCAGGCAACTGCTCCTATCCCCTGGGGCACTGGGTCAATTTCATAGCTTCAGTGGGACTGTGTGTGTATGAGCATGTATGTGTCTTAATGTTTGAACTCCTTTTAAAGGGATGTGCTTTTTGACTAACCCAAACTTCTGACTACTTCATTTTGGTGGTGGCATTGAAGTGGTAGATTTCCATAGCCTGAAAAGACATGATACCTGTTTGAGTTTAGGAAAAAAATTCAGAGTCATAAGAAGAGACCTGTTGGACCAGATCAATGGTCCATCTAGTCCAGCATCCTATCTCCTCCAGTGGCCAACCAGTTACTCTGGAGGGCCAGCAGCAGGGCATAGAGATGGAGGCCTTTCCCTAAAGTTGCCTCCTGGCACTGATATTCTGAGGTTTACGGCTCTGGATCCCTTTAGTCTCCCTGGCTAGTAGCCACTGGTAGACCTATCCTCCATGACTCTGTCTAATCTTCTTTTGAAGCTGTCTGTGCCTGTAGCCATCACTACATCCTCTGGCAGTGAATTCCACATTTTAATCACCCATTGAGTAAAGAACTGTTTCCTTCTGTCTGTCCTGAATCTACTGCCCATCAGGATGCCCTTGAGTTCTAGTATTCTGGGAGGGGAGAAAAAGTTCTCTCAATCTACTCTCTCTACCCTGTGCATAATTTAATAAACCTCTGTCATGTCCTCCTTTGTCATCGAAATTGAAAAGTCTTTTTCTGCCATTCCTCATTGGAAAAGTGCTCCAACTCCTTTTAATTGCCCTCATCTTCTATACTTTTAAAAGCTCTGCAGTTGTCTTTTTTTGATCCAGTGACCAAAACTGCACACAATATTCCAAATGAGGCCGCATCACATCTATATAGAGTCATTATAATACTGGCTGTCTTGTTTTCCGTCCATTTCCTAATAATTCCCAGCAGAGTTTTTTACTTATGTGGTATTCTAGGCCAGTATTTTCATTGAGCTACAACCCAAGGTCTCTTTCTTTCTCAGTCTCAGCAAGATCAGACTCCATTAGCATATTCTTAAAGCTGTGATTTTTTTGCTCTGAAGAAGGGAGCTCTGACTCATGATGAAAGCTTACACTCTGAATATCTTGTTGGCCTCCGAGGTGCTACTGGACTAAAATTCTGCTGTTCTACTGCAGACCAACATGGCTACCCACCTAAACTTTGTCCCATTATGTATCACCTTACTATTGCCTTCGCTCAGTTGCCAGCACTGCTTCCCACTCACCCAATTTCCGGAGATCCTCCTAGAGCATTTCACAGTCAGCCTTGGTTTTCACCAAGTTGGTTAATTAATCGTGAGAAGAAGGGGTATAGGAGATTTAGGGAGAATAAAGTTGGTGACGGTGAATCTGAGAAAATGATGTTTAATTATTCATGTGTAGAATGAAAGATGCAGGAATGTGTGAAAGAATGCATGTGTGTATATATGTAAATATCATGTCTGAGGATTCCGGAGGTTTGAGACTATGAAAGTGCCTTGGGTGGTGCTACTTAATATGTTGTCGGCTTATTCTTTGACAGAATGGTGGTATATAAATTTAAATAAACTGGCCGGAGGGCTACAACTATAAATGTGTGCATAGTTGTACTTGCATGTAAACTGCACGTGCATGGGAGAGAGATGTGCAGTGCTGCAAGCGTCTATCCTTTCCCCTCCCCCACCACTAGTTTGAGTAGAAGCTTCCAGAATAAATCTAAAGCTGTTTCTCAGGAGGGACTAGTTGGAAGGGATTCTGTTCTAGTTTTTGCTTCCAGTCATACTTCTGCTGTTTCCCTCCAAAGCTGGTCCTTAACTATGTTCCTTAGAAACCTAGTTGGCTGATAGTTTCCAGTGGGTAGCCATACTGGTCTCTAGTAGAAGAGCAAAATTTGGGTCTAGTAGCACCTTAAAGACCAACTACATTAAGTTCATCTTCGTTCTTCTGTGCCTCCACACATGGGACTGCGCAGGCGCAGGCCAGCCGCCGGAGAATTTTCTAGAGCTTCTATGGCTCCGAAGGGGCCGTTTGTCGCGCGCCTCAGCGACCGTTTTCCCGCCCAAACGGTCACGTGATCCTCCAGCGACCAACGGCCCCTTCCCTCAGTTCTCTTCTTGCCGCCGCTTGGAGAGAACGTGAGCTTCGTTGCTCTGTGCTTTTTTGTGCTTCGTGCTTTATTCTGACTGATTGCTTGGCTTTTGACTTCGGACTTCGTGACCTCGACTATTCTTCGGATCTCGTTTTGGACATTGTTGTGGACTCGGTAATTTGACTCGGACTGTTTTTGACCTTCCTTTCGCGTGCCCCTGAAGATGGCCTCAAAGGCTCTCTTCAAGCATTGCCTCCAATGCCACACGAAAATGGCCAAAACCGATGGCCATGAACTGTGCCTGTTCTGTTTGGGAGAGACCCATAATGTGACGGCCTGTAAAATTTGCCAGGGCTTCACCAGCAAGGCCCGGCAGGAGCGCAAGGCCCGATTGAATTCCTCCCTGTGGCAGAAGGTCATGTCCGGAGGCGCTCCGTTGCCCTCCTCCAAGGCCGGCCCAAGCCCCTCTGCCGAACGGCATTCCAGAGCTGGCTCAGTGGCCTCCGCGAGGTCGGGGTCGAAACCGCGTCCCCCGAGTACCTCGGCGTCGAGAGCGGCCTCTCCAGCGCAGGGACCGGTGCGGCCGCCCCGTAGCGCTTCATCTACCAGGTCGGATCCGAGACCAGCTTCGGAACCGAGGATCCTGGTACCGAGTCCCCGGTCGGAACCGACGGCCGGATCGGTTCCGACGAAGCCTAAGAGGTCGAAGCCGAGGTCCCCTTCGAAGGCGAGGAGCGCGTCGGTTCCGAGTTCTTCTTCGGAACCACCGAAGAAGAAGAAAAAGACCAAGCACCATCGGTCGCCGCGTCCCGCTCCTCAGGAGGAGGTCATCGTGCTTCCTCACACGCCTTCCCCTCATCTGGGCTCCCCGGAGCCAGAGGACATCTCCGTGCAGGTGCCGGATCCGATGGCCTTCGAGACGGTGCCCGCGGAATTCTCGTCGGGGCCGGAGCCGAGCCCGCACCATCGGAGCCGACCATCGCTTGCCCTTCGGTCGCCGAGGCTGGAACCGAGCCCGTCTCCTCGTCGGAGCCGTCCGTCGCCTGTCCGTCCGTCTCCACCTCTGGTCGGTCGTGAGCGGCATGGTTCCGGGGACAGTGTCCGATCAGTCCGGTCCACTGCGTCCCGGCATCGGCAAGCTTCCTACCTCCCCTCGCCATACCGTTGCCAATGGGAGGGGGCACCTGCGGGCTTCTCCGTGTCGGAACCGAGGCCTTCGACGTCGAGGTCGGCGTGGGCTCCCCCTCCGCTCCAGGTTCCGGAATCCCAGCTCGGTTCCGATGAGGAGGATGTCGAGAGCTTTGGCGGCTACCAGTCGGAGTCCTGGTCCGAACCATCGCCGGCTGAGGAGCTAGTGCCATCTGCGGACTCGCCATTCGAGGACCTCCGCATCTACGCCGATCAGATGGCAAGGATGGCCAAGGCTCTCGAGATGGACATCTCTTCGGCACTTCCCCAGACCAAGGACAAGCTCCTCAAACGTATCTATGGAGATAATCCGGCGTACGTAGGCTTCCCCATGCTCGAGGGTATTGAGGAGATTGTGGAGAAGGTGTGGCAGGTGCCCTGTGATCAACCTCCAACGTCCAAGCGCATCGAGCAGCTTTACAAGATCAAGCAGGGCACCTGGCCGGCGTTGGTGAAACACCCTCCACCTTCCTCCTTGGTCACAGAGGAGTTCAACCCCCGACGATCGGGTCACTCCTCGGTGCCTGCCGATAAAGAGGGCAAGAAGCTTGATGCCATGGGCAGGCGCCAATACATCGTCGCTTCGCTGGGTCTGAGGATTGCCAACTACCAGACCATCATGGCAGGGTACCAGCTGTACCTCTGGGAGAAGTTGGCATCCTATACCCGGGACCTCCCTCCTGAGCAGAAGGCTGTGGTGTCCCTGCTACAGACGGAGGCTGTGAGGCTGTCTAAGCAGCAGATGAACGCTGGGAGCCACGCTGCTGACACTGCTGCTAGAGGGATGGCGTCGGCGGTGGTCCTCAGGCGCCACTCCTGGTTGCGGTCTACGGCCCTGTCCCAGGAGGTGCATTCCAGGGTGGAGAGCATGCCCTTTGAAGGGGACTCGCTGTTCTCCAAATCGACCGACGAGACCCTGAAAAAGAAAAAAGAGGACAGGCAGACGGCGCGGTCCTTGGGTCTGGCTCCAGCGGACGAGCCCTCCTCCAGGTCACGGTACGCTCCCCGGTCCGGCCCTTACCACTACCAGGGCAGATACCAACAGCAGCGGCCGGGCTATCATCAGTATCCTGCCTACCAGCAGCGGCCCTACCCTCCCGCACAACAGCAGAGGAGGCGTCGGCCCTTCAAACCTCGTCAGGCACAGCAACCGGCCCTGCAGAAAGAACAGCAGGGCGCCGGGAGGCAGTACTGACAGGTCACGCCAGCCGTATCCCTGAACTTTTCGGACAGACTTAGTCCACTCCTCTCTGAGTGGGAGTCAATAACATCTGACTCATGGGTCTTAATTATTGTTGAACTGGGGTACGGGCTGGAGTTTGTTGAGCTGCCTAGATGCAGTTCACCCCTGACAGCTGTCAATAACACTATGGCCGAGCTGGATGCGGAGATCGTGTCGCTCTTGGCCAAGGGTGCTGTGGAAGAATTGCCCTATGACGACTCTGTAAAGGGTTTCTTCTCTAGGTTCTTCCTGGTCCCTAAGAAGGATGGGGGCTTACGTCCCATCTTAGATCTGAGGGGCCTTAATGCCTTCCTCAAGGTGACCAAATTCAAAATGGTAACGTTGGCGGCTGTGATCGCCTTGCTGAAACAGGGGGATTGGTTTGCGGTTCTTGACTTAAAAGACGCATACTTTCACGTGGGCATACGGAAGGAGCACAGGAAATACCTGAGCTTTGTTTACCGGCAAAGGGTTTTCCGGTATAAGGTGCTCCCCTTTGGCCTGTCCACTGCCCCACGAGTGTTCACTAAATGTGTGGCCCCTGTGGTTTCCTTCCTACGGGAAGAAGGTTGTACTATCTTTCCGTACCTCGATGACTGGCTCATCGTGGCTGACTCAGAGTCTAGGCTGGTGCAGGACATTGGCTTGGTACTTAGCACGTGCCAACGCCTGGGGCTCCTGGTGAACTTGGAGAAATCCAAACTGGTGCCCAACTGCAAGGTGTCCTACATTGGTGCACTTTTGGACTCTGTGGAGGGTAAGGCCCTGCTCCCCTTGGAGAGGGCTCGGTCCCTAAGGGGTCTAGTGTCCATGTTTAAAAGGAACCGGTTCCAGTCTGTGCGCGCTATCCAGTGCTTACTAGGGCATATGGCAGCGGCCACCTCTGTGGTGCCTTTCGCTAGGCTGCGTATGCGCCCTCTCC
This sequence comes from Eublepharis macularius, assembly GCF_028583425.1. NCBI lineage: Eukaryota > Metazoa > Chordata > Lepidosauria > Squamata > Eublepharidae > Eublepharis > Eublepharis macularius. The sequence continues at coordinate 156,089,271 of NC_072793.1, read as the reverse complement.
AGAACTGGTTTGTGCAGAGGTACGATGCTCTACTGCACCCTCCGTCCCTCAAATTCTCTATCCCGAGGGTCATCCTCTCCTCCTTGGACTGGTGGCTGTCTGATGACAACTTGTTTAGAGGGACCCCTTTTGGGTATCAACACCATGACATCACGGTTACCACTGATGCCTCTCTGATGGGATGGGGTGCTTACTGTGGTGATGTGGCTGTGCAAGATGTCTGGTCTGACAGGGAAAAGACCCTCCATATCAATGTGCTTGAACTAAGGGCCATTCGTTTCGCACTTGTGTCTCTTACAGCACTGCTGAGAAATCGTCATGTCTTGGTGCAGACGGACAACACGACTGCCATGTACTACGTGAATCAGCAGGGGGGCACAGTGTCCATGGCCCTGTGCCGGGAAGCCACACTCACTTGGCAGTGGGCTATCAAGAACGGCGTGTCGCTCCGTGCTATACACGTGGCTGGGTCAGACAATGCCCGGGCAGATGCCCTCAGCAGGGTCCCTTTACTGGAACACGAGTGGGAACTGAACGTAGAGTACGTTGGGCCGATCTTCCAGATGTGGGGTCATCCAGTGATAGATGTGTTCGCCACTGCGGCGACCACCAAGGCCCACACGTTCTGTTCCAGGGCAGGGAGCGACCCCCTCTCTATTGGGGATGCCTTCCAGTTTACGTGGACGCAGGGCTTGCACTACATGTTTCCTCCGTTCCCCTTGATTCCCAGGGTCCTGTGCAAGATAGAGGAGGACGGGACGGACTGCATCCTAGTGGCCCCCTTCTGGCCACGGCAGGTTTGGTTCCCGAAGCTCCTGCGGATGTCCAAACGGACGTATGTGAGTCTGCCTCCTCGGCAAGACCTTCTCCTAAACGGGAGCCTAGTCCACCACGATCCCAAGCAGCTGCACCTAACGGCTTGGCGGATCGTTCCTCCCCGATAGGCTTTACTGACGAGGTACAGAGGGTCCTCCTGAATGCTCGTCGGCCATCCACTAGGCGCGCTTATGCGGCCAAGTGGCGCAGGTTTGAGCTCTGGGCACTTGCCAGAGGGGTGGTGCCTGACAGCAGTCCCTTGGGGGTTGTATTCGAGTATTTGTGCCACTTGCGTGGTATGGGCTTGAAGGTTTCCTCCCTCAAGGTCCACCTGGCAGCGATAGCAGCTGCTCACACCCGAATTGAGGGTGCTACGGTGTTTTCTCACCCACAATCCCGCCAGTTCCTTAAGGGCATGTACAATCTTTACCCACCTGTGTCTGCGCCAGTGCCTCGGTGGTCACTGTCCTTGGTGCTCTCACATCTCATGTTGCCTCCATTTGAACCTATGGCTACATGCCCCTTGGATATGCTATCCTACAAGGTAGCATTCTTGGTGGCCGTCACGTCGGCCAGAAGGGTCAGTGAACTGTCTGCACTGCGGTCTGACCCTCCCTTTCTTGTGTTTCATCCCAACAAGGTGGTCCTGCGTCCCTGCCTTGAGTTCCTGCCCAAGGTGGTGTCCGCCTTCCACCTCTCGCAGGATATCTCACTGCCTGCATTCTTTCCTCAACCCTCCTCTAAGGGGGAAAAGGCCCTCCATACCCTAGACTTGAAGAGGGCCCTAGCCTATTACCTGGATAGGACGAAGGGATTCCGCTCCAGTCCTCACCTGTTTGTATGTTTTGGGGCCAAGGACAAGGGTAACAGGGCTTCCTCACAGACCCTGTCTAGGTGGATTGTGACGGCCATTAGCAAGGCCTATTCCCTAGCAGGGGTGGCTTGCCCGCTTCATGTCAGAGCCCACTCCACGCGGTCCCAAGCATCCTCTTCGGCACTCCTCAGGGGGGTGCCCCTGGTTAACATTTGTAAAGCAGCCACATGGTCCTCTGCAGACACCTTTGTCAGGCATTACGCCGTTGATGTCAATGCGGAGCAGGATGTATCTGTGGCCAAGGCTGTCTTACACTCCCTCTTTTCCTGAGGGAGTTTTGGTATGACTTTCTTGACGTACCTGTTGGGTACCCTTGAGTGAAAGTGTGTATATATGTACCTGGGGGTGTGTATATATGTAAATATTGAGTATTTATGTGTCCTTACACAGTATTTTTACATAGATGTATATATGCATATCTATTTATTGTTGATCTTGTTTGCTTAATAAAATTGTGTTGGACTTCACCCCCGCCTTCCTTATTGTGTGAAGCTTGGTACACTCCCATGTGTGGAGGCACAGAAGAACGAAGATGAAAACAGGGTTAACATACCTGTAACTTATGTTCATCGAGTTCTTCTGTGCTGACACACAACCCTCCCTCCTACCCCGCTGTGAACTCCAATGCACAATACTGTGATGGCTGTAACGGATATTGGTGTTTTTAAGGTGTTATGGCTGAAGTGTGTTGGTCAAGCGGCGGCAAGGGAGAACTGAGGGAAGGGGCCGTTGGTCGCTGGAGGATCACGTGACCGTTTGGGCGGGAAAACGGTCGCTGAGGCGCGCGACAAACGGCCCCTTCGGAGCCATAGAAGCTCTAGAAAATTCTCCGGCGGCTGGCCTGCGCCTGCGCAGTCCCATGTGTGTCAGCACAGAAGAACTCGATGAACATAAGTTACAGGTATGTTAACCCTGTTTGTTTTGACTCTCGAAAGCTCATATCCTGGAAATACAGTTGGTCTTTAAGGTGCTGCTAGTTGCCTGATGTGATTATAGAGAATTCCATTTTTAAGGTCCAGCGGCATTGCAGTGGGTGTGATGGAAAGGAAGGTAAATCTGAAATTTTCCATCTAAAGTTTTAAAGGGTGTCTCTGTCACTGACAAAGCAGAGCAGTTGTATAAAAATCTGTGAGTCAAGCCACTAGTCCAACACTGGTCTTTAAAACAGGAGTGGACCAGGAACTTTCTGATCTCTCATTGAAATCGCATTCAAATAAAGAGAAGGTGGGACAGATGGGGTAGCATGCCCCACACCATACACTACTGCCTGCAAATCCAGTATCCCATTATTCTGAACAACAGGATTGTGTTCCTTCGATAGCTCAGCTGGTAGAGCAGAGGACCGTAGAGTGCATCTGAATAGTCATCCTTAGGTCGCTGGTTCGATTCCGGCTCGAAGAAAATAATTTTGGGAGTTGGACTAGATGACCTTGGAGGTCCCTTTCAACCCTATGATTTGAATCCAGTGGCACCTTAGAGACCAACAAGATTTTCAAAGTATAAGCTTTCAAGAGTTAAAGCTCCCTTTTAAAAACTTGTTGGGCTCTAAAGAGCTACTGGACTCAAATCCTGCTGTTCGACTTTGGACCAGTACAACTATTCACCTAAATCCATAATCCGCCCTGAGCCTGCTGGTGTGGGCAGGGTGGAATATAAATCAAATAAATAAATAAAAATTATTCTGAGTGCAGATCTTGTTTTTGTTGTTACACCATTTACACATATTACTCTTACCTTTTCCAGCTTGGTTATAGTCTCTTCTGATTTTCTTAAGGCCTTGAGGAACACTACTGAACAGTCTCTTGGCGTATATCTGGTGGCTTGGTGAATTTGGCTTTTGGAGCTGATGTGGTACTAAGATGGCCTTGGCTCCCTTGTAGAGAAACGTGGCAGTATTAAGCAATTGTGGCAATGATATCTAGCTCCATCCTGCTATCATGACCCTCAGCCAAAGTCCCTTTGTGTATTACGTGTTGCTGAGCAGCTGAGTTGTTTCTGTAACGCAAGCTCCTGCTTCCAAATTGCTTCTTCTGGCATCCATGGATGGAACATGGAATATATGCTTGGTTCCAAAACTAAAGGCAGCAGAAGTGCCAAACTCTTGTTCTTTTATATTTTTTTAGTGGCCTCAGGGAAATGAAGCTTGTTGCTGCTTTTATTCTCAGCTCATCCATCCCATATTTTGTAGCATTGACCACCCTTGCAAGAGCCTCATGTTTTCATCGTTTTCAGGCCATAAGTGGATGCTCTCGCTGTGTCTGCAGCCCTTTGGTTCTCTGCAAAGCATTTTGGGAAATCATCCTTCCGAGCTAAAAGACTTGAATGGTGGTGTGAAGTTTCGGGAAACAAACAGTAATGCTATATAAATAATGTCATTAGAAGTCATATATCAGCACTGACACACACACACCCCCACTTCACAACTTCTGGTCTTTGTTTTGTAAGCCATAGGAAAACACATCACATTTTGAGAGGACCTCTATTTTTTTTTTAAGTAGGAGAGAAAAATAGCTCCTCTTCAAAGGTTTGAAAGCAAACATGTTTTATTGTGCCAGTCTTGCTGGGGCTGGCATTCTTCCTCTTGACTGTTCTGTCAAATTGAAGAAATGTTCTACCTAGATATCTGTACCATATACAATATATATACCCATGCAGAAACACTTACCTGCCAAAGAATTTGTTCTAGAGTTAATAGTAATAATTATGCAGATGTGCACCATTGGCATAGGATACCAATCACCTTACCCGTACGTACTTTTCCAAATTATGTTCCCAAGCAAAGAATGGCCATTGTTGGAGTCTTAACTTACTGGCATATTGGTTCAAGTTCTGTTTTGAACCCCAAACTCCCATCTTCCTTACAAATATGCCTTAATTAACCTTTCCTGGGAGGAAACTATCTTTTTTTTAAAAAAATGTTTTTTATTGGATTAGATTATAATATCATTCAGCACGTTCATTACCCCCTTGTAAGTCTATTTCTAACCCCCTCCCTTTCCTCCCCCCTTTTTAGTTGACTTCCAACAGTTTTCCAACCCTTAGTCTATTTTATTACTTAATTACTTAATATCTCATATACCCTGTTAAACACACACTTAATACTCTTTTCTCTAAGCTTATTAAATCTCTACTAAAAATATCTCTATATCTCTATGGTACAAGTTTCCCTTTAAATACCTCAGGTAAACCATATATTCTACCTAAAATAATGCTAGCATAATCATATATATTAGCAATCAAGATATTAAAAATATAACATTACATCCATTTTACTTTCCGATTATCTAAACTCTTTACTTTCCACAATCCTCCTCATTCTAATATTAACTTAAACTCTAATATTCTATTACACACCCATCTTTTACTTTTTCTTGTTCTGAGCTTATTTTAAGTCTCTAAGGTAACTGTTATACTCAAATATCTATTATATACTCTTTACTTAAACTATATATTGTACATAATATCTAGCTAGCTTAATCTTATATATCTTATATATCCATAGTAAAACATCTATTATTTAATACTCTATAATTTTTACTTTTATCATAACCCCAATGGTAGCTTAGATTTCTATAATTATATTCCCCCTTTCCCGGTAAAGTCACTTCTCTCTTCTTCTTCTATTACATTTCAATAATTATCGAACTACCACAGTTCCCCTTTCACATCCCATTTTTTTTCTAGATATTGTTTCAGTTTCTCCCAATCTGCATTAAATTGTCCTGGATCAAGATCTTTAAGTTTTCTTGTCATTTTGTCCATCTCAGCCATGTACAGCAATTTATAGATCCAATCTTCTGTAGTTGGTATTTCTTGTACTTTCCATTTCTGCGCATATAAAAGTCTTGCTGCTGTAATCATGTAAAATAACAATGTTCTATACTGCATTGGAACATCTTCCATTCCCAAGTTCAGTAGCAGCAATTCTGGGTTCTTATTTATTTGGGTTTGCAAAACCTCATTAATTACTTCAATTATATCTCCCCAGTATTGCTTCGCTACCTCACAAGTCCACCACATGTGGTATAATGATCCTTCATGTTTTTTACATTTCCAGCATTTATTCGACATACTAATATTTCCTAGCGCAATTTTCTTTGGTGTCAAGTACCAACGATAAATCATTTTGTAGACATTCTCTTTAATACTTGTACATGTTGTAATCTTCAAAGTCGTTTTCCACAGGTATTCCCACGCCTCCATTGTTATTTCTTTGTGAAAATTTATAACCCACTTCACCATCTGGACTTTTACTGTCTCATCCTCTGTAAACCATTTTAAAAGTACTTTATAAATCCTTGAAATTTCCTTTTTACCTTCTTGAAAAATTACATCTTCTAATTCTGAATTCTCCATTCTTATTCCTCCTTTCAAACAGTCCGAATTGTAAAGATCTCTGATCTGTCTATATTGAAACCATCCATAACATGGAGACAGCTCTTCTTCTGTTTTTATTCTCAATTTTGAAAATTCTACTCGAGTTATCTCCTTGTAGGTTAAACATTGCTGCTCATTATCAACAGCTCTCGGATCTATTACTTCATACGGAACCACCCAAGAAGGAATTCCATCTTGTAGGTAATTTTCATACTTCTTCCAAATTGTGAAGAGGCTTCTCCGGATATAGTGGTGTATAAACATAGAATCTGCTTTTACTTTATCGTACCACAAATATGCATGCCATCCAAATGTTTTTTTGTATCCCTCCAAAGCCAATAACTTGCGGTTTTTCAATGTCATCCATTCTTTTATCCATGCCAAACATATTGCTTCGTGATATAGTCTTAGATTGGGCAGCTGCATTCTACCTCTCTCGTTAGCATCCTGCAATACTTTCATCCTGGGAGGAAACTATCAAAGCTCTCTCAACTCTGGAAGTTAGACTGATCCCTTCTAGAAGCATGTTTATTTGATGTAAGCTAAGCATTTCACATATTTACTGGTTTGGCTCAACCCTTTGTGGGGGATAAGTGGGTTCTCTTAGTTGAGAGACAAAATTGTGGCTGAACATGTTCAGCATTAAAAGCTTTGGCAAAATAGACAAACGTTAGTATTGCTGTTTAAGTTCTGGGAAGCAAATAATTTTTTCCTAACTGGCAGTTGGTGTCAGGACGTTCTTTTGTTATAATGTTGACTCAAAATGCCAGCCGGTGTTTACTCAATCAGTGCTGCTTGTTGGGAATTTCTCCTGCTAATACACCTTTCCTCTTCAGGCTGGAGTTTTAAAAGAAACAGATGAAAAGAAGTGGATTTTAACATGGTAATCTTAAGTAGTGTTATAACCTTCTGAATACCTGCACTTCCATGAACAAATCAGAAATGCTCTTGTTTTTTTCCCGGCACTTACAAGTTCTGTGTGTTCAGGTGTCTTGTCAAATCAGTAAAAAACTACAATCTTATAAGCTAATGTGGGACTGACTTGGGGATAATTTTTAAAAATCCATGATCCAAGGAAGTGACTTTGCAAATCTTTGAGTTTCCATTACTTAGCCGACTGCGATGAAATACACTAAATTTCCATATTCTACTTCAGCTTTTTCAAATATGTCATAACTGGCAATGGTGAGGGGCACAAACAAGAAGAAAATTCACAATTTTGATCACTTCTTCCATCACATCATGCAGTGAATTGCAAAGTTCACAGCACAAACTTGCCTGATGAATGATGCAATGGAAGCAGGGTATACCAGCCTTCTATTTTAACTTGAAAAAACTGCTGAAACCATCTGTGTTTTCCCCCTCTTTTATTTTAGGTTCCCCATTTGTGGCAAGCAAATTAATTTTTTCCCATGTTTAATCCAAACCTCTCACATTTCTTCCTGGCAAATTCCAGTATATCTGGCCTCACCACAGGTTTTAAGTGGGGACAAAACTAGTAATTCTTTCTGCACTTCAAAGTTTTCAGATACCAATCTTATCCAGATACAGAACTGTACTCTCTCATATTGGTGGACTCATTAAACACAAAACTAAATACCAGAGGGGAGTTCAGTTCCTTTTTCAATTGTTCTACCGTGTTCTCAGCCAAATATTTCCTGCTTTGGTTGTTGGGGGTTTTCCGGGCTGTCTTGCCGTGGTCTTGGCATTGTAGTTCCTGACGTTTCGCCAGCAGCTGTGGCTGGCATCTTCAGAGGTGTAGCACCAAAAGACAGAGATCTCTCAGTGTCACAGTGTGGAAAAGATGTAGGTCATTTGTATCTACTCAGGAGGGGTGGGGTTGAGCTGAGTCATTCTGTAAGAGTTTCCCAGGGTGTGGAATGCTAATGGCGGGAGGCTTCACTGTATCCTGAGGCGGTTCTTTTGCATATGGATTGGTGCTTGATGTGCTAATCTTCTCTGCAGGGCTATTGTCGGGTGTGGAGTGTTTTGTTGGCCTGGTGTTTTTCAGAACTGGAGCCCATGCTCTGTTCATTCTTAAGGTTTCTTCTTTCCTGTTGAAGTTTTGCTTATGCTTGTGAATTTCAATGGCTTCCCTGTGCAGTCTGACAAAGTAGTTGGAAGTGTTGTCCAGTATTTTGGTGTCCTGGAATAAGATACTGTGCCCTGTTTGAGTTAGGCTATGTTCAGCCACTGCTGATTTTTCAGGCTGTCCAAGTCTGCAGTGTCTTTCATGTTCTTTTATTCTTGTCTGGATGCTACGCTTTGTGGTCCCAATGTAAACTTGTCCACAGCTGCAGGGTATACGGTATACTCCTGCAGAGGTGAGGGGATCTCTGCTGTCTTTTGCTGATCGTAGCATCTGTTGTATTTTTCGGGTGGGTCTGAATACTGCTTGAAGGTTATGCTTTTTCATAAGCTTTCCCATCTGATCAGTAATTCCTTTGATATATGGCAAAAACACTTTTCCTGTGGGAGACTGTTTTTCTTTGGTTGTTTGATTCATCCTGGGTTTGATTGCTCTTCGGATTTCATTTCTGGAGTAGCCATTTGCCTGAAGTGCGTGGTTTAGATGATTAATTTCCTCATTGAGAAAGCGCGGCTCACATATCCGTCTTGCACGATCCACTAATGTTTTCATTATGCCTCTTTTCTGTCGGGGGTGGTGATTGGAGTTTTTGTGTAAGTACCGATCAGTGTGAGTTGGTTTCCTGTAGACCTTGTGACCTAACTGAAAGTTTGCTTTGCGGATGACCAAGGTATCCAGGAATGAGAGTTTTCCCTCACTTTCTTTCTCCATTGTGAATTGTATGTTCAGGTGGATGTTGTTGAGATGATTCAAAAACTCCATCAATTCTTCCTCCCCATGGCTCCAAATGATGAATGTATCATCCACAAACCGGAACCATACACTGGGTTTGTGGGGTGCTGATTCTAGAGCTGTTTTTTCAAAATGTTCCATGTAGAAGTTTGCTATAACTGGGCTGAGTGGGCTCCCCATGGCCACCCCATCCATCTGTTCATAGAATTCGTTGTCCCATTGGAAGTAACTGGTTGTCAGACAATGATGGAATAAGGCTGTTACATCCTCTGGGAAAATCTGATTAATCAGTGCAATAGTGTCTTTTACTGGAACTTTGGTAAACAGGGATACAACATCAAAACTGACAAGTATGTCTTGTGGATTGAGTTTCAGAGAACTGATTTTGTTGATGAAATCTGCTGAATCTTTGATGTAAGACGAGGTTTTCCCGATGTGGTCCTGCAGGAGATCTGCCAGATGTCTAGCTAATTCATATGTCGGTGAACCAATGGCACTCACAATGGGTCGGAGTGGGACTGAATCTTTATGTATTTTGGACTCCCCAAAATACATAAAGATTCAGTCCCACTCCGACCCATTGTGAGTGCCATTGGTTCACCGACATATGAATTAGCTAGACATCTGGCAGATCTCCTGCAGGACCACATCGGGAAAACCTCGTCTTACATCAAAGATTCAGCAGATTTCATCAACAAAATCAGTTCTCTGAAACTCAATCCACAAGACATACTTGTCAGTTTTGATGTTGTATCCCTGTTTACCAAAGTTCCAGTAAAAGACACTATTGCACTGATTAATCAGATTTTCCCAGAGGATGTAACAGCCTTATTCCATCATTGTCTGACAACCAGTTACTTCCAATGGGACAACGAATTCTATGAACAGATGGATGGGGTGGCCATGGGGAGCCCACTCAGCCCAGTTATAGCAAACTTCTACATGGAACATTTTGAAAAAACAGCTCTAGAATCAGCACCCCACAAACCCAGTGTATGGTTCCGGTTTGTGGATGATACATTCATCATTTGGAGCCATGGGGAGGAAGAATTGATGGAGTTTTTGAATCATCTCAACAACATCCACCTGAACATACAATTCACAATGGAGAAAGAAAGTGAGGGAAAACTCTCATTCCTGGATACCTTGGTCATCCGCAAAGCAAACTTTCAGTTAGGTCACAAGGTCTACAGGAAACCAACTCACACTGATCGGTACTTACACAAAAACTCCAATCACCACCCCCGACAGAAAAGAGGCATAATGAAAACATTAGTGGATCGTGCAAGACGGATATGTGAGCCGCGCTTTCTCAATGAGGAAATTAATCATCTAAACCACGCACTTCAGGCAAATGGCTACTCCAGAAATGAAATCCGAAGAGCAATCAAACCCAGGATGAATCAAACAACCAAAGAAAAACAGTCTCCCACAGGAAAAGTGTTTTTGCCATATATCAAAGGAATTACTGATCAGATGGGAAAGCTTATGAAAAAGCATAACCTTCAAGCAGTATTCAGACCCACCCGAAAAATACAACAGATGCTACGATCAGCAAAAGACAGCAGAGATCCCCTCACCTCTGCAGGAGTATACCGTATACCCTGCAGCTGTGGACAAGTTTACATTGGGACCACAAAGCGTAGCATCCAGACAAGAATAAAAGAACATGAAAGACACTGCAGACTTGGACAGCCTGAAAAATCAGCAGTGGCTGAACATAGCCTAACTCAAACAGGGCACAGTATCTTATTCCAGGACACCAAAATACTGGACAACACTTCCAACTACTTTGTCAGACTGCACAGGGAAGCCATTGAAATTCACAAGCATAAGCAAAACTTCAACAGGAAAGAAGAAACCTTAAGAATGAACAGAGCATGGGCTCCAGTTCTGAAAAACACCAGGCCAACAAAACACTCCACACCCGACAATAGCCCTGCAGAGAAGATTAGCACATCAAGCACCAATCCATATGCAAAAGAACCGCCTCAGGATACAGTGAAGCCTCCCGCCATTAGCATTCCACACCCTGGGAAACTCTTACAGAATGACTCAGCTCAACCCCACCCCTCCTGAGTAGATACAAATGACCTACATCTTTTCCACACTGTGACACTGAGAGATCTCTGTCTTTTGGTGCTACACCTCTGAAGATGCCAGCCACAGCTGCTGGCGAAACGTCAGGAACTACAATGCCAAGACCACGGCAAGACAGCCCGGAAAACCCCCAACAACCATCGTTCTCCGGCCGTGAAAGCCTTCGACAATACATTTCCTGCTTTGTTTCCCCAGATTTGGGTAGAAATCTTTTCCCAGCTTCATTATGACTCAAGACATAAAGTCCTTTAATGTTGTACTTTCCACCAACAGACAGAATCTTGTGGCAAAGCAGGCAATACTGTTCTGCCTTCTTTTCTGTAGCAAAAACTTGCCACTTGCAATTTTCAGCTTACAAAGCTTGAATCTTGTTTTGGTGGTTTGTGAGTGACCCTTGTCAGCATGTTGCTCTGTCATGTGGGATTGAGTAAGAAGGGAGCTGACATCCTGCAACTCCTGCGCCAATAGTAAGGCCATTATTTTACTTTTACTGTAAAGGAGCTGAGCTTCAGCTCTTTTGCCCTAAAAGCCCGAGTTGAGAGGCTCCATGCTTGGTGTATGAATATTGTACTTGACTCAAACATGAGTTCAGTATCCTGGAGTCTTTACTTTGCTTACCTGTTTTTCTTTTGTCACAACAGTAGTCATGAGCAGGTGGTTATGTACCACCTGGATTTACTAGTTCATGTGTGCCAGCTTATTAGGTTTTTAAAAATTGCAAAAAATGTCAGACAGGCTGCATTTAACCTGCAGGCTGCATGTTGGGTGTCCTAGATTCAGGGAATCAAACTGGTTTAGCAGGAATTCTCTGCTGAGCAGGACAGATGGACAGCATACAAATACCCAGCACGCCCTTTGTCTTCCTCTGCCCGAGGAATCCCTCCTTCAGTCATTGGCTCTTTCTTCCTTTTCCATACCAGTATTGACAAAGGTGTTTGAAGGACTGCCTGCTTCTATATATTCCTGCCCAGAAAGATGCCATGTTTTCCATCACATGCCCTGCTAGGGGTCATCTGCCTTCAGAAGTAAGGTGGGTGAGCACCAAGGGTAGGGCCTTCTCAGTGGTGGGACACCCTTGCCCCTGCCCTTCGCCTGCCCTGTCAGTGGCCAGCTTTAGACACCAGGCTATGATCTTTTAATGTATTTTTATATTTTTAATGTATTTATTAGTAGGAATAAGTATTCTGTTGATAGTGTGGTATTAGTGTTCTGATCTTCATTGTTGCTGTGGTTCTTAGTTTTGGTTTTGGTCAGTTTAGGAGTTTGTATTATGTTGTGAACAGTCTCAGGAATGAATACAGAAAAATCAGCATATAGTGTTTTTACAAAAGAACAGTATTTTATTTATTTGAAATATTAGTCAATCGTATCCTCTTTCAAGGAGTTGGATTTTGGCAAAATTAGGCCCGAGACCAAAAGGGAAAACAGGTGTCAGTTGGGTTCTTTGTTCTTGGGGGTATTTGAAGCCTTATGTTATGCCCTGGTCTGCTTCGGGGTACAGGGGAGCTGACTAAGAGGCATCTTCCTGTAGTGTTGTTGCATTCTCTCCCTCCGCCCCTATATGCAGTAAAGGGGTAAGAGTGAGGTTTAGTGTGGAATTCTTTGCCTCTGAAGCCAATTTAATTTTCAAATTTACCTTCTGGTGTGAAAAGGAAGGGCTACGGCTCAGTGCTCTATCTGATTTGGATGTAGAAGGTCCTCGGTTCAGTCTGTGTCATCTCCAGTGAAAAGGATTAGGCAACAGGTAATGTGAAAGACCTCTACTTATAGAGCCACCACCAGTCAGAATAGCCACTACTGACCTTGATAGACTACAAGGAAGGCAGCTTAATCTGTGAATATTCTATAAAACTGTTAATATTATTTGCTATGCATGGACTGCAATCTGATATTCATAGAATGTCACACGTGTTTCCTTGTTGCAATTACGACATATTTGCACACTGGTCAATAGTATTACTGCCACATTTTAGCTGAGAAAGAGTGCACCTTTCTGAAGGCTACCTAGTGGGTTCACCTCAGAGTCACAAGTTGGGGGCTTTATGATTTGTAGCTCTCCGCAACGGTGCTATACCATATATTTTCCACTGATAAAAATTAAGGAACAAGTATTAAGGGACAAGTATTTCATATGCTCAGTTGTGCTGTAAATCATATGGATTTTAAGAGAACAGGGTTGAGATTCAAAGGTTTTGCAGCCTACATCCGACCTCATCAGGGCTAGAACTGATTGGTCTTCAGAATGCTCTAAGACACATTGTTGTAGCAAACTAACACATTGCTATCCCTCTGGAATTTTGCTTCATCCTGACCCTGTATTTCGGCCCTGGTTGGGTGAACCCTGTACAATAACTGGCATGTGGCAGTAATTGAACTGCCCCAAATTAGCTTAAGCTTTACTAAGATTCTCAAATGCAGCTATCTGCCGCTTGAATAGAGTGTCTGTAAGGTGCTAAGACCTTGAAATGACTAAGTTTGCTAATCTTTGGCTGTGAAGACTATGCAAAACTGAGTGTGGGAGGATTAGGAAGTCTACTGATAGAGATGCTAAGCAGCAGGGGCAAGAGGGCAGTCAAAGAGGTAAGAGGATTGAGGATTAATATCTAAGGAAGGAACAGGGTCTGCAGCTAGGGATCAGTTATGAAGTTGGGTAAGGTGCTGGAACATTTTCAGGCCATTCAAGCTGTACTCCATCACACGAAGAATGAACTATTGGCTTAAAATTGAACCATAGCTGTATATCCTCCTTCCTCTATTAACCTTACCTTATTGAAACAGTAGAGATTATGATGCTTTGAGTCTTATTAGAGATGTAAAATTTCTGGAAACTTTGAAGCCATGGAAAAACAAATCCCTCCCCCAGCTGCTTTTGAAAAAAGTAGAAATTTTAGGGGAAATTGAAATATATGAAAATACTTTTCTATCAAACCTATATCACTCTTACTGATCTAGTAACATAAAGTGCATCATTTATAATTCAGTGTATAAAATTGTACTATTTGGCATATTTCTTGAATTTAAAAGCATAAATATCTTTATTTTCTGTAAGAGAAACTGCAGGTATACTAAATAACTGTCAAAGACAAATTGCTGCATCTTACGCTACCACAGAAGATGTATCTTTAATTTTTACTGTCTGAGAGGTAGAAAAAATTTGAGTGGAGAAAAAAATTCTGTAGTAAATAATAAAGTGTATTCGGCCTAAAACTGAGTTACAATAGGTAGGACTACCGGCATATTTTGATATTAAGCTTTATAACACTGAAAATGCTGAATAAAGAGCATAATAGTTCTTTATGCAGTGTTTTTGGTGTTATAAAGCTTAATATCAAAACATGCTTAATATCTAGCATCATAACTCTTTATCATCACTTTGTTAAACACATAATTATGTTAATGGTTGCCAAAATTACTTTAACAAAAATATTTTTTAAATGTTGTATGTGTCTATAGGATGAGATTTTTTCAGAAATTAGGTTGGAACTAATTTAAAGACCTGGGAACAATTGCTACTGCACATTTTTAAAGTGATTCCACATGGAATTAGCTTTACACACTTTACACACAAACATAACAGGGCCCATCTTTTACTGCACCCAATCTCAAAGCAGCTGCTACTCTAGACATCCGTTCTTTGCTGATGTTCCCCTGCCCTGCTTTCTTTCATGCACACCACAGTACCAGTAGCTTCAGACACAGGCGTGAACAAGCATCCCCTGAACTTGTAAGTAACCCTACCAGTTAAAACGTGGTCTGAGTGATTAAAATGCCCCTGCCTGTTGATCAGGTGATACTAATCTAACAACTAAACTGGTTAATACAACCTTAAATATAAGCAATGAATACGATTAATTTGCTCTGGAGGGGAGAGTTAATCCATAGAGTAAACAAAGCCCTGGGAATAGTAAGGGTCTGCTTCACAGAGTAGTTTTAAAAATAAACAAAGAACTTAGCTCATCTTAAGTCTTGTCACATAGGCCATCCAGCCCCCAGACCAGCAATGATTTCTGTCAGGTAACGTCCCACTCCATTTCAGCAGATGTATTGGTTAAGGTTGGGAGAATTAGTTTAGCGGAGGGCAAGATGACGCATGCCAGACTGAACACAAGTCTTGGCTTTGACCCATCTTGGTTTTGAGCAGCTGTCCTGTAGCCACAGCCTTGCGTCGTTGGGTTATGCTTTGTGCCAGTCGATGCCAGGCTCTATTCTGTTGAGTTTTTTGATTCCCTCAGGAAGTTAGTGGCGCCTTTTCTTAATCTGAAAGGGGAGCTGTTAATACTTTGTCCACCAAATGAATTATGCAGATGACAGTGGCATGGTTTGGCTTGCCTGTGTTTGCTTGAGATACTCCCTTTGTTCTTGAAGTTGAGGTTTTCTGGACCAATGGCAAGGATCTTCATGGTGTTCGAAGCGGGAATGAAGAATAGTGAGGATGTGGGGAGTTACAGGCACACTGTAGCTTTTGAGGAGAAGGAGCTTGGGACTTCGTGTATTGGCCCAAACACGGCAGCAATCTTGCCAAAGCTTCTTGAACCCTGGAGGAGGCAGTACCTCTCCCTGCACCCTTAAAAAATTACCCTTAAAAGACCAGCCTAGCTAAAAAGGCAGCCTTCTCTGTGTCCTAGCTCCTTTTTCTTTTCTCTCCCCCCACCCCTGCATCTAAAATGAGAACCATGCTTTCCTAGTCAAGACTGGAGCTTGACTGGAGCCATTTCCTGTCATTCCTTTTCTACATACTACAATTCCCGCCCCCCTACTTCTCCCCTCTCCAGAAAATGTTGCTTTCATCCCCTTCGGGGTGGTGAGAGAGGAGATGAAAAGGCCTTTGCTGACTGTTCAGGGCATGTTTGGGACATAGTCAACTTCAGCACCCTTTTCAGAACCTCTTGCAGATGAGGACAACATAAGATGGGCAAGGTACAAAGCAAAGCACCCCTTGTGTGGCGGTTGCTATTATTATCTGCCAATACCTGTCCTTGAACAAAGAGGCTGGATCTTTTTTTCATTCTCTAGCTTCATAAACATTATTAATTCAGAAAAAAACACTTTGAAGTGTTGCTGCATCTTATATTGTACTGTGGACAGCTATTTTTATTTTAAAAAGGTGTATACCACCTCTTCAAAGAAATGCTCAAGGTGGCTTATGAGTAAAACAATACAATAAAATTCTAAAAACCCCACACCTGGAAAACAAGTCAGGGCATCCAAACAACGTAGAGCAGGTTAAAATGATAGTCATAAAACCATCCTCAGCAGACCATAAAAGTGGCTTAAAGATGGAGACTTTCCGGAGGCCAGGGGTCTGCATCGAAAAAGGCTGTTCTCTGGTGGCCACCTGCCTCTCTTCTGCTGGTTGCAATCTGTTCTATTTTTGCAGATTTTCACTTCCCATTTGAGTACGCTGCTGTGTCAAAAACTAAATGTAAGCCTAATTTGGACTGTTCTGCATGTCTGTATTTGCAATTTTCACTGCTAAATTCAGATCTCTTTCCTGTTTTAGAATGGTTTCTTACTGTATCTCAGGAATGCAAATGGCCACTGTGGCAAGTAAGACCAAGCAAAGAGATCTTGCGCAAGTTAGTCCCTAATTTTTGAAGGCCACACATAATTCAAGCAAGCAAGCTGATAGAAATAACTGTGGACTTAATTATAAGGCTGCTGATTTACGTGATGTGAAAAACATGTCTGTCTTTCCTACACAGTTGACTTTTCCTCTAAAGCAAAGATCATTCATCAGCAGGTCACAACAGTCTAGTGGAAGACTTTTCAATTATGTTTCGGGTGCTGTAGGGCATTCCCTGTGGTCACAGTCAAGCCCTCCAAATTTAACTTGATCCTATTGGTTGCCATATTGACTTTAGCACCAAGTTTTCTTTCTTCTAGCACAATTTTGCATTTTAGTATTCAAGAATACTTGGATGCATTTGAAAGTTGGTTACGCTATGACACAAGATTTTGCTTTCTCTGACCCTTCTTAAATAAATGTTGTGGCTATATAGAACGAAAGGCTACAGTGCAGTGAATTTCTAGGTTGATGTGGAGGCATTATGTAGGATGGGATGGAGGGAGGGGGAAATCAGATGAGGCTGATTATTGGTGAGATTTCCTCTAACTCTCTTATTTTACCATGCCTTCTGCAGGTCCATGGTGGCAGTGTGATACCCGTCATAGGGGAGAGCACAAGAAGACAGTGTGGAGGCCTGTGCCTGTGAAGGATGCTGAAGAAAAGCAATCTGGTTCTCTGGGGCGTGGTGCTTTTTGTGGCCTGGAATGCCCTGATCCTGTTCTTCTTGTGGACCCGGCCTCCGTCTCTCTCAGAGCATGGCCATCTCACGGAAGAAGTGATCCGTCTGGCTCAAGATGCTGAAGTGGAGCTAGAGCGCCAGAAAGACCTCTTGCAGCAAATCTACCGTTACAGTGCCCTCTGGAGCAGGAGGAAGGCGAAGGAGGCCAGGCTTCACCCACCGGTTGTTGCTGCATCGGCCCAGCTTTCCACAGCTGCTCCTTCATCCCGTCACTCTCAAATCTCTCCAGATGCTGTATTGCCCGTGCTGGTAATCGCCTGTGACCGCAGCACAGTCCGCCGTTGCCTAGACAAGCTGCTGCATTACCGTCCCTCACAGGAGCGGTTCCCCATCATTGTGAGCCAGGACTGCGGACACGACGAGACAGCCAGGGTCATCGCCTCCTATGGAGATGCCATCATGCACATCAAGCAGCCCAATCTGAGTGACATCCCTGTGCCGACTGATCACCGCAAGTTCCAGGGCTACTACAAGATTGCCCGGCACTATCATTGGGCCCTGAGCCAGGTCTTTCGGACCTTCCAATACCAAGCAGCTATTGTTGTGGAAGATGACCTGGAAGTGGCACCAGACTTCTTTGAATACTTCCAGGCAGCCTTTCCTCTCCTGCTGGCTGATCCAACACTATGGTGCATCTCTGCCTGGAATGATAATGGCAAGGAACAGATGGTTGATGCTGCTCATCCAGAACTTCTCTACCGTACAGACTTTTTCCCTGGCTTGGGCTGGCTTCTGCTGTCTGATCTGTGGGATGAGCTGGAGCCCAAGTGGCCCAAGGCCTTCTGGGATGATTGGATGAGGCAGCCTGAGCAACGGCAGGGCCGTTCCTGCATCAGGCCTGAAGTGTCGCGCACCATGACTTTTGGCCGCAAGGGTGTGAGCCATGGTCAGTTCTTTGATCAACACCTGAAGTTTATCAAGCTCAACGACCACTTCGTGCCTTTCGCCCAGATGGACCTTTCTTACCTCAAGAAGGATGAGTATGACCGCTCATTCCTGGACCAAGTCTATGGTGCCCCTGAGCTGCGGGTAGAAGAGCTGCAGGGTAACCAGCGCCGGGATTTGGGCACCGTCAGAGTGCAGTATACCACTCGTGACTCGTTCAAGGCCTTCGCAAAGGCTTTGGGCGTCATGGACGACCTCAAGTCGGGAGTGCCTCGTGCCGGCTACCGGGGCATTGTCAGCTTCCTTTACCGAGGCAGGCGTGTTTACTTAGCACCCCCTTCTGACTGGACAGGCTATGACCCCAGCTGGAGTTAGCAGCTGAGGATCCTTACGCATGTGGGACTCGAGGGGGAGGGGTGCCAGGGGTGGGAGGGAAACTGTATTTTTTTTAACCGTGTGGCATTCGAGTGCATTCCAGAGATGAGACTTGTTTTTGTGCACTTAAAATACTGGATAGGGTGGGTTGGGCTGTTGGAATATTCTGATGCCCCAGCCTGGTGGGTGAGATGGAACCTTCTGAATGTTCTTGGTTTTTCTCTCCAGTGCCTGTCCTCTTTTTTTTTTTTTGATGTGGCAGTCTGTTTACTTGTTGGATCCTTGGTGGCTTCTCCAAGTTGGTGATTTGAGGTCAAAGCCAACACTGAACCAAAGCAGTAACCCACTAAGGTTTCCCCCAGCTTCATTAGACCTATTGCAGGCCTGCACAACTTGTGACTCAGCAAACCGAAGGCAGCTCCATCAGCTGTGTATTGTGACCTGCCAAAGTTTTCTTATGTTTTTTTCCCCCTAGTTCCAGGCACATGAAGGTTTGTTGTCTGCCATACGCGGCTGATATACTGCTCAATGGGCCACAGTTTGTGCAGGCCTGAACTGTCGGGGAGAAACAAGGGCCTCTTCTCACCTCTTGGCTACCAAATTAGCTCTTACATTAAATGCAGGTTTAGAAGGCAGGGAGCTCCTTCTGATGATCATTGCGCCCATTTGAAAGATCATCTTTATTTGACCTTGTTGGCCTCTTCCTTGGGCATCCTGGAGAACCTAATTACTGCTTTAATCATCTGGGATGGGAAAGTGGGAAAGAGGAATGCCCTGATAAATTCCAAGTGGCCATCGTTCGGTAAATTTGGAGAGGTGAGCCATTTTGCGGTCACCTGGACATTAAAGTAGACAGGGTGGGCGGGAGCATGAAAGCATGCTGTCTTCATGGCTCCGTGCCAGGGCCTGTTCACTTTGGTCTACAGGAAGTCTTTTAAAGAGGCGGCCGTTTTTCCTGCGACTGTCTTCATTCACTCCTCTGGTTCTGAGATGCACATGGTCGCCTCTACACCCAGTGCTGCTCAAAGGAACATTCAGTCAGCTGACCAGACAAGCAGAAACTTCATGGGATGTAGCATTTCATTTGGCAAGTCTGGGGATTAAATGCTTGAAAGCTTCCTGACGGGAATGTGTGTGCAGAACCAGCATGTTGGTGAGAAGGTTGTGGGCTAGGTTTTTTCCCTCTGGCATGCTAGGGGTGTGTGTGTGCATGTGTTTGTGTAAAATATTATATGTAGAGGAGTACTCAACACTCAGGCTCCCCCACCTACAGTCTGAAGTGCTACAGCCAAAGGTGGGCTCTATCCTGTGGAGATTCTGGTTGTCTGTCAGTACTGAGTACACATTGTAGAAAAGCTTCATAGTATTCAAAGGGGAGTCTGACTTAGTACGTTCTGAGAGGTGATAGCAAGGACATTAGCTCTCAGAGCTGCCTTAATTCTACTGGCAGGGCAGTGTTCTTTCCCAAATAAACCTGACTGCATTTCTTGCCCCTCGGTGGCATTTCCTTGAAAGTGGTTTTTTGGGCCACAACATTAGAACTGATCACCGCCACATCTGTGGGAGGAACCAGGGGAGAGAATTCCCGCGACCTCAGAAGGGGGCTCTCTAGTGAAGGGGCCCAGCCTTAGACTGCGGCGCAGAGTCCCCCCTCCCCATCATAGCCTTTAGGAGGTGCTGCTGAGCTGCTCCGGAGCCACTTGGAGAGGTAGGTGTGGGGGATGGGGCTTCAGACCTCAATTGGCCAAAATTCAGACCACACCAAAGGGTAATATTTTGTTTGGATGCTGTATTACTTTTTGTCTTTTTCTTTAAAAAAAAAATCTGTCCCCATGGTGAGTGGAGGACAAAAGACTTTGGCTCTGCTTTGGAACTGGATTTCAGTCAGGAACTTCCTGTGACCAGGTTCAGTGAAGGTTATGTTTGCGTGCGTGCCCGTGTGCACATTGGGGTGGGGAGAGAGGATGGATTCTTCCTCCTAGTGACTGATGGAGGGAGGACAGGATACGGTGCCTTTGGAGGGGAGGCAGACTACGATGAATGAATGACATGATGTATATAGCAAACTCTGCTTTCAGCGATGATCTGGAAAGCACTAACATTTCTATCAAGAACTGCAGTGTTTAGAAGAGGAAGGCTGTCATATCGAGAATGTGGTATATGTCCAAAGGGTGATTTGTTTTAGAGGGTGGACTTCAGTGAAGAGATATCTATGGAGGAGGGGTTCTTGGAAACAATTCTGTTTGAAACAGGAATCATGTAGGACTGGGATTCATCTTTGTATTCGTGGGTTTTTTCATGGCTGAGGAAGACCTTCGGGGTGGTACCTTGTGTCCATCCTACATTTTTACTTGAGTGTGCAGGAATGGGAATGATCTCCTAGAGCGTGGAGGAGTGGGGTGTGTGTTTGTGTGTGTGTGCACGTGTGTGTGTGAGAGAGAGATGTTCCACATGCCAGCCCCTGCAGCTTTTAATCCCAGCTATTGTCAGGGTTCTGCAGCATTAAAACTAGAAGTGACTCCAAGTCTGTTCTAGCTGTACATTCTTTGACTGATCCAGTTTGCAAAGGAGCACCTACAGAAATGAAACCGCTAATCTCTGAAAGACAGCCAGAGGGGCCGTTCTGCTGGGTGGGTATGCCTGGAGAGGGATTATTTTCTGTTCCTATCTGCTTCCTCCTTCTCTCCTGAAAGATACAGGCAAGAGGTCAGCGTTCCTGAGCAGAGGAGATAAGAAGCCAGTGAAGCGGCCTCTCTTCTACCACATCTGCTTATCTTGCCTACACTTCTGCCCTCTTTCCCGGAAGGAGTTAGTTGTCCCTCTGTAGAACTCTGAAGGATTTCCCTGTCCTGTGCACTTTCCTGCTGTTGCCGCCAAAGGTGGAGGATGGACAGTGTTTTAAGAAACTGACTCAGCCATTCATTCCTGTATAAAAAGAGCCTTTTCTGTGAGGACTTCTCTTCTTCCTGCCCTCTCCTTTTTGGATGGCGTAGTCCTGTGTCATTTCTTCATTCATGCCATCTGTTGCCCAGCCTCTCCTGTGATGTTTTGTTCTAACTCATGGTGCTGCTTCTCTCCCTTTTCATTCCGGGCAGTAGGCTTAGTTGAAGGGCAATGGAGAGCGGTCAGCCAAGACCCCAGGAGTGAGAGCAAGATTGAGTCCGTTGGGGAGACTCCACTAGTAGCCCTCAAGGTGTCCCTTCCTCCTTCCCCAGCCTCCCTCCACTTGTAGAACTGTCTTCTGGAATGTTTACCAGCTTGAAATAAAAGTGTGCAAATTTGGGGTGGGTGAGCAAAGCTGTTTGCTGGAGATGCTCTTTTAATGTCCAAATTTCAACCTGTGAAAGAAGAGTGCAAAATGCAAAAACTTATTTTCCAGAATAAAATAAAAGAAAAACTGGTTCTTTTCCAACAAACTGTGTCTCTGGTTGCTGTTGAATCGTTTAGTCTATGCCTGGACCAGTCCAGGTAGCACTAAAGAAACAGGCCTTAAAAAAACAAGTGAGAATTGGTTGGTTCAGATGAATGGTCCATCTGGTCCAGTCTTCTGTTGCTCACAAAGCTCAAGGGGCTGCTCATGGGAAGCTCACAAGCAGGGCACCATAGGGATGGCTCCCCCTTCGGTTGTGTGTTGCCAGCATCATTTGATCAGATGCATGCAGCTTGAATGAAGTCCCGCTGCCTTCTGAAAGTGAAGTTTGTTTTTGTATCCGGGTAACTGTCTTTCATCCTCTTATGACTAAACCTGAAATGTAAATCAAAGACTGTGGCTCTGGGCTGTGGTAACATCAGTGATTCTTAGTACCAGCAAAACCTTGACATTTGTACTCTGATTCAACTTGGAACTGTGCCGTCTCTCCTACTGGAGGCATTCTGTGCCACTGAAGAATTGGCACTCAAGTATGAAATTGGGTATAGAAACTTCTGTGATTCTGGAAAACGATGAGATTTATAGGAAACCACAGGGATAAGCTTAAAGATTTCCTGGGTGGAAGTTGCTGGTGAAATCCCAGAAACCGTTGAAAAGCACAGCTTGGAGTCCGTTTGTGATTTCATTGTATTGAATATGTTCATCCTTCATGACTGTAGTTGTCATACTCCCATCCCGCCCATCCCTGTTTTTCTACTTCTGTTTCTCTAGCCCTTTACCCTCCCACGAAGCCAAATGCTTCACAGTTTGAAGTTTGTGCAAAATAACTGAGAGTTTGATCATTCAGATTAATTGCCAAACAAGACCTCCCAAGCAAGCTTCTCCATTAGAAATGGTCATATTTGAATAAGAATATAATGAGCTTTTAATGCTTCTGGAGTACAGCCTCCATTGTGGCGTTGCACACACCCTGTGTTCTTGGCCAGTTTTCATGCACAAACATACTGGTTGCAAGGTTTGGATTTGGCAGAGTGCGTTATGTAACTAGAAACTCTTAATGGTTCTAAATTTGTTCTGCTTCTGACTCCAGGAGCAACTCATCATCTTCAAGGTAGCTCTGGAAATAAGGAGGCTTTGCTTGAAGTGAGTTGGATCCTGCTTGATATTTTCTGCTTGATATTTGATCCCCCGGTTCACCACAGCTTATCCTCGGTTCATCACTTTTCCCTGTGGACAATTTGTTTTGGTTGATCACTAGCTGAAAATCTGGTAGGATAACCCATTGAGCATTCTCATGTCATTTTGTTTGGAGCAGTTATAGTAATGAAAATTAGGGATGATTCTAGTTTAGCTGGTCTTATTCAGTCACTTCTTTGGTAGAAAGGGTTAATCCTGTATTGCTGGCATACTTCTACTTTTTCCAGTATCTTTATTTTTCAAAACATACTTTCCCTGAGGAAGACGGGGCAGCTGGCACTGGGTAAAGGCCGTTTCCACACGTCTTTCCTAGCGCAAAAGTCACGGGACGAGGGCGTCTTCCTGGCGCGATTTCTGATGTCATGCCACAATGCATGGCATGATGACATCAAAAATCGTGCCAGGAAGACTCCCTCGTCCCATGAGTTGTGCTAGGTAAAGACGTGTGGAAATGGACACAAAGTGTGTGATCCTTTGAGGAGCAAGCGCATTCGACAGTCCCTGTCTCCTGAGGCTGGCAGGTTGAAAGGGCTGGGTTTACCCACCCCCACCATTAGACAGTTTGAAATAGTAGCCTGCATCCTTTTCCTCCTTTGAGTAAAGTATGAAGCTGCTCCAACTTAGATGGCTCTTCCTCCAGTGTAAAGTGATGCGTGCTGATATATGGAACACTCAAAAGCAATATATAAATGTTAAGTGCTCCATTTAGGACGTTTCGGAGGGCATTCGTTCAGAGCGTTGCCATAAGTCAGAAACCACTTGACTGCACATAACACACCCGTGCTTGCAATCCATATGACATCATTGTAAAAGGTCAGTATTTCTGAAACGGAGAAGCATTCAATTAACTCCTTTGAGCACCCCTGTCTGTCCAGTAAGGCTGTGTCAGCCCACTCGCCGCATTCTCAGTAGGTTTTGCAGTCAATGCAGTTACAACTTTTTTTTATATTAAGTTCGTTGGCATGGGAATCAACTTCAGCCTCTGCCCTTCTGTGCAAAAAACTCTTGGAAGAGAAATACAAAGCCAAAAGGCAGGTCTCAAATTGTCCCTGCCGTTCTTCCAGGCAGCTTAAAACACCCTGACAATAAAAGGGATTGCTAAAAAGTCAGGAGGAAGAACATTTCCCAACTAAAACTGGCTATTAAAGCAAATCCAGCTAGTGTCTGCTCCAATAAAAATGCCACGGTTGTACTCCTCTATAACAGCCCTGTATCTAGAATCAGTTGCTGGTATATGCTGGTCAAGATTTTGTTCTGTATGAGGGATTCCTTCTCAATGTCCTGCACAATGGAGAAACTTTCTGAATAAGAAGCACTCCCACCTTTCATGCCATGAACCAAAAGGCACAAAATGTTAAAGTGTATCAGTTAGAATTTCGGGGTGGTTATAGGTCACTATTTCTGTTCACATTTGCAGCTGTGAAGTTCTCCTTACTGAAATAACAGCATGTCAATACCTGGCATGGAACACTTTGTATTCGTGTGGTATAACAATCGTCTCTACAGCTGCTTTATTAGCCAGTTTTCCATACTAGAGAATTAGAAAGGATGGGCCCCAACATCTGTGCTACCCCCTTCCCATCCTAAAGACGCAACTGTCCACCTAGCAGTAACACAATGTTCAATCTGTCATGCACCAAAACAGATGCTGACCTAAATGCTTCCAGATGTTTCCTGAGAATGGGCCAATCTCACTGCATGACACAGGGACAGGGGAAACCACCAGCCAGTCCATTCTGGGAGGGGAAAAATTCTTTCCTGACCCAAGCTGGATCAATCAGCTATTATCACAAAAAGTGTGGATCTTGTTGTCCTCTTATGAAAAGGATGCAGCTGTATTCCACAGAGCTAAGAACCCCAATGGTAATCCTTGAGGGCCAGGAGGATGCTTGGCTTAGCAGTTGAGCAGCTGTTTTTATACCCAGAAGGTCTCTAGTCTAGTCTTTGGCAGCTCCAGTTCTGCAGTTTGGGGAAGCACATTATGAGAACCTCTTTCTCTGATTCAAGTCCTGGAGAGCCCGTCAGGCTAGAAAAAAATGAGTGAGATGATGCAGTGAGCCAACTCTATATAAGGCTGGTTCCCATCTTTTGAAAAAAGGGTGTGGATATATGAGTATATTTCTTAAGTCTTAAAGAGTGCTACAATCACTGACGAGCTTGAGTCAAGTCTGTTTGGAGTCAGGATCAAGGTATGTATGTGAAGTGCTGTCAAGTTGCAGCTGTCTCGTGGTGACTCCATAGGATTTTCAAGACGAGATGAACAGAGGTGGTTTGTTCGTGCCGGCCTCTGCAAAGGTGACTCTGGACTGCCTTGGAGGTCTCCCATCCAGATATTGACCAGGGCCAACCCTACTTAGCTTCCAAGATCTGACTGGGCTGACCTGGGCTATTCAGGACAGGCACAGCATAGGTATCAACTTTTTCCTGCTTTGTTGGTATACAAATCTGGATAATTCATGAGCGGCGGTGGGGCAGACCCAGGACACAATGAATTGGTGACTAAAGCAAATATAAAGCTAGTGTACAACTCATACCAGCCGCAAAGGGTCAAATCCTACCTTTTATCACAGGCCCCTACAAGCAAATTTGGCCAGAAAATGTTTGTGTTGCTTTTGGAATATGGTAAGGCTGGTGATCAAATAGTTTATAGAGGAGAAGGTGTAACTTGAAGGGAAGACCATTACTGAGCTATTTCTCACCAGAGCTGGCATGACTCTAAAGGTCTGTATGATCTGAGACCATGCTGCACAAGTTTCCGACATCTTGTTAGCCCCCTTTGACTTGTGTTTCCTCCTTGGCCTGGTTGTAGTCTTCTGCTCTGCTCCTTCCAAGCATAAAAAAGAGATTTAGTTCTCTTCACTTGTGTAAAAGAAAGCAATGCAGCTTGGATATGTGTTGGATATATTCACTAACACATTGATTCCCACCTCCCCCAAGACACTGTCTGGAGCTCCTGGAATTATGTTTTCCTAGATAACTGCTTATGCTGGCTGTTTTTAAAAATTATATTGCTGAC
Organism: Eublepharis macularius; assembly: GCF_028583425.1. Taxonomy (NCBI): domain Eukaryota; kingdom Metazoa; phylum Chordata; class Lepidosauria; order Squamata; family Eublepharidae; genus Eublepharis; species Eublepharis macularius. Next base: position 156,063,135 of record NC_072793.1, on the reverse strand, counting down.
TTTCTGCCATAATGAGGTCACTCAAAGGAGTTTAAATGAGGAAGGCCTGAAAAATATCAAGCAATATAAGCCAGACATACATAAAAAGCAGGAGCAATAAAATCAAAAGTAGTAAGTTGTCCAGGCAGAGGAAGAGAGAGAGGCAGAAGCATCAGTGGCTCAGGACAGAGTTTGTTTAGCAACTAAACAATACCAAAGTAGGGGCCAGACAGACGGTAGAAAGCAGTGTCATAGATGGGGCATAACCACCATGGGAGAGTGTAGTAAGAGTGCCATTGAGCATGTATAGAGTGTCTTCCTCTTCTGCCAAATAAGTGCAATTAGCTAACTGCATCCTCCTCAAATCTGAAGCTCAGGCTTCCATGGCGGAGGGATGGTTTCTATGCACGTCTGAACCTGATCATTTAAAATGAGAGCAATCTGTCGACTCTTTAAAGGGTGTTATAAATTGATCTCCCACATTTGTGAACTTGCAGTCGGGTGGGCTTGCAGGAGCAGCAGAAAAAGAAGAAAAGAAGCTTGCCTTTCTCATTGAGATCCAAGGCAGATTACACAGTGGAAATGAAATACAATATAATCAACAGCTAGGACGTTCACTGAGCAAAATACAATAATGAACAACGGCATTCAGTGAACCAATATAAGGAATGGTAGCAGAAAGAATGAAATTAGCATAAAGTCAAGGACAGATGAAATCTTTCTGAAACGAAGCATAACAAGTTAATATGGCATGTTTAGCAACGTGGAAACGAGCAGAAGCATATCTACATCAGCAGACAGTGCGCAGTGGCATAGTCTATAGTCCCTGTCCTTACCAAGGTATCTAAGCTATTTCTTAAGATGTTTCAACCATCCAGAATTCAAGAGCCAAGCCCATTTGCCAGATCAAGGAGGTGTAAGACCAGAAAGCATTGATGATACCGCTCTATGTTCTAAAGATTAAAAAGCAAATGAAATATATACACGGCAGGCGCGGAACACGTTCCGAGATCCAGCCTCACACGCTTTGTTTTTCAGAACTTCTCCTCTCACTCCTCCAGCGCAAGTCTGACCCTCAGGTCTTTATTTTAAACAACTTATCTCCCTGCCATAAAGGCACTCTGCGCATGCTCAGAAGCTCTCAGGTACCGCCTCGACAAGGTGGGTTGTTCCATAAACAAGTCCTTCCATTAGCCCAGCGAAGGATCCATGCTTCGCAATTCCGTTCGCAGCCGTCAATGGAAGATCAATTGCTCCATTTCCGTGCTGCCATCGTGTGGCTGAATGCTGGAATGGCAACCGGCTATTGCAGTGAAGCTTAATATTTTTTTAAAAAGAAAAAGCTTTCCTCTTGAGCCGCGTCCAAGGATCGGAAACTGGCTTGTAGGAACGGCGTTGTTTTGTTAACGCTTCCCGTTTTAAAATGTCTGGCAGATGGCGGAGAAAGGGGTTTTCAAGGATAGCCAAAAAGCGGAAACCCACGCCTGCTTATATATTTTTTTTCTATTCTGCCCCGGGCCCTGCCGTATATGGTGGCCTTTCACTCCCTCGACTAGGCAATTAGCAAAGGTCCCTTTCGGCTGCATTCTTAGCACTTTTCCTGCTGAATATGAATAACAAGCATTTTCAGTTTCTATAGGACGAGATTAAATGTGACAAATCATCAATGGGACGGGTTACCATAATATCACGAACATGTAAATCTTTTTCATCATAGTGGAAGGTGGTTGTCTGTACGCTCGCAAAATGCATAATTGTAAAGGAGGAGGAAGAAACAGAAAAACACAATTGAATCGGTTATACAGAAAGAGAAGTAGTTATACTGTGTGAGAAAAGCTTTCTGACGTGTTCCTTCGATAGCTCAGCTGGTAGAGCGGAGGACTGTAGAGTCTATCTGAATAGTCATCCTTAGGTCGCTGGTTCGATTCCGGCTCGAAGGAAATATTTTTTCCCCCATTCCTTCCGTAACCCCCAGCACAACTACCCTCACCTTGTATTAGGCTACATTTCCTGATTCGGGTGGCTACACGCGAAGTCCGGGAGTGATTGTTTTTGTTATTGTTTTTGTTACTTTGTTCGAACTGAATTTGCAATTTGTTAGAACTGAAACCACCTCCAAGGTTATTTGCCATGGGGAGCTCGCCCACGCGATTGAATGCCGAGGAATAAACGGGCTGCCCGCAGGGGCTGTGAAGAATCCTGTTAACCAGCCGGCGCTGCTTGGAAACTCTCTTTTCTTCTGCTCCAGGCTCTGGAGTAATATCAGTAGATCGAACAGTGAAGTGGCTGGCCCGAAGGCGGCTGATCAGATGAGCAAAGCCAGGCGACCGACAGATCAGGTACTTGGGAGGCTCCCCAGTTATGCAGAAAAAACATGACTTTGGAAATCAACCAAAAGACACACACGCCCCTTAAAAAAAACAACAACCCTAATCTGATAAACGCAAACTGTTGAAAGCATCTTAGCATTAATTAAAAGGCAAAAGAGGCGAGAGGGGAAAGGAGCCTCTTCAACGCTCGGAAAGTTCGTGTGTGAGAGAGAAAGCATTTCCAAATTGTGCACGCGCACACACACCCGATTCCTCATAGCCCTTAGCTTGTCACTACTAGCGCTAAGAGTAAATTGGCCGGCGCCAGTGCGAATGAGAGGAGTGCAAGAGCGCCACCTACAGGCACAGTTGGGGGTCTTCCTTTTCTCTGTGGATTCCCCCAGCGATGCAGTAAAATGGGACTTTTTAAATAAACCCAAAGTGGGGGGAATCCTCCAAACCCGAAGAAGAATACTTCCAAGAGGATGGGATTGGGGAATAGCTGTGCCACAGTGAAAGGGGGAAAAGGAGGGAGACAGAAGGAAACGGATCTTCTCAAAGCCCCGGGGAGCTCAGAGAATCCAGGAGGGGGATTTTCAGGCTGGCCTCCCCGTTCCTCACAGGCACTCCTTTTGTTACTCTGAATCATCATGTTTGAACACATCATCCTTTAAGACCCCCAAACAACACAGTTTGCTTTTTAACAGACACCCAACCCAAAAGCGACGTCTTTGAACAAGGGCCTCATTGTCTGAGAATTGAGTCCCTTTTACAGTCAAGATGACTCAGTCTTGTGTGCGGAATATTTTGCCCTGTGGATTAGTCCTTTAACTAAACAATAAAGCAAACTTTAAAAGGTATGTTCATTTGGACTTATGAACTGATTTTTTTAATCGTTCAGTTCCTTTACTCCTGATGCAGATTCTTGAAGTGGCTGACAACAAAAAATACCTCTAAAATTAATTACAAACCAAGAGTTTTTAATTTTAGCATAAAACAAGGGAACTCTAAGAGTGCAAGGTACTCTTTTCAAAAGTAAAAGCAGCATTGCCAAGATAAAGGTAAAACAAAATAAAACATAACTTTAGTGGCCCATTAAAGAACAGCAACTCTTCATTAAGAGTTTTCATGGGTCACAGCCCACTGCATCACATAGATATATGATGGAAAACTGTACTGGGGGTGGGGGGGTTATGGTGCAGGTTGAAAGTGAGACTCTAAAGACAAGGTGTCACAACAACAACAAAAAGACCCTGTTTCTGGTAGCCTCCCACAGAATGGAGGTCCCTCTTAGCTATGAATACTTCTAATCTTTTTTTAAAAGCCACCAAAATTAGCAACCAGCACCATTATTTTGTGTGCTGCAGCCCATATGTGCTGTTTGATGTATTTCCTTTTGTCAGTCCTGAACAGACTGTTGATCAGTTGCATGGGGCCGTGGCCATCCATACATCCCTAAGGTGGTGTGGGACCTGGGACAAACCTGTCTTCACGTCTCCCTCACTTACCTTCACCTATATGAATGCTGTAAAGTAGGCAGGTCTGCCCCAAGGCCTAGCAACGATGTCATATCACTGTGACTCCCTCTCCTGAGAGAAGCTCCTGCCTGCCGCATGGCACTTGAGTCTGGACTCTTACTAAAAGCTGCCTAGAACTCACTTCAATTACTTTACCCAAGGAACAGTTTTGTAGCTTAATACAGGTAAGTGAGGCAACACAAGACAGGGTTCTTAATATCAGAGTTTATTCTTCAGTCCCTCTTACAGTCCCTGCTCTATTTTCTTCTCCATCTTTCTTCTTGCTCCCTCCCTACTCTGCTTTCTCCTCAGTCTTTCTTTTCTCCTCCTTATTCGGCTTTTCTCTTTTAATATAGATGGGCCTAGTCTGCCCACCAACAGACTAGAGTCTCCCAAATTCTGATCAATGTCTGCAATTGGAATGCAGACTGTCTTGACCTTGTCCTTCCTTTGCATGCCCTAACTAAATATTAACATTCTTCAGAAAGGAACTCATGCAGATAAAACAACTTGACTCATTTTCCCAGTGTGGCGTCTTTGTAAGTAAGGTCCACATTTCAGCTAATTGGCTTGGCTCTGAGAAATCTATTTGACATGACACAACTCCAGATGCCAAAGGAATGCCTGTCCCTAAATCTCTTATAGAGCGTTAGAGACAGGCTGTTGTGGGGAACACAGCACGGGCTTAGGCGAACTGTGGTCCAATCTAGCAAGGCCATTTTGTATCTTTGCTTCCCCAACACAATCCTTTTCACATGGGAGACAGCATAAAACTTTTCAAAGGACCAATTGGTTGGTTTTGGAGAGTGCTAAAAAATTGTCTTTTTGATACTCATTTTTATTTCTCAAATAAAACAAAACAACTTATTTATTTATATTTCTTGCATGGAGCTTCAAGATGGATTATACCGTGTAAGTCAATATAATCAATGACTGGGAGATTAACTGGGAGATTTACTATAGCATTAACTTTCATGGACTACTGCCCGCTTTGTCAGAGGCAACAAGAACCATAAATACCTTCCTTTGCACACAGGACAGAGTTGTACACTAAGAACATTTAAAAAGTGCATGAAGCAAGCCATAATAAATGCAATACAGTTCTTTTGGAGAGGGTCTTCTGTTAAAGTGACAAATCAAGTTCATTTGTTTACAAACATAGGCCATCACAATCCATAAACTGAATTGGCAAACAGTGTTAAATTGTGGAGGGAGGGGCTACACGTTATGAGAAGCAAGTTAATGCAGCTGCAAAAAAGGCCTTCTTCCAACTCAGTATATAGCCTGGAAGGGACCCTTACCTTGTCATGGCCAATCTGGCCACCTGGATCCACATCATGGTAACATTAAGACTAGATGACTGAAATGCACTCTATATGGGTGTTTAACAGACCAATATTGGAACTCCAGAAAAAATGGAAAGATTTCTTTGATTACGTAGCTCGAAGTTAAGAAAAATTAAGAGTAGTTAATATGGAAACAGATTACTTATAATATAGAGACCTTAAAATGTTGAGTATAAAATAAGAAATAAATGACGGATTAAAGACTACTGATATTAAATTTTAGGTATTAGTAATTAAGGAGAAGGAGAGGAGAAATATCCCATAAGCTAGTGATGTTGCCACATATTTTTTAAAAAAAATTATGTCATTTATAGTCCGCCTTTCTCACTGAAACTCAAGGCGGATTACACAATATGAGATTAGTACAATCAGTATCAAGTACATTTCAATACAGTATCAAGGACATTTCCATAAACAATGCCGTAGAGTAAATAGATACAAGTTTAAAAGACATAGTATTAACAAGAATCCAATACAGAGCAGAAAAAATACTGAAACAGAACATAATTGACAGTAGACAATATGGAGCACAGGTGATACATAGGAGTACATATTTAAAGCAACAGATAATATGTAAGGCAATATAATGATGAAGTCTACGGTCCCTAACTCTTTAGTGAAGCATCTGAGACCCCATCCCAACAATACAATCCTCCCATTTGAGTAAAAGCCTTTTTGAATAGTTCGGTTTTGCATCATTTACGGAAAGCCAGGAGGGGGGGGGCTCTTCTGGCTTCCTCAGGCAGGTCATTCCACAGGATAGGGGCCACCACAGAGAAAGCCCGTGTACGGGCTGCTGCTGACTTCACCTGTGTGCAGCCTATATATTTTTAATATAGTTTTCTGTTGTAGTTTAAATTTGGTATTTTCTATTTTGTATAAGTTTCTATGCACTTTCTATTGCTATTTGTAATTTTCTTTTCAAATATTTTTTTAAAAAAATACATAGGTCTCCCTTTGAAGTCAGCTTAGAGGATCTGACTGGTGCAGAATGCCACAGCCTGGTAATTACCAGGAGCTGGGCAGAGCATTCATATTTCTCCCATTCCACAGTCACTCCACTGGCTACCTATCAGTTACCAGGCCAGAAACGGAGCTGGCTGACCTGAAGAGGGCTAGAAAGACGCTGGTGAAAAACTCTCACGGAAGCTGATAGAACTTGCTACGGAACATTCTGGAGAATCTACGAAGCGGAAGTGAAAGTGGCAAAGAAAAGTTACTTGTCCAGCATACCTACAGGACCGCCTCCCTCCCTATGTCCCTCCACGGCAGCTTCACTCTTCTGAACAGGATCTCCTGCAGGTGCCAGCCTGTACATGGGCGAAAGCAACAGCAGCCCATACATGGGCTTTCTCTGTGGTGGCCCCTATCCTGTGGAATGGCCTGTCTGAGGAGGTCAGGGGAGCCCCCTCTCTCCTGGCTTTCTACAAACAATGCAAAACTGAATTATTCAAAAAGGCTTTTCACTCAGATAGGAGGGCTGTATTGTAGGAAAGGGATCCCAGATGCTTTGCTAATGAATTAGGGACCATAGACTATGTTGCCTTACCTATTATCTGTTGCTATAAATCAGTACTATATACTACCTGTGCTTCATATTGTCTAACGTCAGTCCTAGCTGACTATGTTCTGTTTCAGCAATTTTTCAGCTCCGTATTGGATCCTTGCTAATGCTACGACTTTGTAAACTTGTACTTATATTTACCCTATGGCATTGTTTATGGAAATGTCCTTGACACTGTATGGAAATGCCTACCCTTGCTACTGATGGTACTAATATCATACTATCTAATCTGCCTTGAATCTCAGTGAGAAAGGCAGACTATACATGACATAAATAACATAATAAATAACATAATAAATAAATAACATAATAAACAAATTCAAGGTTTTGGCTATTACACACAAAGCCCTTCATGGCCTTGGCCCCTCATATCTTCAGGACTGCCTCTCCTTCAATGTTCCACCATGGCAGCTTCACTCATCTGAGCAGAGCCTTCTGCAGATACCACCCTGTAGCTGGGCAAAATCAACAGCTGCGAGCGCATCTGTATTCTCTGAAGTGGCCTCTGACTTACGAAACAGCCTGCATGAGGAGGTCAGGCAAGCTCCCCCTCTCCTGGCTTTCTGCAAACTATGCAAAACTGAATTATTCCGGAGGGCCTTCTTACATAGGTAATAGGGCTGTGTTGTAAGGAAATGGCTCAGAGAGATGCTTTGATAAAGGGACAGGGACTGTAGACTATACTACCACGTACTGTCTGTTGCTGTAACTATGCTTCTACTGTGTAATATCTGCATCATTCAAAGTGTCAAATTTAAAAGCTTATGCTTTGCTTCAGATTTCTCCAATCCAAACCCTATTGCACTGTTTATTTATTGTCCTATCCTGTTGATCATATTTGACTTAGACTGTGTAATCCACTTTGAGTCTCAGCAAGAAAGGTGGCACATAAATCAATCAATAAATTTTAAAGTGGGAAATGGGGTCCAGGTGAAGAAAACACCATGAGTATAAAGCTATGGTGGGTCTGATGATGAAAGAGGCTTGGAGGTTCCCATCTGGGGAGAATGTCTGAGGGAGGGGGCGGAGAGAGATCGACTATTCTCCATCTTTCACAGTAACGCTCACTTTGCCTGAGGTTTCAACTGAGGTGCACCTATACCCCGCTTTTATAACCTGCACGGCTGTAACCAATGTACCTTCCTTATGGTTCTGCTGCCACCTTGTGGCTACTGTGAGGCAATTTTCTATTCAGATAAAAATGGGCAGAGCCAGGAAGTTACGCAGCGTTGCCCAAAATAAGTAGATCAGATCTCTGTAAGACTACAAGGGGAGACCAAACAGTCGCCCATCTTTGGTGTCTGGGATCAGTGCTCTGAATCCTTTGTCCATCTTACTAGCTATGATTTCGCTAGTCATTTCTGACCATGTTAATTTTGTGGGCAATCCCACCCCTCCCAAAAAGCTGGGAGGCCCACAAGCTAAGTGTTAATTTTGAGGGGCCTGAACATGTCCTCTGACTAAAGAAACCCATAACTGCCGTGTGAGGAACTGCTGGCAGACATAGCCCTTGTGAAGCACTCTGTACATGCCCAGAGGCATTGTCTTCTTCATTAGTACTTTGCATGTCACTTGACTGAAGACTGATGTTGAAAACAAGCGGCACATTTAGAGAGCTGGAACTCATTAAAGCTGTTGGAACTTACAGGCTTGGCAGGTTCTCCGCCACAACTATTCTGATGGCAGTAGTGAATGATCCCTCTGAGGGATTCTGTTGCCTTTTCTGAAGTGCAAATATGCCTGAAGGGAAGGAGGCGTATCTCCTCCAGAAATTCAAATGCACCTCAAAGAACAGGTATTTCCGAGAAGAACAGTTTGAAATAACAAGGGATGGCTGGACAGGTTACTGTCATATTGCCTGGGCAGAGGTTGTTTCATGGGTCTCGCCAGCGCTGGTGCTAAATATCTGCACTGGCTGCCAGTTGACTTCCAAGCACAGTTGACTTCCTTGGCTGCATCCACACAACACTTGCACTTTTCAGATGCAGAGTTTTGGAGCTAGGGTTGCATGCCAACAAGCCTAGAGAAATAGACCCTGTCCCTTTAAGAGAGGCATAACTGGTTCTTTTTTTTAAATCAGAGGGTGTTACTTGCCATGCCATGAAAAGCTTCAGCTGCCCCTTTCCCACTTTAAGAGCCTGTGTGGTGCAGTGGTTAGTGTTGGACTATGGTCCAGGAGACCTGGGTTTGAATCCCGAATCTGCCATAAAAGCCTACTGGATTACTTTGGAACAATCACTCACTCTTAGTCTAACCTACCTCATAGGGTTGTTGTGTATGGAGGAGAGGAGAATGATATAATTTGCTTTGGGTTTCCATTGGGGAGAAAGGCCAAGATATAAATGAAGCAAATTTTAAAAAGCTTTTAGTAAAGAGGCAGGACATTTTTTTCTCTCGAGGTCTGTCGGCAACCCTATTTAGCATCCAACGATTGCAATGGAAGCGTGTGTTATGCACAATTTCCAGTGTGCATGGTTGCCATTTTGTGAGAACGGGGGCAACACATGCATTTTCCAAGACCCATTTAAAATAGGGGGGAACTTTGTTCCCCTATCCAGCACAACAGTGCTGAATTTCTGTGCACTGGGCTGCACAGGAAAGCTCATGTTGGAATAAATGAAATAACTGAATTAAATAAATAAATGTTTAAACTACCACCGGACTTTTTATTTTGCAACTATAAACTATCATGGGCGTTTCTTTTCTCTTAGAAGACAGAAGGGGGGGAGCATGAGTTTAAATTAACCTTAAGTTAATTTTATTTCAAATACCCTTTTTGTATACATCTTCCAGGGTCCATAAATTCCTTTTAAACACACAATTTATCCTTATAGACTCTCCTTCCCCACCCAAAATGGCAGAACATAATTCAGGCATAACTTTCAGCTTTCCATAAAATACGGACTCCGAGCCATATCGGTCCGCAGCAAATTCCACAAACAGCCGTGCCGTACCTCTTATTAATCACAACCGAGACACAACACAGTGTGTAAGCTCCTCAGAACGCTTCAGTAGATTGCATATGCAAGAGAAACCTCTCCCTTGTTTTTTTAAAAAATCCAGTTTAATGAAAAGTTCTGGAGAACTCAAAAGCTGGCAGACGTCGTGCGTTATTTTGGTTGGTCTTAATAAAAGGTACTGCAGGGACTTTGTTTGTGGATCAGCTGTCCACAAACGCTCTTCTTGAAGTCGAATGTCCTTGTCTGTAAGCCCCATTTCAAGGCGTTGGTTCCTTGATGGTTTCTCTGCACATCTACACTACAAACACAAACTGGTTTCCAAACTGGTTCAACTAGAACGAACTTCTTCCGAGGCACCCTGGGAACTGTAGTTTCGGGAGGCTCTTCCAGAGACATGTCTAACAGAGCCGGGCCGCTCATCGAACTACAATCTCCAAGGTTCCTTGCAAGGGAAGCCACGACAGCTAAAACTAGAGGATTTTTTTTTTTTTACGTTTGTACTCTCTGTGTGCAGACGTGCTCCCAAGTCTTCTTCGGCACACTTCCTCGGAAGCAGCGCCGCAGCCATTGCAAAAGCAAGACTTCTTCCCAAGTGAAGCGCATGGTCGATCGGAGATCCTGGGGAGCCCCCTGGGTTTAAAATCCTGAACGGGGGGGAAAGGTACGTCTCTAGGACCTGGGAAGAGTTGGGCGATGCGTGACTCATCTCTGGCATCCAGCTGGCCCGGCGCTTCCTCCAACAGGAAGTGCCGCAGAGTTTGGCTGCCCACCTGAATAATCGCGTGTCTGCAGCTGGCGACCCCCCCCCCCCCCACACCGTTTTTCTGTCTCTGGCTTGCAAGTTCTCACGTGTGTTGAAATCTGCTGCAACCCCCCCCCCCCCCGTTCTTTTCCCGAAGATCAGATTGCATAGCAAATCTTGCCTTAAAAAAAATTCTGGGTCCCATGCCAAAGGAAACCAAGTCTGTCCCCTCCTGTTCTCAAAGGAAAGGGGATTTTCTGTCCCCCGCCTACACACTGTAGCGGAACACGAGAAAAGGCGGTTTAGGGCTGAGGTCCTTTCTTAGGAAGAACTAGTAACCTGGAGAAGGAGGGGTGGAAAAGGTAAGTTGGTATTCCAGGTGGAAGTTTCCCTCGCGTTCATAGTTCTGCTGGGGATCTTTAAAAAAAACAAAGCTACTGGATCTATGGCTAAATCTCCGGGTGGATTGTTTCTTCCGCTGTTTGCTGGAGAAGGAGAAGAGAAGATGTGTGTTCGTTCCTCTTTGATACAAAGCCCTTAAAGAAAAAAATGAGATGTATACCCCCTCCACCCCTTCCTTTTCCTGGCCGAGACTCTGGCACGTCCTCCTCTAGAGGAAGCGCTTGGAGGCTGTTCTCTGTGCACATCCATATGTGCCTCCCTCCCTCTCCCATTTCTGTGTTGTGATTCCCACCCACCCCCAACCTATGTGACTGTAGACAAACGATGAATTTTATTTATTAAATTGCAGGTGGTACAGTAGAGTCAGCCTCATTTGTTGAGTGTGTTTCTGTGTGTGTTTGTGTGTCCTCCCACTGTTCTCTCTGGCTAAGCAAAGTTGTACAGGTTTTCGAAGCAGGAACAAAAACCTGCAGAACTGTTCAATCAGAGATGGTAGTGAGATGAGTGTGTACATTTGTCGGGCAAACTTTGCTTCTCTAAAAAAGGATTATGTGTCTCTAGCTTTGATCCCCCCCTCCACCCAAGAGCTTGATTTTAAGGTTATGTTGATCACTAGACTTGATTGGGGAGGACTGGAAATTGTATTATTGTTGTTAAAGTTAGATGCACGTGTGTATATGCATGCACCCATACACACAAACGTTCCTCTGCAGATGTCTGAGTTCCTGCATGTGTAGTCCGTATAACTGGTTTTCAGTTTGCAGAACTGGTATGTTTTTTGTTCTGTGGGGGTAGCCGATTCTGATTTCGACAAGGGACGGGGCTGGTGTTCAGTCGCTAACCTTTCCAGAGGCTCGGAGGTGACGGCTTCATAGTCGTTGCTCAATAGATGTGCCATACTCGCGGGTTGTTTTTCCTGTGGTCTCTGCTCAGACTGGTTTTGCAGGCTTCTGTGTAGCCCTTCAAGGCAACACCTGGGGAAAGAGCAACCCTGAAATTGCTGGGGTTAGGAAGCAAACCGGGTTCCTACTCTTGGCAGGCTGATCTGGATTGTGAGAGGTGGGGCTGGGGAGGGGGGGGCTGGCTGTCAGATTGGTGGTTGTACCTTTGGCCTAGCCTTTGGTTCTTCAACCCCTTTTTTTCTCTGCAGTTTTAAGATGAAGTCCAAATAAGACGGGACTTGTTTCAGGTTGGGGGGCAACCTTTGAAAATTGGTTCAGAATTCAGCTGCAAGATTGCTGGTGGGTATAGGTCACATGCATTGCATTTCCTCTGCGCTCCAAGAATTGGGCTCAGTTCAAAGCAGCTGGTGACTAGTTTTTATAGAGGCCTGTATGGTTTTCAACCAGGGTCCATAAAGGACTGCCTGCCCGTATGTGAATCTCCCCTAGTTTTAGGATTATCATCTGAGGCTCTGTTTTCTTTTCCCACCCCCTGCCCCCATTCTCAGAGGTGGCCATGTAGGATGGGGGCTTTTCTGTTGTGGAACCCATACACACACACACAGTCCTGGTGCCAAATTTGCTAACTTCTGAGCACCAGGATTTTAAAATGGGCTTTTTAAAATGTGGGGGTTGATCTTTCTAAACTGATTATGTTTATTAAGATTAAAGTTTTAGATTTTATAAAAAAATCTTTCCTTTTGCGGACACATTTAATGTAAACTTTTAACAATGCTGTTTTACAAAGATAATTTATGCTGATTATATTGAATCCCACAGATTTTTGCTGTGACCCCCTCCCCCTCCTCACAGCAGACCTCTGAGTATTCTTGGCATTTTCAGGGGCATTTTAGGCTGCAGTGGAAGGGGGAGATGAGGAAGAGCCACTTCACTGGCAGAAATCCTTTCCATAAATGTCCTGTGGGATCTAAGCTGTTGTTCGTGATCTGTGCCTGTGTGTTGTGGATTTTATGTTTTATTGGAAATCACGTTGAACAGATCTGGCAGTAGAATACAAATATTTTAAAGGGTGTATAATGACGATCCTGTCTTTTTTTCTTCTTGGACACTCCGAGCAGCTTGCAGGGTGCCCCTTCCTGTCCTGGCATTGATCAGATCCACACCTAAACGTGGGATAAAATATAATGTAAAGGAGCCTGACCGTTTATTATCCTTTGCTTGTTCTGCCGCTGCAGTTCCCAGGACCAAACTGGGGGAGCAGACTTCAAGGGCTGTGTGTCCCGCTGCATGGTGGTGGCCCTGGGGCTTCACCAGAGAGGCTTCTCGGGTCTAAACCAAAGATCTCTACATCATGCAGAATAACATTGCGACTGTGGCCTTGCTGGGTAAGAATCCCTCTCCGTGCTTGTTACGACAGTCTTAATGTCTCAGGCTTGAGATGAGGCAGTGGAGGGCAGTAGGTTCTAGCAGTGTGGTTTGGGTTGCAGCAGCCTTGTCACTTTTTCATTCAATCTTGTGCAGGGTTGCCCATTGATGAGCCGGAGCTGATCTGCAAGATTGAGCCGGGGGAAGAGCCGTGGATCCCAAGTGATCAAGCCTCTAGAGAGAGGCGGATCCTGCCTGGAAACAAGTCAGGTGAGGAGCACCCTTTTTCCCGGAAATAATGGAGGATGGGTAGGCATACCTTTCTGACGGAAATGCTTCGGGGTACTCAGGAGCTGGCTGTGGTTGTCCAGCAGTGCAGAAAATGAACTCTGCACATGTTCAGAGGCGCTCTCTTTATGATTATTTCCTCACACCTTAGATGCGAAGGGTCCTCCCAACTCCCAGATAACTGGGGTGTGCCCTTCATTTGAACATGTGTTGGTTAGCAGTGTACGACGCTGCCTTGTTGAGTCTGCCCATTCCTTAAACAGATACATTATTCATTTATTCAGACTTGTCTTCCTCTGCCCTAAAGGGTTCAGGGTACATTACAGTGACACACCTGGAAATTCTTCTCTGTCTTGAAGTCTCCCAATGTGCGTTGCTCCATGCGTCCCTCTCCACCCCATCCTGCTTCTTACTCTTTTACTGGGTGACTATGTCAGTATTCCAGACTCAGATGCTTTGCAATATCTCCTCTTCCATGCAAACAATACAGTCTAGTTGTGCTTCCCTACACTCTAAACATTTTCAGGATGTCTTGCATTGAGATGCAGTGCCAATGTCATAGAAGACAGAGGGTGCAACGCATACTCCATTCTCTATCCTGCCCTATTTTCAAGGAGCTCAGAATGGTATGCATGGTTCTCCTTTATGTATTTTAGCTACACAACAGCCCTGTGCGGTATGTGAGGCTGAGAGAGGGTGATTGGCCCATAGTCACTCAGTGACCTTCTGTGGCAGAGTAAAGGTCTGAACCTGGGCCTTCCTGAATGTAGTCAGATACTCTAACCACTGTACCATGCTACTTGCTGCTCATATCTTATAAGTCCCCTGGACAGGACAGCAGCTGCAGGAGGAATGAACTTGCTTTGCTTTGGTGGAACAGGAAGCAAGAAGGCCGAGCCTCACTGGCTGCTAGAAGCAGGCATTCAAGTGTTGGCAAAATATGTGGATCCTTGGGCCTAATGCCACACCTGGACTTTGGGCAGGCAAAGCAGAAAGGCCTGCTTGGAATGTAAGAGAGCATTTAATGGGTATAAAGGAAAGCTGGATCCTTGAGAGTGAATGGTCTGTCAAAAAGAGTTATTGATGGTTTACAACTCTGATTTTTTGATGGTACAATAATACACGAATGAGGTTTGCATGGTCCTCAGTACATAAAACACCTCTCTCAGAGTTCATGTTAAACCAGGTTTAGAATGGTACTGGTTTGAAGAAGGGCAGATTTTTCTGCTTCTACTCACCATACTTAAACATGTTCTGTCAGAAATCTTTCAAATCTGATATTTTGGTTATTGCCCATGGGTGGAACCTGTTACATTCACGCTGGATGGGGAAGTTTCATACAGAGCTGCTTTCCCCTGAGCCAGAACAAAGGCCTATGCGATCTAGTCCTGCTTAACCCACCCAGCGAGAACTCTCCACGGGCTCAGCAAGAGGGATTTCCCAATCTTGCAATCTGAGATGGTTTATCTGGAGATGCTGGGGATTAAAGATGGTAAATTCCTGGTAAATAATTCAGACGATGGACGGTATGAAAAGAGCAGCTGGATCCATGCAGTGTTAGATATTCCACTGATGTTGCAATCCAGCAGTTATCCACGACTGGATTTTCCTACGTGGCTAAGCAAGTCCAGTGACAAATGACTGCTATCACACAGTATCCAAAAATGTATGGATCGGTCCTCTGTAGCAGTCGGAAGACTGAACGTGGGCTGCTGCTCTCCAGACTCTTAGTCAGAGAAGGATTTTTCTCTACCTGTGTTTCCTTTAAGTGGCAATGCCACTGATTGAACTTGGGTGCTTCTGCACACACACACACATGTACAAGAATGCTCTATCACTCATCTAAGCCCTTAGAAAGGCTGGTGGGGCATAACTGGGTGGCAGCACTGCGCCTTGCAGGGGGAAGCTTTCCGGTTCAACTTAAGCATCTCAAGCTTAAACAATTCTTGTATATCAGAGCTGGGGAAGACCCAAGAGCGTTGTTGCCCATACTGTACTAGGTGAACCCACAGTCTGACTCTTTGTTGGGCCGCTTCATATGCAAGATCCAGAAATTCATCAGCAGTAAGCGTTCTCCCTTCTCAGCAGACCTTGGAAAAAATTTTCCTGGGTTTGTGGGACCCACAAGGACTAGCAGCCATGTGGGTTGGTGGACTGGGGATGGGAAGGCAAAATCTTCCTTCCAGCCTCTTCCGTCAGCTGAGCTTCACTGGTCCACGAGAAACAAGGGAGCAGTTTTTTCTATTCCCCACCACCACGGCAGTCCACCAAACCACATAGCTGTTAATCCACACAAGTCCTGTTGACCCCACAAATAAACTTCCCTGGAGTCAGAAATTATTGCAGGGGGTGAAAGATGCAGGAAAGATCCATGGTTCTTGCTCTGGATCCAGCATAATGTCTAGTGTTCAGATCCCTTCTTGGCATCAAGCTAATCTGGAGAGCCGGGTTTGATTCCCCACTCCTCCACTTGAAGCCAGCTGGGTGACCTTGGGCTAGTCACAGCTCTCTGGAGCTCTCTAAGCCCCACCCACCTCACAGGGTGTTTGTTGTGGGGTAATAATGGCATACGTTGTAAACCGCTCTGAGTGGGCATTAAGTTGTCCTGAAGGGCGGTATATAAATCGAATATCATCATAATCATCATACATAGACGAGTCTAGGTCAGCCACCAGCTCTCATCCTGACGGATTTCACAGGGTTCAGTGAGTAACGTCACCTGTGACATTTTGCACTCCTTGCATTTAGGCCAAGATAGGATAATGGTTACACAGCTGACAGGTGGCCCTTCCCCGTGTTTCCTCATATGTCCTTAATACTCAGTTAAAAAGATGAGGAGCATAATTATGTGAGCTTTAACATGGTGTTACGAATGCACCCGAGCTGCCTGCCTGCTAAAATTCTCAACTTACCTGCCAACCATAGGTGCTTGCTGGGCTACAAAAAAGTGAAACATTTTAAGTGTCTGGTTGTATTCACTATGTGTGACCCGGTGAGGGACTATTTACTAGCTTGCTTTAACCCTTCTTGTCCTCTCCCATAGGTGGTGTAACTCCAGAACCTGCGATTGCTCCTTACAGGCAGTATCGTGGCACCACGTGGACCTACCCAGAAGTCATTGACCTCCTGGTGATCTGGAGGGAACGGGAGATCCAGCAGGAGCTTCAGAGGAGCCACAGGAATATAGAAACTTTTCAGGTGGTTGCCAGCAAGATGGCCAAGAGAGGTCACAAGCGTTCTGCTTTGGAGTGCCGGTCTAAAATCAAAACCTTGAAGAGGGACTATAGGATTGCCAAGGCCAATAACTCCCCAGGCAAAGGGCATTTAGCTTGGCTTTTCTATGATCGGCTGGATCACCTCTTGGCTAATGATGCAAACATCCCGCCTCCGGACAAACTGCCCAATTTCAGTCAACGTGGGGCGTCCCTAGCAGACACCGTCTCTCAGTGTTCCACAGAGGAGGAGCCTATGCTGGATGGGGCCAAGGAATGTAGCCCGGCCAATCGGGAGCTCTTTGCTCTGAGAACTCAGTCGCCCACAGAGATCTCCAATATGACAGGCTGCTGTCCTGTCTTGCAAATCAAGGAAGAAGCCCCTGATGATAGCCCAGTCATGCCTCCAGTGGGTGAGTGGTGCTCTTAATGACCTGCGGCACGAAGTTTCCAAAAGGGCCTTTTGGCATGAATTCTGGAATTGTTGACTTGCAGTGGCAGCAAAGCCTGGACTTGCTTTGGCACTTCAGGGCATTTGTGCTACCATGCATGTTTTAGATGAAATTGACAAGTCTGGAGAATGTGCTGTGTTGATGGCCGCCTAGGGCTCTTTGCCTACGCTACCACTGTAATATTTAGACGAGTGAATCTGTGATTTCATGTTATCATGGACTTCCTCCTCTTGATGTGTAGGTGGCCAGTGGTTGATGTACACTGGGCTTGTAATTCAAATTGGGACACCACAGACATTTCTGTGGCATGGAGGCTAAACAGTGAATGCTCTTCCCACAGACATGTCCATCTGATGATTTGGAAGCTAAGGGCAAAACAGATGTGCAGAAACCACATGTGAGATCATTGTCAATGGGCTGTACTATTTCCCTGTGTGGGTGTCTGAATGTTAATGTCCTATCACCTTGTACATGTCAGCATGGAGGTTTGTAGGCTAGCCTTTTCCCCTGCTAACTGTAATTGTCGGGAGTATTTTATAATTTTGTAATTGTGGGGAGTATTTTGTATAGAGGAGAACAAAAAAAATCCAGCCCCTCTATCTGCAGTGCCCATTGACATGAAGCTTGGGGGTCATCAATAGGTGTCTGCTTTGAAGTGAAAGAGAGAGAGGGCCAGAGCAGGGGGGAGGGAATCTAGTAAATGGGCCTGAGCCCTTGAAGGGTGTCTGTGAAGGAAGACTCTTAGTACACTGGCATGAAAATCAGGAGCCTGCTTCATGAGAGTCACCAAGAGAGTTGGGTAGGTTGCTCAGCCTGACCTACTTGACAGGATGGTTGTAAAACGGAAGAGGGGAGGATCTTGTAAGGTGGCCTGAGCTTCTTGGAGGAAGGGCAGGATAAAAATGTGATGGAAGATAGAATGCATTCACACAGATTATGTTACAAGAACATAGGAAGAGCCCTGCGGGATCAGACAAGTGGTCCATCCAGTCCTGCATCTGTCTCACAGTGGCCAAACAGTTGCTAATGGAGGGCCAACAATGGGGCACAGAGGCTGAGGCCTTCCCTTGAAGTTGCCTCCTGGCACGAATTCAGAGGTTCAGTGCCTTTGAATGGGGAGGTTCCCTTTAGTCCCCATGCCTAATAGCCACCGATAGCCCTACCTTCTGCGACTATCTAATCCCCCTTTACAGCTATCTCTGCTTGCGGCCATCACTACATCTTCTGGCAGTGAACTCCACATCTTAATCACTCATTGTGTAAAGAAGTATTTCCTCTTGTCTGTCCTGAATCTACTGCCCATCAACTTCATTGGATGCCCTCGAGTTCTAGCATTATGGGAGAAGGAGAAAAACTTCTCTCTGTCCACCCATCTACCCTCTGCAGATCCCAGTGTAATGGAGGATGAGCCATACTAACACGGGAAAAGTCAAAGAGGGACCTAAATCTCCCTCCATGATGACTGTGTGCTTAAGTGTGTTTTGTCAAGGAAACAATATGCAACCGAAATGGATTGTGATGAGCAGGAGAACCATCCCTTAATCCTTGTTTATGTCCTGAGCGATGCCATTGGATTTTCAGAGGGATCCCTATTCATTGGACGTCCCCTGCTTTTGCCGTGGGGAGGGGTTGTAGCTCAGCGGCAAAGCATATGCTTGGCCTGCAGCAGATGCCAGGTTCAGTCCTTGAAGGAAGGTGTGACCCACTGCCTGAGCTCCTGGAGAGCCGCTGCCAGTTGAGTTGATAATACTGACTTGGATGGACCGATGGTCTGATTCGATACAAGGCAGCTTCATGTGTGTCCCACAAGTTCTGCCATAATCAACAGAGAGTCCCACCTCCAGATATTTGAAGGCTTCAGAGCAATCTTAGAGGACAGGTGCAGGGAGATGGCCCCAGAGTGGAATGTATTAAAGGTTTGAACAAGGAACCTGTGGTGGCTTCTGTGTTGCATTCGTGATGATCTCTTGCACATACAATGTCTGGATTAGTGTTCTGGTAATCAGGGTGAGCTTTGTACTTTCCTCTTCTTCATCCTCTGCAGTTACTCAGCCATGTATGTAAGTTCCCAGCATCGCTCCAAGTCTGTGATGGACCACTTGGTTGCCTGTGTGCGCTTTTTGCTACAACAATCAAAGAGGTTTTCATAATGCCTTGACTCTGGGCTTCTTGCTGCTGCGGATGAACACACCTGTCCTTCTGGGAATAATCAAGTGTGTGTCTTTTCAGGCTTTGCAGAAGTCAGCAGTCCCGCTCCCCCACCGTCCTCTGCTCCCTGCGAGAAACCAGCCAGCTCCGCCTCAACAGCAGGTAAGAACAGACAGTTCCTTTGACTGGTGCTTGGACTGCCTGTCACTTATGTTTATAAGTAGCCAATTGCTTGGTTGCCTAAAGCATGCAAGAATCTCCTCTAGGGGTCCAGAATGCTGACCCATAGTACTTAGCCCCAGATAAGTGCATAGGATTGCAGCTTAAGAGAGTTATATATGGTACTTTGAAGCCTAAACAAAGATAGGCAGGGCCCCAACCTGATTGGGAGAAAACAGAAGCTGGGGAAGGGATGGATCATGAAGAAGCTACCTTATACTGAGTCAGACTATTGTCTGCTCTGCATGGAAATGGTTCTCTGGGGTCTCAGGTAGAGGTCTTCCACATCACCCTTATTCTTTTAACTGGAGATGCCGTAGTTTGAACCTAGGACCTGCATGCAAAGCAGGAGCCGTGCTACTGAGCCATGGCAGAAGCAAGAGTAATAATAAGCAGCCTTGCAAATAAGTACCCAGAAGTTACTAGTCCAAAGATGTCTTTATAAGCTCAAAATGGGTAGCCGTGTTAATCTGTCTGTAGCAGAAAAGAGCAAGAGTCCAGTAGCACCTATAAGACTTAAGAAAATTTGTGGTAGGGTATGAGCTTTCATGAGCCACGGCTCATTTCTTCATTGTCAGTCACATGTAGCCCAGAAGATGAAGATGTTTGCAAAAGCATCCCTGCCTGGGCTCCTGAAAGTAATTGCGACTTGCCACAAATAACCTGATGAGTGGTACTTCCAAGCCTAGCAGCAAAGCATGAGTTGGAGCAAATGCTGTTCCATGTCCCTGTGGCTCATCTCAGATATTACACCAAGCTGCGGTTAAGGAAGTTTCACTGTGACTTGATGGAATGTCTGAACTGACAAACTATAGTTTGTGATCAGGCAGAAACCAAAACTGGAAGTTGATTGTTTTGAAATCAGTTTGCAAACTAATTAAGGTTCAGTGAAGGATCTGAATGGGAAAGGCTATGAGTATTGCTCTGCCTTCCAAAGGCCCCGGTATCATGGGAGTATTGAGGAGGTAGAATGGCTGAACTGAATGGCTAAGCTGTAGCTTGGATCCAGCGATCATTTCTGCTGCAGAGAGATTTCCACTGGCAAAATGGGAATTTCTTGCCTCTCCTGCCCTGTCGCAGCCCAGCATGGTTCCCCAAATACTAGATCTGTGGAGCAGCATGAGGGGTGAATTATGGATCTGCAGTAAAAGGGGAAAACCAGCTAAAATTGCCTCCCCCCTGCCCCCCCGCCACCGATCCATTAGCAGAAATTACTGCTGAATCCAACTATATATATTTGGGAACTTAAATGACTGTCTGTGATATCTGAATCTGAGCCTTTCTTGCTTATATTTTTTGCTGCGTGTCTCAGCTAGGGCGCCTCAGAGTCTCCCATGGTATTCTGGTTTTAAATTTCGTGTTGTGTTTTTTCCAGATGGGGCAGTAACACCCTCCCAGAGTCCCTCGCCCAGTCCTGTAAGGTCTTACGCTGCGGAAAGACTCGCCAACATCCGGAAACGGAAGCGGAAAAACAGGCAAGACTTGGCCTTGGAAATCACTCAGGCAGCTGACAAACGGGTGCAAGTAGCCACTGACCGAATCTTGGCTGCTCTCGGGGAATACGCCAGGGCAGATCTGGAGGAGCGAGAGAGAGACCGCGTGGACACCGAGCAGATCATTGCGCTCATGAATCGGCAGACGGAACTGCTGGAGTCGCTGGTGCGGAAGCAGGCTGAGGCCCAGGCGCCAGCAACCCCCATGCTGAGCCGGCATGCCCGGTTGCCACGGCTTGGGCAGCCCAATCATTCTGTGGAGCCTTCTCCCTTGCGCTTGGCTGTTCCAAGACGGCCGGTTTCCAGGGCGAGGTACAGAAGGTGACTCTGGAGCGACACGACTTTCATTGAACAATTTGTTTTTAGAGGTTTTTGACATGCTGGACCTTGGGCGGCATCTTTGTAACAGGTTGTGATTTTACTTTTCAGGAATTTCAGATCTTTTTATGATAACGAATTGTTTGCTGATTGTGTAAAGAAAAGAGAGAGAGAGACAATTAAAGTAGCGGTGTGTCCTTTGTGTGTATGTGTTATGAGCATGGTAAACAATGAGGGAAGGTGGACCGCTGAGGCATTTCCATAACATGTTGGATCCAATTGGATCATTTCGTAGTTAAAACTGTTGTGTCGTATTAGTAAAGCTGTCCAAGGCCTCCCATGAGTTCTTTGGCTAAGCAGTGATTTTGTAATGAGAGACATTCATACAAATCAAAAGCATTTATGAGGAACCCTAGCTCAGTGGTAGAGCATGTACTTTGCATTTAGAAGATCCCAACCCCATTCCACAGCATGTCTGCTTGAATTTGCCCAAGGAGCAGATACAGGGAAAGACCTTTGCCTAAGACCTTGGGGAGCCTTTGCCAGTCCAGTGAAAACAGTGCTGGATCTAAATGGGTCTGGCTCTGTATAGTTCAGATCCACAGCTGCAAAGAGTAGGGTTGGGGGAAAGGAAAAAGTATATATGCTATAATGCAATAAAACATATCAACAGTCATAATACCAAAAACCAGGGAGAAGGCCAATAAAAGTTAGTGAGGGTATGCCAAAAAAACCCAAAGAAGTCTTCATCCGCTGGTGGAAGACAACGAGAAAACAGATTAATCTCCCTGGGGACGGAGTTCCAAAGTTTTGGCACCATGAACAAGAAGGTCATTTCTCAGGTTGCAGCCTGCCTGGCTTCCTATCGGAGGGCCACCTGAAGCAGGGCCTCTGCAGATGCCTGGAGGTACATATGGGAGAAGACTTAGGGTATGCTGGTCTCAAATTGTATAGGGCAAAGATTAACACCAGCACCTTGAATTGGATCTGGAAACACGAGAGGGGAATGATACGGTCCCTGCAACCCATTTCAGTCACATTCTGGTCAGTCTTCAAAGGCTTCATGGTATATTGCAGCAATCTTAATCTAGATGTTGAGGGAAGGTGGCATGGTATAGCCCCATCTCGGAATATTTGGATGGGCAACCACCAAGGAAGACTCTGCAGAAGAAGACAATGGCAAGCCACCTTTGCTTCTCACTTTCTTTGGAAGCCTCATGCCATAAGTTGGTTGAGACTCAACAGCATGCACACACGCAATCTAGATGTTACTCGGGACTGTGCCACAGTGGTAAGATATCCCTTTCCCTGGGAATGGCTGCCACTGGTTCACCAGCTGAAGTTGGTGGGAAGCACCCATGACCTCTGCTGCCACTTGTTTATTCAGCAGGAGGCTCAAGTCCAGGAACACCCCCAAACTATGAGCCTGCTCTTATGGGGAGTCCAGAACAGGAGATAACCCATTTCCTGGGTGAAACCTTGCCCCCGCCAGTAGTACCTCCATTGTGTTGGGATTCAGTTTCAGTTTGCTAATTCTCATCCATCCCAAACTGCCACTCTGTCTGCTGGGGATAGCACACATGCTCATCAGCGCAAGGGGCAACATGTCTGGCCATTTCAAACCTGTGCCAGTATATATTTTGGCTAGTTTGTTTTTCAGTACACCATTTCTACTCACCTGCAAGGATAAGCTTCTGTCCACTCAGAAAACAAACAATTACAAGGCAGTATTCAGATGAATTGACCTTAGGCAGTTGAATGAAAACCATTTACAAACTGAGGAAAGGGCTCAGTGGAGGTGCACTTGTTACAAAAACCGTCTTTACAAACTTGCCCATATTACGGTGTGCAAGACAATGGCTGAACAGTGATGGGAAATTTTGGAGCAAACCACATTTTGTGAGGGCTGCCATTCCCCCTTTGCTCAGTGTGACACAGAGTGACGCATGCAAGCAAGGTGCAGTAGCAAGATCATAGGGGCTACCAGGCAGCTGTCATGGGGGAGCACCACAAATGATCAGGGTGCAAGATGCACCCAACTTTCCTCCATGGCCCCTGTTCAAATTCAGGAGCTTTGTCTTAAAGGGAGGGCAGCTCATGAAGAGAACGCAGACCTGGAGGCAAAATAAAGTAAACTCTGGGAGAGCCTGAGAGCCAGAAAGGGCCGCAGCCCTAACAGCAGCGTCAGCAAAGGTGCTTCCTTTGGAAATTTCATCAGTAAGAGCAGTGTGAGGCTGTGAGCTTCACATTTCACAACAGAGATTTTAGCAGGGAGCAATATAGCACCAAGAACAGCAGCAACATAAGGGCCATTTTTAACTGGAGTACCAAAGGAAGTAAGGAAGCCACGTTGCACCATATAGGAATATAAAATAGGGTTGCCAACTTTGGGCAGAGAAATTCCTGGAGACTGTAGAAGGTGGGGTTTGGGGAGAGCAGGGGCCTTATCAGGGGCCATAGAGCCCATCCTCCAAAGCAGCCGTTTTCTCTAGAACTGATTTTTGTTGCTTAAGGCAAAGTTTATGGTCTGAAGATGCAAGACGTAACAGCTTTACTGAAACAGATCTCAGAGTGCAAGCTTATGCAAAAATTTTCTAGTCCCACCCAGTTGACTGGAGTAACTTTGCACAGAATTGCACTGTAGGTGTGTCTGAGTGCCAGACTTCCAGGAATCCCAGTCCCAGAATGGAAGAATATGGGATGTGAGTGCAATAAAACAAATAAATGAAATTATTTTATTTTATTTACATCCGTCCTTCCCCCCAGTGGGGAACCAAAGCAGCTTCCATCATTCTCCTCTCCTCCATTTTTTCCTCACAACAGCCCTGTGAGGTAGGTTAGGCGGAGTGTACCTGATTGGCCCAAGGTCACCCAGGGAGCTTCCATAGCAGAGTGCGGAACTGAACCTGGGCTGCCCGAACCTTAGTCTGTCTCTCTAGTCACTATATGAGGTAATTATTGTAACACAGAGCAAAGTGTTCATGGACAGAAATAGAAATGCTTACAGTAAAAGTCAAATATCGTTCTGCTCGGGAGTGGGCATTCTTGATGTAAACCATTTTAGCTATTCTTGGGGTGTTAACTAGCGAACACTTCATTCGATTTGAATTTTATATAATTACATTTCATTCTGTACTTCCCCTTCACCAGTTGCAAAATTTCTTTTCTTTTTTTTAATGCTTAAAAAAAAGACTGCATACGAGAGAGCCACTCGGTGCATCTCAAAGGCATGCTGGAATAAAACGTTGCTGCTGGCCTTTAAAACGACATCTGGTTTTGCTTCCATGGAGTTTGACAGTCTTTAGGACCCTGGGGGAGCTGACATGCGGTAGACCTCTCAGCTCAGTAGCCGAAGGAAGAGAATCGGCTGCCGCAGCTTTGTGGCGGACTGTGGATCCGGGTTGCTCGCACGCTTCCTGCTCTGCGATTACAAGATCCCGGGATCGTCGCTTTGCTTATAGCGAGCAGGGATTCCTCCTCCGGGTCTGGAAAAGAGATTTCTCCTGCTGCTTCGGAGACCGAGTAGGGGCAAACAACCTCTGCTTGGTTCAGAGGGAAGAGAACTAGGGCTACCACGATGGAGGTAGTAGGTGGCTTCTGTTGTTATTGACGTCCCTGACTGTGAACTCCCAGGGGCGGAGGGTGAAGAAATCAACATTTCACAGCAGAGAGTGGGTGGAGGTAGGAAATGATCCTTGCTTAGATTTCAGTTCCATCTTTTGTCGGGACTGCTTAACAGAGACGGGCTCTTTCCTTCCCAGGTGACGCTGTAGGAATTGCGTATCTAACCGCATCTCTTGAATCCCTACAACAACCAGGTCCGCTGCCTGTTTATTCGGCAATCAGGCAGGCCTTGTTTTGCACAGCAGGAGGAAGAGGTTGGCGTGAGATGGTAGAATCGATCCCCGTCTGCACGGGGCAATTTCGCAGGTTCAGTTCCCATACGGCAGCTTTTTTTTCCTGACCACCTGCACCCGTTTTGCCACCCTGAGTAATCCCTCCAGCTACCATCTGTGCGGCTTTTCTATGGCTTTCCTGGGAGCTCTTATACCCAACTTTAAAAAATAAATAAATCCGTTTTCCAGACTGCTGTTTCCCCATCCCCCTGCACACTCTTTATCCCGTCTTTTAGCATTCCACCCACTGCCAGCCCACTTCATTGTGACTGGCCACTAAAGTGAGAGGATAGCTGCTCTGAATTAATCATCAAGAGCAATCGCTTCTTTGAAAACAAAGAACTCTTTGGATGAAGATTTAGGTATCAGCAAATGTGTTACTGGTGAGGCTGTATACCAAAAAGGAAGGAAAAAATGTCAAAAAGTCCCTTACCAAAAATCCTTAAGAAAATGTTTTCAGTCACAGGTAAAAAGGACAGGGCATTTTATGGACAGATGACTATAGCAATTTGATCGATTCATCAAGGGTTTAGTTAAATTGGTTGATGACACCCAATTATTCAGGATGGTGAAAATCCACACTGATTATGAAGTGTTCTGAAATGGGCTCTCCAAAGTGCATGAACAGGCAAAATAATGGTAAATGGAATATAACATAATGCACCTTAGGCTAAAAAAAAAAATCTATTTTGGGATTTTGGTCTGAAATGGCTGTGGATATCCAAAAAAAAGAAATGTTGTGGATGGCCTTGCTAGAAAAAGGCAACTCAAGTTACAGCAACAATGAAAACGGTGGACTCTCTATTTGGAATTATTACAAAAGTGACACTCTCCGTGGCTCCTGCTTGGCTGCCTACAGACTGCACACCCTTCCATGTTCTTGCAATGATTTAAAATGTTGACTTGTTCTCGTAGCACCCTCTGACTGCATTTCTTCTTTTCCCTGATCAGGATTTCCAAACTCAAAACCTAAGCTGATCTCCAGCATGGAGAGAGGGGAAGAAATACAGAATCTGGATCCGGAGAACCCTGTGGAAGGGAAGATCTCAGAAGGTATCAGTTTGGGTAAGGAATTGGATTTAAAAAAGAATAGTGTACCCAGGAGTTAACACTGAAGTATTTTAATTGTATGGTTTTGACTTTTTGTGGGCTGAAGAGTAGAGTAAAAATGTTTTAAATTTGTCTGATAGAGCTGTTGAGCACATGAAACTTCCTATACCGTATTGTTTAGTATCGTCTACCCTGACTGCCAGTGACTGGAGTGAGAAGGGCCATTCCCAGCACTGGTGGCCTGACGTCTCCAGTCCACAGGATCTTCTGCATGCAGATAATGTGCTCTCTTTCCCTGAGCCTTCTACCCAATACAGGGCTCTTTCACGGAGAGTGTCACTTTTGTAATAATTCCAAATAGAGAGTCCACCGTTTTCATTGTTGCTGTAACTTGAGTTGCCTTTTTCTAGCAAGACCACTGTGCCTGAGTGGTTGTCAAGGTACACCTTGCTAGTTTGCTAGTTCAGGGGGGAGCCTCCTCAGAGGAACCCCAGACCCCAGCCTCTGTTGCTGCAGCCAGTTCCCCTACTAAGCCATAGATAAGAAGCTGGAGAACCAAGCCTCTGGCCTGACCGGGCTATACCTGGCAGTCAGCAAAGCTGAGTCCCACCCCAAAAATTAGAAGGGAAGCACAGGTACTGGTTCAGATTGAAGCTATACTGATGAAACACCACACAGTAGTATGAATAAATAAATATAAGGTGAATAGAAGATTACTTTCTAGAGAAAATGCAGGGGGGGGATAGATAAAACAATAAAAGCTAAATAACCTAACACTTAAACATACCTGGCAGAGTCTCTTGCCAGGCTACCCTTACAAGGGTAGCATGGCTTTCTGCTCCACATAGGCTTGCCAGGTGCCCACTGGTGATAGGCAGACTCCCAGCAGTTTGGCCTTCTGCCCACCTATCGCTGGGGGTCGGCAGGAGGTAGCAAGCCACCCAGCAATCACCCTCCACTGGCAGGCACCCGGGCAAACACGTAGCATGTGCGCTCCCAGCTGGCAACGTGACGTCACTTCAAGAAGTGATGTGATCATGTGTCAGCCAGGAGCATGCACATGAAAACTGAAGAGCCTAGTGAGTACTGCTCCCCCACCCCTTGCAGAGGAGACCCGGCAACCCTAGCTTCACAGCCTCCAGGCCTCAAGAGCATAGTTGCCAGACAAAGTGGCCAATAGGCAGGAATCCAATCTGGCTCCCTGTCTCGAAACAAACAATTTGGGATCTCCAACTGATTCCAAATTGCCTGGCAACATGGGGAGACCTCACGGAAAAGTCAGGGCCCTGCAAT